>NC_044323.1:198477845-199804230 GCF_007399415.2 Gopherus evgoodei
GCTCAGTGATTATTACAATTCCATTAACATATCTAAAGAGCTCAAAATGTTTATCATTAAATCAAAGAAAAGCATCCATGTTACCAATGCTGCACTGATCACATTTGGTTTCTGAGGAATCAAAGGCCACTCCTACTGATAATTAACAAAGTGAAATTAAAAAGTTAGGTCCACAGAGCATCCAAATCTCAGAGGCATTATTCAGTAATGGCAGGAATGCTAAAAACAGGCAAAGATAAGGATTTTTTAAAAATGGTTTTAGTTAGATAAAATGAGATACAATAAGGATAGAAGATCTTAGTGTACTTATTTTAAGTTATTTTCCACATTAGAATTAATGTGCTCATGTTAATTAAAAGAACACATTACAAACAGACTCCCCCTGCTACTTAAGTACCCTGGTGATGTTTAAACTGATAGCATGAATCATTTTAACTCTCGTCACTAGCATGAGTTCAGAACTTTCTTCTAGAATAAAGATACAACGGAGCTTTGCAGATGTATTTTTTTTTTTAGCAACTTCTCATTTTAACCATGGAGTGCTTAGACCCCTGCCCTAAGCTATGTAGGGGCTACGGCCAGCACAGAACCAACCCCAAGATCATTGAGTCTTTGCTACTTTTCTTGCACCCAAAGTTGCTTACCTAGCAAAATCTGGATGCCATTATCTGGATCTAGATGTTTGAAATACTTGATGAATACCATACACAGTGCCATATTTGTAGTATTTGTTAACAATTTACAATATATGAACAGGAAAAGGTATATTTGGAATACCATCTGTTATGGTATCTCTGACTTCTTGTTTTAATTGTTCATAAATGTATGAAGTCCATGATAGTCTCTTCTCGCATCTCAGCTCTGTTACCATGCGAAAGCCAGATGCAAGTGTGAAACATTCAGATGTTTAACCTTCCGTTTGCTCATAGTTGCTTACACATACTCCTTTGGAGCCCCACCAAAGCTGTGGGTACTCTGAGCATATTCATTCGACCCCTTTGCAGACAACATAGCAGGAAAGCAAGGACCACAGGTTTAGCAAAGGAATTTCTTAACTACGACATTACTCTTAAAGCAATTGAGAGTTACAGATCTTTGATGAGCCCTTCACCCAGTCTGCTCTCACAACTCCTGTGACTCTAAGGTTTGTTGGGGCTCTATGCTGAGCAGAGTCCCTCCTGCTCTCTCTCTCTCTCCTTCAAGTCCTTTCATGTGACAATAGCCAGCTCCCCTGCATATGACACAGAGCAGGACCTTGCTTTTAAATAGGGTCCCTGTCTCTGTGTAATGTGCTTGACCGTGAAATTTCACATCCACCACTCATGATTGCCCCTGCTCTTTGCAAGCTCTTGTATAGAAAGACAATTTTTTCATGGGGGCAGGCCATTAATTGAGTCAAATTTTTCATGGGGGCAGGCCATTAATTGAGTCAAAGTTGATAACCTCAGATTGATGTCTCAATGGCTCTTGGTGATATCCTTCAATAAGGTGTCAAATGCCTTTCCAAGGGTAGCTGTCTAGAATGTGTCATAACTGGTTGCCCTGAGCAAGTCCAAACTAGTGTAGCCTCAGTTCAAATATTTCAAAACAGGTACAAAATGGACTTTGTAATTTGGTACAGTCATATCCCACTTATTACTAGCAGAATTTTCTCCCAGAATGTGTGTGTGGTTTTCTGCCCTTTTACCACCATCTTTGCATAACTGTTATTTTTCTTCAATATCAAGTTCAATTGACATTATCCTCAGGTCACATCTGGCTTGATTAAAATATATCACAAACTTAAATATACTTTTACAAGGGACTATACATTCCTCTGAGTACAACTGGAGGCAAGTCACAAACCTGTTCTGAAAGGAAAAGAAAACACAGCACATAGTTTAACACTAAAAGGATGCTCTTACCACTAGGGTTATATGCAAGGCCAAGCACCGACTGAGCTGCTCAAGGCCATGAAGGTAAAACGTTATTGTCTGTGTTAAGAAGAAAAACAAACAATCTCCAGTTCTGCAAGGAGAATTAATGGGATATGAAGCATTTCTATTCATTGTTCCTCATAATGCTAGTTTTCACAACTTGTGTTTGATTGGCATGTGACCTTCAGCATTCTAAAACACAAACCTCTATGCTTCAGGCACATAAGTCTGATTTGTTCATATCAAATTTAATATAGGAATACAGTTGTGCATTCCATGTAACATGTTTTGAGGGCTGAATCACTAATTCAATTAAACTGACTTATCTGCATTTAGAAGCCAGTAAGCATTACATATATTGTGAAGTGTCTCCTTGCAAACGTTTTGAGAGCTGACACCATAGTTTGGGTCACCTGTAAAAGATCAATTGTAAATAAATTATAAGATGGGTTTCCTGATCTGTAACTTTTCAGAAACAGTAAACAACTGCAAAGTGGTGGGTACCAATATAAGTAATAAGCGAAACAGTGAAAGACTAATTCGGAATTTTAAGAAGTCTAAGTTCCCTGGCTTTATATTTTAATCCACCACTTGTCATGGTTTTGTAGATGTTCAAAGCTACTTTCCCCACCCCCTAGCTCCCCACAATATGTAATCATGATGGAGTATCAGACCATGCAATATTAATTCTATAAATATTTTCTTCCATTTAACATGACATACACTGTTCATCCAAACGCTATAAGCAGTTAGGTTTCTAATAATCTCCAATACATCTTTTCTCTGTATGTGGGTCTCAGCAATACAAATTCCAGTCATCAAAGGAAGCAAACGAAAAACATTCTGTGAAAAGTAAAATAATTTCAATGGTTGGAAAGGCAGTCAGTTTCTCTCACAATGCTTTGGGGGAAAAATAGATGGATGGAGTTAAAGACAATTTTGGTAAAAGGAGTTTTTTTTTTCTTCAAAATTCGATCATCTCATTTTTCTCTCTCCTAACTTAACTGTTTTTACCCTTTTGTCTCCTCTCCCCTAGCATTTCCCTTTTCAACACCCTGAGGTGACCTGTAAGGACCATTGACATTTTATCTAACTATCTGAAAGGTGGAATCTATGGCAGAGTAAAAAATGTCTGCAAAAAGGAAACTAAGGATATGTCTACACTGCAGTTAGACACCTGCAGCTGGCCCATGCCAGCTGACTCAAGTTCACAGGGCTCAGGCTAAGGGGCTTTGTAACTGAGGTGTAGATGTGCAGGCTCAGGCTGCAGCCCAAGCTCTGGAACCTTTCCACCTTGCAGGGTCCTAGATCCCAGGCTCCAGCCCAAGTCTGAACATCTACACTGCAATTAAGTAATCCCTTAGCCTCAGGCACGCAAGCCTGAGTCAGTTTGCATGAGCCAAGCAGGGTGTCTAATACCCTAAGTAATCATAGCATCGGTGATTCACTCATCTGAAGCCATAGTAATTGGATACAATTATCTAGGTTTGTTAACAGTTAAAACTCAGATGCAATAAATGAACACTTACAGTACTTATTCCTGTGATTCTGGAGGGGGTGGAAGGGAACTTAAGAGGTCATCTACTTCATCCCCCCTCTCCCACTCTAAGGCAAGACCAAGTATACTTGGCCAACCTGTTCTTAAAAACCTCCAATGACAGGGATTCCACAGCCTTCCTTGCAAGCCTCCAGTGGTTAACTATCCTTATAGTTAGGAAAGTTTTTTCCTAATATCCAACCGAAATCTACCTTGCTGCAGAAAAATAATACAAAAAACAAAAAAATTTTTTATCCTCATTCATTTTATAATAGCCCTCAACCCATCTTCCCCCAACCCCCCAGTCTTGTTTTCTCAGGACTAAACATGCCCAGTTTTTTTTAAAACTTTTCCTTGTATGTCATGTTTTCTAAATCTTCTAGCATATTTTTTGGCTTCCAATTTGCCCACCTCTTTCTTAAAGACTGGTATCCAAAACTGAACAGAATACTCCAGCTGAAGCTTCAATGTTAAGTAGAGCAGAAAAAAATAGTTAAGAAAGTGTTAGTTGAACTGAATAAATCCACCAGATTTATTTTAAATTTTACATCTGTTTAATGATACAATATAGGTGCTTTCCCCTCTGCATAGCATGCTAACTGCACAGAATATGAAACCTGCCGGGTTTGGGGTCATTTCATGCAGATTTGATTCACATGAGTTCATAGCACTGAGGCTGTCTTGGAAACTCTAATCCTCAAGAAAGCCTAGTGTCATTTGACATTTCTGTAATTTCACCACCACTCCAAACACCCCAGTCCCTACAACATTATCTTCTGCGAAGAAGCACTATGGTTTTCTATTGTCCCTCCCTCCCAGATGCCCTCAATGGTCTAAGAGGTCAATGGCTTAGTTAATTTATTACAAAATTACACCCTGCCTTCTACCAGCATCACGTTGACCTTTCTTCACCCAGATATGATTTTCTTACAGGCAGTGGTCTTCCCGGTCAACCAGGTATATTTATTGAATGGTATATTTTAATATGACTAAAATTCTGTGCTGGTCTAGTTTAATTATGGATATAAGGTGAATTGTTTCTGAGCCTAAAGCAGGGGAAAAAATCTGAACTCTTCATACCCACAATACTAGTAAATATACAACAAAGGTGCCTCTCTACATTTTTTAGGCTTACAGACACATTTTTCTTAACTTAGAGAAAGTGGTGCACAAACAATTATTGTTATAACTTTAGAACGAACAAGCAGTTAGTAAATGCCCTATCCAACAGCACAGTCACAAATGTAATAATGACAAAAGGACATTGCTATATGAGCACCTAACTCTGGTCCTGCCTCATAGATAAACAAGGACAAATTGCCTACCTGCTGTTCTACAAGAGTTTCCACAACATTTATAACAAATACCTTGAGGTTACATTGTATTAGCATGCTTCAGTAAACCAGGCTATTAAAAACAGTTACAATCCATTATCTACTAAGAATCAACAGCTGTACTATAAACCATTCTGAAGGCATGCATAACAGATTCACAGTGTGGAAACTATGCACTGGCCTTTTACATTTTGTGGTATGGTTTTGTCTTAGGATTATCAGAGTAAGGCATGTCATTTCTATTGTATAAAACATCTGAAGTGTATATCATTTCACAATGCTTATATTTACTGCTATGGCTCAACTGAAATGAAGCTAACAAAAGCGGCAATCAGTTCAGGCTTATTTTAGGTAAATTAGGTCACAGACATTTTCTCCCAGACTTCAGAACAAAAAAAGGATGAACTCCAAGAAGTATATACCAAGAAAGACATTTAAATTCTAACACATTAAAAAAAAAAGTGTCAAGATTAATAAAGTTCAATGTAATGGAAGCATATATCCCATAGATAAGACAGTTGGCTAGTTCAACCATGACCATATCCTATAAATTTTACTGGGGCAAAAGTTCTGGAACATTTTATTCTACACTATTCAAGGTTGCACAGACTATGATACTGTTCAATTTTTTTTTAAACTTTGTATAGCTCATCAAGTGATTTTGATTTTTCACAATTCGTTGTTCAAACCAGCCACACATCCCCTTCTTAGCCTAGCCCTGCTTTCTCTTTCCAAGGATAGTGGACCAATAATTAATTTCTGGCAAGTACAAAATCTTAACAGAAAACATGGAACATGAACATTGCAATTGCTGTAATCCTCTATGTGCCCTATGAAGTCAATGGCAGCTTTACCTCAGTAAGGATTTGTCTTTAGTGCTGCATATTACTGCATATACTATTTTTAGTTGTAATACCATAGTTCGATTTCTGATTCATCTCACAGTGCAGAATATTTTATACTGTGTATTAAAACACTGTCACCACACCTTAAATATTATTTGACTATTTTAGATATCCAGAAAAGGGTAAAGAATATGTACAACCTGGAAAATAAATCAAACTAGAGTTACTTGACTTCAGATCTCATGGGTAATGAGTATAAAATTGCTAACTTTACCAATGGATTGATAATATACACTTGAAATGGCATTAAATATAGTGATGAAATAGAAGCACACTCACTGTGAATCATTCAAATTGCCATTTTGTTTAAAAGATTCTCTCCAGGTTCAATTCACTAATTGGCATGAGTCCTTCTGTTATGTTGTGTCTAATTGATGTAAGATATATACTAGCTCATTGGATATCATTAAAGCATTAACAGCCACCTTAACTTACCTTATCTCAGATCCCTCAATTCTGGAAGAGGCCCTGGTATATATGGTAGAGAGCTGGACACAGAGATGATTAAATCCTAGCTTTAGAGGTGTTCTTTCATTCTTTGTGTGTACACAAGCAAGACAGACACTTAAACTTAGTTTTTGTTCATTTTATCCTTTTTTACTTAATCACCTATTGTGGGATATGTAAGTACCGTACAACAGACAAATCATTGTAAACAATACTAAAAAAGAACCAGGAACTAGAGGAAATATTATTTCTGCAGTATTATTTTTTTTTAAAGCACAAAACTAAGCAGCCGACCCTACAGACAAAAGTACATACAAGGGGCAAATAAAACAAATAATAGATATAAAAGCAATGAAAAGGGACCCAAAATCCACAATATAAACCAGATGAAACAAATATGATTTGTGAGCTCTAAATACAACCAACAAGGGACTCCAGCAGACCTCCTTTGGGAGGATGTCTATACCCAAGAAGGCCCCAGTCCATTCTTCAGTGAATGTAGAAAATAAGAACAGATCACTCATTGCTGACAGTAAACACCAGGAAGGGATATTAAGTTAAAAGAAAAGAGGTCACTAAAGTACCTGAATCAGGTGCTTCTAGTTCAAAAATAAATACAGAATGAGCAATGTATTCAAAACTTCAATAAAACCATTATGAGAACTATCCAAGAAGAAATAGAAAGGAACAGAGGGAAAGGGAATGGAGTAAGATTGTTATCTGCTGGTCAGGTAGTTTGAACCAGTTAAAACCCAAGATTTATTCTGTGAGCAATCTTACGTTAATTCAGGAAAGCAATAAAATTTAAGAGAGGCAAAATTAATCACATAAATGATCATTTGTTATTCGCCCTTCTTTAATGAGTACCACCAAAATCCACAAAGCAAACAAGGCTCACAAATACCACATGGAAAGATTTTTTTTTTAAATTCCCAGTAAGAGAGACTCCCTTTTACACGTTGAAGAAGTACTGATTCCTTGTTTGTATAATTGATTTAATTAATAAGAACAACAGCAGCATCTTTTGTCCTGTAGTGGGTAGAGTTCAGAGAGCTTTCCAAGAGGAAGTACTCAGGTCAGTAAATATTGTGGGCACTGTGCGATTTATGGGCACTAACAACTAAGTTTACCAGAACTCAGTGGAAAGTTATGAACACAATGTGCTTAGGAGTGGAAATTTCCTATCTTTGGAGTGGGACAGACAGAATAGTCTCTGCAGTCCATGGTCCTAACTACATAGAAGTTTGCCCTTATATAACCATGTGTGAAAACCCCTGAAGTACATCAGTCTGAAGCAGGACTTTAACCATTAAACTGCTGAGGAAAGGACCTTTAGTTTATATTTGGAGTGGAAATGACCATTCCTCAGTAGGTGTCTGATTACATAAGCCCATGACCTAGCAGGGAAGTATTCACATTTGTATTTTGCCTTTACAGCGTGTGCAGTTAAACTTTGTATCTGAAAGAGGAGATTATTCCTAGCACACATAACTGAAGTTATACCCAGACAGTAGAAACAATACAGAATAGGGAAAAAAACAAATCTAACCGACACCCCCTCCTATATTTCCTGCAAGCACAGCTGAAAGAATAATTCAAAATTTGATGGAATGTCATTTGGATCATCCCCTAGACAGGGATCTAGGGGCCCAGAAAGCCTAGGACATGTCAGTTGTGTGGGGTGCTAGTTTTGGAAAGAAACATGGAGGAAGTGAAGCATGAACAGGTGAAGCCAAGTAGAAAGGGGCAGAGCAATAGTTGATCAGATCTCAAGAATTTATCAGCTGCAGTTGTCCTGGCTGACCTAGAGGAGAAACTGCAGCTGCAGACTTCAGCTCAAGGGGAAATCAAGAAGTTTGCCTAACAGGAGGGAAAAAAGTGATCAGCGATGGTTCTGTGGAATTGGGGTTGCAATGAGATGAGAGGTATTCAGTTCTTTCTTTTTTAAATGATTTCTGGCAGGATGTAAAGTTTAATAATACAGACACATGCTCAGTGTTAGACTACATGAGCTTGACTTTGAGAAGTGCTGAGCAACCACAGTTCCCCAGGACTTCAAGGAAAGTTATCAATGCTGATCTCTTCTGTTAATCAGGTCCTGTGTATGTTTTCTGGGGTTTGAATCAACCCCTCCCATCCAGATAAAGATGGCACAACAGAAACATTCAGGTAACTACTCTTTGCTTTGTTCATTGTCCAAGTTTGATTATGAATGTGTGAGAATTTGTTTCTCATATCATCCATAATGCTTTTATTGCTGAGAAAACAGACTGACTTTTAGTTGAGTTTTGTGGTCCCTGCAGGTCTATTTAAACCAGAAAGACTTATCCAAAACCTTTAAGGTCCCATCAGTTATAACTAGTTTGATTTATTTGCATTCTCTGCAGAAAGCTAGCCAAGAATATTCTTAGTTATGGGTCATCTTGCATCTTAAGGCATGTTGAGTAATGTTTTAGTTGTGTGCTTGGGGGAAGTGGGTCTCTTCAGAGTACTTAGTATTTTTATTTAACATGTACAGTGTGGCAGTGCTGAGAAGTGCTGAGAAGCAGTGTGGCAGTGCTGAGAAGCCCAAACGAGGATGAAGAGCCCACTGGACAAGGCCTGGCACAAACATATATGATGACCAAATCCTTGCCCTAAATTGCTTAGAATTTAATAGTATTACTACTACTTATATTCCTACATGCACAGAAGTTGGTAGGCATTTTCCAAATATAAGAAGATGGCATGCTTCAGTAGTAGGAATTCACATTTACAATCTAAGACACTGCCCTGTAAAGTCTTGACTCCTGTTGGTTAAATGTATGTACATATGCAACAGGATAACTGAAATAACTTTTGGTTCTTGGGACAGTTTTATCGGAAACAGTCATTACTTCTATTTCAGAGAACTTTTTTGTACTTCATTATTTATCCCTCCTTTACTCTACAGTATTACTTTACAGTTAGTTACAGTAATAGAACAGCTTATTATGAGTCATTTGTAAACATTATAAACTGACATGCAGTGAAGTGAAATGAAAACATACATGCTTATTTTTCCTCTAAATCTCTTTCTAATGACCTTCTACTAACTCTAAATAATCAACCATATTCAACTAAAAAATGTCTGTACAGAGATTAGTCACAATAAAGAAATATCAATATCATAAGATTCTTAAAACAGAGTGAGAGACTGAAATTGACACAGTTACCATTCTTTTTAGATATTGTTATTAGATCCCAAATGTCTGTTTTGCTGAATGCAATCCAAGATAATCATAGAAATACAGGGCTGAAAGAGACCTTGAGAGGTCATCTCATTTAGTCCTGTGTGCTGAGGCAGGACCAGTAAACCTAGACCATACCTGACAGGTGTTTGCCAACCTGTTCTTAGAAATCTCCAGCGATAAGGATTCCACAATCTCCCTTAGAAGCCTATTCCAGTGCTTATCTTCCCTTTTAGTTAGAAAGCTTTTCCTCATATCTAACCTATGTAGTAAGAGGAGGCCCTGAGACACAAACTCTTGGTATCAGAGGTCCGGTCCGAGGCCTGAGGTCTGAACTAAAGTAATGGTCAAGACATTGTTAAGCAAAGCTGGGCTGTGAGCTAGAGGCAGGTCCTGCTCACAGAAGTTGGAAAGAAAAGGGCTGCTAGAAGCATGTATTAATATATGAACACTAATAAGATGAACATGCACCAGAGCAGCACCCGAACAGCTGAGTATGAACACATCCCACACAGATAACAAGGAACAGGCAGACCCAGCCTAAAGACAGTATAAAAGGACAATAGATGGATAGACAATATGAAAGAACAATACGATGGAGAGACATTATGATGGATAGAGAGTATGATGGATAGATTTGTTCAAACCAACCTATGAAAAAGCAACCAATCAATCCATCAGAAAGGCAACCCCCTAATAGAGGAGCTGTACCTGAGTACATTCAATGATGCATAACCTGTTTGTATCTGTGTATAAGAATGCATCCCTGAGTGGACGTCTTTGTCCAGCCTAGGGGGCAGTGAAAAGTCTCGCCACTGACTGAGCTGTGTCCATAGTCAGGCAGCACAAATGAGTAGTATGTCCTGTAGAGTCTATAGGAAACTATTACTGTGTTTCATTTGACAATAAACCTGGCTGGATGCCTTCATACCTTACTAGAGTCTGTGGTCATTGGGGGTTCTCTCGGGGTCTGCTGTGTCAGCTATCTGCACAGAGCTGGGACAGCACACAGAGGGAACATGCACACAGCCGACTGATATCAACATTGAATAGAGCAGAGTAGCACACCTGTTCTTAGAAATTTCCAGTGATAGGGATTCCACAATCTGATGGGCATCTGACAACATAGGTGACCCTGACCGCTGATCTGGTGCGTAAACGAGCTGTCCGCTGTAGGAACCGCAATCTAACGTGACAGAAAACCATGAGCTAGGGAACCCCCTTATCCCCTCCCTTTACATCCCCACAGAGTTTGATAACTCATGAACCCACTGGATTGCCAGTAAAGGGAGTCCATAGGAATTTAAAAAAAGAAAGTGGGGGAAACATGGACTGGCATATGTAGAGTGAAGGTAGAAACCAAGGCTCTAAAAAATAATAAAAGTAAAAAAAACAAGAATTTTGCAACTAATGTCTATGGTAGTGAGATGGCTCAAACAGCATGCCACCAGACTGCCTGGACAGGTATTGGGAAAAAAAACTGGGGAAGGAGAAGAGGCAATCCTGGCAGTCAAGCACTGGAAAGCCCAAGCTTTTTTAGCAGGGCAGCAGGTGGTCCAGACTCACGATATGCTCGAGCAAATAAAGCAGGAGAATAAAACATTGGAAACAGCTGCAAGGAACCTACAAAAAATACATGTGTCATCCCCTGTTATAAATATTGGTGGTAAACAGCAGGCTTCAAGTAGCTACCCTGTGCCTGAAGAATGGGGACAGAAATGGAAAAAGGAGTCCCTAGTAAAATTAAAAGATGAAACGGAGTCCACTGTATTGCAACCACCACCTTATAATAAAAGCCAGGTTCGGTTAAACTTAAGCTGGGACCTAGATTGGTCCCTGTCAGAATGGGACAAGTAAGCGCACAGGTGGAAAAAGTATCACACAATACTTTCACTGAATTGGTAAATCAAATGAAGGAAAATATGGAACAGTTCACAGAGCACATTACGAGACAGGAGCTGCGACTTGACCGCAGGGGAGTGAATAAAAAGGAATTTCAAAGTAAAATGAAATTAAACAGGTTAACACCTAGAATTGATGCATTAATACATGGAGTTGCCCAAAATCAGTTAACTGCAGCAAAAAAGGGCAGTCCTGCCATCCATTTGGCATGCAGGCAAAAGCGACAGACACTGGGGGAACAAATTCAGGTTTTACAAGAGCAGGTAACTACCCCCACTCTCCTCTCAAAGCCAGGATAAAAACCAGGCGCGCCATTCCCAACTGTGCAGGTTCCCAACTGCTTTGACCCACAGAACCACACTCCACACTCATATCTAAAAGTAGAACTTTCTTTCGCAGATATTTTTACATACTAGTTAATTTTTTTCCTTTATATGCTTTCTCAGTCTGCGAAACTCACTCTGCTGCTGCCCATACTTTCAAATACCTTGATAGAGTTAATGTTTCTTAGCTCAGGTCTCACTACCTTCCTAGGTTGCTCTTTACCCCCTCCCCCGCCTGCCCCTTTTCCCCCCCATCTCTCGTCACTTCGGCGCTCTCTTTATTTTAAGAGTTAAAAGTGATAGTTTTTATAGAAACCTCCAAAAGATAAAGCAGAACAAAAAAAGAAACAAAAAAAACAAGGTGAAAACTTTACTTTAAATAAATCCAGTATTAATTATTTTAACCCTTCAGGAATGTAACAGCTGGAATTATTCCTAACTTTCTTGAAGATATGGTTGCCAAAGAAGAGAAATGCACACTCTGCTTCTAATCCTAAGCACTCATTAACATTTGAAACATGGGCTTTTCTAATTTCCATATATCACAGTTTTTAAATAATGTTTAATATAAAGTAATAAAATTCCTTGTTACCAAATAAATACAATAAATTTGGCAAATAATATATTGTTATCAATTTTTGTTAAAATTTTGAAATGAGATAACTTGTTTATTCAAATGTTTAACCCTTTTTATTTATTTTTGTTTGCCTTATTTTGTATAGTCATGTATAGAAACCTGGCACCATTTGTTTTTAATCTTAAGTTTGTCCTGTATGTCATGTGTGTTGTATGTTGTATGTGTCACATGACTGTTTTTTATAATTTTTATTTTGTTGCAACAAAAGTCAATTTTATACCCTTTTAAAAATATGTATATGTGGTACCACAATATTATTGGGGTATAATCATAGTATTACTAGCACCAATTCTTTGTGCAAAGTTCAAAAAGGTTTCAGTTACAAATATATGTACATATATTTCTGCCTCAACAAATAATGCGATCACAAACAAAAATAATTCTCTTTTATCAATCACAGTTTTGTTTTGTTTTTAAGTTTAAGTTTTCAAGTTTTAACATTGAATAGAGCACAGCACCACACCAGTGGCCATCTGACAACAACCTATTTCTATCTTGTTAAAAAATTCCTTCTTGTCCTATTTACTATGGACATTGGAACAACTAACTGATCACCATCCTCTTTATAATAGCCCTTAGGACATCCTTCTTTTCTCAGTTTTGTTTTCTCAAGACTAAACATGCACAATTGTTTAACCTTTCCTCACAGGTCATGTTTTCTAAACCTTTTGTCAGTTTTCTGGAGGTCCTCTTGACTGCAATTTGTCAATATTTTTCCTAAAGTGTGGTGCTCAGTACTCTACACTGTCCTGCAACTGAGGCCTCAGCAGTGCCATATAGAGTGTGAACAACTACCTCCCATGTCTTACATACAATACTCTTGTTAATACACAGAATGATATTTGCTTTTTTCACAATCGTATCACATTGTGGGATCATATTGAATTTGGGGTCCACTGCAACTCCCAGATCCTTTTCTGTAGTACTACTCCTTAGTCAGTTATTCCCCATTTTGTAGTAGTGCTTTTGATTTTTCCTTCTTAACTACAGAGCTTTGCACTTGTCTTTACTGAATAGTAGACCTGGTTGATTTCAGACCAGTTCTCCAATTTGTCAAGGTACTTTTGAATTCTAATCCTGTCCTCTAAATTGCTAGCAACCCCTCTCAGATTGGCGTCATCTGCAAGTTTTATAAGCACACTCTCCACTCCATTATCCAAGTCCTTAATGGGAATTTTGACTAGTACCAGACCCAGGACAAACCCCTGTAGTATGCCACTAGATAAGTCCCCCTATTTTGACAATAACCATTGATAGTTGATCTTTATGTACAGTCTTTCACCTAATTGTGCACCTGCCTTGTAATAATTTAATCTAGAGCACTTTTCTCTAGTTTGCTTATCAGACTGTCATGTGGGACTGTGTCAAAAGCCTTACTAAAACCAAGGTATATCACACCTACAGATTTCTTCCTATCCAGTCAGGCAGTAACCTTGTCAAAGAAGAAAAATAGCTTGGTTTATCATGATTTGTTCTTGACAAATCTATGCTGGTTATTCCTCATAACCCTATTATCCTCTAGGTGCTTACAAATGAATTATTTCATAATTTATTTCAATATGTTTCCAAGTATCAAAGTTAGGCTGATTGACTTATAATTCTCCAGGTCCTCCCTGTTCCTCTTTTTAAAGATAACAGCATAATGCTAATCAATAATTATTTATGCCTGCTACAAAGTACTGTGGATGTAGCTTAGTTTAATGATGATATAGTAAAATATTTATACTGTAATTGGTTACATTTAGAATTTGGTTACATATGAAAAATTATAGGAGATGATGGAAGGTTTGCCCTCTCCTAGTGTTTTGCATGACTACAGGAGTTAAAATAGATTAAAAAAACCAACAAGCAAACACACACACCACCTCCCACCATCTCATTTTCTAACTCAAGCTTGTTTGCAGGACTGTACCTTGGGTGAGGATTTTGATAATGTTCATTTTGCTAGCATATTTTCCCCATCATTCCTCAGAGTTGCTTGGAATTAAATTGCTGTGTGGGTCATTCATTATTAGATAGTGGGTGTTTAGATTCCACTTCATCTTTATGAATCATGGCTATTCAGTAGTGCAATCTCCGAAAACATGAATCATCTCAATAAAGATGAAAATGACCTTCCATTGAAACCTTGCTGTGACGAACATGAATTTAGAAATGTTTCACAATTATATGATGAGATTCATTGATATTCAAAACTATGGAAGAAGAGAGGGATGGATAATATCAATGAAAGGAAAAAGCAATACGTTAAAACAGCTTATACAACATAAACTCACATTTTTGTCACCTCCGAATTTTAAGAGTTAAATAAATATAATATTTTGTAATTTTTTTCAGCTACCAGTCAACACTGCTCAGTTGCCATGGTCACTACATCTCCTTTAACAAAATCTAGTTAACATGAAAAAAAAAATATCAACCCAACATAACTGGTACAAAATACCTAAAGACGTCCAATCAATCAGCACATTTTCCAGAACATTCCAAGACATTTCTAAAACAATAATAGATATTTTTATCATACGTTGATAGCTATAAATAGCCTGATCCATTGTTTTTTGAAGAATTCAAGACTAGTAGAAGCATAGTCTAGCGGTTTAAGCATAGGTTCAGGAAATCAAATTCATGAACCTTAATTCCAGCACTTCCTGTTGTCTTGGGCAAGTAGTTTACTCTTTGATTTAGTTCCCTTGTCTGTAAAATAGGGATAATACATGCTACTCACAGGTGTGTTGTAAGAGTTAGACAATGCAAATAAGGCATTATATTTACATTAAAAGTGAAATGTGGTTCACAAAAGGTTAAATGAAGTATTTTAGAATGACAATTATTTAATTCATTTTTTCCTGTTTAAAAATCTGGGAGATGCTGCAATGCATTTTTTCTTATATTCGTTATGGAATGAGTTCATATTAAAATGGCATCTTGTTTAGGGTTCAGATGAGATAATGCATACAAACCTTACACAGTTAACAGCAGATTTACTCCCCCAAAAAAACAGTAGTAGTTATATGGTATTCTGAAAAGTGACTGACGTGCCCTTATGGGTTTTTATGTTTTTTATGTTTGACTTCCAGATCATATTTGCTCAGTTTGCAGAGATTAATCGTATTACCTTAACAACTAGAAACCGTACCAATGGACCAGGACCCCATTGTGCTAGGCACTCTGCAAACGCAGAAAAAAGATGGTACCTAAGAAGCAGATTCTATAACTGTTAAAAAAACCCTTCATTTAGCATTTGAGAGGCAAACTATGTTCCATATACCTTTGGAACATTATCAGTAACACTGACTCTGCAAGTGAAAATTGTTAAACAGTTTTGTTGAGTGTTTGTTGGCTGGAGAAGACTCCGGCTCATTTTTATATAGGTCTGTGAACTCTGCATTGCTAAAAAGGAATGAGTTCTCTCTTATATTATTCATTAAGGTAAGCAGATAGGATTGAATACAAACCAGGTAGGTATCTCTATCAAGCATTCTTAAAACTGCAATACCCACCTGGTGAAGTGAAGAAACAGATTGACAGAGCCACACTCTTACCACTTCAAAAGTTAATTTTCCTCCCTTGGTATCCTGCTGTTAATTGATTTATCTTGTTAGACTGACTTAACACTTGATAAAGCACCCCCATTTTTTCATGTATTTGTACTGGCTCCTGTATTTTTTACTTCATACATCTGATGAAGTGGGTTCTAGATCACAAAAGCTGATGCCCAAATAAATTTGTTAGTCTCTAAGGTGCCACAAGGACTCCTCGTTTTTTTTTTTTTTTTTTTTTTTTTTTGCTGGTACAGACTAACACGGCTACCACTCAGAGTTACAGGATAAGCAGTGATACAACTCTACACGGATCTCGATTGCAGCCAGAACATGACAGCAGACCATTAATATAAAGGAACAGATGGTGAATAATGACAGAGTCACTTGTGGAAGAGGTTTCAGCTGTCACATATATAGATAGATAAATATAGATATAGATATAGCTTTATTTGCTATAAGTTTGGAAAATCCAAGAGAGTTGTGGCACAATGCAGATTTAAACAAGAATCTGGAAAGGAGCTTCACTCTGATCTGAAAGATATTTCCTCTATAACATTAAAAGGTGAGCTATAGTTCCAGGGACTCTTGGGAGGAAAAGGGCATCCCAAACTAACTTAAGTCACCCCAAATTTCTTCAAGATTCACATTAAGATACAATTTTGAGTGAATATTGCCTTCTTTGGATTTCAATTGGGGTAAATTAAGGAAGGATGCATAGGTTAATAGACTTGTCTCCTGGTGTTTCTGAGTTCATCAGATGCTGTATGTCCTTGCAGTCTCATCAACTGAGACTTCATAGTTTTGATATTTTACTGGGTTTGCAAGCTCAAACTCACACAATTCATAGATTCATCTAATCTGGCCTCTTGTATAACATAGGCCATAGAACTTTCCCAAAATAATTCCTAGAGTATATCTTTCAAAAAAACATCCAAACTTGATCTAAAATAATACATAATAATAATAGCCACACATTGTGGCCGGAGTCAGTAAACTCCAGAGCTTCAATCATCTCAATCCATCTTTGATTAAATGCTAAAATCAGTGATTTTAGCAGGGATCTTTCTTTGGGTCACCAGATGTTTGGTATTGCTTTAATAGTCTGTTTCTGGTTTCCAGCAGGGTGCATCCTTTTCGATAGCTGTAGAGGATGTTTCTCCTTGCAGCGATACAGATCAGATGGATGAAATGACTGAAATTTTCAGACTTTTGTGGAATTATTTTGATGATGGTCTCAATTGCTACAAGGAATCCTGGCCAGTTTGCTTTTTAAAAGTCCCATCTCAATTCTGGGTGATGGTATGATTACTGAGAGTTCAATCTCAGTGTGAACTAAAGGAGAGGGGACTTATGAGGAAGTGCCACATAGATCCAGTATGCCTGCCACAGATGGTAAATTAGGGGTCTTTGCACTATGCAACACAAGGTCTTTGCTTGTAGTTTATTTCTTGGGAAAAGATGAAGTGACCTGTTAACTAGAGCTGGTCAAAATTTTTGATAGAATATTTTTCTAGTGGAAAATGGTGTTTCATCAAAACCTAAACATTTTGCAGAAAAGTATCAATTTTGTCTAAATTTGAGGTTATTGAAATTTCATTTATGTCCAAGTCTTCTTCCTTCCAAGGCAACTGTTATGATAAGTGTTATTCAAAATGAAGAAACAGTTTTCTCAAGTCCTTCTCCCCTGCAGTCTGCCACATACTCACTCAAATTACATAGAAGTTTTTAAAATCTCCGATTAACACTAAGTCTTGCTGCTGAAATTTGTTCCTGAAGCAATTAATCAGTTCATTCTTCCTTACATAGTAATCTATACCAGACCCCTGCTTTGAAATCCCAATTGTTTTCTCTCTCATCCTAACCCACAAAACTGAATTGTTCCTGCTTCCTTCATCTATTTCATTACATGTATAAATGTTTGATATACAGTACAACTCACTTCCTACTTTGCATACTATGAAGAAGAATGTATCCATGAAAGTTAGTGTTATTGCAGAAAGCATCACCTCATCTCTTTATTTCTCATACTCCTACCTATTTTATAGAGGCACATAAGAGTTTCATTGCTTATGTCTTGTTATATAAGAATATCTTTGGCTTCAAGATGTCCAAACAAACCTAATGAAAATGTAAAATTATTTTCAACACAGCAGCTTGTGTTGGTACCAAACTGAAGCATTAGTGGCTTTCTTCATTATATTAGTACATCCAGATAGACTTCAGAAAGCAGACTGAGGAAAATGTGTGAGGACATTGATCTCTCAGCTCCTATCATCAGTATCCATGATATAAACTTTAAACCCTCAGTACCAGGAGTTGGGAAATGCCAAGGCATTCACATATAGCATCTGGAAATGTAACTTCTTGTGTTTAAAAGTGGTTTCTTCAAATCATAGTACATGGCAACTATACATTCTATAATAAAATCTAAAGGTTTAAGACAATTCAGAATTGCAGATATCTATTCACCTATCAATCATAAAACTAGATGGATTTGAAGATAGTCATCTTGTTAAACTTAATCATTTCAATGCATTATAGTAACTAGACATAGCGAAAGTGATATCAATTCAACTATCCCATATCATCATTTCAAGCAGTTCCCATTTCAAAGTCAACATTTACCAGAGCTATTGATAAGAGCCAATTGTTGACTTTATAAAGAGTCATCAATGTATGTTCAACAACTGCGAGCATAATATTCAAGAGCAGTTTACATTTTCTCAACAAATGTAAAGCAAAAGCCATTTTTTCCCTTTGCATACATTTTGGGTGAACATGAATATTTTTTCCATGGGACCTGTGCCTCAATAAATGCACAGGGTGGCCTAGCCTTAGCTTCCCTCCCCCATATCACTATTGCTGCTCCAAAAGCAACCACCTGGTTGAGTGTGGCACCAGGATGAGACACCTGTGCTGGACTTTCAAATGTTCTGGCATTTATGCTTTCTGCCAGAATCAAGCTGTACAACAGAAGCCACAGGTGGAAAACACTGATTTTAAATAACCTGTAACTGGACCACAATTCCATGGGAATGACAAAAAAGAACCTCCTTGATCTAAGAGCTATCAGCTTACTGCAAACAAGAGAGCAGTGACAGAGTCTTGGAAATGATCAGAAGATTTTATTTATAAGAAAAATAGAGGGGTCACTACTGTATTTTAAATATTCTCAATATTACTTCATTTATAACACCGTTTCTGCTTAATTTAAACTACTATATTTGTGCTATTAATATTGACTTCAAATCCTGCTGTGTGTAAGACAGACTTATAAATTCAGCTACCTGCCTGATTTTCTGAGAGCTCACTTTCGTGGATCCTTGGCAGCCTACCTGCTGGAATAATGGGGATTCCAGGGCTTCCAGGCTCTGTGACCCTAAAGGAGCGCACCATGTATACTGCTCCAGGCTGAGAACAACAAGGCTTCCTGGGTCTGTGACCCCCAGGCAGTCCACCACACACACTGCCCTGGGCTCCATTCACAGAGAACTGATTTTTTTTTAAATCATTCTTGAGTGGCTCAAAATCAAACTGCAAAATACATCAAAATCCTCAAAAACTTAGAATTACCCTTCGCCACACTACTCTGTTTATAAATATCTATGCTGCTAACAGGAATTTTTATGTTTAATTCTCTCATTCAAAATGAACAGAGTGCATGGAAAGGAAAAGAAAGCAAAATATGGAAAGGAATGGAAAGAGAATTAAATTAAAAAATTTGGATAATAATGCCAAAAAGAAACAAAAAATGTACAAACTCATTGCAAATACATATAACAGTTATCATCTTCATTGGAGATCTGGGGAAAAGTTACTGGTTAATAACTCTGGGACAAATTCAGAATGTTCCAAGTGCATGACTTGAAGTCAGTGAAAATTTCGCTTTCAAAGAACTTGTGTGATAGAACCTTCTCCTCTACATTTGAAAGAGATTTCTATTGGGAGTAAAGGTTTTCTTGCATTTTATAACACATGAATAAAATTATAAAGAAAGGCTACTTAGGACTTTAAGTTAAATATTTTGTTCTTCATTATTTGTATTATGGTAATGCTTACTGACCCCAAATGTTGTGATAGGTACTAAGCTGTCATAGGATAAGAGGGAAGGTCATCTCATAGCTCAGTGATTGGTTAAAAGATAGGAAATGAAAGATAGGAATAAATGGGCAATTTTCAGAATGGAGAGAGGTAAATAGTGGTGTCCCCCAATGGTCTGTACTGGGACCAATAATATTTAACATATTTATAAACCATCTGGAAAAAGGGATAAACAGTGAGGTGGTAAAATTTGCAGATAATACATAACTACTCAAGATGGTTAAGTCCAAAGCATACTGCAAAAAGTTACAAGGGGATCTCACAAAACTGGGTGATTGGGCAACAAAATGGTAGATGAAATTTAATGTTGATAAATGCACAGTAATGGACACTAGAAAACATAATCCCAACTATACATATAAAATGATAGGGTCTAAATTAGCTGTTACCACTCAAGAAAGAGATCTTGGAGTCATTGTGGATAGTTCTCTGAAAACATCCAATCAATGTGCAGCAGCCACAAAAAACAAACAATGTTGGGAATCATTAAAAAAGGGATAGATAACATGACAGGAAATATCATATTGCTGCTATATAAATCTTGGGTACACCCGCCTCTTGAATATTGTGTGCAGATGTGGGCCCCCACTTATATGAGGGCTGTCAAGCAATTAAAAAAATTGCAATTAATGGCATGATTAAAAAATTAATGGTGCAGTTAAACACACTCTTAAACAATAGTAGAATGTCATTTATTTAAACATTTTTGGATGTTTTCTACATCTTCAAATATATTGATTTCAATTACAACACAGAATACCAAGTCTACAATGCTCACTTTATATTTATTTTTGATTACAAGTATTTGCACTGTAAAAAACAAAATGAATAGTATTTTTCAATTCACCTAATACAAGTACTGTAGTGCAATGTCTTGATCATGAAAGTTGAACTTACAAATGCAGAATTATGGACAAAAAACTGCATTCCAAAATATAAATGTAAATTTTAGAGCCTGTAAATCCACTCATTCCTACTACTTCTTCAGCCAATTGCTCAAACAAGTTTGTTTCCATTTACAGGAGATAATGATTCCCTTTTATTTATAATGTCACCTGAAAGTGAGAATAGGCATTCTTATTGCACTGTTGTAGCCGGCGTCTCAAGATACGTATGTGCCAGATGCGCTAAAGATTCATATGTCGCTTCATGCTTCAACCGCCATTCCAGGGGACATGTGTCCATGCTGATGACAGGTTCTTCTCGATAACAGTCCAAAGCAGTGCGGATGCCACCAGCAGAAGGCTGATTTTCTTTTTTGATGGTTCGGGTTCTGTAGTTTCATCATCAGAGTGTTGCTCTTTTAAGACTTCTGAAAGCATGATCCACACTTTGTACCTCTCAGATTTTGAAAGGCACTTCATACTCAAACCTTGGGTCAAAGCCTGTAGCTATCTTTAGAAATTTCACATTGGTACCTTCCTGCTTATTAAGTCTAACTTGTGTTCTTTCAACTACAGCTAACCAGAGAACAGAGAAATCTTCAGAATTCTGTCACATATCTCAAGAAAAAGTTAAAAACCCCTTCTTCCTTTCTGCCTAAAAATAGGGTCATTGTGGTTATCTAGACACCTGCTGATGCAGTATGTATGCACAAAAGCAAATTGTTCTGTTAAAGCGCCTGATTTATCATCAGTAAGTACTTATCTTAAGTGAAAAGCTATCTTATGGTATCTTCAAAATGTCTGTATTCTCACTTCGGAGAAAAGACTAATTTTAGTTATTATACATCACTTGCTATTTATCTTCCTCCCAAATTCACTGATACAGGAAGGCAGAGACACAATATTCCCTGTATTGGAAAAACAGTATAGAAATTCATCTTGTTAGAAGTGACCTTTAATACACATGTTTAGCATTATAATCCATCTTCTGTCCAACCCAAATGAATTCAAGAGACTTCTCAGATGTATCTTGAAGCCTAACAGTAAATAGAAGATACTTTTTCATTTTAAGAAACCAGCCAAATAAAAGGCATAGCACAAAACTTCCCTGTGGCTGGTTAAAAAAAAAAAATTGTTACATCAGTTTCAACAGCAGTAACAGATGATTATATGAATTCTTAAAGATATCAAAGCTTGAAGAACATTAAGGTGACTCATTTAGAAGTATATTTACTAGATTTTAAAAAAGTAGATATTGCCTAAGTAACAAAAAAGCACATTCGTTTTGTTCATGCTTGTATGTTTCTACAGGGTAACGACACCTCATTTCATTGAACCACTATTTCTAATTTGGTTATTAATTTTGCCAGCTAGATCTTTAAAGGTGGCCAATTATCAGAACCTAGCATCAAGTTCTACACAATCTAATCATGGTTAACTTTCAGCTGTTGACTGTTAGGGCCTTTTTTGATCTTTTTTAATTGCCAGATGAAATTTCCTTTTCAGGACGTTCCCACCATATTTGTGTTTAAAAGTACTCATTCTCTTTCTCTTTTCAGAGATATATGGGCAATTATTCCATTTTAAAAATTCAAGTGGGATAAGATTATTGTAGAATCTTAAAATTAGTACACCAGAAGTCAGTTCAACCAAAGATATTACCTCACTCACCTTAGCTCTCTACATTGTAGAGGGGCATTTTACATAAAAAATGGCCATTCTGGGTCAGACCAATGATCTATCTAGCCTAGCATCCTGTCTTTTCTAACAGTGGCCAATTCCAGATGCTTCAAACGGAATGAACAGAACAGGTAATCATCTAGTGATCTATTCTGTGTTGCCTATGCCTGGCTTCTGGCAAACAGCAGCTAGAGACACTTAAGAAGAACAGCCATATTGGATCAGACAAAAGGTCTATCTAGTCCAGTATTCTGTCTTCTGACCATGGCCAAAGCCAGGTGCTTCAGAGGGAATGAACAGAAGAGGTAATAATCAATTGATCCATCCCCATTGCCCATTCCCAGCTTCTGGCAAAAAAAGGCTAGGGACACCATCCCTGCCCATCCTAGCTAATGGCCACTAATGGACCTATTGTCCATGAACTTACCTATTTCTTTTTTGAACCCTGTTATAGTAGTCTTGGCATTCACAACATCCTCTGGTAAGGAGTCTCAGAGGTTGACTGTGCGTTATGTAAAGAAATTTTTCCTTTTGTTTCTTTTAAACTTGATACTTGTTAATTTCATTTGGTGACCCCACGTTCTTGTGTTATAAGAAGGAGTAAATAACACGTACTTACTTTCTCCACACCAGTCATGATTTTAAGGACCTCTATCATATCCCCCTTAGTTGTCTCTCTTTTAAGCTGAAAAGTCCCAATCTTATTAATCTCTCCTTGTATGAAAGCTGTTCCATACTCCTAATATTTTTTGTTGCCCTTTCTGTATCCAATTACAATATATCTTTTTTGAGCTGTGGGTGTGCCAAGGATTTATATAGAGGCAATATGATATTTTCTGTCTTATTATCTATCCTTTTCTGTATTATTCTGAACATTCTGTTCGTTTTTTGATTGCTGTTGCACATTGAGTGGATGTTTTCAGAGAACTATCCACAGTGATTCCAAGATTGCTTAATTGAGTGGAAACAGCTACTTTAGACCCCATCGTTTTTTATGTATAGTTGGGATTATGTTTTCCAACACTGAATTTCATCTGCCATTTTGTTGCTCAGTCATCCGGTTTTGTGAGGTCCCTTTGTAACTCTTCTCAGACTGCTTTGGACTTAATCATCTTGATTAGTTTTGTATCATCTGTAAATTTTGTCACCTCACTGTTTACCCCTTTTTTCCACATCATTTATAAATACATTTCACAGTACTAGTCTCAGTACAGAACCATGGAAGACACCACTGTTTATCTCTCTCCATTTTGAAAACTAACCATTTATTCCTGCCCTTTCCCCCCGTCTTTTAACCAGTTACTGATGCGTAAGAGGACCTTCCCTCTTTCCCATGACAGCTTACTTTCCTCAAGACCCATTGGTGAGGGACTTTGTCAAAGACTTTTTTGCAAATTTAAGTACACTGGTTCCACCTTGTCCACATGCTTTCTGAACCCCTCAAAGAATTCTAGTAGATTGGTGAGGCATGATTTCCCTTTACAAAAACCATGCTGATTCTTCTTCCAACAAATCATTTTCACCTATGTTTTTGGTAATTCTGTTCTTTGCTATAGTTTCAACCAATTTACCTGGTACTGAAGTTAGGCTTAGTGGCCTATAATTGCCAGAATCACCTCTGGAGCCTTTTTTACACACAAATTAGCATCAAATTAGCTATTCCCCAGTCATCTGGTTCAGAAGCTGATTTAAATGTTAGGCTACGTATGATGGAATTCGAAGTGCTGTGAGTGCTGCCACACCTCCTGCCTTGAAGTGGTTTCCATCATATACGGTGTTTACAAATTGGTTCAATGGCTCTCAGTAGTCCCACTATAAAAAACGTTTCAGCACCTCTTCATGCCAGTTAATAGTTCTTCAATTTCACATCTGAGTTCCTTCAGAATTCTTGGGTGAATTCCATCTGGTCCTAGGGACTTAGTACTGTTTAATTTATCTATTTGTTCCAAAACCACCTATAATTTTGAAGGAGACGCCAAACATTTTGCACAGATCAATGAATACTATTCTGCTGGGGATAGTAAACAATTAACTCTCATTTATATACAGATTTTTATATTTGTTTTTGAGCTGTGTGTTTTTTCATATATTTATATATTATAGATAATGGTTCTTTTCAAAAAAGGAATGCTAACTAATTAAATTTCCATGCCTATAATTGCCCTGGCCATTGATGCTTCATGTTTGCATAAAATTTCTTAAATCTGAAATTATTATATTATGCAAAATACACTCACAAAATAATACAGTTCCTCACCCAAAGAGTTTAAATCTAAGCAAAGATAAAACATAAGAGATTATAAACCATGGTGGAGTGCGGATGTGAGACCAAGAATTATAACAGTAGCTAGTTGTTTGATCACTTAAACTGAAGACACTCTAATTTGTTCTAATGTATACATGTGTCTTTTAAAAAAAGAATTTCCCAAACCAGTCAAAACTAGAGATAAATTCAGATCTTGCTATAAGATTTACCTATAGAATGAGGAAACAGAGGATTATAACAAAATGCAGTTTAATAAACATGGAAAGAAAATTTGAAAACTCTTTTTAAATTTCACAGAACGGGTGACAGTTACTTTCCAGTAACCAGGATCCTTTAATGTGTGTTAATTTGGAAACTCGAAACTACTAGCCCCTTTTCAAAAGTCTTGCCCATATAAATTTGCATACCAAAACAGATTATAGTCCATCTACTTTCATTTTCTGTTTAAAACAGTAGCTTAACCTTCAAAGAAAGGAGAGAAATCCTTAGATAACCTGGCTCACAAAGCCTATGTAATACTATACAATGCCTAGTAAAGGTCATCATTTTATTCCTAAAAAACCACTATTCAGAGACAGTAACATCTGGCTTAATTATTACCTTCCATTCAGACAGAAGCATATTGACTTCAACTACCTTTTCACAGTTGTCAAGAAATCTAAAGTAACCAAATGCTTTTATCACTTCTCCCTCCTGCATTCAAGCAGCATCCTCTGAATAGCAAGATGATGTCTATGAACAGAAAAGTTGAGAGACTTGTTATTTATTTTTAAAGAAAATGCATAGCTCAGTAGTTTCTACCACAAAACAGTAAGTTTGGCCAATTTGGGGCAACAGATGTCTCATCATTCTCAGTAAATTTAAAGGTTTTCTCCAAGAACTAGAAATTTATCATCATGCAATTTCTCTACTACTGAAAATTCAGAATGGGTCTCAACAGCTTCATCCTACTCTGTGCAGGTGATTTCATGGGCATGCCTTGAACAGAAGACTAAAAACTCTTTGCAATGCTGCTGCTTCCCCTCACCTCTTGATGCCAAATTCCCTTTGTATTTATTTCACAAAAGATATGGTGAAACAAACACAAAGTTCTGGAACACTTGCCGACCTCACCACACTTAGCCTTTATTTGTTACTAAGGTTGCATTACTGCAATACACTGTATCCAGTACTAAATATGAAGGCCGCTTTGGAATTTTAACTAGTGCAGAATGCAGACAAACATCTCTTAGGTAGGTCACCTCATCAGTATATTTCACATATGCTCCATGCTCATCACAGGCAGTCAACTTACTTCCAGGTGAAATTCAAGTTGCTAGTTATCATATGAAAAGTTAATTGTCCCCAGAGTGTGGGCAAGATGATATCTCCAGCAGGCCACTCGTTCTGGAACTTGATCCCACCGGAAATACAACATTCATGGCTAGATGTGGGCTCTCTTTTCATCAAGGTTTTTCCCTAGTGGCTTTTACTGGAAACCCATGGTTTTTAGCACACTGGCGCCTGTTTGTCAAGATGTTTTGTATACTGATGGGGAAGAAAGAAAACAATATTCCACTCCATCTGTCTTGATAACAATGTAGCCTAGTTCTCTAAGTGTTTAGTGATCTTAGTCATAAAAATCTTCTTCAGTAGATAGTCAATAGACTTTTTTCCAAGGGGAAGAAGCTCTTGAGGCCCTTACCTGTATGCCCCCACAGGTTTAATCTTCTCAGGATCCTTCAGACAGTATTTCATACTTCGATGCTATCCATCTAATTATTCCCTTAGCAGCATACTTCTGTTGCTGCCTTTCAGGAGTTCCCAGTATATTATAGGGTATTAGACTTCTCTCACTATCAGCATGCTTTGCTAAAGCATAGTAACAGCCAGGGATCCCCTCTGCCACTCTTTCATGGAATGAAACCAGCTAGACCCTGCCCTAGCCTGAGGTAGACACAAACTTTCTAAAGTCTGCTTCCTGGTAATTTCTGACAGGGGTTGGGTTTTTCTTTCCTTTTCCCCATGCAACAGTTTACTCTGTCATACTCCTCATTTACTGGAAAATGTTTGGCATCATGCTAACAGGTATAAAATATCTAGCTACACTTGATATTTAAAGTATATATAAGTAACCTAACAGCAAGAATTAGCTTAACATATTTTATGTTGCAAGGAGACATCGAAGAATGTCACTTCAAACCCCTTAGAATGTGCTTGCAGTAATTCCTTTGAGACAGCATCAGTGACAATCAAAATATCCTCAATCTCAAGTCTGAATTCCACTCCCCAGATAGATTGATCTATCTATATAAAAATAGACTCTCAATACTTCCTGTTTCGTTTAACTTAGAGAAGTTGGCATCTCTGCACTCCCATTCTCCCTTGATATCACAGGTTTTATCACCTTTGCTGGTCTGAGCTTCTCCTTCTTTACTCCCTGGGATCCTGACGACAGAAAACATCAGTTGGGTAAGTGAACAAAGACTACTTTTTCTTGCTCTTGGACTTTAAGGTTTTTTGCAGTAAAGCACAAAGGTAAAGGTTTTTTGCAGCAAAGCTGTCAAGGTTCCTTCCCCACTCTGAACTCTAGAGTACAGATGTGGGGACCTGCATGGACACTTCTAAGCTTAATTACTAGCTTAGATCTGGTATGACTGCCACCATCCAGAATTTTCAATGTCTGGATCACTCCCTATCCCCCCAAAACCTTCCCCTCCCTAGGTAGCCTTGAGAGACTCCTTCACCAATTCCCTGGTGAGTCCAGATCCAATCCCTTGGATCTAAAAACAAGGAAAAAATCAATCAGGTATTAAGAAAAAGGCTTTTAATTAAAGAAAAGAAAGGTAAAAGAAAACCCTCTGGGAGAGATTAGCATACCAGCTACTCTCACAGACAGATTCAAAACACAGAGGATATTCCCCTGGGCACAAATTTAGTTACACAAAAAAATACCCAATCTGATTCTCTCTCTAATTGCATAAGACAGGTTACAAAGAAATAAACATAAACCTATTTATTCTTTTCTAAAACTTACTACTCTGATAAGAGGCTGGTTCCTTGATCTTTTTCACTCCAGCTGAAACAGAAACTCTAAACAAAGGAAAAACTTCCCTCCTTCCTTTCGAAACATCTTGTTCCTCCATTGGTTCCTCTGGTCAGGTGTTAGCTAGGCTATGTTAACTTTTTAACCCTTTACAAGTAAAAGAGGCATTAACCCGTAACCATCTGTTTATGACAAAAGCCCTTGTATATGCACCCAGAACATTATCACAGCTACATCTTGTAAACATTTAGCATTCAGAACAGTGCTTAAAGTTTCATTGAAAGGATTGGGTCCCCATCACATGGAATATGGAGAAATACAGTATATTTCAAAAGTACTCAGTGTGACTAGAATGAGAAGATACCCAATTGATTTTGATATGTTGATAATTTATCCTTTTTCTGTCTATTTTCACAAAATTTAGGAGGGATAGACAGATTCTTAGGAATACTGCCATATGCTTTGGGAACTTTAAAATAAAATATAATCAAATCTGATGAAAGTTGGAGAAATAGAGGATGAAAGTAATTTAGGAGTCAGTAATGAAAATGTCTGTTAAATGGCCAGTCAAATTCAGTCTGACTGTGGAAACCAAAAGGAAATAGATTTAAAAGTTGGATAGAAAGTTGCAGTGCACCATGGCAGATATCAAAGAGTTTTTGCAGCAAAGAGACTAAAACTAAAACCTAAACTGAAATTCTGTGTCACAGCAACTTTCCATATGAAAGAGAGATATGACCTTTCAATGGATAAGGAGAGATGAGATTTGTGACAGTTTATGTCTGTGTAGAATCCTTAGTGTCAGATGGCACAGGAGTGTTGCTTAACCAACCAATCATTGATTACTAACACTAAAGGATATGGCAATGACTTTCCCCTAATATCCATCTCAGCTTGGTGACTAGATGGACTGGAAAAAAAAAATCAGAGGATGTGAAAAGCAAATGACATGGAAATTAATTTAGCATATTGTAAATTGACTAAGACTATTTGGAGAGAGAATAATACAGGGCAGTCAGGTAGCGATAGGTGAACCTCAGAAGGTTCAGTTTAGATATTTATTCATACTTTGAGCCTCTCCTCTCACTAGACCCAATGCATAATCATATTTCCCAACCTAGTTCTTCAGCAAGCCCTGACTCCTTCCTGCTGCTAGTTTAAAGAGAGCAAATAAGTGAGGAGGAAAAAGGGATCAGGTAGAGAAGCCCAATGGTCTTTTATCCCATTTGTTGGCTATTCTTTATCTTTGTGAGGTGACCAAATGATATGTTCCCAACCATTCTAGGTAGAGTTCATTTTAAGGGGGGTGCTTTTGTGCAGTTTGACCCAATAGCCCCTCCACAGGTTTCCACTGATCTGCAATTAAAGCAGCACTCTGAATCTTGTGCCCTCCTATGCAATACAGTTGTTAAATCCTATTTACAGAATGTCTTCATTGTACAATTAACAGAATTAAAAAGAAATAGGATGAGGGAATCCTTAACTCTATTTTCCCCAGATATCACGATCTATCTGAACTCAATTTGACTGATGGGGGTGACAGATTTAGATCATTTCTTTCTTTAACCAAATTGACTACTCCATCCTTAACCAGAAGTAAATATAGAAGGGACAAAGGATTGGAAGGGACCAGGGTCATCAAGGCAAGAATAGGTAGAAATAAGCTTATATGTTAATTCTTTAACACTTAGACCAAGTCTACACTACAAACCTATATAGGTATAACTACATTGCTCAGGGGTGTGAAAAAATCCCTACTCCTGAGTGTCGTAGTTATACCAACCTAACCCCCCACCCCCATGTAGACAATGCTATGCAGATATGAGAGCTTCTCCTGCTAACACAGCTACCCTTCTCAGGGAGGTTAATTAACTACACTGATCAGAGAAGCTCTCCTATCAGCACAGAAGCATCTTCACTTAAGTACTACAGCAGTAGCACAGCTGCCCTGCTACAGCATTTTAAATGTAGACCTGCCCTTATATAGAGAACTTGATTACAATACACTTTTTTACCTCTAATAAGTAGAGTTAGAAACACATATATTCTTTTGAATGATGAAAAAATATTTTTTTCTCTTAGCAGCAAGATGGGTGAGATAATCACTCTTATTGGACCAACTTCTGTTGGTGAAAGAGACAAGCTTTCCACCCACACAGAGCTCTATTTAAGGTCTTAAAAAGAAACTGAGCATCACAGCTAAATGCAAGGCGGAACAGATTGTTTATCATAAGTACTTAGCACATATTCTAAGGACCATTCAAGATGAGGGTGCCTATTAATACCTCTGCAGTCATAGGACAAAAAGAGGGGGCTAGGCTATGGACATACTACAGCTTGACAGTATAAATTATGTCACTCTGTTACATATTGTTGTAATAAGTTATAAATTTAGTGTCAGTCCCAGAATATTAGAGAGGCATGGTGGGTGAGGTAATATCTTTTATTGGACCATCTTCTGTTGGTGAGGGAGACAAGCTTTTGAGTTTACGCAGAGTTCTTCAGGTCTGGGAGGTGTACTCATAGTGTCACTACTAAATATTAGGTGGAACAGATTGTTTAGCATAAGTAGTTAACACATATTTCAAGGGACCACTGAAGGTGAAGTGGCCTATTAACACCTCTCCAGCCATCAACACATCAAAAGACAAACCTGGGAGCTTAAATTCATAACTTTGCTAGAAACTAAAAATCATGAACTGAATAGAGACAATCTATAACACACTAACTGCCTCTCTCTACAGCTTTATCCTCTGCCCCCCATGACTGAAGTGCTGTTAACAGGCCTGAAGAAGAGCTCTGTATAAGCTTGAAAGCTGTTCTCTCTCACAAACAGAAGTTGGTCCAATGAAACATATTACCTCACCCTCCTTGCCTCTAAGAAGATTTTTTTTCCCATTATTTGAAAGAAAGACTGAGTCTGATGAGTTGGAAAATGCAGTTTCAGGTGGTGGGAGAATATATTGATATGAAAACTCCTACATGGATAAGGGATTTTATGTTTTAATAGACTGAGGAAATTTTTGCATTTCTGTGGTTCTACAATATGCAGCCACATAACTAGAAGAGGTGGGAGACGTATACCCAAGTGAACAATGTACTGAATTACATAAAGAGAAGACGACAAAAATAGAGGAAAGGACAATCCAGTTTGGTTTCGTATAATTTAAAATAACTGGCTGTTATTTATAGAGGATTTTTTTATAGGTGCTCATTCAGCTGATGTTAAATTGGCAGTAGTTATTAACAAAAAAAATCTGTTTGTTTAGTAACTTTTTAAATCAAGTCTAAGTCACACAAATCAAGACTGAGAAAAGTATCTACCTTGCATGGCATAATTTGATGCATTAATTTGCTAATTTCTAGAGACTGACTTATTTGTGATAAATATAAGATTGGAGGAGCATAAATAATTGATTTTTCTTCTTAAAAGATGAAAGATATTTCCCTAAGAAAAAGGGTAACAAAATACTTCTAATACCAGATGATAGTCAGGAAACTTAAAATCACCTCCAATTTAGTAAACCACAAATTGAGTTTTAGTACATACTTGCAACCTAGAAGTCAACTGATAAATGCATAAATATGGTGATGTTAATATCATACTTATTTAAAAGTGTCACTAAGAAATGGATTGACTTATTTGTTGTCCTTATATCAGTACACAACTTAGAATCCTATTAAAAAACAATCACAGCTTTCCTATAAACCCTCTTTATGCCGCAACAATAAATTCACTCACAGGCATTGTTTAAAAAAATAATCATTGGTAAAGACCTACTGTAGAAGTTACAGAAGACTGGAAGAAAGGCAATGTGCCTATTTTTAAAAAGGCTAACTGGGAAGACCCAGGTAATTATAGGTCTGTCAGTCTGACACTGATCCCAGGCAAGATAACAGTTGATACAGGACTCAAATAACTAAGAATTAAAGAAGGGTAATATAATTAATGCCAATCACTGTGGTGTGATTCTTCCTAGGGATGGTCACAGTCCTGGATGCATCTCCCTACCACCTGCCCTTAACATGAGGAAGCCTTGTCTGTGCCTGTTGTGGGCCAGCTGCCCAATTCCACCAGCCTCTGGCAACACAAACGCTCCCTTCCAGTGCCTCCACAGGCCCTGCTCTCTCTTTATAGGTTAACCATAGGCATACTCTGACCACTAAACTTTCAGCACATCCTCGTGGAATATCCAGCCCCATTCCAGTGGAAACGCACAGAATTCACAGAACCATTACTGAAAGGCATAAACACATGAGCTTTCCAGTTATACCTCAGGGTCACCACTATACTCAATACAGCACTTAGATATGTTTATAGTGAAAAGAAGATGTTTATTTAACAAAGAACAGAGATTAGAGAAGAAATAAATAGACATAATGGAAACAAATTGTTAAATATAAAATTAACTCATAACATGCTTTCTAGAACCTAAACTTAACTAACAAGACATTATCATGTCATATAGTGCAAAAACTCATTGAAAATCATTCCAGCATATTACAGCTATGCTTAGCACTGACATTCCGTTCATGAGACTAGTTACACTGTCCTCTTGCCTCCTCAGTGGAAAATCCTGTGTCTCTTTGCCATTCCCTATATATCAAAACAGTCCTTTGATCTTTATCCTTTGTGACAAAGTTCCTCCTCTACCTTGGTGGGTCCTGAGCTTATTGGCAGATTTGCTCACCTCAGTGATCTTCCCCACAGTCTGGATCAACTCCTCCTGTGTTGGATCAGGAGTTGGGAGGTTTGGGGGGAACCCAGGCCCACCATCCACTCCGGGTTCCAACCCAGGGCCCTGTGGATTGCAGCTGTCTATAGTGCCTCTTCTAACAGCTACACGACAGCTACAACTCCCTGGGCTACTTCCCCATGGCCTCCTCCAAATACCTCCTTTATCCTCACCACAGGACCTTCCTCCTGGTGTCTGATAATGCTTGTACTCCTTAGTCCTCCAGCAGCACACCCTCTCACTCTCAGCTCCTTGTGCCTCTTGCTCCCAGCTCCTCACACACACTTCCTCTCTTCTAACTCCCCCTCACCTGACTGGAGAGAGCTCCTTTTTAAATCCAGGTGCCCTGATTAGCCTGCCTTGACTGGCTGCAGGTGATCTAATCAGCCTGCCTGCCTTAATTGGTTCTAGCAGGTTCCTGATTACTCTAGTGCAGCCCCTGCTCTGGTCACTCAGGGAACAGACACCCACTTCTTCAGTGACCAGTAGTGTATCTCCCTTTGATTTCTCTGCTGTAGAGGGAGGGAGGGAGGGAGGGAGGGAGGGAGAGGGCTGCTGCTGTTCCTGCTGGGCACTGGGCCCTCGCTGCTGCTGCTACTGCTCCAGCTGTTCCTCTGGCTGGGCTAGACACCACCACCCACCCCCTTTTTCTGCTATCTGCTTGATGGCTGGGTAGTAGATTTCTGCCCCCCCCGCCTCCTTGGTTGCTGCTGTTACTCCACCTGCAACCCCTTGAGGGCAGGGGGCTGCTGGCCTGCTCCCCAGAGGAGGGAAGTGAGGGGCCCCAGCTCCAGCCCTTCTTACACGGCCATCTTCTGAGCAGGATCCCTCCTGCCTGGTCACCAGACCACCACCTGGAGCTGCTGTGTTTGCTACTGGGGAGCTGCTGGTGCCCCGAGGAGGAGTAGAAGGAGAAGGAGAGGACCACCTGCTGCTGGAGGACCACGTAGAGGCTCTGAAGACCACCGTGGAGGGGGCACTTAAGGACTGAGTATTTTTCAAATTGTGCTCTTGTGGTGGGGGTCTGGACTGTGCTTGTGTGGACACCAGGGGTGTGGCGTTGAGCCTGCCCCCAGTCCATCCGTGTCCCCTTTTGCCCCCACCACCATTGTTGCCCCCTCCACCATCCCCGCTGGCTGTTTTCCTTCTGCTTCAGCCTCCTACCTCTGGGACTGAGCTGCTCGCCTGGCTCACTACGCCCGCTTCCACCATTTGGGCCTGCAGCAGCAGCAGCCATACGCTGACTTTTTGCACAAGTGCCCATGGGCGCACCCCCGCCTTGTCCTGGCCCCTGCCCTTTGCCACATTTGTCTGCCCCACCCATTTCCCTCTGCAGCCCTGATTGTCCTGCCCCAGCCCTGCAGCTAGCTCTGTGGTCCCTCTGCCCCGTTTCCAGCTCAACCTTTTTCTTCCCCCCCATTACCCTGTGATCCCCCAGCCCTGATTGACCCCTCCCCTCGTGCACCCATGCCCCCTTCCATGTGCTTGTGCCCTTTCCCTGTTTGAGTTTACCCTTGTTCACTGCACCCTCCTATGCCGTTATCCCTCCTGATCCCCTAGTGCAGCTAGGGAAGCCGGAATTCCCCTCTGAGTCGGTGACCTGACATCTTCCCACCCCTAGGGCCTTGATAGCTCCCCACGCCCCTTTAGCCTTCCCTTTCTGACACCCTCCTCCCCTGCTTGCAGCCTAGCGGGGAGGGGTGGTTGCCTCCTCTCCTTCCCCTCCTCTCGCTGTTTGTCCCCCTTCCCGCTCTCAATATTGCGGGGGAGACCCCTCACAATGGTCCCACCGCCCCCCTCCACCTGCCCCCGCGTCCATTCCCCAAGCCTCTACCTCGACCTCCACTGCCGGTCCACCTGCCACCGCCCTCGCTGGGGCACCAGCAGTGGCGAGCACCGGGGAGACCTCTGCTGCTGCCACGTCCCTTGCTCCTTCCGATTCGGGGGGAGCCCCCCAGCCGGTGGGAAAGGTTGGGGTGGGAAAAAGGGTAAGGGTCCCTCTAGAAAGGCCAGGCCCTCCATAGCGGGGACTTCCCCCGCTCCTGCAGTCCCGCTACCGGCTGCGGCATCCCTCCCCACTGCTCCCTCCACCAGCTCCGCAGGTGTCCCTCCCCCGGCCCCCAAGGCATACGCTCATGTGGCGGTGGCCCCCTCGCCTGCCACTGCTCCTCTGACCGCTGGTTCCGCTACCATCTATTGCAGCCGGGGCTCCTTCCCCATCCTGATTAGGAAGCATGGTGTCCGTTGCCTACTGGTGCCCGCCTCGCCCCACGTGGAGACTTATGTGCTGGCGTTGGCGAGGGTGGTGGGGCCCACGGCCATCGTGGCGGCCTCCAAAATGTACAGGAGGGTGATCTTCTTCCTGCTTTGGAGGCCACCGCCCAGGAGAAGGTAGAGACGGGCCTGTCGGTGGGGGGCATGTTCGTCCTCCTGGAGCCATTGGAAGACCTGCGGGTCCACTTGATCTTGACCTCCGTCCCTCCCTTCCTGCCCAGTGATGCCCTGCTGTCTGCCCTTTCTGCCCTGGGGTGGCCTATCTCCATCATCAGCCCTCTCCCGTTGGGCGGCAAGGACCCCGCCCTCCGTCATGTCCTCTCATTTCGCCGGCAAGTGCAGCTTCAACTACCCCCGGTGATGCATGACGGAGAGGCACTCGAGGGGTCCTTTCTGGTCCCCTACCAGGGAGCCCACTACTGGGTGCATTATTCGACGGGGGAGGCTCAGTGCTACCTCTGCCGGGTGATGGGGCACATCTGGAGGGACTGCCCCTTGGCCTGGCACGGAGGAGCATCTGGGACCCCCGAGCCCCAGCAAGGCACCAGCCCTGTCATCGCTGATGCCCCTGGCTGCCCAGCACCCGAAGCTGCCCCTCCTCCTTCTCGGTCCACTTCTGTGGAGGAGGGTGCGGCGGAGATACTGCCAGGCATGGGAGACGGCTTGCCCCAGGGAAAATCCTCCCTCATTCCTGCTACCCCACCGTTGCCTCCCTGGGTCTCTGACTATCGCCCTTGCCCCCAGACCCGACCCCTGTTAGCCAGCCCCTGGATGATGCCATGGAGGGCTGGTCTTTAGTGCAGGGGAAGCGGGGCAAGCTTCGTTACATCCTTCAGGTTCAGAGACCCCCCAGAAGAGCAGGAAGGGGTGCACCGATGACGAGCCCTCCATTTTGCCCCCTGACGACTCCTGTTCTGTGGTGCCAGCTGGGGACACCATGGCAGCACCAGAAGGTAACACCGCCCTTCCTCCAGGGTCCCCGATTCTCTTCCTGATCCCTGCCCTGCCCCTACTCCTGTCCCCCGCCCTATCCCTGATACCAGCCCCATCCTTGTCCCCTCCAACTCCCATGATGCCAGTGCTGCCCCTGGGAATACCCCCCAGGGAGCGGCCTTAGTAGTTTTTCCCTGTCCCAACCCATCGAGGACTGCTGTTTTCCTTCCGCCGCCCACTGTTGAACCAGGGAGCGGGGCACGCCGCGTGGCGTCAGCCCATTGGACGCCACGTCGGGGGTCTGCCCCCTGTCTGCCCGCCTCGGTGGGCCACGAGGCTGTGACTGGGGGAAAGTCATAGATCAGTGACCTCGCCCCCCCCATGCACTGAGGAAGGAACTGCAGGTTCTTTGAGTACGTCTCTGGCTCCCGTAACAAGGTCCACTTTGCGCTCCAGTGGTGGGAGGATTTCCATCAGATCCTCCGGGCTGCAAGGGTCCTCATGGGGGAGGGTAAGAGGAACGGGAAGCAGGCTGTCGCGGCCTACCAGCGAGTCCGCCTCTTCCGTGACTCTTTACTCATCTACGGGGTAGGTCATGGATTGCTGTGCAGCCTGATGGAGGCCGTGGGCGTGTCTGCCGGGGAGGATTCCCCCCAGCCCTCCTCATGGCACCGATCATCTTTGCCACGTTAAACACCTGGGGCTGTAGGATGGGTCTCCGCAAGAGCCAGGTGCTATCCTTCCTTCGGGAGGGGGGTACTCTGTGGTTTTCCTGCAGGAGACCCATACGAATCCAGCCACTGAAGGTAGCTGGCAACTTTAGTGGGGGGATGGAGTCTACTTTAACCACCTCTCAGTTCGCACAGCTGGAGTGGCGACCCTGTTTTCCCCCGACCTATGACTCGAGGTGCTGGGGGTCGCCGAGGCTGTGCCGGGCCTCCTGCTGCACCTCCAGGTCTGCACGGAGAGGCTTGTGGTTAATCTTGTCAACGTCTACACCCCGACATCGGGCCTGGAGCGGTTGCATTTTTATCAGCAGGCAGCCGCCTTCCTTGGCTCCCTGGATCCTCGTGAGTGCCTGGTCCTGGGCGGGGACTTTAACACCACCCTCGAAGAACAAGACTGCTCAGGGACCGAGCAGTGCCCAGCCGCCACAGACGTCCTCCAGGAGATCATCAAACGCCACTCCCTGGTGGACGTCTGGCGTGACCACCACCCGGATGACGTCTCGACGTTCACCTTCGTCAGGGTGGAGGCCCATCGGACACGCCACTCCCGTGCTGGACCGCATTTACCTGTCCTGTCTCCACCTTTCACGATCCCACTCCTCCAGCGTTCGGCTGGCCCCCTTTTCAGATCATCACCTTGCCACCATGACGGCCTCTCTCTGTGCAGAGAGGCCGGGGCCGGCCTATTGGCACTTTAATAATAGTTTGCTGGAGGATGCAGGCTTCGTGGCATCCTTCCGGGAGTTCTGGCTGGCCTGGCGAAGGCAGAGATGTGCCTTTCCCTCAGCGCGGCGGTGGTGGGACCTGGGGAAGGTGTGAGTCTGGTTCTTCTGCCGCAACTACACCTGGGGCGCCAGCCAATGGAGGAATGTGGCGATAGGGCAGCTGGAACGGAAGGTCTTGGAGCTGGAGAGGCGTCTGGCCGCCAGCCCCGAGGATCCATCCCTCTGTGGAGCATGCCGGGAGAAGCAGGAGGAGCTCTGGGCCCTCGAAGACCTGTTTTTTCATTAGTTGTCCCCTGTAATTACTTGATGTCTCAGACCTGTGGGTCCTCCCCTTAGTCTGAGGGGAGGTCCTTTAGAAGTGGGCAGGCTTCTCCCGCCCACCCCCACTGGATGCCAATAGGACCATCGGGCCCGGGATGCCTTTGTTCGATCCCACATTCGCCTCCTTCGGGAGATGGATCTCGGCTCCTGCTTCTTCTACGCCTGGAGAAAAGGAGGGGGGCCAATAACGGAGGACGGCACCCCTCTCATGGATCCAGTGGAGATGTGTGAGAGGGCCAGTGTCTTCTACGAGACTCTTTTTTTCCTCGGATCCGACCATCCTAATGCTTGCAAAGTGCTCTGGGACGGACTCCCGATGGTCAGCAGGGGCGACTGCGACTGGCTAGAGCTGGCTCTCACTCTGGCCGGGTTCTCGGAAGCCCTCCATTGCATGCCCACCAATAAATCTCTGGGTTTGGACAGGCTGACCGTGGAGTTCTAACGCATGTTCTGGGACGTCCTTGGCCCAGACCTGGTCACTGTCTGGGCAGAGTCTTTGTAGAATGGGGTCCTCCCTCTCTCGTGCAGGCGAGCCATGCTCGCCTTATTGCCAAAGAGGAGGGACCTCAGTGACTTACGGAATTGTTGTCCCATCTCGCTTCTCAGCACGGACTACAAAATCGTTGCGAAGGCCATCTCGATGCGGCTAGGGGCCGCACGATTTTTGATAACCTGTATCTGGTCCGAGAACTTCTGGAATTAGGGTGTAGGGATGGTCTGTCGTTCGCCCCCTTGTCCCTGGATCAGGAGAAGGAGTTTGACAGGGTGGACCATGGGTATCTCCTGAGCACTCTGCGAGCATTCGGCTTTGGACCCCGGTTTGTGGGTTGTCTTCAGGTGCTGTATGCTTCTGCGGAATGTCTGGTGAGGCTCAACTGGACCCTGACCGAGCCGGTCAGCTTTGGGTGAGGAGTACAGCAGGGGTGTCCCTTCTCGGGTCAGCTGTACACTCTGGTGATCGAGGCCATCCTCTGTCTCCTCCGGAGGCTGACGGGTTGGTGCTTCGAGAGCTGGAGCAGTGGCTAGTCCTGTCAGCGTATGCCGACGATGTGCTCCTCGTGGTCCAGGACCCGAGCGACTTGGTGCGAGTGGAGGCCTGCCAGGCTATCTACTCGGTGGTCTCCTCCGCCCGGGTCAACTAGGTCAAGAGCTCTGGCCTGGTGGTTGGGGACGGGTGGCAGGTGAGCTCCCTCCTACCTGCGCTTCAGGCCATCCGGTGGAGCACGGGTCTGCTGCTCTATCTCGGAATTTACCTTTCTGCCACGCATCCGTCACCATCGGAGAACTGGCATGGTTTAGAGGGCAGGGTGACGGAATGGTTCCGGAAATGGACAGGACTACTCCGGTGCCTCTCCCTTCGAGGGAGGGCACTGGTGCTCAATCAACTAGTCCTGTCCGTGCTTTGGTACCGGCTCAACACCCTGCTCCCGGCCCTGGGTTTCCTGGCTAACCTCCGGACGATGATTCTGGAGTTCTTTTGGCCAGGAATGCACTGGGTTTCTGCAGGGGTTCTCCACCTGCTCCTGAAGGAGGGAGGGCAGGCCCTGAAGTGCCTACACACTCAGGTCCGTGTCTTCCGCCTCCAGGCCCTGCAGAGGCTCCTGTATGGTGCAGGTAGTCTGGTGTGGAGCGTATTGGTGCATGCCTTCCTCCACCACTTCCGAGGGCTCCGATACGACTGGCAGTTCTTTTACCTCCATCCGAGAGGTCTTCTGCGAGACGTCTCCGGGCTGCCGGTCTTCTACCAAGACCTCCTCCAGACCTAGAAGCTCTTTTCAATGACCAGGTCCGTGGCAGCCACCATAGGGGCTGATCTCCTCGCGGAGCCCCTGCTACACAACCCCCAGCTTCGTGTGCAGGTGGCGGAGTCCCCCACGATGCGGCAGAGGCTGGTCTTGATGGGAATCACCAGGGTCGGAGACCTCCTGGACTACGACCGGGGAGACTGGCTGGATCCCTTGACACTCAGCGCATGGGGCTCTCCATACCTCGTACTACCTGGCACGTACTTCAAGAGGGGAAGGCTGCTTTACTGCCCGCTGCTCGGACCTACCTCAACCAGGTCCTGTGAGAGGGCACACCCCAGGATCCGTGGACCTTTTTATCGGGGCCCCTGTTCCAGACTGCACCTAGGAAACCTCTGTACACACTCGTGCTCCACACTCTTCACTATTTCACCCTCGCGCCCCACCCTGATACAAAGTGGCAGGACCTCCTGCCACCTCTCGAGGGTGAGGAGCCCCGGTGGACCAGCTTATACTCTGCCCTGGTCCCGAGGCCTGCCGGGGATGTCAGTTGGTGGCTCCTTCATGGGGCCGTGAGCATGGGCATGTAGTTGGCATGGTTTACCACTGTCCCCAACACCTGCCCCTGTTCAGCGTGAAGGAGACCCTGGCGCACATTTATTTAGAGTATGCCAAGTTGCAACCACTGTTCCGGCTCCTCTTGGATCTCTTCCTGCATTTTTGGTTGCACTTTTCCCTTCACCTGTTTATCTACGCACTCCCCATATGTGGCCCACAAAGTCGTGGGATCTCCTTTTCAACCTCCTCTTGGCCCTGGCCAAATTAGCCATTTACAAAACCAGGGAGAGGAGTTTGGCCAACGGCATTTCCTGCGACTGTGGGGCCTATTTCCACTCCTCCGTCCGTTCATGCATCCTGGCAGAGTTCCTCTGGGCAGTGTCCACTGGCTCCCTTGACTCCTCTGAGGATCAGTGGGCGTTCTCTGGGGTTCTCTGCTCAGTGTCCCCATCAGGTTCTCTTTGTTTAGCCCTCTGACCTCACTCCCGATCCCGCTTTTTTCATTGGTTGTCCCACGCAATTATTTGGTGTCACAGACCTGTGGATCCTGAGGTCCTTTAGTAGTGGGCAGGCTTTGCCCTCCCACTTCCTGGATACCAACAAGACCAGACTCCTGTACCCTACTGGTCTGGGTCTGTCACACCTTAAACTGATTGTTTTCCCCTGTGACCTACCTCTTTTCTTGACCAGCAATCTTTTAATAGGCACCTGGCCCCACAAGCAGATAGATTTACATTGTGAGACATACAATACACATTACACTCTTGACCAGACAAAGAGAGATAAGCATCTACTATCCTCAGCCTGAACACCATCTTTTAAAGACCGGTCAGCTCCTGGTAACCTACTTTTAACTTCAAGATTTTAAGAACATAATTTCCAGTATAAATATACAACTTTTTTAATATTACCTATAAGTATATCTCTCAATGACCAAGATGATCAATGTGTTACTGGCTGTTGGTAGAAACCTCGCATACTATCCTTTGGTGCACTATTATGTAGACATCAGAACCAGGAGTCTCCTGTAAACCTCTATGTAACTCCTGTTCCCTTTGCCAATTTGCACCAAGAAATTCCTGGATGTCACATGCGTTTATGGAGAATAGATTCTGTTAAATTATTTGATATCTTTTTTGATGAGATTACAAATTTGGTTGATAAAGGTAATACTGTTGATGTTATATACTTAGTCTTTTATCAGATGTTTGACTTGATACCTCATAACAGATGGGTCTCAAAATGTTATTGTAAATAGGGAATCATCACTGAGTATGTTTGTAGTTCTTGGTCCTACAGTATTCAAAATCTTTATGTTGAAGATAACATTCCATGTTATGAACTGGAAGGTAACATGAAATCATCACTGGTTAAAAGATAGGAAATAAAGGGTAGCAATAAATGGGTAGTTTTCAGAATGGAGAGAGGTAAATAGTGGTGTCCCTGATGGCTGTGTATTGGGACCAGTACTGTTCAGCATATTCATAAATGATCTGGAAAAAGGTGGAAGAAGTGAGGTGTTAAAAGTTACAGAGGATACAAAACTATTCCAGGTGGTTAAGTCAAAAGCAGACTGCAAAGATTTACAAAGGAATGTCACAAAACTGGGTTACTGGGCAACAAAAAGGCAGATAAATTCAATGTTGATAAATGCAAAGTAATGTGCACTGAAAAGATAATCCCAACTATACATATAAAATGATAGGGTCTAAATTAGCTGTTGCCACTCAAGAAAGAGATCACAGCGACACTGTGGATAGTTCTCTGAAAACATCTACTCAGTGTGCAGTGTCAGTCAAAAAATCTAACAGAATGTTAGGAATCATTAGGAAAGGGATAAATAATACAATGGAAAATATCATATTGCTTCTCTATAAATCCTGGGTATGCCTGCATCTTGAATACTGTATATAGATGTGGTTACTCCATCTCAAAAAGGTATATTGGAATTGGAAAAGGTTCAGGAAAGGGCAATAAAATGATTAGGGGTATGTAACACCTTCCACATGAGGAGAGATTAATAAAACAGGGACTTTTCAACTTGGAAAAGAGAAGACTAAGGGGTAATTGTCATAAACAGATAGCTAAGGGTTAATGTCTCTTTCACCTGAAGCACCTGACAAGAGGACCAATCAGGAAACAGGATTTTTTTCAACTCTGGGTGGAGGGAAGGTTGTGTCTGAGTCTTTGTCTGTCTGCCTGCTTTTCTCTCAGCTTTGAAAAGTAATTTCTGTTTTCTAATCTTCTGTTTCCAAGTGTGAGTACCAAACATGGTTTTGTTGTTTTTGTATTTACATGTCTATAGTGGCTGGAGTGCTTTAATTTGTATTCTTTTTGAATAAGGCTGTTTATTCAATATTCTTTTAAGCAATTGACCCTGTATTTGTCACCTTAATACAGAAAGACCATTTTTTATGTATTTTTCTTTCTTTTTTATATAAAGCTTTCTTTTAAGACCTGTTGGAGTTCTTCTTTAGTGGGGAACTTCAGGGAAATTAAGTCTGTACTCACCAGGGAATTGGTGGGAGGAAGAAATCAGGGGGAGATCTGTGTGTGTTGAATTTGCTAGCCTGATTTTGCATTCCCTCTGGGTGAAGAGGAAAGTGCTTTTGTTTCCAGGACTGGAATTACAGAGGGTGAACTCCCTCTGCTTGGATTCACGAAGGTTGCTTCTGTGTATCTCTCCAGGAGCACCTGGAGGGGGGAAGGAAAAAAGGATTATTTCCCTTTGTTGTGAGACTCAAGGGATTTGGGTCTTGGGGTCCCCAGGGAAGGTTTTTGTGGGGACCAGAGTGCCCCAAAACACTCTAATTTTTTGGGTGGTGGCAGCCGTACCAGGTCCAAGCTGGTAACTAAGCTTGGAGGTTTTCATGCTAACCCCCATATTTTGGACGCTAAGGTCCAAATCTGGGACTAAGTTATGACAGTAATATGATAGAAGTCTATAAAATCATGACTGGTATGGAGAAAGTAAATGAGGAAGTGTTGTTTAATACTTCTCATAACACAAGAACTAGGGATCCCCAAATAAAATTAATAGGCCGCAGGTTTGAAACAAACAAAAGGAATTTTTTTTCACACAACACACAATCAATCTGTGAAACTCTTTGCTAGAGAATGTTGTGAAGACCAAGACCATAGCAGGGTTCAAAAAAGGACTAGATAAGTTAATGGAGGACAAATCCATCAATGGCTAAATCCAGAATGGGCAGGGATGGTGTCCCTAGTCTCTGTTTAACCAGAAACATGAAATGGGCAACAAGAAATGGATCACTTGATGATTACCTGTTCTGTTCATTCCCTCTGGGGCATCTGGAATTTCCCTCTGGGGCATCTAGAATGACCATTCTGATGTTCTTATGATAAAGTCAGTAGATGACACAAAAAGTTGAGGAGCAGTAAATAATGAAGACTGGTCACTGATAAAGTTTTGGAGATCCTGGTGGATAATCAGCTGAACTTGAGCTCCTGGTGCAATTCTGTGGCCAAAAGGGCTAAAATAATCTTTGATTGCATACAGAGAAAAATCTTTAGTAGGAGTAGAAAGGTAATGTTACCTCTGTATTTGGCACTAGTGCAACCACGGCTGGAATACTGTGTCTAGTTCTGGTACCCACAACTGAAGTAGGATGTTGATAAATTGGGAGGGGTCAGAGAAGAGCCATGAAAATTATTAAAACATGCCTTATAATGATTAAATTCCTAGAGTCTATTAACCTTAATAAAGAGAAGATTAAAGGGGACTTTATCACAGTTTACGATACTTACATGGGAACAAATATTTGATAATGGACATTTCAATGTAGCTGACAAAGGTATAACATGTTCCAAGGCTAGAAGTTGAAGCTAAACAAATTCAGAGTGGAAATAAGCTGTATCCTGCTTTTAAAGTACATTGAAAACATTATCTGTATCATTCATTCACTTTTATACTCATATTTTATATAAACCAGGGTTAATGACCTTTCTAAATCAATTTAAGTGTTGGTTAGGGAATGATGGAATTGATATTTGGTATTTGGATTTAGTGTATTTTATATTTATTTTAGCCATCTAAAATTCAATGCATTCCATTTTGTGTGGGTTAGTGTGAAAGCTATAAGGATGCTGGCCTTTGTGTTCATGCTACCTCTGGATTTAATTATTCATCCTATCAAAATGTTTCAAAGAGAAACCTTGTCAGCTCTTCTGTGCTGTTGAAGCAGCCATCATATGAAGGTTAAAAATAAAATACAAAACAAGTAATCAAAAGAATACATTTCTTCCTTTGGGACAAACTAAATCTGAAATCTTAAGCTATCAAAAAGATGCTTACTTTTCCATACCTTTCCATTCATATATCTGCCGTTTCTGAATGCCCATAGAGACTTGTTTCCAGGTGTACTTTTAAATTTTATTTTCAGATATAGAAGTGCATCTATTTTATCAGTCTCTCAGACTCATTTATAAGAGTATTCATTCAGACTATTTTCTTGTATGGGATTCATAGTAATGTAAAACTGGTTTTTTAAAACATCAGTTGGAATAAACCAACCTATATAGTTAATAATAATTTTGTATTTTCAGTTTCAATAATAATTTAAAAATACTAGGCTGTGTGCAGGATCAGAATCTTTGTTTTCATAATTAGAAGAATAGATAACTTTAAGGCCATGATTCAATAAACCATTTAGTCATATATTTAAATGCTATGAACTTCAGTGGGATTCAGTGCAACATTAATGACGGTCATGGTTCAGCAAAGCATTTAGGCATGTTCTCAAGTCCAACTGAAGTTATTAAGACTTAAAGGTCCTGGATCAGTAAAGTATTTAAGCATGTGCTTAAGTCCTAGTAACTTCAGTGGGACTTGAGAACATGCTTAAGTGCTTTGCTGAACCATGACCTTCATTGTTGTTGCTCTCAATTATGCATTTTTGGTGTTCTGCTTTGATAGCTCCACCAGACATTAATAGAACAGAGCTTTTTGAATTTAGTAGTTTGAGAATCTATCTTCAAATTAAGTATGAAGTATTTCCTTTGAACTGAGAGAGAGAAAGAGAGAGAAGTCTAGTTTAGACAGTCAGTATTGTGGAATAATTCTAGGATGCATACTAAAAATATTACTTGTCACAGACACTTCAAAGATGACAAAGAACTCCATTTTGATTTCCCTTTCTTTTACTACTGAATGCTGCTTACATTATTTTCACTATAGTGAGCTACTATCAAGTTATCGATTAATTTGAACTGACTGTTTTGTATTTGTATTCAGTTCATTCACATGCAAGAAATAAGGAGATAAATTCATTTAATAAGGAACTATTTTCCCTTCTAAGTAATATTTTTTAAAGTATTTATACCCAATATAAGTCACTCACTCACTCATGCCCGTCACCCCAATCGGGGTATGGGCCACCAACCACAGATCTCCAGAGTCCTCTGTCCTGGGCCATTTGCTCTAGCTGGTTCCAGGTATAGCCCATTTTTTTGCTATCAGCCTGAAGGTCGCGTTGCCAGGTGTTTCTTGAATGTCCTCTTTTCCGTTTGCCTTGGGGGTTCCACCGCAGTGCCTGTCTGGTGATGTTAGTTGGCTGCTTACGTAGTATATGTCCTATCCAACCCCTCCTTCTCCTTCTGATTTCTTCCTCTGCTGGGAGTTGACAGGTCTTCTCCAAGAGGTGGATGTTACTGATGGTGTCTGGCCAGCGGATCTGGAGAATCCTTCTGAGGCAGCTATTAATGAAGGTCTGGATCTTCCTGATGGTTGTTTTGGTTGTCCTCCTGGTTTCAGCTCCATACAGTAGAACTGATTTCACATTGGAGTTGAACAGTTGAATTTTTATTGCCAAAGACAGCTCTCTGGCGCTCCAGATGTTCTTGAGCTGTAAGAAGGCTGCTCTTGCCTTACCAATCCTTACTTTGATGTCTGCGTCTGTGCCACCCTGCTGGTCGATGATGCTACCTAGGTAGGTGAAGGACTGCACTTCTTCCAGGGGGCTTCCATTCAGTGTGACTGGGTCATTGCTGATGGAGTTAATCCTAAGGATCTTGGTCTTGTCCTTGTGAATGTTGAGGCCAACCTGTGATGACGTGGCTGCCACTACGTTGGTCTTCTCTTGCATCTGCTGTTTACTGTGCGAAAGGAGCGCAAGGTCGTCAGCAAAGTCCAGGTCATCAAGCTGGGTCCACAACGTCCACTGGATTCCGTTCCTACGCTCGTAAGTGGATGTCTTCATAATCCAATCGATGACGAGGAGAAAGAGAAATGGTGACAACAAGCATCCTTGCCTGACTCCAGTTTGCACCTGGAAGCTGTTAGTAAGCTGCCCTCCATGGATCACTCTACAGTGTATACCATCATATGAGTTCTTGATCAGGTTGACCACCTTTGCTGGGATGCCGTAGTGCCGAAGGAGCTTCCAGAGGGTCTCTCGATCCATGCTATCGAACGCTTTCTCATAATCAACAAAGTTGATGTACAACGAGGAGTTCCACTCCAGAGACTGCTCGACTATGATGCGAAGCGTTGCTATCTGGTCCGTGCATGATCTATTCTGCCGGAAACCTGCCTGTTCATCTCGTAGCTGTGGATCGACGGCATCCTTCATTCTCTCTAAGAGGACTCGGTTGAAGACCTTCCCTGGCACCGACAGGAGTGTGATTCCTCTATAATTGGCACAGTTGCTAAAATCTCCTTTCTTGGGGATTTTGATGAGATATCCCTCTTTCCAGTCTACCGGAATCACTTCTTCTTCCCATATCTTCCCAAAGAGTGGGTACAGCATTTCCACTGAAGCATCCAGGTCTGCTTTCAGGGCCTCTGCTGGGATGTCATCAGGTCCAGCCGCCTTCCTATTCTTCATCATGATGATGGCTTTTCTGATCTCATCTCTGGTTGGTTGATCGCAATTAATTGGGAGGTCCTCATTGGCTGGGTGGATATCTGGTGGATTTGGTGGTGCTGGTCTGTTCAGGAGTTCCTCAAAGTGCTCCGCCCATCTGTTCATCTGTTGTTCTATTCCTGTTATAGACTTTCCCTGCTTGTCTTTAACGGGATGTTCTGGCTTGCTGAACTTTCCAGACAGTCGCTTGGTAGTATCATACAGCTGTTTCATATTACCGCTGTATGCTGCCTGCTCCGCTTCTGCTGCCAGTTCATCCACATACTCTCTCTTGTCCTTCCTGATATTCCTCTTCACTGCTCTATGGGCTTCAGCATACTCTTTTTGAGCTTTGGCCTTTGCTGCTCTAGTCCTGCTGCTATTGACTGCTGCCTTCTTCTTCTTTCTGTCTTCTATCTTGATCAAGGTCTCTGCTGTGATCCACTCTTTCTGCTGGTGTTTCTTAATTCCAAACACTTCCTGGCATACTGACCTAAGTGTCTGTCTCTCTTTCTGCCATCTGTTTAGTACACTGTCTTCCTCTTCCTCAGACCGATCCTGTAATACTGAAAACTTATTCTTCAGCGTCAGTCCAAAATCTTCCTTGGTCTTATGGTCCTTCAGAAGGCTGACGTTGTACTTCACTCTTCTGTCTGACGCATCTATCCAGTTCTTTTTCAGCTTCAGCTTCAATCTGGCCACCAAGTGATGGTCAGACGCCGCATCTGCTCCTCTTCTAACTCTAACGTCCTGCAAGGATCTTCTGAACTTCTTGCTAATGCAGACATGATCAATCTGATTTTCTGTCATGCCTGCTGGTGATACCCAGGTACTCTTGTGGATCCGCTTGTGAGGAAAGATGCTACCTCCTGTGACCAGGTTGTTAAGTGCACACAGATCCACAAATTTCTCTCCATTCTCACTCATCTCTCCCAGAGTGTGGGTCCCCATGACTTGTTCATATCCTGTGTTGTCAGGTCCAATTTTGGCATTAAAGTCTCCCATAAGGATGATGATGTCTTTGTCTGGAAGAATCTCTAATATTTTCTGGAGTCTGTTGTAAAAATAATCTTTGTCCTCCTCTTCGCTGTCATTAGTTGGAGCATAGCACTGAACAACATTCATCTTAATCCTCTTCATTTTAGTTCTGAAGGATGCTGTGATGATCCTGGGACCATGTGCCTCCCAACCAATCAGTGCTCTCTGTGCCTGCTTGGACAACATGAAGCCTACTCCCTGTGTGTGGGGTGCGTCGCTCTCTTCATGTCCTGAATACAGCAACAGCTCTTCTGTCAACAGTCATCTCTGTCCCGCTTGCGTCCATCTTGTCTCGCTAATGCCTAATAGGGTCAGGTTGTTGCTCCTCATCTCAGCTGCAACCTGCGCCGTCTTTCCTGACTCGTACATGGTCCTCACGTTCCATGTGCCTATGGTAATCCTCCTGTTTGCGAGAAGGGTAATCGGCTTAGTGGCTTCCTCACGGCTTTTACCACCCAGCGTCATGCATCTTCGAGTTGAAGACCATTCTTTTTCCAGGGTAAAAGTCTCTGTTTTCTCTATTGTTGGCGTTTCTGTAGCAGGTTGATTTTTTACGAGGTGGAGTTGCTAGCCCCATGCCCAACCCTCCTCCTTTATCCTGACTTGGGACAGGCAGATGGCCCCAAAGGACCTCTCTGGTGGAGTTACCCAATATAACATTCCATACAAATGTTTGTAGTTGGGACTGTCTCCTACTTGTATGTGGTTTGATAAAATTGATATATTGAAGAGCTGATCAATTTGAAAAATGTGACAGAGGAAAGAGATATTGTGACCTTTTTTAGTTTTATGACACTGACTTCTGAATTTCAGCACATCAGCCATTCTGTATTGTAAAATATGATCAGAAAGGCATGAGCTTTCATTTACTGATGTCTGCTCTTCAGTTTTATCAATGTATGTTCCCACAGGAAGAAATGCTTACACAATGTATATGGATTAAGAATTGAGTGAATAACTATTCAAATAATTTGCATATTTCACAAATATTTTTGAACAAGTTATTTGACAATTTAAAAAAAATATTTACCCAATTGAAGAGCAAGATGACAATTTGCCAAGCATTTCCAAATAGTTAGTTAAATAATTTTTCAAGATTTTTTAAAATAAGTGATTAAACTTTAAGGATTACTTAACCATTTCAAATACAGATTAATTGGGCATTGGTTTATTCCTGAATAAAGAAGCTACCAAATTGGAATTAAGGGGAAGAAACATAAGAGATATTTTAGTTATCCTAAAAACAAGTGTTACAAATCTAGAATATTCAGACTTAAGGTTAGGCACACCGTGAAATAGCCACAAAAACAACTAAGAGTCAGTGGTACCTTAAAGACGAACAGATATATTTGGGCATAAGTATCTGAAGAAGTGGGTTTTTCACCCACAAAAGCTTATGCCCAAATAAATCTGTTACTCTTTAAGGTGCCAAGAGACTCCTCATTGTTTTTGTGGATACAGACTAACCTGGCTACCCCTCTGATACTTGACATCATGAAATAACCAGACCGTTATAACTGGTGCATAATAATGTTTGTACTCCCATATTAGCAGAAACTGATTTTTAAAGACAACTTATATATTTCATTTTTACTTTCATGGTATCACCACAGGGCCTGAACTAAAGTTGTTTGGCTGCCTTAACTATGAATTTCCTTACCTTAAAAGAAAAACCAAACATTTTCACGTTAACTATGGATTTTCCAGGGTTATCACTGATTTGGGGATAATTGAAATATTCCTGTAATGGGTTTTACTCTAAACTGCAGACATGTAATCCCAACCTTAATTCCATGTTAACAGTTATCTAGGAATTGTCTTAGTTTTTTTAACATTTAAAAAATTCATACTTAAAATCTAACAAAGAAACCCAAAGCTAATGTTACCATGTGCTATTTCTCAAGATTTGAAGATATGTAGCCTCAACCCTAACTTGAGGGGAGAGAAACAAACAAACAAAAAATCAATACTCATCTCTTCCCTTCCCCCCCCCCCTTGATTTTTAGGATCAGATTCAGTGGCTGCCTTCTCCCACTCTGGAGCAGGACAGAGCAACCATAGAACACTGGTCAATTTCACCCCACTCCTGACCTTTATATTTCCCTGCATGCACAGCACACAAATTCCATTTTCTCCCTCCATCCCATCTGGCCCTTTCTCTTTCCCCCTCCCCTAACCCCCAGATTCCCCTTTCTATCCTTTGTAAGTACTTGTGGTGCAATGGGTAATGCTGAAAGTAAAGTTTTAGGATTTATGGTCATGATTTCTTGTTTTTATTCATAACTGAAAGTTTTTTCTTCAGCATGGACTGCAGAATAGTCTACTGTAGAGAATTCTATGAACAATCATATACTTTCAAAATGGCCATCATCTGCTATTGTTTACAACAGAAGTCAAACTGCCCTCAGGGAGGATGGTGGCCATCTTGCTGTCAGAAGCCACCATATTATCTTATGACAGCCTGTGGGGGAAGATAAGAAAGATGAAATAAATATAACATGGGAGGTTACATATCTCAAGGGACTGGTAATACAACAGGCTTCACTTTGATTAAGGATTCATTGATTTTTCATGTTTAAGAAATACCCATCAGTTCTGAAACTTGGGGATTAGGAGTACACAAATGTGGATGTAAAAAGTTTTTAAAAAAAACAAATAAACAAACAGAAAAATAGTTTTTACCAAGATCCTTGAGAATAGAGCTGATCAAAGTATTTTTAAGAACATTTTCACTGAAAAGTGAGGTTTTGATTACGAGAATTATTTTGTTTAAAGGTTGTGCAGAAAAAATCTCACCCTCACTTTCCTCCTACCACCTTTTTCCACTGGAAAATAAAGTTGGATTTTTCCTCAATTTCAAAAACAAAGAAAAATTTAATCCCTTTCACTGGTTACTGCCCCACTGAGACGAGTATCACCATTCCTCCTCTTCTAAGTCAAAAAGGAACCAAGCCTGAAGGCCCAGCAGCGTCCTTGGTTATATCTGAACCTCAGTGAGGGGGAGCACAGAAATTATTGATGATCACATTCTAGCATGCAAAGGTTATTTTGTGATGGAGCTGGTTCAGAATCACTGACTTTTCTCTCTTGCTCCCAGTTTGACTGCATATATACGAAACCTTTACAAGCCTATTGCAAAGACAAAACAGCAAGCGAGGAAACATTACTCAAGTAGTAACTTCAAAGTTATACCCTACAGCTAATCTATTGTATTTGTACTTATTTTTAAAGCTAGATAAATAGATACATTACTTAGCAGATCTTTGCTTGAAGACCTTTACCTCAATAATTAGAGCTAGCACTGGAAAACAAAATTACTACTCAACAAAATTAATTTCAGATTTTGTTCAAAATTATCTTTAGAGTTGAAGGTAATAAATCTCCTTCAGTAAATAATATGCTTTTGAGTACTGATTTATATTTTCAATAGTCTTTTCATTCATTGCGATCCCTTCTAAAATGAACCACCTGGATACATTTAACATTAGTTGCCAGCCTATTTGTCAAACATTATAACTATTATTCTAAAATGCAAACTCCATTCCAGGAAATGCAGTCAATAGGGCCACATAAAAAACAATGTCTTCTCTCAATTGTTTCACCAATTTTGTTGATCGCATACAACAAAACAACCGAAGTTAACCTTTTGGAAACTGACAATGGAAATATTTTGAACACACTGACAATTCAGAATTTTAGGGCCTAATTTTTAATGCATGGCATCATTTTGTAGGCATATATCTTCACACTAACATTTGTGCCCAAAAAATGCTTGTCTGCATTCATGGCACTTATATGTGAATTGCTACCCCAAATGACGGTGGAGATCATTATTTGTATATAATTATGCACACTAAAATGCAAGTTCAAAATTAAAGGCTGGAGTAAGTCCCCTTAGAAAAGATGAGCTAAAGTAATCATTCACAAGTTTAATATTAAGAAAAATAGTTACAAAAAATGCTAATAGTCTGTTACTGTTGAAAACACATGCATCAGAACTGCCACACTGTCTTGGGAATTTGGAAGCATCTAGCCCTAGTTTGATTCTTCACTGTCCAAATGAAAACAAAGGTGTAATATTATTTTTTTTACCTATACTAGATTGGAAAAAATCGACACATAAATTCTTATTGCATTGGCTTCTTTGGGAACTAGTATATTTCTTATGCAGGTGCAAGACAATCAGGTTCCTCAGTTTCTTTCTGGTCTGGTTTTATGTTACAAATGTCCTGGGTAAGAAAGAGATAAAGCATTTCCTCTTTCCTCCTAGGAGAACTTTCCACCCTTACAGAGACTCACATTGTAATTTGTGGAATACATAACAAACACCAACAGATTTAAGGAACCTTTGCTGATATATGATTTATTTCATTACTGGGCACCAGTGGTTTTCATTAAAGAATCAATATTTCCCAACCATTACTACCAGGTAATGCTACCATTGTTGCCTATCTTAAGTACAGGGAAACAATTCTAAAATATCTTTATGGCAGGGGTTCTCAAACTTCATTGCACTGTGACCCCCTTCTGACAACAAAATTTACTACATGACCCCAGGAAGGGGGACCGAAGATTGAGCCCACCCAAGCCCCACTGCCTGGGAGGAGCAAATCAGAGCCCAAAGTCTTCATCCCCAGGCATGGGGCCTCTAACCTGAGTCCTGACACCCTGGGCTGAAGTTGAATCCTGAGCCTGGGCGGTGGGGCTCGGGCTTCAGCTTTGGCCCTGGGCCACAGCCAGTCTAACGCCAACCCTGGAAGCCCCATTAAAATGGGGTCATGATCCATTTTGGAGTCCTGACTCTCAGTTTGAGAACTGCTGCTGTATGGCATAACTGTTCATAGACTATAGATTCATCTCCAATCTTTCCTTTGTTGGTAGGCAATGGGGAAGGGATAAGAGAGGGGCATTTATTTGGCAAACAGTCTGTGTTAGAATCTATAGGCTATTTGTTTACACCTGGTCCATTCAATGGCTGGTGCTTACTCACAGCCCTAAATAAAGAAAAACAACATAAATCACATACAAACAATAAGCACGAAAAAGTTACAGAAGCTCATTTGTGCCAAATGTTGACAGCACCCTCAGTCATGATAAGTTGCACCTTATTCAGAGTCCCACAGATTCCAGTTGGTCTACTCCTGGAATGAGCTAAAGTAACTCAAGTCAAGTAAGGGTAATAAACTGTGGCCCTGGTTCTTTGGTTCCCTCTCCCTTCCCTGAATCTCCTCACACACACACACCACCCCCTCCAACATACATTCTATACCTAGTATCTACCTGACACCATTTCAAGGCACATAACCTACTACTTAATGAACATACAATTGCAGTCACTCAGACTCATGGGCACACACTCCTTCTCACTCTCTCCTCCCTTTTTCCTAAAAATAACAGCAAGGGCTACTGGAGCAATAAACTGCAAAACCACATGGGAAAGAATATGTCATAACATTAATTATATCCTCAGTTACACTGCTGCAATCTCTCTGAATGCATCCATGTTATGGGTGGGCTAATTCTGTAATAAGTAAGCTAAATACTTTTAAGACCTTAAAAAGAAAGGCCTCATGGGCATGCTTTCATAACTATTTAGAAACTTATCCTTAATGCAGAGGAAACAAGATAATAGGTATTTTAATAAATAGTTAGTTGATTATTATATTCTCCAGAAAGACACTTATAACCAAGGTTTATGACCATCTATTGGTGTGCTTATAACTATCTATAAAAGTATTTTCCAAATCACAGGACCTTGATAGGCCATCTAGTCCAGTTCCCCACACTGAGGAAGAACTAAATATTATTTAGACCATCCCTGACAGGTGTATGTCTAACCTGTTCTTAAAAATCTCCAATGATAGAGATATCACAACTGCCCTAGGTAAATCTTTCCAGTCTTAACCACCCTGACAATTACCAAATTTTTCCTAATGTCCAACCTACACCCTACTTGCTGCAATTGAGACCATTCCTTCTTGTCCTCAGTGGTTAAAAACAATTTATCAACCTCCTTCTTGTAACAGCCCCTTTTACATATTTGGAGACTACTATCATCTCCTCCCTCAGTCTTCTCCTCTCCAGACTAAACAAACTAATTTTTTTTAATTTTTCCTCATATATCATGTTTTCTCATCCCTTAATCGTTTTTGTTGCTCTCATCAGGATTTTCTCCAGTTTGTCCATATCTTTCTCAAAGTATGGTGCCCAGAATTGGGCACAGGACTATACTTGAGGCCCTATCAGTGCTGAGTAGAGTGGAAGAATTACTTCTTGTGTCTTGCTTACTACACTCCTGCTAATACATCCCGGGGGGTTGTGGCCAAGTTCTAGATTAGTAACAGGCCTGGTGAGAAGGAGAAGCCTTGTCGGTGGGTGGGGGTTGCAGAGCTAGCCCATCTCTGACTCATGCTGGGTGTTGCAATCTGGCGCCAGGGTTGCAGCACTACTTAGGTTTGGCCCAGTCACTCTTCCATCATGATGAATGGGTGTTAAGCCAAATTTGAGTGAGTGTAACTGCAATCTGGTACAGGGGGTTTCAATGTCACTCAGTCATGATGGAGGCATGGCTGGTCCAGACCTGAGTGGTGCTGCAATCCTGTGCACCGGATCAAAATGCCTGGAGCAGGGAGCCAGGCTCAGCCCAGGCCTAGTGAGTGACAGGTGAGCTCACTCTTCACTGTTTTCACTCCTGCTCTCCCTCAAGCTCTCCCCTCCCCCCTGGGGCTTCCCTTCTTGTGTGAGCCTGGATTAGGATTGCAGTGCTGGAGCAAAGGGTGCTGCTGCAGGTAGCATTGCCCCCTCAGCAAGGCAAGGAGGTGGAGGCAAAGAAGGACACTGGCTTATGAATTTGAACCGTGGGTGGGTCACATAAGAAAGACAAAATGCAGTTGGTGCATGGACAAAATGTTTGGGAACCACTGTTCTATGGCAAATACTACTCATATCTTTAACATGCATAAAACAGCTATTGATCATTTATTAACCTTTTATAAAATGCAGCCTTAATATAAAGTGTGAGCAAAAAATACAGCAGGGTTCAGTTTAAATAATGGACTATTTCTTATTTTAGCCCAACTGTTTTCTAATTGAACAACTAAGATACAACAATCCACCTAGAGAAGCAATGGTGAATACAAGTAATCTAGGGGAAAGTCCTATATTGGCCAGAGAGTGGACAATATAATTTAACTAATAGGACTCTTCTATTATGTTATGAAAACCTTTGGGGGAAGCTTGAGGAGATGTTTCTTCAGAGTGAGGCACAGAAAAGAACAGATACTTATCCACAGTAGCTTTGGTTCTTTGAGATGTGTGGTCCATATGGATTCCTCTCTTGGTGGCATGAGATGGGTTCCTTTTGGCCAGCAGTGTCTGTTGCAGTAAAACCTGTGCTCTAGGTGTCATAGCCCTACCACCTGAGGACTCAGAAGAGCCAACCAACCCTTAGGTCCTTCATCAGTACAGAATCCCAAAAGAAGTAGGGTTCTGTACTAGCCAGCAAGGAGAAACGGTTGTGGAATACATGTGGAGAACATCTTGAAGAACTGTTATTGTTACTGTAATACTTTATGGAATGACTACACCCATCAGAGCCTTTTTTCAAAGAACGTGCCATCCATTCAAAAATAAAATTAAGCAATACATTAGGGCCCCTAATCCTGCAAACACTTAACTTTATGCACTACTTGATGCATGTACGAATCCCTTTGACTTGAGTAGGAATACTCCTGTGTGTAACGTTACATCAGTGTTGAATCAATGTTTCCAGGATTAGTGACTATTTTAAATTTGTGCTAATGGCTGAGAACTTCCTCGAACCAAGTTTGGATCTACTACCAAATAAAGTCCATACCTTATTTTTTTCCAGTAGTTCACTTTGTGCTGTCTTGAAATCAGAACCCAAGTTACTTGATGGCAGTTTATTTCTCTTATCCAGAAGTTCCTGAATTTCTTTCACGTGGGCCTTCAACCTTCTATTCTCTCTTTCCAGACCTTGCTTTTCTGTTTCAAGTATTTCTCTCTTTCTCCACTCAGAGGTATTCTCAGACTGTAGTCTCTCCAGCTGAAAAAGAGAAAAAATATTTCTAAAATATCTGCTTTTTTTTCTGGGTGAAGTTAAAGGGCTATCCAGCCAGAACATCCTACAGAGGTTTCATGGACACTCAGGAAAAAATCAACTTGATGCACAATTTAACAGTTTTGTAAGATTCATAAATGTTTAAAAAATGTGAACATGGAAAAGGAAAACATACAAGTGAAACTACAGTTCTTTATTTTTCTGTAGTTTTATCTTTTCATTCATAAAGCACAAGTCAGACTTCAAAATGGGAAGTGTTAACCAGTTTAAGTTATTGTTTTTAACTAGTTCCATTCTCTATTGTACATAGATTAATACTCTTAAAAATCAAGAAAAAGGATTTTTTTAAACACAAGACAGAGCCAGTTTTGCATACCATCTCTTTAAAAGTGTCAGAGACCAGTTTTCACCCACAAGGAAAAACCCCACTTTCCATCCTAATTTTATTGTACACTGTTTTAAATTTTAAAGAAATGGAATGAAGTATTTTGGAAATAAGACAATTAATAATAGATGAACATAAGCAGTTTTTTGTTATTGTTACTTAATTAAGACTCTACATGAATTGCAGGATGATTGTCAAAAAATTGCAGTTGAGTTGTGGACAAACCATGGAAAATTGTGGAAAAGTAATAATGGACCTTAATATTTGTGGTAAAGTGCATTGTTATTTTTACATGAATTTCTGCTGTCGGCTGCCCAGGGCTAAGTGCAGGGGTCCGGGGCTTACATTGGCTGCCCAGGGATGAGAGAGGGGGCTCCTGCTCTCAGCCCCGAGGTGGCTGGTGATCCCTCTGTTAGATCCATGCACAGCGAGGCTCCAGCTGTCAAAATTGTGGTGGAAGCCTAATACTGCATAATCTGCAATATCACATGTTAAGTAGGGCTTTATACTTAATGGATTATTTTGTTAGTACTCAGAGCATGCTGCATTGAGGAGACAATGCTTTAACACCTGGCTTTACTGGAGAAGTTTTAAATTGTAACTTCAGTACTAAAGCCAACTACCTGGGTAACCAGAGTAACTTGTTTCTTTGGTTAACAGTCATTAGTACTGGAATGAGAATGGTCTTTTGCAATCCAACTTAGAACAACCCACTATCTTAGTTCAACAGAGTCAGGCTTTTTGAATGCTGATCAGTGCATTACTAAGGGGAATGAAATGAAGTAACAACAACAAAAAAACAGTTTACTAAGTGATGGAGAATGAACATCTAAAAAGTGATTTTATTTACTCAAAGACAGGTAGATGGAGGTTATGTCAAGGTTGTATCAAATGCTCTCAAGATTTTAAAGGAAAAGCTGCGGTCAAACAAATTGATTTTTGTACCAGAAATCAGATAACTGGCACTTATCAAAAGCTTTAAATAGGTTAGAAATGGTCAAAAATGAGAGAATCCAGCAACTTAAGCCAAGAAAAGGGCAGGAGGAGAATTCCATCAACAGCAGAAAAGTTTTAAATAAAATAATGTGAACTTTGTTACTTGCAGTTTTGTGAAGATCAGAACCAATTATTTGATAAAATTATATGGTCTGACAACTGTGAAAGGCTATAAGGTATCGCTAGCTTTTACTGCAGAAAAAGGTTGTACAAGCCAGCAAGGTTTTAGAAAAAAATCAGACAGTCTTATTTTAGATTTACTTTTTGCAGGCCCTGACTGGTTTTATTTTAAAAACCCATATGTGACAAAGAGTAAAAAAACAATCATGTTGAAGGAGAATGGTGGATGAAGGAATTCACAGCATCAGAGACACAATAATTCAGAAACTTTTAGTTTCAGATATGGTGTTACCTGGGTTAACAAATTGCAGACTTGTTTGTCCCCCCGCCCCAAAATATCATTAGCAACTATACAAACAAATTAATATAAGAGCAAGATTAATCATGGGTTACATACAGTGATGAGCTGCCAAAATCTTAACAACCAGTTCCCCATAAAAAGTTCTGATTTAAGGGATGTGCCACAGTATGTATTTTATGTACCAATAGGGTTACCATATGTCTGTATTTTCCTGGGAGGAGTTTTTAAAATTTAAAATTTTAAAAATTCCTCCCGGATGGCAATTTAAGAACCAAAAAGCCTGACATGCATGTTAACTCCAACTAAAGTTCTTTTTAAAAAAGTGGGTCCTCGCCACTTCCTGAGGCTGTGTGCACATGTGTGGGTCTTAGCTGCTCCCTGCCCCCCTCATTGAAGCAGGTGAGCAGGGTTACTGCCCTGGGAACTGCAGACAGGGCCTGCTCCAGGGTTTTTGCCTCACTAAGCAGCAAAAAGGAGAGGGGAAAAAAAAAGCCGCAATCGTGATCTGCAGCTCTACTGCCGCCGCTTCAGTCTTCTGAGGCAATTCGGTGGTTGGTCCTTTGCTCCAAGAGGGAGTGAGGGACTCGCCCCCAAATTGCTGCTGAAGACCCAGATGTGCTGCCCCTCACCACTGGCCGCCCCAAGCAGCTGCTTGCTGGGCTGGTGCCTGGAGCCGGCCCTGACTGCAGGGCACCAGTGGACGTGGGACCGGTTGCAGACAGGAGTGTTGGGCAGGGCTAGCTGGAGGTAAGGAGTATGGGGCTGGCTGTGGGCAGGGCAGGGGGTGCGGAGCTGGCTGGAAACAGGAGGGTGCGGGGTTGGCTGGAGACAAGGGGTAGCGGGGTTGGCTGGAGACAAGGGGTAGTGGGGTTGGCTGGAGGCAGGGCAGGGGCTGACTGGAGGCAGGGGCTGGCTGCAGGCAGGGCAGTGGGGGTGCGGGGCTGGGCGGCTTCGGGAAGGGTTGCAAGGGGGTGCGGCAGGAGATGGCTTGGAGACAGGGCAGGGAGTGTGGCAGGGGCTGGCTGCAGGCAGGGGGTGCAGGGCTGGTGTGGGCAGGGCAGGGGGTGTGGCAGGGGCTAGCTGCAGACAGGGTGGCGGGTACTCACGGGGAGAGTGGCTCAGAGCAGCCCGAGTAGCAGGACGTAACCCAGGCCCAACAGAGCAGCCGGAGACCCACCAGGCAGCAGTGGGAGACCCAGGACCAGGGGTTGGGGGAGCAGCAGCAGTAACAGGGCCCATGGCCAGGGCCAGACGGTAGCCCACATGTTTCCCACAGCACAGCGCCCCCAGAGGCTGGAGGAGGAATTACATCACTTTCTGGCCAGAGCCCATCAAAGCCGCAGTACCCCCTCACATGGAAGCAGGTTAACAACTGGTTCTAAAACTGCTTCAAAATTTAACAGCTGGTTCACGTGAACCGGTGTGAACTGGCTCCAGCTCACCACTGGCTACATAGTTTTTCCATATCTAGTTCACAGAAGCCTCAATCTAACAAACACTTATAAATATGATTAATTTTACTGCTTAGACTACTCACAGTTCTGTAGTAACAATGAAAATGTGCATACAGCACTAAACCCACCACATCAGCTAGAATTATTTAACCATTTCTTGCGACTAAACCCAAACTCCATTCCCCTGTGGAATTTCCTTGAAATTAATGAGTATCCAGACAATCACAAGGGTCGGCCCACCTGGTGCAATTGCAAGATCTGGGCCTATCTTTGTAGTCTCCACAGAAAGCCTAGAGATTAAATGAGCATTGGCACTGATCAATGCCTCCTTTGTAGAAAGAGACCCTCCATTCCAGGATATAGTGGCCTTGCTTGGGTGTTGTGGAGCAACTTGTACTGTGACTCCCTATCTGATGTAACTTTTGTAGCTAAATAGTGCACCTTTATCAGAACTAGAGTCACACTGAAAAAAAAGCGTAAACTATTAAAAAAAATTAGGATGTCAACATCATGCTATGGGTTCAATAGAACTGGAAAGTTCTGGAACTGAACAGATAGCGAGGAATGGTCAGGGGTTCATTGTGGTGTTAAAGCACTTCTCATAGGATACAGAGTAAAACCAGATCAGAGAGCATCTGTACAGAGTTGGTTTACAGTTTTACATTCAATTGACTCCTTGTCTTTTTCCCTGTTAACCCTATTAGGGCTGTACTAGGAGTCAGTAGCTCATTTGCCTGTTGGGGTTTATCTACACAGCAAAGAAAAACCAGTGGCTGGACCATGCCAGCAGACTCAGGCTCACAGTGCTTGGACTGTTTCTCTGCTGTTGTAGACTTATGGGCTTGAGATGGAGCCCCGAGCTCTGGGACCTTTCCACCTTACAAGGTCCTATAGCCTGGAGTCTAGCCTGACCTCGACGTCTACACAGCATTGAAACATACCAAGCCCTGTGAGCCTGAGTCAGCTGGCACAGGCCAGACACGGGTGTCTAGCTGCTGTGTAAAATATCCAAAATGACAATCATAGGATCACAGGCAAACAGATATATATTTAGTGGGGGTAATATGACAGAAATTTGAATGTTTATTTTATAAAAGATTCCCTCAAAAAGTGGGGCCCATCCTTCTGACCTGGCTACAATCCAATATCTGGGTCAGATAGTCAAAAGAGCAGTAAGTCCAAGTACTGCTTGTGCCCAGCTAAAGATAGATCAGTCTTTGCTAATGTTCCTCACATCCAAAAGCAGACATTATCAGTGAGTCATTCTGGTGATCTCACTTGCATTTTAGTTGTGCTGAAATACAACTTGTGCTATTTAATGACATTTTACACCCTTAGGGAGTTTGCTTAAGTAATGGGCACAAGATCTGATTTGGAACTCAAGGGAAGATGATGCCCGGAGACCGATGAAAGAACAGGCACGTCAATTTATAAACCACTGATAAAGGCATGAATCAACATGAGAGTAGGCAAATGAGAAAGGAAAGCATTAACAACTTTTGCCTTACTAAAAAAAAGTCTATTGTGATTCTCAAAAGGAGAATGGATCTGTGTTCTTGATTAGCCAAAAGGCAAATAATTTACAGTAGTAATCTTTAGGCTTTTGGTAAACATCTAATATAAAATCCTTTCCCTGACTCCTTGTCCTCCAACCGCCTCCTGCAGAAACTTAACTTCCCATTAAAAGCTGAAAATTCCAAGAAGAATTTTCCTTTCTTTTGGGTTGCAATAAGTTGCCCCAACTTTACATTGTAAAGTTACAATGAATTTAAGAGGATGGTGAAAGGGCTTCTTGAAAATCTAGTAGCTATTTGGCTATTAGTTACAGTAACAAATTAACATTTGCCTACAATGATCTCATAATGTTTTTTGACTAATGGCTGAATGGTTTTGGCAAATATTTTTGACCTCAAAAATAAACAATTTAGGGAAAAGAAGTTTTAAACCAGTGCTTCAGGCCCTTACCTAGGATATAGGAGGCCTGGATTCAATTCCTCCTTCTGTCTGATGTGGAACAGGGATTTGAACTTGAGTGTCCCACATACCAAAAGAATGCCCTAGCCCAGGCATAGGCAACCTATGGCACGTGTGCCAAAGGCAGTTCACGAACTGATTTTCAGTGGCATTCACACTGCCCAGGTCCTGGCCACCAGTCCGGGGGGCTCTGGATTTTAATTTAATTTTAAATAAAGCTTCTTAAACATTTAAAAAAACCTTATTTACTTTACATATAACAGTAGTTTAATTATATATTATAGATTTATAGAAAGAGAGCTTCAAAAATGTTAAAAAGTATTACTGGCATACGAAACCTTAAATTAGAGTGAATAAATGAAGACACGGCACACCACTTTTGAAAGGTTGCCTACCCTTGCCCTAGCCATTGACATATGATATGATCTGGTGGGACAGTCAGTCAGTCTCTCTGTGTATAAACAATTAAATAGTCATTGCAGCAGGGTTTTGAGCTTGGAGCTGTCTCGTACATCGTAGGTGAGAGCCATAACAGCTAGGCTACAGTCAGTCATTTTCACTCATTCTCTCTCTAGTCCAATGACTATTTATTGTCATTATGAATGACTATGAAATGCCAATATGAATGTTTCATTTGGTTCAAAATTTTTTTTTAATTTTCCAACTTTTTGCAATTTTAGGATTCTGTTTGACCTAACCCTTTTTTTTTTTCTGAACTCCTGACAAATTGAAAAATCAGTAAAGCCATTAGCTCTGCTTTGGCCCCATAGTTTAGAAAGCAGCTATTCAGGTGGCAAAGAGAACCAGTGAAGATTTTTGAGAACTACTGTTAGAAATAGGTGGGCTGTCCATCCCCAGAAGTTATTCTGAGGATAACTAGTCACACTCATATGACTGCAGAAGAAATCTGCAGACTGCTTTCCCTTAAAGGATTTTTCATAGATATGTTTTCAGTTTCCGGGTTTGAATTAACCTGAATAAAATATCCAAAATAAAACCATGAGCTAAGGAACAAGCCTACTGGGGGAAATTTGTGGATTGAAAAGCCATGTGAAGTAAATTTACAGGCATGGAGATTAGTTGAATGCATGTGAATTAGAGCTTGTGGGTTTCACATGTCTTTTGACCTAACAACTAAACTTGGTGTTAACCCATTGCAGAGGTTATGGAGTGAGTACAATAAGTCTATTGAAGCTTGAGACCACTTTTTTGCTTTTGATTGCAATCTGTTAAAGTTGTATCGATATAGAAAATCTTTAGTATCCCTTTTCTCAATATCATCTTTCCCAGTTCCCAGATCTGGGCTGGGAAAATAAAGGGTTTAGCTCCCCATTCTTCGGATAAACTTATGGATGCCAAATCTGTCATTGTTCTCCAACCAGCTGCAAATACTAAAACATTAGTCTTGAGGGAAAACCAAATAGTACTACTATGGGCTAGAAGTTAGAATAATGCAACCTCCACCAAAAACTGAGTTTTTCACACAGGACTTGGGTTCAAACACACTGCTGATGTTAAAGTGCAGTACTCTGGGGAAGTATAAAGCCCTGCAAGTAATGACATACTTAAGTCAAGAAGCAAACCAAAATTACTTCCGATGATCTCAGTGTCTCGACCACCCATTACGAACCCACATTTGACTGCTCTTTTTGACTACACAGCCAATAATATGGATATTACTTTATACACTGAGATTCCTTGAGCATGAAGAATACTGTATATATTAACATCTTTCCTACTCAATTGGCTTAAGAGGCTTTTTGAACAAAGCTCATAAACCTTAAATCTCTGTAAGCCTTCACAGGTGGAGTTCACACATACCATTATTTATAAGAACATATTTTGTTCCAAGAAACATACAAAATGTTCAAATGCTTTTTGCACTGCACATCTATCATGTAAATTCAAGGATTTTCACATCTTTTCCTTAAGTACCTCAAAAGGTGCTATTAGAAATCAGATATGCTTGCCTACAAATGACACACACATCTATTTTAATGATCAGATGAGCCCTAAATCCAAAGCTTCTCTACTCAATACGCTGCACAATAATCCATGAACTCCCCAATCTGGGGCTTCAAAATACCAAATCCAAACTTTTCCTAATTCAAGTCTGTGACAATTCTTTCTGTCACAGTGATAGCTCTGAGTTGTGTACAGGTCTGTCGCATCTTAGGTGCATTTAACATGCGTGATTTCAGCTTTACATGGTCAGCAAAAGCAAGAAAAAAACAAGAAAAATGAGAAAACAATTTAAATACTGTTTCTGTAGTGTGGGCGATTCCGCCCGCCATTACACTCAATGTAATTTTGACTATACGCGATTTTCGCTTTACACGCTGCCTGCAGAACATAACCCCAGTATAAGATGAGACAGACCTGTACTCCAATACAAACTCAAATCTTGATCAGAAGTTTTGGTTTGAGGCCATCTCTAGGGATATTCTACTAGATCATTAAAGGATCACAAAAAGTCATACAACACTTGAGAAATATTGATTGTCATACCACAAAAAAGCAACACAGTTCATTGAAAATTTTGAAGAAAACTGTGGACTCTTTAGGCACAAAGATCAAAAAGGAGAGTTCCTCTTCAGACCCTGATGGAGGAACTTTTAAATGACACTCATATGTGGACATATTTTTCAAGAGCTCAGCATCCAAAATTGGGGTCAGATTTTTAATCCATTTTAGTTCCCATTTAGGCACCAAAGTGAGTTGCATTAAATTTTTCACAGTGGGTGCAGACTGTTTTGAAATTCAGGTTTCAGTTATGAGGACAGATGTTCCCTGGGTTGTGCAAGACCCAACTTATGCATATTTGAACTTACGGAAAAAGTTCCATAAGCCAGAAACAAGATTTTCGAGTTGCGGAAATTTTTGTGTAACATACAGGTATACATTTCCGATTTATGCAAAATTCGAGTTATGCAAGGCTTTCTGGAACGGAATGATTGCATAATTCGGGGGGCTTCTGTACAGAGTACTTGAAAATGTGGTCCATAATATTTAAAGCCTTTTATTACACAGCTATAGCTGTTTTATGAGCAATAACAAAATTACATCTAAACACTGGTCATCAAAACAAATAGGAATCCAGGCCTAGAGGGAGTTCAGACAAATATGCTATGCCATGAAAGGTTATATACGAAAAAGGAGATAACTGAAATTTACACTTGCTCTGGGATTCAGTGCAACATGAACAGCTCATGCAAATCTTAATGCAGTTAGCTGTGTGAAATCTGTTTCCCCCTAAATAGGAAAACATGCTTGTTCTATGCATAGATGTGAAAAGCCTGACAACTTAGTCCGACCTTGGAAACTCCCATCCCAAATCAAACCTTATCTCCACAAAACTCACTCAACTCAGAAAAAACACAGGATTGTAGCTTGCCAAACTTCTGCCCTTCTGCCATATATATGCTAGTATCCTTGTTAAGGCTTAAAATTAGGGCTGAACTGCTCCTCCACATATATAGTCTTCAGGGGACTAACAATGGAAACCCATTTCCCACCTCCATAGAAAACATCTTAAAGGAACAGCAGAAGCCCACCTGTTCCACCGCAATTGGACTAACAATACTCCTCCACTGCTTCTTTAAAGTCTATTTACCAGATTGAAGTATGTAGTATAACCTAATTGGAAACTTCTGATCTGGGGATTTCCTTTCAGCTAAACATAAAAACAAGATGCAGTAAATTGCCTGTACCATGTAGTAATAAAAAATAGTACAGTATTCTGAAATAATGGTCCAAAAAATTGCAACAACATTGCAACACGCCTATAGTGTTTGGGATTACTACTACAGAATATGGTAGTATTTCTTATGAAGGGTGGAGCAGGTGGCAGGTTTGGAGAAGGATTCTCCAGATCTGCTGGTGCTAAGCAGCATCAGAGGAGCTGACCTCGCACCTCATAGACTCATAAACTTTAAGGTCAGAAGGGATCATTATGATCATCTAGTCTGACCTCCTGCACAATCCAGGCCACAGAATCTCACCCACCCACTGCTGTAACAACCCCCTAACCTATGTCTGAGTTATTGAGGTCCTCAAATCATGGTTTAAAGACCTCAAGGTGCAGAGTATCCTCCAGCAAGTGACCCAGCCCCACGCTGCAGAGGAAGGCAAAAAACCTCCAGGGCCTCTGCCAATCTGCCCTGGGGGAAAATTCCTTCCAGATCCCAAATATGGCGATCAGTTAAACCCTGAGCATGTGGGCAAGACTCATCAGCCAGCACCTAGGAAAGAACTCTCTGTAGTAAATCAGATCCCACCCCATCCAACATCCCATCACAGATCTTTGGGCATATTTACCTGCTAATAATCAAAGATCAATTAATTGCCAAAATCAGGCTATCCCATCATACCATCCCCTCCACAAACTTATCAAGCTTAGTCTTGAAGCCAGATACGTCTTTTGCCCCCACTACTCCCCTTGGAAGGCTATTCCAGAACTTCACTCCTCTAATGGTTAGAAACTTTCGTCTAATTTGAAGTCTAAACTTCTTAGTGTCCAGTTTATATCCATTTGTTCTCGTGTCCACACTGGTACTAAGCTTAAATAATTCCTGTCCCTTCCTGATATTTATCCCTCTGATATATTTATAAAGAGCAATCAAATCTCCCCTCAGCCTTCTTTTGGTTAGGCTAAACAGGCCAAGTTCTTTGAGTCTCGTTTCATAAGACAGGTTTTCCATTTCTCAGATCATCCTAGTAGTCCTTCTCTGTACCTGTTCCAGTTTGAATTCATCCTTCTTAAACATGGGATACTAGAACTGCACACAATATTCCAGGTGAGATCTCACTAGTGCCTTGTATAATGGTACCTACATCTTAAATTTACTGCAAATACCTCGCCTGATGCATCCCAAGACCGCATTAGCTTTTTTAACAGCCATATCACATTGGCAGCTCATAGTCATCATGTGATCAACCAATAATCCGAGGTCCTTCTCCTCCTCTGTTACTTCCAGTTGATGTGTTCCCAATTTATTACCAAAATTCTTGTTATTAATCCCTAAATGCATGACCTTGCACTTTTCACTATTAAATTTCATCCTATTACTATTAATCCAGTTTACAAGGTCATCCAGATCTTCCTGTATGACATCCCGGTCCTTTTCTGTGTTAGCAATACCTCCCAGCTTTGCATCATCCACCTACTTTATTAGCACATTCCCACTTTTTGTGCCAAGGTTAGTAATAAAAAGATTAAATAAGAATGGTCCCAAAACCGATCCCTCAGGAACTCCAGTGGTAACCTCCTTCCAGCCTGACAGTTCACCTTTCAGTATGACCGGTTGTAGTCTCCCCTTTAACCAGTTGCTTATCCACCTTTCAATTTTCATATTGATCCTCATCTTTTCCAATTTGGTCCATGTGGAACCGTATCAAATGCCTTACTGAAATCGAGGAAAATTAGGTTCACTTGTGTTTCCTTTGTCTAAAAAATCTGTTACCTTCTCAAAGAAGATCAGGTTGGTTTGGCATGATCTGCCTTTTGTAAAACCATGTTGTATTTTGTCCCAATTACCATTGATCTCAGTGTCCTTAACTACTTTCTCCTTCAAAAATTTTTCCAAGACCTTGCATACTACAGATGTCAAACTAACAGGCCTATAGTTACTCGGATCACTTTTTTTTCCCTTTCTTAAAAATAGGAACTATGTTAGCAATTCTCCAGTCGTATGGTACAACCCCTGAGTTTACTGATTCATTAAAAATTCTTGCTAATGGGCTTGCAATTTCATGTGCCGGTTCCTTTAATATTCTTGGATGAAGATTATCTGAGCCCTCCGATTTAGTCCCATTAAGCTGTTCGAGTTCGTCTTCTACCTCATATGTGGTAATATCTACCTCTATATCCTCATTCCCATTTGTCATCCTAACATTATCCCTAAACTCCTCATTAACCTCATTAATGACTGAGGCAAAGTATTTGTTTAGATATTGGGTCATGCCTAGATTATTCTTAACCTCCACTCCATCCTCAGTGTTTAGCGGTCCCACTTCTTCTTTCTTTGTTTTCTTCTTATTTATATGGCTAGAGAACCTTTTACTATTGGTTTTAATTCCCTTTGCAAGGTCCAACTCTACATGGCTTTTTGCCTTTCTCACTTTATCCCTACATGTTCTGACCTCAATAAGGTAGCTTTCCTTGCTAATCCCTCTCATCTTCCACCCCTTGTAAGCTTTCTGCTTTTTCTTAATCACTTCTCTGAGATGCTTGCTCATCCAGCTTGGTCTACAACTCCTGCCTATGAATTTTTTCCTCTTTCTTGGGATGTAGGCTTCTGATAGTTTCTGCAACTTTGACTTGAAATAATTCCAGGCCTCTTCTGCCTTTAGATCCACAAGTTCTTCCATCCAATCCACTTCCCTAACTAATTTCCTTAATTCTTTAAAATTAGCCCTTTTAAAATAAAAAACCCTAGTCCCAGATGTATTTTTGTTTATCCTTCCATCTAATTTGAACTGAATTAGCTCATGATCACTCAAACCAAGGTTGTCCGCCACAACCATTTCTTCTATGAGGTCCTCACTACTCACCAAAACCAAATCTAAAATGGCAACCCCTGTTGTTGGTTCAACAACTACGTGGTGAAGGAATCCATCAGCTATCACATCCAGAAAAATCTGAGCCCTATTATTATCACTAGCACTTGTCTCCAGTCTATATCTGGGAAGTTAAAGTCTCCCATGATCACACAATTCCCATTAGTGTTTACTTCATTAAAAACATTAAAGAAGTTTCTATCCATATCGGATCCTGGCGGTCTATAGCACACACCAAGCACTATCCCAGGGGAGGCTCTAGCAGCTTTCTTTTCCAATGTGATTTTTGCCCAGACAGACTCTTTCTTATCCATTCCATCACTTCTTATTTCTTTACAGTCTACCCCATCATTGATATATAATGCTACTCCACCACCTTTGCCTTTATTTCCGTCTTTCCTAAACAGCACATAGCCTTTAATACCTGTACTCCAGTCATGACTACTATTCCACCATGTTTCTGTTATCCCTATAACATCTGGTTTCACTTCTTGCACCAGTAGCTCTAGTTCCTCCATTTTGTTACCTAGGCTCCTCGCATTAGTGTACAAACATCTTAATTTTTGCCATTTGGCTTCACTGTCATTCTCTACCTGATTAGGTACAGATATTCTACCACCAGTATCACTTATTAGACTGGTATCTACACTACCCTTCCTCCTTATGTCCATTCTCCTGTCCACAGCTTTATCCTTTCTTACTTTTTTTTTTTCCTTCTCAATGTTAAATTCCGGCATGGAGATTACCTGGAAATCTCCCACCATCTCCCCTAAATTCCTAGTTTAAAGCTCTCAATCAATTGTGCCAGCCTGTATCCTAGAAGTCTATTTCCCTGCTTACTCAGGTGAAGTCCATCCCAAGAGAACAGTCCTCTCTCCATGAATGCTTCCCAGTGGCCATACATCCCAAAGCCTTCCTTATAGCACTACTGCCTGAGCCATCTGTTATCACCATAATCTTGTTACACCTTTGTTGCCCTTCTCTAGGAACAGGCAGAATCCCACTGAAGATCACCTGAGCCTCAATTTCCTTAAGCATCTTCCCCAGCCTGGCATAGTCTCCCTTGATATGTTCCAGCAAGAATCTAGCCATATCATTCTTTCCCACATGAAGGACAATCAGCAGATTCTTTCCTGCTCCTGTTAGGATCCTTTTCAGCCTCAGGTCCACATCCCATATCTTAGCACCTGGCAGACAGCACACGCTTCTGTTCTCCGGATCAGCTCTACTTACAGATCTATTTTTCTCAGTAAGGAGTCCCCGTAGGCACATAGACCTGCCTTTTCCTGGTGATGGTGCGATTCTCTGGTCTATCCCCTGTTCCCTCTGGCTGCAAGTCCTCTCGATTTCTATTGTCCCTTACAATCCTACGCAACCCATCCCGTATCCTCCTGGGGCTCATATTTGATGTTGTCTTCATTGACTCTTCCCCTCTTCCTATAGGACTAGCTACTCTTCTCTTCTTCCTTGCCCTCTCACCTTTAGCGACCACCTGCTCTGCCCCTTCTTTATTTTCCAACTCTGCAAACCTGTTCCTGAGCTCTATTTCTCCTTTACTGGCCCATCTTTTCCTCTGCCTGATTCTCTTAGTCACATGCTTCCACCGTCCACTTTCCTCACTTAGCAGTCTCCCCTCAGAATTCTTTGGTCCTGTTTCCATCTGCAAGTCTGAGCTTTTCCCTTCAGCCTCCTCATGTCTCTGCTCCTTCATCTGCTCAAACCCCCTTCTAAACTCAACCAGAGTTTCCACTTGCATCTCTAATTCTCAGATCTTTTCTTTCATCAGCTCTATCAGGCAGCACTTAATGCAGATGAAACTCTTTTCAGGTACCCCCTCCAGGATCATGTACATGCTGCAGCTTTCACATCCAGTCATCCTCATTGTGTCTTCCACTGCTGTCTCTGTATTGGTCATAGCCTTCCCACCTATAACTTGTTAGACCAGGAAACACAAATCAAAGCAAACTACCACCTACCCTAAAACAAACCCCCAACAGGCACCAGAACACCCACAGAACACCACCCACTCCCTTCACTGACCTATCTATTCCTCTGCCTAGCTCTCGTAGTTTCCCCCACAAACTCTCCTTGCAAACTCCCACTGAAACTCCCCTGTTTACAGGTCTGTTTGCTGGCTCTTGTGCCACTGCAGCTGTCTATGCCGCTGACTGGCTGGCTATCTTTATAGGACCCCTAAGCGAAGAAGCCCTGTCAAAAACAGATAGCTAAGGGTTAACGTCTCTTTCACCTGGAAAGAAGTATCTGAACCACCTGACCAGAGGACCAATCAGGAAACAGGATTTTTTTCAACTTTGGGTGGAGGGAATTTTGTGTCTGAATCTTTGTCTGTCTGCCTGCTTTTCTCTCAGCTTTGAGAAGTGATTTCTGTTTTCTAATCTTCTGTTTCCAAGTGTAAGGACAAAGAGATCAAATAGTGAGTTATATGGTTTCTTTTATTTGGTATTTACATGTCTATAGTTGCTGGAGTGCTTTGATTTCTATTCTTTTTGAATAAGGCTGTTTATTCAATATTCTTTTAAGCAATTGACCCTGTATTTGTCACCTTAATACAGAGAGACCATTTTTATGTATTTCTTTCTTTTTATATAAAGCTTTCTTTTAAGACCTGTTGGAGTTTTTCTTTAGTGGGGAACTTCAGGGAAATTGAGTCTGTACTCACCAGGGAATTGGTGGGAGGAAGAAATCAGGGGGAGATCTGTGTGTGTTGGATTTGCTAGCCTGATTTTGCATTCCCTCTGGGTGAAGAGGAAAGTGCTTTTGTTTCCAGGACTGGAATTACAGAGGGTGGACTCCCTCTGTTTAGATTCACAGAGCTTGTGTCTGTGTATCTCTCCAGGAGCACCTGGAGGGGAGAAGGGAAAAAGGATTATTTCCCTTTGTTGTGAGACTCAAGGGATTTGGGTCTTGGGGTCCCCAGGGAAGGTTTTTCAGGGGGACCAGAGTGCCCCAAAACACTCTAATTTTTTGGGTGGTGGCAGCAAGTACCAGGTCCAAGCTGGTAACTAAGCTTGGAGGTTTTCATGCTAACCCCCATATTTTGGATGCTAAGGTCCAAATCTGGGACTAAGTTATGACAAGCCCTACCCCCTAATCAGGGCTCAGCTTCTCTCTCAGCACACCTGAATGTTTTCAGCAGAAGTATGAAAGAAAGTGGGTTGTCTTTGCTGCCCTTTCAAACCCTAGATCAGATAGCCAGTTAGTCACCCCATGAAACACTGAGTATAGATTGGTTGGCCTTTCCCACTGCTGGCAAAAAGGATTACAGGATGTCAGGAGCCAATCCTGTAGGATGTAGGAGAGCTAGTCACATGAATTAACAGCCGTCTAAACCTTTGTCAAATGAACTTAATCCATATGACACAAAAAAGCTGGGCATCTCATAACTCTAGTTTCAGTCAATTGGAGATTGCTCTAATTGTCTGAATGAAATTCAAAGAAATTGTCATGCCAAGGTCTGAAGTTATGAAAATTTAAATATCATCTGATAACTAAAACCCCAAAGGCATCTTGCTTTTTAAAATAAATATTCACCAAGAAAATTTTAGCAAGAACAGCAACGTATGCACATAAATGACTTGGAATCTAAGATGCTCCTAAGGTCACGTGTATACTGCAATTAGACATGCCAGCTGACTTGGGCTTGTGGGGCTTGGGCTAAGGGGCTGTTTAATTGTGGCGTAGATATTTGAGACTGAAGCCAGAGCTCTGGGACCCTTCCACCTTGCAGGGTCCTAGATCGCAGGTTCCAGCCTGAACCTGAACTTCTACACTGCAATGAAACAGCCCCTTAGCTTCAGCCCCGTGAACCAGAGTCAGCTGGCAGGGACCAGCCAGCGTTTTCAATTACAGAGTAGACATACACTCAGAGTGCTAACAGAACCATCTGCCTAAAGAGCTGACTCAAATTCCAAGAGAGCAAATTCGTATTTCTGCACTGATGTCTTACACTAAATCAGTACCAAGTCATTCTTGGCTGGATTCAAGTAGAGAAAGTTACAAAGCCATCCAAGACTGAATTTGAGTCAAACAATTAGACAGAAAGCAGACTATCAAGTGAAACACTGATCTATAAGATATTTATTTATTATCCGCGCTCCTGTGAAATCTCAATTTATAGCTGCTATGATGAGAAACTTCACATTGTGCTCCTATTATGTGTTCTTGATTAACACAACAAGATCTTTGGCTACCAGACATTGATTTGTTGATCTCTCAATATGAAATTTGTATGTTGCTAGTCACCTTTCTTGCTATACAAAACAAAACAGCACCTAAGAATGTCTTCAAGTTGTGATAATACTTTTATTTATTTTTATACACCTAATACCTGAAGGCATTTAGATACCATCAGAAAGAGACGCTAAAATATAATGATCATTGACAGGCAATTGGGTAACATTCAATGTATTACTTATAAATCTCAAACCTCAGCTCCTCCAAATTTCAATATTGTTCATTCTTCCAAGTAACCTTCAGAGTGTTGGGAAATGTTTACTGGCTTTTTGTTGTGTTGGATTATTCTAACACAACAAAAAGGAATCCCTGGCATCTATTCTATATGCCACCTTCCATGCAACAGTCTCAAAGTTGCATTTAAGAATGAATCCTGACAATCTTGTAAGCTAGGTTGGCATTAACCTAATTTTACAGATGGGAAAAATGAAGCAGAGAGAATTTAAATGGCTTCCTCAAATCTGTTGCTCAGCTGGGAATAGGAATAAAACTTCTACCTCCCAATCTTGTGGTCTGGTCATAAGAGTTTTCCTTTCCACTTAAAAACAAAATTTGAAGCATTGCCGAAGGAGACAGGACACATTTATATGAAAGTAATATATGTATTACTAAGGGTACTTTTGATACTACAGCATTTCTTATTCATAGTATAAGTAATACAGATGTTTACAAGTCCCCAAAGAGAGTTATTAGTTTCATTATTTTTCTACATTAATTGTTCCAGTGGAAAAATATTCACCATATGTCTTACATTTGAAATGGAGGAGTACAATGTTTACCTTCCTACAAAGTGGAAGATAGGAAGTATGGTTATATTAAAGGAGGTAGATAGCATAGCATCTGTACAAGCATAAAGTAAAAATTGCCAATAACATTGGTGCTATGGTAATACTTGTGATGCACAAGTGTTTGTCTTTCTGGGTTTTTTTAATTGGGCATTTAAAAATAATACTTCAGTTTATAGCTATGTTTATGAATGAAGGTGCTGTATTTAGCTTACAGATACCAGTACTTTTATTTGTAATCAGATTTGATTAATAACAAACTGGAAAGGCAGTTTTCATTTAAGTTGATGAACAGAAGAGGGTTAATGCTCCATAGGTAATGTGTGTTATTTAAATTAATCATACTATGTCATCAACAGATAGTTAAGGGTTAATGCCTCTTTTACCTGTAAAAAGTTAAGAAGTTCACCTAGCCTAGCTGATACCTGACCAGAGGAACCAAAGGGGGAACAAGATGTTTCAAAAGGAAAGAGAGAAGTTTCCTTTGTTTAGAGTTTCAGCTTCAGCTGGAGTGAAAAAGATCAAGGAACCAGCCTCTTATCAGAGTAGTAAGTTTTAGAAAGGAATAAATAGGTTTATGTTTATTTTCTTTTGTAACTTGTCTTGGTGCAATTAGGAGGGAATTATCAAATTGGGTATTCTTGTGTGTATTAAGATTTCTGCCCAGGGGAACATCCGGTGTTTTCAATCTATTGTCTGTGAGATACGCTGGTATGCTGTCTCCCAGAGGGTTTATATTTTTCTTTCTTTTAGCTTTCTTTTCTTTAATTAAAAGCCTTCTTTTTAAGCACCTGATTGATTTTTTCCCTTGTTTTCAGATCCAAGGGAATTTGATTTGGACTTACCAGGGACGGGGGTGGGGGGAAAGGAGTAATTCTTCCTTGTTTTTCAGAAGTGCGAGGCCAATTTGCCTCTTGCTGTGTTTGATTGTTTAAAGAAACAATAAAAAAATTCTGCTTTAAAAAAATCCACAGCTTTTGAACCACCTCAGCTAGTGACCAAACGCCTGAGCCCATCCAGTCAGAGATTTTTCCAGGTTTCTGATACTCGGCTGGCTTCCTTGACTCATATCTGTCTCCATAACTTTGGGTTCATTTAGCTTAGAACGTAAAAACATAAGAACCGCCATATTGGGTCAGACCAAAGGTCCATCCATCCCAGTATCCTGTCTTCTGACAGCGGCCAATGCCAGGTGCCCCAGAGGGAGTGAACCTAACAGGTAATGATCAAGTGATCTCTCTCCTGCCATCATCTCCACCCTCTGACAAACAGAGGCTAGGGACACCATTCCTTACCCATCCTGGCTAATAGCCATTAATGGACTTAACTTCCATGCATTTATCTGTTTCCTAGAGACTGGCTCCATGGGATCCCTCACAAACTGGAGACGGTTACTGTGGGTTTGTCTATAGTATAGTTTATGTACATACTCCACGAACTGAGCATTTGAGCTTGTTCCAGAATCTTGGATGAGCCTATGTTGTGAAAACTGACATGCTCAAAATAGCACATGCATGTGAATGGACACAGAGTGCTAAAATTAAATTAACCCGGGGGTCTCAAACTGGGAGTCGGGACCCCTCCGGGGGTCACGAGGTCATTACTGGAGGTTGCGAGCTGTCAGCCTCCGCCTCAAAACCTGCTTTGCCTCCAGCATTTATACGAGTGTTAAATATATTAAAAAGCGTTTTTAATTTATAAGTGGGGGTTGCACTCAGCGGTTTGCTATGTGAAAGGGGTCACCAGTACAAAAGTTTGAGAACCACTGAATGAACCCCTCTGGAGCCACAGGGGATGGGGATCTCTCTTGGTAGGGTTGAGCAGGATATTGCTCTTCTCATGTGATCCCTCCCCCCCTGGCAAATTTTAAATGAAACTACCCTCCCCTGACATGAATCTCCCTATGGCACTGAAATTAAATATAGACTATAATTTGGCATTTGAGAAGTGAAAGGGATGGTAGCCCTAATGGAAAAGCTAACAGCCTGGCTCTTCTGCTAGCCTCAAACTGCTGAATGAGCTTTAGGGTAGGGAAGGCTGTGCCTCCCAAACAGCCTGGCCCTACCCCTTGTATGACTGCCACCCACCTGCCCCCCGACTGCCTGCTCCCCCTCAGAATCCCCGACCCATCCTGCTCCTTGCCCCCTCTACATCCCTCAGAGACCCCCCCCAACCACAACCAAAGGACCCCACCCTGCTCCCTGTCCCCTGACTGTCCCGATCCTTATCCACCCCCCCCACTTAGTCCTGACAGATCCCTGGAATGCCCACAATCCAACCCCCCCATTCCCTGTTCCCTGATCACCCCCCCACAACCTCTGCCCCCTCCCTGACCCTTATCTAACTCCTCCGGCCCCTTACCTTTAGCTTCCCCCTCACCCGGAGCCTCAGCACATCAGGAATGTCCCTGAACAGTTGCAGCATGGCTCCAGCAAGGCCCCTGCGTTCTGGCCCACTCAGAGATGCATGGTAAGGGGGCAGGGCTGCAAGCTCCATGCTGAGCGGAGGGAGCTCAGGCCCTGACCACATGGCTCTGAGTGGGTCAGAGCTCAGGGGCCCTGCTGGAGCCACGCTGCTGCTGTCGAGGGACGCTGCTGGATTCGCTGAGGCTCCAGAAGAGGGGCAGAGATGGGTCGGGTCAGGCTGGGGCTGGAGCCTCAGCCTTTCTTGTGGGGGCCCCTGCAGAGCCCGGGGCCTGGGGCAAACTGCCCCACTTGCCCCGCCTCGCCCCGGGCAGCCCTGGGGTCACTAGATGTCCCAATTTTTTTGTCTTTTTCTTATATAGGCTCCTATTGTCCCCCACCCCCATCCTGATTTTTCACATTTCATGTTTCTGGTCGCCCTGATTGAAACTAATAAAATTGGGATTCCCAAACCCTTTGTGAGTCAGTTTGGCAACATACCAGAACCCTGAGATTTCACTTAATTTGCAGAGTATTTTAACATTGTACCCCACTGTTCTTAGAACATGTGGAACTCTTGGGATAGTCTGCTTTTTTGTTGCTGACACTGAAATTAATGGCAAGACTAATCCCCTTGCAGATAGAGTCTGAAGATCAAACTAATTAAAACTTTTAAAATATAACGAAGTGTGTCTGAAGAGGATTCCATTTTACCAATAATATTCATGTTTTTAATTATGAAAACTGCTTTATGGAAATATCTTTAGGGAATATACATATTAAAATAAGGAAACATTTTAACATAGTGTGTAGGGTCCTGTACTTCATAGGGCAGGCTATAATTTTGAAGAATTCAAGACATTAATTTAGGATATTAATAGTTAGAACCCAGGACCATGGAGTGAGAGATTAGCTACATAGTTATAACAATAAACTCTGAAGCTGATTTGTAATAGTATTAAGGAAGGAGGAAAAAACAGGAATTTGGGGTGTTTTCTAACAAGGGACAAATATATAGATAACTCTTTCTTGAAATATACCATTCAGTTGAGTAATGATTTCAATGGAACAGAAGATATTAAACTACTGCACTAATAAAGAAACTCTCCCAGCCATGCTTTAGGTTGAAAAGCAAATTGAAAGAAGTATCTGCTAAGAGATAAGAACTGTTACTACTTTAATGTTTTTGCCGAGATATTACTAAGACAGAATATACTATTTTGCCCCTCCAGATAGCAATGCAACAGCTTTGGTGCTAAATTGTAAGTAGGGTTTGTCATTTGGCCGGCCCAAAAATAATTGGGCAATTCAGTGTTCAAATGTTGTCAAATAAAGTAAAATGTTGTCAAATATTTAAGAGTGCTAATTTATTAGAACAGTAACAAAAAAAAAGTAAGATTTTAAGGTCTGCAACAGACTTAGCCTTAGATACTTATGCTTAATTAAAAAAAAAGCCACAAGATACTTGTTAATTTTAAACAGAAAAATACAAGACGCTATGAAAATGAAGAATTATTACTACCCCTTTTAGCAATATTAGGGTAGCATTTAAATGTGACCATTAGTCAAGACTGAATAGTTATAGAAGAAAAAAATAAATTAAACTGAAATAGAACAAACACACAACAATTATAAAAGAAAAAAATCATTTTTTAATGAAATTATAGTCGGTAGGTAGCAGACCAACTTTTCAAACCTCTTGCTCTTTATTATCTTTTTCTTTATCAGCTTCAGCTGCTTCATCTGTATCTTTGTCATCATCATGAAATTCACCAGTATCTCCTTCTTTCCCTTCATCTGATGAATACTCTTCATCTGCCATTTTCTTCTGTAATCTTGATTGGGCTATACAGTCACAAGTTTCCTAACAGTGGAGGTTTTCAGTCTGTTTTCAAATGGATACTTCCCCAAAGTAACCAGTTTCATTCCACATATGCATTAGTACACAGAAGCGTTAAAAGTATTTCTGCCACTGTAGCTGGAGAGCAAAGAGAATGACACAACACTTTGTACCATGATAGAGCAAACTGTTTTGATTCACCTGCTGGGATTGCACTCCACATTGTTTTATAACTCAACAGAGTGATTCTTGCTTTATAATTTGCTATCTCCATCAGTATTGTTTGTTCATTCGTATATCCTTTAAAATTTGCAACAGCCACTATATGTCAGGAATCAGGGCCTGCAGGACAGCCAGTTTCCAGAAAACCTAACAAGTGCAGCTGGCCTGTAGTAGGCTACCTGATTGGCTACAGCAGCCCAATCAGTTGGAAGAGCCAGCAGACTTTCTCTTAAGCCTAGAAGCAGCAGCATTTCAGTGGCTGCTCAAAGTATTCAGCCATAGCTGTGATAGGTCCTGTGCTTGCTTGTCTCAAGCCTTGCCCCGTTCCTGACCCTGACCTTCAACTCCAACTCTGACCCTGGCTGACTTCTACTCTAATCAGTAGGCACAACTGACCACTTTCCAGTCATTGACACTATGAGATCACAAGCTGGCATTTGAATGCATTATTAGAAAGGCCCTGACCATGGAAACATGGATCGAGAAGGTGGGCAGCATTATGCATGGAAGTGATTTCCCCCTGATATTATTTTGTCTAAAATCTTTTTCTCTTCAGCTTTTGTAAATGAACTGGGTTCAGTATTCGACAAGTATGTTCTTAATGTTCAAGAACTTGTTCTTGGCATCAGAAATTGTAGAACTAATATTTTCCATATTCTGAATGAACTGAGCTATGAATTGAAGCAATGAAGCATATTTTGAGTTTCACATCCAAAAGACATCATTGTCAAGAATGTCAGTGCAGATTACTTGGGGCCACTCAGACCTATCATATCTAATGCTATCATATCTGAAGATCTCTGCAGCATTTAATAGAAGATGCCCATCAAGTATGACAAGACTTACTCAGTGTGGATGAAATTGAGGGCTGTATTAAATGATGCTGGAAAATGGCTGCTGGTACTATTGGTTTTTGAAATAATTGACAATATTTCTCAACTTTTGACACATGGGATGAGAAAGCTGTCAGATCTTCAGCATCACTGATGAAAAGTTGCATTGAATGAGCAATGCATTCATAACACAGAAGGTATAGATTCTCGTTTATCAACAAAGCCCAAGCAGCTTTCATACTAGCTGCATCATCAGTCACAACCAAATTTACCTTCTGTTTACATATTTAAACAGGTCAGCAATGTATTGAGCTATGTAGTGATGTTCAGTGTGCATTGGAATGAGTAAGAGCACTTGTGGAGTTGTTACCATGAAGTTGATGACACCCTCACTGCAAATATTGCTCCAGCCATCAGACTCATGAGGAGCTTTTCTTTTTCACATTGTCTGCTTTGGCATTCAGAAGACTTCCTGCAAGCCATTTCCTACTTGGCACTTTGTAAATTGGATACATATAAGATTTTGACAACAGATGCTCCCCAACTTACATAATCATTCCATTCTGGAAAGCCTTGCATAACCCGAATTTTACGTAAGCATAAAAAACAAACAATTACAACATTTTCTCTTCTTAATCAATCTTCTTTTGCTTACAACCTGGTCCTGAAATCATGCTATCACTTAGTCGCTTTCCAGGCCTGATCTGAATGAAATAATAGGGTGAAATAACAGAAATACAGTATCACTGAAATAATACGAGACTGAGAGGCTGTGAGAGTGCAAAGCCTTCCCTTGTAGGAGATGCTACTGCTGTATTCCTCCACACACCACACTACAATACAATACTTTGCATTTCCGTATGCTATGCAATATTTTCAGCAACTCGAAAATTTTATTTATGCCTTATGGAACTTCTTGCGTAAGGTCGAATTTGTGCAAGTTGGGTTTTGCATAACCTGGGGATCATCTGTATATGAAATTGAGTATTGCTGGCAAACCTAGAGTCAAGTTTTTTTTTCTGGTCATGGGATATTCTATCCAAAAACCTCTCAATACCAATTTGATGACCATCTGAAGACCTTCCAGGCATAGGAGTTAGAATAGCAAAATTCTTATTGGAAGATGAAGGAATGGAATTAGCTTCACTTTTGTTGTTACTCATATCACTATTTTCAACAAAAGAGTCCATGCTTTGTGATTATGCTGGCAAAGATGAAGTAGAAGGAGATGCGCAGAAGAAAACAAATTTTGATGCAGAGTAGTGTTCCTCTTTTTTGACAGTACTTGGAAATGTCACAAGAATTCAACCAGTGTCTTACATGTGTCTCATACTCAGAAGAACAGAACTTGCATTTAGCTTTAGCAGTTTTTCTGTGTTTGCATCTCTGTCTTAGCTTGTCTAATGTGCTTTTTAAACTACCATATATTTAAATGGGCTGGTTTACAAATAAAGATAGAAGAGTCCAGCAAATCAAGATGCTCAACTTTCAATAAGTTCACCTTGTTTCCCGCAACAAATGGCACTAGCACGTATTAAAGTGAGTAATCAAGACATTTAAAAGGCTTGATAACAGAGCATTGGCCTGCTAAACCCAGGGTTGTGAGTTCAATCCTTGAGGGGGACCATTTAGAGATTTGGGGATTGGTCCTGCTTTGAGCAGGGGGTTGGACCAGATGATCTCCTGAGGTCCCTTCCAACCCTAATAATATATGAATTATTAGATGTCACCATAATGCAAACAAAAACAAAGACTGTCATTTGTATCATGGCATTCTTGGTGTAATATTTCACAATATTTAACTGTATGCAGAGTAGCTGTAGCCATACGGTCCCAGGATATTAGAGAGACAAGGTGGATGAAGTAATATATTTTATTGGACCTTCTGATTTATGGCTTATTGCACCAATCTGTTACTCACTAATCTCCAATTTCTGTCCTGTGACTGCAGAGATGCTAATGGGTCACTCTACTTTAAATGGCCCCTTAGAATATTTGCTAACTATTTATGCTAAACAATCCGTTCTACCTTGCAATTAGCTGTGACATTTGGAGTACCTTTCCCACAGCTAAATAAGATCTCTATGTAGCTTGAAAGCTTGTCTCTCTCACCAGCAGAAGTTGGTCCAGTAAAAGATATTACCTCACCCATGTTGTCTCAGTAACTGACCAGTTAGTTGACCAACTTGCCTAACCTATTCCTAAGTGCAGGCTGCATGGCCATCCCTCCCTGTCTTTCTCTGACCTGTAAAGGTGTGAGGTCAAAGGGGGGGAATTAGCTACGCCTAATGCTCCAGTTGGGCAGAACAGTAAGGCAGTCTATAAGCCCCAGGCCCTCAGTCAGGGCAGGGCAGTAAACCATTAGTAGGCTCTGGCCTGCAATCAGAGAAGAGTAGCTAAGCAGTCTATGACCCTCAGGCCCAGTCATTGTGGGGCAGCAAAGCAATGAGTAAGCTGCAATCAGGGCAGAGACGCTAGGCAGTTTATGGAGCTCAGGTAAGAGTGAACACCAAGAACAGTCTAGTGCCACTTGGCTAAGCTCAGGTAAGGGTGCCCGAGGAGCACAGGTCTCCTGGCCTAAGGAGGGGGAGAACTGCCTCCCCAGGGGTGGGGTGGCGGGGGACATGGGCATACCCAACTTCACTACGTCCCAGCCTAGGATCCACACAGAATGGTCCACTACTGGGTCAGCAGGAAATCACCCACAACAGGCTAACTTTGTATCAGCCCAGCTCCCAACCAGACGTGTTGCCTGGCTTCCCTGGGCTGCTTCCTACTCTCCCCCTTGGGCATACTGGCATCTGTCATCTTGTCCCTCTGGCCAGTCCACAGGCAGCAGCCCCAGCAGCTTCTCAGTGTCTCAGTCAGCCAGCAGCCCAGGGAGATCTGGCCAGTCCTCAGGAGGCAGACCCAGCAGCTCCTCTGCAGGATCCAGCAGGATGCATTAATCTCCTCTGGTAGCTCCACTCCAACTGAGCTGCAAGGCCCACCTTTTGTACTTCCTCTTCCTGCCCACACTTCGTGTGGAGCAACTGTGGCTCTCCTGGTTTGGCCCATCAGGGGGGCATGTTGTGATCCCTCCTTGTCACTCTTTGAGGGAGGCCACGCCTCCTTGCTACACTCAGACTCAATTTACTGAAGTCTTAATTGTGAAAATGTAAGGAAATTATATAATAAAGAGACAATGAGCCTAATTCTGGAGAACCATTTGGATACTTTACAATATGATGACATAAAGAAAAAGTAATATTGAGTAGCTTATTTTATATATTACCACAAGACTCACCCATCTGAATGTCTTCATTGTCTTTCTATCTTTTATCCTGTCAGATTCAAGTTCCCAGTTCTAGCCTCTAAGGCGTTTCATAACATCTCTTTCTCTCTCTCTAAGAGTAGATGTTGCCACTTCCTCCTACTTTCTCTCTGCTCTTCTTCATGTTTTACCTCTCCCCTTTCCCTCTATATTCTGAACTTTGTTCCTTATGTCCTGAAATCCCCTAAAATTATTTAACCTCCTGTTTACTGGGCCTGATTCTCCTCCCATTTCTACCAAAATAAAATAAGGAGTATGACACTGAAATCAATAGTTACAACTATGTTAATCTACTCTACCTGAAAATTATTTTTCATTTGGCTTACTTAAGCAGTGGTATTCAACCAGGAGTACATGTATCCCTGGTGATACACAGAGGTCTTTAAGGGAGTATATCAACTCATCTAGATATTTGCCTAGTTTTGCAACAGGCTACATAAAAAGCACTAGCAAAGTCAGTACAAATTTAAATTTCACACAGACAACTTGTTTATACTGCTCTATATACTATACACAAATGTAAGTACAATATTTATATTCTAATTTATTTATTTTATAATTATATGGTAAAAATGGTAATAGTATGCTATCATGTTTGTATTTTTATATCTGATTTTGTAGTATATAAGTGAGGTGAAACTTGGGGTGTACAAGACAAATCAGATTCCTGAAGGAGTATTGTAGTTTGGAAAGATTGAGAGCCACTGACTTGGAGTACTTCACAGTTCTTTATATGTAGTCAGTTTCACTGTTTCCTATATAGTCCCTAGATGACAAAAACTTTATTCAGCAGAGGAGAAGAAAATCTCTTATAAAAAGATGTACTAACAGCATCCTGATGGAAGGGAGCAAAGGGCTAACTGGTAGCTGGTAGTTAGTTTCAGCTGGCATGACCAGTTCAGCATGCTCCGATGCATTAATGCCTTGAACTATAATCTGATAGTGCCATGTAACATATCATTGGAAAAACAACACATTGATCATTCATATTTTTGCATGGTATATGTTTGGTAAATGCCCAAGGGACCATACAAATATGAAGAAAATGTGGGACTAGAATATGTTTACAAGGCAAGTCTGGAGAGTGGATAAACAGGTTTCTCCCAGATACAGGACAAGTTGATACCTCCAGCCAGGTGTCATCAGAGTTGATTAGCAATTATATGGCTAGTAGCCATTCATTTACATCAAAGAGGCCAGGAAGAGATCACTTTTAATTTTTGAAAACATCAGTGAGATAAGAAACCAGAATGGAACTTGTTTCACCAACACACTCCATGTCTCCTTCCTCACAGCTTGAATGAACTTTATTTTGAGGAGTAACCTGCAGAAAAATCCATTTCCAAGGTGCACTGGACTAGAAGAAAGGAGCAAAGAACCACATCTTATCTTTCACATGAAATGACAAAGTAACCAAAATCTCTTGTCCCTGGGGAGAGATACTGACCAAGGATATGTGTCTGTCTGTGTGGAGAGATGTCGGCGTTCAGAGAGCTTGCTAGAAGAAAGCATGGTAAACATCTTACCTTGAACCAAGAATATGGTTTTGTTAAGTCTTAATCTCTAGAAAGAGTTTTTTCCACTTTTCCTTCTTTGTAGCCCTTTCTAACTCTATCCTTTAATACGAACTCCCCTTAAAATCCTATCTTCTTTTGTTAATAAACTTATTTTATTTTAATCTAAACCAATGCACTGCTGTATTTGAATTGACATGATTGTTAAAGTGATAAGCTTGTTTTTTCTCTAAAGAGACAAAATACAGAACATTATTATACCTCTAAATGGTCCAGGAAAGGGCCAGACATTGCAGAGTACATGGTTTTGGGAAAATTCAAGACTGGAAGTGTGTTAGATTCACTTAGCTAGTAACACCCAAGGCTAGTGGGTACCAAGCATGATTGTCATGTAATAAACAGGCTGCTGGAATCAGAGCACTGAGCCAGAGCTGCTTAACATGCGTGTCATGCTTCTCAGGTGGCTGCCAGCGTCCAGGCTGTGAGCCACTGCAACAGAGCATTTAAGGCATCCACAGTTACAGGGAAGGCAGTGACATAACCCCTCACTGAATTGTACCCCAGAATGTGGCAAATGGGTATGGGATTTTCTTTCATTTCCCCAAAGTCAGAACACACTTTTTAAATGGTGCACTATCATATTGAAATGTTTTACAATTAGTCAATTCAAAAAACAATCAGAGTGTACCTTTAATTCTTTTTTGTTTGTTTGTTTTAAATTTGACTCAACTCATGTCTGTGTTAGGGAACAGCCCCGTTTGATCACTGTGCTTTATATGTTGAAAATAGGGACAAAGTAGAACACAAAGACCTCTTGTCCTATACATCAGTTCTCTTTTTCTAACAGGGCCTATGGGAAGCTGGTTTTAGTGTGCAGTCTGCCTGGGAATTTTGCATACCCTTTTACCTCCCATTCATACAGGCAACATGAAAAGTGGAGCTAGAGGCATTGCTCCTCTAAGAACATATCAGGACAAAGATGGCTCAGAAGAGAGATCATAAATGGCAATTTCCTACAATGCTTTGTGATCTTGGAATTAAAGCACATATGAAGTATAAATTAAAACTTTTGCATATAAAGAAAGGCCACAAAAACCCTTGTAGCACAATGAATGAAAGATCTCACAGCCCATCATCAGTGTATCTGAGAATCCCAAGTATTTATTGATTTAACTCTAGTGATGTAGAGAAGTTTTATTATCTGCATTTCATAAATGAGAACCTAAGGCCAAAATAGTAAGCGACTTGCCCTCATTACACATGATGACTGTGTCAGATCTAAGAACTGAAGGCGGACTCAAGTCCCAGTCCTTTGCATTAACTAATAGATCATTGTCCACCTCTGCATTATTAAATGTGCTCTATCCATACTTCTTTTTGTATCAAGATTTTTAGTTACTCTGAACAATATGGACACATAACATGAACCTATGTCAAAAATTACTCACAGTTCTATTCTGAGTGCCAGGTAGGGTGACCAGATAGCAAGTGTAAAAAATCGGGAGGGGGTGGAGAGGAGGGTAATAGGTGCCTATATAAGAAAAAGCCCCCCAAATCGGGACTGTCCCTATAAAATCGGGATATCTGGTCACCCTTTTGCCGGGAGCCATTCTTAAAATTCAGCCAATCATAGCTGAGTCATGCACAGCTGTTCCACCTGTGATGTTTCTCACAGAAACTCGCATTACCATCCCATTACCGCCCTACAAAAAACAGTGCCAGGCATGGGTTCAGGGTGATACAAATCCCTTTTCCCAGCAACTGACAGGGAGCAAATAGGAATGGGAGCAGTAATCAATCCACCATGCTCTCTATAAACATGTGATGGGAAGTCCCCTTCATACAGGAGCTCTATTGCCAAGTAGAGGAAGTGGCTTGAGAGGGGATTCAGGAGCGAGTGGGCTTGGCTACCTATGTTGTTTGGGTTTACATTGTTCATCTCACTTAGTGTTCTGCTGCCATCTGGTCTCCCTGGTTGTTATTCTGTGGTGGCTTTGAGAGCTGAGTGAGCATTGCAGAAGACCTTAGTGTCTGAAAGGATCAATGGCAGGGCAATCCCTGCTGCCTGCCTCTGTGAAATTTTAGCAGTGCTGCTGTCCCATCAGGCAGGGTGGTGGTCTACAGGCATAAATGTCACTCAGTGTGGGTGATCTTTGGCAGTTCTGTGCAATGATTAATACTGTACAGATTACCATCTCTGGATTACTTTTTTCTCATCTAAAAAAATGTGAACAAAGAGTTCCAGTATCCATGATGCTTTCTCCATGCAGGGGGAGACATTCTTGCTACAATTTAATTTGAAAAGTATCTCAAACATCAGTTCAATACAAGACAAAAATAAAATTACATTGTTTCTTACTCTGAGGATGTCTTCTTTCTTACTCTGAGGATGTCTTCTAAGAACACCATTAAGTCCACCAAAAGCTGTACCAAATGTATGTTATATTTCACTGGATCTGACAATATCTTGAGACACCAAACCCGGCAACAGAGTGAACTTATTAATGAGTTTTTACTCACAATGAGACATGCATTTGAGCTCAGGCATCTTTGAAAATGAAATATTTCTTCCTTTCTGCACCATTCAAATGTTTCTTAGTCTGCTGCAAGCTGATATCATTGCACAATGTTATTGTTAAATGCCAACAAATCAGTAATTTTTCTCTTCCTATTTTTTCCTTGCCTATCTGCTATTAGATAACTTTCTGTGTGTACTGGAGACATTGGCCATTACAATGATTTGTACACTAGTCATTACATTTTCCAAAGATACATAAAATTACAAACTGAAACTTCATAGAAACTATTATTTAATATATATGCAGAGTTATATATCTGTACAAGAAGTTAGAGATGCCTTGAAAAAACATTACCTCTGCTCTTAATACACACATCTTTCTGTCCATATTGGTTTGGGCACCAGTTTCATCCTCTATATTTTCAAAATTCCTTTCCACTTCATTTTGCTGTAGGTCATGTCGTATGTTCAGCTAAAAGACAGAAGTTATTTAGCATCAAACAATTAAACAATCCCGAACATAATCTCAATAGCCAAAATTAAATACACTAACTCCTCACTTAACATAGTTATATTCCTTAAAAATGAGATTTTTAAGTGAAACAATTTTAAGCAAATCCAATTTCCACATAAGAATTAATGTAAATGTGGAGGGGTTAGGTTTCAGGGATTTTTTTTTTTTTGCCAGACAAAAGGCATTTTAAACTATTTTTAAACAAGCAATTTAATACTATGCTGGGGGGGAAGTAGTGTGCACGTGCTGTGTGTTTACAAACATACTATACATACAGTACAGTAGTATAGTTAGGAGGTGCCTCTGCCCTATCCCACACAGGCACAGCCCACTGGCACTGGAGATGAGGTAGGCAAGGAGGCTGAAGGTGCTGTAGGCTAGGGGAAGCATGTTGTGCAGCAGCAGCAGCAGCTTCCTCTACTCTGCAAGCAGCAGGCGCAAGGGTGGAGGGGCTCAACCGTTAGCCCGCCCACTCCCCCCAAGTCCCTATCCTTGACCTGCCTTTTCTCCCCCCTTCACTTCCCACACTGCATCCTTGCTCCTCCCCCATCCCTCCACTCCCTTCTAAACACCAAAAGCCAGCTGATTGCCTCCAGCAGGAGGCAGGGGAGAGAGGGGGAGCCTGAATGCCGAGTCCTTGCTCTTCCCCCCTCCCTTCTGCCTGGGGTTTTGGTGAACTTCTTTCAGCTTATCTTCCATGTTACTTGTAACTAGACTAGGGGGGAAATATAGAGACAAATATGATTTTCAGATTGACAATGTATCACAACTGGGATGTGGGTGGTCTGAGCAGAAGTTGAGAGCCAGGAGGCAGGCTGGGTCAGTTTTCAGGAGATCAGAGTCCAGGTATCCAGGAGATCAGAGGGGCACCCTGGGAATCAAGCCCAAGAAGCGGTCTGGGTCAGGGTTCTAGGACATCAGGATCAGGCAACAGAAACAGGTATTGCAGGGGAAGCAGTCCAGAGCAGGGATAACACGCCACAGATGACTTCCTCTTCCTGCTTGGTTTAAATAGAGGCAGAGAACCAATCAGTACGTCAGACTTTGTCCAAACAAATCCCAGGACTGAAGTCCTCTGTTGAAGTAGAACTTCAAGTACTAACAACTGTTAACAGGTCATTGGGTGGCAGATCAGAACATACTGGCTCCCTAACACAGTGTCTCTCAAACTGTAGATCTAATAGCAATATTCTAATCTTTATAGCTTCTTTTATCCAGAAAAAAGTGACAAAGAGTCCTGTGGCACCTTATAGACTAACAGACGTATTGGAGCATGAGCTTTTGTGTGTGAATACTCACTTCATCAGACACATGTCATCATCCACAAAAGCTTATGCTCCAATACATCTGTTAGTCTATAAGGTGCCACAGGACTCTGTTGCTTTTTACAGATCCAGACTAACACGGCTACCCTTCTGATACTTTTATCCAGAAAGAATCCCAACATGCACATTTTTCCAAATGATTTATAATCTTACATCTAAAATTAGGACTGTGCAATGAAGTTTGGATCTGCACTTTTCTTGCGTTTGAGAGTGTTTGGATATGTGATTTTGGCTTGGACCCATTTCTGCGTATAATGGAATGGCTTCTTACACGACTGAACAGTTGCTACTTCTAGGGTGAACCATAGTAGCTCTAATGTAACACAGCAGCACCACAGGGTATTTTAGCACAGGAGGCAGAAGTACATTGGCTCATGGAATCACAGTGTGAATATTAGTTAGGTAAAATGTTATCACTCTGATTGGAGTGTGGCTTAGACACATTTAAACCTAATCTCCTGCTCTGGACAGCTGGAATTTATAATTTCTTATTTATATGATGAGGCATACAGTTCCTTTGGGACAGTAATGGGCCATTTTTATACCCATGACATCCAGTGCCTCGTATACCTGAGAGAGATCCAAGAGACAAGTTTAGGCTAAAAAGCAGTGGACTGAGGAGCACATAATTACATTTGGTATTAGGACTTGTCTACAGGGTGCATTAGTCGGCACTAGGATTTTCAACCCTTCAGTGTACACTAGCACGTTAGCAAAATGACTGGTCCATATACACCTAGCTGGCACACACTGTAAGTTCTATAATGAGCATTAACGTAGTTCCATTTCAAACACTGCTATGTTAACATGCCCCAGGGAACTTTTAGTGCATGCTACTAGGATCTACATGTGCCAGTTAGTGCATAAACATGCTAGTGTGCACTAGAATTTACTCTAGTGTGGACTAATGCATCACGAATACAAGCCCTTTGGAAAATTATGGCATTAAGAACTCTAGTGCCTGATCCTAGTCAGAAATGGACTGGAACTCCTGAAATGTGAAAGGGCCTGACTTCCCCTTCAGCTCTGTGGGCGTGAGGGAAAAGTAGTTATTCTCATTGCTAAATCTAAAACATAGTAGGTGAAATTTAGCTCATTAAAAAAAAAAGATTTGATTCTCTCTCAGGGAGGGAAAGATAAAAACTCCTTGAGAAATGGTTGTAAAATATAGAGAGGACTCTTTGCACCTGCTTTATCTGAAGCCAAATAATTGTCTATGTATGTTTTTTTTTAATTAATTGTTTTCTCACCTCTCAAAAGTTGACAGTGACTAGAGTGATTCATGAGTCTGCTATCATGCAAGCACAAAAATCTGATCCCATAAATGCCTTACTTACAAAAGGATTTGAAGGGTTGGGTCTTCAATATGTAACCCATTTTCAGAGAGATTTTGTTTTCCTTGTGACAAAAGCACAGCATGCTTATGGGGAGAATTCCCAGGGCACACTTTGGCTGTGCCACACTACAAATGAGGACTTTTGCTGTTTGATCCTTGACTAGTGACACTAAAATTTATAGCTGTTCTGGGACAGTAATATTTTTCATATCAGAACAATACATCACTTTAAAATAAGAGGGAAAAATAATATGTCAGAGGCATTATAGTGGAAAAATATTTTTTTTCTGATGAGAATGAACTTTAAAGAACACTAAATACATAAATATATGGAATCAATAAGCTACAGACTTGAAAACAGACCAAAATCCCAAAAATTTCCTGCAAAGCACACAGACTGGGGACTAGAAGCCTGAGTACCCTTGTGGGCTGCAGAGGAAGAATACAGGTCCAGTTGCCCTGAACTGTGACAAAAGGGGGAAAAGTTCAGAGAGGAAAGAAAGCCTATTCCCTTGACACATAACAATGACAATTTTTTAATGTCTATCAAATGGACTTGCTTAATTAAACCTGCAGCGTGCTGTTAGGGGAAGCAATATGCACTGTGTCAAAATAGATACTGTAACGGCACATGGAGTGGCATTGAATGATTCTGTATATTTTTTTTCTGTTCTATATTTGTATAGTGCCTACCATAAAAGGGTGTTGGTCCATGACTGGGGCTCGGAGATGTCACAGTAAGACAAGTAACAATTAATGTTATTAATAATCAAATACATAGGTGTGCATTCAAATTTTTACCCAGTGACGGACAATCCACAGCTTCCAATAAAATATGTCTTGCTGCTTATTTCCATCTGAATTTAGATGATCTATGTTACCACATACTATGAAGGCATTGAAACTGCTCATTTCATATAGGGGCTGGGCATTTCTGATAGATAAGAAGTTTCACTTCCTTCTGTGCATACATACATTTTTCTTTCCACAAAGCACACATACAGTTGGATTAATCGTGGTTCTACAGGATATAGGTATATTAAGCATATTGCAACATTTAAAGAATGCTGCAAACCCCTTCTAAAATAGTGTTTGTTAAATGTAAGGTGAAACAAAAATGCAGAGTGGTCTGGTGTGCTTTTGAGTGAAGGGGTTTTGGATGACCTGAACAACTCCCTTATGGTTTTGCTACTCATGAGTAATGCAGTCATTCCCAACTCTTGCCTACAAAACTTTATACACAGCTATGTCTCTATTGCGATAAGAGCAAAGTGGAGTAATGAAGAGAGAATATTTTTAATCTCAGGGTGAATCATTTCTCCCTCTAAAAAAAAAGCCATCTACTTGAGGGCACTGGCCAGATCAATGGCTATTACTCAAGTCAGAATACACTGTGATATTAATATCCATCAGCATATCACATCATCTGTCATTTGTGTTTCTAATCTATCCATGGAAGAATCGTAACCAATTATAACATCGGAGTGTTTCAAAACCACTTTCTTTGAATCACTCTGATATTATCACTGATGAAATCTGTCTGTGTTGATACATACTCAGTTGGATACAGTCCAAAACAAAGACTGCACTCTTATTAGAATGGCATACTACACGGTCACAGAATGACAGGCCCTTTGCCGACCTGCAAGCTCACTATAATTAGTCTGAATACATCTAACCAGTCACCTATAACCAATTTTTAAATAGAAAACTTCATAAAGTTATGGTTGTTTATAAGAAAATTGCCTGATCTGGTGTTGGAGCATGTTACCCATTATATAAAACATGAGGTTATTGGTGTCATGTATATATTTTACTTATTATTTGTATTGCAGTAGCACCTAGGGATTCTACTCAGGGACCAGGAAATAATTTTGTTAGGTGCTGTACAAACACAGAACAACAAGAAGACAGCCCTTGCTCCATAGACCTTACAGTTCGAGCATAAGACAAGACAACTGGTAGACAAGACAGATAGGGGAGCACAAGGAAACAGTGAGCTAACACTGGCCATCCTGACACACAGTCACCTCAGTACACCATTATTTCTCTGATGATTTCATCTGGGACATGGCAGATACAAAGGTTGCTGGAAAATGGTCTTTTTTTCCAACTAACACTTGGATCCCAGATTTAGCAGAGAAAATGTGTCCAAAATGAAATCTTCTCTGGCCCGACTTTTGGGTTGTATTGCTTTGAAGTTCCAGAGTAGACATGTTTTATTTTATTTCTTCTACCATCCACAAGAATATTCAGTTTTGAGCAGTAATTTAATGGCTATGTTTTTCTTTAAATTTTTCAGTGTCTGTAGCAAGTAATATTATAGAAACCTAAGTGGGAAACACAAAAATTATTCCCTACAGGACTGCTCAGTACTATTACTTATCAGTTTTGACAAACTTGCCTCCAAGTCCCAATTTTACTTTTCAAACCGATGTAGCAACATTCCTAGCTTTGTGTTACAAACTCCACAGTGCTGAAGGGGGACGGAGACACCCATCTGTCGCCCTGACCGTTCATCCCGGGAGGTATGCTGCCTGCCAGGGGCCCGTATCCGAGATGTTACAGAGGCATTGTCGAGGATTATCCGGCCTTCTGACTACTACCCCATGCTACTCATCCATGTGGGCACAAATGATACTGCAAGGTGTGACACTGAGCAGATCAAGAGTGACTACAGGGCTCTTGGAGTACGGGTTAAGGAGTTTGGAGCGCAGGTGGTATTCTCTTCGATTCTTCCTGTTGAAGGTAGGGGTCCAGGCAGAGACAGATGCATCGTGGAGGTGAATGCCTGGCTGCAAAGATGGTGTCGCCAGGAGGGCTTTGGCTTCCTCGACCACGGGATGCTATTCGAGGAAGGACTGCTAGGAACAGATGGCGTTCACCTTTCGAAGAGGGGAAAGGCCTTATTTGCACACAGACTGGCTAACCTAGTAAGGAGGCTTTAAACTAGGTTCGACGGGGACAGGTGAGCAAAGCCCACAGGTAAGTGGCGAACAAGACCTGGGAGATGGGTTGGAAACAGGAGGGAGCACGGGCTATAATGGCAGAGAGGAAGGAGGGTCAGGGCGAAGCTGGGAGGCAAGATCAAACCAGTATCTTAGATGCCTATATACAAATGCAAGAAGTATGGGTAATAAGCAGGAGGAACTGAAAGTGCTAATAAATAAATACAACTATGACATTATTGGCATTACTGAAACTTGGTGGGATAATACACACGACTGGAATGTTGGTGTGGATGGGTATAGTTTGCTCAGGAAGGATAGACAGGGGAAAAAGGGAGGAGGTGTTGCCTTATATATTAAAAATGTACATGCTTGGACTGAGGTGGAGATGGACATAGGAGACGGAAGTGTGGAGAGTCTCTGGGTTAGGCTAAAAGGGGTAAAAGCACAGGTGATGTCGTGCTAGGAGTCTACTACAGGCCACCTACTCAGCTGGAAGAGGTGGATGAGGCTTTTTTCAAACAACTAACAAAATCATCCAAAGCCCAAGATTTGGTGGTGATGGGGGACTTCAACTATCCAGATATATGTTGGGAAAATAACACCGCGGGGCACAGACTATCCAATAAGTTCCTGGACTGCATTGCAGACAACTTTTTATTTCAGAAAGTTGAAAAAGCTACTAGGGGGGAAGCTGTTCTAGACTTGATTTTAACAAATAGGGAGGAACTTGTTGAGAATTTGAAAGTAGAAGGAAGCTTGGGTGAAAGTGATCATGAAATCATAGAATTTGCAATTCTAAGGAAGGGTAGAAGGGAGTACAGCAGAATAGAGACAATGGATTTCAGGAAGGCGGATTTTGGTAAGCTCAGAGAGCTGATAGGTAAGGTCCCATGGGAATTAAGACTGAGGGGAAAAACAACTGAGGAAAGTTGGCAGTTTTTCAAAGGGACGCTATTAAGGGCCCAAAAGCAAGTTATTCCGATGGTTAGGAAAGATAGAAAATGTGGCAAAAGACCACCTTGGCTTAACCACGAGATCTTGCGTGACCTACAAAATAAAAAGGCGTCATATAAAAAATGGAAACTAGCTCAGATCACGAAGGATGAATATAGGCAAATAACACAGGAATGCAGAAGCAAGATTAGAAAAGCAAAGGCACAAAATGAACTCAAACTAGCTATGGGAATAAAGGGAAACAAGACGACTTTTTAACAATACATTAGAAGCAAGAGGAAGACTAAGGACAGGGTAGGCCCACTGCTCAATGAGGAGGGGGAAACAGTAACGGGAGACTTGGAAATGGCAGAGATGCTTAATGACTTCTTTGTTTCGGTCTTCACTGAGAAGTCTGAAGGAATGTCTAGTATAGTGAATGCTTACGGGAAGAGGGTAGGTTTAGAAGAGAAAATAAGAAAAGAGCAAGTAAAAAATCACTTAGAAAAGTTAGATGCCTGCAAGTCACCAGGGCCTGATGAAATGCATCCTAGAATACTCAAGGAGTTAATAGAAGAGGTATCTGAGCCTCTAGCTATTATCTTTGGGAAATCATGGGAGACGAGGGAGATTCCAGAAGACTGGAAGGGGGCAAATATAGTGCCCATCTATAAAAAGGGAAATAAAAACAACCCAGGAAACTACAGACCAGTTAGTTTAACTTCTGTGCCAGGGAAGATAATGGAGCAGGTAATTAAAGAAATCATCTGCAAACACTTGGAAGGTGGTAAGGTGATAGGGAATAGCCAGCATGGATTTGTAAAGAACAAATCGTGTCAAACTAATCTGATAGCGTTCTTTGATAGGATAACAAGCCTTGTGGATAAGGGAGAAGCGGTGGATGTGATATACCTAGACTTTAGTAAGGCATTTGATACAGTCTCGCATGATATTCTTATAGATAAACTAGGAAAGTACAATTTAGATGGGGCTACTATAAGGTGGGTGCACAACTGGCTGGATAACCATACTCAGAGAGTAGTTGTTAATGGCTCCCAATCCTGTTGGAAAGGTATAACAAGTGGGGTTCCGCAGGGGTCTGTTTGGGACCGGTTCTGTTCAATATCTTCATCAACGATTTAGATGTTGGCATAAAAAGTACGCTTATTAAGTTTGCGGACGATACCAAACTGGGAGGGATTGCAACTGCTTTGGAGGACAGGGTCAAAATTCAAAATGATCTGGACAAATTGGAGAAATGGTCTGAGGTAAACAGGATGAAGTTCAATAAAGATAAATGCAAAGTGCTCCACCTAGGAAGGAACAATCAGTTTCACACATACAGAATGGGAAGAGATTGTCTAGGAAGGAGTATGGCAGAAAGAGATCTAGGGGTCATAGTAGACCACAAGCTTAATATGAGTCAACAGTGTGATACTGTTGTAAAAAAAGCAAACGTGATTCTGGGATGCATTAACAGGTGTGTTGTAAACAAGACACGAGAAGTCATTCTTCCTCTTTACTCTGCGCTGGTTAGGCCTCAACTGGAGTATTGTGTCCAGTTCTGGGCACCGCATATCAAGAAAGATGTGGAGAAATTGGAGAGGGTCCAGAGAAGAGCAACAAGAATGATTAAAGGTCTTGAGAAAATGACCTATGAAGGAAGGCTGAAGGAATTGGGTTTGTTTAGTTTGGAAAAGAGAAGACTGAGAGGGGACCTGATAGCAGTTTTCAGGTATCTAAAAGGGTGTCATCAGGAGGAGGGAGAAAACTTGTTCACCTTAGCCTCCAATGATAGAACAAGAAGCAATGGGCTTAAACTGCAGCAAGGGAGCTTTAGGTTGGACATTAGGAAAAAGTTCCTAACTGTCAGGGTAGTTAAACACTGGAATAAATTGCCTAGGGAAGTTGTGGAATCTCCATCTCTGGAGATATTTAAGAGTAGGTTAGATAAATGTCTATTAGGGATGGTCTAGACAGTATTTGGTCCTGCCATGAGGGCAGGGGACTGGACTCGATGACCTCTCGAAGTCCCTTCCAGTCCTAGAGTCTATGAGTCTATGAAGCCATGGGGAAAAGTTCTCAGAATTTTCTCTCAAAAGGAATGTTGATAAAAGAACCTTCATGCACACATCATGGGATTTTACTTCATGACTGATGAATTTTATCCTCTTCAACATGAAATATTTTGAGAACAGCAGATTTGGTACAGTTTAGTTTACATTGTCCTGAGTTGGCTGCTTACACACCGGGATATTATGTCAATAGTTGAACATCTTTTTAAAAGATCACATTTGTACTCAAATAACCTCTTTGATTGTTTTTAAGTGTTTTCATAACCTGTGTCTCAGGTTTGCAATTTTAGTGTCATTTTAGACTTAATCCCTCTTCCTCAACACATTATAATCAAATCTCATTGTTTCCTCCACCACACTATACTGAATACCCAACCCTTCTTTTTTTCCTGATTGTTAAAAACTCTGGCCTATGGTGTGATCATTTCTCTGAGTCGAATTCTTTCCTTAGATTGGACCCTATACACTGCCCTTTATTTGTGTGCCGCAATCTAGTGCCTATGTTTTCAGTCTAAAACACAGGCTGGATACAGTGATCACTATTAATGCATATATCACTGGTTTCAGTCAGATTCTTCATTTACGTATATGGACACTCCAAACCACAGCTGACCATAATGTCCAGCTAAAGAGACAGAATGTAAGAGATGCCGCAAAAATTGAACTTTTACAATTGTTTGCAGATATTGGAATACAGGTATTAAGGTTATGTATTGTTCAGGAAAGACAGAAATAAAAGGTAAAGATGGTAGAGTAGCATTGTATATTAGTGACAAGGTAAACTGTAGAGAAATAAGATGTGATGGAATAGCTAAAACATTCTGTTTGGGTCAAAATCACTTTGGGAAAGAAAGGCTTCACTGGGATAGCCCTGAGGCTCCACTGGGACAGCGACTGGGGTCTGCTACAGACCCTCAGGACCTGATCTGGAATATATATAGAGACATCTTTAATATTTTAAATTAAATAAATACTACAGGGAATTATGAGATTATGGGAGATTAATTTCCCGTATATAGATTGGAGGACAAGGGCTACTAATAATAGCAGGGGACAAATATTCCTGGATGTGATGGCCAACAGATTTCTTCTTCAAGTAACCAATGAATCAACAAAAGGTGATGCTATTTTAGCTTTAGTATTAGAAAGTACTGAGGATGTCTTAGCAGAACTGATTGTAGGGGAAAACCTCGGTTTGAGTGATCATGAGTTAATCAAGTTAAACTAAATAGAAGGACCAACAAAAATAGGTGTGGAACTAAGGAACTTGATTTCAAAAGGGCAAACATTAAAACATTAAGGAAATTAGTCAGGGAAGTGAACTGGACTGAAGAACTCAAGGATCTGAATGTAGAGAAGGATTTACTTTATGTCAAAGTTGAAGAAACTTCCTGAAGCCCGCATCCCAAGCATGGGGGGAAAAACATAGGGAGGTTTGCACATCCTACTGGATGAAGAAGCATGTCAAAAAGGTTATTAAGAAACAGTCAAAGCCTTCAAGGAATGCAAGAAGGAATGTATCTCAATTAAAGCTACCTCTTGGAGTCACAAAGTGAAGGGGAAAAGTGAATACTTCCAAAAGTCAAGCAGAATTGGACCTTATGAAGAAAATTAAAACCAACAGAAAAAGGTTCTTTAGCCATAGAAATGAAAGAAAGAAGAATTGGGATGGCTAAGAACTGAGGATGGAGTGAAGAATAAAGATAATATAGGTATGGCCTAACACCTAAACAAGTACTTTGTCTCAGTTTTTAATAAGGATTATGAGGAGCTTGGGGACAGTGGCAGGGTGGCTAATGAGAGCAAGGTTATTTAAGTATAAATTACCATTTAAGGTGGAAGCCAAACTCAAACAGCTTAATGGGACCAAATTAGGGGACCCAGAGAATCTCCATCCAAGAATATTAAAAGGAACTGACACATGAAATTGCAAGCCCAATATCAAGACTTTTTAATGAAGCCATAAACTTGGGAGTTATACTCTATAACTGGAAAACTGCAAATATAATACCTATATTTAAGAAAGGGGAAAAGAAGTGATTCAGGAAACTATAGGCCCACTAGTTTGACCTCAATTGTATGCAAGCTTAGAACAAATTTTGAAAGAGATTAGCTAAGTACTATAGTGAGGTGGAGTGGCCTACGTCTGAGCCTGAAGGGAAAGAGACTACTGTCCACCCTTGGGGGAGCGGAGAGGAGCCAGGCCAGGCCTGCCCCTTGCACTAGAAGCAGACAGGCAGAACATGAAGTATAAGTGGCGGGGCCTCCAGCTCAGTTGAGCAAGAGCTAAAGAATGAGTCAGATGCCTCTGCCTTGCTGCGGGCCCCTGGACCAGGGACCAAGCTGTGCCAACCCCTGATCCTGGAGGAGGACTCTGAGTAGCTGCCAGGACTGCCATCTGACAAGAACTCCAAAGAGACAGAGGACCGTTGGACTATGGAGCTCTAACCCTGGACCGCGATAGTCCGGTTTTGCTGCCAGAGCATGAGTCAGCGTGTTTTGGTGGGATCCCCGCTGACCCAGTGGCAGATTCCTCCACTGCTGTTAGGGCCCTGGGATGGGACTCAGTGGAAGAGTTGGGCCCAGGTCCCCCTACCTCCTGCTTCCAACCCTACCCCTGGGTTGGCTGCCTCCTCACCTTAGGCCAAATGGCCTCTGTCTTCTGAATGCCCAGCCAGGAAGCTGGGCTAGAAACTGTTGCTGCTTTGCCCCACGTAAAAGGCTGAGCCTGACTGAATTTGCTGTGTGCCTCAGTCAGAGAGCTGGGCTAAAGACTGCTCCTTGCTATGCCCTGCCCAGGGGACCGGAGCACCCAACTGCATGTGCTGTCTGTCTCAGCCAGGAAACTGCGCTAACAACAGATTGTTGCTAGGCCCCATCCAAAGGGCTAGGGCTATAGACTAGTTGGCTAATTTACTTTTGACGGATGTGCCTCAGTAAGGCAGCATGGCCTCCCTCTGAGCCTGAGAGGGAGAGGGATGATGGCCAATCCACTGCAAGGACACAGAGGTAGAAGGTAATTAGTGTAAAATACAACATGGTTTTAGAAAAAGTAAAATGTGTCAGACCAATCTAATCTCTGTCTTTGAGAAGATAACTAAATTTCTGGACAAAGGAAATGCAGTAGATCTACCTAGATTTCAGAAAGGCATCTGATACAGTTCCATATGGGGGAATTATTAGTTAAACCGGAGAAGATGGGGATTAATATGAGAATTGAGAGGTGGGTAACCAGCTGGTTCAAGAGGAGACTACATGGGTCATACTGAAAAGTGAACTGTCAGACTAGTTGCTTTACTCAAGGTTTGGTCTTGGGGCCAATCTTATTTAACATTTTCATTGGCAAAAAAAATGGAAGTGTTCTATTAAAATTTGTGGGTGACACAAAGCTACGAGGTATTAACTATAAAGAAGAGGACCAGAATATCATATAAGAAGATTTAGACTAACAAGAATTTTTGCTATAAGCTGTGGATGTTCAGTTAGAGGTGACAAAGGAGAAGAAAGACCTGAGTGTACTGACCAATCACAGGATGACTATGAACTGCCAATGATTTGCAACTGTGAAAAGGACTAATGCAGTCCTAGGTTACATCGAGAGAGGTATTTTCCGTAGAAACAGGAAAGTGTTATTACCATTATACAAGTCACTGGTAAGACCTCATCCAGAATTGTCATAACCTAGTCCCAGATTTGGACCTTAGTGTCCAAAATATGGGGGTTAGCATGAAAACCTCCAAGCTTAGTTACCAGCTTGGACCTGGTACTGCTGCCACCACCCAAAAAATTAGAGTGTTTTGGGGCACTTTGGTCCCCCCGAAAATCTTCCCTGGGGACCCCAAGACCAAAACCCTTGAGTCTCACAACAAAGGGAAAGAAATCTTTTCCCTTCCCCCCTCCAGGTGCTCCTGGAGAGATACACAGAAGCAACCTCCGTGAATCTAAGCAGAGGGACTCCACCCTCCCCGTTCCCAGTCCTGGAGAACAGAATTACCTCCCTCTTCACCCAGAGGGAATGCAAAATCAAGCTAGTAAATCTAACACACACAGAGTTCCCTCTGACTTCTTCCTCCCACCAATTCCCTGGTGAGTACAGACTCAATTCCCTGGAATTTCCCACTAAAGAAAAACTCCAACAGGTCTTAAAAAGAAAGCTTTATATAAAAAGAAAGAAAAATACATAAAAATGGTCTCTCTGTATTAAGGTGACAAATACAGGGTCAATTGCTTAAAAGAATATTGAATAAACAGCCTTATTCAAACAGAATACAATTTAAAACACTCCAGCAACTATATTCATGTAAATACAAAAAAACCATATAAATCCTATCTGATCTTTTTGTACTTACAACTGGGAAACAGAAGATTAGAAAGCAGGAAATAGAAATCACTCCTCATCTGAGAGAGCATACAGGCAGACAGACAAAGAACTCAGACACACAATTCCCTCCACCCAGAGCTGAAAAAAATCCTGTTTCCTGATTGGTCCTCTGGTCAGGTGGTTCAGATTACTTCTTTCCAGGTGAAAGAGACATTAACCCTTAGCTATCTGTTTATGACAAGAATACTGTGTGCAGTTCTGGTCTCCCATGTTTCAGAAAGATGAATTTGTGATGGGGTGTACAAACCCCACACTAGGCCAGATGTAATTAAAGGACAGTACTTGGACAAGGCAGCTCCAGCCCTGCAGAGCATGCTCCAACTGAAGAAAAGGCTGAAAAAGGGGAGTCACCCATCTCAGAAGGGGTAGGTGGGGGAAGAGGACAAAGCTACCCTGAAGGCTCCTGGCAAGGGCATCTGAGAAAGCTCCTTGAGGGAATAAGGCTATATGCTAATCCTGGTTGGGGCTGATGGTTTGGTTGCCCTTCCTTTTCATCTTATTGGGCACTGGAAGTTGGAGGAGAAACATCAGTAAGAAGTGACTGAGGGAGGGTAACTCAGAGGGCATCTTCAGGAGCAGACACTGTTGACCTGACCATCTAGGACTATGGGTCAGAGCCCAGTTGAATGAGTGGGCCCAGTTTCCCCTACCGCTTCCCCTACTACAGGAGGAACCCAAACCATTTACCCATATCACCACACCTCTCATTAAAGATGGACCAGGAGTGCAGGGCATACCCATTGTGAGGTGGCATGAGGCGAACTAATCACTAGGCCATCTAATCCACCAAAAACTCTATTACAGAATTCAAACTGGAAATCATACAGATGGATGTTACTAGGATGATCAGTGGAATGGAGAATCTGCCTAATAAGAGGAGATGTAAGGCTTGGCTTGTTTAGCATAAGCCAACAAAGGCTGATGAGAGATAGGATTGCTCTCTATAAATAAATCAGATGGATAAACACCAGGGAGGGAGAGGAGTTATTTAAGTTAAGAGCCAATATTGGCAAAAGAACAAATGGATATAAACTGGCCATCAATAAATTTAGACTTGATATTAGATAGAGGTTTCTAACCGTTAGAGGAGAGAAGTTCTGGAACAACCTTTCCAGGGGAGGAATGGAGGCAAAATACCTAACTTGATACTGAGCTTGATAAATTTATGGAGAGGATGGTATGATGAGACTGCCTACAGTGGCATATGGCCCATCTACAATTGCTATTAGCAAATATTTCCAATGGCCAGAGATGGGACACTAGAGTGATAGTGCTCTGAGTTACTACAGATAATTCTTTCCAATGTAGCTGGTTGCTGGGTCTTGCCCATGTATTGAAGATATAATTGCAATATTTGGGGTCAGGAAGGAATTTCCTCCCCAGGTCAGATGATAAAGACACTGAAGGGTTTTCTCCTTCCTCTGCAGAATGGGACATGGGTCACTTGCTGGTTTGAACTATGGTAAATGGGAGATTCTCTGTAACTTCACATGTTTAAATCATAATTTGAGGACTTCAGTAACTCAGCTACAGGTTTTGGATGTGATTCTGTGTCCTGCAATGTGCAGGAGGTAAGACTAGATGATCATGATTGTCCCCTTCTGGCCTTAATGTCTGAGTCCATGAGGTGACCAAAAGTAGTGGAAACAATTCAAGAGGTAGTGTTACAATAGTATGACTGAGTCCATACTTGTAGGGACTATATCCTCAATAGAATGGACAAAACCTAAGCATGAAAGAATCTAAAATAGGAAAACCTTACATTTAAAGTTGATACTGAGGCAGCAGTCACAAAAAAAAAAAAGAAAAAAGAAAAAAAAAGATTATAACCTATCTCAGAACACAGATCCACAAATACCAAATAAGATTTTACATCAGGGGTCAGCAGCCTTCGGTATGTAGCCACCTATCAAAGTAATCCACTGGCGGGCCGCAAGACATTTTGTTTACACTGACCATTCTCAGGCACAGCCGCCTGCAGCTTCCAGTGGGAGCAGTTTGGAATTCCTGGCCAATGGGAGCTGCAGGAAGCAGCAGCCAACATGTCCCTGCGGCCGCAGGGGGCCGGTGCCTGAAGATAATCAACATAAACAAAATGACTCCCCGCCCACCAGCAGATTACCCTGATGGGCTGTGTGCCAAAGGTTGCCGACCCCTGTTCTACGTGGAGCTAGTAACACCACACTAGATGTTTGTGTCCAGTTCCTTGAGAAACTGGAGAAAAGACAGAAAGATCTTCAAGAACTAATATATGTAATACAAGGACTAACAACGCCCCTAGTAGGGCTGCCCTCAATGCAAGACTACACCTAGTAGAGATATTAAGCATTAATTGTGAAACCAAAACTCATCAGGAAGCTGTATCGATGTTTTCACAAAGCTAGGAAAGCTTTGAGGGAGAATAAAATAAAACTGATGCCTTCAGCAAATTCCTTTGCTCCCCTAGCCCCATACTGCATATGTATACCCTTGCTAGGGTAAGTCAAAGATGAATTGAAGAGAAAGGAAGCTAGGGGGGTTATTTTCCAGAGGGAAGAGCCCATTGACTGGTGTGTGGGAGTTGTTATAGTACTGAAGCCTAATATAGAAATCTGCATTTTTGTGGGCCTTATATAACTTAATAAAAGCATGTGTAGAGAAAGTGATATACTTTCCACAGTTGATCAGACACGAGTTCTGTTACCAGATGCCAAATGTCAGTAGATTGGGTTCATAGATGGTCAGGCCTAGTGCTCAGAGTCCGAATACCAGAACCAAGGGTTGAGTCATAGTCAGGAGTTAGAGCCGACGGTTGGAACCAGGTCACTAGGAGTCAGGGAAGGCAGGAGCAGGACTTGTTCTGAGGCAGGAGCAAGGCTTGAACAGGATAGGAACAAAGCTGGATGCAGGGCAGGATGAAGGCTGGATGCAGGGTGGGATCTGGGCTGGAGATGTGGAAGAGCAAAGCAGGAGCAGGGCTTGGAGAGATGAGCACAGGAAGGCAGAGAGCCCATGTGTGTGTGTGTTAAGCAGTCAGTAAGCTACTGCTGCTGCTAGGTTTACTAACTGGCCTACTGGCTTCCTCAGCCAATCAGGCAGGGTAGCCTAGTTTGCAAATTAGGGCATCAAAAGTACTGAGCAAGAACAGCTGAGGACCTTACTCCTGATACCAAAACATTCTCAAAATTAGATGCTATAGCAGACTCCTGGAAAATACCCCTTGATAAAAAAATCTACAACATTAACTACATCCATCACCTTGTTTGGAATGTACTCTTTCAGTCAGCTTCCATTTGCAGATCTGCAGCACCAGAACATTTCCAGAAAATAAACTCTTAGATTGTGTCTAGTTTGCCTAGCATCCTTTGCCATACAGATGATGTATTGGAATATAGGAGAGATAAAAAATATGATGAGCAACTACTTGCAATTTAAAGATGTTTCCAACAAGCTGGCCTCACTCTGAACTAGAAATGTGAATTTGGAAAGGAGCAGATAAAATTGGTAAGACACATAATTCGCATACAGGGAATTCAGCTGCATTCAGACAAACTGAAGGCCTTATTTGCCTTACCTGAATCCAAAGATATCTCTGTTGTAAGAAGATTCCTTGGCATGACAAATGATTGTGGGAACTTCTTAGTAAATTTACCTCATCTAACAAAACCTTTAAGAGATCTCAGTGGTCACAACAGATGGATCTAGGGGAGCACACAACAAAACCACATTTAATAAAATAAAAAGTACAGTCATCTCCACCTGTTTTTTGCACAATATTCTGTAAACTATCCAGTAACAGTAGCAGTGACTGCATCTTCATATTAGTTAAGAGCAGCGCTTACGAAAAAGCAACAAGAAGCAGACCTGAGACTTATTGCATTAATATCAAGAAGTCTCTCAGAAATCAAAAAGCAGTAAGTTCAAGTGAGAAAGGAAGATCTAGCAGTCACTTGAGCCACTGAACAATCAGTGCACATCTGTCTGGCTTGGATTTTAACATAGAAACAGACAATAAACCTTTATTGACATTATTAGGTTCAAAAGCACTGGACGACCTTCCGAGTGTCAAAGATTTTGACAACGGCTGATGCAATTTTCTTTCAACATTGAACATATATCAGAGAAAGCACTCATAGCAGCAGTCACTCTATCTAAAGTCTCAATTAAGCAGCCACCGATAGAAGAAGAACAGGCTTTAGATAAAGATGTCAAAGTATACATTGATCTTGTTCTGATGGCAATTCCACAATCTGCCAGATGACTTCAACAAATTAGACATCAACAATGGAAGGTTGAGACTTGTCAAAAACGTTCTCCTTTGGCAGAGTTGAGTTGTGGGCTGAAGGAGTCAACTTTCAATTGGTCTCTTACCATATTGACAAGTCTAGACTGCCCTTCATATGGTCAGTGGTCTGCTTCTGAAAGGATAGGGCATTTTTATCCCTATGATACTTCAAAAAGAGATGCTCTCCAAAATGTGTGAGGGGCACTTAGGTATGAACAACTGTAGGGCTCAAACACAATTAATACGGTGGCCTGGTCTGAGTTGGCAAATTTAGACCTTAGTAGGAGGGCTGCTAGGTATATAACAAGGAGAAAATCACCAGATCATGACAGCAAGGAACAATAGACATGTTTTCCTGGAAAGGACATACATCCGGGAAAGTAGACATCAATTACTTCTCCACATACATTGAGTCGGCTATATTTACACAGACCTCATCAGCAAAGGTCATCAGAAACTAACGTCAATATTTGCAAGATATGGAGCTCCAGAAGTCCTCATATCTAATTGTGTGCCTCAATTTTAATTCTTTGCATAGGATTTTGATTCTGAATATTGTACTAGTAATCCACATTATCCTCAAAGCAACTGTGAGGTGCAGGGCAAAGCGCAGACTTGAGAAAGACTTCCACAAAAATCAGTGGAATGGTATAAGGCACTCCTGGCATTTCAATCAGCACTGATCGCATCTAGATTATCTCCAGAAGAACTTCTGAAGAGAAGATAACTAAAGACTCTAAGTGGCCTGACCTGAACGAAATTCGAAAACAGGACACTGAAATAACTTTTGGCTACAACATAATGTCAGTGTTTGTCACAGAACAAAAGAGCTACTTGAACTGAAATCAGACATCTGAAACTGTTCAGAATTTGACAGAAAATCCCAGACCCTGCTGAGTGGAGACTCCAAAAGGACTTCTCCTGAGGAATTTGGTTCATCTTCAGTATTTCCCCAACACAAAGAGAATCTGGGACCTGTGATACTCTGTCAGGAAGTGAGCCCCTGCCACAAGGAACTCCACACACAAAACACAACAGAAGTGAGAACTTGGTGTGGAGGATTGATTAGACCTCCCTCATAGACTTGATCTTTAGAATATTGTTCATTCCTATTAAAAAAAAATTGATCAGGGGACATAATTCTGTAAATAGTTTTAAGGAATTTGAAGTTTATTTTGAACTGTTGTGTACATACACACTGGGTTGTAATTTAAGTTTTAATCTCTTTATTATCAAGAAAGGAAGATATGGTGTGGTTATAAAGTTCTTGGTCCTCCACATTTATAACAGGCCCAGAATGTGTTGCTGCAGAGAGTTTAATAAAGGAAGGAACTTCACAGTCTGGGAGTTCTTTAGTTATTGCTTAAGACATAGCTCTTTACATGTTTATACTCTCACACTACATCCATGTTCAAGACCACAGTTACACACATTCTTAAAGTTAATCACACATTCAGTGCTCATTGAGGTCATGGGCGTACCCACATTAGATATGTGCTTAAGTATTTTCTTGATGAAGGGCCTAAGTCCTGAACAGAGATGGATGCAAACACATACTCAAGTACTTTCCTGAATTGGAAATGTAATGAGGAAATGTAAGTTAAAGTTTTTTCCTTGGGTCCACTAGTGCATCCTATCTTATTTGTATCAGCATTTTTTAGCTGAATGCTCTTCAGTGCAGGAGCTGTCCTTAATTATGTTTCTTGAATTAAGAATACTATTGGCAATTAACAAATAATAAATGATAATAATGTTTTTAATTTCTTCAACAACCAAAAAACCTCCAACATGTTAAACCCTCTTATTATGGCCCATCATTTTCCCAAATTCTTTCCACTCAGTTTAAAATTACCTTACAACAAAATGTCTTGTATAATATGCTCACTTTGCCATATTTCTATGTGTAAATGAGATTTAAAATTGGATTAGTATGATTTAATTTTCTAAGTGCATTTCTTTTTTGCCTTGAGCTGCATGTAATTACTATAGTCCAAACCTAGAATAATCTATATGAACATTCTATATGGTTTTAGTAGAATTTAAAGTGTGCTTAACTGCAATCAAGAAAAGAATTAGAATGAACTAATCCTTGGAGGGGACCTTTAAAAATGATAAAGGACTCAAACAAAATCCTTAGAACCTGACAAGCTATCATTTACTTGAAGAATCAACACTTCTGTATGTGTGAAAACACAGAATATTTCTCTTTGCTACATTACACAGACAAGTGAGGTTTTCATCCAAAGGAACAAAAACAAATCCATGTATTAGTTTTCTCCTGATCTGTACAGTCTCGGTGGGGGAGGGGGGAGAGGGAGGTGGAGATAGACCCACATCTGATTTTTTATGTTCCTCAGCTTTGCAAGGTAAAATTGGAACCACTGATGTTCATTCCAAGTAGGATTTTACAAACATTAGCATGCTTTTCTTATAGTCGATTGGATTATGACAGATGAACCCAGCACGAGTGGCAGCAGCAATAGGTTACACAAACTGTATTGAAAAACCTATGTAAATGGCAAAGATTGTTTTAGGCAAAGGCATTATAGCAATTATTTCTTCTAATTTAATTTTAAATCTCACAGAGCGGCTGCTTTGGAGCATTCTTCACCAAAAGATCTGAAGCTAAGCAAGAGCTTTCATCCCTTAATTTGCCTCAGTGACATCCTAGCTTCACAAGAATTTAAGATTCCTGTTCATTAATTCCCACATGTGTTTCAAGGTTCAATAATAGACATTTGATTTATATTTCAAAGAAGAGTAACTTGTTTCCATTGAGAACAACTTTTTTAAACGGCTCTTGAAACAGTTATAAAATTGTGGGTTTTGCCTTTTCATTTAAGCAAAGTTGAAATGATAGAGAAGTGTGGTATTTATAGAAAGTTTTCATGATCTGAGGCTGGTTTGGTTTGTATTATGGTTGTTTATTTGTTTTTAAAAAAAACACTTGACCACAATCTTTTCTCTGACGTACAGGACTCTAACAGTTATTAGGGAGTTGAGTCCAACTTGCGCAAATCTTTCTTACTATCGAACAGTTGTCAAAAAGAGTTTTCCTTTTTTGGGAAATGTGCCTCTATGCATGTGTATTGGAATGGGGGAGCATGGATCTTGAAGTTGGCAAAACCCTCCACCTGTGCTACACAGGAAAACAGCGTTTTCAGCAAAGAAGCATCACAGTAATTGGATGTGTCCTAAAAGAACCTTAATTCTCCAAACCAACAACAAGCAACCTTGGATACTTGATTTACCTATTGAATTTCAGTTTCTCAGTACATACATTTCACTCTGGGCCAGATTGTGATATTCTTACTTATGCTGAACAGCACCTCACTTATTAATGATTATTTGTATTGCGGAACAGACCCAGGAATGGGCTAAGATCTCATTCTGCTAGGTGCCATATGAACACTGAAGAAAAAGATGGTCACTGCCCCAGCATGATAACAATCTAAATATAAGGCAAGAGACAACTGATGGATATATACAGACATAGGAGCACAAAGAAACAAGCAATTTCAACTTGTCATCAATTTCAAGAGTTGCCTCTTATTTCAATAGGATGAGTTGTGGAATAAGGTACTATTCAATTTAGCTAAGGGGCAGCATAATCCAGCCCTATATTATTAAACAAGTAACAAGTGTTACTCAAGCATAGTACAAGACACTACCTAAAATTATTTTAGTAATTTAGAGTAGCTGTCCGACTGAACTTATATCAACAGTTAGTAGCAGCAAATAAATAAATAATGGATTGCTCTTACAAAGCACCTTCTACAACAGGCACAAAATGCTTTACAGATTATGTGCCCATTAAATATTGTGCTATACATCTAATGCACAAGTTTGAAATTAAGCTCAGGAGGGATCCATCTCTTCTCCCAAGATCACACAATAAGTCAGCAACAGTTGGGAATAGAATCTGGGTCTGCTCAAACCTCTATATAATATTCCCCAACTACAAGGAAAGTACATTCTCTTATTGGAGTCGGATGAGATTCTTGTGTACATAAACAACATTCTAAAAGAATCCTCTGCCTGTTTGTTATTTGGCCAGCTCTGCAAAGGTCAAAGAATATTACAGTTATGATGGCATATATAAGAAAATTCAACAATTTATTACATTTCAGGAAATTAAAAAGATAATGCCTCTTTTGCAAAGGCCAAGTGTAAGGCTGGGTAGATAAAGCAGATTTAAGAACTTTAAGAAATAAACAGGATGGAACTGAGCAGAGACTTGTAATCCATGTTCTGAGGTCTTGCATAGCCCTTTCTAGTGGGTGGCTGACATGCTAGTTCCCACTGATTTGGAGATTTGAAAGACTTCTATTGGGATGCCAGATCCCCAAAACAGCTTATGTTCACTATTCATAATTACTAGCAATGTGAGCTAACTGTAAAGATTTAAGCTACCACAAACAATGAAATGATCCTTATACTTCACCCCACTGGAATAAAATTCACATATAGGGACAGGCAAGCTATCCTCCTGAATAAGTATCTGTGACAGAATGTACCCTTGTATTCACACCTGACACACTATCGTAATAATCTTTTTACAAAGTATGCCTTGTAAGGAATCATATGAAAACTCAAAATTTGCTGTTCAGTATCATCCTGATAAAATACACATGTGGCAACACCGCATGCGAAGTTACAAGATTTCCATGTATGGTGTTATTAGCACATGTTCCAAACCACAACCCTACCCAAGTAGATGTTGGAGAAGAGATCTGTCCTAAACAAAGGACCATGTGCTCTGCTTAATTTGCATTTAAGCAGTAAACAGTCACCAAGCAAGCAGGGGAGAGAAAAACAGCTCAAACAGATGAGAAAAAAAGTATCAGGGAACATCCTTTCATACAGACTTTTTGTCTCCTGGTATCCAGCTGCAAATTTTTTTTCAAATGGGGAACAAACTATAAAAACGAGGGGGAAACTCTCCAAGGCCCTCCCCTCACAGACCATTGCATTTATGGCACCTGAAGCAACAAAGGAAGCATTAGTTGGATTCTGGGAGAAGGAGTCCTGAACTAAGTAGTTTGGTCAGTAAGACTCCTGAAAGCATACGGTGAGAACTTTGCTTTGAATTCAATACAGTTTGTTGAGTTAGGTGCTAGTTGTGTTTTATGTTTATTTTTCTTGTAACCATTTCTGATCTTTATGCCTCATTACGTTTACTCAGTTAAAAATCTCTCTTATAATTAATAAACTTGTTTTATTGTTTAATCCAGTGTGATTAAATTGAAGTGTTTGAGAAACTCCATTTGGGGTGGCAACTTGCATGCCTATTAATTCTATTCAAAAAATAATAGACTTTATATAAACTTGCATTGTCCAGGAGAGGGCTGGACAATACAAGACATTTATTTACGGGGGAAATTGTAAGACATGGGGTGGGAGTAGGAGGGTATTTTGGGGGCAAGCCTGCAAAATAACCAAGACTGGTGAAAGCCAAGATATGGGTGACTGGAGCACACATACAGACATAGCTCGGAGTGACTTGTATGTGAGTTACTTGCTGGAGGCTGGAGTGACTTGCTGGAGGCTGTTTGGGGGCAGTCCAGGCTGGAGGCTACAGTAGCAAAGCATTATGAAAAACCCCCCTAGTTAGAGGGCAGGGATGACACAGCTACTCATCAGTCTGGATTGTACCCTGGGTAGGTCACAGTATCACAGATCATAAATTGTAACAGGGCCCCTCTTCCTCTGGCATGCAACAAGAGACTTTCTATAAAATGCTCTTCTCCTGCCCTTCTTCAAGAGCTATGGACTTAACTCTGAAGAGAAAAGGCATCCTGGCACCAGAAGGCCTCTAAATCTATTTAAATTAAGAACAGTTCCATGGGAGGATTCTGAAAAGTGTGGTAGCCTTTGCGGAAAAGCAAAGCTGAATCCTCTCTCCAGCTATGTATAACTAATTGTAAACAAAGGCAAAGTTTAGGGCATCCTTACTGGTATTGGGAAGTTCCATACTTCACAGTCCTATCTATTTCAATAGGTCTGCATGTGGAGTATGGTGTTACTGTGGCACAAAGCTTGCCAAAATTAGTAATGGGTACTCTCATAGAGTCACACAATAGATCATTCATTTTGCATTAGACTCATCACCACTGGATGATAAAAAAATCATTTGATGAACGGGGATTTTTCAGTCTGCATGATCTTACATGGCATTACATACAGCAAGGAAATGTGGGGAAAAAATTCTGAAAATATTAATTTTAATTTTGAAAGAAACTTCCATTAATTGTATTTGCTCCTCGTCTGTGTTTTCTTTACATGAATATTCTAGTAAATGAGTTTATGGGCAGGCATATTCACTGAAGCAGCAAAATCTTCACTGACTATTTCAGAATAAAATAACAAACACAAGTTCAAATGTGTAATCATGAGATATGTGATTCTTAGAGTTATACTCCTCCAGTGAGGGAATACAAACTTTCCATGTGAGCTGTGTGGGTTCAGTCAAAACAATTTGAATATCAAATTGTTGCAACAAAAGTTGCTGATAATCAAAAATTGTTTATAGAAATTATTCTGCCAGTAATTCAGAACAAACAGAGTTGAAAAAGTCATGATCTATTCATGGACAATTCACATGCAGAAAGAACCAAACATGTTATACATTTTTAATTATAAATTATCTAGGCAGGTGTAAACACTGAAATATTATGTGAAGATATTTTCCAGGCATGCCCATTAATTTCCACACACACACACATTCAGTCAGCCAACCATCCAGAACTAGTTTAAAGGGGCAAATCACTTTCCAAATATAGCCTATTCCTTACAGGTAGTGCTATTTTTATGTGCTGTTTCACCTCCACAAATTAACAACTTGGCTCTTCACTCTATTACATGCTTTTGATCTCTCTTGCAATTCAAAATAAAGAGAGTTTAGCAGCCTGAACTCATTCCTTTCAGTGCTAGATATTATAAAGCCACAATAGAGTTTGCAGTCATTGTTCTTCACAGGCACAAAAGTCACCTGTGATCATAACAAATGACTTGTATCTAAATCACCTGCCAGTCTGACTGGAGGTTATTGCAAATTCATTGTGAAAGGTATTGCACTGAGGTTGCTTGAAGAGAAGCATAGAAGAGTATAACTATGCCTTGTAAAACACAGTGCAGTTCCCTAGTACTGCTGCCATAATCCCCTTCTCTTTAATTTATAGACTGTGCTATGAAAAAGCCTGGGTTAAGCAATACTCTGCTTCAGCCTCTATCTGAGAGCCAATCCTATATTCCTCACTGACCCCTGAAATCAATGGGAGTTTTACCTAGTTTTACCTGGCAAGAAATGCGGATCAGGCCTTCTAAGAGAAAAAAAGCACGGTGAGCCATTGGTGACTGGAATTCAGGGAGAGGATGGCTAGGGCATACAACACTTTTACTATGTGGGTCATCTTCTGGGTGTGAACCCAGGTTCTTCAGACACTCCTTGGACCACTTGACTTAGAGGAGTAACTAGATAACTGAGTAGCAATAGCAGGTGATCACCATCCTTTAGTGGTCCAACCACGAGGAGAGGTGGCACAGACTGCGCTTGTGTGGTTTACTGAACACTTCTCTCTTGTTCTACGTAGGATCATATGAATAAATGTTAAATTTATTTCCATGTCGCAAAGTGATACTTGCCTATGAAGAATGTACAAGAGGGCAGAATTTACCATCCATTCAGACTCATTTAGGGACTGATCCAAAGTCTATTGACAACAAGAGAAAAGACTCACATTGATTTCATTGGGCTTTGGATCATTTCCTAACTTCATTCTCCTCATTGTTCATAGAAATAAGCGAGGTTCCATGGGTGAAACTGAGGGCAGAATTTGACTCCATCTAAACAAAACACCATTAATTAATTTTACCTAAAATTTAATCCCTGATTAATTAGAATCTAAGGAAACAGAGGATGTAATGCAACAGCTCCAAGGCCCTCATCTCACTGTCAGTCAGAACATGCAGGCTGAAAAGGCAAATTCATGTTATAAATTAAACACGAATAATGCTTGGCTGGCTCTCTTCCCCTCTAACATCTCAGACTTTTTCTTTTCTCCAAAAGTAATACAACTCTTCTCTGTACATAATAGCTGATTGAAAAATCACCTTCTATTTCAATAGCCACAATAAAACAACAAATCTGACTAACTTTTCTTCATCCCACACTCTTAGTCAAGCAGATGTGGTAGTAAACTTACATATGCAGCAGGTATATGTACTTTTTTCTAAACCGAGCACTGAAAATTCTTGTGGAGTGTGTAGTTTCGGTCTATGTTCTAGATACCAGCTGCAGAAAGAAACTACCTCCAAATCCTCACAGTACTAGATATTTGAAGCTTGAAGTTTTGGACAAGCACTATCTACCGCTCCATCTTTTGTTTCTTCAGAGCTCATGGAAAGATCCTTTTGAAATCAGGAATGTGACATGAGTCACAGCTCTTTCCAAATCTTCCTTTCAAAGACATGCATAAAGCCACCAGCTGGGGAGGGTCACTAAATATGTGGTGAAATTAAAATTCTCCATCAGCATACAATAATAAAGTTTAGCTCCCTTTATGACTTGTGTAACCCTATAATTAAATACAATCAACAATATCTGGCTGTCCTGTTAAATCAATAATGTAAACTCCACATCAATGGAGAAGAGTGTAGGTCCTATGCAAGTAAGTTGTTGCTTATGCATCTAATTCATTAATATGTAGGTTTATCATCCAGGACTAGGTTGGGCAATTCATACTTACATGGATGAGCACTTACACAAATAATCCTACTTAAATCAATAAGTCTGCTCACAAAGTAAGTGCTTACCAGGGTGAATAAGGACTCCATAGTCAAGCCAGACATGATGACTACAGCTGATCAGAAAGCAGTATTTTCCATGAAAACTTTTGAAATAAATGAAAAAGTATCATGTTTCTCACAGGACTTTATTTTTTCAACCGAAAAAAAGAAAAACAAAAGAGATTGGGATTTTATTTTAGAAAAAAAAAGGCCATTTTTCTTCAAAAAAATGTTGATAGAAAATTTTCAAACCAACTCTAATAATTATCCTCATCCTGGTCTGGTCAAGAATAGATGGAAGACAGCTACTACAGGAAGTGCAAAGTATTAAAACTAGGTGCCTTAAACCAAGTGATCTATATTCCAACCTGGTATAATTTTGTGCACACTGAGCTAATTTCATTATCAGTTTTCTGAGCATAACTCCTTGATGAATACATGTTTATTTTTCCAAGTTAATACTAATCTTTTCAATAACAGCAAATGGGTTTATTGGTAGAAACATTTGTCAAAGCAGCAAACTAAGTGAATATGGCAAAATATTCTGAAAGGCAAATTTGAATGCAGTATTTGAACCAGAAACCTGACTTTATTGAAAACATTTCCACTAAAATAAATAAACACAATTTAAAAAACCCTATCCTAATTCAAATGTCTCCTAAAAACACATTTCTGCACTGTAAACAAGTCATCAGTGACAAAACTTTTTAAATAAATATTCCTAATCATTCATGCTTTTGAGTTGTCCAGTGTGTGTAGGCTATTCATGGTCAGTCTTATTTAGATTGTAAACTAGTGAGAGCAGAGATTATTTGAGTTTTCTACAGCACAGAATACACAGTTACTGCTTAAATAAACAATAAAATATGCTAATCACTATACATTACTGTTTTTGCCCAAAAACCATGATATAACTTAGTCTATTTATGGTGGATCCACAGGCAAATGCAGCTGAGAGAATGGTTGCAGCTTTGCCTTGAAGTGGACAGTGATTCTTTTCATTGTACATCAAAAAGCACACAAAGTCCTTCCTTATATGTTTCTTAATTGAAACAAACACTATGCTATTTTAATGCAGCACGAGAAGTTGTTCCTTTTTGTCCTTCATTCTTTTCAACTCTATAACTGCTTTTTTCTATTTCACTTTCTGATCCAATGCAGTCACTGTGTAGTCATTTACACAAATACAAAATGGCTGTAACTTGCTACTATATTGGTTTTGGTAATGCTTTACACCACAAATGAAAATGACTACACAAAGGTGTATGGCAATTGAGAATCAGGCCACTAAGTTTTAATTTATTCTTCAGCTGACTGTCGGTCTGCCACTGATTCTTGTTCAGACACTTGCTGCTTTACAGTCTCTTTCATTCTGGCTAATTTGTTTTCTTTGTTTTCTGTGACCTTTCCCTCTTTTAGAGCATTAGTTTCTTTGGATACAGATTTAGCGATTTTAAATGAGGAAGGAATAAACTCAGACTAGCTGAAAGAAGGGCAGGTCACAAGCCTTGTAGCACCAACAAATGAACAAGACCACTTGAGATTTCAGCCATTAGGAGGTTATACTCCTTTGATATAGTACTTTTCTGTAGCTGATATCTGAGATGACATAAGTGGTGGTGGAACTTCTTAAAAGACTATTGAGGAAAAAATAAACTCACTATGTTATCGAATGCATCTCCTTTCACCTCTTCCCTAAAGCACTTACTGGTTGAAGAATACCATATTTAATTCAATGTGTTCATATTAATTGAGCTCCAATGAAGGTGACTTTTTAAGGAAAGGCTAAATATTCTACTTGCTTTATTTTATATTGTATACCTTGTGTAAAATTCCTAGGGATTAGCTAAATTGGAAGGATACATCAATACATTTTGATCATATAGGGACATAGCCATTCTGGCGGTAGTGGAGTTATACCCATCTGTATTAACTGAGGATGTAAACATCAACACATAGGATCTCATTCAGTACACTGGAGTCCTGTCCCTTCTTATCATCTGTGCCACTGAAAGAACATCAAGATAGTATTACAGCTCTACAACCAAGATATTGAAGTAAAAATAGCCAAAAGTTATAATGTAAAATACAGAAAGAGTTTGGAAGAATACTTTTTCTTGAACAGTGCTCAGAGATATTTTTTATGAGTGAGTTATTTCTAGTGCAAGATGAACAACTCTGGTGACTGAGTTCTGGGTTTCCTAGTTTTTCCCCAGAAAAGAAAGAGCAGCAGCAAAATCTAGCTTCTAACACTGCTCTGAAAATGTGCCTCAAACTAAGGGTGAAGGATACCAGTTTAGTCTCCATATCCAGTCAATTCCAAGTGTCTCTGCTGATACTGGCACTGCTAATGGGAGTGCCAGCAATTGCCAATTTTAGTGATTTGTCATTTCCAGTGGGACTCAGACTGAGAATCAACTTTTTTTTCTATTTAAACTAGACCAGCTAGAGTAGATGTGCTTTAATATTCCAACTATCAGAAAGGGAAAAATATTTTTGTTTTTATGACAAAAGAGCTATCACTCTCTACAGAGGCATTTCTAAGTCTACACTGCACACCAGTGGCAAGTATCAGAAGATGCATATTTTTCTGTGGTTACAGTTTATTGCAAAATTGCTTAATAAATATTGCTTTATTTAGCCTTCAGACCACCAGTAAAGTGCATCTATTAAAAATCTTAAGAGCACAGCATGTTTGCTATAAAATGTTCATTAGAGCAATGCAATGGAGGCTTAAAGTATACGCAAATGTTTTAAAAGATGTCTTGTGTGTGAAGAAATTAAATGCACAACAAGAATTGTGGAGTATAAGATCTTCACAACATCTTTCAGATATAATTCCCTGTTTATAGAAGATTGTCAGGTTGCTTTCAAATGTGTACTGGATGTCCAAGGACCTAAATAGGCCAAAACAGATGTAACTTATGTGTATGAGACACTATATAACCACTTCAAAGTAAAAAATGAGCCAAATACATATCTATGTATTATCTAATCAAAGCCATACATCTCCAAGCTGGATCTCACAGAGCCGCTAAGTATCACTTTCTAGTGACTATCAGGAAACTAACCTGTTTGCCAAGTAGTTTAGCTGAGTCCAACAGTCCACCATATCAGTGGCTACTGAAAAAAGATAACAGCAGAAAAGATATGAAGGAATCCTAGGGTTGGGGTGCGGAAGGGATGAGAGCTCCAGCTTAGGATGTGGGCTCTGGGGTGGAGCAAGGGATGAGGGGTTTGGGGTGCAGAAGGGGGCTCCAGGATAGGGTCAAGGGGTTTGGAGTGTGAGAGGCTCCAGGCTAGAGCAGAGAGTTGGAGTGCAGGAGGGAGGGAGGGCTCTGGCTGGGGGTGTGGGCTTTGGGGTGGGGCCAGAAATGAGGGTTTCAGAATGCATGAGGGGGCTCTGGGCTGGGGCAGGGGGTGTGAAGGTTCCATCTGGGGGTGTGGGCTCGTGTGGGGCAAGGGATGAGGCGTTCAGGGTATGGCAGAGGGCTCCAGGCATGGCAGGGGGTTGGGGTGCGGGGGTGGGGTTGGGGGTAAGAGCTCTGGCTCGGGGTGTGGCTGGGGATGTGAGTTTCAGGGTGCAGGAGGGGGCTCTGTCTGTAGACAAGGGGTTCGGAGTGTGGGAGGAGATGCTGACTCTGGGAGACAGTTTGGGTATGCGGGGGGGGGGGGAAACTCAAGACTGGGGCAATGGGCTGGACTGTGGGAGCGGGTTCAGGGTGCAGGCTCCAGGCGGCACTTACCTCAGGCGGCTGTCAGAAGTGGGCCGGCATGTGCAGCTTCTAGGTGGAGAGGCCAGGGGAGTCAGCTCACAGCCCTCACCTGCAAGTGCCACCCCCGCAGCTCCCATTGGCCAGGAACTGTGGGAGCCAGTGCTTGGGGTGGGGGCAGCATGCTGAGCCTCTTTGGCTGCCCCTGCACCGAGTACACAGGGACATATTGGCTGCTTCTGGGAGCCACGTGTAGCCTGCCCTCATCCTCGCTGCTCCACTGACATGACTATTAGTGGCGTGGTCAGCAGTGCTGACCAAAGTCGTGGGGTCTCTTTTCAACCAGGCATTCCAGTTGGACACCAGACTCCTGGCAACCCTATTCTCATGGCTGGATCTGGGAATTGCTTCTAGCACCATAGCCTGGGGCGGCTCTAGGTATTTTGCCGCCTTAAGCACGGCAGGCATGCTGCCTTCAGCGGCTTGCCTGCGGGAGGTCCCCAGTCCCGCGGATTTGGCAGCAGCCTGCCGGAGGTCCGCTGAAGCCGCGGGAACAGTGGACCCTCTGCAGGCATGCTGCCGAAGGCAACCTGCCTGCCGCACTCGTGGTGACCGGAAGAGCGCCCCCCCCGGCTTGCCGCCCCAGGAACCCGCTTGGCATGCTGGTGCCTGGAGCCGCCCCTGACCATAACAAGTAAACACAGCTGGGAAACTTGCAGGAAAAAGAAGACTGGGTAGAGACCACTTCCCAACGTTAATTACATATTAAGGAAAAGGGAACACTGAAGACAAGGATAATATCTCCACTTAGAATCTTAAAAAAAAAAGGTAAATGGAAAACTCTTTAGAAACGAAAGTGAGGAATATGTGATTGAGCAAAGTATTAAATGAAAATACTGAGGAATTCTGTAGTGATGTTACTAAGGGTGTTCGAAAGACAACCAGCCTAGCTATTACTAGGATATGAACTCTACTTAAAGATAGGAAAAGAGTTTCATGGTGGAACAAGGAATGTAAAATGATAATTAGGAAAAGGAATAAGGCATACATAAAAGCACAAAAATCCCTAAATAATGAGGATTTAATCAAATCTTTAAAAAAAGCAAGGCAGGTGCACAAAGGGCTATCTAGAGGGCAAAAAGAGAAAGCTGGGAAACAGACTGCAGGAAATAAATAAATAAATAAATAAATAAATACCAATGCAACAGAGGTATATAAGCAGATTAGGAAAATGAATGGAATAAAGAGTAAGAGCCACAATTGCAGGGCATGGAGAAATAAGCTCCAATAAAGAAAATGTAAATTCTGGACATGTTTCAAAAATAAAGATGAGGATCAGAGGACAAATTAGTGAGAGGAAAATAAGATTCTTTAAGGATAATTGTGAGAGGCTGAAAAGATGGAAGGAGAATGTGGATATTATTTTAAATGAAAACTTTGGTAGGAGGGAACTACAAACAATGGTATTAAGCAACAAAAGCATCGTACCAGGCAAGGACATAATAAGCTTTGAAATGCTTAAACACTTAAGTGAAGGAAGCTTGAGATGCTACTAAAATTATATAACAACATATTGCAAAAAGGTGAAATATCTAAGGACTGGAAACACGCAATTATTGTTCCAGTGAGACAGTCAGGTAAGTTGTGCTCAAGACTTGACACAAAGACCCATTGCCCTCAAAAAATGGTAATGGAAAGATTAGTGGTACAACACCCAGAGAGAAGTAAATTCATAGATGGAATGCAAAGTGGGTTCAGAAAGGTAGGAGTGAGATGACCACATTGTAAGGTTAGAGACAGAACCATAAAAAAACCTGAAAACCAAAATATTCACAATGACAACTTTCCTGGACATAGAGAAAGCCTATGCTGTGTTATGGAGAGAAGGATTACTTCATACTGTGGCTTCCATGGATGTTATGGGGAAAATATATAGATGGATAATGGACTTCTTAAACAAAAGACCTACACAAGTCTGAATAGGGAAAGCTTTTTCCAACCTATATTCACTTGCAAATGGAATTCCACAGGAGAATGGTAGCCCAACCCTCTTTAACATCATGATAAATTATCTCCCTAAGGAACTGATTACAGGAATAGGGATCATGTTATTTGCTGACAACTGTGTCATATGTGAGGCTATGTTTTAGTCATGGGTATTTTTAGTAAACGTCATGGACAGGGCAGTAAACAAAAATTCACAGCCCATGACCTGTCTATGACTTTTACTATTTACCCCTGATTAAAACTTTGGGGGTGACAGGCTTGGAGGGGCAGCCCTGGGGTGCTGCAGGTGGTGGCCCAGAGGGTGCTGTGGGTGCTCAGGGGAGCTGCATCTGGGGGAGCGCTGTGGGTGTTCAGGGGGAGGGGCATCACAGCCAGGGGAGGAGGGGTCGGTGAGGCTGGGGCAAGTTCCCTACCGAGCTCCTGGGAAGTGGCAACCTCCAGCTCCTAGATCCACGTGCTGCCTCTGCTCTGCTTCAAGCCCAGATTCTGCAGGTCCCATTGACTGGGAACCACGGTCAATGGGAGCTGTGGCGGTGGTGCCTGCAGGCAGAGGCAGCACATGGAGTTAGGAACTGAGGGAGGGGAGTTCCTGTGGCCCTTCTAAGGAGCCCCCAAGGTAAGCACTGCCCCGCACACCCAAAAACTTGCTGCTGGGGAAGCAGGGGTGAGGCTGGTCATATGGACCAAAAGCAGAAACCTTGAAAGAGCTGCCAAAAGAATCAATAATGCACTTAAGTGCATAACGGGGAAACAGGTGGAGCTTCCAATTTTCCTTAAGCAAAATTAAGGGAGTGAGCTTCACAAAAAGGAAAATCCAAAAAGTTGTAAATTTATAGTGATATAACAAACATCTAAATATAGTGAAAAATTAAAAAAATTCTTAGGTGTGATATTTGATAAGCTCACTTAGAGGGACCATATTAAAATATTAAAGAAAAGTGAAAATGTAGAATCAACTTACTGAAAAGTATCTCTGGAACATTCTGAGGAGCAGATAAGAAAATTGTGACAATACTATACAAAGCGTTAATTAGACCACTTACTGAGTATAGATGCCAGGTCTTTGGATCAGCAATGAAAGGAATCTGAGAAAACTAGACTATATCCAAAACACAGGCACTGCATATCATATGTGGCACCTTCATTATTATACTTCTTCATGTACTAGAGAGAGCAGGCAGTGAAATGTCTGTCACTCTTAGAATGAAACTCCTAGACTTAAACTTTTGTGACAAAGTACTACGTAATAGCAAAGATGATAACACAAAGTTAATAAATAACGATCATTGGGAATTAAGGGAAGGACAAAAAACCCTCAAAATTCCCGTATGAGTAGGCTACAGAAGTGGATAAAGGATCTTAATGAAAAGAGGATTGAAAGAGACCAAAAATACTGTATCACTGGAAAACTTTCCCCCCCGAGATAGACATGGAATTATATAGTGAAATACATAAAGAGAGAAGACTGATAAATATGCAACATATAACAAATCAATATATTGGTGACAAGCAGGGACACTATTGCCAAATGTATACAGATGGTTCCAACGAGGAAGATGCAAGGAGAGTGGGAACAGCTCTCGGAGTGCCTCACTCAGATTCAAGAAAGCAATAGTGCTAAGTGACTTTGTATCAGTCTTTACAGCTAAGATAACAGGGATTATGCTGGCACTAAATTGGACTTCAGATGTGTGGCCAGCTACTGTAGCCAACCTGTGAGACTCCTTATCAGGGCTGCAGACAATTTTACAGTGATAAGTCATCTAGCAGAAATGAAATATTACCGCTAATAACTGAACTATCACCATTGAATATAACCACAGTAATAGCATGGTTCCCGGCACATATAGTGATAGCAGTCAACAAATTGGCTGACAAATAGGCAAAAAAGTGTTATTAATCATGAACCTAGGAATTCCCTTAAGCAAACAAAAATTTAAACACCTAATCAAAAATGAACTAAGGAAGGAATGGCAAGAATTGTTGGCAAATAAAAGGAATGGAAAAAATTCTGAGACGTATGCCCTACAGTTAACAATGTTGACATAATCCAAGGCCCTGGGAGGAAGAGCGAAGTGGCTCTATTTAGAATGATAACAGGACATTGTAGATTAAACAGTAATTTATTTCTAATTAACATGCACACAAATGTGTAACATGCAATGTTCCTGAAACCATAGATCATATTCTTTTGGGATTGTAAAGACTGTACCAATGAAAGGAGCTATTTATATAGCAAACTCAGCCTTACAGTAAAAAAAAAAATTCTTGCCACATCAATCAAAAAAAAATTAGGAAAACAGGGCCCATTTGAAAAAAAAAACTCTTTCGCAATTCTCTAAGAATATGGAGAATAGTGAGAGACTCTAAGTCAGTGTTTCCTAAACTTGGGACACTACTTGCTTAGGGAAAGCCCCTGGCGGGCCGGGCTAGTTTGTTTACCTGCCGTCTCTGCAGGTCCAGCCGATTGCGGCTCCCATTGGTCATGGTTCGTTGCTCCAGGCCAACGGGGGCTGTGGGAAGAGACATGGGCTGAGGCATGTACTGGCTGCTGCTTCCAGAAGCTCCCATTGGCCTGGAGCAGCGAATCACAGCCAGTGGGAGCTGCGATCAGCCAGATCTGCGGACGCAGCAGGTACACATACAGGCTCAGCCTGCCAAGGGCTTTCCCTAAACAAGCGGCATCCCAAATTTGGGAAACACCACTCTAAGTCATGGAAAAGATACTAAGTACAATGCATGGCAGTCATAGACTCGGGAAGTGAGTCTGCTATGCCACAAATCTGAAGAAGAAGAAGAAGGAGAAGAAGAAGAAGAAAAGGGCTTTGGGGGATGTCACAGATCTCACCCCTACTCTGAACTTTAGGGTACAGATGTGGGGACCTGCACGGACACTTCTAAGCTTAATTAACAGATTAGATCTGGTCTCGCTGCCACCATCCAGAATTTCTGAGTACCTGGATCACTCCCTTTCCCCCTAAAACCTTCCCCTCTCTGGGTAGCCTTGAGAGACTCCTCCACCAATTCCCTGGTCAATCCAGATCCAATTCCCTTGGATCTCAAAAACAAGGAAGAATTATTCCTTCCTCCTCCCTTTTTCCCCCCACCAGTCCCTGGTGAGTCCAGATCCAATTCCCTTGGATCTAAAAAAAACAGGGAAAAAATCAATCAGGCTCTTAAAAAGAAGGCTTTTAATTAAAGAAAAGAAAGAAAAAAAAAACCTCTGGGGAACAACATATCTGCTAATTTCACAGACAATAGATTGAAAACATAGGACGTTCCCCTGGGAAAAAATCTTAATACACACAAGAATATGCAATCTGATAATTCCTTTAATAGTACCAAGACAAGTCACAAAAGAAAATAAACATAAACCTATTTATTCCTTTCTAAAACTTACTACTCTGATAACACTGGTCTACAATTTTTGAGAAGTCGTCTGCTTCAGAGATAAAATGTGATATTTATTATGTATTTTGATGGGCTGAATTCAAATATGACAATTAAAACAACTGATTGGCTACTGTTTCTAAGATATTTAAGTTTTTATATTTTATGTCTATGTATATTGTGTAGATAGTAGAGTTTTAATCATAAATTGTAAACCTAGGTCTTTTCATGTGTTTATGGTTGCTTTACATGATAATATTTCACCTGTCCTGTTTATGTAACACTTTAAAAATCAGCAAAAGGGTTATATAAATAAAATGTATTATGAAACAAAAGGCAAAAAACTATTATGTACATAGTTTAGTCCTATTTAGTGTCTACTCAGCGCTTCTTGGCTTGTCTCTTGTATTCATTAAATGGAGCATCTCTTGTCACTGTCCAGCAATAGTCTGCAAGCATTAATGGGCTCCATTTGCTCTGATAGCCTGCCAGGAGATTCCACTGCTGTAGTCAGGATCCAACAGCTCTGCCTTACTCTTGGGTAGTTCCAAATCCCTGACAAGGTCATTCATCACCTAGTGTTATGAGGTGTGGTTCAGAGGAGGAGGATGGGAGAAAATGTGGGTCCTGTGACATTGATGGTTCAGGACCAGAAGTTTCATCCTCTTCCTCTTCCTCTTCCTCATCTGACTCAAGTGAGAATGATTCTGGTGCATCAGGAACTGGCAGTCCTTCTCTGTGGGGTACTGGGCGTATAGCTGATGGAATGTTTGGATAATGCACAGTCCACTTTTTCTTCTTTGACACACCTTTCCCAACTGGAGGCACCATGCAGAAGTAACAATTGCTAGTATGATCTGTTCGCTCTCTCCAAATCATTGGCACTGCAAAAGGCATAGATTTCCTTTTCCTGTTCAACCATTGGCCAAGATTTGTTGCACAAGTCTTGCAGCATATGTGTGGGGCCCACCTCTTGTCCTGATCTCCAATTTTGCAGCCAAAAGAAAGGTGATAGGCTTTCTTAACCAGAGTGGTTAGACTGCGCTTTTGTGATGCAAAAGTAACTTCACCACAAACATAACAGAAGTTATCTGCACTGTTGACACAAGTACGAGGCATCTCTGCTCACTTTGGCTAAACAGAAATGTGTCCCTTTGCAAAATCAAACACTGACAAAGAAAAGAGCACGACACTGTATGATTTCTAGAGCTGATATATGGCAATCTGTTCAGCAGAGTGATGTAAGCTTCGTTATGATTGCATCATCCATGACTTCTAGGAATAACATGATGCAATTCATATCATGTATGACGCAATACCAGCTTCCGATTGCATCATTCATTGTTTTGCCTCAAAAGCAAGTACTGTCCAAACCCAGTCATAGATTTATTCATAGATCCAGTCAAAGATCTATTTTAGTCATTTCTGGTTTAAATTGAGATCCCTTCCCTTTATAACTCACTTATCCTCCGCCATTCCCAAGTCAAGGGTTGTATATATTGACCAAAAGCATATCTTGAAAACTAGAGCAAATCAACAATTTTAAGCATCATTTTCGTTCTCAGTGACCCAAAATTAGTAAAGTTTGACTACATTTATTTCAGAAGCATTTTGGCTGTAGAGCAGTGTAAGAGGCTGGTTCCTTGATCTTTTTCACTCTGACTGAAACTGAAAACTGACTAAACAAAGGCAACTTGCCTCCTTCCTTTTGAAACATCTTGTTCCCCCATTGGTTCCTCTGGTCAGGTATCAGCTAGGCTAGGTGAACTTCTTAACCCTTTACATGTTTATGTTAAGTGTTTATGCCAGGGGAAGTAGTCTGCAGTTACTCCCTTGGAGAAGGGAGGTGTGTTTGGGGTTACAGAGTCTGGCAATAAACCCAAAGGAAGAATTAGTGTACATTTACTCCCAGGATGAGGGTGTTTAGGCTGGTAAATTTGAGCTGGTACCAAGAGATAGAGAAGGGAAGTAGGAAAGAGTCCATAGAAATAGCAACAGGGACTAGGAGCAAGGAGATCATGGTTGCTAGACAAAGAATCCCTGGGCTGGAACCTAGGTTCCCAGCTGCTGAGGAACTAGCATAGGACCTGGCCTTGGAGCAGAAGACTGTCTGGAATGGCATGCAGAAAGCTGAGCCAGTGGGACTTTGATACCCCTGAAGCGGAGGTCTATATAATGACCTGGCTGGAGGGCTGAGTCACAAAGAGGGAGCACTGCGAGTCCTGAAACAGATGAGTCATGGACCAGAAGCAATCTGTCTGAAGGCGAGGCATCAGACCTGAGTGGAATCAATCCCCAGACTCAGCCACAAGGAGGTGCCCAATGGTAAGTGAACCCCGTAATACACGGCCCAGCAATATAAAATGACTTGTATAATTTCATATTGTTAGTTGGAAATAGATTTAGGGGTTGAACTCAGGCCTCTTAACTGCCAGTTCCCTACTCTAACAACAATATATACTATCTCTCTTGCTTATGACTCTGAACAGGACACATTCGATGCTGTGTGAACACATACCAGAACCTGGGATTGCATCATTGTGTACATATTGTCACTTTTTCTAGGATTTTTTCCTAGTTAGAAACTAGTTTATAGTTTTCAAATACTTTTGGGGTGAGTGAAGTCTTTAAAAAAAAAAAAAAAGATTTTCCTCTCCATTTTTAAGATGTGGTAATATGATTCTTTCTAAGGCAAAGTGCTGCATTTGCTGCACCACTGCTTTATTCTAGTATAGCAGTTCTCAAGTTTCTGTGCTCCTTTACTTAATACCTCTTAGCTCATCAAACCTGACCAAAATCTTGTTTTTCCAAAAAACGAGCAGAACTAAATCACATTGCTACTAATTGTTATCTTCAGAGGCATTGACACTGAAAAACTAAGATCGTCCACTGTTCTGAAGAAGGTGGTTTGGCAAGAGAAATAAGGTTGTTAATTCTATGAAATATTATCTCCACATGATCACTTAGATCAGAACCATTGTACTCTCAGAGTGAAGGGTACAGCAAGAATCGAATGAAACATAGAGTTCATTATTCTAGAAGTATCCTTGAAAAGGGCTGTGCTTGAGTCTGAGTGCGTTAGCATTTCTCCAAATCCCGCATGATATAATGGGCAACATTTATTATGCATGGTTAGTTGAAGGGAATTTGTTTTATCCCCAGAGGTGAACTCTACACTATAATGAATGATCCTGTAATCCCCATAAGGACAATAACTACCCTGCAGATAACCAAGACCAGTAAGAAGACTAGGTTCAACATGTGTCTCCCTTCATGCATAGTTGCATTAACACTGCTGGTCCAGGTACAGCAAATCTTTAAGCTGGTGGATCCATAATGCAGATAGATAAGAACATCTCAACATACTTTTAGTATATCAGAAGGATACTAAAGACCTTTTCTGTTAGAACTATATTTTTAAGCTTCTATCTACAAGACTATCTACAACAGACAACCACTCCAGATCACTTGAGGATTATGGGATCTCACATTCTTGAACAGCTCCATCATTCCAGAGGGGACTAGAGGGTAGACACTAACCAGACTGGGCTCTTCCAAAGTATCAGTCACTAAAACAACCATGACGTGTTTTTGTTTACAATACTTGTGAACACATCTTAGCTACCAAAAATATGACACTTAGGTTACTTACACCAGACTTCAAACAAAGAAATGACACACTTTTAAACAGTTTCAGAAGCAATATGAAATTATCAAAGAAAATGTAGTCAAACTACAGTCAAACACAAAACACAAAAAGCTAGTAACAGAAGTGCCTGGTTACATTCACTTTCCCATAACTAGCAAAAATTCAGCTATGTAACATAGTCTGAAAATAGAGAACATATATGGATAAAATAAGGGTGTCAGTTCAAAAATCCCTTTTATTAAGTAACATTTAAATGAGTATTTTGCAAGCTTAGTAGTATGACTCTCAACCTGCTAATACTATCTAGTGTGATGTGCATTTTTTTTAATTTAAATAGGAATTTTCAAGGACAGTTAGCATACTGTTTCCTGAACTGATAGAAATCCAGCAATTTGTCTTTGAAAATTTGATATCTAATTTTATTTAAAACAGAGAAATTTGGCAGCTCCAGCTGAAATGTAGCTGCAGTTCGATATCTAAGAAGCTACATTTTACTGATGCCCTATTCTATAGCTATGATATCATATCTATTTGGGGAAAAAGATCATAGATTTATTGTTACATTTGTTTTCTATTATGATGATATCTCAAGAGAGATAATCTTTGTTATCAAGAAGCTGGTAAGAGTAGTTGAATATTTTTTCTTAACACTGATATATATCAAACAACTTTCACCCACACACAAGATTTGTGCATTTTAAAATATGGAGGATTTTCACTTACAAAATAGATTCATGGTGGTAATTTCATTCAAATTAATCAGATTTACTAAAACTAATGTTTTCCTCTGTAATATTAAAAACAGAATAAATCATAGCCCTACAAAACTTCCAAGATATGCAGAATACACAAAAAGTTACCTTCTGTTCACAGTTAAATACAAATATTTTCTGTGTGTGTTTGTTCAATATCATGTATTACATCAAAATAAACATCTCATGTTAAAATTAGTTTTTTCTTTTCAACATGTATCCAACTAAGAACTCAAAGATGATTTGCAGTTGGAGACTGCATGATAGTTGTCTCTTATCCTTGTATCAGTATCAATTTTTATTGTTCTCTTCTCCCCAGCGGTGATCAAAACCTCAGGGCAAAATAATTTACCAGAACATCTGCTTCATATTTTAATCACAGAGTTATGATAGACCAGTTGAATAGTTTGCATTTAATCAGGAAAGATTTTCCTACATAACAACTAAAGGAGAGTAAAAGATACCAAAATCTAAAGGAAGCCTAAGATAACAGACAAGAGAAGATCCAGGACTACAAAGTAAAATGTGTAAAATGTAGAGGATTCAATTCCAACATTGCTATAGTGCATTCCCTGCTGAGTTTATATATGTATGCTAATTTAAAAAAATATAATCTAAATAATAGCAATTGACTTAATCTAAGTGTTTGATAATCACTGTAATTTAATTTAAAAAAAACCTAAAAATTCTTGGTGTCTTGTGCACAATAGAGGCAAATAAAGTGTAAACGCTTTAACCATATGTTCCAAACCTGTCTGCTTAAAGTTACAGTGAACTCTTCTATACCAATATTTTGACACCTAAATAGAAGTGACCTGATTTTCAGAAGTACCCACAAATTACAATGAATTTTATGAGAGTTATCAGGACTCAGCAGTTTCCATTTAGGTCATAAAACATGGATGGTTTGAAACATTTAGTCCAAATGAAACTACTATATAATATGCTTGTATGATGTAATTTGGCTCAGTAGTTGGTCATTCTCTGCACAATGGGCTCTGAATGAGGGTGAGAATGGTGACTGACATTTTTTGTCAAATACAGAAAATATTGTTTCCTCTAGGGCAGGCATCTGCTACAGTCCAAAATTACTTGTTTATCAGTTTCACAGATTGTTTTGCTCTCTGTTCCCCAGTAGTAGTATTTTGTTTGCTTTTTCTGCCAACATACCTGTTTCAGGCTCTCCAGCTTGGACTGTCGCATTCTTCATATTTCCATTTCCACTGAGAGAGATCAGAGTCCAGCTTCTCTACTTCTTTTTCCAGGAAAAATGCATTCTATAAAAAATGTTTTAACAATCATCATTAAAAAAAATCTTTATAATAACAAAAGCTGATTCTGAATATCTTTTGTATTGTTTCTAACTGTCTTGCTTTGCTAGATTTGAACATAGTGTTTTGTTTTGTTTTTGTTTTTTAAATTACATGTTTGTAATACTTTTATGATGTTCAAAGGATTAGCCAAAGAGATTCACCAAAGTGAGGAGAAGGAACCAAAACAATCTAACAATGTGAAATATGCATGAAATGCTATGCTAAACCAAAGGAAACTTAGAAATTGACTTCCACCAGAATCAGTTGATCCAATATACCATGTGATGGCAAAGACCATCAGAGAAAAGGTAACAAATAGGTGCAATATCTGAACAGAATAGAGTGTAAAGCAAGGGAAAAGGCCAATTTTATCTTTCATTAGATTATCTTAATCATGAATTCCCAAGTTTTCAGTTTTCCCTGCTCCAGGCTGCTTTCCCACTCCATACAGGGATCTACTTTATTTGAGCTTTGTTTTACCTTTAACTTCATTCATCTTCCCTGAGCATTTATTGTACATTGTTTATAGCTAATTATACTTTTTCTTGGAATAGTTCTCTCTCAATTCCCTCTTTATTCTGTGTTTCCTAGTGCTAGGTCCTCAGCTGGTGTAAATCAGCCTAGCTCCACTGAAGTCAGTACAGTTCATTTTCAACCTAGAAAAAAGTCCCCAGTGCTAAAAAAAAGAAAAAATGTTGATATACCACCATTTCTAGATGGTGTGAGCACTCCTTTTCTAGCCTTCTGTCAAAATGAAAATCCTTGAGCTTTTACTTCCAGGAAGGGCATGTCCTGTTTCCACATGGGCTGGTCGGCAAGCAGCATTAAAATTTCACTGTCTATTCCCTAAGTACTCCACCAATAGAAAACTCTAAATGGAGGTTTGTATCAATACATTCCCAGCTGTTCTGACCATGCTTCTCTCTCAGCCAGAAGTTCTCTTCTTTCAGACTTTGCCAGCCTCCTACAGCTCTCACAGATTGCAGAAAGCTGTGATCTGTTTGCACTGTCCCCTAATGTCAGGGTCTAGGCAAACAGAAGTATGATTATGGGCTTTTTCATGATGGTTTGTGGTATTTCAATCAGATGAGTGCAGAATACGTTTTCTTTGGTTCCCTTACTCTGTGTACTCTGGAAGCCATAAAATAATTATATTTTAATAGAGCCCTCAGGATTGCAATTTGAACACTGTTTTTGTTTGTTTGTTTGGTTTGTTTTTTAAGATTTGTTTCTTTCTGACCTTTACATTGGATAATTTGTGATGAAATTTTCAAAGACCCTATTCACTTTGTTCAAGTACAGTCAGAGGAGTATTGGAAGGGGACATATACATAACATATGCACAATTCCATATGAATGGAAACCATAAATGTTCTAATTTAGACATTAATAACCCAAATGAAATGCTTTCAGATTTTGTTTGTATTATCTAGCCATTTCAAATATTATTTGTTCCTGAAGGAAGCTGCTAGAAATATTTTGGAAATGGGGATGAATTGATCTCAGAAGTACTACTACATCTTCATTAAGATTACATCTTTTAATACTTATTTGCCTCCATCAAGATATTTGGATATGAAGCTCTACTTACTCCTACAGCCAAGTCAATATCTACGAAAATATTAAGACTACTTAATGCATGAAGAACAATCTGATTTCATAGAGAGAGGTACTGTAGTATTTAAATAATGAACTCTCATTGCTACCTTTACCCTTTATTCAAAACAATTAAAGCATTATTTTCTACCAATATCCAGAGATCTAAAGAAATATGATTTAGAGCAGGAGAGAGCACCACAAAGGATATGTCTACACTGCAATTAGACACCCCCATGGCTCGCCTGAGCCAGTTGACTTATTCTCACAGGATTCAAGCTGGAAGGTATTTAATTGCTGTGTAGACATTTAGGCTCTGGCTGCAGCCTGGGCTCTGGGACCCTTGAGGTGAGTCATTACTCATTGTTAGAAAATGGCAATTAGACAAAGAGTATTACACATAAAGTCACTCGGATCATAATCACAACAGTGTTATGAAATCAGGTCAGCATCATAAAGCCTAGACGTATTCCATTTGATTATAAACTACATCTTAGTAGCACGAGATTTTTAAAACAGGAGGATGAAAATGTCCAAACATTTAAGATAAAGTGTTGATGTTGTTTTAGTCTTATTAGTTTTTGAAATTGTTTATTATAATAGGAGGTGCTTTGTAAAGCACAAGGGACAAAGAAGTACAGTGAAATCCTGCTATGATGTGATGTTTGGGGTCCAAAAACTTACTTTGCGCTAAATGCAGGGTCGTGGTATAGCGGGGTTTGTCAGTGGTCCCCAATGCGGTACATCGATGTGCGCCGCCTTGTGCCTAGTGCCCAGCAGAGGAAAGGAGCTGCATCCCCCTGCCTGCCGGGGACAGAGAACTCCAGGGCTGCGGGCACCGATGCTCTCTGTCCCCGGCAGATACGGGGCCGTGGCTTCTCTCCCACTTCAAGAGGAGTTGCGGCTCCCTCCCTGCCGGGGACAGAGAGCACCGGCGCCCGCAGCCTCGGAGTTCTCTGACCCTGGCAGGTGTGAGGTTGCAGCTTCTCTTCCCTGCCATGGTGTTGGGGACCATTGGTACAGTACCGTACTGTATTATGCCTTAAAGGGGAGCCAACCTGTGATCGCGCTATAAGTGATTTCGCGTTATGGAGGGGTGCGTTATTGCGAGGTTTGACTGTACTAGAAAAGCAGACAAGTGGAATAGTTTAAAAGAAAAGAAACCTCAAAGACATCTGCTAGGAATAACAATTCTATGCCATAGGAATACCTTTCACAATCTACCAAGCATTTGACAAATGGCAACTGTCATAAACAGATAGCTAAGGGTTAATGTCTCTTTCACCTGGAGCACCTGACCAGAGGACCAATCAGGAAACCGGATTTTTTCAACTTTGGGTGGAGGGAATTGTGTGTCTGAGGTCTTTGTTTTCTGGCTGCCTGCTTTCTCTGAGCTTTGGAGAAGTAGTTCTGTTTTCTAATCTTCTGTTTCTAAGTGTAAGGACAAAGAGATCAGATAGTAAGTTATATGGTTTCTTTTCTTTGGTATTTGCATGAATATAAGTGCTGGAGTGCTTTGATTTGTATTCTTTTTGAATAAGGCTGTTTATTCAATATTCTTTTAAGCAATTGACCCTGTATTCGTCATCTTAATACAGAGAGACCATTTGTATTTTTTCTTTCTTTTTTTATATAAAGCTTTCTTTTAAGACCTGTTGGAGTTTTTTCTTTACTTCAGGGAAATTGAGTCTGTACTCACCAGGGAATTGGTGGGAGGAAGAAATCAGGGGAGATCTGTGTGTGTTGAATTGGCTAGCCTGATTTGCATTCCCTCTGGGTGAAGAGGAAAGTACTTTTTGTTCCAGGACTGGGAACAGAGAGGGGGAGTCACTCTGTTTGGATTCACAGAGCTTGTGTCTGTGTATCTCTCCAGGAGCACCTGGAGGGGGGGAAGGGAAAAGGATTATTTCCCTTTGTTGTGAGACTCAAGGGATTTGGGTCTTGGGGTCCCCAGGGAAGGTTTTTCAGGGGGACCAGAGTGCCCCAAAACACTCTAATTTTTTGGGTGGTGGCAGCAAGTACCAGGTCCAAGCTGGTAGCTAAGCTTGGAGGTTTTCATGCTAACCCCCATATTTTGGACGCTAAGGTCCAGATCTGGGAATAAAGTTATGACAGCAACATTCATGTGATAAGATTGTTTTGACTAGAGCCATATTTTATGAACATTTTGTTATAAACCCATGCTGAAAGATGGATTTTTAATGAGCTTAGTTGACCAAAGTACTAAATCTAAACAGATCTTATAAACTCTAAGTGCTTTTCTTCCTTCTATATGGTGATCAAGTGCCAGGTGGCACATACACCCATTACTATAGACTGGCAGTGATGTTAAACAAAGTTGAGTGTAAGAAAACTTTTTTGCCACAACGGTTAGTGCACTGTTGTGCCGATACTGCTGCCTACCATGCTTACCAATAGTGTCTCACTGTTTCCTTGTACTTCCTTATCTATCTGTATCCATCTGTTGTCTCTTGTCTTATCCTGAGATGGTAAGCTCTTTGCATATGGAGCATCTTTTTATTCTGTGTCTGTGCCTAGCCCAATGGGGTCCTGGTCCATGACTAAGGCTTCTAAATGCTATAGTAATACAACCACTAAATAACATTGTCTCACCCCTTTTCTCAATAATTAGGTCAAGTTTTCTGCCAGGAAGCAGTAGTTTGGATATCCTTTAGAAAAGGCAATTTGATTTTTAATTTTTTTTTTAATTCAGAGAATAGTGATGTCTGAAGAAAGTAATATTACTCTCATAGGCCATCATGACCAGCAATAATAAATTACAGCTGAACAGGATGAGAAAATTGAAGCCATCATTAGCATAGTAAAGGCTACAATAATGATACCAGGCTGATTAGTAACCATGAAAAATAGCAGACAGTGAAGCACAGGACAACTAAAGAGATGAATTCACACCTTTACAATGTATAATGGGAAGCGTGATCCTGACCTTACAAGAGAAGTGAAAGTGAATTAACAAAACAGAAAGGACATTTCCCGCACTGAACAGCAAAAGGATGAAACTGTAAATTAAAGAAGGAACTTCTAATGAGGGTAAAATGCTCTATTTGGGTAGTTGTATCAAATGGACATATTGAACAGCTATGTAGATAATATAATTGGAAAGTGGAGTTTTCCTGTATACAGTGTTTGCAAATGGCATGTATGAAGTACTAATTTATTATTTGTGTTACAGTAGCACCCGTACTCAGAGGCTCCCATTGAGCCTGCTGTTCCATTGGCCTAGAAACTGTACAAAAATACATAAGAGGCAGTCCCTGCTTTGAAGAGTTTGCAATCTAAATAAATACATTTTTCTAAGAGTAGGATTGGAAGGGACCTCAGAAGGTCATCTAGTCTACTCCCCTTGCTCAAAGCAGGACCAATCCCCAGACAGATTTTTACCCCAGTTCTCTAAATGGCCCTCTCCAGGATTGAACTCACAACCCTGGATTAAGCAGGCCAATGCTCAAAACACTGAGCTATATAAAGAGTATGAGGGGAAAGTACAGGCATAGAAAAGTTAAGCGACTTACCCAAGGTTAAACTGCAGATCAAATGGCAGAGCCAAGAATAGAAACTAGGTCTCTTGATTCCCAGTTTATTTTTCTATCTCTGCTAGAGGAGTACTAAGTGCCTCATGCTAGGTTCTGAATACATACCTCAACTCCCAATGGAATCAATGGGAGTTGAGGTGCCTATCACATACAAGAGGCATTTGGCACATCATAGTGTTGGACCTAAGAAACTGCTAGAGATCACAGGGAAGGCTCTGTTGCACAATTAAGATTGTTAACTGCATGCCCAGTTGGGGACACAATGAAACTTGCAAGAATTTTAATATTTTCAGATTGCACTTACTTTAAAACTATTAGAGTCTTAAAACTATTAGCACACAATGGTTTTGTTAGGCATTTGAAAGACATGCTATTTTCTTGTGACTGCTAACATCAGCCACCCACTTACAGAGCTCTGTGGTGAGTTTAAGAGAGCAGACAGATTTATATAGCAAATACAGTCACTATAACCTTGAGAAACATTCTGTTATTATGGAAAAAATAGCTGTTTGATAGTCTTGCACGGATTGCATGCCAAAACTGATCCATAAACAAACACATCCAGAGACTCACAACATCCACAAGATAGTTGCCAAAAAAAAAAAGTAATAATGGAAAACTTTGCTCCATCATAGCCTAGTGTTGCTAATTCTTTGAACTGAAATTGTTTAATCTACTTCTGCTGTTGTTGAGGAGGGAAAATTTTCTTCTTTTTTCTTTTTCAGTTAACTTAAGTTCTTATTGGAACAACAGTTCTGGTGACTGAAGTCTTCTGACTTCATGGGCACAACACACCCTGCAAGTTTTCTTGCAAGACCCAATCAGTGTTCCTCGATCCTGTTTCTAGACATCCCCTAGGATGATCAGCTAATCCCTTATTCCCACTAATGGCTCTGATGAAGACACTTATCTCTTACCAGTTAGAATGAGATCACCAAGTCTCTTCCTTCAGAGCACCAAACAGATACCAGACATTCACTAATCTTAACCGAACATAAGAATGGTCATACTGGGCCGGACCAATGGTTCATCTAGCCCAGTATCCAGTCTTCTGACAGTGGCCAATGCTAGGTGCTTCAGAGGGAATGAGCAGAACAGGTAATCAAGTGATCCATCCCCTGTTGCCCATTCCCAGCTTCTGGCAAACAGAGGCTAGGGATACTTCAGAGCATGGTTTTGCATCCCTGCCCAGCCTGGCTAATAGCCATTGAGGGACCTATCCTCCAGGAACTTATCTATCTCTTTTTTGAATCCTGTTATAGTCTTGGACTTCAAAACATTCTCTGGCAATGAGTTCCACAGGTTGACTGTGCATTGTGTGAATAAATACATCCTTTTGTTTTAAACCTGCTGCCTATTAATTTCATTTGGTGACCCCTAGGTTCTTGTGTTACAAGAAGGAGTAAATAACACTTCCTTATTTACTTTCTCCACACTAGTCATGATTTTATAGACGTCTATCATATCCCCCCTTAATTGTCTCTTTTCCAAGTTGAAAAGTCCCAGTCTTATTAATCTCTCCTCACAGGGAAGCTGTTCCAAACCCCTACTCATTTGTTGCCCTTTTTTGAACTTTTCCAATTCCAGTGTACCTTTTTTGAGATGGATCAACCACATCTGCACACAGTATTTACATAGAGTCAATATGATATTTTCTGTCTTATTATCTATCCTTTCTTTATGATTCCCAACATTCTGTTAGCTTTTTTGACTGTCACTGCACATTGAATGGATGTTTTCAGAGGAACTATCCACAATGACTCCAAGAGCTCTTTCTTGAGTGGTAACAGCTAATTTAGAACAGAACATTTTGTATGTATAGTTGGCCTTATATTTTACAATGTGCATTACTTCGCATTTATCAACATTGAATTTCATCTGCCGTTTTATTGCCTATTCAGACTAATGTCTTGAAAGGCTCTATATTCTTTTTCTAGTCTTGTTATCCAGTTCCTAGATGGAGCTTATTTTGAGGTGTATAGATAATACTATTAATACTTTGTACCTCTGTAGCACCTTTCAACCCAAAGCCTCTGACCACTGAGCATACAGGAAGTCATTTTACACTAGCTGAAGCTTCCAAGTGTAATGCTATGAAGAATACATCCTGGTAACAACATACCAAAGACCAGGTACAGTAATACTGATATCGAATAGCAAGCAAGCATCCTTGGCCAATTACAACCTCACATTTTTACAGATAGCCATATAGAGTCTCAAGTATATGACGACACCATACTTTTGAAATATTGAGGAAATCTTCACAAAACGCAGAAATATGTGGTCAACAACATGAAACAAATATCCTTATACTAAGTTTGTTCCTAAATATTTAAATATATGCCTCTTACCAGAAATTAATGGTCATGTGACCAATTTAGAACACTGGTTTTATTTATTTAAGTAACCTGCTCTAGTAAGAATCAATTTTGCACTTACTCTCCTTCCTTCTGTAAGATTTTCTGTGACTCATCCAATTGCAAATGCAAAGCAGACATATGTATTAATTCATTCTCCGGAGGATGGACTATGTTGTCGAGCTTTTGTCTAGGCTTTTCCAGACCAATGTGAGGAGCAAAGGAGTCAGGAAGCCTCAGATTGAATCTCGTACCTTGGTTCTTTCTTAATGTGTTTTCAGTTGTCTCCAAATCCTGAGAAAAAAATAATAAGAACAAAACATCCTAAGCCAGAAAATACAAACGTATGTTAGGAACAGTCATCTCATAATGAAGTCTACAAGGACTGTCATGCTATTCAAACATGTACAGCCTCAACGAAGGAAAAATCACACATCTTGTACATAGAATGTGATCAATAATGCCCCTGACCACCATGATGATCAGTGTGGCTGGTGGCACTCTACATCCCCAAAAAAGGTGTGTCCAACCAGCGTGGTGAGAAGCCAAGGATCTGTTTCTCTCAGGCATTGAAATATTCTTCTTAACTAGTATTTTCAAAAGTTCCCACACCTGACCCTGAACAGTCTAATCCAAATCCCATTGATGTCCACTGGCTTTTTTTCTGGGGGGAGAGAAATGGTGTAGGGGAAAGGAAAAGAGTTTATTCCTAAATACATTTGTTTTGCGAAGGCAAATGATTTTGCATGAAGAATTGTGGGAACCAAATTTAATCCATAATTAAGTACATTGAAGTTCTCCCAAGAGAAATCCAGCTAACTTCAGAAATACAATAAATTGTGTTTCCTTCAATTAGTTATAAACTAATTCAGTTTCTCTCAACAAACCTCTGTACTGTTCCTGACAACTCTGTTCATCTGACATTATCAAAACTTTTTAACATGATGCATGAAAATTATATTATAAGAGATACTGTAAATTAGGTAAATGGATATTCCCAAGCAATTTTAACACACTGAAACTATAAAGCAGCTGGCACATTATCCTTCATCAGCGAAGGAGATATACTGTTAAAATATATCTGTGTCATTCCCTCCTTTAGGCCCTGTAGATCACACATTTTAGTCACTCTGACAAGACACATCTGCATAGAATTTGAGACTGAGGGTGAAGTTCCAGCCCTGTTGAAGTCAATGGAAAATCTCTAGGGCCAGAGTTTCAGCATTAGACTATGAACAGAAAATACTGTTTGGGTTTTCATTGATCTGAGTTCTATATTACAGTGATTTTGAGTTTTAAATAGGATTGCTAAATAACAAATAGCACACTGTAGTTGTCTTCTATAATAAAGACAGATGTACTGATCATAGAGTGTATGTTTAATAGTAAAGTCAAGAGAATTACTATACTTTTTATGGATGTCAAAGGAGATTAAATGCATAGATTCAAAGACCAATGTGTATACCTTGAATAATCACCCTGTCTAATTAAATTAGTTTGTTTTAAAATCAATATTGCAAATATAGTTTTAAGAGGATCCTTTGCGTAAAAATAATTAGGAATATAGTGTTTTGTATTTAATTCAGCACATTTCTTCTTAGAGTAAATGAAAAATATCTTAGTTACATGATGTTACCACTCATCAAGGTCAGCTGGATAAAAAAGTTGGATGATGATGATGATGATGATGGATAATACTACTACTACTACTACTACTACCAGGACAAATCATAAAACAACACAACAACATTTTCATTCAGCCTAGTGAACTAGCAGGAAACTCTGCCCAACACATTAGAATCCAATCACTGGCTAGTCCTTCTGAATAAGGTACAAATATAATTTTCCAATTGTTGCAAAAATCTTAGCGTTCATAATAAACTTGAGGCCAAAATTCTCTACTGGAGTAACTCCATTGAAATAAAAGGAATTACATCAGCAGAGAATTTGGCTCCATAACTAAGCCCCTTCTTTGAGTGTGCATACAGAAGAAACACACTATGAAATGTATAATAGGTCAGAATCTTTTTACAGGTTGATTCTCAAGTGCCAGTTCAATGTCTATTCAGGGTCACAGTACATACTATCATTCACCTCACAGCAGTGTCAGTGGAAATTCTGACAAAAGATGTACATGCTGAAGGCCCTGACTCATAGTCTATTCATGTCAATGTAAACTTTGAGTTGAGCGGGCTTTGAATCATGCCTACAGTCAATACAGGTTATAAGTGATGCTGTTTATGATGGGTATATAATATATATCCAGCGCTGGAATGAATACTGACAAAGGAATAGGGTACAGTTCCATTTGTTAAAACTAGTTCTTTTATTTTAAAGTAGGCAATTGTAGAGCTGGAAAAATTGCATCAAATTATTCCACTCATTAAGATTCCATGACCACCTTCTGATCCTATATTACCAAGACAACATAACTACAGTCCTCGCTCTTTAAAAATACTCCTATTCTGCAGGAAGGGGATGTTCTCCCCCCCGCCAAGGAACTCAAAGTTATTCACTAGAATAAACTGTGAAGGGCAGGAAGAATTTTGGAAGACCAGGACTAGGTAAATAGCTTCCACTCATTTTCAGTTCTACCTGTGTCCATAGACCAGTGAAGACTTTAATGACTGGACACAAGAAAACCTACATTGCTTTTTGAAGAGGGAAAAGATATATAAGTCACAGGGGAGCCCAAATTATCATCTCATGCAACTGCCCCCCCATGTAACTGTTTATATTCGAGTGATAATGCAAATTGGTCTTCTAGTTTATATATAAACAAAGCATTATATACTGAAATTTTAGGAGTGGAGACAGGCATACATGTACAGTGTTACCATGAAGCATAGAAAAGTGGACCTTATGTAGACTTGCTAAAAATGCAGATTTCAGAACATACAAATGTATAGTTCCCTTTACCTTATTCATTTCTTGTACCACAAGGATCTTGTTCTTGATCACATCTTTAACAGGTTTTTGTTCCAGACACACTAACTGGTACTCCTTTTCTGTCACACAGGGCATATCTGAGAAATTGAGTTTCTTTTTCCAAGTGACTTCAGTTTTCCACTCTTCCTTTTCAATTAGTAAGTCTTGGTTTAGCTTTTTCAGTGCATTCAGTTCCTTCATTGTGGTCTCCAGTTTGATTCTCAATTGTTTCCCTTCCTCCCGGGCTTTATTCCTTTCTGCTCTAACTTTGCTCCATTTCTCCCGCCAGTTGGCAGTGCAGTCTGACCACCAGCGCATGGTCTTCTCCATTTGGGCAGCTCTAGTCTTAACTTCTTCCAGCTCCCGAAGTCGGAGCTCTTCAGAAATCTCCCAGTCATTGTTGTTACTAATAGGCATACAAGGATGATGAGAGGAGTATGAATGGAGCCTTTGAGATGGTAAACTTGAGTTACAGAAGATACCTGTTTCTTTTCTACCTTCAGCTAGTTCATAAGACCGTCTTTGTTGGATATTGAAAACCTGTGTCTTGTCAGATAATTTATGGACAGAGTCTAGATTCATGTTTTGATTCTTAATCTAATTTCACACCTAAAACAGATAAGGAGAAGTGAATATTAGTAATAAATATAACAAACATATTGTGCGATAAATTAGAAAATCTTTAGAACCATGAGCACATCAGAAGCCAGACTGTAGATTCCACTTTACTTTTTCTGCCCAAACAGTGATGCCCTTATTAAGTTTTTTGCTCAAGCAAAATCTCAGAATTTGTCTGCGTAAGAAAAGAATAAAACAAAACTAAAGACCTTAAGACTTCATCTTATATCTCTTAAGAAAATTTACATTTGCTTAAGGAGTGACATATAGCAGTCCAAACTCCAAGAGCAGAACAGGGATTGTCTGTCTCCATTACTTTTTTGCTACAGTCATCTACAGAACACAGTATACTTCCCACATCAAACTAACTCAGCTCTGCTAGCCACTGCTTGGGGAGAGAGGAGTAAAGCCTTGATTCCACCCATTCCCCACTTCTCTAGAACCACTCTGACTCACGTGCTTGGGGAGAGGGATGACTGAAACCTACTTTCAGCCCCACACACAGAGTGGTGAATTGAACAGGCTACACAGAGCAGTTACTTATGCCCCCTTACTAACAGTATTAGCAGAAGAATGGATGCTGTAGGTAAGGATTGCCTCTTCTACAATCTAACATCTAGCTCATTTTAGTGATTTGTATATCATGGTGATTAGTTTTAAAGTTAATACATTAATTTGAAACACAACCTAAATGAAAGTCCAGTAACAAATTATTTACCAACATTTCATCTTGAAAAAATTAAAGCAATTAACAAGATATTTTAGTGTAATGCTTTGTTCTCATTTTTATGCATATGAGCCAAGAGCTTCTGCAGTTTTTTCATCACCAGTCAGATGCTCCCGGTCAGTTTCAATTGGAATTTGACTTTGCAAAACATTCATAATCTTATTTGCCATTTATTAAATGTTTCTGGATCATTGTTACAACATAAGTATATCTACGCTGCAAGTTAGGAGTGTGATTCATCACCAAGTCATCAGAAAACTACATCTTCACCATGGTATTTGTTCATTTGTTTTTTAATGGCTTTAACTCAGCTAAGCTTCATTTCTGTTGGTTGGCTGCCCCATGATCAAACCATTTTATCATGAAATACTTTTAAATCCTGTTAAACACACTTAAAGAAATATAGTTTCAAGTATAGTTACAAGTAAAAATGGGGACAAATGGTGGTGGAAGGGTAGGTCACAAATCACTAGGCTTTCTAGCAGTCTCTCCAGTTCCCTTGATCCTGCAACATCTGCAGCTTCCATAGATTTCAGTTGCAAGTCTTGATTTGTGAGTTCTCCGCACGTCTAAAAATCAGGACCTTTTAAAATTAAAATTATATTTTTAATTGATCACAAGGGTACCTAGAGTTTTGGATGTATATTTTTGTATTGTTGTCAAATTAAATATGATAATCAAATAGATTTTCTTATGCATTAATATTAAGTTTATTTGACAAGGTTTAAATGTTTAGTTTTTAAGTGGAGGGGTAGACGGCATATGCAACTGTGATGCCTTCATTTACTGGGGATTGCCCTTTAAATTAGAAGAAATCTCTCTCTCAAAAACAGTAGCTGATTGAGAGACACACACTGCTCTCTCTCATAGACACCATATTTTCATTCTTGTGTCTTGTTTTCACAAATTTAAACTAAAAGTCATTTTATCACACCAAAAGTATGCGGTTGGTTTTTCTGTATAGAAAAGTCTTAAAACAGAATTAGGAGTTAAAATTATACCATTCAGCATCAGAAGCAGCAGTAAGGGTAAAATTACAAGGCAGATAATAAGTACCAATAGAAAAAGTTTCTGAAGGAGTTTAATATCTGGACTTCAGTGTAATTCTACTCTTTTGGGGAAAAATCATGAAAAATTTATTTGGTCCATCACCAACCCTCCTCTCCATTCTCAATGTCATGCATACCTTTACAATGCTGATTAAGAGAATAGGAATGTTTTGCAGAAGGATTTATATTTCCACCTAAATTTGGACATTTGCTGATGTTCACATTGTTACAGGTAAGTAATTAAGGGTAAGTTTTCTCATTGAAGCAGAAATATGGTTTCCAAGAGGATAAATGAGATCAGGACAACTACCAAGGGAAATGAGATCACATCTATTACCCCATTATAATTCAAGTATCAGGGGGTAGCCATGTTAATCTGGATCTGTAAAAAGCAGCAAAGAGTCCTAACAGAAGTATTGGAGCATAAGATTTTGTGGGTGAATACCCACTTCATCACCCACAAAAGCTTATGCTCCAATACTTCTGTTAATCTATAAGATGCCACAGGACTCTTTGCCCTCATTATAATTGATTTCCCAATTTAATATACAAATAAAATGAATTTGATTGCTTGATTCTTCCACCATGCTCAGTATTTCTTACACCTCAGTTCAGCTGATCAATCTGAAGCTCAGAGACACCCTCCCCCATTCAAGATAGAACTGAACCTATCACTTACACAACATAGGGCAGGCAGAATGTTAGAATCAAGGTAACAATTAGAATGTAGGTTTTTTCACACATTTTAAAGTCCTAAATAACTGATGTAAGGAGGAAGAAGTATCTTCGGAGTCCATTGTACTAAATGCAAAGGTTATGTATTATAAGCCAGGATTATATGTAACCTCTCCAAAAGGGAGAGGTGATATGAACTGTGGGAAGTGTTATGAACTTCAAAGGACTATATTGAAAAATGTGCCAGATGAGAATGGATTTTTGGAACAAACAGTGTTAAGTCGTTTCCCAGGAATCTCTACAGCAGTGTACCTCTGGTAAGCTTTTTAGCATGTGTGTAGGTGCTCTTTTTTAAAAATGTTTTCTCTGTGATGCTTTCACCTTAAGAATAAATGTGTGCTTGCTTAGAAAGGGTTGTGTTGTAACTTACAACTCTGGGTGGTTACACTGTATATAGCCTTCGGAGAGAAAGCAAAACACAGAGGCTGGTCTTTGAGGCAGGTCTGGCTTGCTGGGGAGATCACTGTCAGTAGCACACTGCACAGCCTGCAAAACTCAAGGCAGGAAGGAGCGGGCTAAGGAGCCAAGAGTTTAGAGTGGGTGCCCTTGAGGGATTATGGAGGAGTTGCCCTGAACTGTGACAATAGGATCAAACCCTAGGGAAATGGACTACAATGATGACCCCCTTCAGTGATATCACATAAAGTGCAGAAAAAATTTTGAGGAAAAATATCATATTGATGAAGTTGTACCATATTTGTATCAGTTGAAAGCCTCTGCTATAATGGATGTGTGGATAGAACATGTGCAGTCAAATCTTGGCCAGATAAACAGTGTGGGCCAATGGATAGAACACTCGACTGGGACTCAGGAGACAAGATCTATTCCCTGCTTTCCAGCCGCTCTACTTTTGCAAGTCACTGCACCCCTTTGCCTCAGTTTCCCCATCTGAAAATATTGGGATGATACCAACCTTTTTTATAATGCACTTTGAGATCTACTGATGAAAAGTGCTACATAGAAAAAACAAAACAAAACTATGTATTACTACTACTACTACATATTCCAAACAGGTAAATAATATAAAGACAAGGCTAGCCCTAAAGATTCTGTGGCACTAGATATTTGCTGCTTTTCCTTTCCATCACAATTACAAAAGCTCCATTTACATAGTCAGTCAAAATCACTGAAGATTTTACATCTCCTATTTTGCTGCACAAGCCACTTATTCTGCATGTATGGCAATGCTATGTTGTAGGGAGGCCAGATAAAGATAATATTGCACAGTACTTTTATCATCTTATGTCTATAGAACATACTGTACAACTGATCGCTAATTAGCCTCATAAACACCCTTCTGAGGCAGCATTACTTGCATTTTACTATTGGATTACTTGGGAGAGTGAGTGTTTAAGGTGCAGATTTTTGAAAATGATCTGTAATTCTGAGTATCTAACTTAAAATAACTCAGCCTAGTTTGCCAGAAATGCTGAGCACTTGCAATTTCCATAGATTTGAATTGGATTTGGCCACTGAAAATTACAGGCCATTTTTGAAAAATGTTGCTGTAAGTATGTTTTTCCCAAGGTCAAGACCAGGTAATTGCAAAGATGAAATTAGAGTTATCAACCTATTAGACAGTATTGCCCATCCATGGTATCAACAATATCTCTAAGAGAGTAAACGATCTGGCTTGGAAACGACACACACACACACACACACACACACAAACATAAGAAGCCAGAACAGAAAATTGTATTGTTAGAATACCCACATGGATCCTAAAACACTGTGGACGCTGTCTGCAGTTCTTCTATTGATTCCTGGGGCTCATTAGTGATCTGCCGAGACCCCGGTGTCAGAACTCCTCAGGGCCACAGGGAACAGTGACTAGCCAGAACACAATGTATTCCAGCCACAGCTCTTTGCCAGTGGAGGGGGGTAATGGTGGAAACCTTATCCTGGGGATATTCTCTGGTGGGTATTGCCAGTGTGGTAAAAAAGTGCCATAATGAAGGGATGCACTGAGCCCTGATTAAGGATAAAACCTGTAACAAAATATTTTGTGTGGTTTACAGTAATAACGTGGGATTCTCTGTGACATCTTAACTAACATTTAATCTGATGTCAACAGTTACTTTGCTGGATTTGTAAAAGCAGCAAAGAGTCCTGGGCACCTTATAGACTAACAAACGTATTGGAGCATGAACTTTCGTGGGTGAATACCCACTTCGTCGGATGCATGTAGTGGAAATTGCATCCGGTGAAGTGGGTATTCACCCACGAAAGCTCATGCTCCAATACGTCTGTTAGTCTATAAGGTGCCACAGGACTCTTTGCTGCTTTTACAAATCCAGACTAACATGGCTACTCCTCTGATACTTTGCTGGATTTGTAGATCATAAAATCTTTGACCAATCATTTTCCCTGGAGATGAATGATTTCCTTACCCTTGACTCGATCATTAGGTAGACGTCTGAGTTTGACCAGTTATCTGATTTACAATGAATGTCATTTTCAGTTGCTGAAAAACATTACTAAATGATCAGGAAAGGTTCCAAGAACATTTTGATGAGCAACTAATAAATGTGGTTGCAGTAAATTGTATTATCTCTGTTGTCAGGCCAGTTGTCTGGCAAATATGCATGCCTGATAATTTTCAAAAGGAAGGGAGTTTCATAGATAGAGTTTCTGAACCAAGAATGCCCTGAACTTGACCCAGGTCAGACATAACTAAAGGAGAGCCAGGTTTAATTGGCTTTCTAACTTCAACTACTGGAAAAATAGCAAGTTGGGGGTGTATGTACAGCAGATTGTCAAGAACCTGAAACCTAGATTATTAATTTTCAAAAGTACAATAAATGGAATGAGTAAAAGATATTCAAGGCTCCCATATCATGGGGAAAGGACTTATTAATACAATAAATTTAGAATAATTCTCTTTATTCTTCCAAAGAAGCTTCAGAGTTATGCATTGTAAACTTTCAAGACATGTAAGTAACTTTTAGTCTGCTAGTAATTTGCAGTCACTTTGTAATTGGGTATTGGTATGAGAAGCATATGGGCTGAACTGTTTTTTCTGTTATAAATAATTTCATTAGTTCTGGACTGGTTGGTATTTATTTCATCTATTATGACAAGCTATCAGATGGTACTCACAGGCAAATAAAACTACTCAAAGATAATGCTTAGACCACATTGCAGCACAAAAAGATCAACCTACATGGTTAGATGAGTAGCTTGATAAAACCACCATGACACATCCTGGAAATCCCTCCCATTATGGAAGATGTATGGGCTGGGCTCACCAGCTACGTACCAAATTTCCATGAGGCACTGCAGCAGAATTTCCAAATCAATTTTATTTTCTACCAAAGTGATCAGTTTTGGGGCTTTCTGGGTTGTGTTTTTTGGGTTTTTTTGGATTTTATTAAAAGCTAAAATTCTAGGCAGACAAGACACACTGTTCATGGAAAATTTTATTAACTTGAAAAGTGATTTTTTTTTTGGTTAAAAACGAGTTTTAACAGAGAAATTGTGACCAGCCCTGCTGAGTGATCTCAATTTCTGATCAGTAATTCCTGAACATATGAATCTGCAACTAAAATGGTGGAATAAAGACTGTTTTCATAGGGTTTCCCCTCCTCCCCAAATATAGGACATCTTTTAGTCTATGGAAAGTATGTTGGGTGAAGTTAGATCTCTTGTTTCTATTGTTTTGAGAGCTAAATGTTAGAGGACGAGAAAGATGTAAATGAGTTACTATGAGTGAAAAATAGGGCAGATGGCACCCAGGTTCTGTTTATGAGGCAGAGACTACAATAAGGATGACAGTAAAAAAGCTTTTGTAACTATGAATTGTTAATATTAGTACTCACACTCCTCTTATACAGAACACATAGGACTCTTAGAGATAATCAGTTATAAGTCTCTACATACTTTGGAACCACTACATTAGGTTTTGCTTGAGAGCATAATAGCTTTTAAATGCACATGTCAAGAAGATAAAATCAATGGTTTTAATGTGTCTGTCTGTAGTAATTTTGCAATTGTTACTTTATGTATGATAAAGCCACATGGTTGCTGCCATTGACAGAACATCACTAAAAACAAGAGGCTGCATCTCAGCAAACATGAGAAGAGCCATTGTGTGTCAATCAACAGAAGGTGGAGTAACAAGGGAACGCTAAATGTTACACATGGGATTTACTGTTACCTCTCAACTCTGAGTTGTGGCTGGGGAAAGAGACCTTCCTTGTAACACATGTTGAACTTTGTCTGCTTTCTTCCCCCTTGTATCATCTGTTCCTTTAAACACAAGAAATAGGTTTACCAAATGAATTAATAGGCAGCAAGTTTAAAAGAAACAAAAGAAAGTATTTATTCACGCAATGCACCGTCAACCTGTGGAACTCTGCCAGAGGATGTTGTGAAGGCCAAGCCTTATAACCGGGTTAAAAAAAAAAATTAGGTAAGTTCATGAAGGATAGGTCCATCAATGGCTATTATCCAGGATGGGAAAGATTGGTGTACTTAGCCACTGTTTGCCAGAAGCCTGGAATGGGCAACAGGGGCTGGATCATTTGATGATTACCTGTTCTGTTCATTCCCTCTGGAGCACCTGGCATTGGCATCTGTTGGAAGAGAGGATACTGGGCTAGATGGACCTTTGATCTGACCCAGTATGTAAACATTTAAAAGGACCCCATCAATTTGAACTCTAGTCAGTTAGAAAATATAAAGAATTAAAGGGTGCTTTCAGCCATTATATATACGCCCAAGTCTCCTGACAATTTTTGTAGTTCTTTGTTAACTTTTCTAAAAGGGTTTCTTTTCATTGTTGTGTGAAAAATCTACACAAACACAGTGACACCCCCTCTTGCCCGGCTGCTCCTAGAGATCAGTGACTCATTATGCTAAGCACCATACAGAATCAATTTTTGCCTCTAAGAGCTTAGTCTGCAAACAAAACTACAATTTAATGCTCAGAAAATACAAATTAAAAAAAAATCAGGAAAAAACTCCTCTAATCTTTTTCAATCACAGTAATACTTGATTTTTTTTGGTCAATATTATTACAGTTAAGATTTGCCATTTTTCACAAAATCAGAACTTAAAGAGGATAAGCATTTTGTTTATATTACAGTATATGAAACCAAATAATCACTGGTGGAATTTCACTGTATTCCTCTTCTCAGCTGGTGGAAAATCAGCATAGCTCCATCAATTTCCAAGGAGCTATGCAGATTTATAACAGCTGAGGATCCTGATCCCTAAAAGAAAGAAGGGATTCAATGAAGTTGCTCCGGTGATATTATAATCACAGTCAGGCCTTCAGTTCTATCTTCCTGATATATTTAAAATTATACTATCTCTATTCCACTCCTATTCAGCCCACTTAGTTATGTGGTCTTCTGGAGTGCATAAGGACCAGTGAATACATGCATCAAAACAAATGAGACATTAGACTGAGATGGCAGGTCAACCTGGTGCACAAGATGGAAACAACCAAAACCCCAAATCCCTGCCTGTGCTCAAGGTTGAATATAGCAAGTTGTTCAAGAAAGGGGGACCATATACACATCTCAGGGCTATAGTAGTCTCAGAAACTCAGATCCTTTTAGATGGGATGAATACCCCAAAACTAACCCTTCAGAGAACTGTAGAAGAGTGCTTCTGTCCTCAAGTCGTGGGGTCCCTCCTTCCCTTTGCATTCTTATTTCCTCTCTTTTATGGCTGGAGAGATGAGTGAACATCTTCCATGGACCGCTACCTTTCCCTGCTGATAGCATCAGCTGTTTAATGGATGTGTACACCAGAGATGTGTCTACAGACTACACTGAACCCCATAGTGAATTTTCTCTAGTTGATTGATCTTAAGTTACATACACAGAGCACAAATACGTTTTCCTCATAATATCAGTAGGGTGGGAAATAACATGAGACCGAAACAGCTAATTGTTTAATTTATAAGAAAGAAGGAAAAAGCTAAAGAACACACAGTGTTTGGCAAACTCTACCAGGAATTTGGGTCTATTCCCTGTATAAATTATATAAAACTTGACTTGTTTATTTTTTCTAGCATTGGTACAACATCATTATCTGGGTAGAGAGAAATTCTTGATTTATGGAGTAAAGGTTGGCAGTGACACAACATGTATTAACCATTAATATTCTGGTCAACAGCTAACCAAGAAAATTCTGTTAAATTTCAGCTCCTGTGTCTTACCCACTAGGTAGAGGGGAAGTCAGTGCCTATGCAAGTAACAGTTCTTTCTTCTTTTAGTAGCTGCGCATGCATATACAATTGAGGTTACTCACAAGCAGTATCATTAGGAGATGGAGCTTGGAGTCTCCCTTTGAAGTTTGCATCAGGTATTGAAGCAGTCCTGATGATGTAATATATGAAGGCATGCTCAGAGAATGGGGTAGCATCCATACAATTGTCCAGTATGGGGATGTCCCTTAGAAAAGTTACCAGAGTGGCTTGAGCTCTTGTTGACTGGGCTGAAGAGGAGTGTTCTCTACCCCATATGCTGTCATGATATTAGAAGCAACCCATCTGGAAATTGTCTATGATGAAACTGCTTGACCTTGCATTCTGTCTGCATAGAAAATAGAGAGCCCAGGAGACAGCCAGGCTCGATAATGTCCAGATAGAAGGCCAATGCTTGCCTTATCTCCAAAGTGTGCAGCTGCTCTTCATCCTCATTTGAATGTGACTGGGGATTACGGGGAGAAAGGGAACATACAAACCAGATAAGTCCAATGAAATGCAGATAGCATTTTAGCTAAAAATTTAGGATGTGGTCTCCAAGCTACTTTATCTTTAAAAAATAGTGTATATGGATGTCCTGACATCAGAGCCTGAAGCTCACCCACTCTTCTGATGTAATGGCAATAAGAAAAGACATATTATGACACAGACAAGTCCAAGAACATATGACCATAGGCTCAAATGAAGGCTACATTAAAGCAGCTAATAAAATGTTATGGTTCCAAAGGGGTACCATATCTTTAGCAGGTGAACAAAGCTAAACAATCCCTTTTAGAAGTCTAGAGACCATGGGATGGGGAGGGGAAAAGATATTTCCCCTGAATAGGAGAATGGATAGCTGAGATTGCTACTAATTGGACTTTCAGGGAGCTTAAAGAAAGACCTGAGGATCAAAGATGTAACAGGTAATCTAAAATGTCTTGAATTTTAGCTTCTGCTGGCAGTAAACCCTGCAGAGTGGACCAGATTGAAAAAAATTACTTTGATTTAACCAAAAAAGTTGATCTGGTGGTCTGCTTGCTACTATTAAGCAGCACTGCCTGAACTGCCACTGAGCAGTCTTTATCTTCTTGACTAACCAGTCCACAGCCATGCAATAAGCATAGAGTGTTGGGAACCAGGTGCCACAGAGTTTATAGAAGAGCTTCATTAATGAGAGCTCTAGCCACCCAGGGCAGCTGCTGGAAGAATATCCAGAAATTTGACAGTATCTTTTTGTACAACTTCAATTTGTATACTTAAAGCCACAGCCATTCTTTTCAGCAGGTCCTGACAAGACTTAAAATCCTGTGAAAATAGGAGTAGGAGGAATCCAGAATCACTGAGTCATCAGACAAGGAGAGCCAATAACTCTTTCAGTAGTAGTTCCTCCTGCAGCACTGGCTGCTGAAGGAAATCAGTGTCTCTGCACACTTTGAACATAGGTGTTAAAACTTACAGGGCTAGAACCTGAGACCATGGGGGTTAAGTACTACTGAGACCACTATATTGCCACAAGAGACTTAAGCTTGGTTCCTGTGGAAGGGCCTTGTAAGGCTGGACTCCACAGGAAGTACAGGACCGGAGTGGTGGCTGGGCTCCACACCAAGCAGGACCTGGTGGTGGCCTCAGACAGCTCCCTGCTTGGTCTGACTATCAGTTTGCCCACTAGCCCATTGTGGAAATTGGCCTCCTAGTGACTGATTCAGCATGACTCCCATCTCATGGAATGACCACCCACATCCTGGTCATGATACTAGGTGTCTCTAGAAGCTGCTTTGCCCAACACTTTGGTAACCTTCCTCTCAACCGGGATCAAGACCTGGGGATGGGTGGCAGAAGGCGGGAGACACCCCAGGATTTCCAAAAAGGTCGCTAAGCAAGAGCATAAAGGCATGGACAGCCAGTAGGTACTGGGCCACAACAATCTGTATCTGCTGCCTGATTGGTTCTGCTTCTGGTACTGGCTCTTCTTCAGGCAGCAGGCTAGAAGATTTGCTAGATCAGTGGTTCTCAAAGCTGGTCCACTGGTTGTTCAGAGAAAGCCCCAGGTGGGCCGGGATGGTTTGTTTACCTGCCGCATCTGCAGGTTTGGCTGAACGCGGCTCCCACTGGCTGCGGTTCACCGCTCCAGGCCAATGGGGACTGCGGGAAGCAGTGTGAGTCAAGGGATGTGCTAGCCACCCTTCCCTTTGCAGTACTTTGCAAAGTATTGGAGGACTCCAAACCAGTATGCAAGGAGCCATCTGAGTAGTCAGAGGGAATCAGTGGTGGCCTGATGAAGCCACAAGGCAGCCTGACTCATCTGTAGCTCATTGTGAAGAGGCCAACATTAGTACCAAGGCAAGTATGGTAGTCAGTACTGCAAAAGCATCCTGAGATGTTGAGAGCATGGAATTGTATGGTATCAGTGCTGGGAAAGACCGTGTAATTGGCGCCAAAATACAAGCTGTGGTTGGTATCCACTCTGACAAAAGTTCTGACACTAAGGCCACAAGCACCAAGACAGGGAGTGCAATTGAGGCTGAAGACCTTACCAGAGCCAACCTGGCATGTGCTGGCATCAGAGATAGAAACAGGACCAAGTCTTTGACACATTTCTTATCTAGTGCTACTAACAGTCCCTACATCAGAGGTGAGGAGCCAGACTGGCCTGGAATAGCAGGAGACACCACTAGGGCAATGGACTTCTGCACCACAGGGAAGTCTGGGATGGAGAGGCAAAGCGAATCCTTTGCTGTCTAATACACTTGTTGGGTTGTCAGTACCATTAATGTATTAAAACCATGTTAGTGAGAACTGGACTGTATGGCAGTCTTGCAAATGGTGCTGCAGATGATGACATGGTACCATATTTCCTACTCCTGTACTGTGGGGAGACATGTTGTCAGATCAGTTCTACCCTAAATACCTGAAGTGTCCCAGTGATGTTCTGGTCTGTCTTATGGTTCCACTTTTAGGAAGGCCCCAAGGAGAAAAATTGACTCCTCTTTCTCCATGGAGAAGAGTCTGAGCCTAGGAGTCCATCAGAAACAATAGCAGCCATCTGAATGATCGGAGGTGGTAGTTGATGGTGGAAATCTGCACCTCTCCTTAATAGGTCCTTCACTGAGGCAAAAAAGGCATTTTGTATGGGGGTCACTATTAAAGAAGAGACCCTACATGATGGACAATGCTTAAAACCTGGCAAGCACTGCATGCCATCTGTGTCTAGCAAGGAAAAATATTAAAATAACTTAAAATAAAATAGTATCTGGTAGCTAGATTTCTTTTTTTAAAGTTTGTGATGGGTTGAATCATAGAAACCCCTTTGGGACCGCCATCTGATGTGCCTAGACTACCTCTGAGCCCATTTTCCCTGGCAGCTTAGGACTTCAGTACCTCGCCTTGTCTGAGCTTGCCTGCTGTAAACAGAGATCCAAGTCTGAACCACATTCCCCACAAGTGGCAGGCTTAACTGAAAACAATTTAAGAAGTGGTCCTGTCTCCAGCACTCTGATAGGCAGCTCCCAATGGAGTCAGAACCCCAAATAAATCTGTTTTACCCTGTATAAAACTCATAAATTGTTTGCCCTCTATAACACCAATAGAGAAATATGAACAGCTATTTTCCCCTCTCCCCCAGGTATTAATACTTACTCTGGGTTAATTAATAAGTAAAGAGTGATTTTATTAAATACAAAAAGTATTATTTAAGTGGTTCCAAGTAATAACAGACAGAATAAAGTCAATTGCTAAGCAAAATAAAATGAAACATGCAAGTCTAAGCCTAATACAGTAAAAAACTAAACGCGGGTAAATCTCACCCTCAGAGATGTTCCAATAAGCCTCTTTTACAGACTAGACTTCCTCTTAGTCTGGTTCCAGAAATCACTCACATACCTGTAGTTACTGTCCTTTGTTCCAGTTTCTTTCAGGCATGTCCTTGGGTGCAGAGGCTATCTTTTGTGCCAGCTGAAGACAAAATGAAGGGGTTTCCCCAGGGGCTTATATAGTCTCTCTCTTGTGGGTAGAAACCCCTTCCCCTCTCCTATGCAGAATCCAGCTCCAAGATGGAGTTTTGGAGTCACATGGGCAAGTCACATGTCCATGCAGTGGCGGCTCTAGGTATTTTGCCGCCTCAAGCACTGCAGGCAGGCTGCCTTCGGTGGCTTGCCTGCCGGAGGTCCCGGTCCCGCAGATTCGGCGACACGCCTGCGGGAGGTCCGCTGAAGCCGTAGGACCAGCGGACCCTCCCCAGGCACGCCACTGAAGGCAACCTGCCTGCCGCCCTTGCGGCGACTGGCAGAGTGTCCCCCGTGGCTTGCTGTCCCAAGCACGTGCTTGGCATGCTGGTGCCTGGAGCTGCCCCTGTGTCCATGCATGACTCAGTTCCTTATAGGCCGATGCCAAATTCCCAGGAAAACTCAGATGTGGATTGGCATCTCTCAAAGTTCACTGTTAGAATAAGTATTTCTGGATTCAGAACTTACTGAGAATAGTCTTTTCTCAAGAAGCCAACCAACTGCTTCACTGAGGCTACTTAAAATCAAACAAGTACATAGCCAATATTCATAACTTTGAATACAAAAATGATACATGCATGCAAATAGGATGTATATCCAGTAGATCATAACCTTTACAGAAATATGTTACATGGCAGATGTAGCATAAAACATATTCCAGTTATGTCATATTTATACTCATAAGCATATTTCTATAAAGCATTATGGGGTGCAATGTCACGAAGTGCTGGTTAACTATTCACAGCTAAGGTAGAGAGCTAAAACCTGTGACTACACAGAAGAGAAACCATGAGGGAAACTAGATGAGGAGCTCCAAGTCAGGCCATAGGCAGTGACAAGGAACTGAGTGGGGTTGGGGTGGTTCTGCCCTTATACAGCCTCGGGAGGAATCAAGAGGATGTGAAGGGTGTCTGTGCTACCATGAGGGTTCTGCTGCAGAAAACTCTTCAGCTCCAGCATTCTGGGTGCACATGCACCTGAGTATGCAAGCATTCAAAAATTATACCATGAGTCTTTTTAAGTGCTTTCATTCTTATGAAAGTCAGCTCTTAGTTGCACCACAGCAAAGCAGGCAGCTGAATAAAAGATGAATGAAACAGTTAACTTCATTCATCCCAAAAGCTGGAAAGCACTCAATAGACAAAAATCATAACAAAGAAACATATCCAAAATCAACAATCAACAATCTATTTTATGAAGAATCTATGCATCATTCTTGATGGATCTTTGGGGGAAAAAATCGTGTTTTTTGGCAGTATTATCATCTTCAAGGCTTTTTACTGTGTGGGTGTATGGCGCCTAATATATCCGATTTCAGACAATTTAGAATTACTTTGCAGCTGTTAAAGTAGATATGCCATACTCGAAACATAGGGACTTGTGTGTGGTTTTCAGAACCTTTAAAACAAACAAACAAATAGCCCCATAGGAACAAGTAAATTCTAGTACAAAATGCCTGTATCCTCTCTAGTCTGCTCTAGATTATGAAAAGTACTAACTGTGGCAAGGAGTGTCAGTAACTAATACAGCTGAATCACCACTGGACAGTTTTACAGCATGTATGGGCTCAGGACAAATGGACCCCAATTCACCATGGGTTACCCCAGATTCATGCCTGTGAAATTCTATTGATTGTAATGACGTTACACCAGTGTGTAGGAGTACCACCACAGTGGTGAGTCATGTCCATAGTGTTCAGAACGATAACAAGCAAGGCTAAAACTACAGCTTTAAAGTATAGAGTCATTTCTTAGGTGCTCTGAGGTGCAAATTGGTTAATACATAGTTTCCTTCTTTTATAAGCTTTAGATCTGCGTTACATTTTATGCTGTTCCCATGTTGTCTGCTCACTTGATCAATTTATCATTTGATCTAAAGCTGCATAAGAACATCAGTTCTCTTTATAACTCTTAATACCATTCATATGAATTACAAGGGTTCTAAAGCAATAAAATTACTAGATAGCACAAGGAATAAACTGTCTCACACAACACATTCCCCTCTCCCCAAACAGAAAAACAAATGCTCTTAAAGATTTAAAATTGGTTTTATTCTCAAAAGTCAGTTTGAGCTCCTTTGTTTCTCACAACTATTCACTTGTTCCTGTGTTTCTGTCACAATTTGGCCCCTATCCTACAACTGGGTTCACAAGAATGGACATATTCCGAGCCCAAATGACTTTAATGGAATTCTGAAAAGGTTTGTCCACGTGGATTTGATTGCAGAAACAAGGCCTACGTTAAGAGGCTGGGAAAGTTTGTTATTTTTTTAAACTAAAAAGAAAGACAGTTTGAAAATGCCTGAAATGTGAAGCCAAAATTATTGTGTTTATTTTTACACAGCTATAAAACATCCACAAATCATAGCATATGGTATATTTTCCAAAGTCTGTTTAGTCAGATTCTCCAAACGTCATATTCCTTACATGTGCTATAAATTTAAAATTGGCCAAAAAAACCCTTGAAATAAAAAGAGACAGCAATGAGTCAGAGGAAGACTGCAATTTAATCATTTTTTTCTTTTCTACATTCTGTGCCTTATTCTTTATTTAAACAGTTTTTGCTGTATTTCTTTCTTTAATCAAAGTAGCAATGCAAAGCTACATTTATATTTAAAGAGTCCAATTATGCTTGTCACTCATCCGTTAGCTAAATAAAAGCCGGACCACATTTTTCTTGCATGAAAACTGATGTTATGTCCCTAATTGTTCGAAGTGGAAAGTTTTAATGTTTTCACTGTCTTTAGTCCAACATAAAATCTGTAGAGCAGGTGACGGAAAAATGTTCTGCAGTGGTAAGCTGTCAGGCCTGTAATGTAATAGAACCTGAGTCCAATGCTTGCTCTTTTGGGGTTACATGAAATCACAATTACAGTTCATTCACACCTGACTCAAGTTAGAAATTGCAGTACCTCTCCTCTTTTCCCAGTCACCTAACTACTAAATATTTTGAACCTTTTGAAAAATGGAAAATGGAAAATGAAGAATGTTAAGCAAAATAGCTTGAGCTAAGCATTCTCTTTAAAAGGGATCAAGATGTGAGCTTTTAAAACTCTTCTAATGCAAAGAAAGAGCAATAAAACTAGCAAGATCCTAGAGAACTGGAAAAAGAAAAAAAAAATCCCACACCTACTATTGTACACGTTCCTTAAGGAAACCGAGAAGATAGTATATAAGACAGATAGAACAATTTCCATCTGAGCCAAAATTTGGCACAACTTCTGTTGATCTGGCCACCTGTAGCTCACCTAATAGATTTTTGCTCATGGACCATGACCAGTGATTTGCAGAACACACAAAGGATATGTCTACACCACAACCAAGGACAAGCCTACCTTAATATTTCCTGCTGTTTTGAAGACAACACAAGCCATCCTTTTTCAGGGACCAATTCCAGAGATCAGTATGAGGCAACAATAACAAAAAAAGATGAGCACATGGGTACTACAGAGTAAAAAGGATGACTGTGTGTAACTAGTTGTGTTGTAGCCTTTAAAGGGGCTACAGGCCCAGCACAGCCTTGATCCATTTATGGGCTGGTCAGTAATACATGCAGGGAAAAAGGGCAAAAAATAGAGAAAGCGGCATCTAAGGGTATGTCTACACTGCATCTGGGAGTGAGCATGGGTAGACAGGCTCATGCTAGCTCAAACACAGCTAGCATGCTAAAAATAGCAGCATGCATGTTGCTTCTCTGGTGGAGACATGAGCTCAGACTCAGGCAGCTGGGTGAGCTTAAGTCCCCAAACTGCAATGTCCACACTGCTAGTGAGCTATCATATATCTGTCTACCCCAGGGGTAGCTAACTTATGTCACGCGTGCCAAAGGCGGCACTCAAGCTGATTTTCAGTGGCACTCACACTACCTGGGCCCTGGCCACTGGTCCAGGAGGCTCTGCATTTTAATTTAATTTTAAATGAAGCTTCTTAAATATTTTGAAACCTTATTTACTTTCCATACAACAATAGTTTAGTTTTATATTATAGACTTATAGGAAGAGACAGTCTAAAAACATTAAAATGTATGACCGGCACACAAAACCTTAAATTAGAGTGAATAAATGAAGACTCGGCACACCATTTCTGAAAGGTTGCCAACTCCTGGTCTACCCACTCCCAGTGGTGGTGTAGACATACTTCATAGCGTAAGCAGCCAAACCCTAGAGGATCAACAGCCTAGAGGGGCAAGAAGCCGGAGGCTTCCAGGACAGTAGAGAGGAACTGAAGTGCGGAGCACCAACTGGGAGAGGGGGATGCTCGTTAGAAAAAGGAGGATGACTGTGTTGACTTGGTTGTGACTGTGCATAAGCTCAGGCAACATGACTGTGATAAGCACTCCTAGACTGGACGTGGTGGTGAGTACTTTGGATGTAGATTGGAATGCATCCTGAGGGCAAGTGAAGGCAGAGTAGCTGAGGAGCAATGCACTCTACCAGGCCAGAGGTCCAGACTGCGCAGCCATTGAACAGTGCACCTCCCTGGGCTAGCTCATCTCAGCTTTACATGCATCTACACGACTGCTGCGAGTGTGTTTTGTAGCCCAAAGCGACAGACTCACACTAGAACACTATAAATAGCTGTGTAGCTGTTGCTTTGAGGTTCAGGCTATAGATCAGGTTCTGAAGCCATCTCCTCTCTTCGGTTTCAGACCCCGAGCTGGACTGTCTATATTGCTGTTTTTCATGAACTAGCCCAAGCCCTGCTAGCATGAGTTAGTCAATCTGAGCTGTGAGACTGGCTCCCAGCAGCTATGTCTAGACTGCAATAAAAGTCCTGATGCACTGCCATGGCTGGCCTGGGTCAAGTGACTGGGGCTTGCAGGGCTATAAACTTGTAGTGTAGACATATGGGCTTGAGCTAGAGCCTGGGGCCTGAGACCCCATGAAGGGGGAGAGTCTCAAAGCCCGGGCTCCACCCCATGCCCAAAATCTATGTTGCAATTTTATAACCCCACAGCTGTGCAAGCATGACTCAGCTCACCTGGCATATGAGGCTCAGTGTTATGGGTTTTTTGTATAGTATGTGTGTTTGTTTGAAGGTTCTGGACTTCTCTAGAGGTGGGGAAAAAGAATCAGTTTAAAAAAAGAAACTCACTGCATTGTTGTTTTTGAATTCTTAAGTCCCTCATCCCCATTTCAGCCCATGGGTCTGTACCCTTTCCCCTGCCTAATATTCTTTTATATAAATGGTCTCAGAACTGTGTGTGTGTGTGTGTGTGTGTGTGTGTGTGTGTGTGTGTGTGTGTCAGGGGCTTTTGGAGCCAAAAAAGCAAAAAAGAGTCTAAACTAGATCTAAAGAGAAAGAGGTGCAGGCTCACCACTTCAGGACATCTACCAGCACCAAGAAAGGGAGGAGGGTTTCATACACAGGGAACAGGGAAGAGTTGCAATATGGCTCCCTGTTAAAAATTCTAGGAGGAAGCCTGAAGTTGGTTAGTAAGAAGCCTAAAAGTACGTGGACATAAGGGCGAGGAACCTTGGGGAGGTGGAAGTTCTGGGGAATTTTGCTACAGATCTCTGGGGTGAGTTGGGGGAGGCGCCACTAATAACAAAGGATTTTTGAAGTCCTCAGAGGAAGAATGGTGTCTGGCTAATCATCAAGCAATAACCAAATTCCAGGAGAAGAAAAGGTACAGGAATAGCCGAGTGAAGAAAGAGGCTACAGGTTAAGAGAGCACAGAAGGAACAGTTTTCCATAAATATGAAAAAAAAAAAAAAAAGCAGTTGTCAAAAACAAAATGTTACAGAGGAAAGTGTGGATTGACATTTGATAAAATTATATTATACATGTTTTAGTATAAAAGACAATATGAAACATCAAATTTATAATAAATTGATGTTTCTCATTTTGAGAAGGTAAAAATGTTTAGACATTAAAATATTACTACATTATACAATATGTATATTTTAGTATAAAGGACAAAATGAAACGTTTTGGATATTAAAATGATTTGATTCTCCCATATCTAAGTTTTTCTTTATTTTCCTTTCACAGGTAATTCCAACTTTGTTCCAATTTGTACTGAAAAAATGGTAATATTGAGATATCCAGCTCCCCTGTTAGCTCTTAAGGGCAGACTGATGAGCACAGGAAGGAATTTTCACAGGTGCTAAACCACTATCATAAGTAGTGAAAATGAGCACTGACCTCACCACGTATAGAGCTCTGCTGCTTAGCTTTCCACAATAGATTCTTCACATATGAAGAACTACAAAGCACACTGTCAGTTTCGGGTACAACAGAGATGGAGAGGTCCTGTTGGATTAATGAGTCCATCTCCAAGGCCATATACCCAGAAACTAAGCAGTTTAATCTTGCTTCACAATCTTCGGAGGAAAAAGATTTGATCATCATGGAGAGCTTCCAGTAATTGAGGAAGCAAATGGCAAGCATGGATCACTTTAAAACTGATTGGGTACATTAGAAATTAAATCCCTATTTACATTTCAGAAATGTATGTAGAAAATATTCCACCAGTAAGGTAAGGGAAAGCCAAATGGTTACTCTTTTAATGTCACATGGATGATGAACTGGGAAAAGATTTTCCTAAAATGGATGCCCAAAATAAGGATTTAAGAGCTGATTTTAGGTGTTTAAATTATTTGGTCTGACTTTCAAAAGTAGTTTGCCACACTGGGAACTGCTGGATGCTCACTGCTTTTGAAAATAAGCACCTATTTATGTGCTGTTGTGCCGTTTGCTTTTCCTACAACAAGAACATAATACAGAAATCATACAGGCACAGTTTGGCCCTAATAACCATGTTACCAAATATATATGCAAGGCCTAGCTACATAGATACTGCTAGCTCTGGTGGTCTCCTGGCACTTTCTAGAACATAGAATACTGAATGCCATTGATAAATAGTTTGCACCCCTAACGTGCTTCTACTCTAATCATATTCACTATATATGTATAAGTAAACTTGGACACCTAACTTTAGGCACCCATTATTGATGACTTTGGCTTTAATTGCCTACTTCTCTACCACCACCTAAATGTAACCAATTTTAGGTTCATGTCTCCTCTGTTTCTGATGGAGGATCTCCAAAAAAGATCAAGACTTTAGTTAAAGACTGGAAGGTTCAAGTTATAGTTCAACAGTCAAAGTTTTAGCCTTCCTTCTCTCCATAAGGGAATCTGGTTCTAAAATGCAGAATTTATCTTAGGTCACTTCCCAGTGGCCAACCCTGTTCTCCTAATTACAATCTGCAGATGAGTTCCTGGAGCACAGGGTTATCCTGAGCTGACTGTTGTGCAGCAGTCTAATACAGATATTTCATTGTGATGTAGCACCATACTGGGTAGCAATGTTATCTGGGTTCAGGTTTGGTCTAAATACAATTGGTTGGGTGTGGTCTCCAGTTTCTGCCGGTCCTAGCAAAAGTGGGCAAAATATCTTTAAAAATATATTTATATTTACCATATAGAGAAGGCAGATCTGGAGGCAATTTACTTAGCATAAATTACAACTGACTTCAGAAGCAATAACTTGCATTCTTGAGTCTCCTCAGATGTTCAGCCAGTAAAAATGTCCAGCTAAATGTGATTTAGCAGAAAAATGTGCAAAATCAGTTATCTAAATACAAGCCTTAGCACTCATGTGCACCATGTGGTATTCTCACACTCTTTGGAGGAGTAGGGACCAGAAACTCATGAAAGGCTTATACTGATCCATTAACATAATTGTTACCTTTCAGATATATTCTTAATATTATTCATTTTATGTAACTGATTCTAAGCATGACAGGTGGGAAAAGAGGTCAACAGAATGGAAGTTACTTTTACAGTATATAAGAGTGGGCAGCAGCATTTCAGAGCAGGTGTCATGTATGTTGGTGAGGATTTATGCCTGGGGATCACAGATGGTAGACTCAAGCCTCAAAATTGGACAAAGAACATCACATCAGAGAAACCATTTTTCCCTCTCCACATTTCTGAAATGTTAGATAAGTACTAAGTAGATGTATACATTGTTTGTAACTAGGGAAAGCATGCAATACTGCTGATAACAGATCTGGATTTTTACTTTTATATCTTTTGCTGCCAAGTTACTAAAATGGTTTTAATGTTACCTAGGAGATAACACTAAAGTTACAGTAAGACATTTGGCCAAAATAGGGAGATGATAAAAGCTATGAGCCCCCAAAATGTTGTTATTAACATTGCTTTTGTTACTTTATGGGCTAAATTGCCCCTTCTAGTGAAAAGTATTGAAGAGGTCACCACATTAATAAGGTGTATTAGTGTTTGTCCTTCCTCTCTCCCTCCCTCAACAGTCCATGGGTTGTTCCTATAAACTCCATGGTTCCTGGGCTAACAGCAGGAGGTCAGAAGCATCTGCATGAGGCTCTGTATTTCAATAGTGGATCTATGTTCCTAGCACCAGCCTCCCCCTTCCTTGGCTGTGTGACTCCTTTGCAGCTTTCCATGGGGACCAGGCAGAGGAGAAAGCTCTGTGGTAAAGGTAGCTGGCCATTTTTTCTACATGAGCAGGCTGTGATCCACGTGGAGAAACTTCTTTCTGTACATGGAAGAAAGGTCCATGGATTAGGATGTGTTACTTGAAAGAAAATATTGTTTCTGAAATTGCTAAGTATGCTGATGGTGATTCAAAACTTGTGACAGCAAATTACAAAATAAAGCAAACAGGGTGATTTTTGATAGATTAGGTTTATGGAATGATCGACAGCTCCTGCATTCTCTGCAAAGAAATATAAGGTAAGGTGATAAGAACAGGGACCGCAGATAAATCAGAGGGGCTACATAAGCATGGTACCAGATTGGAGCTACAGGCCAGGAAGAAGTTTCAACTGAAATGGAGGTGGAGTTAGAGGGTTAAATCTATACTATTATCTCAATCTTAGGTTAACTGATTCCAAATACTGTTAACCCGGACATCAGTTTTCAAACCCAACTTTATTTTTAGGCTGCAGGTTCGAATACAGCCACATCATTTGTACTATTAACTTCCTATAACAAAGCTAGGTAGCACCATTTAGCCACATCCCTATAATGGGGGTGGTTCATATCTGGAGTGTCCCAGAGGGAGCACTGGGAGAAATTGTACCTCAGAGAATGCCTCCTCAGCAGAACTTGGAGGGAGGCTGCAGGGGAGAGGAAGCAATTTGTCACATCCATTTAAAGGGGACAACATACTCCTCCCTATGCAGAAGATAGCTGATATGGAAGCTGTAGCTCTACTCCCTGCCACCCTCTCAGCAAGTTGCTCCCACTGAGGATGGAGAACAGGTTGGTACATCCCTCAAATGAGGCAGAGTGCAATTCTAGCTACACCTGATCACACAAGCAATAAAAGCACTCCATTTCCCCACCAATCCCCACAATTTAGTTAATAGATCTTCAAAATCGTATTTAGAAATTAGGGCTGTCAAGCAATTTAAAAAAATTAATCGTGCAATCTAAAAATGTAATTGTGTGATTAATGGTACTGTTAAACAATACCATTTACCATTTAAATATTTTTGGATGTTTTCTATATTTTCAAATATATTGTTTTCAGTTACAACACAGAATACAGAGATATTATTTTTTATCACAAATATTGCATTGTAAAAAAAACAAAAGAAATAGTATTTTTCAATTCACATCATACAAGTCCTACAGTGCAATCTCTTTATTATGGAAGTTGAACTTACAAATGTAGAATGTACAAAAGAACAACAGTACTCAAAAATAAAACATAAACCTTTAGTGCCTACAAGTCCACTAAGTTGTACTTCTTGTTCAGCCAATTTCTCAGACAACAAGTTTGTTTACATTTGCAGGAAATAATTCTGCCTGCTTCTTATTTATAGTGTCACCTGAAAGCGAGAACACGTATTCACAAAACACTGTTGTAGCCAGCATTGCAAGATATTTACATGCCAGATGCTCTAAAGATTCACGTCCCTTCATGCTTTGGCCACCATTCCAGAGGACATGATTCCATGTTGATGACAGGTTCCGTTCAACAACAATCCAGAGCAGTGTGGACCAACACATGTTCATTTTCATCATCTGAGTCAGATGCCACCAACAAAAGGTAGATTTTCTTTTTTGGTGGTTTGGGTTCTGTAGTTTTCACATTATGGGAATAAGTAAATAACTTTTCCTTATTCACTTTCTCCACATCACTCATGATCTTATATACCTCTATCGTATTCCCCCTTAGTCTCCTCTTTTCCAAGCTGAAGAGGCCTAGCGCTTTAATCTTTCCTCATATGGGACCCCTCTCCAAACCCCTAATCATTTTAGTTGCCCTTTTCTGAACCTTTACTAGTGCTAGAATAGGTTTTTTGAGGTGAGGAGACCACTTCTGTACACAGTATTCAAGATGTGGGCGTACCATGGATTTATATAAGGGCAATAAGATACTCTCCATCTTATTCTCTAATCCACCTTTTTAATGATTCCTAACATCCTGTTTGCTTTTTTGACTACCTCTGCGCACTGTGTGGACATCTTCAGAGAGCTATCCACGATGACACCAAGATCTTTTTTTCTGACTCGTTGTAGCTAAATTAGCCCACTTTAGTATATTTAGTATAATTCCCCACTTTGAACCTTAGCGTTCAAAGATGGGGTACCAGCATGAATTCCTCTAAGCTCAGTTACCAGCTTAGTACTTGTAGTGCTGCCACCAACCGGAATTCCAGTGCCTGGTACACTCTGGTCCCCCAAACTTGCCCGGGGACCCCCCAAGACCCAGACCCTCTGGATCTTAACACAAGGAAAGTAAACTTTTTCCCTCACCGTTGCGCTCTCCCAGGCTTCCCCTCCCTGGGTTACCCTGGAAGATCACTGTGTGATTCAAACTCCTTGAATCTTAAAACAGAGACGAAAATTCACCTTCCCCCCTCCTTCTCTCTCCCCCTCCCAGATTCTCCCTGAGAGAGAAAGTAATTCTAACACAGAGAGAAATTAGCCTCTCTCTCCCCCTTCCCTCCTTTCTCCCCACCAATTCCCTGGTGAATCCAGACCCCATCCCCTGGGGTCTCACCAGAATAAAAAAAACAATCAGGTTCTTAAACAAGAAAAGTTTTAATTAAAGAAGAGAAAAAAACAGTAAAAACATCTTTGTAAATTTAAAATGGAATAGGTACAGGGTCTTTCAGCTATAGACACTGAGAATACCCTCCCAGCCTAAGTATACGAGTACAAATTAAAATCTTTTCAGCAAGATAGCAATTTGAACTCCTCCCAGCCAAATACACATTTGCAAGTAAAGAAAACAACCATAAGCCTAACTCGCTTTATCTACCTAGTACTTACTATTCTGAGTACATAAGAGCCTGTATCAGAGAGATTGGAGAGAAACCGGGTTGCACGTCTGGTCCCTCTGAGCCCCCCAGAGTGAACAACAACCAAAAACTAATAGCACATACCCAGACTTCCCTCCCTCAAGATTTGAAAATATCCTGTCCCCCTGATTGGTCTCAGGTCAGGTGACAGCCTGGCTTACTGATCTTGTTAACCCTTTACAGGCCAAAAGAGAGATGAAGTACTTCTGTTCTATTAACTCTTACTTATCTGTTTATGACAAGCCCCCATCATATTGTATGTATAGTTGGGGTTATTTTTTCCAATGTGCATTACTTTACATTTATCCACATTAAATTCCATTTGCCATTTTGTTGCCCAATCACTTAGTTTTGAGAGGTCTTTTTGAAGTTCTTCACAATCTGCATTGGTCTTAACTATCTTGAGTAGTTTAGTATCATCTGAAAACTTTTCCACCTCACTGTTTACCCCTTTCTCCAGATTATTTATAAATAAATTGAATAGGATTGGTCCTAGGTCCTAGGACCCTTAGGGAAAACCAGTAGTTACCCTTCTCCATTCGGAGAATTTACCATTAATTCATACCCTTTGTTCCCTGTCTTTTAACCAGTTCTCAATCCATGAAAGGTCCTTCCCTTTTATCCCATGACAGCTTAATTTACAGAAGAGCCTTTAGTGAGGGACCTTGTCAAAGGCTTTCTGGAAATTAAGTACACTATGTCCACTGGATCCCCCTTGTCCACATTTGTTGACCCCTTCAAAGAACTCTTAATAGATTAGTAAGACATGATTTCCCTTTACAGAAACCATGTTAACTATTGCTCAACAGTTTGTTTTTTTATGTGTCTGACAATTTTATTCTTAACTATTGTTTCGACTAATTTGCCCGGTACTGACGTTAGACTTACCGATCTGTAATTGCCGGGATCACCTCTAGAGCCCTTTTAAATATTGGCATTACATCAGCTACTTCCAGTCATTGGGTACCGAAGCCGATTTAAAGGACAGGTTGACAAACCTCAGTTAATAGTTCCGCAACTTCACATTTGAGTTCTTTCAGAACGCTTGGGTGAATGCCATCTAGTCCCGGTGACTTGTTAATGTTGAGTTATCAATTAATTCCAAAACCTCCCTTGTCATAAACAGATAAGTAAGAGTTAATAGAACAAAACTGCTTCATATCTCTTTTGCCTGGAAAGGGTTAACAAGAACAGTGAGCCTGGCTGTCACTTGACCCGAGGACCAATCAGAGGACAGGATACTTTCGAATCTTGAGGGAGGGAAGTTTTTGTACTGTGCTGTTAGTTTTGGTTGTTGTTCACTCTGGGGGCTCAGAGGGATCAGATGTGCAACCAGGTTTCTCTCCAATCCCTCCAACACCGGCTCGTATAAGTTCAGACTAGTGAGTACTAGGTAGATAAAGTGAGTTAGGCTTATGGTTGTTTTCTTTATTTGCAAATGTGCATTTGGCTGAAAGGAGTTCAAATTTGTATTTTTGCTGAAAGGATTTTAATTTGTACTTGAATACTTATTCCCAGTGCCTATAGCTAAAAAACCCTGTACCTATTCCATCTTAAATTTCCAAGATCATTTTTTACTGTTTTTCTCTCTTTAATTAAAAGTTTCTTGTTTAAGAACTTGATTTTTTTTTAATTCTGGTGAGGCCCCAGGGGACGGGGTCTGGATTCACCAGGGAATTGGTGGGGAGAAAGGAGGGAAGGGGGAGAGAGAGGCTAATTTCTCTCTGTCTCAGGATTACTTTCTCTCTCAGGAAGAGTCTGGGAGGGGGAAAGAAAAGCGGGGGGGAAGATGCATTTTCCTCTCTGTTTTGTGATTCAAGGAGTTTGAATCACACAGTGATCTTCCAGGGTAACCCAGGGAGGGGAAGCCTGGGAGAGGCAATGGTGGGGGAACGAGTTTACTTTCCTTGTGTTAAGATCCAGAGGGTCTGGGTCTTGGGGGTCCCTGGGCAAGGTTTTGTGGGGACCAGAGTGTACCAGGCACTGGATTCCTGGTTGGTGCAGCGCTAAGGTTCTAAGCTGGTAATTGAGCTTAGAGGAAGTCATGCTGGTACCCCATCTTTTGGACGCTAAGGTTCAGAGTGGGGAATTGTACCATGACACTCCTCTAGTGACACTTCAATCTGTGACAGTTCCTCAGATTTGTCACCTACAAAAGCCGGCTTAGGTTTGGGAATCTCCCTAACATCCTCAGCCATGAAGGACTGAAGCAAGAATCCATTTAGTTCTCCGCAATGACTTTATCGTCTTAAGCGCTCTTTTTGTATTTCGATCAATCGATGGTTGTTTAGCAGGCTTCCTGCTTCTGATGTACTTAAACATTTTGTTATTACCTTTGGAGTTTTTGGCTAGCCGTTCTTCAACTCTTCTTTGGCTTTTCTTATTACACTCTTGCACTTAAGCTGGCAGTGTTTGTGCTCCTTTCTATTTGCCTCACTAGGATTTGACTTCCACTTTTTAAAAGGAAGTCTTATCTCTCACTGCTTCTTTTACATGGTTGTTAAGCCACAGTGGCTCTTTTTTAGTTCTTTTACTATGTCTCTTAATTTGGGGTTGTTAAGTATAATTCCCAATTCTGGACCTTAGCGTCCAAAATATGGGTACTAGCATGAATTCCCCTAAGCTTAATTACCAGCTTAGATCTGACAGTGCTGCCACTAATCAGGAATTTTTAGAGCCTGATACCCTATGGTCCCCCCAAAACTTTCCCAGGGGACCCCAAGACCCAGATTCCCTGAGTCTCACAACAAAGGGGAATAAACCATTCCCTTCCCCCTCTCTTCTTCCTCCCAGCTCCTTCCCGCCCTGAGAACACTAGGAGATCGCCCGATATCAATTCCTTGAAACACAACACAGAGAGATCAAGTTTCTCTCTCCCCCTCACCCAGAGGCAATACAAGTTTACCTTTCCCTCCTTCCTTTCCTTTCTCCCATCAATTCCCTGGTGAGTACACAGACTCAAGTCCTTTGAGCCTTAACTAGGAGAAACCTCAAACAGGTCTTAAAGCAAAGCTTTTAATAAAAAAACAAAAAAAAGTAAAAGGTTATCTCTGCACTTTAGATGGTAAAAAGTTACAGTGTCTTTAACTATAAACAATAGAAAGAAACTTTCTCCAGCAGAAACACAATTTAAGCTACTTCCAGCAAGTACACATATGTAAATGAGAAAAAAAAAACAAATTAAAAAAGACTATGACCGCCTTTTCTTACTCACAATTCTGAATAGATAAGAGACTGTAGCAGGGAGATTGGCAGAAACCTGGTTGCACCTCTAGTCCCATCCAGGACCCAGAGAGAACAAAGCCAAACCCAAACCCACAAACAAAGGCTTCCCTCCATGAGATTTGAAAGTATCTTGTCTCCTGATTGGTCCTCTGGTCAGGTGTTTGCAGGTCACTGTTTTGTTAACCCTTTATAGGTGAAATAGCATTAACCCTTAGCTATCTGTTTATGACAGGGGTATACATTGAAGTTGGGCCTCTAATATGGTGTCTTTAAAAAGGGCCTATGCAACTTGCAGGGATTTCACTTTAGTCACTGTACCTTTTAACTTTGTTTAACTAAAACCCTCATTTTTGTATAGTTCCCCCTTTTGAAATTAAATGCCACGGTGTTGGGCTGTTGAGGCGTTCTTCCCACCACAGGGATGTTGAATGCTTTTGTATTATGGTCACTATTTCCAAGTGGTCCTGCTATAGTTACCTCTTGGACCAGCTCCTGCGCTTCACTCAGGATTACATCTAGAGCTGCCTCTCCCTAGTGGGTTCCCGTACCAGCTGCTCCATGAAGCAGTCATTTAAAGTATTGAGAAATTTTATCTCTGCATTTTGTCCTGAAGTGAAATGTTCCTAGTCAATATGGGGATAATTGAAATCCCCCACTATTATTGGTTCTTAATTTTGATATCTCTAATTTCCCTTAGCATTTCATCATCACTATTATGTCCTGGTCAGGTGGTCGATAATAGATCCCTAACATTTCATGCTCTAATAAAAATATAATTTCTATCCATAGCTATTCTATGGAACATGTAGATTTGCTTAACATTTTTACTTCATTTGAATCTACATTTTCTTTCACATATAGTGCCACTCCTCCCTCTGCACGACCTGTTCTGTCCTTCTGATATATTTTGTACCCCAGGAATGATTGTGTCCCATTGATTGCTCTCAGTCCACCAGGTTTCTGTGATGCCAATTATATCAACAGGCTTCTTTATCACAAGGCACTCTTGTTCACCCATCTTATTATTTAGACTTCTAGCATTTGCGTACAAGCACTTTAAAAACTTGTCCCCGTTTATTTGTCTGCCCTTTTCTGATGTGCTAGATTCTTTTTTATGTGACTGTTTATCATCTGATCCGGCCCTTTCATTATCCTCTTTCATCCTCTGTTCCTGACGATAACCTGGAGATTCCCTATCATCAGACTCTCCCGTAAGAGAAGTCTGTGTCCAATCCACATGCTCCTCTGCAGCAGTCAGCTTCCCCCACCATCTCCTAGTTTAAAAACTGCTCTACAACCTTTTTAATGTTTAGCGCCAGCAGTCTGGTTCCACTTTGGTTTAGGTGGAGCCCATCTCTCCTGTATAGGCTCCCCCAATCCAAAAAGTTTCCCCAGTTCCTAATGAACGTAAACTCCTCCTCTCTACACCATCGTCTCATCCACACATTGAGACTCTGAAGCTCTGCCTGCCTACCTGGCTCTGTGCGTGGAACTGGGAGCATTTCTGAGAATGCCACCATAGAAGTCCTGGATTTCAGTCTCTTCCCTAGCAGCCTAAATTTGGCTTCCAGGGCATCTCTCCTACCCTTCCCTAGGTCATTGGTACCTACATGTACCACGACCACTGGCTTCTCCCCAGCACTACACATAAGTCTGTCTAGATGCCTGCCTGGTGCGAAGGTTGCAGATCTCTCGAGGCAAGTCACCATACGATTCTCCCGGTCATCACAGACCCAGCTATCTATGTATCTAATGATCGAATCTCCCATTACTAAACACCTGCCTTTTCCTAGCAACTGGAGTTCCCTCCTCCGGAGAGGTAACCTCAGTGCGAGAGGCAACCCCAGCACCATCTGGAAGGAGGGTCCCAACTATGGGAAGATTTCCTTCTGCTCCCATTGACTGCTCTGCTTCCCTTGGCCTTTCTTCCTCCTCAACAGCACAGAGGCTGTCTGAGCGGAGGTGAGACAACTCTACAGTGTCCCGGAAAGCCTCAACAAACCTCTCTGCCTCTCTTAGCTCCTCCAGTTCCGCCACCCTGGCCTCCAAAGTGGTCTCCGAGGGCCAGGAGCTCCTTGCACTGACTGCACATACGCCACCCGCCCACAACAGGTAATCATATATGCTACACTCAGCGCAATAAACTGGATAGGCCCCACTCTACTGCTGGGCTTCTGCCTGCATTGTCTCCTAGTTAATGAAAGGGTGGTTTAAAGAAAAGGATTTTGGAATATGGTTTGGATTATAGGTTTTAAGGGGACTACAGGGGAACAGGTAGGACTGACAAGGGACCCCCCCTCCCTTCCCACTCCCCTTCCCAACTCTCTTGCAAAACTCCCTGTTTGCAGCCCCTGTTCAAGCTCCCTGGTCACTTGTACAAGGCTTTATAAAGCCCTGGCCTGAGTTAATGCCCCGCCCACTTATTAAGGCTCAGCCAATTACCAGAGGCTTCGAGCTTTCAACCTTCCTTTGAAGCTTATGGCCTCCAACTGCCAGCCATAGCACACGGTCCTTCAAACAACCAAACAAACAAACAGACTAACAGCAAGTAACCCCCAAACACACACACACACACACACACACACACACACAATCTCTACAGGCAGTCACTTACCCCACAGATGTTATATTTGCTCCTCCTTCACCTGGAGAAACTCCCTTGCAAGACTCCCTGTTAGCAGCCCCTGTTCGCATTGGTACTTTCTTTGTGTTTGTCAAATCTGCAGTGAAAGTTTTCTTAAAATTGAACCCGTGTGCTGGGTCGTCATCCAAGACTGCCATAACACAAATATATGGCAGAATGCAGGTAAAAGAGCAGGAGACATACAATTCTCCCCCAAGGAGTTCAGTTACAATTTAATTAATGCATTATTATTTTTTTAATGAGCATCATCGGCATGGAGAGCATGTCCTCTGAAATGGTAACCAAAGCATGAAGGGGCATACGAATGTTTAGCATACCTGGTATGTAAATACCCTAGCAATGCAGGCTACAACAGAGCTATGCAACACTCATTCTCATTTTCAGGTGACAGTGTACATATGAAGCGGGCAACATTATTCCCAGAAATGTAAACAAACTTGTTGTCTTAGTGACTATCTGAACAAGAAGTAGGACTGAGTGGACTTATAGGCTCTAAAGTTTTAAATTGTTTTGCTTTTGAGTGAAGTCCTGTAACAAAAAAAAATGCATTTGTAAGTTGCATTTTCACTATAAAGAGATTGCACTACAGTACTTGTTTGAGATGAATAGAAAATACTATTTATTTTATCATTTTTACAGTGCAAATATATGTGATTAAAAATAATATAAAGTGAGCACCATACACTTTGCATTCTGTGTTGTAAATTGAAATCAAATATTTGAAATGTAGAAAAACATCCAAAATATTTAATAAATTTCAATTGGTATTCTGTTTAACATTGCGATTAAAAATATGATTAATTGCGATTTTCTCTTTTAATTAATCACGTGAGTTAGGGCTGTCGATTAATCTCCGTTATTACAAATGTAACCATAATGGGCTCCTTTTTTTCCTCTAAAAAACCCATCTTGTAGCCATTCTCTGTTTTAGGAAGAGGTGGTGACAATTCTCTTCAGAACATACCTTGTTGCTACTTAGTTAGCAGGTTGGGTGATTCTTAGACAATTTGATACTCCTTTTCCCAGAGGATGACTGCAATACTTCTACAGCCCAGGAGGCAAGACGCTACCAAGATGAGAAATAAATACTACCCTCTTGCATGGCAGTGCACAGCACTACTTTCAACTATGCTGTCGATAAAGCAAGCTTTAAAACATAATGTAAGTGGATGTTTAGAGCTTCAGAAATAAAGACCATCTTGTGAAACACTGAACTGTTGTAGAAACATTAACTTTGTATTGTTCTTGAACATTTTGTATATTACATCCATATTTCCTCTTTTGTACTGAATCTGTATTTTTTTCAAGTAATTTTTGTTTTCAAATCTAAGTAGATACATATTCTGATTAGCATAACAACTGTTTCCTACAGGAAGAATATTAAGAGGAATTATGTGGCTTCATCTAAATCATGTTCATGCTATAAAAGTTTAATTAACTGGACATTTTTGAGCTTTTGAAATACCACATAAGCTGGTAACCTACTCAGGAGAAACAAACTTGTTTCATTTTCTATATTGCATTTTCTGAAAAGTCTATCTAATTTCTGACTAGTAAAATGTATATATCTAAAATTTGAAGGAAAGTTGGCCATCAATTTTACTTGTTAGAGTCAGAATTCTATCCTATGATGACAGCAAACAGCACTGAAACATTGTGTGTGTTCTTTGGAATTTCACTAACACATGGAGAAAGTATTTCCCCAACTAATGTAACCCCCTGCTTAATCTATTGCCACGGTGATGAAAAAGCAAACCGAAACTACAGAGAGAATAATGCTTTATTTTTGTGGATAAGGGTAGCTAATTCTTCATTATTTATTTTTCCAAAGCCAGTAATTTAAGTTTCCCTAGCTTTATGCTTCCATTCCAAACTTCAAAAAAAAATGTATGTGTAGGATCTCACTTCATTAATGAACAATGAACTTTAGAAAACTAAACCCGTATTCCTGAGAACTGAAAGTATCTATACTTGCTTACAGTTTATATTACAAAAGAAATACAGTATTAGAATTGTTACTGTGTGCCATATCTTCTGCATGAGACTCTACTTTGAAAGGCATTTCCTCAAAAAATATCTAACCAATACTACTGCTTCCTGAAAATAGATTTTGTGGTAGAAGAGGTGATTGTAAACTGTTTGCGGCAGGGACTCTGCTTTGTGTATTTTGTGAAGTGCTGTGGTACATCTACACTGTCAATATTAGTACACAATAATCTACAATATGGGCATTAGAAAAGGTTTAGAGCATATTGAGTAAATACTTGCACATGGATAGAGCAGGGATGGCTACACTGGTTTTGATAATAGTGCATAAAATTCAATTTTTTGCCTCTCCTTTGAATTGCACAAAAACAGATCCTTCTCTAAGGTCCAGGAAAGCTTGGACAACATTTCCCACAATTATTTCAGGCCTAGTTACTTCTTGGCTCTAGCTGGGACAGGAATGTTGATGCTGATAAATGGTGAAAAGCAATTCTTGGAATACATCTGCCTAACTGAGAGCAAAAAGTAACTGGAGGAAGCATGTCCTCAAAATTCTCAGGACATGCAAGAAGCCTCAGTAAGGAGGTTCACACAAATATCTAAACTTTTGGGTACTGGCTGAACTCAAACAGAGCCTGCTGAGTATTGGTGTTTATATAACAGAAGAGTATGCGTGTGTGTTTTACTTTCTGAATGTCCACAGTTAAAACCCAAATTGCTCCCAGAATAAGGGAAACTTTCCTTTGAAACCAGCATCTGTGAGAGAATCTGGACTGACCTAATTTTCTTATAAAAACAGTAAGATTTCCAGTGTCAATATAAAACCTTGTGGTTCATCCACATTCTGCTTTGATCTTGTGTGCGCATAAATTTGACACCCAAGGTAAAAACAAAATTCATGGGTGTGAATCAAAACTGTAAAACAGTTTGAGTCAGAGCCAAGACATCCATTGAACTAGTTACAAGATTTCACTGTTTAACATTCAATAAGTATGTTTAAAATATGTTGCCATTAGTCCATAGAGGACCTCATATATGAAGGTCATTCTGCCATCCTTATTCACACCATATAGTTCCTCATTCCATTTATCCATCCAGATACTTACACAGCCCTCATCACTCCAGTATCTGAGCACCTCACAATCATTTATTTTTTATCTACAAAACACTTATGACGTAGGGATGCTTATCCACATTTTACAGATGGGGATCTGAAGCACAGGGGTGAGTAACTGACTTATCCAATGTCACACAAAAAGTTAGCTGGGAACTGAGTCTAGGTCTTTGGAGTCCTACCTAAACTCCTGATCCATTAGGCCAGTCTTCATCTCTGAAATCAGTGAGACTAATTATGGAGTAAGGGTGGAAGAATCTGAGCAAAGTTATTTCATTTACCTTATAGCAAGGATGTAAGAACTAGAAAAAGAACTGTAGGAAGGATTTAGTTCTTGATTACATTCTGTAGAACTTTACATTAGGATTTATATAGCTCTGTTTAAAAGGACATTCTAAAACCAATTATGGGTAAATAATGAGCATTGTATATTCCTCTCAGTGTGAATATAACTCCGATTACATATATAGAAATTTATACAGGTGGATCGAGAGACTCTGACTTCCTTTTAAAGTCTTACATAAGGAGTCAGACTTGTAAGACTATTGTACCTACTATTTAATTTTTATTTTCCAGTCTCAAAAAGAAATTTCTAATTGAGAAGGCTCTGTTGCTCATATTTTACAATAAAACTTAAGAGCAGCCATCACGAGTATGGTAAGAACATTAAAAACGATCAGTAATTACATGAAGGCACATGGACTCAACAAAAATCAACCCAATATTTTAAAAGAGGGAAACACTTTTTATTACCTTGTAAACCTGTGTACAGCATGTGTCACACAGATCATGAGTTATTTGAGCTCAATGGGTATATTTTTGGAGATAGGGACTATTCTCACCCTATCAACTTTTAAAATAATCTTATTTTAAGAAACCTTCCACCAGTGTCTCCTATATTATGGTGTTTGCTATTATCAATAGCCATCTTCTATGGTACAGCTCCATTGATTTCAATAGTTATGTCAGTTTACACCAGCAGATAATTGATTCTCACTATTGTTTTCCTGGAAGGAAGTTGAATACATCTATTTATAATGTCTTACTCCACATTTTATAAATACACATTGAAATCCTGTTCATTGCTTTTTATCACACAGAACTAGTTATGCTTTAATACAATCTTTGTAGTTAACTACTATGAAAAAAATATCTGGAGCTCCATTTTCTACCTGGCCATTAGCAAGAAGATGCATCATAGTTCTATGGGAAGTTCAGCTGTGATGATCTTTAATATACATGATTAATCATATTTGAAGATAAATAAGGAATTCTATTTGGTGTGTGTTCTAATTAAGAAAAAAAAACCTCATCATCCAAAGAAGCCAAAAGGTTTCCCAGTATGAATCGTCATCTAAATGCTAAGAGGTTTTAAACTTTGACAATGCTGCATCAGTGTAGAGGACTGGATTAGATGATTTATCAAGGTCCCTTCCTACATTTCTGATTCTATGATCTTGAGCATAGAGTCATAGGAACTGAAGAAAAAAGGGGGAAGGTTGCTGTCTGTCCAGGTTTTCCCAGGATCATCCCTTTTTGAACTAGTGGTCCTGGGAAGTCTGTAAGGCTGCTCAGTGCACTCTGCCAACTATTCAGTTTTATATGCTCATAATTATCCTAAATGCCCAGTTTTGGGTGCCTCAGAGGTGGCAACCTAAGCAGGGGACCTATGCTAAAATATGTAGTTCCAGAAAGCTGTCAGTTGGATCATAGGTTACCTTATGCTGGTGCCCCAAGTAACCTAACAGACACCTGGTACTGGCATAGCAGCATTGTCAGCTTCGGGCAAAAGCATGGATTTAAAATCCATATCATATCTTGGGCTCACATATTGATTTCTGACAACACAGAAAGAGAAAGGGAGATAACAGTACTGTGAGAAATCTCTTTATACAACCCTGCTGCCTACTCAAGTGGATGTTAAAGATCTTATGGCACTTTTTGAAAAGAAAGCAGGCTATTTTCCTAGTCTCCAGGAAAGCACTTCATCTGTAAATCAAGCAAGACCTACATGTCCAAGGATGCCCAGTCAGTATTGTTGAGGGCCTAAACATTCATTTGTTTCCCCTATACAGTCTCTGCATGACTACTGTCTTCCCTACCTCCAGTTATTACATCCAGAAAGAAAAATAAAAAAGACTATACAATTCAGACTTTAAATAAATGCAGAATATATTCCCCAGTCCTGAATTTTAATAATTGTTGTAATTAGCTAAATTTGAAATGTGCTAGATTTATCGAGTGTTATCTATAAAATATACTCTGCTAGCATTTCCTATAAAAGAATAAGACTGACCAACTCTTTCCCTCCAATTACTTCTTTGACTGTCACTTGGACTACACTGTATGCAGTTTAGAGTTGTTGACTATTGGTCCACCTCTTGTACAACATGCATTTACTTGGACATCAAACTTTGGTTAAGATCTTCCAAAATTTTCATTTTATGCAAGCCAATATTTATGCTGATTTCTTTGAAATGTGAGCCATTATATTCGAAGTCTTGAGACTGAATGTGGATAACTTACATATATTGTCATTTACAGCCCATAATTTCAGAAGTGCAGCAGGTTAATATAAATGTAGAATAGAATGATGGCTTTTCAAAACATTTCATTTGATTGCAAAACTTTCACAACACATATAGACTGGAGCCCAGTGGTACTTCACTCTGGTCTGCCAGTCTCTGAAATTGACAAATTAAGTTGCATAACAGGATAATTAGCAAGAAAATCATTCCCAGCTGTGTGACTAACAAGACTTCAAGAGGAATTAGGTATTGAGCAGAAACCAAGGCACTCTTGTTCCACTTCAGGCGCCATCTGTGGCTTGACACACAAAAAGAGTTGACTATCTGGCTCTTTCCAAGCCTCTTATTGACTTTCATTCTTTATCAGGGTATCATTAACAGAAGCCAGATGCAAAGCTGGCTCCTTGAGTCCATTAAGATAACCTAGATCTCTGATCAAGTAATAGAAACACCCTGAAAAAGTGTTTCATTTTATTAGAAGGCCAGTATAATCCTGTGGATTAACCACAGACCTAGTAGAAAGAATCTTCCAGGTTCTAGTACTAGCTCTCTGACTGACTGTCATTTAACCTCTGCCGCAGGCATCCTACTTGTAAAATGGTCTTCATTGAGGTATTAGCAGGTTTAATAGCTCACTACTTGGAAGATGACAAGTACTACTTATTACTGATGTATCACACAGTTAAGCCTATATAGGTGAATGGTGCTTGAGAAGACATTTCTACTATTACAGTTAATTAGATAATCAAAAGTCTCATGATTTTTAGACGGCTCCTACTATCATGATACTGTCATAACATCTGACATTGTGCTCTGGCATACATAAATAATTCATCTCCTCTTTGGATTTTGCTGAATATTCATTGGATAGAAAACTATATACAGTGTCTAATACAATTTCCAAATTCCTTTATACCAAATAGTATATTCCCTACCCTAACCCTCATATCCCCACCAGTATCTCAAAAGACTAATAATAATGGGTAATTATTTTTCCTTCTTGACAGCTTCTGCCTCACCAAGGTGATAAGAATGAAATGGTTGGATGATTTATTACAAATGAGTATGGGGTTTAACAGTACACTATTCTACTGCCAACAGATACATCAGAAGGGGGGGACACTGAATTTTTATTTATGAGTTATTAATCTTGGGAAGGAATAGCATCTGAAAACTTTAATATTAGAATGTGCTTATCTCTTTGTATTCCTACCGACATTTCTAATTTTACTTTTTAGTTAGATGTATAGCCTTGGACGGGGTATGTTTCCAGAGTTGGATTTGGAGGACCCCCCATCTTGACAGTGACTGATTGGTCTCTCAGCTTGGTAGATTTTCTTCTTTCCAGAGGACTCTAAGTTATTTTATTTCAAGTGAACAGGCATTTCCAACAGCTAGTTCAAACTTCTTTTTATTTTCTTTCATCACACCTTATGAGAGCGAAACGGTTTTGAAACCTGGGTTACTAACTAGTAAAGACCAGATTTGCCATTTACACTACAGCTCCTTTACATCACCCTGACTGTGCAAAGGAGCCTTGAAATGCACGTAAATGGAATTTGGTTTGTGAATGAGAATCAAACTGTATAGGTTTTCTTGGCTAACAGATGGTGTTGTCAGCTCTCATGATTTTATCACAAATTTCTCTGGGAATCAGGTGAGTCCCCTATAATCTCAGTTTACAGTACAAAAAGTTTAGCTCTCCTGGTTGCTGAGAAACAAAAACAAACCACTAACCAAGAAAAAAAATATCAAAATGTGAGTCCTGAAGGATCAAAACAGACAGCAAATAAAGAGAACCTGTGTTTTGCTTTTTTTAAAAAAATCTCATGATTTTAAACCAATTACATTATTTTGGGGCTCTACTCATGATTTTTGATCATTTGGAGCTGGCAATATTGGTTAGAGCCAGGGGACTGAGTCAGCACATTTGGTCCTAGACCTGCTTCTTTCCTTGGCTCAGTCTGTGACTGTGGCCAGTTGTTTGGAAACACAAGAAGTTTCTGCTTCTACAAGTTTTGCTGCTCCAAATGGTCCAAGAGACCACCTAGCTAAGCATTGCCAGAGCCCATTGTACTCTGGTCACTCGTCCTTTCCCACACTGACTTACCATCTATGCTAGAGGTATATGCCTGTGGCATAGCAGCTATATGAACACACACTGGGGAATCCTCTAAGCCATGCAAATCCCCAGAAGAAGGAAACGCTGAGGCTTTGTCTCCTTTGCATGGCAGACATTTTTCAAAAATTGTCCCATATCTTCAAAAGTGGCAATTGTTTTGGGGTATTTTTGGCCTCAGGGTATGGGCCCCCAAAGCTTTATGAGAGAGGAGCATAAAGTCCTTTTCATAAGAAATAAAGCAAATAATACCACCTAGCTCTTATATAGTGATTTTCAGGAGTAGATCTCCGAGTACTTTACAAAGGATCTCCATTTTACAGATGGGGAAACTGGGGCAGTGCCATGACGTGCCCAAGGTCATCCAGAAGGCTACTGGCAGAACTGGAAACAGAATCCAAAGTTTCCTATGTCTAAGTCCCCTGCTCTATCCCCTAGGCCACATGGCTGGCTGCAGTCAGAATGCCATTATGATTTGAAAGGACAGAGAAATGTAATCCAATCCTGAAAAAAAATCCCTTTACTAATTAAGAGAACCAGATGTAACAGTATGTCCTTCTATAAAAAGAAGAACGAAGTTCTCATTACCCTAAATTGTCTTTTCAGTCATGCACTACATTACAGAGAGGAGTTTTTCCAAATGCAGGAAAACAGGAGCATAATTGTAGTTACTTTCAGAAAACTTGAAAATTGAATTACACAATGTCTCTAGCACTGTATAGTCCATAAATTCAAGTTTTTTTCTTTTGACATAGTAACAAACTACGAAATTAACTAGAATTGCAAAATGTTACATTCCTATAACACTTTGTATATCTAATTATTTAATCAATTTAATAAACTAGGATTTCATGACATTTGAGATCACCCTATTCATTGAAGGCAGAGTACACTCTTATTGCAGGATTTTTTGGTTTGTGGATTTTTGGGGGAGGAGGATGCAAATTTCATTTATTTTATTCTAACACAAAATTTCCATTGAAACCAGCATCTACCTCTGCAACTGAGGCTGATATCTTTTCAGTAATGTGTAAGGCAGCATTAATTATTTAGCATGACATTCCTTCTTTTCTGAATGTTGCTTAATAGGATTATCTGGAAGTCAACTTTATGAATGATATTTTTAATTCACACCACATAACCAGTACCTCTATTTAAAGAAATATATATGTTCATTTGTCTTCTCAAGTACAATAATGTTAATTAACTCTGATAATTAAGCAGTGAAGGTCCCACTCCTACAAATTGCTAAGTGTCTCCTGGGGATGTAAGAAGCAGGAAGCTAGCAGTCAGCTGCACCAGCTGAGCAGAGGAATTTGCCCCCTTGCCCACAGGAGGGGGTGGGGGCATTTATACCCAGGGCTGGTCTGAGACAGCTCTCTTACCTGGATAAAGTGAGCAGAAACCACACTCCCATCGATGGAAGCAGTTAAAATATGGGTTTCATCACGATCCACTGTAGCACTATACTAGTCGCTCCTTTCTCCTGGGACTGAGAATGAATTTTGTTCCCTCATCACCAGATTGGACACAGTCAGGCGGGTTTTTTTTTTTTGGCTTCCTCACAGAGGATTAGGAGCTTAGTGGGGAAAATGTTGAAACTCATTAAGTAAGCTTATGGCTGATGGGCAGTGCTGGTACTCCATATAGAGTGGATATGGTGATCAGAAAGAATGGATTGAGAGAAGCTTGAAAGGAGCGTTTGGCATTCCCTATGGTGGGGTGTTAGCCCCCCACTCCTGTATAGCCATAACCCTCATATGAAGGGAGTATGGCAGTGGGCTGGCTGGGACGTGTAAGGGGAAGGGCTGATGGGTATGTGGAAAGGATTATGGAATTACCTGCACTATAAAATGTTATCTGCCAGACATTCCCAGATATTTAAAAATAAAGTTGTGGACCAATTAGAACTTCATCTAGAGCCTTCTGTCTTTCTTCCAGCATAGGCAGATAATGCCACTAGGTTCCCATCTGCAACTTTGGGCACTTAAATATCTTTGTAGATCTGGCCTATAGAGCCTACAGTTCTACTGCAGGAGAATAAAGGTTGTTTTGAGATTCTCTCTCTTATTGATGATTTACACAGATAACTGACCTTAATTACAACAACAATCATAGGACTGCCTTAAGTATACACAGCACTCTTAAGAGTAAAAAGGACCAAAGCACAGAGTGTGTGTCATAAACAGATAGCTAAGGGTTAATGTTCTTTTACCTGGAAAGGAGTAACCTGAAACACCTGACCAGAGGACCAATCAGGAAATAAGACTTTTTCAAATCTGGGTGGAGGGAAGTTTGTGTGTGAGTCCTTTGTTTTTGTCTTGTGTCTGTCCCTCTCGGCTATGGGAAGGATTTTTCTGTCTCCTGCTTTCTAATCTTCTGTTTCCAAGTTGTGAGTACAAAGATCATAAACAATAGGGGTTATTTTTTTTTCTTTTGTATTTACATGGTAGAGTTGCGGAATGTGTTAAATTGTATTCTTTTTGGATAAGGCTGTTTATTCATTTTTTTCTTTTAAGCAAATGACCCTGTATTTGTCACCTTAACACAGAGAGACCATTTTTATGTCCTTTTCTTTCTTTTTATATAAAGCTTTCTTTTTAAGACCTGTTGGAGTTTTTCTTTAGTGGGGACTCCAGGGAATTAAGTCTGCAACTCACCAGGGAATTGGTGGGAAGAGGAAGTCAGGGGGGAAAATCTCTTTGTGTTAGATTTATTAACCTGACTTTGCATACCCTCTAGGTGAGGGAGGAAGAGGAGAGATTAGCTCTCTCTCGGTACTTGTGTTTTCCAGGACTGGAAATAGGGAGGGTGGAGTCCCTCTGTTTAGATTCACGGAGCTTGAACCCAGGGAGGGAACACCTGGAGGGGGAAGGGAAATGGTTTATTCCCCTTTGTTGTGAGACTCAAGGAATTTGGGTCTTGGGATCCCCAGGAAGGTTTTTGGGGGACCAGAGTGCCCCAAAACACTAATTTTTTGGGTGGTGGCAGCTTTACCAGGTCCAAGCTGGTAACTAAGCTTGGAGGTTTTCATGCTAACACCCATACTTTGGACGCTAAGGTCCAAATCTGGGAAATATGTTATGACAGTGTGTTAAGACTCATCTAGCAGAACAGCCATAAGAATGGCTATACCAGGCCAGATCAATGGTCCTGTCTTCCAACAGTGGCCAATGCCAAGAGTTTCAGAGGGAATGAACAGAACAGGTAATCAACAACTGATCCATCCCGGTTATCCACTCACAGCTTCTGGCAAACAGAGTCTAAGGACACTCAGAGCATGGTTTTGCATCACTGACCATCCTGGCTAATAGCAATTGATGGACCTATCCTCCATGAATTTATCTAGTTCTTTTCTGAATGCTGTTATAGTTTTGGCCTTCACAACATCCTCTGGCAAAGAGCTCTACAAGTTGACAGTGTGATGTGTGAAGTACTTCCTTTTGTTTGTTTTAAACCTGCTACCTATTAATTTCATTGGGTGTCCCCTAGTTCTTGTGTTATGAGACAAAGTGAACAATATTTCCTTATTCACTTTTTCCACGCCAGTTAATATTTTATAGACCTCTATCATATCCATATCTTAGTCATCCCTTTTCCAAGATGAAAAGTCCCAGTCCTCAGCAAATCCACAGAAAATGCTCATGAGTATCTTATTTCACAAAGAATAAGCAGCAAGACTGAATTCCTGTAAAAAGATTCCAGGGAAATTGAGGACAAGTATTTCAGACTCATAAGGGAGAAAAGCCATTGGTAAGTGAAAGCAATTAATAGAAAGCTCAGAGAAGAGGTCAGCTGCTAGTTACTAAAATTAACTTAAATTCTGACATCTGAAATTTAGAAGAATTTGCAAGTCCATAAGAATTAAACAAACATCTGCCAAGCCACTGAAGTTTGAGGATTTGCCATGGTATCCTGTTAACGTGTGGTTTTCTCTTCCTCTCTCCTGCTCCATCCCATTGTTCTAATTAAGTCTAAAAACCCCATGGCTTCAGTTGCAGTTAAAGATGCTCAGTACCACACAGTAGGTACTCAGCACTCCATTGGGGGTCTACTCCTGATCCTACTGAACTCCAAAAAGATACAGGATGGGATACGGAAGACATCCACAATGTTAATAGGGAGAAACTAACTTGAAGAACGATGGCCAGATTCTGCTACCCTTCCTTCCACTCAGTAGCACCTTACTCAGGAAGCAGGCTCAGTGGAAGCAATAGGACTAGCTCTGAAATAAGGTGCCACTACATGTAACTAATGGTGGCAGAATGTGTCTTAATTCAAGACACTCCTATGAACAGTAGTTAGTTTTATATCTCATTAGCAGCACAAGCCATTTCAAGATTTGTAAAGCAGCAGTGTTAAGATAAACAAAAGAAATCTATCAGTGATGAACTGGCATCTCATTATCTGAACCAAATGAACACTAAGTTTCCATTCCACCATTCATGCTATTACTCTTTGCATTCATTCAATAGGAACAGTGAATCAAACTGGTTAATTTCACTGTCATTTACTGTCATTTTCTGATTCTCTTTTCCTTACGCAATACTGTTTGTTTTCAGCACCAAATGGATGTTTATATTTAACGAGGAATTTAACTGAAATGTTTGTAAAATCATGAAAACAGTCTGTTCTTAAGTTTTAATTTTAAAATGTTGGGCCTAGAACTATTTGGCTGGGTGTCTTCATAATGTATAATAGCTGCAAGTAAAATGATCTAAAGAACCTGTCTCTTGTATTTTGGTAATCATCCGAATTTATTTATCCGTGACCTACTTTCAGCAGCTATAACATATTATTTAGAAGAAAAAAAATTAATCCTAGATTTCAATTCCACTAATGGATGATATTGTCTCAGAACAGAGTATAGTATCCTTATATTCATTAGGACAAACACAAACACTTTCTTCCAAAACATAACATGGAATGTTTACTCAAAATAAGCTATTCCCCCATCCCCGCATGTAGAAAAGTAGAAAAGTAGCTCTTACTGCTTGAGATCAGAACCTGTTCCATTTGGGTGCAAATCTACTGTGCCTTCTCTTTATCAATCTAGGAGCTTAGGTGGCCTGTTCACTGTAATTGCCAATGCTGCTCAGATATTAAACATAATTTAAAAAATAATGGAGAGGGTACTTATTTCATTGACCTGGAAAGGATCCTGAAAGGTCATTGAGTCCAGCATGCTGCCTTTATTAGCAGGACTAGTACTGATTTTGCCCCAGATCCCTAAATGGCCCCCTCAGGGACTGAACTCACAACCCTGAGTTTAGCAAGACAATACTCAAACCACTGAGCTATCCCTCCCCTGATAAAGGCAGAAAGGTTTTTTCCTTCCTGACCTGTCGAGAAATAATTAAAAAAAATCACATTTATCAATTCATTTATTGCTTTTGCTTCTTCATGTTTGTGAGCCAGAATCTCTACTGCTTTCACCTGTGTAGTTCCCTCATGCAAAGTGAATTTAAAAGTGTTGCTGTAATACAGTGGCTGCCACTCAAACCCCCTCTTGTGGGAATAGATCACCGTGTGGCACTCTGCCTCTGCTTTGCCCCTCCTCACTGGGCACCAAAAATCTACCTCACTCTCCCTTTCTATTAGAGGCCAATAGAAATGCCTGCATTCTCCACCATGTGTGATACAGCAGGACTTCTTGTCATCTTAACAAGCACTCACTGCCATGCCCAATCTCCTTTAAAGTAAGTTGTTGTCCAAACATAACATAAAAAAGAGGGGGGTAAAAACGATTCCTCAGATCACCCTTTGTCCTTGGGTTTGGTAATCACCCATACCAGAGCTCTCTGGTAAGACTGCTTCTTCGAGGTTCCCAGTCAGCTCTTATCCAACCAGCTCTGTTCCCCCTTCTGGAATCCTCGCCTCAGTGTTACTTCCCCATGCATCTGGCTCCTTGTTCCAGGGACCCACCACCAGATTAGCTTCGCTGCTCTGTGGTTCCTCTCCCCAGGTACATCCTGCTCCAGTCACTCTTTTTCCTACATTCTGACAAGTCTTTATAGTCTCACATGTAAAACTCTCCCTTTTAATTGGTTCAATTGGGGCCACCAGCTCTGTCACAGGGAAGCTGGGTTTAATCCAGACACAGTGACCAACTCTCCTCTGACAGTTGCCAAATCAGAATGGTAGCATTTTGCCCCTTCCCTATTTCCACAGGTGTAAATCCTGCATCACAATGTGCGAGGCAGTAGAGAATCAGGCCTTCTGTGTGAGAGAGATCAAATTCATTAGCAGAAGTTAATTTGGAAAAAAAGTTCTAAAGATGAGGTTCCACAGTAATTTTTAACCTATTGCAGGGTGAGAACAAATTCAGATGTAAAGAAACTAGCTTTTAAACATGTCTTCTCCTTCGCTCAGGAGTTTCTGTAACATTATCACCATAGCATTTTGAAGGTAGTCCTAGTGTACTGACATAAACACCCACTCTAGGCCTCACCTATGATATTTCATGCTGACAGACCAGCATCTTACACCAAATCAAACTTCACTAAAGCTTTTTATGAGTGTTCTTCAGAGATGACCTGTACTTTCACATAACTAGCTAGATGATTAGAACATAAAGAACATACCAGAAAAGTACAGTATATGAAGGACTCTTGAGTTACAGAGTGCTCAGAATGCTACAGGCACTCAGCAACAGATGGTAAACTTCTAATAGAAAATATAAACCCCTCCAGCTCCACCAAGCTTTCTTGAACACAATTCTTCCCCAAATCAAAAGCAGACTATACATACATACTGACATATTTCATGTTCCACAGTAAGCATGCATCTTTCATCCTGCACTAAGAAATTCTTCAGTTTCCTTCTGCAATCAAATGTTACCAATGATGTCAATTCTCAGCCTCATCAAAACCCCCTTTCTACTATCTTTGTATGACACCAGAGACAAGTTACACAGTGGAAAAGCAGATATGTTGAACACTAAAAGTATGTGTGATATTAGAAGTATAAGGGGAAATGATTTTATTACAAACAGAAGAAAAATTGGGCCTAAAACTTGTCCCCAGACCCAGCCTAATAAATAGCCTGCACCTAATATCAAGGTCTGATGCAACAGAACATATACTCTACAGCCAGTAGTATAGCCTTAAGAAAGTAGCAGACATGCAAGTATAGTCATCTTCTTACAGTGTAACTAAATGATTAATATACTTAATCATAGCTCTCTTGACTCCTCCTATAAACCTTCTCTTGTATTGGGATGCGAGGATCCCCAGCGAGCTATCCTCCAACATACGTAGGTTTGGTGTTAATAGGTTTGGCGTGAAAAGAAGGTTCTGAATGTATTGGAAGGGCAGGAAATGTAGAGTGGCCCACTCCACATTTCCTATGCTTCCAATGCAGTCAGAACCTTCCTTTTTCCTATGCTTCCAATGCAGTCAGAACCTTCCTGTGAAGAGGAGAGTGGGTTTTGTTTCCAGTGGCAATTTGGGCTATCTGGTCATTCCTCTTTAGGGTCACATTAAAGAGCCGTCAGCATTCTTACTCATACTGTTGTCCTATGGAACGTCCTTTCTCCCACAATACCATTTAAAAAGGTTATGGGAAAAGCTTGCAAGTCAACTGAAAATATAATAAAACAAACAACAAGGGTTGTCATAGTTACTAGGGTTAAACCAGGATGAATTTGGCACAATTGTCCCTTTTCCCCTTTTATTTACATCAATCTAGGTCAGGACTCCTTTACTGAAGTCAGTGGAGTTTTCCTATTCTGGGAGATCCAGTGGATCTATGGAATTTATTGATCACTTATAGGTAGGAGTGTATGTTATGGTTGTATCAGATTAATCTTGAAACATGTAAGTCCAGCTTGGCATGGGGAATGTATTGCGTGTAACAATCATTTTAAAAGCTCTTGCATGTTCAAGATAATTTTTCAAGTTTAGGGAAGGTTTGTTTGTTTCTGCAAAGAAGTGGCATACAATTACATGTTATATTCTGCACCCAGAGAAGGCTGGCACATAATATTACATTGCATGTATTTTTAAAGATACCTTATTTTGTTAAGAATAAGTTTCTTACCCTGTGTCTTTTTTGCAATGTAGAGGTAGCTGGAAGCAATTGCTGCTTATATTTGGAAACTTAGTTGAACATTACCTTGAACCTGTGGTCTCTGGGAACATGCAGCTTAGTAATGATAGCTTTGTTACAAGCATATTGTTTAATTGTCCTAATGAAAATATATTTCAGGATTATTTTTAGTGTAGAATTTGTTTTTATTAAGCACAGTGATGAGTTACTTGCTCTTCTCACAACCGGGTTATGGGAAAACAAATGTGGAAGGCAGATTTCAATTATTTTGGTTGAGGCATCACAGGCGTAGGATGCGCATCCTCTGAGCCTCTTTTAATAGTTCTAATGGATAAAACCTGGGAAGTCTATGTTTAGTAGCCAGTCACATTCACATTGGGAAAGACTTGGTGTATATGTATTCCAGTAAAGGGGAAGTGGACGTAGGAAACAGACGTACTAAAGAAGACCACATGAACAGCAAAATAAGAATGAGGGTACAGAACTCTGCTAAAATTATTTACAGTCAGTAACAAAAGAAAGTGGAACTGAAACTTATAAAAATATTATGGGATCATCCAAATATATGAATCCTCCTTCAGAAAATAGTCTACCTGCTTCTGTGACTGCTTGAATTTTGATGGACCCTGATTGTGCTTGTATACAATATTTAGAACTCCCCCTCCTCCCCCGGCTCTTTTTCCCCCTACTTTACCAGAGTATAGCATTTCAGATAACTATAACAAGTGCAATTAATTCCTATCACTTATGAGATTATCATCATGGGATTATCCAAAAATTGCAGTACATATACAACTGATGAAATGAATTGGTGGAACATCAAGCTCATCTATCAACAATTTTTTTAAGAAGGTAGCACATGAATCAATAGAGTTTGTGAGCCACGGCTCTACAGCAAGGGTACATATCAAGTAGCCTTAATTTAGCCCTTGAATATGCAGGCTTGCACTCAGTTGAACTATGTTGTATAGCCAACTGTGGTAAAAACTTTGTCTAGAGGTAATCAGGGCAGTGCTAATAAGGGAAGGGCCACAGCCAGGTGGCTTGGTCAGACTTCTGATGACACTTGACAATATGACCTTCCTTAGCAGCACAGCCAGCGGAGGATAGCAGGGCACCACTGGTGTCAAAGTGGGTGTGAATTAAGTCCAATATATTCCCTAATTGCAGTATGCACGTTAGAGGGAATTATGCCATGTACACATGATTTATGAAGAAAAGAAAGTCATAAGAAGTGCAGAGAACGGAGGATTTGGGGCAGACTTGTTTTTGCCAAGAAGACCTTAAGTGAGCATTTATGAATTGTTCTAATCTGCCAGCTTTTTCATTTAGTATTAGCAATCAGTAAGTGATTTGACATAGATTTAGGGCAAATGGAAATGGATGAAAAGCAATATTTAAAAGGAGGACCATGTATAGTTGGGTTGCCCAAACAGATTATTAGGCAACTCAAAACTGACATTATTGGACATGAACCACATTACACTATGATATTTTTCACAGAAAGCAGTTGTCATTAAGGAGTCAGCATTTTCCAGAGGTAACCTTACAGTAATATGTATGCCTCCTTCTGATTAGCAGAGGAGTTCACTAAGGCAATATACTCATTATGACCATTGAGTAGCAAAACTCTTTAAGGCAAGGAACATCTCTTACTATGATTCATGAAGTGCTACATATACTTGTGGAGCTAAATAATTATTAGTAAAATTAGTAAATAAATATTAGTAAATTAATCAATATACTTAAATTAATCAAAGACTCTGAAGCCCATCTGTTGAGGTAAATGGCAGTAGATTAACTGATTTCGACATCAACTGGATTCAGGTCCCTACTTTTTTTAATAAAATAAAAAGTAATATGCAGGTGATCTGTAAAAAAAATAATTTAAGAGCACTGGATTGAGTTAGACAGGCAGAAAAATAGATAGGTAATAGGCTTGATACATCATTCTTCGCACTCACGGGACTCGCATTGAGTTTGTTTGAAGGTTTGAGTATATAAAGAACATATGACAGGTCCTATTATAATACTTAACATTTATATAGTGCTTTATATCTTCAGAGCAGTAGACAAACAATTGCAATAGCAGTGTTCAAAAATACAAAGTATTCCCAGTGTAAGTTACACTAGAGCAAAAAAAAGTTTGCTGCTTTATATCAACACTGACGATTGTGGAGAACAAACTAACATGGTGGTGATGAAAACAATGAGAATGAAAAGATAAAAACCCAAGTACTCCTGTTGTATCTAATAGACAGGCAGTTAGAACAGTCTGCTATATGCATTTATTATTGTGCATTTATTAGATTGATCTGCATTACTTTAGGAATTTGCCCCTCAGGTCCTCCCTTGTGACAGGACATCCACACACTCACATTCCGTATGGGATTCTATTATTTCAAATAATGGACAAACTGAATATCTTTGTTCATTGCCGACATATCACATTACAATACTTCTCTGCTTTCTTATACCACACTTTAAAAATACAAACAAACAAACAAACAAAACCTCACTGCATTTCAGCCCCTATTTTTGCCTGGATCCAGATAGTTTTCAGAAGGAAATTAAAATCACAAATCTATCACTAGTTGCACATTTTAAATCAGAAACATTCCTTCTGATTACACAACTTCCTGCTAACCGCAACAGAAATTTAGTGTGAGCAGCAAACTCAAACAATACTATTCTCCTGAAACTAAAATTTCTACAGTATTGAGTGAGGTTTAGAAAATAACCCAAACAGTACCAACTTTTCCTACTGTTGTTTTGAATTTATACATAAAGAAACAATATAAGCTTTCAGCATGCCATATTTATAGTAACTCATTCAGATTTTTTAATTACTAATAAAGATAGATAGTTTAACACAGTTGTGCTGTGCAAATTTATATTCTAAAATGTTATTGGGTTATGTTAAATAAGCATATTTGTATATATACAGCAAGACTAGCTATGTTTAATATGATTCAAAGATAAAAATAACTCAGTGGTGGTAAAATGGAAAGTAAAAGGAAAATAGTTAAGCACAATTTAATCACACACTCAAAATACTCTCCTTTTTCAGATCTAAGTACTTCTGCTATATATCTTCTGCCTTTTCCACCCCCAGTTCCCTGTGTGACAACTACACACATACAGTCCCACAGAAAGATATAAAAATTAAAACAGTAAAACCACAAGACTATTAAACCTCCTTACTCTCTGGGCTCGCTATGCTCCTCTTGCTGCTCAGTGCTACAGACACATGTAAACAGAATTTCCTGCATCCTTTTCTGATCTGCACAGTACTGGGGTCTCCGCCAACAGGATTATTTCCATCATTAAGGCCACTCCACACTAACTTGAAAAACATTCCCATTGGTCAGGCTGTATCAAAACCAATACTACAATTTTTAAATACAAATCAGTTACCCACTATAACTACACACACACACCCACACATACTCTTTACTTATTATCATCAACTAAACACTTCTCAGTATTTCTTATGCTCTTTCTGAACTGCATATTCTGGCCTGATCCTGCAAAGATTTATGCATGTGCTTAATTTTATTAACTATTGACTTCAGTGGGACTGCTCACAGTGCACAAGTCTTTTCAGGATTGTGTTCTATGAATGAAACCCTGCCACTTTGGTAGGGGGGGAGGGGCGGACCATTTTGGGTGCTACTGTAATATACATAATACCGATGGCTGCAGAACACCATTAACAAAAGTCCTGTGATACCTTAAATTATTAGATATGTAAAAAACTAAATCTATTGTGAAGCTCACAAGGTGTGAGCAAACTAACAAAAATGAAAATACAGACCCTGAAAGAAAAGGGTCATTTCTTTAGCACTGAATATCTTTTACACCAAACAAACAAATTGCTGGTGCAATAAAGAAATAAATGTTTTTTCAGTGTTCTATAAAAGAATGCAGTTTTGTAATACTGTTGTTACACATGTAAGACAAGATTGTAACACTTCAGCTACTGCCTATAACAGAGATGTACAGAAGCGCTGCATGCCACCAATATGGGACCTCCTAGAATCATTGGGTCAGATGCCCTCTACTGATGTCATTGAAATCAGTGGACCTCTGACAAATTACACCATCTAAAGATCTGGCCCATTGAGTCTACTTCAGTCATTATGCCTTGTCATAAACAGATAGCTAAGGGTTAACGTCTCTTTCACCTGGAAAGAAATACTCTGAACCACCTGACCAGAGGACCAATCAGGAAACAAGACTTTTTCAAATCTGGGTGGAGGGTTTGTTGTGTGTGTGTGTCCTTTGTTCTTTGTCTTCTGCCTGAATCTCTCTCAGCTAGAGAAGGATTTTTTCTATTTCCTGCTTTCTAATCTTCTGTTTCCAAGTTGTGAAGTACAAAGTAGGTTTTTCTTTTGTATTTACATGTTTATAGTTGCTGGAGTGCTTTGAATTGTATTATTTTTGAATAAGGCTGTTTATTCAATATTCTTTTAAGCAATTGACCCTGTATTTGTCACCTTAATACAGAGAGACCATTTGTATGTATTTTTTCTTTCTTTTTAAGACCTGTTGGAGTTTTTCTTTAGTGGGGAACTTCAGAGAATTGGGTCTGCAGCTCACCAGGGAATTGGTGGGAGGAAGAAATCAGGGGGAGGTCTGGGTGTGTTAGATTTACTAGTCTGACTTTGCATTCCCTCTGGGTGAAGAGGAAAGTGCTTTTGTTTCCAGGACTGGAATTACAGAGGGTGGACTCCCTCTGCTTAGATTCACGGAGGTTGCTTCTGTGCATCTCTCCAGGACCACCTGGAGGGGGGAAGGGAAAAGGATTATTTCCCTTGGTTGTAAGACTCAAGGGTTGGGTCTTGGGGTCCCAGGGAAGGGTTTCGGGGGGACCAGAGTGCCCCAAAACACTCTAATTTTTTGGGTGGTGGCAGCAGTACCAGGTCCAAGCTGGTAACTAAGCTTGGAGGTTTTCATGCTAACCCCCATATTTTGGACGCTAAGGTCCAAATCTGGGACCAGGTTATATGACATGAGTGACAGCGCTGGGAAAGATACAATCCAGAAGCCAGTAGGAATATTATATTTTTCTTTTCTCTGCTAGGGGCTTTTTAGCAGAGAGAAACAGTTTGGTTTTAAAAGGGAACCAGAGAGAATTTTTTTTTCTGCTCTCTCTGGCAGTTTTTGGCTTGCATATTAAGCAAGGAACCATTAAGCTGTGACAAACAGGTCTTTTGTCAAACAATAGCACTCCCATTGAGAGTCATTACCAGGACTATATACATGCAAATAAAGTAGTTTTTCTGGTTTACTTAATATTGAAAAGATTAGCTAAAGGAAGAAAGGGAAAAAGGCACTGTTGCTAGGCAGACCCCAGGAGACAACAGAGCCTGCAGTTTAGACAATAAACACCGGAGGGCACCCCAACACAAGAAAACAGGAACCATGCCTAACAAGACAAAAATGATGGCCGAAGAACAAAGCAAAGAAGCAGAACGCAGGCGACAACTGGAAAAAAGAGAAAAAGAGGTGGAGCTGAAAGAAAGAGAAGAACAAATCAAACAGGCAGCCCATAAAAGAGAACAAGACGCCAAAAATGCAGCCCACCACAGAAAACTAGAAGAAGAAGAGGTGGCCCACCGCCGAGACCTGGAAAAACAACAAAAAGAAAATGAAGAAAAGGAGAAACAGAGAAAACATGAACTGGACTTAGCGCAAGCTGGGCTGAATGTGCCAGCCAATCCTAACAACCCTTCGCCAATTATGGTTCCACATCCCAGGAAATTTCCCACCTACAAGGCAGGTGATGACACTGAGGCCTTCTTGGAAAATTTTGAAAGAGCCTGTCTTGGGTACAGCATCCCTGAAGACCAGTACATGGTAGAATTGAGGCCACAGCTCAGTGGACCTTTAGCAGAGGTGGCAGCTGAAATGCCTAAGCAGCACATGAACGACTATAAACTTTTCCAAAACCAAGGCCAGATACAGAATGGGATAACCCTGGATCCTGCCCGTCGGCGTTTCAGAACCCAAAGTGGAAACCAGATGTGTCATTTCCCAAACACGCCTACTACGTTGGGAAAAATTATGAGGCCTGGATGTCAGGACACAATGTTAAAACCTTGGAAGAACTGCACCTCCTCATGCAAATGGAGCAGTTCTTGGATGGTGTTCCTGAGGACATAACACGGTACATACAAGATGGAAAACCCAAAAATCTCACTGAGGCGGGGGAGATTGGAGCCAGATGGATGGAAGTGGCAGAAAGCAAGAAAGATACGGTCAAGGGGAATGAATACCCCAGGGGGCACACCGACCATAAACTTTACAACCGAGGACAGCCAAAGACCCCACATACAACCCAAGTAAAGCCACAGACGCCCTATTCTTCCACCTCACCAGTCTCCAGTAACTCACCTTGGCCCAGTGATCCATCAGATGGAAGATGCTTTAAGTGTAATGAACTGGGACATATCAAGGCCAACTGTCCGAAGAACACCACGCAAGTGCAATTCATTACACCACCATCACACCAAAGATCCCCAGTCCCAGATGCCTCTCAAATACCCTTGGAGAGGAGGGAAAATTTGAGAGTGGGCGGAAAGAAGGTTACTGCGTGGAGAGACACCGGGGCACAAGTGTCAGCTATCCACCAATCCTTCGTTGACCCCAAATTCATCAACCCAAAGGCCAAAGTTACCATTTACCCCTTCATGTCACAAGCTGTAGACTTGCCTACAGCTGAACTGCCTGTCCAGTACAAAGGCTGGTCAGGAATGTGGACTTTTGCAGTCTATGACAATTATCCTATCCCCATGCTACTGGGGGAAGACTTGGCCAACCAGGTGAAGCGGGCCAAGAGAGTGGGAATGGTTACACGTAGCCAAACCAGGCAAGCTTCCAGACCCATTCCTGTTCCTGAGCCGTCCACAGATGCACCGTCTGTGTTACCAGAGACCCAGACAGAGGTAGTGGACCCGGATACCATGCCAACCACTGGAACAGCCACAGCACCTCCAGTCCCAGGCCCGGAACTGGAACAGCAACCAGCACAAGCAAGTGCAACCACATCTTCAAACTCAACGCCAGAGGGCGCCAGTGAGCCAAAACTGGCAGAAGCAACAGACAGCCATACCCGAAAGGCTCAGCCAGAGCCTGAAATACCCTCAGGTGCACCAGCGGAGAGCGGTTCACCAGCAACGGAAACCACCCCATCACCTACATCGCTTCCAGAGGGACCAAGCCCAAGTCCACAGTCTGAGGAAGAACTGGTGACCCCAGCCTCAAGGGAACAGTTCCAGACTGAGCAGGAAGCAGATGACAGCCTTCAGAAAGCTTGGGCGGCGGCACGGAGCACCCCACCGCCTCTCAGCTCTTCTAATAGATCCTGGTTTGTTATAGACCAAGGACTTTTATACAAGGAGATTTTTTCTGGTGGACACCGGGAAGAATGGCAGCCACAAAAACAGTTGGTGGTTCCAACTAAGTACCGGGGGAAGCTCTTAAGCTTAGTCCAGGATCATCCCAGTGGCCATGCTGGGGTGAACAGAACCAAGGACTGGTTGGGGAAGTCCTTCCACCGGGAGGGGATGGGCAAGGACGTTGCCAAGTATGTCCGGTCTTGTGAGTTATGCCAAAGAGTGGGAAAGCCCCAAGACCAGGTCAAGGCCCCTCTCCAGCCACTCCCCATAATTGAGGTCCCATTTCAGCGAGTAGCTGTGGATATTCTGGGTCCTTTTCCAAAAAAGACACCCAGAGGAAAGTACCACGTACTGACTTTAGTGGACTTTGCTACCCGATGGCCAGAAGCAGTAGCTCTAGGCAACACCAGGGCTAACACTGTGTGCCTGGCCCTAACAGACATTTTTGCAAGGGTAGGTTGGCCCTCCGACATCCTTACAGATTCAGGATCTAATTTCCTGGCAGGGACCATGCAAAAACTGTGGGAAACGCATAGGGTGAACCACTTGGTTGCCACCCCGTACCACGATCAAACCAATGGCCTGGTGGAAAGGTTTAATGGAAATTTGGGGGCCATGATATGTAAATTCATCAACGAATTCTCCAATAATTGGGACCTAGTGTTGCAGCAGTTGCTGTTTGCCTACAGGGCTGTACCACATCCCAGTTTAGGGTTTTCACCATTTGAACTTGTGTATGGTCACGAGGTTAAGGGACCATTACAGTTGGTGAAGCAGCAATGGGAGGGGTTTACGCCTTCTCCAGGAACTAACATTCTGGACTTTGTAAGCAACCTACAAAGCACCCTCCGACACTCTTTAGCCCTTGCTAGAGAAAACCTAAAGGATGCTCAGGAAGAGCAAAAGGCCTGGTATGACAGACATACTAGAGCACGTTCCTTCAAAGTAGGAGACCAGGTTATGGTCTTGAAGGCGCAACAGGCCCATAAGATGGAAGCATCATGGGAAGGGCCATTCACGGTCCAAGAGCGCCTGGGTACTGTGAACTACCTCATAGCATTTCCCAATTCCTCACTGAAGCCTAGAGTGTACCATGTTAATTCTCTCAAGCCTTTCTATTCCAGAGACTTACAGGTTTGTCAGTTTACAGTCCAGGGAGATGATGCTGAGTGGTCTGACGGTGTCTACTACGAAGGGAAAAAAAGACGGTGGCGTGGAAGAGGTGAACCTCTCAACCACCCTGGAACGTCTGCAGCAGCGACAAATCAAGGAGCTGTGCACTAGGTTCGCCCCATTGTTCTCAGCCACCCCAGGACGGACTGAACGGGCATACCACTCCATTGACACAGGTAATGCTCACCCCATTAGAACCCCACCCTACCGGGTGTCTCCTCATGCCCAAGCTGCTATAGAACGGGAGATCCAGAACATGCTACAGATGGGTATAATCCGCTCATCTACCAGTGCATGGGCATCTCCAGTGGTTCTGGTACCCAAACCAGATGGGGAAATACGCTTTTGCGTGGACTACCGTAAGCTAAATGTGGTAACTCGTCCGGACAACTATCCAATGCCACGCACCGATGAGCTATTGGAAAAGTTGGGACGGGCCCAGTTCATCTCTACAATAGACTTAACCAAGGGGTACTGGCAAGTACCGCTAGATGAACCTGCCAAGGAGAGGTCAGCATTCTTCACCCATGCGGGGGTGTATGAATTCAATGTCCTTCCTTTCGGCCTTCGAAATGCACCCGCCACCTTCCAGAGGCTGGTAGATGGTCTACTAGCAGGACTGGGAGAATTTGCAGTTGCCTACCTCGATGATGTGGCCATCTTTTCAGACTCCTGGCCCGAACATCTGCTACACCTGGAAAAGGTCTTTGAGCACATCAGGCAGGCCGGACTAACTGTTAAGGCCAAAAAGTGTCAAATAGGCCAAAACAAAGTGACTTACCTGGTGGGTCGAGGAACCATAAACCCCCTACAGGCCAAGGTGGATGCTATCCAAAAGTGGCCTGTCCCAAGGTCAAAGAAACAGGTCCAATCCTTCTTAGGCTTGGCCGCATACTACAGGCGATTTGTACCACACTACAGCCAAATCGCTGCCCCATTGACCGACCTGACCAAAAAGACCCAGCCAAATGCAGTTAAGTGGACTGATGAGTGTCAAAAGGCCTTTACCCAACTTAAGGCAACGCTCATGTCTGACCCTGTGCTCAGGGCCCCGGACTTTGACAAGCCATTCCTAGTAACCACGGATGCATCTGAGCATGGTATAGGAGCAGTGCTCATGCAGGAAGCAACAGATCACAACTTCCATCCTGTCGTGTTTCTCAGCAAGAAACTGTCTGAGAGGGAAAGTCACTGGTCAGTCAGTGAAAAGGAATGCTACGCCATTGTGTACGCCCTGGAAAAGCTGCACCCATATGTTTGGGGACAGCGGTTCCAGCTACAAACTGACCATGCTGCGCTAAAGTGGCTTCATACTGCCAAGGGGAACAACAAGAAACTTCTTCGTTGGAGTTTAGCTCTCCAAGATTTTCATTTTGAAATTCAGCACATCTCAGGAGCTTCTAACGAAGTAGCTGATGCACTCTCCCGTGAAAGTTTCCCAGAATCCAGTAGTTAAAAAGTGTTCTTAAACTGTAGAAGTCTGTTAGTTATATACTTAGTGGTATATGTAACGGTGCATGTGTTGTATTAATCTGTTTATTTTAAAGTTCTAGAAGGAAATCGCCGCCAGTGAGCTTCCCCACTGCAATTTGGGGGGCATGTCATAAACAGATAGCTAAGGGTTAACGTCCCTTTCACCTGGAAGGAAGTACTCTGAACCACCTGACCAGAGGACCAATCAGGAAACAAGACTTTTTCAAATCTGGGTGGAGAGTTTGTTGTGTGTGTGTCCTTTGTTCTTTGTCTTCTGCCTGAATCTCTCTCAGCTAGAGAAGGATTTTTTCTATTTCCTGCTTTCTAATCTTCTGTTTCCAAGTTGTGAGTACAAAGTAGGTTTTTCTTTTGTATTTACATGTTTATAGTTGCTGGAGTGCTTTGAATTGTATTATTTTTTAATAAGGCTGTTTATTCAATATTCTTTTAAGCAATTGACCCTGTATTTGTCACCTTAATACAGAGAGACCATTTGTATGTATTTTTTCTTTCTTTTTATATAAAGCTTTCTTTTTAAGACCTGTTGGAGTTTTTCTTTAGTGGGGAACTTCAGGGAATTGGGTCTGCAGCTCACCAGGGAATTGGTGGGAGGAAGAAATCAGGGGGAGGTCTGGGTGTGTTAGATTTACTAGTCTGACTTTGCATTCCCTCTGGGTGAAGAGGAAAGTGCTTTTGTTTCCAGGACTGGAATTACAGAGGGTGGACTCCCTCTGCTTAGATTCACGGAGGTTGCTTCTGTGTATCTCTCCAGGAGCACCTGGAGGGGGGGAGGGAAAAGATTTATTTCCCTTGGTTGTAAGACTCAAGGGTTGGGTCTTGGGGTCCCCAGGGAAGGGTTTCGGGGGGACCAGAGTGCCCCAAAACACTCTAATTTTTTGGGTGGTGGCAGCAATACCAGGTCCAAGCTGGTAACTAAGCTAGGAGGTTTTCATGCTAACCCCCATATTTTGGACGCTAAGGTCCAAATCTGGAACCAGGTTATATGACATGCCTCTATACAGTAGTGTAACCCAGAGCAATCCCCTTTTGGAAAGGTGCATCATGTTGATATCTAAACAGTGGCAACTCCTCCTCCAAACGTTCCCCCTTCCCTCTCCCTACCTGTTTTTGGGCACATTGATGTGAATAGGAGAGCTACATCCAGAACAGAACACAGCCAAGATTTCAGACTTGTGATTTCGGGGTATACTCACTAGAAACACCTCAAAGGAACCTGATCTTCAGAGGGCAGCCACTTGGCACTTTCTGAATATTAGTTCCCATCAAGGCCTCTCAAGTTGGACACCCCAAAGAATTAATGAACCCCAAAAATCACTAGTAACTTTTGAAAACATTTGCCATGAGAAATGATATACTACCAGCTTTTATGCATAGAAAACTCTGTCAAATTACAAGATTTTAGTGGTATGTCTGTCGCCGTCCCCTCCCCCACCTCCCGGGACTTGCCATAGAGTTCAGATCTTAATATTTAAGGAAATCAATATCTTTTTTTTAAACATATAAATCACATCACATTAGGTTTCTTTATACACTATATTGCATCCTCTGGAGAATATTCAGAGTTCTGGTTTACAGTAAAGAAAAGGTAAGCTAATCACATACCTCTGTCAGATGAAAACATACCCGGAGACAGGATTTTCTTAATTGTGCTGCTACTTCTTACACCCTTTCAGCTCCCTCCAGTCACCACAAACACCCATCTCGCCCCCCCTCCCCAGCCTTCACTCTGTTCACTGCAAATTTCCACTATTTAATATTAATTTGTTTGTAAAAATTGGAAGTTATGTACAGCGCATTAATCACACTACATGGTATTTCCTTGCTTCTGTTGTAACTCATCTTCCATGCCACCACTCCTGCTATCCCCCGCCTACAGCACGCGCACACACACACACACACTTACTTATCCAGAAAAAAAAATATTTAGACTTTCCCTCCACACCTTGTTTACCAAAAGCCTGATCTCACAGACCTTACTCAGGCAGAATGCCTATTGATTTCTACAGAAATTCAATATACCATATTACCTTTATTTAAGAAAAAGATAACTGATGGCTTGATTACCAGTTATAAATGCCTACATGAGGAGAAGATTACTAATATTTGGGGGCTCTTTAATCTCACAAACAAAGACATATCAAGATTTCATGGCTGGAAGTAGAAGCTGGACAAATTTAGACTAGAAATAAGGTGCAAATTTTCAAGTAAGAACAACTAACCGCTGGAATAATTTACCTGGGCATATAGTGGATTCTCTGTCACTTGAAGTCTTAAAATCAATAGAAACAACAACAAAAATACCTAGCTCTTATTATAGTGCTTTTCATAAGTAGATCTCAAAGTGGCACATTATCCCTATTTATAGATTGGAAAACTGAGGTATAGAAGTGATTTGAGTTTCCTCGAGCAGGCCAGTGCCAGAGCAGGGATAAAACCCAGTCCTCCTGATTCCCAGTCCAGTGCTCGATCACTAGGTCACATTGCCTCACAATTCCTGATACAAATCAAGATTGGTCACCATCCTAAGAGATATGCTTCCACTCAACCAGAAGTTATGGACTTAATGCAGGATGGACTGGGTGAAGGTCCATGGCTCGTATCATGCTAGCAGTCAGATTAGATGATTGTGATGGTCCCTTCTGGCCCTAAAGATAGACTATTGAAGTACTGATTGTTTCACTTTGCTGGAGTCCTGCCTAAGGGTCTAATCCTGCAAACACTTATGCATGGGAATAGTTAAAGCGAATTCAGTGATCAGTAACTAAGTAAGGTTTTTAAGATTAAGATTTAGGATTAATTCTAGGACTGTGAACTCTTCAAGGCAAGCCATTAATACTAGTTCTCTCATATGCCAGGCATAACCATGGTGTTATATTAATAAATAACTGTTTCCCTTCTGCCAGATAAAGCCAGCAGCAACAAGGGCTGGGTTCAGTATCTAGGGGTTCCTTTTCAAATATACAACACAAAACTGGCTCAAGCCCCCACCCAGTGACCAGGGACAATTACACACCACTCCTTGGGTGCTTCTAAGAAGCAATACTTCCCCTCTCACAAGCACAGAGTCTGACTGTAGCAAAAACTTTTAATAAAATGAAGGCATTAACCCAGCATTAATTTGGGAACACACCACAACTATGGCTCAAAAACACAAACCGCGAGCAAAGGAACCACCTCAAGTAAGTTGGGCAGTGTGCTTTTCCCCTCAGGGTCTTAAGTCCAGCAACCCAAAAATTCCTTTAACATGCCTGTCCCTTCTCTGTACTCCACTCACAGTTGCTGTCCTTTGGCCAGTGCAGCCCCAGAGTTCAGAGGTTCATCCACAGGGTTCACCTCCTACCCTGTATGGAAAGCAGGGTTAAGAGGCACCTTACACACTGCACTGCTCAGGCTCTCGCTCATCACCCCCAATGGCCGATTGCCATGCCTCTGTAGGACTCTGCACTGGCCCACTCCGCTAACCGCCCTGCTAGCCATTGCCACTCCTTTCCACCAGCAGCCTGCTCTGCAAGATGTCTTCAGGGCCATGCCACACACACTAAACACAGCTCTCAGTAATTTCAGCTGTTAAGGGAGCCTCACTGCTGGTGCATATTGAGAAGTCTCTTACAATAGAGAACCATCCTAAAGTAAATCTAATACTTAGACCTAGGTATCAGCAACTTCAGCTCTACAGTAGGTACTAAGACTCTCAAATTAGTCTAAAATAGTTCTTTTATTATACCATAGAGAGAAGACCAGTCAAATAGTGTCTAGGAGCCTTAAACAGAGCCCACACCACCAGGTACATATACCTGCCCTCTCTCAAATCATTGGGCTTTGAAACCCATGTCCCCTGCCTAGTGTGCCATTCAGTTGAGAGTGAGTCCCTCCATTGGGGTATGCCAGGTTGAGTTCTGCTGCCCTCAGTTCACACAACAATGATAGCAACTCTTTATTACTCCTGCCCCAGTAACAAGGAGACTGGGGATCCAACACCAGCCACGAGTCATCATTTGGGCAAGCAGTCCAATCATGCTGAGCACCTAGGCAGGGTGGGTGTGTCCATGTAAACATTATCAGCTTCTGAAGTCTTTTTCCACAGCTCACCACTAGATGTCAGGTGAGAGCTCAACCAGACTCTGCTTACAAATAATGAAAAGATGTGGCAAGTGTGTTGCCTTTAGAATTTTTATAAGCAGCCAGGAGAATAGTAAGGGCAGCTATTTTTGTTTGTACTTGACAATACACATCCAGGTGCCTCATATTCAGACTGATTTGGGCACTTTTATTTGGTCTGAACTTTACAACTGATTGTGACAATTGTGAAACATTTGACTACACCTAACACATAAGTGCACTTTGATAAAAATGGTTAATTTGTCTTCCTGGAATATCTGGGTACTTAGAACTTTTGTAGTAAGTCAAATAATTATATACTCACCAGAAGAACAAGGTTAAGAATTCTTTTTTAAGTAATTCATACAAAGAATATTTGATTAGAAGTGGTATGTGCAACATTGATCATTTGGACCACATGCTTTAACTGATAAAAATGGTGGTAGCAGCAAACTGGACCATTGCTTCCCTGGCTAATGTTGTATGGACTCTCTTCGATTCTTGTACATTTGATTCTTGAATGTATGTCAAATTATTCCTCTCCATAACCCTCAGAGCAAATCATGCTAGTCAATACATAGAGGAGTATTAACAGCATGTGAAAAACAAAACTCTGAAGCCCTCAGTGCTGATATCCAGTCCCAGGGCGTTACAGAGGAAAATAGTTGATCCACCCAAGGATTATTAAAGCCAGTGAAAAAAATTATTTACTGTGTCTCAGAGGAGCAAACTAGGTCACATCTTTCTCAAAACAACAGAAGTCAACATCCACTGTATTGAGGTAATTTCTGTAGCAGCCTCAAGTACTGAATTAAATTACATTAAAGCCCATTCCATTCAAAAGAAACCAAACCCATTCAGTTCAAGCACAGGGAATAATCGACCAGAGTATACATTTTACTAGCTAAATTAGAAAAACATATAGCATGGTTCTAAGCTCCAAAATTGTAACCTTTTGGAAAATCCTTATAAAATAGTTTCCCAAGGTCAGGATAAAATCTTTTTCAGCAAAAATAACTACTCTAATTCCTTTTCACGATGATTCTTGAGTACTGCAGCCTGTTTGTAATCTCACAATGGTTTTATAGTAATAATTTCTGAAAGGAATTATCTCTGATTTAACAGCAGTTTAACTGACATCAGAATTCAAATCAATACCTACTGGACAGAAGGATTCAAAATCAGTGCTTATAAGCAATTGAAAAGCTTCCCACTGGATAGCAGTGTAATTTTTTTTTCTAGTATCCTTGTTTTCCATGAAAAAGAGTCAAATTATCCATAGGAGAAACATTTTAATGTCTTTTTAAAAAATCTGATTTTTTTTACCCTAACTCATTTATAATACTCATTCCCTTCAGCAATTTCAAAAGGAAACATTTCTTAGTAGTACAGTTCCATTGGATCCAGACAAAAGTCCTCCGAGTGAATGGTCCTAGCTTCTGGTGCACCCCAGGTATCCAAAGATAATGTTATGGGATATTCATGAGGCCCCTGGCAAATTCCCCTTGGGTTTTCTGGGATAGGGGATGATTCGGACCAGAGTATTGATCCAAATCAGAACTTCCCAGTTCACGGATGTTCAGATCCAGAAATTCGTTTTGACTCATTGTGGTTGTCCCCCTGCACAATGTTTAAATTTGGACTTGAGCTTCCTCAAGATTAAAGACTGCTAACTTTTAGCAGCCCCAAAGGGCTATTGCAACAGCTAGATATGGCCAGGGCCAAATAAGACCTCCCCTCTCATCCCAAGCACATTCCCTGCAGAACATGGAGAAGGAATCATTTTGTTGGCACAATGGCATCTCTGATGAGCCTAGTAAGAAAGAGATCCTCCTGTCTCTGGCTAGACTGCACTTCTGTCACCTTTGCACAAGTAAAAGGGGTCAGAGCTGTGCAGCATAGTATCAGATCTGCAGCATTTTGTACACACTTTGAATACATTTTACTACAGAGCGCAAAGCAGTGAAGAATCAGACCCAGTGCATAGATTAGGCAGTTTGAACCAACAGGAAATAAAGTGGTTCTTTGTATTCCATATTTCAATGTTGCACTGATTAAGAACCAGCAAGATTGTGATGGTTACAAAAAAAAGCCATTATCATTTCAATAGGAGAATAAAAAAAAAAAGGTTTTTTTTGATAGGTGGCACACCTCCTTCACTTGTTAACACAACAATAATAGTGTAGCCTATCTACTGTAGTTTTCTAACTCACAGGATGAATAAGAATGGAGAGACTGAAGCCTCCCTGCTGATTTGCCTAAATTGTGTGGCTTTGGACTCAGTTTAAACCCTATATTATTTGAACATTTTTCTTTTATATGACATGGGTTATTTCAGCCAAAAAATAAAAGAGAAACAACCAGCCAAAAAAATCCCTAAATCCTTGCCTATGACTTATTCCTAAAGAGACTCTAATATCTCAGGTTCTCAGGGATTAAAATTTAAAGCAAGTTATGTGAATAAATATGGCAGGATTTACTTAAATGAATAATGGTGTGTAACTCTTCCTCTCTTACTTGGGTTTAAATGCAGTTTTAAATAAAATTATGCCTGACAATTATTAATTTTAAGTGTACTTCAGAACATACCTCAAATATCTTGAGTTAATGTGAAACAATTTCTAGGCCATTTCAGTCAAAACAATGCACTGCAGAGAACAGCCTCAATCTCCATGGAAGACAACAGCCCTTGATACTCTCCTAAAACACTCTGAGTTTGATACTTTACGGCCTGTCTTCTTCTATAGCCTTCACCTGTGTAATCAGCACACACAGATGTACATGGTTACACAAGAAAAAAAAGGCAGCAGAAAATCAAACCCTTATGAGGAAAATTTGGCATCATACATTGTACTCATATTAGTGTGTCTACACTGCAATGTAAGCCCAGGGTTAGGAGGCACTTAGTCAGCTGTCCTGTGTTAGGGAACACCATAGGGAGCGCACCTACATTTTATTTTAACCCTATGTTAAGGCTTTTAGCCCATGCTAGAACCTAGGGCTCTGGTGTCTCTACTGCAGTCCACAGACCTGAGTCAAAGTAGACATATCCAGAGTCCCTAATGCACTCACCCTGAAATGTGTCCACTTTAGCCCTAGGACTTGATGCACGGTGGGAAATTTTATTGCCCACTCTAGACATTATCTCAGGAAGCAGCCCACTTTGCAAAAGGCTTAATGGTTCCACTTTCCATTGCAAACCCATGAGGATTTCTGACAATGTGCTGCAGATCAGAGAGGTGATCAGAAGAAGAAGAGGTTAATGCTGTCCATGAGCTGCTGCTATTTGAAAAGGTGGGATGGCTTCGATTTCAATAGAGTGGATGTAGATTGTTTAGGATAGAAAGGACTAAGGAAGTTGTCTCATAGAATGTGGGATACTCTGGCTGACTCCTGGGACCCGAATAGGGTTGCCAACTTTCTAATTGCACAAAACCAAACTCCCCCTATTCTGTCCCCTTCTCTGAGCCCTCTTCCTCCATTGTTCGCTCTTCCCCATCCTCACTCACTTTAACTGGGCTGAGGCAGGGGGCTGAAGTGCAGGAGGGGGTGAGAGCTCCAGGGTGGTCCAGAAATGAGGGGTTCAGAGGGTGTGAGGGCTGGGTAGGGTTGCCAACTTCCTATTAGCAGAAAACCAACAACCTTGCAAGGCCCCCTAACCTTCTCCAAGGCCATGCCTCCCACTCACTCCATCCCCGCTCCCTCTGTCTCTCACTCTCCCTACCCTTGCTCACTCATTCATTTTCACCAGCTTGGGCAGGAGTACAAGAAGGGGTGAGGGCTCCAGCTGCACCTGCAGCTGGAGAGGGGCTTGGGGTGCAAGAGAGGGCTCCGGCTGAGGTAGAGGCTTGGGGTGCAGGGGCGGGGAGAGGGCTCCATCTGTGGTGTGGGCTCTGGGGTGGGACCGAGGAGGAGGGGTTTGGGGTGCAGGGGGGGCTTCAATGACTTGGGCAAATTTCCTTGAATTTATTTTCAAGAAGATGAAATTTTTTTTCAAGGGTTAACATTCTCTCCATTGAAATTAATGGATCGCATCCTTGAAATTGGATGATGCATATTATATGTTGTTCATATATTTTTCAATACTACTATATAGTTCAATAGTTCTTATTCAGGCAAAACTGCAACTGATTTCCATTTTATTATTGTCCTTACATATACACAACATAGTTTATAAGATAGTGCCCAATCTTGAAATATTTTAATGCTTACAGTCCGTTGGACTATTCCCATAAATAAAGCAGTACAGAATCCTGATTGCAGAATTAGGATCACAGTGTGCATATGGAAGTAAATCAGAGCCAAATTTTCAGTGAGAAGCCAACCCTGTTATTTGAACTGGTCCTGTTTTCTTCCAGGTCAGTTGATTGCCTGTACATCAGATAGAAGTTGTTCATGTTGTGGAGAGAAATTACTGTCTCGAGAAAATTCCATGTGAAATTCAAATATATTCTAAGAATTTTAAAACAAGAATTAGAAGAAAATTGAAGAAATCAAACAGATCCACCCCCCTCATTGATATTCATCTCAATTATCACATAGAACCCACCACAATTTGGCTCTAAGCATATATTGTTTGATGTGAAGCGGTGTGGTGCAGTCCTTAAAAAACAAACTCCAACAAAACAAATTTCCCCTTGTTACATAGCTTCTTTACGCCCTAAGACTCAGGATCCAATAAATTCCAGTTCAGAAGCACGGAGGAAAGGAGGAATAATTTCTGAAATACATACCAGCCAGAGCTATTTTCAAGGTATACTTTTAAATATTTTTCCTGATCTGCAAACCACAGAAAGATTATATTTTATAATCACAAATATATAGAGCAATCACTGCATGGAGAAACTAATCATTTGGGCCAAATTCTGTACTTAAACATTAAATGCACCCACATAAAATTAGGAATATCTGGCTCCTGAGTTTACAATAGATAAATATAGAGTAATTTTAATTTCACATTATCTCTTTAACACATTCCATTCTTGTGCTCTTTTATGAAGTGCAGTTCAAGTTTTTGGTTTTCTTTGTACACTTTCAGCAGGCTTGAGACTTGGCCAGGCCCCACACTAGAGGAAATACTAGGGGACTTTTGTACCCAATACCAAAGCCCTTTGTAGGCGTAAACATCGGCGTTGGGGCTCAGCCCTCTCAGGCGCAGCTGGAGCCAGGGCACTTCACTACAGGCAGCAAAATAGGTCAGCGTTCAGACCCCTCAGCAGGGGTCTGAGCAAACAGGTAGTCTATAAAGCCCAGGCCCTGAGTCAGGGCAGGGCACATAAGCAGTTCAGGCCAAGCTCCTTCAGCAGCGGGCTGAGCAAACAAGGAGTCCTATAAAGCCCAGCCCTGGGTCAGGGCAGGGCACTAAGCATAGGAGCCAGGGTGCCTCACTACAGTAGGATACAACTTGCTTCTGCATGATCAGCCAGCTCTGCAGGCTGGTTCCTTGGGGGTCTGACAGGGAATCATGGAACTTTGCACAGATCAAAAAGACTGAAATTTGAACATTTTGACCTATTCAAAACACTTAAAAAAATCTTCTGGTCAAAATTTCTTTGAAATTGACTTATTTCCATGAAAGTTTTGCTTCAAGGAATTAGCATTGTCCAGTGGAAAAATGATCTGTGGGAATTTCCAACCAGCTCTAAAGCCACCCTTTCCTCTCTCAACCATAGCTAGACCTCTTGCTACAGTGGTAAGTGACCAACCCTGCTCTATTTGAAGGTTGAGTCCAGGCCCCAAATCACCACCCTCTCTCACTTCTTTTCCCATATGATCCATCCCCTTTCAGTTGTTTTCTGTCTTATAGCTTCAGATTCAGGTTTCTTGTCCTCAACTTCAAATGCTATATAATCTCCCTTCCTACCCAATAACTCTGGTCTTTGTTCCTGCCTCCTTACATTGTACACACACAAACCTCTGTCTGACTTCTTTGTTCATCTCCTTCTCCAACTCTCTTCTTAAAACTTTCTTTTGTGCAGGCTTGTGCTTGGAAGTCTCCCATTTCATGTCAAAAAACAGACTCTCCTCCTTCATCTCATTCCTTCATATCCACCGTGATTCTTCCTATCTTGTTTTCTTCACTAATATTCTTTTCAACTGTTCCTTCATTTGAACTCACGCCTTACATCTAGCCCTGATCTTGAAAATATTTACCATGTGCTTGTCAAACCTTAGTCCCAGATTTGGACCTTAGCGTCCAAAATATGGGGGTTAACATGAAAACCTCCAAGCTTAGTTACCAGCTTGGACCTGGTACTTGCTGCCACCACCCCAAAAATTAGAGTGTTTTGGGGCACTCTGGTCCCCCCGAAACCCTTCCCTGGGGACCCCAAGACCCAAACCCTTGAGTCTCACAACAAAGGGAAATAAATATTTTCCCTTCCCCCCTCCAGGTGCTCCTGGAGAGATACACAGACACAAGCTCTGTGAATCTAAACAGAGGGAGTCCACCCTCTGTAATTCCAATCCTGGAAGCAAAAGCACTTTCCTCTTCACCCAGAGGGAATGCAAAATCAGGCTAGCAAATCCAACACACCCAGATCTCCCCCTGATTTCTTCCTCCCACCAATTCCCTGGTGAGTACAGACTCAATTTCCCTGAAGTTCCCCACTAAAGAAAACTCCAACTGGTCTTAAAAAAAAGCTTTATATAAAAAAAGACAGAAAAATACATACAAATGGTCTCTCTGTATTAAGGTGACAAATACAGGGTCAATTGCTTAAAAGAATATTGAATAAACAGCCTTATTCAAAAAGAATACAATTCAAAGCACTCCAGCAACTATAGACATGTAAATACATGATCTCTGTACTCACAACTTGGAAACAGAAGATTAGAGAGCAGGAAATAGAAATCACTCCTCATAGCTGAGAGAAAAGCAGGCAGACCGAAAACAAAGACTCAGACACAAACTTCCCTCCACCCAGAGTTGAAAAAAAATCCTGTTTCCTGATTGGTCCTCTGGTCAGGTGCTTCAGGTGAAAGAGACATTAACCCTTAGCTATCTGTTTATGACAGTGCTTGATCAACTTTAAACATTCAAGTAATTCAATTGACTTCAACTTGACCACTTACATAGTTAAGGTTAAGCATATGCTTAAACCTTTGCATTATTGGGGCTTTCCTTTGCCTTGTTTCTCTTCTGTTTGATCCTGCATTAATTCTGCCCATCAAAACTCTTATTGACTTCAGTGGGAATTTTGGGTAATCAAGAAGTGAAGGATCTGGCCCTTTGATTGTTAGCTCTTTAGTAGTGAGCAGATCTATGTTTTGTAAAGCACCATACACTATTATAAGCTACATTAGTTTCATTTAAATAACATTTTACCACTCTTCAGATTGGTTGAACACTGTCTATATGAAAAAATGTGGCATATACTGTGTTAGAATCACTGAAATGTAAAGCTGGAAGGGACCATGAGCGGTAAGGATGACTACTGGATGAAGTCAGGGGGTCCAGGGTTCACAGATTTCCCATTGGTTCAGAATATCTATTGGCAGCCCTGGAGTTGCATGATTTAATGCTAACTGCTCCAAAGACTAAGAGATCATCTTTGAGACAAACATATTCCGCCCCCTGGAATTTTCATGTGACAAACACATATTTACCACATACATTAGTATTAAGTTTCTGTATATCTGTTCTGCTCCAGGCTACTGCCATCAAGTTATCAAGTTATCCTATTGAGGTTAACTGGTCAAAGTATTTTAAACCACTTATGGTTTTAGTTATGCTTTCAGTCAAAAATAATAAGTGTGATGTTAAGTTGTATAAATGATGACCATATTAGCTCACACGTCGAAAGATTAAAAAAAAAATACATTGCTTCTTGTGACTGTAGACATTTGGAATAAAAATCAATTTTACAGTCAGGCCTGGTTAATCCAAATAAATCTGCAGAATACTTAATTTTATATGAAAAATAAATTCAGATGAACAAGCTGACATTTGTTGAGATATGTTATGGAACCTGCTACAAATTGAATCTTGGAGATATTTAAATATCTTAGGCCAACTGCAATTCACCAGGGATGAATCTGGCCCATTAAACTTGTTCTTACCTTGATGCACGCATGTAACTTCAGTTACCATTAATGAGCGTTATGTATGTGCATAGAGAGGGAATAGACAACCGAGAATTGAGATATATGAAGCATAAATGAATGAAATCTACCTATGTTTGAAAGATTTATAGTCAAAACTGTGTTCAAGGAAACACTAATGTGATTTCACACTTGCAAGGCATTCATGTAATGAGACAACACCTAATTTTTGAGACTTGTATTTTCTCCCTTAATGATTTTCTTTGCTGTGCATGCAGAAATGATCAACCAAACATCACTGATGCATATAATGGCATTAGCAAATGTACAATTCTAGGAGGAGATATGTTACAGGTGATTTTAAATCACTCTAGTATGCTTCTGGCTTTAGTCTATTCTCCATTAGGTAACACCTTAATCTTACATGTGGAAAGAGTGACTGCAGATTTATAAATTCAGTTGAAATAATAACTTGATCCATCACCCCCTGGTTATTATTTTTTCCCAGTTAAACATCACATAGAGTTGGAGAACCCTTCCACGTACGTGTGGAGGAGCCTCTCCAAACACTTTTAATTCCAATATGTATAGAACAGTGGATTGCCATTTCCGGAGTAACATTTCCCTTCCCCATCCACCCTTTGCACTCTCCAGAGCCCCCATTGCTGGGGAATCAGTGGAAAGAACTCCGCAAGGTTCTGCTGGGACAACTGTGAGTTAGACGGAGCAGAAGAGAGTACCAGATATGCTCTGTGGAAGTTGTTAATGCCTGAGATGGTATTAACTCTTATTGGATTTCCCTCTATGGCAGCATCGTGCAGCTGCGTGAGGATCCTACTAATGGTAGATCTTTGATGGCAGGTGAAGTCAGAGGAGCCATATGGATGGCTTCTGGCTGTGTACCTAGCAGTCTTCTCCCTGCAGATCTCCACAATGTTGGGAAAACTCATCATCCTCCAAACTACATGGTCCCCCAAACACCTCTGTGAGAGAGAATTATTTGCAGGAAACACACTGAGGGTATGTTTCCATTGCAAAGAAAATCCCATGGCTGGCCCATGCCAGCTGATTCTGACTCCTGGGCTCTAGCTATGGGGCTGTTCCATTGCAGTGCAGACTTCTGGGCTCAGTCTGTAGCCCAAGCTCTAGGACCTTCTCACCTTGCAGGGTCCTAGAGCTAAGGCTCCAGGCTGAACTGGGAACTCTATAGTGCAATTAAACAGCCCCTTAGCCTGAGCCCCATGAGACTGAGTCAGTTGGCACAGGCCAGACTTGAGTATCTGTTTGCTGTTTAGAAATTCCTATAAGGATTCCCTCAGTGTTTTTCCTACATTTTGGGCTCTCTCCAGGTTGTTTTGGAACAGGATAGTATTGTTAAATTATACAGCAAAAGATCCTCACAAGAGTGATGGTACAATCGCCTAAGCCAGTGGTTCCAAACTTGTTCTGCCACTTGTGCAGTGAAAGCCCCTGGCGGGCTGGGCTGGTTTGTTTACCTGCAGGTTCAGCCAATCACGGCTCCCAGTGGCTGTGGTTCGCTGCAGGCCAATGGGAGCTGCTGGAAGTGGTGGCCAGTACATCCCTCAACCCGCACTGCTTCCCGCAGCCCCTATTGGTCTGGAGCAGCAAACCACAGTCATTGGAACCTGTGGATGTGACAGATAAACAAACCGGCCCGGCCTGCCAGGGACTTTCCCTGCACAAGCAGTGGAACAAGTTTGGGAACCACTAGCCTAAGCTAAACAGTCTCCTCTTTGCTAATCTACTTTTAAGTAATATAACTTAGACGTATCACGGTTAGGATCACTTCATGAAAACAGTGGTATCCCCCACAGGTCTGTATCGAGATCAATACTGTTCAACATATTCATAAATGATCTGGAATAAGGGGTAAACAGTGAGGTGATGATACAAAACTACTTAAGATAGTTAAGTCCAAAGCAAACGGCAGACAATTACAAAGGGATCTCATAAAACTGGGTGACTGAGCAACAAAATGGCAGATGAAATTCTATGTTGATAAAAGTAAAGTAATGCACATTGGAAAACATAATCCTAACTGTACATAAAAAATGATGAGGCCTAAAGAGAAAGAGATCTTGGACTCATTTTGGATTGTTCTTTGAAAATATCCACTCAGTGTGCAGTGGCAGTCAAAAAAAACTATCTAAATATTAGGAACCATTAGGAAAGGGATAAATAATAAGACAGAAAATATAATGCCACTATATAGATCCATAGTACTGCCATACCTTGACTACTGCATGCAGTTCTGATCACTCCATCTCAAAAAAGATATTAGAATTGGAAATGTTACAGAGAAGGGCAACAAAAATGATTAGGTATATGGAACAGCTTCCATATGAGGAAAAATTAAAAAGATTGTGATTTTTCGGCTTGGAAAAGAGATGTCTAAGAGGTGATATGATCAAGGTCTATAAAATCATGAATAGTGTGGAGAAAGTGAAAAGGGAAATGGTATTTACCTCTTTACATACCAAGAGAACCAGGAATCATCCAATGAAAGTAATAGGCAGCAGGTTTAAAACAAAGAAAGGTAAGTACTTCACACAATGCCCAGTCAACCTGTGTAACTTTTTGCCAGCAGATATTGTGAAGGCCAAAAGTACAATAGGTTTCAAAAAAGAATTAATTAAGTTCCTATTAGCCAAGATGGTCAGGGACACAATCCCATGCGCTGGGTGTCCCTAGCCTCTGACTGCCAGAATCTGGGAGTGGATGACAAGCAATGGATAGTGATCCAATGATGTATGTTCTGTTCTTGCCTTCTGAAGCACCTGGCATCGGCAACTGTTGGAAGGCAGGATACTGGGCTAGAGGAACCATTTGACACTGTATGACCATTCTTATGTTCTTGTATTTCCTACTGTCCCAAATTATTTCAAAGCACTCCTCACACTTTAAGTGCACAGGAATTGCTTTACACACTCCTGTAATGTGTTGAATACTATTTAACAGCATGCAAAAACAATGCACAAAAGCTCAGTCAACAGAGAAAAATATTTTATATAACTGAAGCTAGAAGGGGAATTTTAGCAGCAGCCAATGTATCAGTATTTCAATTGGAATTTAATCAAGACATTTTCAATCATGCTATAACCTGGTGAAAAGCTTGATTGGATATTTATTCGGGACCAGTAGTCAGGACCTTGGTTATATTTTTGCTGTGTGGATAACTCATTGTTCCATTCACTGGCAATTGTAAAAAACACATTTTAAAAAAATGTTTAGGTCAACCCAAAACTGAAATTTTTGGCAACTCAAAATAGAAAAAAAAAATCAGGTCAAACAAAGCATGTAATTTGACCTGAAACTAGAAGTTTAATTTAGATTTTTGTCATTTTTTAAATGTTGGTAGTTTTTAATAAAAGCAAAAGAAAGTTGGAAAAGAAGGGCTAGATTCACAAAGGGACTTATACATGTAATTTCAACATTTTGGCACCATTCACAAAACCCAGGAGGCAGCGGTATCCCTTCTTTCTCATACCTTTTATTCCACAGGTTAGGGCACTCACCGTGGAAATGGGAAAAAAAGGGTTCAGGCGCTCTGAATTAGGGAATGTGGAAATTTGAGCCAGGATCTCACACATTCCAGGTGAGTGCTTAACCACTTGGCTATAGGGTAAAAGTGGGGTTATCACTACTTTCTCCTCTATTTTATGAATGGCACCTAAGTGTTGGAGTTTAGTGCTTAAACTAGCCCAAAAAAGAAACCCTGTGAATCTAGCCCCAAAATTGAAAAGAACTGTTTTGACATTTCAAATTTTTTTTTTCTTTCCAACCAACCAATTTGCCAAAATTGAAATGCTAACCCTCATACTATACTCCCCCCAACAGCACTTCCTGAAACATTTTGGGGCTACTTCTTCACTGTTTTGCGCCTTATTTAATCATTCACATTTACATAAAGTGGGTATAGAATGCCATCAAAAGAGAATTGTAGCAATTTGCTCAAACTTTACAAAGGTACAAATAACTGTACAAAATATCTAAGGCAGCGGAGAATCTGGACTTCTGTGTTTTTCAAATGACCTCCTATTCACTTATTGGTCTGGTACAACATTCCTAAGCTCGGAAAACCACAGCTTGAGGTGACATATCTATAGAATTATCTTATTTTATAATTCTTAGTAAATATCTATGATTATTTTGGTTCCTATAACTGAGTAAAGAAAGAAACGAAGGCTGGAAAAAAGGAAGGAATGAACTGTTTCTGCAAATAGAGAGCAAACTGCAAATAAAGCTACAAATTATTGCAAAATATTTTTTCTTGCAAACATGTATCCCAATCTAGGATGCGGGATATGAAGATGCAAGTACTTCCTAATGAGGTGTTCTAGAAAAGCAGTTTAAAGAGCACTTAGAGTATTTATATGGAAAAATGCTGAAGTCAGTGGCAGTTTTGTTTGAGCAAAGAGCTCAGGAGTTGTCAAACAGAGACAATTAACTGGCATTGGCACTGACCTGTGATGAATTTTGGAGATGTCTGGAATGTTTTTTCCATTAGATAACATTTTTATGGGATTAAATAAATTAAGATTTTTTAATTTAACACTGGTAACTCTTTGTCTCGCTCATATGATGCTAGCCATATGAACCCTTTGGGGCATAGCTGTTCTTGGGCCCATCTTTAGATAATAGGAATAACTATTTATGAATCTGGTAAACCATAAGGCCACAGATTTAAATCCTGATAAAGGAACATTTGGCCATATTCTATACTGAATGATAGCTCCTGGCAGATATGCTTTATTTTACCCTTATGATGAAACTTTAAAGAAAAGCAGATGACAGATGGAAAGGTTTTATGGTTCCATGTAAACTTTACATTCACTTAGACATTACATTTAAGGGGTATTTCTGTTCCCTCTGGTCTAGGGTTTTATAGCATTTTTAGGAACAATAACAAAAAGAGTCCTGAGAGAAGTCCCTGCATATGTGCTATCATTCCAAACATGTTAAGAACATCAACTTAATTAAGGCTGGGAATGGGCCCACATGCTTCAGTGTTTTCAGATGTTACTTTGCTCTCTTATAGGGAAAAAAATAGACTAACTTCTGGGGTTCAAAATGTGTTTGTAGGCAGTTAAGAATGTATTCTATATCAACCCTTTCTGTGCTGTGGAAATCTATGCCAGTCCCTATGATATATTTTATTCATGACTTTTATAGCTTCAGTCATGTAGTTTTTATTGGATGTGACATATAGCCCTTATAGACCTCATCCTATAAACATTTGTATACAGCACGGGTGGGCAAACTTTTTTGACTGAGGGACACATCTGAGTGGGGAAATTGTATGCATAGCTGGGGCAGGGGGTTGGGGTGCAGGAGGGAGTGTGGTGTGCAGGAAGTGGCTCAGGGCAAGGGATTGGGGCAGAGGATGGGTGTGGGGGGTATGAGGGGGCTCAGGGAAGGGGTGCATGGGGGTTGCAGAGTGCAGGAGGGGGCTCAGGCAGGGGTGCAGGTGGGTTGCGGCTGGGGTTTGGGATGCAGGAGGGGTGCAAGGTACAGGAAGGGGCTTAGGGCAGGGAGTTGGGGGGCAGGATGCAGGAGGGGTTCAGGCTCCGGCCCAACGCTGCTTACCTAAAGCGGCTTCGGGTGGCAACAGCATGCCCCAGGGCCAGGGCAGGCTTCCTGTATGCCTGCCCTGTCCCTGTCCCTGTCCCCACACCACTCCAGGAAGCACTGCAGCCCCTGGGGAAAGGGGAGTAGAGGTCTCCATATGTGCTACCCTTGCTGCGCCTCCAGGTACTTCTCTGAAGCTCCCATTGGCCACAGTTCCCCATTCCTGGCCAATGGGAGCTGCAGGGGGTGGGGCCTGGAGGCAAGGGCAACACATGGAGCCCTCAACCCCCGCCTGGGGGCCACAGGGAAGTGGTGCCCGCAGCTTCTGAGAGTGGTGCGGGGCCCTCAGCACCACAGGGGGCAATCCCACGGGCCAGATCCAAAGCCCTGAGGGGCTTGATCTGGCCCATGAGCCATAGTTTGCCCACCCCTGGTTTACGGCAATAACTTTATTCATGTGAATGTTCCCATTGAGCTACTTACTCAATTAGTTAATTACTTACCCGCTTTAACATTTGCAGGATTGGACTCAAGGAACTAATAATGAACAACAAAGTGTAGTTCTGAGATACATGTATGCCTCATGTTTTGTGAGTCAGAATCTACCTTGCAACCGCAACACTTTTGTGTGTTAATACATCTTTACCTTATTGTCTGCAAATTTTGTAGAGTGAATGAGGTGGGTATCTTGCCTCATTCAGATCCAGAGCTGAATGTAGTGCAGTATATAAGCATGGGCCCACATATTAAACAATGCAAATAAAAATAAATATTGACAAGTAGTCTCATTCAGTGAGTTCCATCCAACCAGCACACTGAATCACACAGGGCTTTTGAAGAGAAAATAGTATGTGATTGGAATGGGGCCTCTCTGCCCCACACTGGTAAGGATGGGTTTAAGAAGACTGAGAGTCTTTCCACTGACAATGAACAGGTTAAAGAGCACCTGTGGTAGGGTTTCCAGCCCTCCAGGATTGGCCTGGAGTCTCCAGGAATTAAAGATTAATATTTAATTAAAGTATGGCACTTGATGAAATTTCCAGGAATACATCCAACCAAAATTGGCAACCCTAGCCTGTGGGCCCAGTTAATCTTGCCCTCCTACACCAGTATCCAATCTCATTCCCAGACCTGTTTTCTCCTTTGTTGTCACCCATCACCAGTTGAAGCCTGGATTTAGTGGTTCCTCCCCTTAGCGGGGGGCGGGTAGTTTTGGGCAGGCTTACACCCTCCTGTGTGTAGGACTTTCAAATAATACACCAGTAGCCAATGTCAGGTGTGGAAGAGGAATCTAAAAAAGGGAGACTTAACCAGACCAGGGTTTACTAGGAAGGAGAGAAGAGCTCTGTTTCTAGGGCACCTTGCTACTTGTGCAAGTCTTGTGGTCCATGGAATGTTTAGACTCAAGAAAACTGTCAGAAAAGGATTAGCTGCCTGGAGACCAGCCTAGATAGGTGAGGGTCCTCCTCACAAACCTGTTTTCCTCTTTGGTTTTGGACTCTTACTGGAAGGGGTAGGACTTGAATGTGCCATGGCTTGAGGGCGAAGGTGCTGTGATGCCTTATCTCTGAGGGGTGATGCTTGGGGATCTGAGGTGGGGTGACTGCCTGGAGAACCTGGTTACAGTAATTCTGTAATATAAGACTATTAAAGGGAAGATATAAACCCTACTGAAGCTAATAGGACTCTTTCAATTGACTTCTGTAGGTTTTGGGTCAGGCCCATCATGCATACACAAGGAATAAATAATAATACCTGGCTCTCACAGCACTTTCCATCCACAACTGTCAAAGAGTTTTACAAAAGAGATCACTATTATTATTCCCATTTTACAGATGGAGAAATTGAGGCACAGGGAGGGCAAGTGACTTGCCCAAAGTCACCCAGTAGGACAGAGCCAAAGCTAGGAATAGAGACTAGGTTTCCTGAATCTTATTCCAATGCTCTATTCCTTAGGTCACACTAACTCCATTTAAAAAGAAGAGTAAAGTTTAAGATGGACCTGCAGCAATATACTCCAACAAATGATCTGGCCTTTTATGGGCAATCTTTCCTTTGCTATTTCTACAGTTCTGAATCTTTCCCTTTGCATCAATTTAATTAATGTACAAATTCAAGAGACAGATATTTAAAAAAAATATCTAGTCTAGTATCCAGTCTAGTACAGTGGCCAGTACCAGAGGCTTCAGACGAAAATGTAAGAACCCTACAGTAACAGATGTGTGATAATCTACACCCACATTAGCTATCATCCTGTTCTCTAATAATGAGACACCGACTAAGCCCTAAACCATGAGGCTTAATAGCCTTTCCAAAAGTCTTATAATTAATTATAACTCTGGATATTCTTTTTCTCCATTTAAATGTCCAATCCCTTTTTAATCTCGCTAAATTTTTGGCCGCAATGACTTCCTTTGACAATGAGTTCCACAGTCTAATGCAGTGTGTGAACTATTTCTTTTTATTAGTTTTAAATTTCTTGCCTTTTAATTTAGTTAACTATTCCTTTACTTTTGTGTTAGGACATGGAGAACAACCTAGTTACTGCCTTTCAGAGAAGTGGATTGCCTACATCAGTGGAAAAGCCCATTCTGTCCGTGTGGGAAGGATCTCCACTACAGCACTATGATGGCACAGTTGCAAAAGGACAGCCGTGCTGCTGTAATGTAGAGATTACTCTCATACACACTGAAATCTGAGGAAGTTTATACCTCTGGGTGAGTGTGTGCTTGTGGGAGGAAATGATAATGCTAATTACTGTCAATTCCACTAGAAGTTATATGCAATAAATCCCATCTCCCCCACAGTCCACCTTCTTCTGCATCAATATTAATGAATACACTCCTTAGATTGAAAAGTGGGCTTTTGATTTTGAAATGCTGTATACAACTAATATCACTATTAAATATAAAATGAGAAACGACTATGATTTATACATAATATATTGGCTTGTTTAACTATAATTCAAAGCCAATAAATACAGCCAGACTGAAGTTTTTAATTATATGTATAGTTTATCCTTGAGGCAGTGTTCTGAATCATAATGCAATTTTTCATTTGCATAGTCCCTTTCATCCAAGAATCTCAATGCACTTTACAAATATTAGTTAAGCCTCACCACCTCCCTGTGATGTACGTGTTTATTAGGCTCCTTTTGTAGAGGGCGTAACTGAGACAGAGAACTTAAGCCATTTAACCAAGGGCACACAGGAAGTAAATGACAGAGTTGAGCATAAATTTCCGGAGTCCAGACTCCAAACCCCAGTCAGCCAACTTATAAAAGTTTCTTAGGGTCCACATCACTAGAAAATGTTCACTGTGCTATATACAAAGACACAGATTCAAAGCAACCAAGTAAATCTGGAAGGAGTACAAACATGAATGCTGGGGATTTTTTTTTTTCTTTTAGGGAAGAAACAGGATTTTCTGCATGCCTGTGTGGAGAATTTGCAAAATAATATACATTTAGAACCTATAAAAATGGTAACTTCTCACATGAAGAAGGGAATGAGACCTCAGGGGGAAAAATGCACCCCCAAAAGGCTTTTACCAGATGATTTATTTAGACCTTGATTGTGTTAGCTCCTCCCAATACTGCTGTTGCTGCTAATCACAGGATGTTTCCATGTCGGCAGTCAGTTTGTGCCAATTCAAGCAAATTTGTAGCAAATGTGCTTTAATTTAAACTCTCAAGATGTTGACAGACTGATTCACAAGCCAACAAAACATCATCTTGTTTTCTAGCTTCAAAGACTGAAAGGAGGACACAGAGTTCTGTAAAGTCAGTGGGATCCTGGAAAGCTAACACATAAGTTAACTACAATGTTTTTGTTCATGCTGCGAAAGGGGATATCACAGAACTATCTCCAGCAAAACTTCTGGCATCAAAGTTATTTTACAAACATGTTGCAAAGAAGACTATACTGAGTAGAGCTGGTCAGAACAAGTGTACTGTTTTGTGAAAATGGGGAGGATTTTGGAGAGAGAAAACTTTAGCTGAGTATTTTAGGATAGTGGTCTGGGAATTACATCAGGATATGGGGGAGGGAAAAGGGTGTGGTTTTAGATGTGGACTTTATAATCTCATGATTAGTGTATTGATGTGAAAGAACCAATTTATTTATTTATTGCATTGCATGAGTTGGAGTGATTTTTGGGATGAAATACTGTTTTGAATCAGATAGAGTAGGGACTTGATCTTGGGTGTTCCACTGGGCAACCAAATCATACACAACACTCTCTACCCTGAGACAATTTGACTAAGGCAGAAACATTTTAGAGGTTTTGTTCCAATGCAGAATGAAAACAAATTGTGAAACCTGAAAAGATGCTGCAAAAAAAAAAAAAAAAAAAAAAAGGAACTGAAAAAGCATTAGAATTGGCTCTAATACCAAAAAATATTTTCTAATGGGCCTAAGCCTGATATCCATTTGTGCATATAATTTTTGTGCACTGATACTGGTATGTACCAATGATACAGTTTATATGCACAAATCTTAATCTGTGATTGATTTTGTGTGCCTAAATGGGTTCGTATGCGTAAATTCTGTCATTTGTGTGCATAGATATTATATTGGCAAAATGAAAGTCATATTTTGAAATCTTGGCTCTGAGAGCCAACAGTTTCAAAAGTGACAATTGATTTTTCTGTGCTCAACTTATTTTAAAGGGGCTTGACTTTCAAGAATGGGTGCACAGTACTTTCATAGAATCAGACTCCTTTAAGGGTCTTAAGCTGGGTACCTGAAACCTGAGATACCTAAAACTCATTAGAAGTTTTTGACAATCCAGGCCTACTGTGTTGGGAAATGCTGAATTTCATATCGCTCCACCACATAGTGTACCAGTCAAATAGCAAACTGTGATGAATAATACTTTTTAAAAACTTCTTAATAAAATCTCAAGTAAAAAAATCTTTCAGCCCTTGGAAATATATGAAACTTATGGTATCCCATAGTTGCCCTCTTCCATCTGGACAATGAAAGATCTACAAAGAGGATTTAGGAAGGAGCAGAATCTCACAATTCTGCCATGTAAATCTGAGAGTAGAATTTGGCTTGTGATGCCAAGATGAGAGAAAATGATTGACTGTTAATTAATGTTACTCATAGTGCTGTTAGTCCGCTTTAATATACCAGCTAAAATATCTGTGTAATGTTATGTTTTTACATTCTCATAGAACGATCATACACTGTCAATTTGAAGCCTCATCTACACAAGAAAATTGCATCTGTTTAATTTACAATATGTTTTAAACTGATTTAATCAAACCAATGCAAAAGGTAGTGTGGACATCTCTATTTCAGATGAATAGTGTCTTACTTTGGTTTATCTGAAGTCAATTCCTATCTGATAGAGTCTAATAAAAAATAAGCCTGGTTTAAACTAAAATAAGAGTGTACACATAGCCTTTTGCTCTAGCTTAACTAAATTAGTTTATAATCAGGCCTTAAGTTAAACCAGTACATTTTTTTTTCAATTCAACAAGCCTTGAGTGACATATTTTTAGATAAAGGCAAATAAAACAAATATAAAGTCTTCATGATAAAGAGGACAGTGTTTGCCTCCTGCTTAACATGCTGCAACAACTCTGCTTCTAAAAACGGCAACAGTCCTATGCAGACTGCAACGTGTACCACTGTAGAGATACAGTACACGTATATGAGAATCATGACACCATAACAGTTACCAGTTACATAGCCACAACATCTTTTTTCAAAAATATATTGTCCACTTTCATTACTATAGGGAACTGTAGCAGAGTGGATCTCTGCTCCGGGCCTGAAGGGATTAAAACGGCCCTGGAGAAAGCAGCCTTTTAGGCTGGGCTGATTGGGGAAGTGGTAGCAGCTGGGGCCACACCCCAAACTGAGCAACAGGCCCTTATATAAGGGCAGAGAAGCCAGGAGCCCAGACAGTCTTCTTCTGTCTGTAGAGGGAGAAGTGCCTGGCTGCTGAGGAAGCAGGCAGGTACCTAGGGTGAAGCAGAGCTGGAGAAAGGCAGAGGAGCTGGGGAGCTCCTACCTGGAAAGCCCCAGACTGCAGCCTAGAATTAGGCCAGGAGGTACTGGGGTTGCAGGGTGCAACCCAGGGGTAGGCCAAGGCAGCAGGTCCAACCCCCTTTGCCGATGATGAGAGGCTAATACTGCAGTCTGCCCCAGGGCATGGGGCTAGCCAATGACTGGGCAGTTGCCAAGACACTGAGGCAAAGTGGGGATAGAGGGTGGGGGGTTCCCAGGGAGGGGAAACCCCTAAGAAAGAGGAAGGGATTACTGCCAAGGGGCAGAAGCCCACATAAAATGGACACCGGAGTCCAGGGAGGGACACGGGGCCCGTAGCCAAAAGGCGGATCACCGCCCTGCAGAGGGTGCTCCAAGCTGGAATTTGAGCTAATTCTCAAAGCGACCAGTAGGAGGTGCCGTGGGGGTGAGTTGTGCCTGGTTACAGGAACTATTACATTAGTACCGCACAATCCAATTACATCCTTAGGGCTGTATATGCAACAATTTCTGCAGATGTTTCTTGTTATATGTAATTTAGAAATTATTTCACTAAAGAAAAAACCTTTGGAAAATAATCACCCTCTTTTTAGACGGATCCTTTGAGAAGCAAGAATGTCAGCATCACTACAAATGAAAATATGCTTACATTTGGAACCTCATTTAAAAGAGCATAACATTGTGCTTTTTAAATGCCAAAAAGTAAATTTAAAAAAAAACATGTAAGAATACTGGGTCAGTGCCATAGCTGCTCTTTAAGACTCACTTAGGAGGAGGAGGCAGAAGAAAAATACTTCAAGTATCCAGTAATGTCAGCACATACACAGTCCAAGTATAACACATCACCTCATTTAAATTCCCAAAGGGCTAGTGAATTCCATGCACATGTTGACACACAACTAACAAATATATTGTTAAATATGAGAGTTGTTCTTGTGAAGCTAAGGAGATATTCAGAAACTGAAGCTACAATGGTATCTATTAAAAAGGCAATATATATCCACACTTGATCCAGCATGGTATCTGAAATTTCAAAATTATTTCTTGTTCTTACAGTGGACAAATGTTTGTTTTGGGGATTTTTTAAAATATATATCTTATGAATAAGTAAGCAATTAAATCAACATGCTTGCAAAATATCCCTGTTCCTTCCATAATAATGACATGATCTATATATGGTATCTAAGGCAGCCGCAGAATAAGTTAATATTTCGTATATCTTTTTTAGCTCTGAGCAAATAATGTACAATGAATAATTAAGTCATTTATTAATCTGTTAGCAAATTGTGTCCTCCTCCCTCCAAAAATGATTCTCTCAATTTTTTTTCCTGTTCACTATTATTTGCCAAATTCTTGGTCTATAGAGTATTCACAAGCAGTTCATTGTGAGTATTACATATTGATATCCAGACTGCTTCAATAGGACATAAGTCAGGTGGTCTTTGTTCCCTGACGGGATGATGATTACTCTTAGAATCAGATTTCTAATGCAAATACCTGCAATTCTGAATCTAATATTTATTTTCTGCAAGTATTCTGTAATATTTGCTTAAACTCACTTATTGACAAATATACCATCCTACTCAAAAGTGGTGGCACTGCAGTTTAAGCAAATTATTTTTTAAATGAAATAATAATTGCAGAAAGTATGTTGCATTGTTCACCCAATTCTAATTCTTAGTCATTCAGATCATTAAGATATGTCAACAGTTGCCTACCTAACACGTCGTCTTTGATTTCAGAAATGTAAATAATTTCTTCTTCAGATGTAAACTGCATGATTATCTCTGTATAAATAATGTTGTACCAGGGTTGTTAGATCAATTCACTGCAAACAAAATTTTGTTTTTAAACACTCAACTGAGGCACAATGAAAATAAAGGATATGTCTATACTTGAGCTGGAGGTTTGAGTCTCAGCTTGAGTAGACATACCTGCATAGGTGCTGACTCCATGGGTGCTCCAGGACTCAAGCCCCCATGGGAGGGGAAGGGGGGCAAATAGCACCCAGGAGCCAGAGCTTGAGTGTGGAATGTGATGAGTTCTGTGCTGCTAACAACTTCTGCCCTTGGGCTGGGGGGAAATTGTTTATAAATAGAGGCAGGATATTTAAGATAACAAAAGGCTTGTCATTAAATTAAAGATCATTATATTATCCTGAAAGCATTCCTAGACACTCCAGTTAAAAGATAGAAAACAAAGGGTAAGAATTAATGGATCATTTTCAGAATGGTGGGAAGTAAATAGTGGTGTCCTGAAGGGGCTTGTACTGTTCAACATATAGACACTCCCCGACTTACGCAAGGTGTTCCAGAACGCCTTGCATAAGTTGAATTTTGTGTACGTTGGGAACGTATACCCGACAATTAGACCCCCAAAAATTTAAAAAACAGCTTACTGAATTTACGGAACTTTTTCTGTAAGTGTGGATTTGTGTAAGTTGGGTTTGCGTAACCCAGGGAGTGTCTGTATTCATAAATGATCTGCAAAAAGGAATAAACAGTGAGGTGGCAAAGTTTGCAGATGATACAAAATTATTCAAGATAGTTAAGTCCAAAACAGACTGCAAAGAGTTAGAAAGGGATCTCACAAAACTGGGTGAGTGGGCAACAAAATGGCAGATCAAATTCAATGTCAAATGCAAAGTAATGAACATGACTAAATATAATCCCAACTATACATACAAAATGCTAAATTACCTGTTACCCATCTAGAAAGAGATCTTGGAGTCATTTGCAGTACTCCTTCTCACTGTGCCTGTATCATCCTGAACTCATTCTCCAGCTTCAGAAGACTTCAAAATTATCTCCAGTCATCAATGGGACAGATGCAACTGAATAATGTAGCAATCCTTAAGGTGCATCAAGACAATGCCAGGGAACTAGATGCGAATATGATTGCTGACAGTTTCATCCAGAAAGCTACAGTGAGACATAATGTCTTTAAACTGGGACATTAGTAAAGACAGTTTATGAGTGAGTGCAATGATTTTAATGTACTGTAATTCATGATAATGTAATTATGTAGTTCATAAAAAGGTAATCATTATTTAAATAGTAAAGATACCAATGATAGACACATTCAGTAACTCGAATATGAAGGAAATGTGTAAATATGCTGAAAATAGCCTCTCCTCCAAACTGGCTGAGTGTTCTCTCCAACTCCTCCCAAACACACACCTCTTCAAAAGCACTAGCCGGCAAAAACAAAAGTCAGCACCTATGCATACCTGTCCTAATTCTCATTGAGTTAATGTACAATGGTGGCAGGAGGGCTTTCAGCTCCAAGTACAGTCCAGTCTGAGACCACAAGCACTTACTTGAGCAGCTAGTCCTTTTTACTGCTCACACTTCCACTGTCCATTCTAGTCTTAGCGCTCTAGCACTAGTGTGTATCCTTGAGCTGTGGATCACACCCCCAGCTCAAAGTGTAGACATACCCAAAGTGAGAGATACCAAACTGGGTCCTTGTCCATAAACGAAGTGCATTTTTAGAACATTATTCTGAGCATATAATCATTTTAATATCTGTAACTTCATACCGAAATAACTGATACATTCATCTTTTGGCTAGGACAGGGAAAGAGTACATACTATTGCTCATCAGCAATCCACTACCATTTAAGAAACCCCCTAACGTCATCTGCTGAAAGGCATGATGAAAAGGACCCTTTGCTCCCTATGGTGGGAAATTCATATTTTTTTAATGATAAAGCCTAACAAGAAAGTGTGCCCTAGCTTTAATTTTCCATCTGAGGTGTGTTTATGTGGAATTATGTGTAAATAATTCATGCATTTCATATTGGTTTGAGTAATTTCCTTATTAGATGAACAGCAGTAATGAAAACCTACTCGCTGATTATGGAACAGGCATAATTCCACCAAATTAAGGAAAATAATTTCAACAAACATGAATGATGTAAGCTCCAAAGGGCATTGTTTCTTTGGCTGCAAGTCTCTTAAGTCTTAATGAAAACAAAATAGCAAATGCACACATTTAGTGCTCTAGGGCCTGGTCCAAAACTTTTTTACTCAATGGGAGTCTATTGATTTCAACAGATTTCAGATCAGGCAATTAGGAATTAGACGGTAGTTGTATCTGTATATCCTTTCAACCCTTTACTTTTCCACTGATCCTGCCAACAAAGTTACCTGTTAAAAGGTAGCATCTGTTTCATCAGCACAAATTGGACCAAAACTACTAACTTTCATAAAATAGTGACACTATTAATATAGAATTTCTCATGTTCAAAATGTTTTATACTTATAGGTTGTCTGCAAAGAGATTTAGTGCTCAGAAAACTCACATGTAAATCTACTGCACAGTAGCACACTATAGACCTTCTAGTGCAGTGGTCCCTAAACTGTGGGGCCTGCCTCCCCTAGAAGGGGCATGGAGGAACATTTGAAGGGGTGCGCAGCAGTGCCTGGGCCAGCCCCCATCGGGGCAGGCAGTGAGCTCTAGCCAGCTCCGTCTGCCCCCAGATCAGCTCCGCCCTCAGCCACAGCTGCACTCCACCCCCAGCCCATCTCTGCCCCAGCCGCAGCTCAGTTCTTCCCTCTACTCCGCCTGCAGCCCAGCTCTGCCCTCCCCAGGCCAGTTCTACCACTGGCCCCAACTCATCTCCCCATCCCCAGTTCAGCCCCCAGCTCTGCCTTCAGACCAAGCTCCTCTGCTGAGCCAACTGTGCAGTAATGGAGGGAGGTATAGAGAGATTCAATTACTGGTAAGTGGGGGATGCGACAGGAAAAGTTTGAGCACCACTGTTCTAGGTTCAGTTAGCAGGATCTACACAGTGACTTAGCATTCAGCAGGCTAATGAGCTACAAATTTACATCCTGGCTTGCTGCGCACCATGGCTATGTTTACACAGCTCTTTGGAGAGAGCAGGAGTGAGCCTCCCTGCCCAGGATGACGGACTTGGGCTTGTGGGGCTGGCACTAGGGCTCTAAAAACTGGCTGTATAGACAGCACTCTGAAGTTGCGGGTTGGGCTGGTGCCCAAGCTCTGAAGCTCACCCCCACCCTAGGCTTCAGAGACCAAGCGCTGGCCCAAATCACAACTTCAAAGTTCTACCTATACAGGCTACAGCCATTTTCAGAGCATTAGTGCGAATCCCACAAGCCTGAGTCTATCGACCCAGGATAGAAGGCTCTCTCGTCCTCACTCCAAAATGCTGGGCGGACATACCCACCATATCCAAATAGAGATGTCCTCATTCTGATTAACAATAGGACACAGAACATCCATTGGATGACAACTTTTAGTTTAGCGGGATATGAAATGGGAACACTATTACTAATATGCTTTCACTTTAGACAATCAGTTTGTTTCCCATCCTGCCCTGATTATTTCAGCCCAAGAATATACATAGTACAAAGAGCAAAAATCTAGAGACCACAGAGTAGAGCAGTTTCGTGCATTTGCTATACCTCTCCAAGTAATAGCACAAGTTTTTTGTGGCTGCTACAGACAGAATGCTTGGCAAGTTTGCTGGCAGCCAGCAGATCAGTGAAAATAGAAATATATTAAATTTTTATATAAATCTTGCATGAAATAGCTCTCAGGAGTTTCAAAAGTGCAAACCACATACATTCTTTTCTATAGACTATCCTTTTTACGTTTCAAATTAAATCAAATTAATGTTGCATTACACTGAAAATCATTGCATTAAGCAAAACAGAGATTCAGATGTTAACACTCCTGCTCAGCGGAAGTGCTGCAATTGTCAGCAGAGCATAAATCACTTTGAAGTATCTGTAAACAGTTTTCCTTTATACATATTAAAAAAAAAAAAGCTTTTGCTTTTAACATACAGTAACTTGATACTATGGGCATAAGTGCTTGATACATGGAAACTGTTACAAAGTTCAAAATCAGGAACAGACTTTACAAAGACCAGTATCTAAAATACAATTTACACCTCTTTACTGTTAAGTATGAATAGAAAATAGCATGTTAAATACAAATATTTCCATATTTAAGTTAATATTAATTTCAGCTGTTAAATCAGGGTTTGAAAAAAATATCTTTAGTACAAAATACTAGGGCTGTCAAGTAATCACAGTGAACTGACACGATTAACTCAAAAATTAATCATGATTAATTAGTTTTAATCACACTTTTAAGCAACAGAATACCAATTGAAATTTATTAAATATTTTTGGATGTTTTTCTACATTTTTTCATATGTATTGATTTAAATTACAACACAGAATAGAAAGTGTACACTGCTCACTTTATATTATGATTTTGATTACAAATATTTGCACTGTAAAAATGACAAACAAAAGAAATAGTAGTTTTCAATTCACCTCATACGTGAAAGTGCAATTTACAAATGGAGATTTTTATTTGTTACATAACTCCACTCAAAAACAAAACAATGTAAAACTTTAGAGCCTATAAGTCCACTTAGTCTTACTTCTTGTTCAGTCAATTGCTAAGACATACAAATTTATTTACATTTACGGGAGATAATTCTGCCTGCTTCTTATTTACAATGTCAAATGAAAGTGAGAACAGGTGTTCACATGGCACTTTTGTAGCCGGCATTGCAAGGTATTTACGTGCCAGATACGCTAAACATTTGTATGCCCCTTCATGCTTCGGCCATCATTCCAGAGGACATGCTTTCATGCTGATGATACTCATTAAAAAAAATAATGCATTCATTAAATGTCTGACTGAACTCCTTGGGGCGAGAATTGCATGTCCCCTGCTGTTTTACCTGCATTCTGCTATATATTTCATGTTACAGCAGTCTCAGATGATGACCCAGTATATATGTTCATTTTAAGAACATTTTCAGTGAAGATTTCACAAAACACAAAGAAGGGACCACTGTGAGATTTCTGAACATAGCTACAGAACTCAATCCAAGGTTTATGAATCTGAAGTGACTTCCAAAATCTGAGACAGACAAGGTGTGGAGCATTCTTTCAGAAGTCTTAAAAGAGCAACATACCGATGCAGAAACTACAGAACCTGAACCATCAAAAAAGAGAATCAACCTTCTGCTGGTGGCATCTCACTCAGACGATGAAAATGAACATGTGTAGGTCTGCACTTTTTGGATCAAAACCTGTCATGGGCATGGACGCATGTCCTCTGGAATGGTGGTTGAAGCATGAATGGATATACAAATCTTTACAGCATCTGACACGTAAATATCTTGTGATGCTGGCTACAATAATGCTGGTTGCTGACTGCCTTGGCCTCTCGCTTCAACTTACTGAGTTGGGATCATACTTACCAAAATACTGTTCCAGGCATCTTAAATCAGTATATATACAGATATATACATATAGCATTGGCACATTCTACACATGGAAAACCTGAGATACAGAAAAGATAAATTACTTACATGCCTGATCTTGTGATCTAATCAATTCACTATTATAGACTTTAGGGTCGGAAGGGACCAATGTGATCATCTAGTCTGACCGCCTGCACAAAGCAGGCCACAGAACCCTACCCAACCACTTCTATAACAAACCCCTAACCTATGTCCGAATTATTGAAGTCTTCAAATTGTGGTTTGAAGACCTCAGGCTGCAGAGAATCCACCAGCAAGTGACCCGTGCCCCATGCTGCAGAGGAAGGCGAAAAACCTGCAGGGCCTCTGCCAATCTGCCCCGGAAGAAAATTCCTTCCCGACCCCAAATATGGCAATCAGCTAAACCCTGAGCATGTGGGCAAGACTCACCAGCCAGCACTCAGGAAAGAATTCTCTGCAGTAACTTAGATCCCATCCCATCCAAGATCCCATCACCGACCACTGGGCATACTTATCTGCTGATAATCAAAGATCAATTGCCAAAATTAAGCTATCCCATCATACTATAACTTCCATAAACTTATCAAGCTTAGTCTTAAAACCAGTAAAAGCAGCAAAGAATCCTCTGGCACCTTATAGACTAACAGATCTTTTGGAGCATGAGCTTTCATGGGTGAATACCCACTTCGTCAGATGCACGTAGTGGAAATTTCCAGGGGCAGGTATATATATGCAGGCAAGCTAGAGATAATGAGGTAGTTCAATCAGGGAGGATGAGGCCCTGTTCTAGCACTTGAGGTGTGAAAACCAAGGGAGGAGAAACTGGTCTTGTAATTGGCAAGCCATTCACAGTCTTTGTTGAATCCTGAGCTGATGGTGTCAAATTTGCAGATGAACTGAAGCTCAGCAGTTTCTCTTTGAAGTCTGGTCCTGAAGTTTTTTTGCTGCAGGATGGCCACCTTAAGGTCTGCTATAGTGTGGCCAGGGAGGTTGAAGTGTTCTCCTACAAGTTTTTGGATATTGCCATTCCTAATATCTGATTTGTGTCCATTTATCCTTTTCCGTAGCGACTGTCCAGTTTGGCCAATGTACATAGCAGAGGGGCATTGCTGGCATATGATGGCATATATTACATTGGTGGACGGGCAGGTGAATGAACCGGTGATGGTGTGGCTGATCTGGTTAGATCCTGTGATGGTGTCGCTGGTGTAGATATGTGGGCAGAGTTGGCATCGAGGTTTGTTGCATGGATTGGTTCCTGAACTAGAGTTACTATGGTGCAGTGTGCTCTAACCCCTCAGACAGAGACCAACACCTACAAAATCTCCACCAAGCATTCTCAAAACTACAATACCCGCATGAGAAATAAGGGAAACAGATCAACAGAGCCAGACGTGTACCCAGAAGCCTCCTACTGCAAGACAAACCCAAGAAAGAAACGAACAGGACTCCACGGGCCATCACATACAGTCCCCAGCTAAAACCTCTCCAATGCATCATCAGGGATCTACAACCCATCCTGGACAATGATCCCACACTTTCACAGGCCTTGGGTGGCAGGCCAGTCCTTGCCCACAGGCAACCTGCCAACCTGAAACATATTCTTACCAGTAACAGCACACTGCACCATAGTAACTCTAGCTCAGGAACCAATCCATGCAACAAACCTCGATGCCAACTCTGCCCACATATCTACACCAGCGACACCATCACAGGACCTAACCAGATCAGCCACACCATCACTGTTTCATTCACCTGCACGTTCAACAATGTAATATACGCTATCATATGCCAGCATGCCCCTCTGCTATGTACATTGGCCAAACTGGACAGTCGCTACAGAAAAGGATAAATGGACACAAATCAGATATTAGGAATGGCAATATCCAAAACTTGTAGGAGAACACTTCAACCTCCTGGCCACGCTATAGCAGACCTTAAGGTGGCCATCCTGCAGCAAAAAAACTTCAGGACAGACTTCAAAGAGAAACTGCTGAGCTTCAGTTCATCTGCAAATTTGACACCATCAGCGCAGGATTCAACAAAGACTGTGAATGGCTTGCCAATTACAAAACCAGTTTCTCCTCCCTTGGTTTTCACACCTCAACTGCTAGAACAGGGCCTCATCCTCCCTGATTGAACTACCTCATTATCTCTAGCTTGCCTGCATATATATACCTGCCTGTAGCGAGGCGGTGTGGCTCCCCTCCCCTTCAGGGAGGGTCGAGCCCCGTCAGTCATCTACTGGGGCAGGGCCGCTGAGCGGAAGTCCCGCCCCTCAAAGGGTCAGGCGGCGACCCGGAAGAATAAAAGCCGGGCCCCAGCCTTCAGTTGTGGCTCGGCCTTCGGCAGGAGCAGACGTGCCTGCCGCTGCTTGTGCCTGGGAGGCTGCCCGAGCCCAGGAGCTGCCAGAGCTGCCTCGGCCCTACTATGACGAGGAGCCGCCAGAGCTGCCTCGCCCCTACTACGGCCCTGAGGAGCCCCGAACCAGGCGTGGCCTGACTTCCCTGAAACCTGCTGCCCAGCCCGGATTGGGAGGAACCGATGGTCCTGGATGTCTCCGGAACAGAGGCCCCGGACCAGGTAGGAATAGAGGGGGAATTAGGAAGTAGCCCGGGGGCAGCTGAATCCAGTCAGGCTGCAGAGCTACCGTTGCCCATGTCAGTGTGTTGCGGTCAGGACCCCACTGACCACCAGTAGCGGTGACAACCGCTACCAGGGCCCCGGGCTGGAACGCGGAGGAGTGGGTGGGCCTGCGTTCCCCCTGCCACCCGTAACCAGGTGGCAGATGCCCCCTCTTCCCAGTCGGAGAGGCCGGTAACAGTTTACCTGTGTTTGGTGCCCCGCCTGAACCAAGGGCTGTTCCCCGCTGACTCTGCCACTGTTCTGCCCTGCCCCAAAGGGACAGAGCTACTTGTAACTGCATGTTTGGTGCTCTGCCCTGCTCCAAAGGGCCAGAGCTACTTAGAACTGTGTTTGGTATCCCGCCCGAACCAAGGGCTGGGCCCCCTTTGACTGTCACTGCTCTGACCTGCCGAAAGGCCAGAGCAGACTGTAATTGCAGGGAAGACATCGAGGCCGGTGTGGCTCCCCTCCCCCTCAGGGAGGGTCGAGCCCCGGCGGAACCCATCTACACTGCCCCTGGAAATTTCCACTACGTGCATCTGATGAAGTGGGTATTCACCCACGAAAGCTCATGCTCCAAAACGTCTGTTAATCTATAAGGTGCCACAGGATTCTTTGCTGCTTTTACAGATCCAGACTAACACGGCTACCCCTCTGATTCTTAAAGCCAGATATGTCTTTTTCCCCCACTACTCCCCTTGGAAGCCTGTTCCAGAACTTCACTCCTCTAATGGTTAGAAACCTTCATCTAATTTCAAGTCTAAACTTCCTAGTGTCCAGTTTATACCCATTTGTTCTTGTGTCTACATTGGTACTAAGCTTAAATAATTCCTCTCCCTCCCTAATATTAATCCCTCTGATATATTTATAAAGAGTAAGCGTATCCCCCCTCAGCCTTCTTTTGGCTAAACTAAACAAGCCAAGCTCTTTGAGTCTCCTTTCATATGGCAGGTTTTCCATTCCTCGGATCATCCTAGTAGCCCGTCTCTGAACCTGTTCCAGTTTGAATTCATCCTTCTTAAACATGGGAGACCAGAACTGCACACAGTATTTCAGGTGAGGTCTCACAAGTGCCTTATATAACAGTACTAACACCTCCTTATCTTTGCTGGAAATACCTCGCCTGATGCATCCTAAAACCGCATTAGCTTTTTTAACAGCCATATCGCATTGGGGGCTCATAGTCATCCTGAGATCAACCAATACTCCAAGGTCCTTCTCCTCCTCTGTTGCTTCCAACTGATGTGTCCCCAATGTATATCTAAAATTCTTATTATTAATCCCTAAGTGCATGACCTTGCACTTTTCACTATTAAATTTCATCCTATTACTATTACTCCAGTTTACAAGGTCATCCAGATCTTCTTGTATGATATCCTGGTCCTTCTCTGTGTTAGCAATACCTCCCAGCTTTGTGTCATCTGCAAACTTTATTAGCACATTCCCGCTTTTTGTGCCAAGGTCAGTAATAAAAAGGTTAAATAAGATTGGTCCCAAAACCCATCCTTGAGGAACTCCATTGGTAACCTCCTTCCAGCCTGACAGTTCACCCTTCAGTACGACCCGTTGAAGTCTCCCCTTTAACCAGTTCCTTATCCACCTTTCAATTTTCATATTGATCCCCATCTTTTCCAATTTAACTAATAATTCCACATGTGGAACCGTGTCAGACGCCTTACTGAAATCGAGGTAAATTATGTCAACTGCATTTCCTTTGTCTAAATAATCTGTCACCTTCTCAAAGAAGGAGATCAGGTTGGTTTGGCATGATCTAGCTTTAGTAAAACCATGTTGTATTTGTCCCAATTACCATTGACCTCAATGTCCTTAACTACTTTCTCCTTCAAAATTTTTTCCAAGACCTTACATACTACTGATGTCAAACTAACAGGCCTATAGTTACTCGGATCACTTTTTTCCCCTTTCTTAAAGATAGGAACTATGTTAGCAATTCTCCAGTCGTACGGTACAAACCCAGAGTTTACTGATTCATTAAAAATTCTTGCTAATGGGCTTGCAATTTCATGCGCCAGTTCCTTTAATATTCTTGGATGAAGATTGTCTGGGCCCACCGATTTTGTCCCATTAAGCTGTTTAAGTTTGGCTTCTACCTCAGATGTGGTAATATTCACCTCCATATCGTCATTCCCATTTGTCATCCTTCCATTATCCCTAAGCTCCTCATTAGCCTTATTAAAGACTGAGGCAAAGTACTTAGTTAGATAGTGGGCCGTGCCCAGGTTATCCTTAACCTCCTTTCCATCCTCAGTGTTTAGCGGTCCCACTTCTTTCTTTGTTTTCTTCTTATTTATATGGCTATAGAACCTTTTACTATTGGTTTTAATTCCCTTTGCAAGATCCAACTCTGCTTGGCTTTTAGCCTTTCTCACTTTATCCCTACATGTTCTGACCTCACTAAGGTAGCTTTCCTTGCTAATCCCACCCTTCTTCCATTCCTTGTAGGCTTTCTGCTTTTTCTTAAGCACCTCTCTGAGATGCTTGCTCATCCAGCTTGGTCTACAACTCCTGCCTATGTTTTTTTTCCCCTTTCTTGGGATGCAGGCTTCGGATAGTTTCTGCAGCTGTGACTTAAAGTAATTCCAGGCCTCCTCCACACTGAGATCCACATGTTCTTCAGTCCAATCCACTTCCCTAATTAATTTCCTTAATTCTTTAAAGTTAGCCCTTGAGAAGTCAAAAACCCTAGTTCCAGATCTATTTTTGTTTATCCTTCCATCTAGTTTGAACTAAGAGTTAGGAGACTTTGGTTCCAATCCTGGTTCTGACATTAGGTTGCTGTGTGTCTTTGAGCATCCCATTTAACATCTCTCTCCCATCTCTCTGCAATTATATTTACTTACCTTCTAGGGGTTTTGTAATGTATGATTAAATAATGCTTATAAAGTGCTAAATAAGTGCACTTTGTTATTGAAGCTCTTTTATGGTAGCAGTGAAAATAAATCAGGACTTTTTATCCCCTAACCCTGTGCTTATTACTGTAGGCACGATGAGCTTTAGCAAGTCTGACCCCCTTTTCCTTTAAAAATTTACCAAGTGCAAATCTTGATCTTTTGGCATTTCATGTGTGTGGTTATGTATACAAAACTGTTTTTTGGAGTCACAATGATTTCCAGTCTATTAAAATTGTGAAAAATCAGAAACCTGGAGATGCAAAAACACATGCAAACAAACTAATGACAAATGTTGCATGACATGCTGAAAAACTATTTTCACTATATTTAGCCAGTTCTAAAAATGTCCATCTTTCTTTCTTAGGAGAAAGGAAGTGAGAGAAAAAATTCAACTCATGAACAAAAGTAAGAGCATCAATATCCATTGCACACTTGTTTGTATCAAAAGATTATGCATGTAAGTTTTAAGTACTATAGTTATAAAGAATATTTTTGAGAGCATAAAATATAAGTTAAAATTTATCAATGGAAGAAATCTTTAACAATGGAAACACAGAAGGAAAAAGGAAAATGACATTTTGTAAATATACCCATGGCCACAAGATGTCCCTTTAGTATAAGGAATGAAGAAGTAATATGAAAAGTCTTGCAAATTAAAACAGCTTAAATATTTATGTTATAAAGAGAGGTAAAATGGCAACAGAAGAGAAAATAGACCAAATTCTGCTCTCAGTTACAATACTACAAACTGTACCAAAGAATCTCCATGGATAGAAATTCTATATTTGAATAATAAGATTATAACAGTAGGAATATATATCCAGCCACCTGACCAGGATGGTGATGGTGATTATGAAATGCACAGGGAGATTAAAGAGACTATAAACATAGAAAATTCACTAATAATGAGGGATTTCAACTATCCCCATATGGACTGGGTACATGTCACCTCAGGATTGGATGCAGACACAAAATTCTTAGACACCATTCATGACTGCTTCTTGCAGCAGCTAGTCCTGTAACTCACAAGAGACAATTCTTGATATAGTTCTAAGTGGTACACAGGATCTGGTCCAAATGGTGAATATAGCTGAATCACTTGGTAACAGAAACCATAATGTCATTAAATTTAATATCCTTTTGCAGGGGAAAATACCAAAGAAGCCCACCACAAAACTTCAAAAAGGGGAACTATACAAAAATGGGGAAGCTAGTTAAATGGAAATTAAAAAGGAACAGTCACAAGAGTAAAAGCCTGAAAGCTGCATAGAAACTTTTTAAAAACACCTTAGAGGCTCAAATTAAATGTATACCCCAAATAACATAAAAATAGCAAGAGGACAAAAAAATGCCACCATATTTAACCGACAAAGACAAAGAGGCAGTTAGAGGTGAAAAGGGATCCTTTAAAAATTGCAAGTCAAATCCTGCTGAGGAAAATAGAAAGGAGCATTGTCATAAACAGATAGCTAAGGGTTAATGTCTCTTTCACCTGGAAAGGAGTAACCTGAAACACCTGACCAGAGGACCAATCAGGAAACAAGACTTTTTCAAATCTGGGTGGAAGGAAGTTTTGGGTGTGAGTTCTTTGTCTTGGGTCTGACCCTCTCGGCTATGAGAGTGATTTTTCTATCTCCAGCTTTCTAATCTTCTGTTTCCAAGTTGTAAGTACAAAAATAGTAAGGCAATAAGGTTTATATTGGTTTTTTTGTATTTACATGTGTGTAGTTGCTGGAATGTTTAAATTGTATTCCTTTTGGATAAGGCTGGTTATTCATTTTTTTTCTTTTAAGCAAATTACCCTGTATTTGTCACCTTAATACAGAGAGACCATTTTTATGTATTTTTTCTTTCTTTTTATATAAAGCTTTCTTTTTAAGACCTGTTGGAGTTTTTCTTTAGTGGGGACTCCAGGGAATTGAGTCTGCAGCTCACCAGGGAATTGGTGGGAGGAAGAAGTCAGGGGGAAAATCTCTTGTGTTAGCTTTATTAAGCCTGACTTTGCATACCTTCTGGGTAAGGGGGAAGAGAGATTAGCTCTCTCATGTGTTTCCAGGACTGGAAACAGGGAGGGTGGAGTCCCTCTGTTTAGATTCACGGAGCTTGCTTCTGTGTATCTCTCCAGGACCCAGGGAGGGAACACCTGGAGCGAGGAGGGGGAAGGGAAATGGTTTATTCCCCTTTGTTGTGAGACTCAAGGAATCTGAGTCTGGGGGTCCCCCAGGGAAGGTTTTGGGGAGACCACAGTGAGCCAGGCACTGTATAGATTCCTGGCTGGTGGCAGCTTTACCAGGTCCAAGCTGGTAACTAAGCTTGGAGGTTTTCATGCTAACACCCATATTTTGGACGCTAAGGTCCAGATCTGGGAAAAATGTTATGACAAGCATAAACTCTGACAAGTCAAGTGCAAAAGTATAATGAGATAAGCGAAAAGAAAATCTGAAGAGCAACCAGTTAAAGGCACAAAAACTAATGCCAATTTTTTTTAAGTACATCAGAAACAGGAGCTCTGCCAAACTATCAGTAGTACCATTGGATGATCAAGGCACTAAAGGAACACTCAAGGAAGACAAGGCCATTGTGGAAAAGCTAAATTATTTATTTGCATTGGTCTTCTCTGCAGAGGACATGAGGGAGATTCCCACACTTGAACTGTCCCAGATTCAGGTGTTGATAGAGGAGGTTTTGGAACAAATAGATAACTTAAATAATAAGTTACCAGGACCAGATGGCATTCATTCAAGAGTTCTAAACAAACTCAAATATGAAATTGCAGAATCACTAATTGTGGTGTAAAATGCATCACTTAAAACAACCTCTATACCAGATGACTGGAGGATAGCTAATGTAGCTAATGTAAGACCATATTTTAAAAAGGCTCCAGAGGCAATTACAGGCCAGTAAGCTTAACTTCAGTACCAGGCAAATTGGTTGAAACTACAGTAAGGAACAGAATTATCAGCTACGGTGATGAACATGATTTGTTAAGGAAGAGTCAACTTTTGTTGGCTTTTGTAAAGAGAAGCCATGCCTCAATCTATTCAAATTCTTTTATGAGGTCAACAAATGTGTGGACAAAGGTTATCCAGTTTACTTGGACTTTCAGAAAACTTTTGATAAGGTCCCTCACCAAAGGCTCTTAGCAAAATAAGCAGTCTTGGGGTAAAAGGAAAGGTCTTCTCATGGATCAGTAACTGGTTAAAATACAGGAAACAAAAGACAGGAATAAATGGTCAGTTTTCACAGTAGAGAGAGATAAATAGCAGGGTTCTTGAGGGATCTGTACTGGGACCAGTGTTGTTCAACATATTTATAAACAATCTGGAAAAAGGGGTAAATGGTGAGGTAGTAGAGTTTTCAGATGGTACAAAACTATTGAAGATAGTTAAATCCAGAGCAGACTGCAAAGAGTTACAAAGGGATCTCAAAAAACTGAGCGACAAAATGACAGATGAAATTCAATGTTGATAAATCCAAAGTAATGCACATTGGAAAACATAATCCCAACTATATAAACCAAATGATGGGGTCTAAATTAGCTGTTCCCACTCAAGAATGAGATCTTGGAATAGCTCCCTGAAAACTTCTGCTCCATGTGCAGTGGCAGTCAAAAAATCTAACAGAATGTTGGGAATTATTAGGAAAGGGATAGATAATAAGACAGAAAATATCATAATGCAACTATATAATGCCATGGCACACCCACAATTTGAATACTGCACACAATTATGGTCGACCCATCTAAAAATATATATACAGCTGATCCTGCAAAGGCTAATTAACTTATGCGCATAGTCTTATTGAAGTCAATGGGACTACTCATATAAGTAACGTTACACACATGCTTAAGTATTTTCAGAACTGGATTCCATGAGAGCTATTAAATCTGAGATCCTTGATGAGCAGACAGAAAGCTACACAAAAGAAAGAAAAAGACAAATTTCTTATTCTTAGAACAAATAAAAAATGCTCCCTTGCACCACTTAATTACCACAGATATGATTAAGACAGCTCCACTGAGGAGTTCTTCAGTCTAAACATTCCTCAGGAGAGAAAGTCAAAACCCCCTGAAGCAATATCAGATTTATTTATCACAACCTTAGGGTATTGTTTTGAAAGTTAATCCCCTGGGAGTTTTCCCGTTTATTAGATAGTGTTGTAATTTCAATTGACAGAAGTATGCAATGTTGATTTTGAGTCATGTTTCATTGGGTGCTAACACTGCAGAAAAAGTTTGTCAGCTGTACCAAATATATAGCTCCGGTTCCCTTTATTTGCTTAATCTAGAACATAGTCAACCTAAACAACAATCTAACCTTTTGTTTAATACTAGATTTAAATATGCATATTCCTAACTTAAGCCATGAACATGCCAGGTTACTTTTTCCTCAGTATTTGTACAATTTTTAATCAACTTTATACCTCTCTTTGGATAATATTTTCTACTCCCTGTCTCCTTTTAGAGAAACAATACAAATTATGTTTGTTTTATATTTAAAGTACCAGTGGCAACCAGTCAATTACAGCATTGTTTAAAAATATATTGTCACTAGGTTGCTAGCTCCTTTAAGGCCAACTATGTGGAGCACGTTTGAAAGGGAACAAGCCTATCTAAGCAGTTAACTGAATAATGAGCACCTGATATGGACCTGATAAAAGGCCATGAAGAGGCAGTTGAAGGGAGGTATTAATAGATTTAGGAGTTCTTTGAGATTGTATAACAGGGGTCTAGCACAGCATATGCTATTCTCTGTGTAATGACAGTAAGTTTCCTGCTTTTTACTCCTGTTAATATGCCAGGATAAACATAAATAAAAGAGCAAGATATATTTTTCTCTGGTATGTAAATTGTCATTGGAATAGTTAAATAAGGCCAAGAGCAACAAAGACTTAGGCTGTTTGCCAGAAGCTGGGAATGGGCAAAAGGAGATGGATCACTTGATGGTTACCTGTTCTGTTCGTTCCCTCCTGGGTATCTGTCATTGGCCACTGTTGGAAGACGGGATTCTGGGCTAGATGGACCTTTGGTCTGATCCAGTAGGGCCATTCTTATGTTCATGCTACAGCAGTACAGCTGAAGCCCTGCAGCTGTAGCATAGATACTTACCACAATAAGTCCACCCTCTAAGGGCTTGGCTACACTGGAGAGTTGCAGCGCTGGTGGTGGCTTTACAGCGCTGCAACTTACTCACCGTCCACACTTGCAAGGCACATACAGCGCTATATCTCCCTGGCTACAGCGCTGCATGTACTCCACCTCTGCCTGGGGAATAACGACTGAAGCGCTGGTGATGCAGCACTGCTCCGCCAGTGTGGCCACCAAAAGCTCTGTTATTGGCCTCCAGAGGTATTCGGAGGTATCCCAGAATGCCTGCTCAACCACTCTGCTCATCAGTTCGAACTCTACTGCCCTGGCCTCAGGTGACTTGCCCTCTAAATGCCCCAGGAAATTTAAAAATCCCCTTCCTGTTTGCTCAGTCAGGTGTGGAGTGCAATCAGTGAATCTTTCCAGGTGACCATGCCTCCACGTGCCAAATGAGCCCCAGCATGGAGCAATGGTGAGTTGCTGGACCTCATCAGTGTTTGGGGGGAGGAAGCTGTGCAGTCACAGCTGCGCTCCAGCCGTAGGAACTACGATACCTATGGGCAGATATCAAGGGCCATGCTGGAAAGGGGCCATGACCGGGACGTGGTGTAATGCAGGGCTAAAGTGAAGGAGCTGCGGAGTGCCTATTGCAAAGCCCATGAGGGAAACCGTCGCTCCGGTGCTGCCCCCACGACCTGCCGTTTTTACAAGAAGTTGGATGTGATACTTGGGGGGTGACCCCACCGCCAATCCGAGGACCACGATGGACACCTCAGAGTAAGGGGGCAGGAGGGGGGATAGGAGGAAACCGAGAGTGAGGGTACTGTGGTGGGGGGAGACACCTTGGAGTCCCAGGAGGCATGCAGCCAGGAGCTCTTCTCAAGCCAGGAGGAAGGCAACCAGTCGCAGCAGCCAGTACTTGGTGAAGGACAAGCAGAGGAGCGGGTTCCCGGTAAGCGGCTTTTATTTTCAGGATGGAAATGTTTCGGGAGAGGAGGGAGGGTTAGGGCTGCATGCATGCATGCCTAGATGTGGAATAGCCCATTGATGTGGTCTATCACGTCGCGGTAATCGGCCTCAGTAATCTCTTCAAAGTTTCAGCCAGAGCATGGGCAATGCACTTGCACAAATTTTTAGGGAGAGCCACTGTGGTCCTTGTTCCAGTCAGGCTAAGGCGTCTGCACCACTGTGCTGCGAGGAGTGGGGGGACCATTGCTGCACACAAGCAAGTTGCATAGGGGCCAGGGCAGAATCCGCATTGCTGTAGAAGACCCTCCCGCTCTTCCCAGGTGACCCGCAGCAGCGATATCTTCCAGGATTAACTCCTGTGGAAAATGTTGGGAGAGTGTTCAGTGTAGGTGCCCCCTGCAGCTGTTTGCTTTCCCCAACGAACAGAAACCCTGCACAGCCCTGAAGCAATCAGTCCCCCTTACTCACCATTTCAGGGCTCCTGTGGGTTATGTGCGCTCTCTTTGGTATGGGAAAATTATGCTAAAGTGAAGACTGTAAACTCCTTCACTGTGTGGGAATAACTGTCTGAGACATAAACAATACTGCCTTTGTTAACTGTTGCCTTTTTTGCCTTTCCAACAGCTCAAAGACTCCAAAACCTGCGGAAGAAGCCACAAAAAAGCAAAGACGACCTGCTGAAAGCAGTTACGGATCACTCTGCCAGAAAAAATAAAAAACTACAGGACTGGAGGGAAAGGGAAAGCAGGAGCCGCCAGAGAAACGCAGCGGCCAGGAAGAAAAGCACAAAGCAGCGGATAAGCCTCCTGGCGCGCCAAGCGGACTCTATCCAAGCGCTCGTAGCCTTGCAGGCAGAGCACTACCGTGCCGCCCGCCCCCCCACATCCCAAAGCTCTTTCCCTTGTGCCCCAATGTCAGCTCCAACCCCCCTTCCCCAGCATCCAGGTTCTTACCTCCACCAGCTGCCTCCAACACCTGTACGTTCACCAACCAGCCCTGAGAACTACGACCCTTACCCTCTGCACTCAACCCCCATCACCATGCAGTATAGACATCCTGAAGTGTAGCAGTCATTGCACAGCACTCCAGACAGGACATATTCAAACCTGTGACTGTACAGTTCACCACCATACCCCGCTGCCCTTTTAGGTTCCCAAAATGTTGTGTGTCTGTCAAGAAAGTAATTTTCTTTTCAATAAATCAATTCTTGGCTTTGAAAACAGTCTTTATTATTGCAGAAAGTCAAAAATACCGTAGCCCAGGAAAGAAACAGGCACTGCAAATCAGCTTAGGAAAAACAGATTCCTACTAACATTGTAACCACTGCACTTCACTCCCATGCAAGGCACCAAACATTACTGTTGGTTTTCAGCCATAAATTCCTCCCTCAAGGCATCCGTAATCCTTGAAGCCTGTGTTGGGCCTCTCTAGTAGCCTTGCTCTCTGGCTGTGCAAATTCAGCCTCCAGGTGTTGAACCTCGGAGGCCCATTACTGACTGAATGTTTTACCCTTCCCTTCACAAATATTATGGAGGGTACAGCATGCGGATATAACCGCAGGGATGCTGCTTTCCCCCAAGTCTAGCTTCCCATACAGAGATCGCCAGCGCCCTTTTAAATGGCCAAAAGCACACTCCAGTCATTTAGCATCGGCTCAGCCTGTAGTTGAACCGGTCCTTGCTCCTGTCAAGCTTCCCTGTATACGGTTTCATGAGCTATGGCATTAATGGGTAAGCGGGGTCTCCAAGGATCACAATGGGCATTTCAACATCCTCTACTGTTATCTTGCAATCTGGGAAAAAAGTCCCGGCCTGCAGCTTCCGAAACAGGCCAGTGTTCTGAAAGATGTGCGCATCATGCACCTTTCCAGGCCAGCCTGTGTTAATGTCAGTGAAATGCCCACGGTGATCCACAAGAGCCTGGAGAACCATAGAGAAATACCCCTTCCGATTAATGTCCTCGGATGCTAGGTGGGGTGGTGCTAGAATAGGAATATGCGTCCCATCTATCGCCCCTCCACAGTTAGGGAAACCCATTTGTGCAAAGCCATCCACAATGTCCTGCACGTTCCCCAGAGTCATGGTTCTTCTCAGCAGGATGCGATTAATGTCCCTGCAAACTTGCATCAAAACAATCCCAACGGTTGACTTTTCCACTCCAAACTGGTTCCCTACTGATCGGTAGCTGTCTGGAGTTGCTAGCTTCCAGATTGCAATAGCCACCCGCTTCTCCACTGGCAGGGCAGCTCTCAATCTCGTGTCCTTGCGCCGCAGGGTGGGGGCGAGCTCAGCACACAGTCCCATGAAAGTGGCTTTTCTCATCCGAAAGTTCTGCAGCCACTGTTCGTCATCCCAGACTTCCATGATGATGTGATCCCACCACTCAGTGCTTGTTTCCCGAGCCCAAAAGCGGCGTTCCATGGTGCTGAGCATTTCCGTGAATGCCACAAGCAATTTAGTGTCGTACGCGTCAGGCGACTCGATATCATCGTCGGACTCCTCATCACTTTGGATCTTAAGGAATAGCTCAACTGCCAAACGTGATGTGCTGGCGACACTCATCAGCAAAGTCCTCAGCAGCTCGGGCTCCATTTCCCACAGAAATCGCGCTGCACAGAAACCATTGGGAGACTCACAATGGCGCCAAACGTGGACGGAAAAACAGGGACTGCTGGGATGTTAAGTGATGCACCACGGGGCGTTGGGAAAGGAAGCGGAATGACCCACATCCTTCCGTCCCCTTCCCACAACGCAAAATGGGACGAGGTGCTCTGTGGGATAGCTGCCCACAATGCACCACTCCCAACAGCGCTGCAAATGCTGCAAATGTGGCCACGCTGCAGTGCTGGTAGCTGTCAGTGTGGCCACACAGCAGTGCTTTCCCTACACAGCTGTACCTCCCAGCCCTGTACAGCTGTAAGTGTAGCCATGGCCTAAGATGAGGGGAGAGCTCTCTCCTTTACTTAATCCACCCCAAGAAGCAGCCACAGCTGTTGTGGGAAAAGCTCTTCACATGGTGGTTTAGGTCAGTCTAACTTATGTCACTCAGGAGTGGCTTCAGCCCTGAGCCCAGTGAATCTAACACTGGCCCCGTGACTCCATTAAAACAGGTCACAACACTCACAGTTGAGAACTGCTGTGCTGCATCTTCCCCTTTTTGCTGGAGCCCACTTTGCCCTGTAAAGGTTGGGCACCGTGGTCTCTTGGACAGAAAAGTTTCATCTCCTTTCTCCAACAGGCCTACTTATCATGGTTCTGACTTTTCTTTTTAAAGACGTCCTCAGTGAAAAGTGTTGTTAACTAATTACCAACTCCACTGTGGTGTCTAAAACCAAACCCTCACAGCAGGGAGCATGCTGCTGCTGCTGGGACAATTTGCACAGGTGAATGCACTGAGAACCCAGAGCATGTGTGGCTCTGACTCCCAACAGCAGCGCAATGCAGAAAGGGGCGAGCTCAAGGGCAGAAACACGGGAAAGGATAGTTTGTGATCTGGAGCGCGGCTCGGCAGGGGGCGAGAAGTCAGCTCTGGGCTGCATGCACTGCCGCAGGCGGGCCTCACGTTAGCAGCGTGCGTGTGATTTTGGGGACTAACGCGGGGGGGCGGGGATTCTCCGCTCAGCTCCCCGAGCCGGCTAGGCTGGCGTGGGGGACGCGACGGAAAGGGCAGGGGCCAATAGGAGCGGCTCGCGCCGGGCGTTCGGAAGAGAACACGCTCTGAAGGGGCGTGGCCTGCGGCCCCGGCAGCCGCCTCTCTTCCCCTAACGCTCCAGCGGCGCGCGCCCCCCCCATCCTGTGCTCTCTGCGCTTGCGCGGGGGGCGTCAGCCGAGGCTCGCGGTGAGGTTTGGTTTCCCCCGCTGGCCGGAAGTTGTGCTGCTTTCCCGAGTCCTCCTGTCAACATGGCTGCGGCGAGCGGGCGGTGCTGGCTCCTCTGGGCAGCAGGTAAACCCAGGGGCGCGTTATTCGCTGCTCCGCGGCCCCCTAGCGGGGGGAGGGGGCAGGGACAGGGTCACGGGGGCTCGTGCGCGGAGGCGGCGAGATGGGGACTTGAGGGGGGGAAGGAAATGTGGGGGAGGGGTCTTTGCGGGAGCGGCTGTTAGGAAAGGGGGGGAGGGAGGATTGTTGGGGGGCCCGAGGTTTGCGGGGAGGAGTCATTGCCCCAAAGCTACTTGCGGGCGGGAAGGCTGAGGGATGAAAGGGGAGAGAATCGGGGTGTGGGTCTGTTGGGGCGGAGACCAGGCAAAGACCCTCCAAATAAAAGTGGTCGGGCCAAGCAGACTGGCTAAATTCACTAGAGCGATGGTTTTCAAATTTCTTTTTTTGGAGGAGGGATGCCTGCGACCCAACGGTGCTGGGGTAGGGGTTTGGGGTGTGGCAGGGCTGAGGGTTGGGGTGTGGGAGTGAGGACTGCGGCGTGGGGCCAGGAATGAGGGGTTCAGAGTGTGGAGTGGGGGCTTTGGGCTGGGGATGAGGCGTTTGAGGTGCGGGGGAGCTCCTGGTTTGGGGGTGGACTTCAGGGCTGGGGCAAGGGATTGGGGTATGGGAGGGGGTCAGGGTCTGGCCTGGGGGGCAGGCTCTGATGTGGGGCCAGGGATGAGGAGTTTGCTGTGTGTGGGGCGGTGCTCAGGGCTAGGGAAGGCAGTTGGATTGCAGGAGGGGATCAGGGCTCTGGGCTGGGGCCGCAGACTCTTGGATGGGGCCAGGAATGAGGAGTTTGGGGTGCAGAAAGGGGTTCTGGGTTTGGGGGGGCTCAGGGCTGGAGCAATGGGTTGTGGCTCTTGTTCAGTGGCACAGTAGGGATGCAGAGGCAGGCTTCCTTCCTGTCCTGGCACTATGGACCACACTAAGCCCTGGAAGTGGCCAGAAGCAGGTTCGGTTCCCAGGCGGAGGGCGCGCGAGTGTCTCCTCATGGTTCTTGCCTGCAGGCAACCGCCCAGCTCCCATTGCCTGGTTCCTGGCCAATGGGAGCATGCAGAGCCCTGTGGCCCCACTGCCTAGAAGCTGGACCCGCTGCTAGCTGCTTCTGGGGCTCAGCATGGCATCAGAACAGGAAGGCACTAGCATCCCTTAGCTGGGCAGCACCACCAACAGTACTTTTAACATCCTGGTGCAGACCAGAACCTCGTGGGTCCCTGGGTGCCGAGTAAGACGACCCAGTACTGGGTCATGACCTGAACTTTGAAAAACACTGCACTAGATTATTTTCATAAGTATGGGGCACATTAGAGGTGCCTGCAGTGTGTCCCTATGATAGAGTGTGATGTGTGAGGGGATCGATTGGAGGGGACAGTAGTGGCAATGAATTAATCAGGGTAAAGGCCATTACCTTGTCCTGCAACCTACTTACTACCTTTCCTCCCCTCTTGCCTTTTCCTAACAGCTGCTGCACTTGTCTTGACTTTAGATGCTGCTCCTGTGGAAGAGTTAGATGACTCGTAAGTACTCCTGTTTTATTGTCACATGAAATTGTGTCTAGGTATTTCTTTGTTTGTTTTCATGGAGGTGCTCTGTGTCGCTTTGGTGCTCTGTGGTATTACTCAGCCCAAAATGCTGAATAAGTCTTGTTTCTTTCTCTAGTAGCAACCCTGAAATGCATGAAAGAAAAGGATGTGGTTTGTATATTATTACCTCATAACGAGTAAGTTGAAGCACAGTGAGCATGGCTTAGTTTGCATGTTGTTTTAAGAGGCTATGAATAGGGATCACCAGTTTGGAAGACTGAAGAATAAGAGACTGAACAGACACAGTAATAAACATGCTTTTTTCCTCCTATTTTTCTAACTATGGCAGCATGTTCAAATCTGATCAAGGGTTGGACTGAGGGAGAAGCACATTTTCATAACTAGAGAATTTTTGTGAAACAGCACCTAAAGGAAAGCACTGCTTGATTTCTGTGTTTTTAGTAGAAGTTCCCTACAGTATCTGCAAGCCTTTAGTGGATTGTGCAAATATCTGTATTTGAAAGTATTGACAACTTCTTGTTCAGAGCCTGTGAAAACTTTTTAATAAGCTATGAGTTGTCCAAATGTGTATGTTATGATTCTTTATCAAACCAGTGCTGTTATGGTGCCACAAATTTATGGCATATCTTCTTGTAAATAACTGGAAGGTATGAAGGGTAAACATTTTTTAGTTTCTGTCAAAAGTCCAGCAGCAGGTACTAGTGCATATACTGCAAAGGTTTATGAAAGTAGAATATGGATGAAAGATTGGTATTGTTTTTATTGATTTGAATTATAGTAGTTCATAGCGATCGCATTGTGGTAGCTAGATATTATACAAACACATGGTAATAAATGGTCTTTATCCCGAAGAGCTTACATCCTCATTATGTGAAAGAGAGAGAAAGGATGGTAGGAGAAACAGAAAGATGAAATGACACTGCAGGCCAATGGCACAGGTGGGAATAGAAACTAGATCTCTAGACTTCCAGTCTATTAGATCACTCTGCTTTAGTGTACTAGTTTCTTTAAAAAGTATTTGCTAATAAAATTTTCCTTCTTTAGCTAAGTAGTTTGTATTAAAAAAATAGGTACATGTGGACTAAAAACAGCATCTATAGGAAGTTCTCTAAATGTGCATGTCAGTAACCTCCATTTCCCCAGTCCCTGTTATCTATATTAGATTCTCTATCATACATATTTATCGAATGGCTATAGATCAGGGTGGGCAAATTATGGCCTGGGGATCACATCCTGCCTGGCAGGCCTTTTAATAGGGCTCTTGAGTTCCCACTGGTAAGCGGGGTCGGGGACTTACCCCACTCCGCACGTGCCATGGCTCCTGGAAGCAGCGGCATGTCCCCTGCTCCAGCTCCTATGCATAGGGGCAGCCACGAGGTGCCGCACACTTCCCCCATCTCAAGTGCTGGTTCTGCTGCTCCCATTGGCCGGGAACCGTGGCCAGTGGGAGCTGCAGGGGCGGCGCCTGCGGATGGGGCAGTGCGCAGAGCCACTTAGCCGTGCCTCTGCATAGAAGCCATAGGAGGGATATGGCACTGCTTCCAGCAGCTTCTTGAGATAAGTGCCACCTGGAGCCTGCACCCTTGACCTCCTCCTGCACCCCATCCCCCTCCTGCCCTCTGAACTCCTCGATCCCAGCCTGGAGCACCCTCCTGCACCCCAAGCCCCTCATCCCCAGCCCCACCCTAGAGACCGCACCCCCAGCCGGAGCATGCACTCCTTCCTGCACCCCAAACCTCTGATTCCCCTCTGAACCCCTCAGTCCCAGCCCAGAGTGTCCTCCTACACCCCAAACTCCTCATCTCCAGCCACACTCCAGAGCCTGCACTACCAGCTGGAGCCTTCAGCCCCCCCAACCCCCAGTTTCATGAGCATTTATGGCCTGTCATACAATTTCCATACCCACATGTGGCCCTCAGGCCGAAAAGGTTACCCACCCCTGCTGTAGTTTAATAAATTACCAGGCTGTAGCACATTCTACTTTGCTGCTTTACATCCAGCTGTCTGTCCTGTGACAACTTTAATTGGGTATTATGGAATTATTCGTGAATATATAATGCTATGTTGATATTTACATGGTCCTGAAAATACAGTATTATAATTTGGTTGTAAAAATTCTCTCAGAGCTGAAATTTGGTTTCTTACGTGTCAGGTCAGGAACAACTATGTAGCTGCTTCATAATTAAGGCTTTTTAAAAAGACTGAAACACTTTTTACATTGGGTTAAAATAATGTTTTGCTTTTGCCTAATTCAAGCACTCACTGCTTGTAATAGTATTTACTAGGGATTTATGAAGTTTAGTGTTGGAAGTAGCAGTCAATAATACTAATGTTGAAAAGTTGCTACCTGCTACAAAGAATGTGCACTATCTCACAAGAATTTAGTCTTAACACAAGTGACAATATGGATTTTAAATATCTACCATAATCTCTACCAAGGACTCTCTAAAATTCATTTTCAATTTTCATGCATATTTATGAAAGGAATCTTTGTCAAAGGGGAGTTTATATAATGTGATTCTTTCTTAGAGATTTAAACTAAATTAAGTTTAAATAATGTAAAACCGACAAAGATAAGAATATCAAAATATAAGACTTCAGCCCTTATATTTTTGCCAGTCCATCTCTAAGTACAAAGGACATTTAAATATGGTTCAAAACTTAAATTTTGTGCAAACAAACTTTGTAGAACTTGATTTGACATACTTTTTTAGATTCTATTGGTATCAGTTGTTTCTCAACAAACACTTCCCTTCAGATAGTGTAGCATTAAGAGTTTGAATGAGAAACTGATCTGACTTTCTTTAGAGTGAGGATGTGGGTGCGGCAATACATTTTTTGGACAAGCTTCTGTTGGTGAGAGAGAGACAAGGTTTTGACCTTACACAGAGCTCTTTTCAGGTCAACCTGAGAGAAATGGGAAAAATAGTAATATAGCATAAATAAATAGTGCTAATAGTAACATTGATTAAAATGATTTATAATATATATTTGAAATTTTCTGTCCCTTCAAACTCTTGGGAAGATGTTATTCAATACTTAAAAAAGAAAAAAAAAAGTGTGTGAGAGTAGCAGTCCAAGGTGTGAATGGGAAATTAAACTTGCTTATTCCATTGCAGCCTGTTCCTGGCTTGATTTTTGTAGCCTGCCATCTGCTGGTTTTTATACATATCTTTGACCATGTGTCTTAATATTCCATATGAGTAGAATTCTTTGGTTACATGAAGTAAAATATATATGAAAAATGTCTGTAGCTGCTTTGGATTGGGGAGGGGTGGGTTCTATATCAAATTCTCAGATTACAAGTTGTAGAGAATATATTCTAACTGCAAACAGAACCTGGGTTCTGAAAATCAAACTGTTGCTTTCTGCTTCTTGCATCATGACCAATGTTTCAGATTTCATAATTAGAGGTTACCAACATATTTTTAATGCACAAGGGACAATAGAATCCACCTACTGTATACCTTTCATTAACTCTACAGTGCAAACAATAGTAAAATTGATTATCAGTAAAATTAGTAGATAAGGCATGTGTTGCTAGCTTAAAAAAGACAAAAACAACACCAAAAAAACTGCAAACATTTTTATATAGCTTCTTTAACATAATCAGATATTTCAAATCCTGAGTCAGCATCTTTGTTTCATGTTTGATTCTTTCAATAAACTGTCTGATTAGGTTGTACTAAATTCCCCCAGCCCCTTCCAGATATTTGAACTTGCATTTGCTTCAATACACCTCTACTTCAATATAACATTGACCTTGGAAGCCAAAAAATCTTACCGTGTTCTGGGTGCAACAGTGTTATATCGAACTTGATTTGATCTATCGAAGCACACACCCTACCCACCCGGAGCGCTGCTTTACTGCATTATATCCGAATTATATCTTGTGGCATTATATTGGGGTAGAAGTGTACCTCAGAGCAGTGGGCTAAATAAAGCATTTCAGCCATAACGTTATGGCTGTGACAAAATATAGCTAAAAGATAGCACTTCAGCAAGCAAATGGTGAATCTTCTTCTTTTTCCTCCCAAGCATTTAGTTAGCTTCTTGAAACTTGCTTTTAAGGTTTCTTTTGATTATTTAAAAATAAAAGGTCAAAGGAGGGAAATCTAGGTGGTATAGTGAGTTAGATAACTCAGCCTCCTTCTCTGTAGGTGTATGAGATAAAACCATGTTTTAGATCGTATGTGACTGTGGTGGTCTCATATTGCTTGCCTACAGCCATCACAAAATCTCAGCTTACTTGCATTTCACGACCACGTTCATCCCTGGTTTTCTTTCCTTCTTGCACCAGTTTGGTCCTAGCAGGCTTGTGATCCGTCCCCTAGATCAGGCTTTGGCAACCTCTGGCATGCGGCTCGCCAGGGTAAGCACCAGGGCGGGCCGGGCCAGTTTGTTTACCTGCCGCATTGGCAGATTCAGTGGACTGCAGCTGCCACTGGCTGCTGATTGCTATCCCAGGTCAATGAGGGCGGCGAGAGGCGCCGTGGGCTGAGGGATGTGCTGGCTTCGGCTTCCCGCCCCCCCCATTGGCCTGGGACGGTGAACCAGTGGGAGCCGCAATCAGCCGAACCTGCCACCATGGCAGATAAACAAACTGGCTCAGCCCCTGGTGAACTGTGTGCCAGAGGTTGCCGACCCCTGCCCTAGACCATTATGACTCAGATTTTACAGTTATCTGGTCTGACCTTGTACTTAACACAAGCCATAGAACAAATGTGTTTTACACAACTACATTCATTTAGTGATCTTTCCTTGGGAGAAGCTTGGAGCTGTGGTAGCAAGGGCATTGCCAACCAAAACTGATGTGTTGGCAGACATCAATAAGGAAGCTGTGCAATGCATGAATGTGTTACCTTTGGAACTGAATGCTATTAGATCCTCACTATCATAAACTGTATTTCAGTTCACAAATAACTTTCCAGTAAGTGCTCTCATTGTCATCTAATTGCAATGAAAAGAAAAATACTCATAAGTACATACATAATTCGTCTTGTTAGGTACTACTTGAAACCTATTATAATGATTGTAATTATCATTATAATTGTATTTCATAAGGACTTCCTTGGTAGCCATGTAATAGACTTCAAGTTCACATTCAGCTTAATGCAAACTCTTACAATACTGTTAAAACTAGTCAATGTGTTATCTTGTCAGTCATTATTTTAACATTAGAGACCAGAAAATCTAGAAAAGAGGAAGAGCTGAATTACAGTTTAATTTGAAGTGGTATTTTGGGGAAATGCATTAGGCTAAATGTAGATTGCAGTAGAAAGTTACGTTACAGTGACTGAAAACAGACTCCAGTCCACTGTACCATTGAACCTGTTATATGGTGTTAATCTGCATATTGGCAAACCATTTCTTCCTATAGTCATTTATTCTTACTTAGTAGTTCTGGGAAATTTTTTTTTCTTTTTCAGTGGTGGCAAAGGATGTTGGTGGACTAACACTATACACTGCAGTTTGAAATACACAAGGAATTTTAATAGTAAAAAACTGATGGGTTTAATATGCTTGCCATAGTTTTGCTTTGATCTTCTTCTCTTCCTTTTTTCTTTTTCTTTTTTTTTTTTTAACCAGGTCCCTTTGTCCCCCTTTCAGAAACAAATAGTGTGTGTGTGTGTGTGTGTGTGTGTGCTTGTGTATAGACATGTCACATTCTGTGCTTTTTTTTTTTCCTAGGTTTAAAGAAAATCGTAAAGATGACATTTGGCTTGTAGTTGTGAGTATTTGAGAAGTATTAAGATTCACACTTTGTTGAAATTTAACAGCTTTCTATTAATTTTGTTTAAAAAAATAAAAGAACCACTGTATATCTCACAACTGATATTGGAGGAACTCTTTTTTTTTTTTAAGAGGAAAATAAATTACCTCATAGCTGTATGTGCTAATGCGTGTACTTCAGATTTTAGCTCTTGTATCATGTTCATTGTTTAAAATTATTTATTTTACTAATATACTTGGAAAGTTTTATGTTCAGTATTCTCTAGTTCTAAGACTAGGTGTAGAACCAAAAGTTGAATTCAAAGTAAGGTTTATACAAGCTGAATACAGTTGCCAAATAGCTCATATTAACCATATTTGTTGAGAAATAAGTGGCAAATTATATATAGTATCTTCTGAATCAGTAACTTCCACAAAGGCAAAACCAACTCTCTTCTCAACTGGGAAATCTATTTCCCGGGCCTGTGATCCTTCAGCACTGACTTCAATGAGTGTAGCTTTAAGTCCTTGGTAGATAGAAGGGTGGAAGGAATTCTCCTGGCTGCATCCTGGCTCTGAAGGAAATAGGAGTTGGTTCACACTATGTGATGGGACATATAAACCCCACACTAGAGAACAAGGGGTTAAGGAACAGCTCTGGGCCCAGGTCACACCTGCTAAGCTTGTATAAACTGGAGGCAGTGCTCTAAAAAGGAGAGCAGAGCAATTCAGAGGGAGCAGAGGTCTGCTCTGCAGGAAAAATAATGCCCAGGAGCTCATTCCCTAGAATCTGGCAATACAGGCCTATGCAAACTCATGGAGGAGAGGCAAGTGACTGAGATTGCAGGCCAGAGACTTGATTATAGTGAGTTATTCAGGAAACAAAAGGAGACTGGATAGGAAGTGGTCCAGGGGAGGGCACTGGCTTAACAACCCAACATGTCACGTGTAGCTGCCCACCACTGTGCCCTGGAACAGCCCAGTGGAGAGATGGATGTGGGCTCCCCTACCCACTCCGAAAGGACATTACCATCCCAGGAGTCTTCACGTCCATGAGTCACCTTCTGGAAAAGGCTTTAACTATTCAAGGACCCAATCTCAACAAAGTTTCTGTGCTAAAGGGAAGGGCTGGAAACCCTTGGGACAGGGACACAGAAGGACTGGACTATGCTTTCAAAAGGCAGGTGCTCTGCCAAGTCCCCGCCTAACTATTTGGCAGCACTGTTTGTGATTGTGGAACTGCTGCACACTATTAAATACAAATATTATAACATAAATGTTTATGGTTACAATATATTTGCTCATTTGTGTTCAACACCTTGCGTCCTTTGGAAATCTGAAGCCATGATAATCTGCTTCTTGTTTTGAGACTTCCACCAAACAGATAGGCTTCTCTGGCAAGCAATAGAGATATTATAAGCTCAATTTCCTTTATTCAGATATCAATCTACTCACCCATCAAACATTATATCCAGGTGATGCTTCCCCCTTCCCCCTGTACACTTTTTTAGAAGATAAGATTGCATAGTCTGCTTCTGTCCTGTGACTTTTCATAGACAGGAGCACTGCATTGAAGAGAAATATAAATTACTAGTAGGTCTCTTCCTAAATAAATAAATAAAAATCTTCCTACGTAACCTTCGGGACAGGAATTGCTACATTAATGTAGCATCTGGAAGTACTCATTTTGAATCTGCACTGTTGAATCATGAAAGTTCAGTTTACTCATAAAACTGGAGTGAAGAACTTGAATTTGAAGAAGTCCTTGTAAACCAAAAGAGGGTTATCTGTTTGGCAACTTGTATTGGTTTTTCAAATGTGTGGCTTGAGAGTTCCATTTTTATACAGAGCTCACTGATTATGTTTAAGGCCATAATTCTGACTTGTTCTCAGTTCTATGCACCTTGGTGTGGCCATTGCAAGAAATTGGAGCCTGTGTGGAATGAAGTTGCTATAGAGATAAGAAACAGTGGGTCTCCAGTAAAAGTTGGGAAGATGGATGCAACTTCCTATTCTAGTAAGTATGTGTTGTGTAGGCATAGATTTGTCAACTAGTTTTGAAAATGAAACAACCAGAAGGATTACTATTAAAAAAAAAAGACTGTATCATATAAACAAATGCACTTGTCTTGAAGGATCTGCTGGCTAAGTATAGCAGTAAGTAACTAAGACATGTGAATGTGTCATCCCACTGTGCATGACTTTTCAACTCATGCTGCTATGGTTTACCCCCGTCAACCAAAACTTCAGATCGTTACACGCTTAAAACAAATAAGAAGAGAGGAGTAGCCTTATAGAAGATAGGGCCCTGAAAAGTGGTATCTTTGATGTAAGTTTCTTTAATTTCTTTATAAGGTGCTTGATCTGATTTACGGAGCCCACCATAATAAGGTACAACTGTTTTAGGTTCCTTACTTTACTGTTACTAGACCAAGTAGATCTACTTGCACTTTCAGAATTGTAAAGTGCTTTTGCATGGTCAATCCTTAAGCTATTATACACATCTTGTTGAAATCACTGCCTCACTGGACAGCAGATTTTGGTCTGCCTTCTCATTGCTGTTTGTCTCCACCGTGGTGTGTAGAAATTGAAAATCAGTCTTGTGGGAAGAAGGGGATAGAGGATCAGCTGAAAACTAGAGAGAAACCTCTTAGTCAAGCTTCTAGGTTTATTCATTCATTTTACAAGTATATTGCTCTTGATCAATTAATGCAGTTTTGGTAAGCACTCCAACAGCATGCGTCTCACGACATGGATATTCACCCACAAAAGCTTATACGCCAATACTTCTGTTAGTCTATAAGGTGCCACAGGACTCTGTGTCGCTTCCAACAGCATAGAGTGTTACACAAATTAACTGCTATGCATACTTAAACAAAACACTCTGTACAACCAGTATCTCAAAAACTTTGACTTTGCAATGACTATCCTACCTTGCACGTAGAACCACAATTCATTTTGCAGATTTTACAGTTGGGGTAAAGGGACAGAGGACTAGAATATTCAGTTTCACCTCTCAACAACTCATTATCCTCATGGTGAAAGAGGTCTTGAAATAACACCCCTGCCACAAACAGATGCACCAGGTCCTTTGCAGGAATCATCTCTGACTGTCCCAAAATGAAGTAAACCTGTGTTTAGATTCCAAAAGACTTCTGGGTTTGCCAGCTGCAATAATTTCACAGATGAATAGGGATTTGGGGTAAAATTTTCAAGAGTGCCTATGTGCCTTGAGCTCCTTAGTCCTGTTTTCAAAATTAATTTAGCCTGTAATGTCAGGATTTACCAAGATATGTAGGTGCCTGAAGATGCAGATAGGCGCCAAGCTGGATTTTCAAGTATGCCTAAGCAATTTAGATGGGATGTTGAGGGTGGGAGGGCCAGGGCTCTGAAGTGGCACCGAGCATTTTGTCCATCAGGTTCTTGGCTGACTTGCTCGCATGCTCAGGGTCTAACTTATTGCCCTATGTGAGCTTGGGAAGGAATTTTCCCCAGCTCAGATAGGTCCTTTCCTCTGTAGCATGTGTTGGTTTATGTGAGTATATATCTCAGTCATTTCCCTGATATTGCAGAGGCCTCGGCCTTTGTGGCACCTTGGTCCCTCCTGGTCTCTCCCTCTAGAACATAATAGTCTAGTCTCCTGCAGGCTATTATAATTTGTCTTATTTTTGTTGTTGGGTTTAAGGTGTGGGTGCTGGGGGTTTTGCTGGCCTGTGATACACAGGAAGTCAGACTAGATGATCTAGTGGTCCCTTCTGGCCTTAAACTTCATGACTGCACACGTCTGTTTACTTGGTCTTGGGTGCTTTTATAGGTCCCACCCAGACCCTGCCTGCATCTTTAGGTGTCTAGATATCATGGCAAATCTATTCCTTAGGGCCTCAGTCTCTTTTGAAGATGGGACTTAGGAGCCGAGTTAACACCAGCACTTTTGATAATGTTATTTTTGCTGCTGATTTGCTGATTTCTTGAGGTAATGTTGTTTGGGTGGAAAATTGTGGTACCCCGACTGTCCCATGTGAGTCAGCAGATATTTGCATTATTGTAGCTGCTAGAAGCCTACATCATCAGGCAGGACCCCACTGTGTTTGATGTTGTACAAACAGAGAACAAATGACAGTCCCTACTCCAAATAGTTTAAAGTATAAGATAAGACCCAACAGGTGCAGGTATATGAGGGAAGTACAAAGAAATAAGAACACACTATTGGTTAGCATGTTAGACTGTGGCAAGCAGCCTTTAGAGTAAAATCTCATACAAAATGAGCAGACTGGAGGTATGGCCATTTAGATTGGAGGAAATATCCTGGAATTAGTTGGTAGTGATGGATATGGCATTCACTAAAACTCAACAAGCTATTTATAAGTACATGAAACAGCCCAGATTGCTTGAGGTCAAACTGCTACTAATTGCCCTGTACGTTGTATACATACATTTAGCCACATTTTCGTAGCTGTGCATTTAACTTATTTCATTTGTGACAAAAATGACACTGTCAGTGCAAAAACCAGGAAATGCTGAGTTAAGGTGACACATACTTCACAAAATAAGCCTTAAATCTTTCTCCACAAGGATGTCCAGAGGACATCAGACCCTCCCATTCCTAAAAAAATCTACCACTTTCTCTGTCTGTCAGAAATCCAAATCAGGACTCCTGTTCATTGAGTCCCAGCAGTATGCTGGATGGCATTTGTGTTGAACTGTGTCACTAACTAGTTGCTGTTGGTTTATAGAGATTACAGTGGAAATATTGGTCTCACTACTACTCTTCATCAGCATGGTTTCAGTTAGGAGGTTTACTGCACATTTGGAGTCATGAACTGAACACAGGTTACAAGTATTCCCAACTTCCAAAATAATATGACAAGATACTAGCACCTTGAAGGAGTGGATTTAAGGTTATGAAAGAGGTGTCACCTTAAGCAAGAAATGTAGCATTTAACTTTTTTTAGTTGCATAAATGTCATCAGGGTAAGAAACAATTTTTTGCCCCAACTAAACATAATGGCCACTCAGCTTGACTACAGCTGTTACTACAATGTATAGAGTAATGGCTGTGGCCCATTCTTCTCACCACTCCCATCTCCTTATGCAATGCAGGTTCAAGGACTGACTTTCCAGTAAAAGTCATAGTGTAATCTGTCTGTGTTCCTTTACTGCTCTGATCACCAAGGAATAGAAGCCTTTATTATCTGTCTGCTAAGACCGATAACAGGATAAAAGGATCTGGATGCTTTTATTAGGGGTTTTTTTTTAGTATTTTGTGTGTTAGCTGACATAAACATACTACTAGTGTGCATGCATACTACATTTTCATGACATTGAGGCTATAACATGTTTTCATTAATGAATAAAATGACTAATTCAATTAATTTTGAATAATCCATTGGAACTGATTTTGAGGTAAGAAAAATAACATGCATGTTGAAAGTAAACAATCTGCTTTTGGTTTAAACAGCATTTATTATACAAACCATGTAATTCCTCTTTTGCATATATGAGAGGAAAACAGAAACATAACCAAATGTGTCTTTCAGGCATTGCCTCTGAATTCGGAGTTCGAGGTTATCCAACAATTAAGCTGTAAGTAGACTTTTCCTGTATTATATTTTTATATATCACTATGATGGGTTTGGTCACAGAGACGCCCTTGGGACTCCAGAACCCTGCCTTGTTTAGCCAGACACGCCTACTGCAACACAGACCCAGGTGTGCTCCACTCCCCCAAAGCTGCAGACTTTAACCAAGAACTGCTCACCTATCTCCAGCACCCAGACATCCAGTTCCCAGTGAGCTCCAAACTCCAAATAAATCAGTTTTACACTGTATAAAGCTTGTACAGGGTAAACTCATAAATTGTTTGACCTCTCTAACACTGATAAAGAGAGATGCACAGCTGTTTGCTCCTCGCAGGTATTAATCACTTACTCTGATTTTGCTAATAAACAAAAGTGATTTTATTAAGTACAAAAAGTAGGATTTAAGTAGTTTCAGGTGATAACAGACAGAACAAAATAAGTCACCAAGCAAAGTAAAGCAAAAACACGCACGTCTAAGCCTAATACATTAAGAAACTGTTTACAGGTAAAATCTCATCCTCAGAGATGTTCCAATAAGCTTCTTTCACAGACTAGGCTTCTTTCTAGTCTGGGCCCAATCCTTTCTCCTGGTATAGTCCTTGTTAGTTCCAGCAAACATCTTAGGTGGAAACTAGGGGTTTTCTCATAACTGGAAGCCTACTTTGTTCTCCTCTACCCCCTTTTATAGCTTTGACACGAGGCAGGAATCTACTGTCTCTCTGAGTCCCCACCCCTCCTTCTAAATGGAAAAGTACCAGATTTAAGATGGATCTTATTACCAGGTTGCGTGGTCACATGTCAGGGTAAGACCTCGTTCTTCATTACCCATGGGCTGGCCCACACGCACACAGGAAGACCTGCAGGTAGATAAACCATCCACAACCAGTTGTCCTAGTCAATGGGAGCCATCAAGATTCTAACCCACCATTAATGGCCCACATTTTGCGTAATTACAATAGGACCTCAGAGTTATACTTCATATTTCTAGCGTCAGACACAAGAATGATACATGCATACAAATAGGATGACTATACTCAGTAGATTATAAGCTTTGGAATGATACCTTACAAGACAGAGGTGGGCTTCCAGCCAGCAATCCCTACTCTACAGCTGCCCGGCTCTGAAGGCAGCACTGCCACTAGCAGCAGCACAGAAGTAAGGGTAGCAGTACTGCAACCCCCCTAGAATAACCTTGCAATCCCCCACAATTCCTTTTTTGGGGTCAGGACCCCTACAATTACAGCACTGTAAAATTTCAGATTTAAATAGCTGAAATCATGACATTTACAATTTTAAAAATCCTATAATCATGAAATTGACCAAAATGGACCATGAATTTGGAAGGGCCTTTGCCATGTGTGAAAAGACCCATACAGCCAGGGAAACTAACTGCTGTAAAAGGTGAAAGTGACTGTACACACAGGGCTATTAAAGGTATAAAGTAAAAACAGAAAACTATTTTTCTCTAATTTTTCTGGTGCAGTTATTAAAAATGAAAATTTGGGAAATGATCGGACTTACAATTCTTTATTTACCCATGTGTGTTGGACTTATCAAAAGATGTTTGATTGTCATAAAGATCCCACTGTTGCTCTTTAGATTGTCTTCAGTTATATTTCCCAAGGGTTGTGCCACTGAAATATTTTAGCTGCAGGTGAAAAACTTTGTTTTCATGACATATTCAGGCTCAGAAAATTGATCTTAAGGACACCAAAAAATAATGTAACTGACCCAGATGGATTCTCTTTCAAAGAAAATCCTGTTATTCTTCACTGTCATAAATCCTACTTGAATATTTTTTTCTGATAATAATAGCAAGTTAGATCCTCCCCCATCAATTACATACAGTAACATATCAGAGTTTCTTGTCTGCCTCACTGAGGGGAGGATTAACTGAGTGTTCAGGTTTAAGAAACCTTTGTAGATTATCACAACAGAATATCATTTTCATTTGGCCTTTCTATTTTGTTTTTGTCAAATAGTAAAAGGGTATTCTAAAGCTTTTTTGATAAGGAGTAATAAGTGGAATTTTTAAATATTTAATAACGGGATCTAAAATGCTGAGTTCTTTTTCATAGTCTGAGAGCAAATCTTCTCTAGTTTTTGTATTTCTAATGTATTGTCATTAGAAAGCACAGGAGCCAACATCTACAGCAGAACTTACTTTCAGAAGGCAAACAGTGTGGTGTGATTTTTTTTTTTCCTCCCTCATTCTAATTATATTGTACTGAACCACTGAACTATACTTTTTCTGTTTAAAGATTGATTCTTTTGGCTAGTGTATTGAAAAATAAAGTTGCTCAGCTTACTAATGATTGAATATTAGAAATATGGGGATGCTATGATTTTGCGTATGCCGCTAACTGATTTATTTTAGTTTGAACAAAGATGATGAAACAAATGGCAATTCCTCAGGATTTTGGGTTTTTTTCCCCTCCAGCTTAAAAGGTGATTTGGCATACAACTATAGAGGACCTAGAACCAAAGATGATATAATTGAATTTGCTAACAGAGTAGCAGGGTAAGTATTTATAATCTTCTTTGAAGATACTAGTGACTTACATAGTTTTATTGAGTTTGTCCTCATCTGATTTTTTTCAGAGGAGAGCCAAAAGGTGGGCTTCTTTGACAGAAAGATGCTCTATCTATTAATGTAGTCTTTTATTCTTACAATTACTTTGCAAGTATCAGTGGCATCAATCTTGTTCATTTATTATAGTTTGAATTAGATGTGAACTGTAAAGAAAATCGAGTTAAGCCCAGAAATAGATTAAGCCCAGAAATAGATTAAATACCTCCACTAACCATGCTGGAAGGTGAATTGGGGGTCATTCATTCATGGAATACGTATTAAACAGTGAGTGGACTCCTTGGTAAAGACAGTAGCAAGCCAATCTTTCTGCATGCATTTCTGCAAAACTTTTTTGTATTGGCTGCCTCCTACAGCCTGGTTAGTGGAGACCTAATCTTTACCCCATCTGATTTAATAGTTATTTATTTCAATGAAGGGAAGTCTGTGGCATAGTGTAGTGCAGTGTTTCTCATTTGTGTGTTGTTTTTTTAGCTAATGCATGTGTTTGTGTAGATCAGGGTTGGAGGACAGGAGAGAGTGTTAAGTGCAAGCCATGTAACTTCCCCTCTGTAATTTTGCATAGTGGAAGTTTTAATGTATTCACAAAACATAAGAATGGCCATACTGGGTCAGACCAGAGGTCCATCTAGCCCAGTATCCTGTCTTCCAACAGTGGCCAGTGCCAGGTGCCCCAGAGGGAATGAATAGAACAAGTAATCATCAAGTGATCCATCTCCTGTCACTCATTCTCAGCTTCTTCCAAACAGAGGCTAGGGCCACCATCCCTGCCTATCCTGGCTAATAGCCATTGAGGGACCTATCCTCCATGAATTTATCTCGTTCTTTTTTGTTGTGTCTCTTCCCTCCATTCGTGCTGCCTTATAGCATTTGTGGCTATATTAACAACAATGGATTAACCATTGAGGGCTCAGTCGAATGCTATTTCATCATTTAGCAGTAAGGCATTCCCTGGGAAATATCCCACCCTTTTACTCCACCATCTCAACCAAGCTTCACAATCATCATTGCTGTGTAGAATATTAAATGAAATTAAACCCATAAAATATAGTCTTTTTTTCTGGCCAAAAAAAATTTCCCTGGGACCTAATTCCCTTCTCCCATTTACATTAATTCTTGTGGGGAAATTAGATTTGCTTAATATCGTTTCGCTTAAAGTAGCATTTTTCAGGAACATAACTGCAACATTAAGCAAGGAGTTACTGAAGAAATCACTCTATTAGTAAAGGCTTGAAAGAGTTCGGGTGAATTTGGGGTGATTGTTTCTCAAACAATTAAGTGTGATAAGACAGGAATACATTTTTAGTTATTTTCATTTATATTTTGGCCACGCTGACCTGGTTGTAAGAGTTTTTTTTAATAGGGTAATAATATGTAACATGAGTTTTTCTGATGCAATTGCTCTTAAACTTCTTAGTTAAGTTTTGTAATGTGTTTCAACATTGCTTTCAGTAATGATGCAACATTAGCAGTTAATTACTGAACAAGTTACACTGAACAGAATGATGCAATGCCTGTTAATCAATCCTTGAGGCTGCACTTGTGTTTTGGAACAGATACTGCTTAAGGTGTCAGAGACAGATTTAAAAATGCCTCACCATATACAGTTTGCAGATTTACATCTGCAGTTCTGAAAAAGATATGTTTAGTTAGGATGCTAGTGGTCTTTCACTATATCTAATCGTATGGGCTGTGTCAGGTAGAAGCTCATTCTGCCACTCTGTTTTGTTTTTTATTATAAAATGAAAATGAAATATTTTTTAATAGTGTAAGAGTCACTGGTGTTAAACTGAGCTATTGAGAAAATTATATTTTCTCTTAACTGTCACACATCAGCTCGCCTGGGATGATGCAGTATTTATCTGTTCTGTTACTTACAAGAAGATGGAGAAGTAGCAGCAAATGAATTCTGTGGGTTGTATGAATTATGAACTAATGCGCAGGCTGTATTTTAAAATTTTAAATACAGCATTAACAAAAAAGGTGGAGGTGAGGGGGATTTTATAGTTTTATTGGGACAATTAGCAATCTAGCAAAGAAATTTTTTTTTTGTTTTCTTTTCAAATTGCCAACAAGAATTTTCTCCCATAGGGATAATTGCAACTTTGGCACACGAACTCAGAATCTTCTAGAGAACAGTTTCTGCTTGGGACTATTCAAATTTCCTCTCTTCTCACTTACCAGGGGTTTAAAGCATAAAAATAGAGACACGGACCTAAACTACTTTTCCATACTTTCCAGTAGTCTATGAATACTGGTAATCTCCAAACTAGAATCACAAAACCCGTATTCCTGAGTTGCTATGCCCACATTTCTCTGCCTCTTTCAGAAATAATTATGCTGTATGTCATAAGGCTTTTATGTATTATCAGGATTCTGTTTAATTCTTCTTACTAAGTTAGTATAATTGGTAAATTCCATTGCACTATAGCACCAGTCACTATATGCTATTCTTAAATACAGAGTTCTAGCATTTTCACGTTTAGACTTGTGGAATAGGTGGTCAGAATTGTATAATTTAGATGAGCTTAAATGTTTTCTTTGAATTTAAAAAAAAAAACTGAATGTTTCTTCACCTTTTCGTTTTCCCCAGGCCTCTTATCCGGACACTTCCTAGCCAGAAAATGTTTGAACATGTGCACAAGAGGCATCATATATTTTTTTTGTATGTTGGTGGGGAATCTCCTTTAAAGGTTTGAAACTTCATTAAATTCATTTTTTTTAATCTGTATAGAGGTAGCCTAAAGTGACTTGTACGTATCTTTTCTAAAAAAGTGACAGAGTAATTGTATATTTCAAAGAGATTGTAGTTGTAAGTAAGAAGCTGATAATTTTAGAACTTCTTTGATAATGGCATAATATACACACTTTTTTTTTCTTAATGTATGTGTTTATAAATAGACATTTACCAAACATGCTGGTAATCTCTGGGGTCTGAGTGCTGTGTCTCATCTTGTAATCATTGTGTAGTGGGACTCTGCCGTCCTAATAATGTAAAACAGTATTTTAAAATTATACATAATCTTTGAAATGCCAAATATTTTTCTTGTTTTGCGGCATAAGGCATGCATTCAAAATAGTTAAACTTAAAAGTTATTTAATGTAGCATTTACTGTATGGCACAGTTATACTGAAAAGAGAATTTTTTTTTAGTTGGATAGGTTTTATGGTCTTTTAATACTGAAGCTCTGTGGTATATCTTACTAAGCTTCACTTTAGTTAGTGGAAAAAAACTGTCTGTGTTTAGTCTTCATTTTAACAAAATCTGCAGAAAATTTCTAAATCTCTTACTGTTGTTGACTGTATCACTTCCATTATGCTAACATAATGTGCATGTGTACTTTTATGGTGTGTGTCCTTTTTGCTCTAATACTTATTAGAAGGGCTGTCAAGTGATCTTTAAAAAAAATGTGTGATTTAAAAAATTAATCACATGATTAAACGCACTGTTAAACAGTAATAGAATACCATTTATTTAAATATTTTTGGATGTTTTCTATATTTTCAAATATATTGATTTCAGTTACATTACAGAATACAAAGGGTACAGTGCTCACTTTATTTATTTTGATTACAAATATTTGCACTGTAAAAACCAAAAGAAATAGTATATTTCAATTCACCTAATACAAGTACTGTAGTGCAATCTCTTTATTATGAAAGTTGAACTTACAAACGTAGAATTATGTACAAAAAATAACTGTATTCAAAAATAAAACAAATGTAAAACTTTCAAGCCTACATGTCCACTCAGTCATATTTCTTGTTCAGCCAGTTGCTCAGACAAACAAGTTTGTTTACATTTGCAGGAGATAATGCAGCCCACTTCTTATTCACAATGTCACCTGAAAGTGAGAACAAGGGTTCTCATGGCACTGTTGTAGCTGGCATTGCAAGATATTTATTTGTCAGATGCCTTAAAGATTCGTATGTCCCTTCATGCTTCAGCTGCCATTCCAGAAGACATGCTTCCATGCTGAAGACGGGTTCATCTTGATAATGATATAAAGCAGAGCAGACTGACGCATGTTCATTTTCATCATCTAAGTTAGATGGCACCAGTAGAAGGTTGATTTTCTATTTTGGTGATTCGGGTTCTGTAGTTTCTGCATTGCAGTGTTACTCTTTTAAGACATCTGGAAGTATGCTCCACACCGCATCCCTCTCAGATTTTGGAAAGCACTATAGAGTCTTAAACCCTGGGTCCAGTGCTGTATCTGTCCTTAAAAATCTCACATTGGTGCCTTCTATGTGTTTTGTGAAATCTGCTGTGAAAGTGTTCTTAAAACAAACGTGCTGGGTCTTCATCTGAGACTGCTATAACATGAAATATATGACAGAATGTCGGTAAGACAGAACAGGAGACATACAATTCTCCCCCAAGTAATTCAGTCGCAAATTTAATATATTATTTTTTTAATGTGCATCATCAGCATGGATGCATGTCCTCTGGAATGATGGCTGAAGCGTGAAGGTGCATATGAATGTTTAGCATATCTGGCATGTAAATACCTTGCAACACCAGCTACAAAAGTGCCGTGCGAACACCTGTTCTCACTTTCAGGTAACATTGTAAATAAGCAGCAGTGCAAATATTTGTAATAAAAAATAATAATATAAAGTGAGCACCATACACTTTGTATTCTGTGATGTAAGTTGAAATCAAATATTTGAAAAATGTACAAAAAAATCCAAAATATTTAATAAATTTCAATTGGTATTCTGTTTTAGTGTGATTAATCACGATTAATTTTTTTAATCACAGTTAATTTTTTGGAGTTAATTGCGTGAGTTAACTGCAATTAATCGACAGTTCTACTTATTAGTAGATATTATTTGTGGTTTAAGATCCATGTACTGCCAAAATAAAATTGAATTTGGTATTTTAAAATAAAATGAACATAATATAGAAAAATTCAGAGTGTCTTTGTCTAAGAATATTCTTATAATACAAGTCCAAATAAACCAGTTAGATATTTTGAGGTCTGTCCAGTTTTTTCCTTAGTTTGAATGGAACAATGCAGGCACCGAATCGTGGTATGGAACAGCATTACTCTCCTAGTTTTTGTTCTATACTCACTAGGGAGGTAATTTATAAAAGGGATGCCCCTAACATAGCTACATCATTTTACACTAACATGTTTAGACATGCAGTTCAGATGGGCCCCAGGTAGCTTTTTGTTCTAATTTTGTTACATTGTCTTTTTATATTTTACTTTTAAAAAAGTAGACAGAAAATGTTTGTGTTTTGATAGATTTTTTTCTGTTAATATGTATACCAAGATTTCAGAAAATTTTAAAAATGTCTTTGTTTGTATTTTTGCAGGAGAAATACATAGAAGTTGCTTCAGAACTAATTGTCTATACATACTTTTTTTCTGCCTCAGAAGAGGTGCTACCTGAGGTAAATTGCCTTTATCAGCTACTTCAACTCTACTCCTCATTTAATGTTGTAGTTATGTTCCTGAAAAATGAGACTTTAAGCGAATCCAATTTCCCCATAAAAATTAATGTAAATGGCGGGGGTTAGGTTCCAGGGAAATTTTTTTCACCAGACAAAAAACTAATATATACACACATACACATACTGTACGTTTAAAACCAACAATACTGTTCACAGCTCTGATGATTCTGAAACTTGGTTGAGGTGGTGAAGTTAAAGGGTGGACTATTTCCCAGGGAATGCCTTGCTGCTAAGCTAAATGATGAACTAGCACTAGGCTGAGCCCTCAAGGGCTAACACGTTGTTAATGTAGCCTCTCATACTACAAGGCAGCAGGAATGGAGGGGAAGGGAGATAGCGTAGCAGAGACAAACACACACCTTGTGTCTGGGAGAGAGAAAGAAATGCACACTGCCCCTTTAAGTAAGCTGACCCACTCTTAAGTGCATTGTCTTTTGAAGTGGATCAGGAAGTTGAGACAGCTGCTGCTGCCCCAGGCTCTCTGTATCTCTCTCTTTGTCCCTGTCCCCACCCTGCTCTATATGGAGAAGAAGGGGTAAGCAGGGTGTAGGAGCAGGGGGAGGGGGCACCCTGACATTAGCCTTCCCCTTCTCTCCTCCCCACCAACAGGAAGCAGGAGGCTCAGGGAGCAGCTCCAAGGCAGAGAGCAGGAGCAGCACATGGCAGTAGGTGGAGGGATAGCTGCAATTGCTAGCCTGCTCTGCAGCTGCTGCACAGGGAACTTAGGGGGTGCTGATGTGGGGCTTCCAGTCCATCCTGGTTCCAAGCCCCCTACCGGGCTGCTCTTCCTGCAAGCAGTGGACAAAGCAGGTGGCTGCCAGATGATGTAGAAGAGAGCACTGCACAACTTTAAACGAGCATGTTCCCTAATCAGCAACGAAACAACATTTCTGACTCTTTAAGTGGGGAGTTACTGTACTTCCTCTTCTTATTTAAATTGTATTCAACACAACCATAGCCTTTGAATTCTTGCTGTTTTTGACATCAAACGCTACAGGAAACTCATCAGTTATAATAAATCACTGGTTAGTAATAGTAATCACTCTAATGAATAACTATTTCTACATAAAGAATCTAATAGAGAAAACAAGGATTTGGAATTGAGTTACAGTTATGGAATACTCTGTTACCTTCTATTTACGGGTTGGCATATTGATCACCAGCAATATTAAAACCTCTGTCTTTAAAAGAGGGAAAACATCCTATCAAATTATTCATTATAAGAACTTGAAATTCAGTGCAAAAGTTTCACTAACTTTTTTTTTGTTATTGCAATATTTGTTAGTTAATCTGGCAGTCCTGTTTTGCATTGACCGCATGATTTGTTCAGAGAAGACACTGACGTGTAATAGGAATTTAAATAGAAGAAGTAGGATTGCAGGACACAGTTTGTTATAATCCTAGTTTCAAGATCATCTAATTTATCAAAACTTATTTTGAACCCAAAACTGAATTATTCCAGACTTTACATATAATTATTTCTGAAATACAGCTCTGAAAAACAAAATCAGAATTGCCATTCACTGAATACTTAATGAGGACTAGCACCTTTTGACAAAATTGAAGAAATTTTGGAAAAAGGGTCCCTGGAATAGAAAGGACAGGAGGAACTCTCATCCCAAACTCCAGCCCAAAAATGGGTTCCCAAGATGCTTCAAAGTACCACCCAGGAAACAGGTGCAAAAACTCAATTCTCATACTGAGTTGTCCCTCATTAATTGAGCTGTCTCAGTCCCAGTGACAAACCCCAGAATCTTCACGGAAGCCAAAATTTACTATCAGATTTCCCGAGATGAAGTTGAGACATGGGAAATCTTATGCATTTGTAGCTGGGAAAGAGCAGTTTTATGTGGTTGATACTAGGGAATGGGATTTGAATGTTATGCTAGTTTACTGCATTAGAGAAGAGTTTAAAAACCATATCTGTTTAATGGGGTGGTTTTGTCAAGGGATTATGTCTGCAATGTTAAATGACTTGAGATTGCATGACTTAAAAATCCTGTAACTTTAATAAATGCATTATTTTTCATAAAGCAGCTGTTTAAAACCTACTGAGCCTATTGCTACAATAAAATTGATTGTAAAAACAAAATGTTAGAAAAAACACATTGCATCACTGTTTTCCTAACGTTATAGGGAAGTGTTGTCTAGAGGCTAGAGTCCAGAGGCTGTGTATATATTATCGGTTCTTCCACTCACTCGCTGTAACAACTTTCATAAGTCATTTGTCCAAGATTTTCAAAAAATGTTCATTAAAGTTTGGTTTCTAAATCTACGTTTATTTACCTATGGCTTGATTTTTGGAGGTTCTGAGCCTCAGTAGAATTTATTGGTGGATGGCACTTCTGAAAATTAGGTTACTTAGTTAAGAGTCTAACCTTCTTTTGCTGTAGTTGTATGTACTTTACAATATAGTCACAAGTGCTTTGAGGTTTAACATTTGTAAAGCCAAGCCCTATGAGATATTTTGATCACAAGTATACTGCAGAAGAGCTATTTAGCTATAGTTTTTTTAAAATATCCTACAGGAAAATAAGCAAATTGTAAAACAAGCAAGTGTAAATTTTATGTAATTCTCACTTAAGGTGCTCAATCTTTAACCCTGCCCACTTGCACTAATTTATTATTGTACGTTATTCTATTTCACAACTCCCACCTCTGCTCTAGAGGTAGAGTTAAAGCTGGTAGCTCTGATTTATGAGTCTGATGTAATTTATGCCAGGGACCAAACCAGCCCCCAGACAGCCTTAGTGACCTCTGTCCTTTATGGAGCTGCCTGGGGCACAGAGAATGGGGCCAAGAAGTGTAAAAGAAGCCAAAAAAGAACCAGGTTTCTAACATTCTCAGGTACGATAGAAGAATATCATCATTTTTATTTTGGAAATGTTTTTTGTTTTAAAATTGCCACCTGTGTGGAGGGGAGAGATTTAAAATACTTGTCTTGTTAAAAATCCACAACTTATTTGTCAAGAAACTAACCTCATCCTCCTAAAACATTTTTAATGCGATATACAAAAGCCTTTTGTTTTCTGTTCATTGAATGCATCAGCTTTTGAGCAAGAAATATAGTTCCTAGTGCTGGAGAAACTACTAATATAAATTAGGAAATTGGAAATCTAAACAAAAATGTAATTGTCACACAAAATTAGTTGTTTTTTTTTTAAAGTTGGGATGGAAAAAAGATAAAATTGTTAAAAGAGGAAGCAAAGGGGATATGTTTCCAAGCTTCTATATTATAAACAAGGCTGAGAGAATATTTAAATATCCTGTTTAATTATTGGAGTTTTTTTTACTTCAGACTGGTGAGTTTAAGGTTTGTGCAGTTAAAATGCCTGTCTTAATCATCCATGGGATGAGTAAAAGTCATCTCTCACTCTTTTAGTATGTGACACTTCCTGAATTGCCTGCTGTTGTGGTCTTCAAGGATGGAACTTACTTTATATATGATGGTAAGTACAAGTGTGCACTGTACAGGTAAAATACTCAAAGTATATTTGAGGGAAATCAAAACACAGGCATTCTTTTTGAAAGAGAAATTTTAAAAAGATTGTCCAGATTTATATTGAGTAATCTTTTCTTTGTGAAGGAGAGAAAGGGAGAATTGCTGTTCTTAGATCTGTTACGTAAGTCTGTTGTTTTTTTTCTTTAATGGAACAGGAATGAGAATTTTGTTCAGCTGTGATAAATGAAGTAAAGATGGAAGCAACTGAAATTTGGCTCTGCATTTTTTGCTTGAATATACTCTTGCATGTTACAGGTAGATTACTAGCATGCCAAATGAGTCCAGTGATTTTGGTTACTCACTACCCAAGATTAATAGTAGAGCTGAAGAGTTGAATGATGGAAAGCAGCTGAAAGACTCCTCTCCACATGGTGGTATGCCCTATTATAGTGCTTGAGCACCATATTGAGTATTTTATGCTATTGCTCATTCCTCCATGCCCAAATTTATTCTTTTCACTGACATAATATCGAGGTGTATTTATCCTGAGGTTAGCCTATTAATACATATTAATACCACTTTAACTCATTATCATACCCATCACTTCTTGCTTAAGCTGATTTACAGTTTTTTTCCCATGTTTCTGTAGGTATTTACTGTTAAGCTCCAACTTTCACCATTGAGTAAGCTAGTCTCAGTTCCCCAAACTCTGAGGATAACTGTTAGAACATCTATCTATGCTGAAGGTTACAGGCTCACTGAAACACGCTTTTACTAACTTATGCTAACTTGCTTAAGCTGATGTCTTAAAGGATACAGGGCTGCAGGTTTCTTGGTTACGGCTGAATATAATGAAGGCTAAACTAGCAAGCCAGCCCTATGGGCTACAGTATCTAGCACATATGAGTCTGTTAGGAGTAATTCCGTGTTCTAACTGAGTCCAGAGGCAGATCCTTGTTACTGGTACCTAAGAAGAAACAACTTAAGTCTTCTGAAGCCTCGATACCAGGGCCTTCAAAGTCTACAGTGAAGGTACCAAGAAGAGGCAAGGACTTGGCGGCATGCTCAAAGAAGTTCACCCAGGCATAGTCCATAAGCCAAGAGGGTCTGCCGAATCTGGAGCCCATGAAGGCTAATTCCTGAAGGACAGGTGCACCTTTTGGTATCATAGACTCAGGAGCCCTTTCCAGTGCCATCTACACCTGAAGCTTTTGAAGAAGCCAGAGAGTTGTGCAACTATTGGTGCTGGCTTTCCCTGCTGTTCAGAAATCTCTGAGTATCGAGATTGAAAGAGCATGCTCCCACAGTCCCAACTTTAGCCCCAGAGCACTGTTCAGTACCGGTGACTTCTACAGTTGTCTCCTTTCTGTAGAGTTCAGCAGTAATCCCCGCCAGAACCCTGATCTCCAGATTCAAAACAGGTCTCTCTGGAACTGAAAGAGTCAGCTCCACCATGGTCTGAGGAAGCGGACTCCTCATCTGACTCCAAGGTCAGATCGTTCATGTCTCTACCTGAGCATGCCTAGCAGCCCTAGTGGGGTTCCTGCCCACTGTAGGACCTGCCACAAGCCTCAGCACTCTGAGGATCAATGGCCTGCACATAGCAGGGTCCTATGTTGCATGATGAGGCAGTGGTGACTGAATCTACTTCTCTCTCTCCTGATGGTTTCAGAGATGATCAAGACTTATTGAGAAGGTTGGTTGCAGCTCTGTATATCCATCTACAAGAGGTGCCAGAAAGGTCACACAGGCTTTGCAAGGCCCTGCAGGGTAGCTTTTCCTGTTAATAAGGCTATCCTGGAACTTGTCAAAGTTTTATGGCAATCCCCATCTTCCTTGCCTCCCACTGCTAAAAGGGTGGAGAGCAGATGTCTCTTCACAAAGATTTGAGCACTCTTATAACCACCATCCAGGCTCCGTAGTAGTCACTGCTGCTAATGAAAGAGAGAGACCAGGACACCAGGCCTGTACCCCAAAAGTTACTCTTACTCAGCAGGAAGCTATATTCCATAGGAGGTTTACAGCCTAGGAGCGTGAACCAGCAGGTTCTGCTGGTTTGATATGATTTCAACCTGTGGGATAATGTCCTGAAGTTTAAAGAGAAGCTTCCTAATGAGGCAAAGCAGGAGTTCACTGCTATGGTAGAAGGACAGATTGGTTGCTACAATGGCATTGCAGGTGAACTTTGATGCAGCTCAAGCAAAGGTTTCCTTCATCACTATGTGGCATAGATCTTAGCTGTAGCCATCATGTCTTCTCCTAAAGGTTGAACAGATCATTCAGGACTTCCCATTTGAAGGCCCCTTGCTCTTTTCTGGTAAGACAGATGAGCAGCTTCATAACCTTAAAGATTCAACAGTGACCCTAAAGTCTCTGAGGATCTGTACACTTGAGGCTAAAAGAAAACAGTTCCACCCACAGCAGTTCCAGCCCGGCTTGCCTAGTACTCAGGACCTGTCCAAAAAGGGGAGCAGAAATTACAAGAGGCATCCTCTTTTTCCCTTTTCTTCAATTGCCAGTTCTAGGAAAACTGGGTCCTCTAAATAATCATTTTGACCTGTTGATCGAGAACAGTCTGACACTTATCAGAGCAATATCTTTCCCCACATCAATTTTTGCCAACCACCTATCCCACTTCCTAAGCATTGGAGCCTCATCACCATGGATCAGTGGGTCTTAAGTATAATTGAGTTGGAATATGTTCTTCAATTTATTTTTCTTCCCCTTCCCATTCCGTGTTCCTCTTCACGGACCGTGCTCTCGAGAACATGCTGCTTCAGGAGATCCAGCCTCTCCTCCATAGGGAGCCATAAAAGAAGTTCACATGTCATTCAGAGGGAAGGGATTTTATTCCTGTTACTTTCTAAGGCAAAGATGGAGGTCTCAGACCTACTTTAGATCTAAAGCAGCTAAACAAGTTCCTAAAGAAACAAAATTCTGGAGGGTTACTCTAGCATCTATTGTCCCTCCTTTAGATCCTAGGGACTGGTGTTCTGCCCTTGACTTAAAGGATGCTTATTTTCACATCATTCACCAGAGCCACAGATTCATGATCAATGGGTCCCGCTACTAATTTGGAGTACTGTCTTTTGCCACCAGCAACCCCTCATATTCACAAAATGCATGGCTGTAGTAGCAGCATTCTTGTGAAGGTTAGGAGTCCAAGTGTTCCCCTACCTGGATGACTGGGTAGTGAAAGGCCAGTCCTGGTCTCAGGTTTAGCCACTATTTAGTCTACTTTTGATGCTCTTTGGTTCCTAATCAGTACAGAGAAATCTATCCTGATACCTGTTGAAATAATAAAATGTATTTGGGCAGTCCTAGACTCTACAAAGGTCAGGGGTTTCCTGCTGGAGCAGAGATTCCAAACAATGCAGGTCATTGTTCTAGATCTAAAGGTTCATCCTCTCGCTGTGTTTCAGAATTACCTCAAACTTGGTGCAGCATGCCAGGCTAGCCTGAGTGTACTCACCGACCCATCATCATATAGACATGGTAGTTCAAATAAATGCTCAGGTCTTGTCCTCTCTGACTGGTGGATAGAATCTGCACTCACTTTGGTCACAGATGCATCAGGTCTGATTGGGGAGCTCGTTTAGGTCCCTTTAGACTCTCAGAGCCTTTTGTCTCTTCAGGATATAACTCTCCATATAAATATCAGTAAACTTTGGGCCATCCTTTTAGTTCGCTTGGCGTTCCATATGAATATTAAGGGTGGAACTTGTTGAACTCACAGACAACACAGCCTTCATATTCTGTGTAAACAGGCGTGGTGGAGTGGGGAGGAAGGGCATTTGGAAAAGTTATGCCAGAACACGATTCTCCTTTGGAATTTCTGTATCGCCAGTTCTATCAGCCTGAGAGCTGCCTACTTTCCAGAAGTTCAAAACACATGGGCAGACCACCTGAGCAGGTCATTCTCAGGTCACTACAAGTCATCTCTTCACCTAGATGTGTCCATGTCCATTTTCCAGTGGTGGAGAACGCCTCAAATTGGACCTGTTTGCAGCAAGACCAAACAAAAAATGTCATTTTTTCTTTGTTCCTGTGTGGTCACAGTTCACTGGCATATGCTTTCCTCCTACACTGTTCAAAACGCTTGCTGTATGCTTTCCTTCAGGTTCTGTTTCTGTCCAAAGTCAAGTAAGATTCTGCTCGCTTTTTTCTAGTAGCCTCAGTGTGGCCCTGATTTCAAGTCTACTAGTCCTGTCGATCAGACATATGCTGCCTCTCCTGACAGATGTGGATGTGATCTCCCTGGACCACAGCCACCTCCATCTTAATTTACAGGCCCTCCACTTGACAGCTTGATTGCTTCATAGCTGATAAACTCTGAATGAGTTTGCTCTAAGAGGGTGCAGGAAGTTCTGCTAAATAGTAGGAAGCCTTCAGCTAGGTCTACTTTTTTGCTAAATGGAAGAGATTTTCCATTTGGTCCATACAAAGAGGCGTTCCCCTCAGCTCAAGCACCAGTTTGCCATATCTTGGGCTGTCCTATGTTTCTGAAAAAACAGGGGTGAACTCTTAGTTCCATCAGAATCCATTTGATGGCTGTCTCAGCTTTCCATCTTCCCATGGATAACCAATGAGTTTTTTCAAAACCCATGTCCATCGGATTGCTAAAGGGTTTGCTCAAATTGTACCCACAGGTTCATAAGTTGGTTCCATGGTGAAGTTTAAATTTAGTGCTAGCAAAGTTGGTGGATCTCCCCTTTGAGCAGCTAGCGATTGGTTTACTGGTACACCTGAAGGTGTAACCTCAGCCAGGAGGCTAGGGGAGCTTTAGAATCAGAGCCTTCTTGTACAAATTTTTTTTTTTAGGGACAAGGTTTTCCTTCGTGCGCACCCAAAATTATTGACGTAGGTTCTAATCTTCATATTAATCAAACAATTGATTTACTAACTTTCTTTCCAAAGCTTCATTCCAGTAAAGGGGAAGAGAAGCTCCACATTATAGATGTTAGAGCTTTGGCTTTTTACCTGCATCGGGACTAGGCCTTTCGGATTTTGGTCTCCACTCTTGGTTGCATTTTCAGGCAGAGTAAAGGGCCACCCAGAGGATTTCTACCTGGATTTCCATCTCTATTTGTTGATGCTACTGATGGGCTAATATTGCATTACCAGGTAACGCAGTGGCTCACTCAAGCAGGTCACAGGTAACTTCTGCAGCCTTTCTGGCTTGTGTACCCATATTGGACATTTGTAGCATGGCAGCCTCGTCATCAGACTATATGTGTTTCACAAGGCCATCTCTCATTAATCTAGAAATAATGCATATTTGGACGAGCAGTCCTATAGTCTCTGTTTAGTTAGGCTCCGAGCCCACCTCCAGTTTGAACTGCCTGTGAGTCAACTACAGTGGAATGGACATGTGCAATCCCTCAAAGAAGAAAAAACTGTTATCTTCCTTTCCATAACTGTTGTTCTTTAAGATCTGTTGCACTTATCTTTCCATGACCCATTCCCTTTCCTCTCACTGAATCTTTCTGATAGGAAGGAACTGAGGGGATAGGGGACAGGGGCAGCATGGCCCTTTATACTTGTGTGCAGTGGTGCAAGTCACCAGAGGGCACTTGTGCTTCCCCAATGGATACTACTGAGGGAAAAATCTCAAACAGCTGTGCCTGAGTTGTGCATACATCAGCAGTGGAGTGGACACATGCAACACATCTGAAAGTACAACAGTCACAGAAAAGTAGGTACTGTAACTGTTTGTTATTCCTTGGCAGTCTGAAACTGCAGAGTTTTGTTAAAATCCTTGTACTGGAATCACTGTACATATAGGGATACCAGTTTCTCTCTTTAAACCTCAATAGCTTACTATCGGTCAAGGCTAAAATTTGATGACTATATTTTGTCCCTTTTTCAGGCTTAAATGTAATTGACCTAATGTAAAATGTAATTTTTTTGTATGATCTGAGTTCAGAAATTTAATTAATTTTTTTTCTTTTAAAAAAAATGTGTGGTGCATCAGGCTTAACACTTTTACAGAAGTTGATTCCCTTAGAAACCTGCACAAGTAAAGTAGTAGTTTGTCCAGAGTGGTGCAGATAGCTGGTTTAGGAAGTATCTAGATCAGGGGGAGACAACCTTTCAGAAGTGGTGTGCCGAGTAAGGTTTTGCGTGCCAGTAATACATTTTAACGTTTTTAGCAGGTCTCTTTCTGTAAGTCTGTATTATATAACTAAACTATTGTATGTAAAGTAAACAAGGTTTTCAAAATGTTTGTGTCATTTAAAATTAAATTAAAATGCTGATCTTACACCACCAGCCTGCTCAGCTTGCTGCCAGCCTGGGGTTCTGTTCACCTAGGCCGGTAGTGGGCTGAGCAGGGCCTGTGGCGGGGACCCCAGACCTGGGAGGGGGGTTCAGAGTGCAGGGCAGAGGGTTGGGGGTAGGGGTTCAGGGCAGAAGGCTGTGGTGTCGGGGTTCAGGGATCAGGGCAGAGGTCTGGGGTGTGGGAGGGGTATAGGGAAGAAGGCTGGGTGTGGAGGGTTCAAGGGTCAGGGCAGAGGGCTGGGGGTGTGTGGGGGTGTGAGGGGTGCAGGACAGAAGGCTGAGTGTGTGTGGAGGGGGGTCAGGGCAGAGGGCTGGGGTGCTCGGCTCGTAGAGGTGCTCCCAGACCCCTGCCCTGAGTGGCTCATGGCCAGGGGCTGGAAGGGATATGTCCTGTTCCACCCCCCTTCCCCAAGGCTCCGTCCATACCTCTCTCTGCATCCTCTACGAAGTTGCATGCAGGCTGCTGCTCTTCCCCTTCTGTCTCCCCCTCGCTTGGGCCATCAGCTGATTGGCGCAGGGAAGAAGAGGGGGCGGGGCAGGAAAGCACCATGCTGGGGGAAGAAGTGGGGGAGGGGGAAGCTTGGCTGCTGTAGAACCAAGCTTCTGCCTCCTGCCCCTGTAGGGGAGAGTGGTGGGCGGGGGGGCTGAGTGGGGTTGGGGGCCGGGACCGCTGCAGGCAGCTGCGTACCGCTTAGAATCGGCTCGTGTGCCTTGTTTGGCTCACATGCCACAGGTTGCCGACCCCTGATCTAGACAGCATTACTGCTCCTGCTGCAGTATTTATAGAGGATGAGACCAGAAACCAGCACAGAACAGATAATAGCTATCTCACACCCACCTTCCTGCCCTCCTCCTGCTGATGCTGGGTGAAATAGGCAGTCACAGGGATACCAGTTGTAATATGAAAAACCATAAGATATGATAACTAGAAAGGATGTTTTCAGGTGTTGAATGCCAAGTAATTTTATCCTCCAAATTACTAAAACTTGCAGTCTGGAGAAATTAGAAATGTTAGGCCAAATATTAATTGTCTCAATGCCAGTTCAGGATGTGACTCGGACTATTTTAGTGTTTTTTACTATGCCGTAAGGGACACCACAATTAAAGACAGGCACAGTAGTCAGTTATTAACTATGACTTTTTTATTACTAAAGAAAGAGAGAGAAAGAAAGAGACAATAATTGAACAAAATGAAACAAAAACAGAACATAAGCAATAAACAATGTTTACTTCCGCCACAGGCTCTTGTGTATGTCTCTTTGTGGAGATCTTTCAACAGAGATTACACCTCAAGAGAAGGTCTTCTCTGGTGAGCACAATCTTCTCTAGTTGAGATAAGACCAAAGTACATTATTCCAAAAATCAGCAGAGAGTCCTGTATTAGTTGATCATTAATAAATAAAACATATAGTTGGGCAATGAAACTTTGTTTGAAAGATTGGTGAAACTTATTTGGTTTACCATGGATAATCTAAACAGTTTATAAATGGGCAAATGTAAGTGATTTTAAGTTCTGTGAAACTGAAGATGATTTTAATTCTTACTGAAAGGAAGCCATTTAAGGACCAGTTTTTTGGCAGGCAAATTAAATATTAAGAATTTTACATTCAAATTAAATTGCACTATTCATTTATTTACCAAGATTAGCATGTCTTCTTTCCAGGAGTACATAGTCTAAATAATCGGGTTTTTAACAGGAGAGGCTGGCAATACCTTAAATTACAATAGCACTTCAGTATTCTATTAAAATTAATGAGAAAATATATTAAATCTAATCTCTAGGCAGTGCTTTTGCAAACTCCCTTGCACAAGTGATGCTGAAGTTTCAGTAATGGAGTCATGATGAAGAAGTGCTGGGTTTGGAAGGTGGTGTTGATGCAATGTAGTGCCTTCTTTCTTTCTGTCTTGTTGGTGCTGTTTGCTTATCTAGGTATTGTCTTGGAAGATGTGATGAGATGAACAGCGTGTGCTAGGATAAATGCTGAGAGTTTAGGTGTGTGTAAGAGTGTATGATTTTATAATGGTTCAAAGCAGTATAAACGTAAATGTAATAAGACTAGGGATTAGAAAATAAAAACATATAAGCATAAGAGTGCATGTCTCAATTGAGAAGAATTTATACTTTTTCCATGGTCTCACTGAAGGAGAAAGGCACATATTTCAGGGGGTCCACTAAATCCTTATACCAGCTTCTGTCAGTTGTCTTTTGTTTGATGGCTTCAGGGGATGATCTTGGTGGCATATTCAGCTCATGAATATGCAGTCTCCTAATGTATATGCATCAGGATTGTAATTCTTGAACTTTAGGATTATATGGCCTTTGTCCTTGTGGTGGGAATTTCTTAGAACATCTTTAAAGATAGAGCTTTTACTCTGTTCAGTTTATTTTCTGAAAGATCCCTTTGTTTCTTTTAGGATGTAATACGAGTTGAAATTCTATTTCAAATGTGCCCAAATGCTCCTTCGTCCTATGAAAAGATCTTTCAGCTCTTAAAATGATCTGTTTAAACATAATTGATTGTTAAAGAGAGTCTTTAAACTTAACTGGTCATCAGAGAGTGTGTTGTCTCTTCTTACCAATCTAATCTTGGGGAAGGGTTTTAATCTCTTCCTTATTTTGATAAGGAAGTTGCTTAAAATTGCCAGATAACTAATTTTCCAATTCATGTAAGTATTTCATATTCACATGGTGTCTCACATTATTATTCAGTTATAACATCAAACAAGCTTCCTATGTTCATAAAACATATTAATATTCAGATAATTATATCAGGGTGTTATATGAAGACTTGCATTTGCAATAGAACCTCAGATTTACAAACACCTCAGGAATGGAGTTGTTTATAACTCTGAAATGTTTGTAACTAAGAACAAATGTTATGTTTTGTTCTTTCAAAAGTTTGCAACTGAACATTGACGTAGTACTTAATACAGCTTTGAAACTTTACTGTGCAGAAGAAAATGCTGATTTTAACCATTTTAATTAAATGAAACAAGTACAGAAATGGTTTCCTTTGTCAAATCTTTTTTTAAACTCTCTTTATTTTTTTAGTAGTTTACATTTAATATAGTACTGTACTGTACAGTATTTGCTTTTTTCCTTTTCTTTTTTTGGCTCTGCTGCCTGATTGCATACCTCCGGTTCCAAATGAGGTGTATGGTTGACCGGTCAGTTCATAACTCTCATGTTTGTAACTCTGAGGTTCTACTGTAGATACAAAATATTCACAAATATACATCTCAGAAGAAGCTTTTGCCATCTGAAGCATTTGAGAGAAAACAATGGCTTTCATCTGTGTGTTGAAAGAGCCAATATATTCTGCAAAATACTTTCCATCAATAAATGTTTTCCTTAACTTTTTTGAAGAATGAAGACTTCAGAGTGTTTATTAAATAAATCAGTTTCAACAAGGATATTTCTAGAATTCTTTGTGAGAGTTTAAACTAAAGATTTTTTTTGCAAAGGGGGGGTGATTTAGGTATAGGTCTGAAAACACATCCTAAAGAACTCTCCTCTTTTGAATATCCTAAATAAAGAATATCCTCACATTCTTTTACACAACCAGGTATCTCTCTAAAACGTAAACATCTTACAAAGTTTATTTTCTTGAGATAACAATCATGTCTGTTCTACATTAATGTCTTGCATGGGGAGAGGTGTTCTGTTCTTTGAGATGACATGCTTTCTAGATTTACTACCTTCCATTTGTATATGTTTGTAATTAAAAACTCCTATCAAATATTCTATACAAAGAACAAGTTGGAATAACTGACACTTATTTACTATGTTTTTAAGGATGTATTTAAGAAAATACTTTAAAGTAAAACAGGAGTTTTCAAGCTGCATCATATAATCTATATAAACATGCTTGGAGGTAATAAATAAGGTTTTATGGCTAAGGAAGTGTCATCTTCTTTGACACTTTGTGCCTGTTACTGGCTCACAGAGAGAGATTTAGGAATTTCCTTAATTAGCTTGAAATTTTCGTTTCATTAAGTAATCGAAAGCATGTGAGCTATCATTCTACTAGTATCGTACATGTGAAAATAATTGCATCTTTGTAAATTCAGCAAAGTCAAATGATAGTTTGTAATAACGATTAGAAGAATAAATTACTATACTTCTATTTTTATCAATATTAATTTCTTTCTGTACATGTAAGTAGTGTTAAACAGTGACTTGGAATGTCTTTCTGTAAAATATGTTAGTCCTCCTGCTCCCCGACCGTGACCAGACTGACATCTGTAACTTACTGTGACAAGCCACTAGACTAAATAACATATTCTACAATTGTGGGGGGTTGTGAAAAGTAAATAGTTTTCAGATGTGAGACCACCTTGTGTTGCAAAACAACTGGTATGGTAACATTTCTTTAATAGATTTAAAAAAAATACAGGAAAGAGCAGATTTACACTTTTTAGCTATATTTTTAAAAACATTTATTTTTGTAAACATTGGGAAAAAGTTAGAAATTTCACATTGCAAAATAATGTCAGTTATTTACATAAAAACAACAGGAAGGAGCAGAAGTGCTATGAAATGGTAAGTGTTTTATAATATACACGAAATAATTTGAGGGTGTCTGCACACAGATTTTATTCAGAATTCTTTAGGCTTTTATTCAAGAGACTAGTTTCCATGAACGTTTCCTCTGGATTGTTCTAGATAAAGTTGTTGCCATCCTCAATGATATTAACTATAGTTGTCTGAATTTTGGAAAGGGTATGTGATAACTAGTTCAAGTCCCAACTCCCAAAACTTAATTTGCACACTTGCCCTGTTTCCAGTACCCTATGTTTTTATTTCACTGCTTTTCTTACCACTGTGCCAGTGTATTTTATCACTTTTTGATAAGTGCATGGCCTAGTTTGGTGGTTAATAATGGTTTGTTTTATAAACTTGTTTCCAGTGGTGGAAGTATGTAATGCCTCTGATATCTGCAGGAAAATTCTTTTGACTAAATGAGCAGATGTCCGTATATCCACTCTAGTCACTCTGTTGATTAAAAACATATAAGACAGCAGTCTTCTATCAGTGACCGTGGTCTCCCTTTGTTGGATACCACAAGGAAGACTAAAGTGAATCCTCTTCAAAGTGTCTATTAATTGTTGATCTTCACTCTTGAGCTGTATTTCCATTATTTGACTTGGCAGCTTGAATTTAATAGTTATATCCATGATTTTTCTGTTATGCGTTTGAGAAGTTAACCTAAAAAAAGGATAAAATTATTACTAAAACTAGTGGATTGTATGACATTTGTGCATCCACTTAACCTGACATTTTTCCTAATAGTGCTCAGATTTATTTAAATCAAACAAAAAAAATTCAGAAAATATTTTTCCTTACTCAATTGTTTAAAATGTGTTTAATTGTTTTTAGCATATGGTCTTGACAACAGTCAACTTAATTTTGAAATTTTAAATATTTAAATATTACCTACATTTTTTTAAAGTTAGATACCTAGACTGACACATAGAAAGGATCACACTTATCTTTTTTCATTTTAATCAGAAACATAAAATTATTATCTTTTTTATTTCACCCTCTCATACTGGCAAAGTAAAAAAAAATTAAATATTCACTTACCATAGGATTAATAGTAGACTGAAATAAGACATTTCTGATGAGGATAATGAAAATCTTTCGCTTGCCTCAATGATTTGCCTCTTCGTTCTTTCCTCCCAAATGAAATAGTCTGTCTGTGTATGCTTGTTTTGTCTTAGGCTTGGAGGTTGGATTTCCCCAGAAACCTGCTTCAGAATGGAAACCAAAACCGAAACTTTACAAGTTTAAACTGCAGTTGGTTAATCTTATAATTCGCTGCTGTCAGATCAGAAATAAAAAATTGTTGAAACGTATAATTTAAGTACTAAGCTGCCTTTTTTCAATTTGTGTTGATAAAGCACCAGAACACAGTATAGACCAGATGAATGGCCACATGGAAATATAGCAGTGAAATATTTTCAAAAACAACTTCTGATTTGTATAAAAAGAATATTTAGACAAAAGTGTGAATGGTTGAATAAATCCAAAATCAGCTTTTTAAAAAATAGACTTGTCTTTCATGTGTCAGGTTTATTTTTAAATACTTTACAATAAATTCTCATTATAGAATTCTAGATAGGTTAGCAACATTATCAGGGGTTAGATTTTCTTCAATTCGCTATGCAATTCTTTGAGTCCTCCTGCCTCACAGAATAACAAGATAGGAAAACAAAATACTCCTAAAATTCCCTCCCTATTAGGCTATATTTTACCTTAATCTAGTGTAACTAAAATATCACTTGTTGTATTTATAAATGATTTTTGTTCCTTGTCCCATTTAGTTAAAAATAGGCTCTGGTGTGCCTTTGCCACAAAGCAAAAGAAAAAAATTTAGAATCACAAGAACAGAAATAAAAGCAAAGCTAAAAAGTACTAGTTATTTAATGTCTACAATTAAACCCAACTGTTCAAGGAGTTTCATGCAGATATCTGTGCCAAACATCAATGGGTCTCTGCATAGGTGCTGGGGTCCATCTGCATGGAGCTCTTGTCACTGTTGACGGTGTTAGTGAATTTTACTCAAGCCATGATGTTTCATGTTTCTTAAAGAAAATACATTGATATAATAAAAACAATTTTAATATAGAGGCCGGAAAGTTGTACAATAGGACTATCACTTCATTTAAATCTTACTTATTAATTGATAAATGTGCCTAAATAATTAATGATTATGATTTATTTGTATTACATCTACACCTATAAACCTCAGCTGAGATCAGGGTCCCATTGTGCTAGGTGTTACACAAACATTAGGAAATAGTCCCTGCCCCAAAGAGCTCATAATCTAAATAGAAGTGATAAAGGCTGAGAGGGGAAAGTACAGCAGAAACCTATTTATCCAATCTAACTGGAACCATGGCCAGATCAGATAATCAAAAATTCAGATAATCCGGAGAATGGAAAAATGCAAGGCAGCAGCTCTCACTAGCAGCCAACACAGAGATCGTCTGCTTCTGGACCTGTGAGCGCTGGTTTTTAGTTAATACAGAGAGCTGGATAACAAAGGGTTGGATAAGTGGAGTTCTATTACAGTAAAGTGAATTGTCCAGGGTCACATAATGCCTTAATGTCTGGGCCAGGAGTAAATTCATACCTCCTGATTCCTAGTTTAGCATCCTGACCACTAGACCACACTACCCCCTAAATGAATTTGTAGTTCTGCTATAAACCCATTTGAGTGAGATAGTGGGCATAAATGTGTCATATATCCTCATAGATTTATTGGGTCTTCTGGAAAATGGGCTAATGTTTACTTGCTATTATTTTATGAATTGAAACCTGTTTCAATGTTTAAAACCTCTACATTAATCCTATTTAAGCTAAAAAAAAAATCGAAGTCTCAAGAGCAACTATTTGCTAGTAAAGAAATTACCCTTTGTGAATAATCTTTCCCATGCCTTTTCTTTTTCATTTTCCATAATGAATTCATTTTAAAAGTTTGTTATAAAACTGTTATGCCATTGTTTTTGTTTTGTTTTATTATCTGAACAAACAAGAAAGGAGGGAAGCATGTTTCAGCATGAAGAACTTTTGAGAGTTGGTACAGGAAATGAAGGGTGCTTTGTTAACTCAAGAATGGGCTATTTTTAAAATCTCAGGTTAGCTGTACCCTTCACGCCTTAGCAGATGTTTGATTAGTCATATCTGGAAGCATTAACCTCTTACTAGTTGACGCTAAACGTGTGGTGGTGGTTGCATCTGCCAGCATACAGGGCATTTTATTGTATTTTGAGTCCATATTAGGTTAACAGCTTTGTTTCCTTTTGTGTCCTTACTGCTTTATTCCGTAATTTCATTTCTAAATTTTAGAGGATGTTAACCATTCCTTTTTGCCAACTTGCATCGTAATTGCCTTTTGAAATCAACAGTATCATGGATACATAGAAAATTGATTTTGCGGTTTGAGAAAACAGTCTTTAAAAATCACCAAAAATTGTCGGTTTTATTTGCAGTTAAAATATTTTAAAACATTAGAGTGAAGAAAATTCCATATTTACAATTGAATACACATAATCAATGGTCTGCCTTTTGATAGAACTGTGTTGCTTTCCTTTTACTCTCCCTCTGGGCTTTTCTGAAGAATATGCTGTCAGTCATGCCCTTTCTAAACATTTGAGGAATGTATGAAATCACCAAACTTTTTTTTCCACTTAAGAGTTTAACCCATATCTCCAAAAGTGGAAGGTAGAGTATTACCTTATACAGCCATATATTTCTGCTCTTACTGGCCATCCTAACCATTTAGCAATTGTCTTACTGCATTGTTGGTGTTAATATTCTCCATTTTTCTCAATTCTTTCACTTTGTAGAATATGAAGATGGTGATCTATCATCTTGGATAAACCGAGAGAGATTCCAAGGGTACCTTAATGTAGATGGGTTTACACTCTATGAACTTGGAGATACAGGTAAGATGCTCCCACCTTCAAGTTATTTACAATATTTATTGAAGCTACAAACAAAATTGAATACAAAATTGTTAAGCTTCCAAAAGAAATTACATTCAGATGTAAGGCTCATACTTTCCTGTTGATTCTTAGTATACTAAAAATTTAGGCATCTCCTTTATACACCAGAACACTGACTTTTTTCAAACTCAAGAAGGTAAAATGTCCACTAATTTAGATCATTATGAATGTGTATAGCAGTTTCTGTGTATAAATAGAAATGTATAAAAGTGCTGGCACATCTTTTAATTGTAGTTTGTTTCATCATCAGTATTAGTAAATTCTGTTGGTTATAACAGTGATTATTTTGGGAAATAGCAAAAGACATTAGTTGACATTGTCAATGCGATAAAGAATACATATCTACAAGTTGTGTCCAATTTCTTTATGAAGGAATATCTTGTCCACAGTGAGACTTGTGAATTCATCCACCCCTCTCTAGAAACCTCAAAAGCACTTGAGAGAAGTGTTCTCTAATAAAGAGGCTTGAGATGTTAATATGTTAAGGTCTAAAGGGAACAAGGACAAGTGGGTTGGGGCGAGAGCATGGAAGGTGATGGGAGACAGTCCCCACCCCCATCACATTTTTAGTCCTTCCCCCAACCTCAGAGAAATCCCTCTGCAACTGTACATGGAGAAATGGAATGGGGAGGAGCTGTGGAAGCTGCATTATCTCTTTCCTCATTCTCAGAACCCTTCAAGGATTCCCTGAACAAGAGAATATTGACATTGTCAATATTATCCATCTTATGTGGGTTCTCCCTCTATATGAATCTCCTTGCCTGTTGTGCAGTTCAGGAGCAGCAGCAATCAGTAGGGAGGTATTGGACCCTCGGAGGCTGGGGATGATAAGCAGCACTATGTTGTTTGCCTAGCTCTTGAGATTTTAGAGGGCCAATCTACTGGTCATTCCACTGTGAGAAAACTCTACTTTCCTAACATAGGGGGAGAAGTGATTTGAAGAAGATTCAGTCAAAACTTGGGGCATTTCTTACTCTCTCTGCTGAGTTTGCCCAACATCACAAATAACACTGCTCTACAGCCAAAATGCTTCTGAAAAAAATGTAGTCAAACTTTACTAATTCTGGGTCACTGAGAACGAAAATGATGCTTAAAATTGTTGATTGGCTCTAGTTTTCAAGATATGCTATTGGGTCAGTATATACGACCCTTGACTTGGGAATGGCGGAGAATAAGTGAGTTATATAGGGAAGAGATCTCAATTTAAACCAGAAATGACTAAAATACATCTTTGACTGGATCTATGAATGAATCTATGACTGGGTTTGGACAGTACTTGCTTTTGAGGCAAAACAATGAATGATGCAATCGGAAGCTGGTATTGCGTCATACATGGTATGAATTGCATCATGTTATTCCTAGAAGTCATGGATGATACAATCATAATGAAGCTTACATCACTCTGCTGAACAAATTGCCCTATATCAGCTCTAGAAATCATACAGTGTCGTGCTCTCTTCTTTGTCAGTGTTTGATTTTGCAAAGGGACACATTTCTGTTTAGCCAAAGTGAGCAGAGTTGCCTTGTACTTGTGTGAACAGTGCAGATAACTTCTGCTATGTTTGTGATGAAGTGACTCTTGCATCACAAAAGCGCAGTCTAACCACTCTGGTTAAGAAAGCCTATCACCTTTCTTTTGGCTGCAAAATTGGAGATCAGGACAAGAGGTGGGCCCCACACATATGCTGCAACACTTGTGCAACAAATCTTGGCCATTGGTTGAACAGGAAAAGGAAATCTGTGCCTTTTGCAGTGCCAATGATTTGGAGAGAGCCAACAGATCATACCAGCAATTGTTACTTCTGCATGGTGCCTCCAGTTGGGAAAGGTGTGTCCAAAGAAGAAAAAGTGGACTGTGCATTATCCAAACATTCCATCCGCTATACGCCCAGTACCCCACGGAGAAGGACTGCCGGTTCCTGATGCACCAGAATCATTCTCACTTGAGTCAGACGAGGAAGAGGATGAAACTTCTGGTCCTGAACCATCAATGTCACAGGACCTACATTTTCTCCCATCCTCCTCCTCTGAACCACACCTCATAACACAAGGTGAAGTGAATTATCTTGTCAGGGATTTGGAACTCCCCAAGAGTAAGGCAGAGCTGTTGGGCTCCAGACTACAGCAGTGGAATCTCCTAGCAGGTGATGTTAGGGTTTCCATGTTCCATGACCATCAAAAGGATCTTGTCCCATTCTTCTTAATGGAAGGTGATCTTGTAGCCTTCAACAACATCGATGATGTGATGGCAGCCCTCAACATCGTTCACAATCCAGATGAGTGGAGACTGTTCATTTATTCATCGAAGACGAGTCTTAAAGCTGTTTTGCTGCATAATGGCAATGTTTTGCCATCAATTCCAGTTGGTCAGTCAGTCCATATGAAGGAAACCTATGACAACATGAAACAACTTTTGAGTTGCATAAACTATGACCAACATCAGTGGCAGCTTTGTGGCTATTTGAAGGTTGTTGCTCTCCTGCTTGGTCTGCAGACTGGATACACAAAGTACTGCTGTTTTCTTTGCGAATGGGATAGTCGTGCAAGAGAGTCCCACTACATCAAGAAAGAATGGCCATTCCGACAGTCATTGGAGCCTGGGAGGAAAAGTGTTCAGCATCCACCACTTGTTGAATCAAGGAAGATTTTGTTACCACCTTTACACATCAAGCTGGGTCTGATGAAGAACTTTGTCAAGGCCATTGACAAAACACAAGCAGCTTTCAAGTACCTCCGTGGAAAATTTCCAAGATTAAGTGAAGCTAAGATAAAGGAAGGTTTCTTTCTTGGTCCTCAGATTCATGAACTTCTTCGAGATGATGCATTTGACCATGCACTGCGTGGCAAGGAAAAGACGGCTTGGAAAGCCTTCCAGTTAGTGGCAATAAATTTTCTCGGAAACAGCAAGGCAGACAACTATAGGTTGTTGGTGGAAAACCTCCTCAAGGCATACAAAAGCCTTGGTTACAACATGTCACTAAAGATACATGTTTTGCACCGTTGTCTAAATTTTTTTTCCACTGAACTGCGGAGCAGTGAGCGACGAGCACGGCGAGCGATTTCACCAGGACATTGCAACAATGGAGAAACGCTGTCGGGGCAAATGGAGCCCATCAATGCTTGCAGACTATTGCTGGACAGTAACAAGAGATGCTCCATTTAATGAATACAAGAGACAAGCCAAGAAGCGCCGAGTAGACACTGAATAGGACTAAACTATGTACATAATAGTTTTTTGCCTTTTGTTTCATAATACATTTTAGTTATATAACCCTTTTGCTGATTTTTAAAGTGTTACATAAACAGGACAGGTGAAATATTATCATATAAAGCAACCATAAACCCATGAAAAGACCAAGGTTTACAATTTATGATTAAAACTCTACTATCTACACAATATACATAAACATAAAATGTAAAAACTTAAATATCTTAGAAACAGTAGCCAATCAGTTGTTTTAATTGTCATATTTGAATTCAGCACATCAAAATACATAATAAATAGCACACTTTATCTCTGAAGCAGGCGACTTCTCAAAAATTGTAGACAAGTGTAATTTGACCTAAATATAAACAACCCAATGGTGCTTCAAAACTTCCACGAACTAAACTGAGCAAAGACCTGTACATTCAGATATTTGGTCTCCATTACATTCTACATGATTATTCAATAAATCTGTGCACAGGGTCATTTAAAAGTGAAGTTCTTCTGATAGTGGACTGTGACCCATATAAGAAGCTATTTTTCTGACCTGGTGGCACAGCCAAGAATTCAAATAAAATTCTAACATTTCTTCATGTAAGTTGTAAAGAATAATACTCAAAGTTTTTAATTAAACAAATCAAGTCACAACAGTGGTTTATAAATTGAGACAAATAACATTTTGAATTTTTAAAATGGCAGAGCTATGGTGGTTGCAGTACCCATGTATACCAACTTCGTGGAGTTGTGAACAGACACAATGGAATGAACTTAATTTTCCCTCTTTATTTTTTCCATAGTCATGTTAATCTGGCATTCAGACATATTTAATTTGTTTTCAGTGGATTAGTACAAACTGATGTATGTAATCAGATGTTTGTATAGCTTCTTTGGGACAGTTGAGAAGGGATCTTTGTACACCCCCAAATTTGGGTAATTGTTTTCAAACCTGAATGGCTCTATGATCTGAGAGTTGGAGAATGTGAGATGGTGGTAATAATAATAAGACAAAATAATAAGATTCCCTTGCAAGAGCAATATGATGAATTTAGATATCTTATTCTGTATTTTAGGAAAACTTGTGGCTATTGCGATTATTGATGACAAAAACTCTTCAGCTGAACATACTAGGTATAGTATTATTGACACTCACTGTGAGAAGTAAAGAATTTTTGCTGATTTGGATTTTAGAATGGCAACAAGCTTTATCTTTACTAGTTTATATCATATTGGAAAGGAGTATTCAAATTCTTGAAGCTGTTTTAAATGTTCACAAAGTGAGAGTTGAACTGAAAAGCACTCGTATTTGCACATTTCTGAGTGGGCTAGACTAACCGAAGACCTGATTCTCTAGACCTTACTCAGTGAGTGGGCCCACTGAGGCATATATGACTACTCGATTCATTAAGACGGGTCGGCAACCTCTGGCACACAGCTCACTGGACCAGTTTGTTTACCTGTCGCCTCCACAGGTTCGTCTGATTGCGGCTGCCACTGGCCACAGTTCGCCGCTTCAGGCCAGTGCGGGTGGTGGGAAGCCGCAGCCAGCACATCCCTCAGCATGCGCCACCTCCCGCCACCCCTCTTGGCCCAGAGCAGCAAACCGCGACCAGTGGGAGCCACGATCGCCAAACCTGCGGAGGCGGCAGGTAAACAAACTGGCGATCCGCGTGCCAGAGGTTGCCAGCCCATGCATTAAGAGCTACAGGAAATACCATAATCCTCCCCAATTGTGCGCAGGCAATTAAAAAGTTTAATTTTGCATTCATTTATGTAGATTTGAAATGCAAATATAGGATTATGCAGGTTCAACTGCAGGTGAAAATTGGGCCTTCTATAAGAAGTATCTTGGCAGTACAGAGTCCAGTATCCTGTGATCTTCATCCAAACAAGATGTTAAGATTGTATTAAATTAAATTTTAAATATTTAAAAGTTAGAAAAGAAAGCTAGAGGTCAGCCAAATGAGTTTGCTTTTGATTAAAAAAAAAAAAAAGTTTGTAAAGATTGATCTTCAACTCTGTACTGACAGTCATATATTTAAAAAGACATCTGTAAGTTTAGTCATTTGTACCATTAAAATAAAGTGTTGGTGATCTATTTGAAGGAACGCCTTTTATCCAGCTGGGTAATAATTTGTTAAGCAAATTGAGGACACGTAACCCTTTAGTCAACCATGAATTTTTCAGGAGTCACTCATTTATTAAAAATGATTATGTTCTTACATTCTTTTTGTGCTAATTTGTACCATTTGTTGGGATTTTCTTGGAGGTTGTTATGGTACATTTGCTGGTGGCAGTAGAGATAATTTAATTATGTCTGGTCCAATGAAGATAGCGCTTTAACAGATACTTTATTCAGTTTGTGAAGAAAGCAAATTTTCTTAGTGAGAAAGAGGAGTCACTGTTTTCCTTTGCTGAGTAGATAGCATTCACTCCATATTTGAAGAGCCAAACGATTATTTATTTGAACCTTGTAAATCCAAAGTTGACTCTATTTTGTAGTTGTAACTGTTTTTTTTTAATAGGCTAAAGTCTATTATTCAAGAAGTCGCTAAAGATTACAGAGACCATTTTCACAGGTATGTGTATATGGTACTATGGTAGCATAGCTTTTATTCCCTTCTCTATATGCCCTTCATTTAAAGTAGTGTTTCTCACATTTTGAGGTTGGCAGTCCCTTATGTTGAAGTAAAAATTTTTATGATCTTACATTTACAATAAAAGTATCAATGATAACAGGGATAAGCCTGTATAATTTATTTGTTTGTGTCTTTTGAGAGGTTGACAGAATGCTTCACCTTGAAGAGGAAAGGTGTGTGAGGTGTAGGGAAGCGAGTTTTTCTTTTGTTTTAGATTGTAATTGCCCTAATTGCATTTTGTAACCTCTTGATTGAGAAATGCTGATTTAATGGATCGTTTATCATTGCATTCTCATCTCAGGAGTGCAAACTATGCAATGTGACTGTTATGAACTGTCATGTTTTCCTGGCAATTCTTTCACTGTAACTAACCTATTGGTTTGCCAAAATCAAGTATGATTCTTGTTGTCAGTCAACTGAAACTTAAAGTTTGAGATTTTTTTTAAAAGCTTTAAGGGAAAAAAAAAAAAGAGAACTCCTTGCAGACATTTATTTATAAATACATTATTTTTAGTTACTAAATTTGATTGCACCACATTTTCTCCCTATCTGATCTTCTTGCTGCTATGATGGTTGCAGGGGTGTCTATGTGAAACCATAGCCTTTGTAATCCAGAAACAAAGAATGTGCTTGTGCACTTCTATTCTGTTGTTTCCTCCCATTGGCAGACTTAATTTTTTTTAAGCCAGGTGAACATGTAGTGAGTGTATCAGACAAAAAAATAAGATACAAAGAGTAGTGATGTGTGTGGGCTGTTTTGTAAGTTAGGAGGTTAGTCATAAGAACGCGACCATACTGGATCAGACCAAAGTTTCATCTAGCCTAGTATCCTGTCTTCTGACAGTGGCCAATGCCAGGTGACCCAGAGGGAATGAACAAAACAGGTAATCATCAAATGATCCATCCTCTGTCTGGCAAACAGAGGCTAAAGACACCATCCTTGTCCATCCTGGCTAATAGCCATTGATAGACTTATCCTCCATGAATTTACCTAGTTCTTTTTTTAACCCTATTACAGTCTTGGCCTTCACAACATCCTCTGGCAAGGAATTCCACAGGTTGACTGTGTATTGTGTGAAAAAATACTTCCTTTTGTTTGTTTTAAACCTGCTGCCTGTTGATTTCATTTAATGACCCCAAGGTTCTTGTGTTTTGAGGAGGAGTAAATAACACTTCCTTATTTACATTTGTCACGCCAGTCATGATTTTATAGATCTCTATCATATCCTCTCCCTTAGTCGTCTTTTTTCCAAGATGATAGGTCCAAGTCTTATTAATCTCTCCTCACGTGGCAGCCATTCCATACTTTTACATCTTTATAGTTATACATGAATGTGAAGACTGTAGCAGTTGCTGCTCCCCTACATAGTTTTTCACTGTTTATTAGAGAAATATTTTATGAAGAATATTTTTGACTGATGTAGTCTATAATTTTCATTTCTTTAATGTACAATTGATTGGCTTTACTACTTATTTCTTTGTATCTTCTATAGGAACTTGCAGTTTGGCCATATGGATGGTAACGACTATATCAACAGCTTACTAATGGAGTAAGTAAATTCTGACTTGAATATTCTCCCTTCTCTGTGCTTGTACTAGTTACACTACTGGTTTGAAGAAGCACTCTGCTGATGCCACTTCTGCGCTCCTCAGTCATTCAAGCTATCAGACTAAAAAGATTTGAAGAGATGTATTTTCTCCCATGTATTTATAACTTTACTTACTAGAAGAGAAGCATCAACATTTTTCTCTTGGCCAGTGTCTACTCTTGAATTCCAAATCCTCTTCTGCCTATTGTACTAAACTACAGTAAACTAAAACCTTATGTACATCTTTAAAATATACCATTAGTTTGCCAAAATCAATATACCATTAGGACAGTTCTGCCTGGTGAGGCTTACTTTTTAAAAATAATATTGATGTACTACTACAAATTGATGGAGATTACAGCTGCTTTGCATCAAGGCATGTTGGTATCCTGGTGAAGATTCAATCAACTTCAAGAACCTCAGCCAAGGTAGACCCTTGGTAAATTTGGCACAGTTCTGATAAATTATTTACATAAATCAGACTACAGCTGCTTTAAAAAAAAAAAGAAAAGTATGTTTGTGGTGTAGGGCAGGATACATAAAGCTGAGTTTAAATAACAATCAGCATTATCAGAGTTAGGGGTTGAGATAAAATGAAATACTACATAGCAGACTTCAATTACTGGGATATAATAAATATTATTCACTATTTGAATTCAAGAATTAAAATTAATGTAGTTTTTCTGATGTCCATCCTTACAACTCTCCTTACTGTGGTCCTGATTTATTTATTTATTTATTGGAGTAAAAGAATATTAAGGCGGGAGGGATCAACATGGGATGTCTGGGTAAGGAGGGGCTGTTGTGCTGGGCAAGCATAACTGACTACGTCACACATTGCTTCCTGGGAGTGTTCCTCCTTCATGTATTTGGGAGGGAAGTAAGGTCTGTCAGCTTCAGCAGGAGAGAAGGACGAGATTAAGAGCCCTGTCAACCTTTCTCTGCTCCCCTAAATGTTCTTTTCAAGTATCTGTATTATTTGGTTGAGTGTTAGTGCCCAGTGCTGTCCTGAGACAGGTTCATGTGTAATTGTGCCAGCCAATCTCTAGGGACATCTGATCCTTCTTCCTTCCTAAGTATTTCCCAGGGATGGAGTAGCAGGTGCATGTCATGACCCATGTTAATGCAGAATTTAGGGATGTCCTCTGACTTCCAGCATTTTTTTAGTTACTCTAATAATGGGTAATTATTAATCCAGGCCCTCACTTTTGCATCGAGGATAGGGAAAGTTAATTGCAACTGCCCTGTAAAAGTGCCTTATCTGTATAAGTTCCAGTATGTAAAGTTATGACTAAACTACATTTGAGACTTTTTTACACTGAAATATGTATGTATTTTAAAGTTGTGATTCTCCACCATAAACTACAATGTTTTTCTACATTATATAAGTGATAAAGATTACAATATTTATGTTTTGTACATACTGACACTTTAAGAACTAGCACCAGGGCACTTTACATTTAGTTCAGTCTGTTTTCCACCAGATGGCAGCAACTGAAAGTCAGTAGAACAATGTAAAAATGTAAGATACTACTTTCTGGTCCACGTAACCTGCTGTTTTATACTACTGTGGAAACATTTAGAAACATGTTTACATTCTTCACAAAGGATAGCATATTTGTGTAATGCTTGAAAAATCACTTTTTTCCTGGGGATGGGAGATTGTTACAGTATTTTTATTCTTTGTTAGGATTAAGTATATCTATTTGAATTGCATTATGATCATTAGGGAATTATACTGTTTAGCAGTCTGTCTCCTTTAAAAGATGGTTGGATTGATTTTTGTCAGAATCTTACCAACTTGCGATGATATATGTATATTTTTTTTAGTAGGAAGAATACTACTGTGTGCTGATTGTGAATGTTGAACACCTCTGAGAGTTTTCATTGACTTAAGTGGGAGCTCTAAGTGCTCAACAACACTGAAAGTCAAAACATCTTTTAGAGTACCTTTTTTTGTAATTGCTCAGCTTTTGGCAAAATGGGAGGCTATCTGAGTATTTATATATTTCTATATATTAAAAAAAGGTAGCTTTTTACTGCAGTGCATACAATTGAGTTTTTTTGGACAAGATACTTTTAGTCCCTGGACTGCTTATATGCTGTAGAGGTATCTCAATCAGTCCTGTAGTACAACACTTAAATTGCTTAATGTTAATTGCTTCACCACACCCTCGCTAACTAACCACAACGTCATGATTCAAAGGGAGTGTAATCCACTTTTTCTGCCAACATGTTGTTTGACACATCAGGTTTTGGAATAGAGAAGTACTAAAGCAAGGGAAAATTGGAAAGGGCTTATTGGGAGGCCTTAAAAACCTGATGGAGCGGGGAGCAATACATAACTCTTAACAAAATTATTCCCCCCCCACCCGCAAAAAGGGGGCGAGGGGAGTGATGGGTATAAGAATATTAAGTCTTTCTTCCAGTTTATTTTCCTGACTGCGACAGACTTTTGTAGATTTTTTTTCAAAAGACAGTATAAACAGGAGTGCCGGTAAAAAAATAAATAAATAAATCAGTTACATGGAAAATTAAATGTTCCTAGTCTAAAGTACAATTTTAAGCTTCAGTGTAACAGTAGCAAGAGTTGTCACTGTTGTGTGGGTATAAAGTGGACTTTCTTGTTTTTATTCTGTTTTTTATTTTTTCCTTCACAATTCTTTGTGTGAGTATAATTTGCAGCTTGGCACACTACACAACTAACTACATTATATTTTGTTGCTGGGCTCCTGTTGTGTACAGCTCTTGATGCACTTAGCAAACAAAAAGAGTACCCAGTGGTGAAAAGGAATCTCTGGGGAAAGCCATATTTAGAAATTATCACATGCTGCAAGCAGCAGAGCTCTCTGAGAGTTGAAATACTTCAGATTCCTGCTACATGTCTTCCTCATTGGGCTTTTTGTAACAGCTTTTAGCTTTTTAGCATATCACCATGCTTTACACTTGAAAGTTGGAAGTTTACACCAACTTTACACTTAAAAGTTGGAAGAGCATGGACACATACCATATGTCTTCTGTGGAAATCAGTTTTCTGGCCATCCAGAAAATTCCACTGTTTTAGGGTTGAACTTTTAAACTTCTAGTTAACATTTTTTTGATTAACCTCCAAAATTTTATTATAATTCTAATGTCATGCCCAAAACACTCATATGTCAAAATGTAAATTTATAATATTCAGGAAATCTCTTTATATTGGAGAGAAATTATAATTGCTTCCTTCCTAGTTTTTTAACGGAAAGTATTGAATAAGCATTTGCTCTTTTAACTAATTTTTTTAGTCTTATTGTAGAGTCACTAATTACAACTCCATAGTGAAGGCTGACCTCATCAAAGTTAAAGCAGAATATGTTCCAAATTTGTGACAGTCAGCTATGCCAACCTGTTGATACAAAGAGCATCTGAAATAGCCATTTTCATGTAGATTTTGTGCTACAGTATGAGTTTGATGAAATCAGAATATGTATTGCTTTTCAGAGGTCAGAGTGAAAGCCGTATAACATGAGAGAGTGTTATTGACAGTGTTTATAGTCAATGTAAAAGTGGCAAGGAAGTAGGAGACTTTTTCCTTATTATTTTTTTGCTTTTCAAGTGAGTTGAGGTGTATTTTGCTGTTTCAGTAAATGTCTCTAATTAAAGGTTCTGTGTATTTGTTAAATCATAATGACAAAGTAACATGAATAGTTTGAAACCTTTAACGGGCATCTGTAGCTCACCTCTTGTGTCTAGGATAAATATAATTACCTTGTTGATATGTGACATTTTAAGAGGTTTAACAGAGCTCCTACTCTCCTGGTCAAGCAAAAGCTCATGAATATGGGCTTACATTGTGTGTCCCAGTTAAAGAACACTTAGTCAAGCATATAGTGCTTTTTTGAACTGGAGCCATAATGCTTTTGAAACACAAGTCTGGCTACTATATGAGAGCTCAACTAATTGGTTATGTCTGCTGTGGAATTAAAAGTAAGCTTTTTCCCCTTTTGTTTATATTGTATGTATTTGGTTCAAAAATCTGATTTTTCCAGGAGGGCATTCATGGAGTCAGGTCATGCACACAGTATAAGTACACATTAAGAATAGCATATACTTCAATAGCCTCATCAAAATATTGATGCTAAGGAGTACATTATTTTTTAAATTGAATCAGTGAAACAACTCTTTCACCTGTACCATAAAGATAGTGGTGGTTTTGTATGAATGACTTGAGGTAGATATCTCAGGATGGGCACATAAAATTTACTTTCCTTTTGTCTGCATAGTTCCTTAGCAGAACATTAATATTGCACTTCCTGTTAAATGCTGTGAAAATTCTTAATTAATATTGTTTCTTTGACTTTCTTATCTGTTTGACTTAAAATTTTCAGTGACTTGACAATCCCCACTGTTGTCGTATTGAACACTTCCAACCAACAGTATTTTCTACCAGATAGACGCATTGAGAGTACCGAAGACCTGATTCAGTTCATTAATAGTATCTTAGATGGCACAGTCGAAGTAAGTCTCCCACTTTGATCTGATTTTTTTAATCAACTGTTATCTTTTATTCCCTGGACAGTTAAAAGCACAAAAATTCATTGGCTACTTTTAATTGTAATGCAGATAAGTGTGCATTATCTGTCTGGTTCTCCTTAGTGTATTCTCATTATGTATCCACATTTCTAAATTGTGCATGGGTCCTTGGCACTGCTTTGTATACCCCTGAAAAAGCAGTTACTGTTGGATTTACATATATTCCCTCTCAGATCTGAACTTTAGGCATATGTTTATTTAATAAGCTGGGGCCACTACTCATCTCTAGGTCAGCCTTACTTTCCTGTGTCATGTTTACTTAGAATTGTGTTTTAATATTTTCTAATTCAAAATATGTAATTCTTAGACTCCACTCCCAACAGAAAATTTCTGACCAGCTCTAATTACAGACCCTATCTTGGTAGCGATCAGATGTTGAGTTCAGAGGAGCAGACTGCCAATCTCTATTTAAATAGCTGTCATCAGACCCAGCTTGTTCAATGGTTGTTAATGTTAGTCTTCATTTTTATGAAATTCACTAAAAATACTCAGAGGAACAAGAGGTTACTTCTTAGACTGCTACACATAGATTCATGCTATCTATCTCCTTTCCTTTCCACCACTTCAGAGTTTCTTTTGCAAATTGAGATAGTGGAAGGAACCAGGGGGTGGAGTCTGGGCATCTCAACTTCTTATAACGTTATACTCGAGGTTTAAATCCTCGAGGAAGCATGCATATGGCCTATAAGCATGAACGATGATCAATCTTCCAGACAGGGACTGAAAAAGTGGTAAGTATTGAACAAGTATTGATAAGCTAGTTGAACTGGTAAGTAATCAATATGAGTATGTGGTAGAGGAGATGGTGAAGAATACCAGTACTGCTGCTGCAGTTGGCCTTGTTCAGTTAAAACAAAATGATCTTTGAGTGACGAGAGAATGTCAATCTTCAAGAGATTATTGAAACATCTACTTTTGAAAGAACTTGAAAAATGTATGAGCATCATGAGGTACAAGAATGTCAACCCCTAATATTTGTTCTTTTGTAAGGGAAAAACAGGTACTGGGAAATCCTTTTGGAATGACTAAAGGCTGCATAAATTAGGGAGGCAAATGAAGCATAAAAGGTGAAGTTGTTATAAAATTTAACTGAACAGCACTGATTATTTTGATACCTGTTTCCTTTGACATTTTAGGCACAAGGTGGTGATGGGTTTCTGCAACGAATCAAGAGAATAATTTATGATGCCAAGTCTACTGTAATGGTAAGTAAAATCCCACATGCAGTTGGAATACAAAGTAGAATAGCATCATATTTTCAAGTTCAAAAAGACTTGTATATCTTTTAAAAAAAAGAGTCAAAAATACCTTTACTTAAGTCACTGAATATATTCCCAGTAATTTACACACATTCTGGATTTAAAAAAAAAAAAAAAAAAACCCTTAAATGATTAAAGAAAATTCTATAATTTGTTTTGAAATATATTTTGCAGAATACTGAAATGTTGAATATTTGGTGTCAAAAATATGATGGACAGTTTCCTTTTTATTTCTTGTCGATTAATATGAATAAGGTCAAGTTAAAAGGCATAGCACTGGAGGATTCAAATGCTATTCAAAAGCTTTGTTTCTGACACTTCTGGAACCCATTTATTGACAGTTATGGAACCTATCTACACTGAAAAATGTTACTGTCAGTCCATTCAGTTAAGGCATAATGGGAGAAAATACTATATTTAGTGAAGTTTTAAAACTGTATTTTAGGTTACTAGTCTTATTTTTTTTTTGCTTAGAAAAGGTCCAGATGAGGTACTGAATATCTGATGTGTAAAGGTATGCATGTTGGGAGAGATTTCCCTTCTTTTTATAGGTCAATTAAGGTTAACAGACCTTGGTGGAAAGATTTGGCTAAAACCATTCCTCCCCCCCCACCCCCCCGACAAGCAAGAAAATCTTGTAATAAATTACACACAAAAAACTACATTAAAAGAGCATATTAAGGTTGCAAAGTCGAGCACTTAAAAGTTAGGAAATACCAGTATTAAAGTTGCCTGTGAGACTTAAATTCATCTCCCTCATGCGTACACCTCAGGATACTGTCTTTAATTACATGATCACATACTATTTTTTTTTCCCCAGAGGAACCCTGATTCAGTGCACAGCATGGACTATGCTCACTTAATTAGCAGCTATTCAATTTTTTTTTTTCCTGTTCAATGTCCCACCCCGCCGACCATATTTACTGCATATTATTTGCACCCTGCTCTGAAGACAAATTATTAATTTTTGCATAAGTTTTTATATGCTGCTCATCACTACAGTTTCTGACTGTTTCACAAACTTTAATTACTTTGTCTTCCCAACACCCCTGTGACATACTCTCAGACTTAAAGACAGGAAGGTAAAATCATGATCATCGTCTGACTTCCTGCACGTCATCTGACTCAGCAACCCACTGCTGTAATAGACCATAACCGCTGAGTTATTGATGTCTTTACATCGCTATTTAAAGACTTCAAGTTACGGAGAATCCTCCATGTACTCCAGTGACTTGTGCTCCATGCCCAAAGGGTCTCTGCCAATCTGACCTGGGGGGAGGGGAGGAGGGGATTCCTTCACTATCCCAAATATGGTGATCAGTTAAACCTTGAGCATGTCAGCGAAATCCACCACCCAGATTTCACCACCTGGGAAAGAATTCATGGTAATAATTCAGAGCCCTCCTTTAGTGTCCCATCTCTGGCCGTTGGATATATTTACTAACAGCCTGAGATGGGTCACTTGTTATTATAGGCAGTCTCATCATACGAATCTGTCCATAAACTTATCAAGCTCAATCTTGAAGCCAGTTAGGGTTTTTTCTCCCTCCCCTGCTCCTCTTTGATTGTTATTTCAGAACTTTACTCCTCTGATCGTTAGAAACCATCTTCTAATTTCAAGCCTAAACTTGTTGATGGCCATTTTATATCCATTTGTTCTTGTGCCCACATTGGCTCTTAACTTAAATAACTCTCACCTTTTTACAGATGGGGAACTGAGGCACAGAGAGATTAAGGTCAAAACTATCCACTAGTTTAGAGTGCCTGATTTAAGACATCTGGGACCTGACTTTCAGAGTATTTAAAATTATATAGCACTTTGTGTTCCAAACACAGCCTTCACCAAGTTCAGCTGCAGCTGAGAGTGCTCCTCACTTCTTCAAATCATACCAAACATCTCAAGTCAGATAGCCCTAAAATTAGAAACACTCAATTAGTGCCCACCCGTGAAAGGTTGGTTTAAATGACTTGCCTAGCATAAAATAGGAAGTCTGTGTCAGAGGCAGGGATAGAATCCAGTTCTCAAAAGCAACACTCAACGGCCTAACCATGAGACCATCCTTTTTCTTCCTCTCCCCTGCCTCACTTACTGCATAACTTCCAACACTGGAAAAAAACTAACTGTGAGCATGCATAGGAAGGATGGAATCTTTGAGATTTTAGTTGTTAAACTCTAGCAAGTCTCACTGAGCTTGTACTAACTGAGGTAGGCTTAAAACTTGGCCAAATGTGGACAGATTTTCCTGGGGGTGTTAAAAGGCCATCTCTGCACAAAGGCCACCCACTTGCCAAATATCTAGTCCCTGCTCTAAAGCCTGGGGCTCTAGAGCTTTCCAAAGAAAAGATGGCCAGAATTTTTTTAACACATAAAAATGTTACTTTCCATAGCCTCATTCTCAGAAATATCTGAACTGTTTTGGATAATATTTATGTATCTATATCTCTCTTTATATGTGTATGTCTTTATATGTGTATGTTTGTATATAAGTAATATATAAAAATTAGCCTAAAGAATGCACCTAGCATTGAAAATTTCAGCCTCAAACAGTTAGTTTGGCAAAGTAAATTAAAGACAGGGTCATTTAATGGGAAGTGTCAGGCAGCTTTAGTATTAGGTGCTACTACTGGTACATTTCAAACTTCAGTGTGTTTTTAAGGTCTCAATATTTAACTCTGCAGTGTCTCAAGCCTCATTTCAAATTACAAAATACATGGTTCTTATACTACTTTTCAGCTTCTTAGCAAAACCATTTCTCTTCAGGTTCAAAGATTTTCACAAGTTAAAAACAGTATATGCATAATGGCTCTTACATCTTTTCCAGAAAAAACTGATTTCATCTATTAGAGCTTTTAGAAATAAATATAGTGAAACTTGTAAGAAATGCTGTAAGATATCTTAAATATCCCCTGAAGTGCTTTTAACTTCAAATTATATTTCAACAGTCTGTATTCAAGAGTTCTCCACTTCTGGGCTGCTTTCTCTTTGGCCTGCCACTGGGTGTCATCAGCATCATGTGTTATGGAATCTGCACAGTTGACACCTTTGGAGGCGTAGAGGAAAACGAGATATCTAAAAAGGAAACTGGAGATAGGGAACTTACAGATGAAGGCAGTGAGGAAGAACAAGAGCAGGAAAACAAAGAAAAATCTGCAGAACTTTCAGATGGAGAACATGGACAGAAACATATATTTGATAAGAAAAAAGACTAGGTTGCCTAGTTTAAAGGATTCTGTAGAATTTCAAAATAGCCTTATTTATTGAAGTCAGTCATTTAATGATGATCTTCACAGAAGAGGACATTTTGTCTGTATTTTGCTAGTTTTGACTTGCATGTATTCAAATCTTCTTATCAAATGTGGTCATGGGAAAGGTGTGGACCTGAATGCTTTCTTAATTATTTTTTATTAATATTTTATTATTCTGTGTTGTGTCTGAAGATTAATGCTCCTAAACTGTTTGTTCACAGGCAACAATCAGGTAAAATATGCTATAAGCCCTTGCTACATGTGATAATCTAGTAACATTGTGGCCGGCATATATCAGGATCATCTTTTTATATGAACAGAAATGGAAAAATTGCAAGAAAGTTTAGAATGAAACTCGTAAATCTTACATACCCTTTGAAATTATGATGGCTAAAGATGGCTTGGGCTTTCCATAAAGACACTTTTATTTTAGCTACTGTACATTATTTTGAAAGAAATATCTTTTTTTTAAAGTTAATTTCTTATTAATTACAGAAATGCTTTGTTATGTGACAGTACTAAAATCAATTACTGGCAGTTTCCCACAGAACTTGTGTTAAATGCAAGACCTGAGAGAGAGTTATTTTATTAAAATAGTTCCTTACTAATATTTTAAACAAGAAAAAATTGATTGGAGACCGCTTATAAAGAAGATTTTTGTCATGGGAAAGTCACTCCTTGATTGGGCTTTACAAGTAAAACTTACTATTTTTTTCCTAGTATAAATTATCTACAGTTTCCGAAAAATCTGGATGAAGCTTGATGGTGAAAGAATAAATACAAGGATCCTCAGACAGCTAATCCTCTCATACAAATATGTAGTGACAGGCTTTAACCAAATACCTTTTCAGAACTCTTTTTGAATGGTTTATGATTCACAATAATCCTAGGCTATGTCTACACTAGCTGAGTGTTTTCGCCAAGAGCTTAAAGAAAACTGCTGTTGTGTTCACCTCATCTTCCACTGGCGGGATAGCATGCTCACACTTGAGGCACTTGCATCACTAATGAGAGCAGTGCAATGTTGGTAGCTAGCCCACAGTGCAACTCTCCCCCTTCTGCTGCTAGGTCTTGTGGGAAGGCGGAGGGGATCGTGGCGCAATATGGGTCAGAGTTCAATGCCCTGTGATGCACTGCTTTCTGTCCCAGCATCTCATGTGCTTCTTGGTCACAGCATTTTTCAACGTCCCTTGTTTTCTGCTTTCCCCGCCACACCTATCTGCAGGAATGGATTCTGCACGGCTCTCCACTGCTCTGCTAGCTCTCACTAGCACATCGCGAGTGGCAGTGAAGTTACTCTTGAAGTTACAATGGCAGCAGCAGTTGCCTGACATGGTGTCCGACATGCAGAGCAGCAACATTAGATTGCTTTTGACATTCGCAGAGGAATTGAACACAGTGGAACGTTGTTCTTGAGCTCAGGAAACTAGCACAGAGTGGTGGGATTGCATTGTTATGCAAGTCTGAGATGACAAACAGTGGCTGCAGAACTTTTGGATTCCCTGGAACTGTGTGTTGAGCTCACCCCAGCCCTGCCGCACAAGGACTCCCAAGTGAGAGCTGCCCTCTCGGGGGAGAAGCGCATGGCAATCGCAGTGTGGAAACTGGTGACTCAGGAACCAGTTTGGAGTGGGGAAGTCCACTGTTGTGCCTGTGTTAATGCAAGTGTGCAAGGCCATTAATCACATCCTGCTGTGAAAGACTGTGACCCTGGGCAGTGTGCATGAAATTGTGGATGGTATTGCAGAAATGGGTTTCCCTAACTGTTGAGGGAAGATTGATGGCATGCATATTCCAATTCTGGCACTAGACCACTTTGTCATAATTTGGAAGGGATATTTCTCCATGGTTTTTCAGGCGCTTGTGGATCACCATCGGCATTTCACTGACATTAACGCAGAGTGGTCCGAGAAGGTACCTGACATGTATATTTTAGAACACTGGCCTGTACAAAAAGCTGCAAGCAGGGACTTTCTTTCCAGACCACAATATCGCCATAGGGGAAGTCAGAATGCCCTTAATGGTCCTGGGAGACCCAGCGTACCCCTTAATGCCATGGCTCATGAAGCCGTACACCTAGATAGCAGTGAGGAGCAGTTCAACAACAGGCTGCGTAGGGGCAGAATGACCGTTGAATGTGTATTTGGCCGATTAAAGACACACTGACGATGCCTATATGGCAGGTTAGACCTGAATGAGGAAACTATTTCCATGGTTATAGCTGCTTGTTGTTCGCTGCATAATATTTGTGAAGGGAAGGGCAAACGGTTTAGTCGGGTGGACTGCCAAGGCAGAATGCCTGGCTGCTGATTTTGAGCAGTCAGATACCAGAGCTGTTATAGGGGCGCAACAAGAATCAGTGATGCCTTGAGGCAACACTTCGAAGGTGAAAACCAGTAATTTTGTTGCAATGCTTGGGACTGCACTGATTAATTACATTTGGTATGCTAGCAAGCAGTTACGTTTAAGACCTAGGAGTCAATGTAAGAATCATAGAATATCAGGGTTGGAAGGGACCTCAGTATGTTATCTAGTCCAACCGCTGGCTCAAAACAGGACCAATTCCCTGTAATTAGTAAGGAACTAATAAAAGAGCCTGTTGACTTGCAGGTGCCATGAGGTATCATACCTTGCATGGAAACAAATAAAGAATGCTTATAATTCAAAAAATTTTGCATTTATTGCCAAATAAACCACAACAGCACATGGACATACATACACAGGCACCCTGTTGGTGGGGGAGAAGGTACGTGGGGGAGGCTGATTTTCATAGCTGAGTATAGATCCAGCTTTCATTTGAAAAGCTGTCTGTGAGGGCGAAGTGTTGAGGAAAGCGCAAAGGAATGTATAGGGAGAGTTTGGGGAGTGCATGAGAGTTCTGAATGTGATGAAGAGGAAGGTGGGTACGCATCTGTTCAGTCTGCAGTGTTATAAGAGTCTGGAGCATGTTCATTTGACGCTCCAGAACTCCAGCCTCTCTGTGGCATCCCTATTGTAAGAATCTCTCTTGTCTTCCCTGCTTTTCACTTTCCCTCCACTTCTTGCATTCAGTGTTTTCTGCCTCTGACTGCTGCAGCACCACCTCGAACATATCTTCCTTGGTCCGTCTTGGCCATTTTCTTGTCTTGCGCAGATGCTCTGCTGCTGTTGGGGGGTTGGTTCCCAAGGTCAAGTCTGGATAGGCATAGTTAACAGTAAATAGAAACACTATTATCAGCTACACACAAAGAATTGAAACAGTAACATTAATACGCTGCAGATAACATACCTATCACTTTCTCAGTGATCCTAGGAAGTACACATGAGGCAGAAGACCCCTTCGATGGTGAGTGAACCCAGGGACAGGGACCTTCTTTATTGCAGAAAAGCACCACACTGCCTAACTGTGCGGGGAAATGCCCATCACACAGAAACAAAGCCAGCCTTCTACATTTTTCTGCCCTCAACCCGCTTCAGAACTTCACAAAGCAAAACCACTTACCAGGGGTCTCCTCTCCCACTTCTGGCTCACCAGAAAGCGATTGCAGAGACGAGTGGAGGACAACTTCTGACTGGATGTATCGTTGGGCTCTACATCTTCAGCCTCCACCACTTCATTAATGATATCTTTCTCTGGGTTAGGTCCACATACCACTGGCTCCAGACCCGCCGAAGTAGCCACAGTGCTCTTTGTGGTGGAGGTGGGCTTGCCACCTAGGATAGTGTCCAACACCTTATAAAAACAACAGGCCTGGAGCAAAGCACCAGATCGGACATTTGCCTTCCTCATCTTGTGGTACGCGTTCCTCTGCTCCTTCACCTTTGCTCTGCCCTGCAGTGTGTCCTGGTCATATCCCTTTTCATGCAAGCTGTGTGCATTCTGGCCGTAGGTATCTATATTGCTACAGCTGGAGCCCAGCTGGGACTGGACAGCCTCCTCCCCCCAAACACTTATCAGATCCAGTAGCTCTGCAGTGGCCCAAGCAGTAGATCATTTTCTGCATGGGGCCAGCATGGTTAGCTGGGAAAATGCAATGTGAGCTCTACATACCGAGCAAACAGGAAGGGGAATTTCAAAATTCCCTGGGCTTTAAAGGGGGAGGGGCGGAATGTTTACCTGGTGTCAGGGCAGCAGAGTTAAAACTGCTGACCAGAGTGGTCAGGATGAGCATTGTGGGACACCGTCCCGAGACCCATAAGTGCTAAAATCAAGCCCGGTGTCTACACTGGCACAAGGGGGCTAAAGTCTTCGTGCAAAAAGCCCTAAAACTCTCGGGGTGGTTTTATTACAGGGGTGCAACAGAGGAGTTTCGGGGCAAAAAATGGCTTTACAGTATGTACGCCTCTGCTGTGTGTTGCCAAAACCTGCCTTTTGATGAAAAAACTTGCCAGTGTAGACCAGGCCTTAAGTGCAGATTGTGACTTATTTTTAAAGAGAAAAATGTTTTATTTAAACACACATTTTTGAACAAGAATTGGTGTTGATACTTACATTGAGAGAGCTTTTGACTACAAGTTGTACACTGTGGAAGGAAAGTTAATAGAGCCATCGTTAGCACTGATAGAGGGATATTTGTCAGTGGAATACATTTTCGTGAGCTATTTAATCATGAAGATCATTTTTAATATAACCCCATGACACCGAATGGGACTAAATTTTCTCCAGAGTTGAGATCTCAAGGGATAAACCACAGAACCACCTTTGGTTTTTTTTGGTTGGCATTGATGCCATGGAGATTACTGTAGCAACCAAACTTATGCTCCTCTTTCTCAGTACTGAAGCTATATAAGATTCAGTTGGATAGTGAGCCATAAGCTTTTCTAGCTTTGATGTTTTTAAAGGACATATTATAATAGAATACATATAGTAATGTTTTCTGTATAAGGCAGCTTACTCACTTAATATATGCTATAACACTGAATTAAGAGAAATATTTCTAGATATAAATATGGATAATCTTAAATAGAAGATTTTGTGTTGGAACTAATCTGGGGGTAAATTGAACTTGAGATAGCAACTGCTACGTTCTTTTCCCTGTTGTAAAAGAAAGTTGGTTCTTTTAAAATAGTTAGTAACATCTGGCTTTGTACAGAAGCTGCAGTGCAGAACACAACAAACTAAATGCCTGACTTGAGAGACTTTGCAGTGGAAGATGAGTACATCATGGAGATTATTCATTTATTTTCAGAAAGCTCACTGGTTTTCTTTGAGCTGTTGTAATTGACAAATTTAGAATCCTGCAAATTCATTTCTTTAGGAAAGAGATTTTCCTACTGTCCCTGCTTGAAATGAATATCTTCCTGTAGAAGAGAGAAACATGAGTACTTTTACTTATCAAATATAAAAATTGCAGGTATGTAGTATGGCTTTTTTGGCCTCCCCCTGCCCCATGTGAATTTCCTCTTTTCATTTATAATAAATAGAAATACATATTTTAAATTTGAGTAGTTTGGTTGTAAATAGAAAATTGAATTATCTTTTTAAACACCTTTTTTTAAGATGTGGACAACTTTGCAGACCTTTTAGTCTTAGTTGTCTTATATTTGAAGAGTGAGATGCTTGTAGTTATTTTATATTTTGTTTCAAAACTTCTTTAAGTGCAGTTATGTTATGTTACAGAACACTTCACTTAATGTTAGGCCACTTGAGCTTCCAGTAACTTTCAATGCTGGCACAACTCAGTGCTAAATAATCAGAATGTGAGTCTGAGCAGTGAGGAATATCTTACTGCTTTATCCATTATTTGTGATTTTTTTATCAGTTAAGATCTTAGTCTTTTCAGTTAGTTATTTGAACCTGAATATATAATTTTGTACAAGGTCAAAAGTTAAGGTGGCTTTTTGAGGACTTCACTGGTCATTGTGTTGTGTTTAGAAAAATCTAGAATTTTTAAAAATCCACTCCCCCCTGAATGCTGTTGCATAGAATTCAGTTTTAACCACCACCCCATATGACTTAATTTTCCATAGTCTTGGCTTTTCAATAGTTTCTGTTGCTACAACAGTAGCCAAACACTTTGTTGAGAAATGGTCTAGTGAGAGATGGACCTGGGGATAATACCTACATGCACCGTGAGAGACAGGACTCACTAGTGCCTGGTGTGGAAGTACCATTAAGCTGCCAAATTTCTGGTGGTTTGATCAATTAGAGTTAATAGGAGAGTGTCTGTCAGTCACTTTATGACTTGTCAGGATAACCAGATGTGTACTAACCTACAAAAATGCAAGCTTTAAACGCACTGCTATTTTCATCAGGCTGTGCTCCCAGCTGTGTCTGCTTAGGATGTGGAAAACCACACACAATCTTATATTTAAAATTCCCTTTTAGCTTGAAATATGCGTAAAGATAGGCTTCTGGTGTAAAATGAAAGGATTTTTGTTTGGTCATGTAAAGAACTTAGTACACTGAGAGGGGGAGAGGCTTTTCTATTTTATCTTGGATGGATACAATCTCTAAAGGTTTCTGAGGATAGCTTAATATACTAACTTCTTGAATTAATGAAATAATGCTGCTTTTGAGGTCAAGTGTAAGCCTTTGTTTTTCTACAATAAAGAAATTGAAAAGATTCTGCTGGCTTTTATTCTTTAGTCATGCTGCATTGTATATGGTTGGGCAAATTATTTTTGAAGGGCCAGCATTTCCTATAACATTCCTTATTTTATGCCTAAAATGTACTAATCTTGTTCTGGAAATCTACATGGTTGATCTCAAAAAGAACACTGACTTCATCCAATCTGATACCTTACTCCTGCATTTTGAACGTCCTCATTAAATTATTTCCACTGACATCTTGCCTATTTCTCTTCTTGAGTTATTCAGTATAACTAACAGTATGAAAATGCACTTAGGAAATGAAATTTTTTAAATTGTGGTCCCACGGCTTTCCTCAAACTCATACAGGTGTTTCTTCAGCCAAAGGAAGCAGAAGTGCTTTAATTTACACACCGTTTTAAAATAATATTTTGAAATTTTTTTCTAAAAGCGGTTTTGAAAGAAGTTATACATCCCATGTTTTTGATGTACTAATTATTATTGAACAACTCTTACACCAAAGCTCCTTTACTGCTTCAATATCTATTTAGAGATGATAACCACAGCTTCTCCCAACATTTTAAAGCACATCAGGCAGTAACTATCTTTTGTATATCTATTATAGGGCTATCAAGTAATTAAAAAATTGTGATAAATCACACTGTTAAACAGTAATATACCATTTGGATGTTTTCTACATTTTCAAATATATTGATTTCAATTATAACATAATACAAAGTCTACAGTGCTCACTTGATATTTATTTTCATTACAAATTTTTGCACTGTAAAAATGAGTATTTCAATTCATCTAATACAAGTACTGTAGTGAAATCTGTTTATCATGAAAGTTGAACTTACAAATGTAGAATTATGTACAAAAAAAACTGCATTCAAAAATATAACAATGTAAAACTTTAGAGCCTACATGTCCACTTAGTCCTATTTCTTGTTCAGCCAATTGCTCAGACAAACAAGTTTGTTTACATTTACAGGAGATAATGCTGCCCGATTCTTGATCACAATGTTACCTGAAAGTGAGAACAGGTGTTCTCATGGTACTGTTGTAGCCGGCGTCGCAACAATTTTACATGCCAGAAGCACTAAAGATTCATATGTCCCTTCATGCTTCAACCATCATTGCAGAAGACATGCGTCCATGCTGATGGTGGGTTCTGCTCGATAACAGTCCAAGGGAGTGCGGACCGACGCATGTTCATTTTCATCATCTGAGTCAGATGCCACCAGCAGAAGGTTGATTTTCTGTTTTGGTGGTTGAGGTTATGTAGTTTCCGCATTGGAATGTTGGTCCTTTAAGACTTCTGAAAGCATGCTCCACAGCTCATACTTCTCAGATTTTGGCAGGCCCTTCAGATTCTTAAACCTTGAGTCAAATGCTGTAGCTATCTTTAGAAATCTCACATTAGTACCGTGACAAAGTTCCTCCTCTACCTTGGTGAGTCCTGTGCTTGTGGGCAGATTTGCTCGCCTCACAGATTCACCCTGTGGGTCGGGAAACAGCCCAGAGACCTTCCCCTCTGGTAGAAGCCACAGTCCTGGTCAATTCCTCCTGTGTTTGATCAGGAGTTGGGAGGTTTCGGGGGAACCCGGACCCACCCTCTACTCTAGGTTCCAGCCCAGGGTCCGGTGGACTGCAGCTGTCTAGAGTGCCTCCTGGTACAGTTGTGCGACAGCTACAACTCCCTGGGCTACTTCCCCATGGCCTCCTCCCAACACCTTACTTGTTCTGACCACTGGACCTTCCTCCTGAGGTCTGATAACGCTTGTACTTCTCAGTCCTCCAGCAGTATGCCTACTCACTCTCAGCTTCTTGCATGCCTCTTGCTCCCAGTTCCTCGCACGCACTTCCTCTCCTGGCTCCCTGGCTCTCTCTGGCTTGACTGGAGTGAGCCCTTTTTATAGCATCAGAGGAGTCTTAATTAGAGTCAGGTGCTTAACAGCCTCACCTGACTCTTAGCAGGTTAATTGGAGTCAGGTGTTCTCATTAGCCTGGAGCAGCCCCTGCTCTGGTCACTCAGGGAACAGAAAACTGCTTATCCAGTGGCCAGTATATCTCCCTTCTACTACTCCACTGTTTCCAACTGGCCTGGGTCTACCACAGTACCTTCTTTGCATTTTGTCAAATGGGCAGCAAATTTTTTTTTAAATGAACATGTACTGAGTCATCATCTGAGACTACTATAACGAAATATATGGCAGAATGTGGGTAAAGTGGAGCCAGAGACATACAATCCCCCCCCCATTTAAATAATGCATTTTTTTTTAACAAGTGTAATCAGCATGGAAGCATGGCCTCTGGAATGGTGGCCAAAGAATGAAGGGGCATAAGAATGTTTAGCATATCTGGCATGTAAATATCTTGCAATGCCAGCTATAGAAGTCCCATGCAAATGCCTTTTCTCACTTTTTGATGACACATTAAATAAAAAGTGGGCAGCCTTATCTCCCATGAATGTAAACAAACTTGTTTGTCTTAGCGATTGGCTGAACAAGAAATAGGACTGAGTCGACTGGTAGGCTCTAAAGTTTTTCATTTTTTTGTTTTTGAGTGCAGTTATGTAACAAACAAAATCTCCATTTGTAAGTTCTCGATAAAGAAATTTCTATAGTACTGATATGAGGTGAATTTAAAAATACTGGTTTTGTTTACCATTTTACAGTGCAAATATTTGTAATAAAAATAGAGTGGTGCACATTTTGTAGTCAGTGTTGTAATTAAAATCAATATATTTGAAAATGTAAAAAAAAAATCCAAAATATTTAATAAATTTCAATTGGTATTGAACAATGCAATAATTGCAATTAATTTTTTTAATCATGATTAATTCTTTGAGCTAATTGCATGAGTTAACTGATTAATTGACAGCCTATATCTATTGGATAATCTTTTAAAATGTGGTTGTAAATGCTGACTGAAATCCAAAACCTTGTCTAGAGTGCCCTTTTGCCCGGGCTGCAGAACTTTGTTAAATTCTTAAGTGTTTTCCAAATCTTATGGTTCATAATATGATCTGTTGGCCAGTGTAGACATACCAAACCGCTAGGGATCGGGTTTTCGAAGCACAAAGTACGCTGGGTAAAAGAGAATCATCTTTTGCTCTTCTCTAGCGCCTTCCATCTATGACTCAGGCACTAATTTAATGAATTTCCCTTTGTTGAAAACGTTTTGCTGTCTTCATGTCAAAACATTTCTTTGCCTATTTGAGGTGAAGCAGTTTCTTGCATGACAGGCTAGCGAGCGGCTAATCAAAATGTTGAATTCATGATACTTCCTCCTGGTGTTGAAACCAGTGAAATTCTCATGGCGGGGAGGGATGATGTATGCCAGCAAAGCATAATCATTATTCCTGTTCCTGTAACAAAGTCATTTGTATCTCTACATCTGCCCCTGTTCTGTTACTTATCTCCTCTGTTCCACCCCCAGGTTCTTATTCTTTGGGTCTCCCCACCCCACCCACATACACTTTTTTTAAGTTTAGTTTTATTGCTACTTTTCTTTATTTTGACCCTGTTCTGGAGCACCAATTTGGTTCTACCTCCCAGATTTCCTGTTGCCTACAAGGTTCTCCACTGCCAGCTTCAGTACATGGTGTGGGAGTGATCCACCTGAGCTACTTTTTAGCAAACTTGGACGTGTGAGCAAACACCGTTATCTCCCTCTACTGTGCCCATCTCTAAGCAAAGCTATTCATTTTCCCTCCGGAATACCAGTTTTACACACCAGTATGTTCCAAGTATGATGGAGTACTTAAAAGCAGATTGTTTGTGCCTGCTGTTTACCAATTAGTAAAATCCTTCCAGTTATAAAAATATTATAATTTATTTATATTACTGTGAAACCTAGCACCCCCAATCATGACCCAAGATCCCATTGTGGTAGGCTCTGTACAAATGCAAAACAATGACAATCTCTGCCCCAATCTTACAACCTAGTTAGTATATTTGCAATGTTTTCAACATACTCTGCATCCTAACTTATTTTTATTAAATTGAGTAACTATGTGGGCAGTGGAGTGATAATTTATAATCACAGCTGCTCTTGCACTCAACTTCTCATGTGCTGTACTCATGCTGTATGGTTAATGTTTAAATTAATGACAATTTTCAGTGTTCGACATGCAACATACATTCAACGAAAGATAGTAAGTTGTCTGACAAAATTACCAATCTTAAAATGAACTCTGGGCTTTACAATATCCACCTACAGCTGGAAGAAATATTTTCCTTCTGTTTTGAGGGATGATACCAGTATCAACAGTTCTCATATTTTTACTTTTATTATCTAGATGGTAAATTAGATCTTAAATTTAAGCAGGCAAAACATAAGACTAATAAACTATAAATAGAGGTAGAAGAAAAATAAATTGGTTTAGGAGTGATTCATATGAGAGTTTGTCAACAAAAATAAGATCTGGCTGTAAATTCTGCCCTCCAGTAACAGAATTTGAATGACTGGGGTTTTTGGGGGGTGTCTCGGAGGGGTGACAGAGAGCGAGGGATGTGGTGGAAGGACTCTGATCTAAAAATTCTTTATTGTCAAACAGCAGAGCCAGTTTCCAGGCAACCTAACAAGCACAGCTGGTTTGTAATAGGCTCTGCCTGCAGGGCTACGCTGCCTGATTTGTGGAAAGGATCAGCAGACCATCTCTTGGGCCCAGCATCAGTTCAGAGGCTGCTCAAAGCATTTGCCCACAGCTGAGAGAGCTCCTATGCCTGTTTGTTTCTAGCCTTGTCCTTACCTTGTTCCAGTCCTGTTCTCACCTTACTCAAGTCTTGCCCCTGCCTTCCCTGATTGCAAGTAAACCTACTCTGACATTTGGCTCATACTCCTAACTTAGGCTCTGACCCTTGGCTCTGGCTCTGACCCTCGGCTCCAACCACTGGGCTCAACTACCCACGTCTCAGTCTTTGTTGCCTATGATAATTGAATTGTAGAATATTATGGCAGATTACCCTAGCTCAAAATTATAATGTAGTCTGATATGCCTCACTATTGGCTAATTCTGTTCACCTTCTGCCCCATCTCAGCTTGCTGTTTTCTTCAGTTGTCTGTTCCATTCTTCCCCTCTCCACACATCCAAATGACATTCTATGCTGCTTGTTTTCGCTATGCCTGCAATGGCTCTGGGCAGAGCTTTCCTGTACTATCATCTAGAATCCAGGGTGGTGTTTAATGCATTTAGGTTATATTTTGCAGTGTGTGAATCCTTTGGGGGATGCTGACATGCAATGTTCTGGGCTAGATTCTCCAGCAATGTGAAGGCAGTGGATCTGCCAAGGAATATACCTAACATAGGGGGGTTCCCCTTGAAACAAAAAGCTGATACAATGGCTTTTTGCCATCATCCTCTGACACATCATGGGCGGGCAAAGGGCAGAAAGTGCTTGGAGGGTGACTGCACTACAGCTTTCTCAAAAAGCTCTTTGGGATCATACACAGCCAACTGTGGGTTGCAGCAGCAGCCTTGAGGCTGCTTTCTTAGACTGGCCCCCAAGCAGCTCCCATCAGGAAAGATGGCTTAAGTGCAATGGGGCCTTGGTTCTTGATTGCGATTCCTAGGCACTATCCTAATACAAATAATGGTAAAGACTTTGCCTCCTTCTTGTGTGGAGCACAGCTCATCAGGAACAGTGAATCCGTGCCTCTGTTTGACCTGAAAAGGAGCTCTCTGTAAGCTTGAAAGCTTGTCTCTCTCACAACAGAAAAGTTGGTCCAGTAAAAGAAAGTACCTCACCCACATTTTCTCTCTGGGTGGCCATTTGGAATATGCCAGCCTTCCAATAATTAAATGGCAGATCGTAGTTGTTCACAGAGTGGGCTTTCAGGACATGGCTCTGTCATGTAAATTAATTAAAATCAATGTTGTAAAAACCCAAATGCCATCATGCATAGCGGGGACCCCACTGGTGTGCAAGGAGACAATCATGTATATGGTTTTGATTTCTACTGATTGAGAAGACATGCTGTATCTATATAAGCTAGTAAAGATGCTGATATGGCTGTAACATCTACCCGTAAGTACAACTTACTATGGGATGTGAGGGATTCTCCATCACTTGAAGTCTTTAAATCAAGTTAGGATGTCTCATAGACTCAGACTCTAGGACTGGAAGGGACCTCGAGAGGTCATCGAGTCCAGTCCCCTGCCCTCATGGCAGGACCAAATATTGTCTAGACCATCCCTGATAGACATTTATCTAACCTACTCTTAAATATGTCTCCCTAAGATGTTCTGTATCTCAGTCAGAAGTTAAAGGGTTGTTGCAAGAATCATGTAGTGAAATTCTGTGGCTTATACTATGCAGGAGGACAGACTAGATGGTCACAATAGTCCTTTCTGCCTTAAGAAACATAAATATCTGATGAATTTTAAATTTACAGTAAAAGAACCAAAGGCCGGGATTACTCCCTCTTCCTAAATTATCCATGGGAAGGAGCTTGTGAGAAAACTATCTGGGGATCCCAGCATGGATCATTCTGTCATGATGCGGATATTCAGTTCTAACATAGTGTTAGAGGAGTGCTATGATGTCCTTTGATTGAAACATAAAATGGGGGTCCATTAAATATCCCAAGATATTTGTTAAAGTTTAAGGGCAGAATATTAAACCCAATATCCTGTCTAAATTACAGCATAATCACATTTTGTCTAAAAATATGGTCGTTGCAATTTAAAATAAATATGGTATCCTCCTTCATTTTGGTCCTAAACGATTATGTAGTATTGCTGTGTTGCAACACTTCATATTAGAGGTGGCTGCATTGCAGCGGGGTTTGAAGTGACTCCTCATGTGGTACACATCATTTTTTTTGGAAAAACATATTGAAATCTACCATAACTATTGTGTATAAATGCAAAATAATATTTAGAATGCATGGAAATTAAAATCTCCCTGATATTTTAGTTTTGGAGCAATCAAAATTGTTTTTGTCAACAAAATGGATATATTCACTTTTAAAAAAATAATTCAAAAATAAGTTTATCATAAATGTCTGAGTTCTACTTCAATGGAAAATAATTTATAAATTAAGTTATGCATGAAAAGGTAACTGCAAAGCAAAAATTAGAATAGAGTTTAATCCATGTGTAATATGCCAAATATCACCACTGATTAGACTGAAATAACATTCATTTGCATCTCGACTAGCACAAGTTGCAAAGAATAATGTAATGGCTTGTGAGGATATCATTTTTGTCTTATTCTGAAATATTTTTTTGTGAATTAGAAAATTCCAAGAGGATTTCATGATAGGTTGGGGAAGCAACAGAAGTATTTAAGCATGATCCAACGGTTAGGGCACTAGCCTAGGACTTGGGTGACCTGGGTTTAAGTCCCTGTTCTGTCACAGACATCTTGTGTGACCTTGGGAAAGTTGTTTAACCTTTCTGTGCCTCAGTTCCCCATCTGTAAAATAGGGATAATCTTACTTCCCTATCTCTCAGAGCTGTTCTGGGGTAAAACACTATTAAAGATAGTGAAGACTCAGGTACTGTAGTGATTGGAGCTATATAAGTACCAAAGATAGAAAGCATTTTGGTGCTGAGTTGAGAGATTTGGCACTGAAATCTTTGCTTAACCAATTTTTGTTTGTGTGTTTGTTTAATTTTTTTCAACTTATCTCTAAGTGGCTGTAAAGCTCTCAGATAATTCCATCTTAGACTTTAAAAGAAGGCAAATTTCCAGCAGAGGGTGAATGGGTAACATGTAATAGAGAAAAAAAATAATAACCATGTCTCAAATATAGATCAATTTCAGCACAGTGTAGGTTTTAGATTTTATACTACACAGCATGCTTTCATTTTTACTATATATTTAAGTGATTATAATCAAGAAGAAAGCTATCAGTGTTATTAAGTAGCACCTTGTTTTGTGTAACTTCCCACCGGGCACATAGAAGTCCAGGTACTGTGCAGGAACATAGTATTCTTTCAGTGGACCGTAATTATGTGTCAGCCCCACCTAGCGGAGAGCAAACCTGTGGCACAATGGTATCAGAAAGGTCAGTGTTAGGACACCTCAGATGCAAGACCTCAATTTGCTCACCTTGAGTTTTAGCTTTCTAAACAAGTAAGTCGTTTACATCTAGCTGAGTTTATTTACTTCATTGTTTTATTATTTTATATATTGTGGCAGAGCTCCGACCTTGTCCCCATGGGTCTCGCATTTCCAGGCAGTTTATGCTAGCCTCAGAGGCTCACTGCGACCGTCCATGTTGCCCTTCTCTCTCTAGGGCCAGGGTTACAGTCTACTGAGCCCTTTTCATCATAAGCCAGCTAGGAGGTTGGTGAGAGAACTCCCACAGTCTCTGTCCCTATGGGCTTATTCAAGAACAGTTTAGCCTACTTTCCTGACATGGGCCTGTCTTCCCTTCCCAGGAAGTGTTTCTGTAGTGGTGGGTTGGTTGGAACCTGGGCCTGCCCTCTACTCCAGGTTCCAGCCCAGGGACACTAGTGGTAGTAGCTGTTGGCAGTCGACCTTTCACCACCAGAACTGCTATGCTTTCCTGGGCCACTTCCCCACAACCGTCCCGCTTCTCTTTCTTAATGCCTTCTTCACCCTTACCTTAGGGCTCCTTCTCCAGTGACTTGAGGGTGTCTTCATTAACCAGCCCTTCAGCTGCACTTCCTCTCCTCTGGGTCCTTGGCTCTCCCTGGCCTGACCAGAGTGGTGAGCCCTTTTATAGTATCAGAGGGGCCTTAATTAGAATCAGGTGTTCATACTAGCTTAAAGGCCTCACCCGACTCTCTTTGCAGGCTAATTGGAGTCATGTGTCCACCCTAGCCTGGAGCAGCTGCATCCTTTGGTCAGTCAGGGAACAGAAAACTTTTTATCCAATGGCCAGTATATCTGCCTTCTATCACACTGCTGTACCCAACTCGTCTGAGTCCATCACAATATATAGTTAGTCCTGGAGATAAGAGGGTTTTGATTGGTTTGATTTGATGTGTGCTGTAAAATGCAAGTGCATAATTACATATTGTGCCTCCAGTTTCAAGCTGAGTAAGTAGGTATAGTTTTGGGCCTGGTCTACACTACAGAGTTAGGCTGACACAAGGCAGCTTACGTCAACCTAATTCTGTAAGTGTCTACACTAAAATTTTACTCCCACCAACGTAACTCACCTGCTATGCCGATTTTAATAATTCCATCTCTATGAGAGGTTAGCATTTAGGTTGACACAGCATCAGTGTAGACATTGCATTACTTAGGTTGCCTTTAGTGACCTCCAGAGGGTGTCCCACAATGCCCCATCTTGACTGCTCTGTTACCATTTTGAACTCTGCTGCCTAGCGGCCAGGTACACAGACAGACAACCCTCCCCTTTAAAGCCCCGTGAATTTTTGAATGCCAGCTTGGAGAGCACACCTAACAACTGCCCAGTTGACCATGCTGGCTACACATTGCAGATGTGCTCTTGCCTGGATTACTCAGGAAGTGTTGGATTTCCTGGATCTGTGGAGAGAAAAGGCTGTGCAGGCACAGCTCTGATCCAACTGTAGAAACATGGACATCTATGAGCAGATCACTTGAGGCATGGAGGAGAAGGGCTAGCATTGTTATTTCCCCTCTCATCTTCTCTTCTGCATACTAAACAAACCCAATTCTTTTTCAGTCTTTACTAGTAGGTCATGTTTTCTAGACCTTTAATCATTTTTGTTGCTCTTCTCTGGACCACATTTTTCTAATTTTACCACAATTTTCTTGCAATGTGGCACCTAAATCTGGACAAAATACTCCAGCTGAGGGCTTATCAGTGCAAAGCAGAATAGAAAGATTACTTCTTGTAACTTGCTTATAACACTCCTGCTGATTCATCCCAGAATGATGTTTGCTTTTTTTTCCAACAGTGTTACACCATTGACTCATATTTAGCTTGTGATTCACTATAACCCCTGGATCTCTTTCCACCGTACTCCTTCCTACACAGTCATTTCCCATTTTGTATGTGTGCAACTGATTGTTCCTTCCTAAGTGGAGTACTTTGCATTTGTCCTTATTGAATATCATCTTATTTACATCAGACCATTTCTCCAGTTTGTCCAGATCATTTTGAATTTTAATCCTATTCTCCAAAGCATTTGCAATCCCTCCTACCTTACAAAGTCCATAAACTTTAGAAGTGTATTCTCAGTGTCATTATCTAAATCATTGGTGAAGATATTGAACAGAACCAGGACTAATCCCTGTGGGACTGCACTCGATATGCCCTTCCAGCTAGACTAGGAACCACTGATAACTACACTCTGGGACTGGTTTTCCAACCAGTTATGCATCCACTTTATAGTAGCTCCATCTACATTGTATTTTCCTAATTTGTTTATGAGATGGCCATACAAGACCATGTCAAAAGCATTACTAAAGTCAAGATACATCTCATCTACCACTTCCTCCATATCCACAAGGCTGGTTACCTTGTCAAAGAAAGCTATTAGGTTGCTTTGACATGATTTGTTCTTGAGAAATCCATGTTGACTGTTACTTATCACCTTATTATCTTCTAGTTGTTTGTCTGCAAATGGATTGCTTGATTATTTGCTCCATTATCTTTCCGGATACTGAAATTAAGCTGACTAGTCTGTAATTCCCCAGGGTGTCCTTATTCCTCTTTTTTATAGATTGGCGGTATAGTTCCTTTTTAAAGTCCTCTAGGAGCTCTCCCATCTTCCATGAGATTTCAAAGATAACTGCTAATGGCTCAGATATCTTCTCAGTCAGTTGCATGAGTATTCATCAGGGCCTCAGATCCTACCTCATTTTCACCAGCTACTAAACTTTTTGGTGAAAACTGAAACAAAAACGTCATGTTTCACTTCTGCCAGTTCCACATTTCTTTTTATCCTTTCTCCTCTCATTGAGTAATGGGCCTGCCCTGTCCTGGCATTTCCTCTTGCTTCTAATGTATTTGTAGAATGTTTTCTTGTTACCGTTTGTCTCTAGCTAGTTTACTATAATTTTGTGTCTTGGCCTTTCTAATTTTGTCCCTACATGCTTGTGTTGTTTATATTCATCCTTCGTAATTTGATCTAGTTTCCACTTTTCCCAGGAAGGAGCGAGAATGCAGTGCTTTCACGGTTTGTGGATCAAAGGGAGTGAGTTTTGTATACCAAGCTCCCATTTATCTCATGAATATACTTGCAATAGTACCTCTGTGCATTGTATCTTTTGCAGCTTAATGTGGCCTTAAGGGTGTCTCCAAGCCCTCAGTCAGATAAGGTGGTGAAGGAAGAAGTTGTGGCATAACCTGTTCAAGAGATCCTGCAAGCCTCTAAGGCTTGGAGGATTACCCTCACAGACAGCATGGACAGCGATAGAATGGACAGTAGAAAGGTGCAGGAAAAGGAAAGGGATGTGCAGCAAGAGATGCCACCACTTCTCAAGCAGCAAACAGATATGTTGTAGACTCTTGCTGATCTTTCCTGGGTGCTGGCTGGTGAGTCTTGCCCACATGCTCAGGGTTTAATTGATTGCCATATTTGGCATCGGGAAGGAATTTTCCTCCAGGGCAGATTGGCAGAGACCCTGGAGGTTTTTCGCCTTCCTCTGCAGCATGGGGCACAGGTCACTTGCTAGAGGATTCTCTGCAGCTTGAGGTCTTCAAACCACAATTTGAGGACTTGAGTAACTCAGACATAGGTTAGGGGTTTGTTATTGAAGTGGATGGGTGAGATTCTGTGGCCTGCATTGTGCAGGAGGTCAGACTAGATGATCATAGTGGTCCCTTCTGACCTTAAAGTCTATGAATCTATGAGTAACAATCCCATGCTCACCTCACTTTGCAACCTGTAGAGAATTGCATTCTGGAGCCTTTCTACACCTCCCCTCATCACATTCTGCACTGCACTACCCCTACTGCTCGACCTTGAGGAAGAAAACAGACAATCACAGCTGCATATACAGTGACCTGTGAAAGACTCGACTGGTGTATGTGTTTGTGAAATGGAAATGACTGTTCTTTCCCTTTCAAAAGTTTTTCCCTTTATTTATTACGTTTTTTTAATTCAGTTATAAATGTCTGTTCGCCTGGGTATGGAATAACACTCTATTTCTGGAAAGTTAATTCATCTTTATTAGTTCACAACGTATGCTGGCTGGGGCTCACATCCTTCACAGATCCATAAAAGTAATAGATGAATTTTCAATATTATATTACCACACACACAGCACTCATTGCAAGGTTCATACCAGTGTGCAAAAGAGCAATTCCAGGTAGAGCACACTACAGCAACAAATATTACTATGGCTCAGTATTGAAATGGTCTTTCAAAGCCTCTCTGAGCGGAATTGCTCTGCATTGAACTCCTTCTAATAGCCCTGGTATGCAGTTGCTCAAAATCAGCAGACAGCCGTTCCAACTCTCTCCTGCACCCTGGCAGAAACTTTTTCCTCCTTTGCTTCACAGATACTACACAGGACACAGCAGTCAGCTACAACCATTGAGATATGTTTTTCACTGAGGTTCAATCTTGTGAGTAGACAGTGCCAGTGACTTTTCAAATGGCTAAAAGCACTTTCATTTGTCATTATGCACCTTCTAAGCCTGTAGTTGAAGTGCTCCTTGTTGCTGTCGAGGTGAACGGTGTACGGCTTCAGGAACCTAGGAAGGGGGGGTAGGCTGGGTCTCCCAGGATCACTACTGGCATTTCAACATCCAGAATGGTAATCTGTTGCTCTGGAAAGAAAGTCCCTGCTTGCAGCTTTCCGAACAGCTTTGTGTTCGTAAAGATGTAAGCTTCATGCTGTCACACCTCAGTGGTCCCCTCCCTCCCATAGGTCTCAGGGGAGGGCAAATCAGTATGTGACTAACACTGTTGCAAGCATGGCAAAGCATGCTGGGAAGGGTTAAAGGTGTGAGTGAGGAGTGACAGTTTCCTTTGTAGGTTACAAGAGGCTGAGAAAGGGGAAGAAGAAGAAAATAGCAAAGAACGAGTTAACTCAACCCTGGAGTTAGCTCAGTACGAAGTTACGATGCTGGCCTCCACCCAAGGACACTGCTCACAGCCGAGACTTGGCTGACAGCCGAGAAAGATGGGGGCTTGAATGTGCCCAAGTGGCCATGAGAGAGAGAGAACTCCAGCTGCACAGACCTGCAAAACAGCAAGGCCAGCAGGAAGGAAAACAAATTCTAGGAGCTGCAGAGATGGAAAACACAGACAAGATAGCGAAAGGGGGAGCAGAGCCTTGTGTCTCTGGAACCAAGGTGTTTTGGGAATGTTGTGTCCTCCCTGCTCCCGTCCCCCTGAGGAGCCAGGATTTAAAACCCTCCTGAGAGCTGGAGCAATTTGGAGAGCAACAGCAGACCTGGACATCCTGGGCCCAGGACAGCACTCTCATCCACCTTTCGCGCCCCCCCCCGCCTTCTCTTCTGACATTACACTCAGACTTGGCCAGTTGTGCATGTATGAGTATGAAAGCGGGTTAGAGCTTGGGGCACTAACGCTTTCTTTCTTCCTCTGAGTGACGTGGGAATGTCCCCAGCACTCTCTGCTATTATTTTATTATTTCAATCAATAAAGCTTTAAAATTTAGACACTTGGTTGCCTCGTCATCTCCACCCCAAAAAAAGATCCTGTGGCCCCAGCCTGATCAACTGTGGCCTCAGGCAGATTGGTAACGAAAATCTGTCACAGTGCACCTTCTTTGACCAGCCCACACTCCTGTCAGTAAAGTGTCTCTGGTGATCCACCAGTGCTTGCAATGCCATAGAAGAGCAGCCCTTTCTGTTGATGTATTCTGTGGCAAGGTGGCTTGGTGCCAAAATAGGGATATGTGTAGGGTGACCTGACAGCAAATGTGAAAAATCGGGACAGGGGTGGAGGGTCATAGAAGCCCGTATAAGAAAAAGACCCAAAAATCAGGACTGTCCCTATAAAATTAGGACATCTGGTCACCCTAGATATGTGTGCCATCCAACAACCCTACAGCAGTTTGATAACCCAGGAAGTGTGACCCTGGCCTACTAATATGTGGCAGGCCTCATCTAAGGATGAGGTTCACAGCAACAAATAAAATAAATAAAGGTGGCAGCTTGAAATGAGAGGGGATTTATTTTGCTATGTGTACAAAGTGTTCTACAATCTCATTTTGAGATTTTCCATATCTGATGTCATTAATACATTGTTTTTTGTACCTGAACTCCTGTGAGGAAGAGTTGGAAGCTAAATAACAGCAAAGGTAAGGTTTATTCCTCTCGTTCCTTCAGACAGCTCCCTTTCTTATTCCTCTTTCTCCATCTCTTCTCCGTGCCTGCCCCTTGACTCTGTGGTACATCCTTGGAATTGTACTTTCTGGACCCAAGGCTGCAGGAACCCCCTAGGGAAAAAACACAAACTAGTGTACAAGAATTGTATAGATATCGGATAGGTCAGACTGTGAGATAAACTAGGTTCTAAACTTAGTGACACTCCTTGTAACGAAGTAACGTTGAGAAGTATGTGGGGGAAGCTCTGATTGTAGTGCTTATGGGAAGGAAGGCTGTAACAACCATACTGAAATAATGCCAGGTTAATCCATTATCTGTTTTGCTAGTCTTGTCAATTGAATATTTAGGGGACTAAGGCTACATCAGCTCACACATGTATTCCCTGGGTCCTCACCTGGCGGTGGCAAACAAGTTTTAGAGAGTCATGACCACTTTGTGAGTGAAACTGCATTTTGTGGCATTTTCCTTTACTCTCCTTAAAAAGGAACACGTTCTGTCCTCAGATGCACATACTCTCTCTAATGTCATCAAAGTAGCTAATGACAGAATCTGGCCCTCACTGCCATACAAAGAAAACTATGAATCAAGTCAAATATGAATGTCTTTCCAAGGCAATAGAAGCTAGTGGTTACATTGACCCGAGACTCCTGGGTTTTGTTCCAAGCTCTGCTTCTGACTTGCATTTTGACTTTAGGCAAGTCACTTAGATCCTTTGGGCATCAGTTTACCCACATCTAAAATACGATTAGTATTTACATACCCATCATGGGAGTTGTGAAGCTTAAAAAATGTGAGTAAAATGCTTTTGAGATTCTGGGCTAAATAAGCTTTCTCCATAGCTGCTGTTTGTTTATTTTTCCTTTTTTGTAGTGCAGTACTGATGTTTATAACAACTCTTAACCTCTCCATGTTAATGTACACATTAAAATGGATGAGGAGTAATCTTTGAACCTTGACATGTTAAACAAAATAGTTTTTATACTGCTGCACATAACATAACTAGATAAGGATGGAACTGTAAGCAGTCCTTGTCATGTTGATAGGATGAGTCAGTGTGCTACACCTTTGTAGATAAGTTCTGCTTTATATTTTCCCAAGGAATACTGACAACCTCAGAATCCTTGACATCTGAGTCAAAGCTGAGCGATCATTTTCATTTGCATGATAATCAAGTGAGAGAGACTTGAAGAGAACCTGAAGTTGCAATCTGTGGAAATATGGGGACTGTATTTCAGACAGGAGATCATCTAGTCCAACCCCCTGCTCAAAGCAGGACCAATCCCCACTTCCCTAAATGGCCCCCTCAAGGATTGAACTCACAACCCTGGGTTTAGCAGGCCAATGCTCAAACCACTGAGCTATCCCTCCCCCCTTTTAATTGAATAAAATCAATTAACAAATATAGTATACAGTAATATTTGAAATTTATCTAATTGGCATTTACACTGCCACCATTTATCCCGCCCCACAGATTTAATAGACTCCTTGGGATTTCATAGACCTAGGCATGTGCATGAGGTGCACTTGAAGATCTGAAGCTAGAGGAAGCACTCTGCTGGTTCTGTGTGTCAGTCAACAAGCTGCATAACCCCGCTGAAGATGGAACCAAATGTCAACAACCCTGGGTTCTGGTTTGATGGGAAGACCACTCTGCTTCTCCTCAGACAACCTCTTAGTGTCTCTTTTGCTATGCCTCTTCCCTGGCAAATACTTTCCCAAAAAGGGGTTGGGGTTACTCTCAGTTCCTTCAATGCAGGCCCCCCTCAGTCCGCTCTAGGCTCAACAATAGTCTCTTCCCTGGCCCCAGTGAAGCCATCAACCATCTCTGAGGCTCCCAGCAGCAGCATCTGGCTTCCTAGGAGCAGTTAGCAGCAGTTCCTGGTACGGACAGAGCACCACACAAGCAAGTGCAACTCCTCTCCCAAAATGGAGCCCACCACCCGCTCTTTCCCTACTCCCCGGGAAAGGAGGTCTTTCACTCTTTTCCCAAGGCATCATGCGAGTTGTGGTCACTAAGGCTTGATTGCAGCACACAGGATCTTCCAAACTGAAACACTCCTGGTAAAATTCAGAGACCCCCTCTAGTAAAGGGAGTATACATTTTGTTAACCAAAATGTATTTTGATCAGAATTAGTCATCTTAGTTTTAAAAGGCACATAAATATGTGAGGATGGTGAAAGATCATCACCTTCAAAAACGCTGCATGTGGGCTACAGACTGCCCTATATATCAGGCTTCACTTAATGGTACTCTTTCCTTAGTGACCCAATCTGCTAACGGATGCACTGACTCCTCTACTGTCCTTCAGAGGTTTGTGTATAAGTCTGGATGGCTGAAATGAAATTGATAGGATATTTACATATTAAAAGAGGGGGGATGGGAAGTTATTCAAGGCTATTTAAATGATCAGCTGAAAGATTAAAAATATTTAAATACAGTACTTGTAATGGCTTCTTTTTAAGCCTTAGTCTGTGGTGTTGTCGTATTCCACTCTTTCATATTGAAAAAACCTGAGCTGACAGAGAAATTATAGATTTGCCTTTTAGAATCTGTGCTCCAGTTAATGAAGAATTAATTAAGACCTCCTTTTGATGCAGACCATGCTGATAAGCAATTGTCCATTAATTTTGTCTTGACCTTATATGATAAACACATTCTAGCAAATTACTTCTTTCCCCCAGCCAATTGTTAATTTCTCTGATTAAAATATTGTAAACAGATTTATCATTTGCCACTCATGCTGATCATACATACAATCTTTAGATCTTCAGTTGTTGTCTACTTAATTAGAACATATATGCAAAGCATATAGTTTTCAGAGAGGTAAAGTAGTGATTCTTTTAGGGTGTTTTTCTTTATTCTTTTCCTTTTTTGACCTACCCTCTTACACTGGTTTCCCTCTTTTTAGTTTTGGGTGAAGTCTAGAGAGAGCAAATGTTAGTAAGATATGGAAGCAAGTCACTTTGTTGTAGTGGTAGGGCGGGCTACTACTTGACTCAACTGTGAGGTAGAAAACATAGTAGTCCCATGCAATGTGCAGTTTATATTCTTGCCTTTTGACAAAATTCTTTTAATTGAATATAACCAATGCTTTTGTTACTTTCCAGCATTTACCCAGAATGCCAAGTTGCTGTATACTTGCCAACCTGATAAGATTTCTTCTTAGGAAAAAAATCCTCTCTCTTCCTCTGATCAGTGTCAATGAGAATATCAACAGAAAATATTAGCTAGGAAAGCCTTTGTGCAAATATCAGGAAAGATGGACAATTTATATTATGAAAATATTTCATTTTGTTGTTTCAGGTGTAAACAAAAAAAATTCCCATTTAGTGTTAAAGATGTTTGTGTAATATGGACAAGTGATAATCCCAGGTTAGAAAGGTGATGTGAAAATATAATCAAACAAAAAATAAAGATTGACCTAAGACTTGACAATGATGCAGCAAAAGTCTTCACACTATTCCCAGCATTCTAAAGCAGCCTACTGCTTAATTTTTTCTGTGAATTGCTTGCTTGTGAATGCCACCAGATTGACAACCTTCCAGTTGTGGCAGTTCTGAAATCCTCTATTATTCATGGAACGGGAAAGTTGATTCCTTTGCAGGCTTCCCCAGCTGCCCATGCTAATCTGATTCAACCCCAGCATAGAGGGACATTTTTTAGGAGTGAGAAGGTAGTTCAGTCCTCATGATTTTACAAGCCTTGGCATTTGCACTGAGACTACCTGCCTGAGTACCAGTTCTGGTTGAGATCTTGTGTGGTGAATACCAGTGTGCACTAGAAAGTGGATGGAGACCATCTATTAATTCATCACGGAGCTCTGACAATGAATTTCAGTTTTGATGGGGAAAAATGCATGTTCTCCTAGTCCTGGGCTTCTGTAGTACAGATTTTCCTGATTATGGTGAATCTGAATATTTAGACTCTGGTCTCCAGAGATGAAAAGTTAATGTAATAACCTACTGAGCCACATCTCTATAATAGGCTTAAATTCAGCAAGAGCTATGTTCACATCAAAATAACCTCTATTATAAAGCCTCTATTATAAAGGTTTGCAGCATAAAAGTGAGCTCTAACCAACACAGAAATCTCAGGTAACTTTTTCTCCTTGGGCTGACTTCTGCTAGATGCTCAATTCTCCTGGGAAATGCTTAGCTGCCACAACTCCAGTATCAGTGTTAATTAAGGCTGTTAAGCACCTTTCCATTATTGCTCTGCAACTTGCAGGAACAAGCCCTTAGTGATAGTAATCAATCTACAGCTAATTTTGTAGATGCTACTCATCAGCTTCACAGGCAGCGCCGAGTTCTTTAAATGTAAAGTGTGTAAATATAGAACCTACTGAACTGTTTCTGTGATTGAGAAGCCTGATGAGATGCCAGGGCTAAAAGTTAAAATAATTTCTTGTAGTTAATAATGGAAAATTTCATGTCTAGATCACATGAATAAAACATAAGTTTTACTATTAAACTGCTGTGCTAAATATGCTTAACATTGTCTTCAGTGCATGAATGTATGAAACTGAAAAGCTATTAATATTCATTTAAAAGGTTTGCTTCTACCCTTTCTTTAAGTCATCTGATAAGAGATAAAAATAGTAATCTTGACAGATGGTAATTTAAAGAAAAAATACAAGTTAAAATTATTGTTCATTGTTTGCATCATTCTTTAAGATCTATTCCAAATAGTTTAATGTGACCTATTTCTCCTACACAATAAGCAAGTAGATTTTTGACAGGCCTGTGACTCAGTTCTTGGGAACAGGCTAGGGAAAATGTAGATTCATTTTATTGACTGGGAAATAGAATTACAATACCACAGATGGTCTGTTGTCCCCCCCCTCCATACAGTACCCTAGTACAGTGAAGTCCATTTTTATTTTATTGAAACTGTAATACTCTATAGACCCAGTAGAAAATAAAAATACACTGGGAAGCAAATGTGTGCATGTTAAAATGGGAACTAAAATCTTCCTGGAAAGTTCCTAGTTGAGGCTATCTATGGAGTTTAACCATTTTTTTTCCAAGCCTAAACTAGTATAGCTCTATAGATAACACTGACATTAAATTCTGAAGTCTCTGAACCATTCAAAGTTTGGAGTAAGGAACCTCTAGTGTTAGCCTGTCTTAAGGGCCTTGTCTAGGGGGGTTGTATAACAGAATTACTTATTTAGAAATGAGCCTCTGGAGAAGGAACACTGATATTTTTTTCAGAATAATCAAAAACTGAATATACTGCCTGTATCGCTATCTGGAGTGGTTCACGACCATGCACGCCAACCTTGAAACAGACTGTCATAAGCAGGGTAGACACCCCAAACTTGTGGTTTGTTCTATAATTAAATTTCACCAACCAGGTAACAAATGTGAACTCCTGGATCACTGTAACAGTCTGACCATGGAATCACAGACAGTCCCCTTGGGCACTCCAATCTATCTTGCCACCCAGGCGAGCTGGAGTTAGTGATAAATGTACACTTACACCAAAAATTACATAATATTCAGGTTTCTCCCAGTCCCAAGAGACCAGTCACTTCCCTAGTTCAATTTGTGCCTTAGATTTCACACTAAAGACAACACTGGTAACCAATCAAATACTGTAGTGTTTCCCAAATTTGGGATGCTGCTTGTGTAGGGAAAGCCCTTGGCAGGCCGGGCCAGTTTGTTTACCTGCTGTGTCGGCTGGTTCAGCTGATCGCGGCTCCCAGTGGCTGCCATTTGCTGCTCCAGGGCAACGGGCGTCGCTGGAAGTAGTGGGCAATACGTCCCTTGGCCCGCTCTGCTTCCAGCAACTTCCTTTGAGCTGGAGCAGCGAACCACGGCCAGCGGGAGCCATGACTGGCCGATCCTGCGGACGTAGCAGGTAAACAAACCAGCCCGGCCTGCCAGGGGCTTTCCCTGCACGTGCGACATCCCAAGTTTGGGAAACACTGAAATAGTGCACTAATTAAGGATTTGTTAACTAGAAAAAATGAGTTTATTTACAAGTTAAAAACAGGCAACATATATCTAGAAATGTAATCTGTTAAATGATTTTCACTTGATGATTTGAGACTTTTGTAAACTCAGTCATTACTCTTTTTTGTATTAAAATGATATCTGGGATGAAATCTTTCTATTATAATTGACATGTACATTCTTAAAAGGAATGTTTCACTTTTGATATTTTGCCCCTTTTCCTAACAATAGCTTTTATATTTCCTTTTCACAAGATTAAGTACAACACATCCATCACAGGATGGGTTTGAGCTAAAGATTCATTACAAAAAAGGAAGGTCACACATAGAAACAGCCAAAAATCTGAACTGTTCAGGTGGTTGAATGCTATTCATACATCATGCTTCAGTGCTTATCTTTTCTATAGAAGTGTCATGCTTATAACATATAAAGGTTATATACTTCTGCGCTCTGACCACAAGCTGGTTATGATTTTTTTTTTCTGTGAACTGGTAAAAAGGTAGCCATGTACCATGAAAATGTCTTGAGTAATTTTTCTTTTTCGCATTTGTTAACTCTTCTATTTATGATGACTGTTTCCAGAGAGAAGCTTTATTATTTCAGTATTTGCACTAACGTTTGAAACCAAGGCTTTGATGGCGCGCTGCAGTGGTGGTATCACTATTCCAAATTAGTGCCACTGTATTTTGAAGTCAGTATCTGAAGAACAAGGAAGCTGGACACACCAGTCACTAGATGATCTAAGCCATCACAAAAAACTCATTTCTGCACTTTTTGGTATAATGGGTACTTTTGTCTGGCTCTGGCAGCCCCTTTGGGTTTGGCAATCCTTTTTCCTAAATACAAGTGGCCCGATTCTTGTTTACACTAAGGCTACATCACTCTAGAAGTATATTTATGTCAGATTTAAAGCCAGAGGAGTGTAAAGGGAGCCTTAATATAAATGAGAACTAGAAACAAAATAGTTTAAGGCCATATTAGGGTTGACATTTCAGTAGCATTTACATGATATTGCTTTCATTTCACATCAGTGTAAAGTAGAAATAAATCAAAATAGAATTTCCTTATATATATTTGATATAACTACTTTACTGTACATGCTTGTCACTGAGCATCTTCCAGTACTAATGTTACTAACGTGACTAACATCTCTATATGTTGTCTGTTCTCTCCTCCCAGTGTTTTGTTTGTTTGTATGCTTTGATTTTAAATATACACATTATGTTAAAGAAAGTGGGTCAAAAAATGTACCTTGGACTTGGAGCGGAAGTCAGTGAGGTTGGTGATGCTCAAATAGGCCACTGAGAAAGTTTTTCTGCCACACAGATGAGCTTTACTGTTTTTCTATATAGTTCCATTGTGCCTGAGGAACATAATTGCTGACCACGACCTGATCCCAGAGCTTTAGATGGTCTCTTAGGCCTGGTCCACACTGGAGTGGGTTGGGGGCTTGATCTAAGTTATGCCACTTCAGCTATGTGAATAATACGACGTACTTAGATCTACTTACCATAGCGTCTTCACTGCAGTAAGTCGATGGTTGATGCTCTCCCGTCAACTCTGCCTCCACCTTACATCCTGGTGGAGTACTGGAGTTGATGGGAGAGCGCTTGGTGGTCGATTTATCGCTTCTAGACTAGATGGATCGATCACTGCCCGCTGATCTGGCAGGTAGTGTAGATAAACTAGTAGATGCACTGTGGCTTCAGCCCAGGGTGCTTTGAAGATAAGGACTGATCCATGGAATTTGACTTAACATTCTATGGGAAGCCAACATACAGAGAGGAGGACAGGTTTGACGTGTTCCTGGTAGCCTGTGTTGCTGTGGACATGCACAGCAATGTTCTGTACTAGTTGGTGTTTCTTAATGGCTGAAGGCTTCATGTCCTGGTATAAACTAGATTGCTTAGCTTTTTATAAACTGTGTGACCAAAAAGAAAGTCACAATTAGGTAAATAATATGTCTGGTAAGGGCATATTATTTTTCTGTCACATTCCAGCTAGTCCTATTTTACTGACTCTCCTTAGTTTGAGAATATCTGAATGAATTTTTAGACCTGAACTGAAAGAGCTTCAACTGAGTGTTTTGGAAAGTGAAATGATTAATATGCCAGCAAGATCTACACATTTCTAATTTATATAGTTTTTGATTGGTGGTTATGAGGGATGTTTTGAAAGGTCATTAAGATGGTGGAATGCAGAATTAAATACAGATTATTCAGAGGATAATTAGTGATTGATATATGAGCAGGTTAAATTTGTCTGAATAAATGCTAAAGCACTATAGCATATTATTTAATTTTCAGTAGAGATTATAAATGGCTCCAAAATTTAAGAACATGATGCAGATCTCTGTTTTGCAGCAATGTACTAAATGCAATATAAGGAACTTTGGTTTTATGCATGTGGTTTGGAATTGTAGAAATATCACAACGTTTTGGTCAGGAGGTAAAGACAAAAGTTGATGGATGTGATTGACTTATTTCTCACTGGATCTTTGAATTAAAAAAAAAAGAAAAGAAAAATAAATCATGGTAAACAGACATCAAAGAAAACTTATTGGAAAAACGTTGTCTGTAGCAATGCCTCCTCCGCCATATAAATAGACATTGGACAAAGAAATGGATATAATCAGTGTCAGAATAGATTAACTATATGTGTGTATCTATCTGATTAGAACACACACAATGCAATTTATAATATCACTTTGGGCACAGGGAGAAAAATAAATTGATTCAAACATATTGGCATGATGGTCAACCAATTTTAAGATTTAGATTTTCTTGCCAAGTCATATTAAAAATGTTTTCCTAGATTGCTTTACTTAAGTGGCAAACTCCACTGATACTACCATGAAAGCAATGGAATTTCATCAGAAACCTGTTTTGCAAGGTTAATGTGTTGATTACAGCAAATAGCAAATGGTAATTAGATATGCCCTTTGAGGTGCTCGATAGTGTAACGATCTTAGGGTTCACTAAATAACAAACCGGTGAATGAGAGAGGAATAAAACTGTAATAAAACAAATTGGAGAGCTTCTGTAGTGAGCTGTTGCACACACCCAGGCAGTGTTCTCACCCTCACCTCCAGGGCACATCTCCAAATTCCCACCGTCACTGTTCCTTATAAGGGAGCATCTCAAAATCACAATATTTCATAGGCATATCTCTACAGATAGAGTGCCTTCTTCCTGTGTTTTTTATAGTGTGTTCTCTATTACTTTAAACCTAACTAAATAGCAGAGCCGTAAGTAGACATTTAGCATCCCAGGGCGAGCAAGCATGTTTGCACTCCCTATCATTTTTTCATCATTTTTCCACTCACAGGAGACATGGTCTGGCATCCTGGATTACGTGCCTCCCCCTTGTCCGGATTTTTTGGTTGTGCCCCACCAACCCAGATAGGCTGGGTGACTGGCTGAGGTGAGTCAGGGTGGAGGTGGTGCTTCTTCCCTGATTGCCATCATGCAGGGTTGGCCCGACCTAGTGGCTTTGCACCCTGGGCAGCTGCCCCGCTTGCCCTGTCCTGGTGACAGCCCTGCTAAATAGCAATACCTCTATAATTACATATTTCTTGCATTTCAAACATCACATACTCTCCTGGTGCAAAATATTCTGAGAGTTAACTCACTTTTATTAACCTGTTTATTGTACTTGGAACTGATTATCAGTCTGAGGTGTTTCTAAAACTTGTATACATGCCTTGTCATGTTATAATTTTAGTCTTGTGTAATGTTTCATGATTAGATTTTGTATAAAATGAAATATAGCAGAGCTAAAAATGACTTGTAAACACAGATTCTCAGTGTTTTGCTTTGCTTTTTAATCTGTTTAAATTAAAACTCTTTTTACCCTGTCAGCTTGGGAAGCAGCCAGTCACACTAATGAAATGTCTCCAGTCAGTTTTACAAGTGAGCAACAATATGCTCCACGGGCGTGTGTTCAGCCTCATCACTATGCATGTGGTGAGGTAAGATGTGTAGCTCCATGTCTTAACATGCCCCTAGTGTGTATGTGGTAGACTGGCTGTTGAATGCAAAAATTCAAGTGTTTTGTTGCATGGAAAAAAAAAAGTATTTGGATTAAAAAGAAACTCAGTTTGAAAGGTTAAGTCTCATACACTTATCAAATATTACCTGCAAGAGAAAATAACAGAGCTAGCTGGAAAAGAGGAAAAGGTTTTCACACCCATGTTTTCAATTTTTTCTCCCTCTTTGTATCAGTGTTGTTTCAATATAAAATGTTCCAATCAGCTCTAGAAAATACTTGCATCATCTGTGTTTTCTATGATGCTACAGAGATCACACAAGAGTGATTCAGAGATCCAGCATGGAATATATAATGCTGTCCTTAACTAGGCACGATTCTTGCATGTTCTTTACATAAAAAACCTCCCATAAACTGATCTTGGAATTTTGCCAGCATTATTTGATGTGACTAGAGATTATATAGAAACCTACCATGTCATGTGCTTAACTTTACAGATGTGAGTAGTCCCAGTAAGTAAATTTAAGCACATGTGCGTGCAGAATTTGGCATGTGCCTGTATGTGAGTGTATATCAGAGTGCAGGGATGTGTTCCAAATAAAATGCCACTGACAGCAGCTCTAGTCAGGTACCTTTCTGGTAACAGGACAGTAAAGATAAAGCAACTTGTGCTTTTGTTGCTTGTTCTTTAAGTCCTTGTGGCATTCAAACAGCTGGAAGTAACAGGGCAGCCAGGAGGGCTGCTTCTGCTACACTACCACTGAATACTAGTGAGGTGCAAGTGGTCTTATTTATGCCTGTTGCCAGTTGGTATACACTAATATTTGAACATGGAAAAGTGGTGGTCTGGGATGGAGACTGAGAAGTTTGGGGATGATTCTACTTATACAAAGTCGTGTTTCCTTTAGTTGTTGTCTTAAGTTATTGAAATAAAGTTGTTGTTCAGTGATACGCAGACCTCAGTGGTTCAGGAGCCAAATTAGCGATCACCATAACTGAAAAAGAGCTGCAGTAGTGTGAATTCATTATTTCATTTAGTATTTGTATATGTTGTTCTCACAGCAAAATGACTGACTAACCAATTGTAGAATACTTGACAACATAGTAAAAGCATCTTGATTGGTAATAATTAAATCACACAGTGTTTTAATATGGGCTGCAAAGAGCCACAAGAGCCACATTAAAGAGCCACTTGCAGCTCCCAAACCTTGCTGTATCACAATTGTAGCCTCTTAGCCACCCCTCATGTAAATTGTTGTCTGACTTCCTTGATCCCCATCTTCAGAAATACTGTGATAATCCAATACGAAGAACACAGTAATTGCCCAGCTCAATCAAGGGAAAGCAGGTGGTGAGGGATGTGGCTCTAATACAAATATCACCACTGGTGAGGAAAAATTGCAGCTAAGTTATCTTGTTTGTTTTTTCCTCCAAAGAAGCTAGAAAAATTTCAATGTAGTGCATAGGGCTGATGGGTTCACACTCTTTACAGCTCTCTTTTTGATGTTTGCCCTTTGGTCACTAATGAGCTCAAATGATTCCTCTGTAAGTCTACAAGATATTACGTGTAACTGCCATGCTTTGTAAAGATGACACCACAATCAGTTTTAAAATTAAATTGTTCCAAAAATAGGATCAAGCTAAAACCTGAATAAAGTCAATATTAGTAGGTTATGCAATTTAAAATATTTTTGAGAGAGAAAACCAAGATTATACATAATGTAATTTAACAATGTTCCTTTTTAAAAAAAGCACCGAAGTTTTTATACAGTCAGAGTGAAAACAAAAATGGGACACTTTTATGTGGTCTTAAAATGTAGCTCTAGTCAAAAAAGTGTCTGGAGAAACTGGAACCTACACTCAGGGGAGGCTCTAGGTATTTTGCAGCCCCAAGCATGGCAGGCAGGCTGCCTTTGGCGGCTTGCCTGCAGGAGGTCTGCTGAAACCGCAGGACCAGCGGACCCTCCCCGGGCATGCCACCGAAGGCAACCAGCCTGCTGCCCTCACGGCAATGGGCAGAGAACCCCTGTGGCTTGCTGCCCCAGGCACGCGCTTGGCGTGCTGGTGCCTGGAGCTACGCCTGCCTACACTTATCAAAGATGTGCTCTTTGTGTATATGTAGATTCTTTCCTGCTTATTTAATGACAAAATTAAGTTTCCATTGCATTTTAGGCACTGTGTGAAGTGCTAGTAGGAGGTATGTGAGTTAGATGTTATTCCTTCTTGTGCATCAATAAACCCATGATGCCACTTTTAAAATCACTTTTCAAGTAGGACTGAACTTTACACATGTAGGACCAGGTTGTAATACCTTACTCAGCCTGAATAGTACCTTACATGACAAGCAGTCCCATTGGACTTCAATGGGAGAACTTGTGGAGTAGGGTTTTGCAGGTTAGCCCATATTGGCTATCACTGCAGTGCTTAGAAGCCCCAGACATGGATCAGGACCCTATTGTGCTAAATGTTGTACAAATACAGAACAAAAAAGAGTCTCTGCCCCAAAGAGTTGACAATCCAAGTACAAGACAAAGAGACAAGAGGTGGATACAGACAGACAGGGAGTACAAGGTGTAACCAGAGTCAGGATGAGCTCTACCCTGACATCTGGTGGTGAATTATGGGGAGTGTGGAAAGGAATTTTAGTTATTTGCATTGGCACACGCACCCCACCTAGCATAGCCCACAGCAGCCTGGGATGGTTATTTTGACAGCTCTAGGAGCCACAATTTCTTTGTTATTGGGGCAGGAGGAATTAAGTGTTGTCACCCTGATTATGTGAATGAGGAACTATGAGACTGCTTTATGACAGATGTCTCAATATCAATTAAGTAGCACTTGCTAGACAAGGGACATGGGTGCCAAAACCCATTGAAATGAGAGAGGTTGGGGACTGGTGTGTGTACCTGATGGTATGGGCCCCTTTTAGGGCCTGGAACACCAATTGCACATCCTCCTCTCTCCACTGTTGAAGAGTAGAGCTAATTTTGATTCCATTAGGAGTCCATCTACTGGCTGCTGAGCTGAATTCACATTGGGCCAATGGTGCACCAGCATTAGGGCTCCCCTACAACAAGCTGAAATCACTAAAAGAGCTAAGCTTACTGAGCTGAGATCACTGAGTGCTGTGTTAACTAGTGGGGGAGCCTGAAGATCTATTGCTAAGCGACTAGCATAGTGGAACAGTTTGCAGCATGTTGGAGCAGCCCATGGACCAGTGAGCGGAGTGGAGTTGTTTGCGGGGACCACTGGAGTGGCTCACTGGAGGAGCGGCACAGCTGGTGTAGTGGAGCTGGTCATGGTGAAGGCTGCAGCAGAACTCCATAGAGAGGCAGAGCAGTTGGCCCTGGTCCACGTAAGGTGCCCCTTAACCCCTGTGTGTGCCCCCCCTCCATTTCCACCCAGGCTGGGGGTGTAAAACTCTGCAGATAAACTTTTGAACTCTGAGGTGGCACTGACCAGAGACTTTTGGGTTGTTGGACTTTGGGGTGATTGGACTTGAGACCCTAAGGGGGAAAGGACATTGCCAAACATACTTGGAGGTGGGTTTTTGCTTATGGTTTGTGTTATAATCCTGTATGATGCCACATTGTTTCCCTCCTTTATTAAAAGGATTTTGCTACACTCAGACTCCGTGCTTGCGAGTGGGGAAGTATTGCCTCCTAGAGGCACCCGAGGGGTTAGTATGTAGTTGTCCCAGATGGGTGGGGGCTTGAGCCGGTTTTGCATTGTGTTATTGAAACGGAACCCCTGGATACTGAACCCGGCCCTTGTTGCTGCCAGCTCAGAGGGGCAGAAGAGTTACACAAGGAAACAATGAGACAGTATTGGTCAGCATGATAGATTGTCATCCCAGTGGTCTATAAGCCTTCTGTCTAAAGTCAATCTTGAATCAGAAATAATCTCTCCTGGCTAATTTAAATCCCATTGCTAAACCAAAATCTTTTGACAAAACGGAGTTGTACTGTATATATGGAACTGAACTATATGCTATTCATATCAAATAAAAACTCTACATAGAGTTAATCAGAAGTAGTGGTTTTTCTGTCTTATTGGTCAGTGGGACAGGGGTGCACCATTCATCACTTGTCTGGTGCTGCCTCCTGGTCACTCTGATGATTAGCTCTCAAGGCTGACGCCCCTTCCCATAGTCGTACACTGTGTCTCTCTCAGGTCTGCAGCTCCTCTCTCATCCCAGGAACTGCAGCATCCTCTTCGTGACTCAGCCTTCTGGTTAGGTCACTCAGTGTTTCCCCCCTTCTGGGATATATCACAGCCTTTCTTTCAGCAATACTAGCCAGTCTTCCCTTTCACTGCCTCAGGTGCCACTCCTTCAGTGACTGGTAGGGGAACCTGGCCCCACCCTTTTCTCTGGGTTCCATTCCAAGGAACCCTATAACTAGCAGTTCTGGGCTTTCCTCTCCAAGACCTCACTGCTCCTTTCCTGGCCCACTTCCCACTCTTCTGGTTCTCCTCCTCACTCCGGATGTACGAGCTCCAAATCCTCCTCCCTCTTCCCAGGGAGTGACTGCTCTTTTCCAGCTGTAGCCCTTGTCTGTTGCCAGCTTCCTGGCATTATAGGTCCCACCTATTCCTGGCTCTATCTCCAGGTGCAACCTGTGGAGTTAATAGGCCTATTTAGGCACCTGAACCCCATTACTGTCACCCATCTGGTCATTGTGGAGATAACTCTTAAGCAGCTTTTATAAAGTCTTTTTTAGGAGGTGTATAATATAATAAAATGTAGTTCATAAACCAGAAATAATTTGAAAAAAAAAAGAGAGAAAGATGCTAGAAAACAGTATAGGCACCGACTTCCTCTCTACCAGTGGGGTGGTTGATCCCCTTCCCCCCTGCCCCAGGCCTCATTCCCACTCCACCCCTTGCCCCAAGTCTCCACCCTGCCCCACCTCTTCCCACCCCTGCTCTGCTTCCGGCCCTGCCCCCACTCCACCCCTTCCCCTAAACCCCAACTCCTGCCCTGCCTCTTCCCTTGCTCTTTCAACCCTCTCCCCCAAGCATTCTCTGTCCTCCACTCCAGGAGGCTCTGGGAGGGATGGGGAGGAGTTGATCAGGGGGTCTGCCAGTGGGCAAGAGATGCTAGGAGGAGGGCGGGAGCTTGGCTGCTGGTGGGTACTAAGCACCTGCTAATTTTTTTCTGTGGATGCTCCAGGTCTGGAGCACCCATGGAGTCGGAGCCTATGGGAAACACCCTTGTTAAAAATCAGACCACGCTGCTCCAGTGCATCAGGTGCTAAGATGGTTGAATCCCAGAATATGTCTAAATGCTTTTTCTCTGACACTTAAAGGTGCATATTGCCAAGAGGTAGAGATTTCAAACAATGGCCAGGAACAAGAGGGGTTAACATGGCACACTGAGTCAGGACGGTTTAACAGCCTTGGTACAGAGAGGAAAGGGACTCCAAAGAAAGAACATAAAAGGAGCCTCACAGGATGATCCTATTCCAAGTTTTCTACTGTTTCTCTCCAGCTTCTGGAAAGACAGGTTTTCACTCAGGCTGTAAAAGCCACCTACCCACACCCTTATTTAACACATATATTTGATTTTGTTTAATGTTTAAGCCCTCATTTGACCATACCTGTTTCTTTGCATCGGTTTATCTGTAAATTGGATTTAATAATTGACTACTCCCAATGTAATAGTGCTCTCAGCTCCTCAGATGAAAGATGCTGTCAATGCAAATTCATTTTTTTAATTAGAAATGTTTGGGTGTGTTCTGCAGCAGTTTTTCAAGTAAGTTAGTCCACAGTGACTCATTGCTGTAATTTGGGAATGCTGAATGTGTGACATGTTGGATGAATACTCACCCCAGCATATTTGGAGTTTCAGATCAAGTAACTCTCTGCAGAGTTGCACTAATTTTAAATTTCCCTGTAGTTTTGCATATTTGCTCTATAACCTTTAATGGCTACACATGAATCCTACTGGGCTATTGAGAGTGGATGGGGATGCCAGCTGGCAACTTCTTCCAATATATCCTCTTGATATGGAATTTATGTAATTGTGTCAGTTAAAGGAAGTGAAATGTTTTGTTGCCAAGTCAAAGCCGTGCTGCACCACTCTGAACAATTTGCAGCTTCTAGAATGCGAGGCACAGTACAGTTGCATTTACTGAAACAAGTCACTAGATGACACTTTCAACGAAACACATTAAAATCACAACCCAGGTATAGTCCAATGCCTCCTTTAATATCCTACATTGAGCTGTCATTTTGTATTCTTTCTCTTGAAAGACTTTGTTGGATTCCTGATTACTCTGACTTTCCTATTGTTCCTGAATATGTTAGAGATACTATGGAATTGCCTAAATGCACTCCACAGGTATTCTTGCTGTGATTACACTGTCCTATTCTTCAATTCTTGCCTCATCTTAATGTTGTAATGGGCAATTGAGAGCTATGAAAATTTTCTGGACTCTAGCAGGAACACCACTTGACTTACCCAAAGCTCAGTATATATCAAAGTCCTGGGAGTTTCCAAAAATAATTGTTTGCCCATTAAAAGCTGGTAGGCTGGCTGTGTCTTTTTGCCTAGGCAACAATATTTTTAATAGCAAGGCCATAATGGCAAGCCATAAAGCCTCTTCACTATTTTGTGATATAGATTCCAGTGTTCTCAGTTCCAGCAGAAGTCAGTGACTCACATCCATGCTGGAGATGCTCTGCACTTGACAGGATCAGACTGATAATCCGCTGACGTTCTTCAGTTATAACTAACACTCCTTGAACTTGAGCAGTCCAGCCATTTCCTGCTGCTTATTTATTTTCCTCCATTTGTCACAAGCTTTTATTTATTTATTTATTTATTTAGGCAAGTGAGTAGAGATATTGTGGGGACTTTAATTAGTCGGTTCTTTAGGACTGCATGCAGCTGTTCTAATTTTTATACTGCTCTTCAGTCATGAATCCTGTGGTGCCAAAAAACAAAACCTTGTTGCAGATCAGAAATTTTTCCATCTATTTACAAGACTCTGGCTATCACTTCATTGCTGGGGAATCCCACCAATGCCAGATTTGCTGGTGGTAGAAGGCCAGTGTCAATCATGCTACTTTGAATCTGAGTAAATTGATCTGGGGATCCATTGCAAACGTAGCCCTCTTTTCCTGTTCACTGAATGGTTTTAAATCAGTTCTCATTTTGGTGACTAAATCATTTTTAAGTATTACTTTAATCATTTATATGAATCCACATTAGCTAGAGGTGGTTAAAATATTTTTGGTCGAGATATTTTCCTATCAAAAAAATGGGACTTCATCAGAAACAAAACTTTATGTGGGAAAATGTATAAATTATACATAATTATATATTATAAATTTTGGATTATTTTTAAAGGAAATTTCAAAACATTTTAAATTTCATTTTGTTACGAATATGATTTTTAGTACTGGTGTGTTTTATTTTTTTATACATTCAAAATTTCAGATTTCGGTTGTTTTCCTCTCTTCCTCTTTCCATTGTTCCTTTTTGCTGCTGAATTCAACATAATGAAGGATATCTAGATTTTTTGTTGTTTTTTTCTTATAACTTTTCATAGTTCTCAAAATTTGGAAAGATTATGGAGTGACAAAAGGAAAAATGAAAATGAATTACAGACTTCCCAAGCTATCACAGGGAAATGAAAAAAAGAAAGGGGAAAGTTGGGGAAAATAGAATGGGAAATGTAAATGTTTTTTGTTCTGTTGCAAAAAAATGAAGGGGAAAATAACAAAAAATTGAAGTTTTAAAATTTCATTTTCAAAACTGTAATGAAAAGTTGAATAGAAATTAAAAATTCTATTCAAATCAAATTGAGATTAAAATTTCCAATCTAGTTTCATTTCCAGAAGTAAAAAAAAAAATCAAAGAAAATTTTCAGTTTTTTTTTTCCCAGAGAAAAAAATGGCTTGTCAGCCACCTGGGATATTAGCCTCTGGATTGTCTGTGAATTATACACTTAGACGCTTTACTAATTGCCACTTGTTTGTGGTGTTTGAATGGCCACCTAATTCACATGATATTATTTCTATTCTCTGGTCGAGTGACTAAAAGTTTTTAAACAGAAGAATGACAAATAATAAATACAAGACAGCTCACATTGCACAATCCGTCTGAGTCTTCAGATGAGTGGTTATTCACGCTACAATTAATGAAACATTTGGGATTCACATACATTTTCACAAATGCCCAATGGCCATTCAAATGCTTGTGAACAACAAATATTACCCCACAAATAACATCCACCTTCACCTGTGAAATTGTCAATTTCTCTGTTCTTATTGACACTCACTGGTGCTAAATCATAGTTGTGGTGCAGATGAAGAAATCTTTCTTTTGCTCTGTCGTAAAATCTATGAAAACTGGACCAGCAGAGCTGTTCTGAGCAGCCTGCTAAATACAAGCTGCTTCCATTCAATATCGCCAACAACAGGGGCAACACTCCTCAGAGTATTTCTCTTTGTGCTGAACTTGTTCACTGGTAAGATTGATCAGATTTAGATTGGTTTGACAGAGAATGGTGTCAGAGACACTGAGGGCTGACTTTTCTTCAGTCTCTTAGGGTATGCTGATACTGCAAAGAAATATTCACAGCATGGCATCTCAGAGTCTGGGTCAATTGTCTTGAGCTTGAGCTGTGGGGCTAAAAATAACAGCATAGATGTCCTGCTTGGGCTGGAGTCCAGAGTCCAAGACCCTCCCCCGTCACCAGGGTTCAGAGCTCAGGCTCCAGTCTAAGCCTGAACAGCTACACTGGTAATTTTTAGCCTCACAGCCCAAGCCCTGTGAGCCCAAGTCAGTTCACTAGGCTCTGAGACTTGGCACTGTGGGTTTTTCTGTGCAGTGTAGAAATGCCCATAGTATCTGATTCAAATCCCACTGAAGTCAATTGCAGTCTTTCCACTGATTTCAATGGGCCTTGGATTTGGGATTACTGAGGTTCTGCAGATTTGCTGGGGCCCTGAGGCTAAATCTTTGCATTGGTGAGAGCTAGTAGGGAATCCTTGTACCAAATTTAGATGACAACTGTTGCTCTTTATGGTGGGACAAACAGTAGTTGGGCCTTTGTTGAAATAATAACTGCATCTCTCTTTTCTGAAGGCTCTACAATAGATTCTGGTGCAGTAAATGCAGGACTATATATAGGATTTTTTAGCTGCTATCAATCTGTTTCCAGATCCTGTTATAGTGCAGAAACCATACTGATATATCAACAAGGTCCAAACTATCTGCAAAACTTAGGAGTGAATGTTGAATTTGCATTAAATGAGTAATCAGCCATTTATATCATTGACCATGAGATGTTGAATTGCCTACAGAACCTGGCAGGAATAGGCAGCGCTAATCTTCATTGGCTTTCTTCTTTCCTTTTCTGAGAAATTAAAAACATAATGCTCTAAAGTCACATAATGAAGTTAGATGAATTGAAGAATTATGTTGTTTTAATGATTCACCAGATGAAAAGAAAAAAAATGTATAGGCTTTAAAATTAAAAACTGGTGTAAATGAGTGTCAGTGGATGATTACTGTAGATTACACCAGATTTGATTTTTGTCTCATTAGCAATTTTCATAAGAACCTCAGGTTTCTTTTGTTCTCGGCCAATGGTTACTAAAGATATTTTGTAAAAAAGTTAGCATGTAACTTACAATTTAAATGTAATTAAGGATATAGTCCAAAGAGGGAAAAAAAAATCAAAGCATTTTATTTAGTTAGAAAGTTTAGTTACTTCAAGACTGATGTGGTTTATGGCGACTATTCTGTTAAGATAAGCTTTTACAAAAAAGTGATATATGGAATCATTTTATTTTAAATAGCATCACTAGAATATCTATTAGACCTAGCTGAGTCAGATTGCATAACTACTAAATGCAACATATCATGGGTGGACAGGCAGGAGATTTGTGAAGCATTCACAAACCAACTTCCTTAATAGTGAATCTATTATATGTTTGAAGATATTTGACTAGTATAGAATGCAAACAAATATAAGTCTATGTATCAATTGCAAAGTATCTGATGAGGGTGATCAATACTTGTGCTTACCTAACTTTCTTACCCTCCACCTATTGCTATGTGACAAAAACCCTAATATATCCTGGTTGGAGGGTGGAGCTTTGGCACTAGCAGCTCAAATATGTATATTCAGTGTTGAATATATATATTTTGTCATAAATATATGTAAGTGTTCAGTGTCACATATGTGAATCCAGACTGCTTCTGGAACTTTGTGAAAATCTAAATATTCTATTGGGCTCAAATATAGTTATATCAAGGTGAAGCCCTAGTATTAACGTATTCTCAATTTTTGCTCCCTGTGTTTGAATAGTGAAGGGATGAGTTCTTTAAATTATACATGCACAATTTAAATATACACACAACCTTCTTTGAAGGAACAGTGTAGTTTCCAGGTAGAAAATTACTCCAATTTCCAAAAGCAGTTGTATTATGGTTTATGATAAGAAAGTTTCCACTAGGGTATACGGCACTCCTGAGCCTCCACTCTGGCAAGTCATGGCACATAGTAGGCTGTACTGTGTGCCTGTATTCCACAGAAAATTCTTGATGTTATTTGGCTAAGTTGATTTACTCCAATTTCTGTCCAGTAAATTCTTTGTCATAAGTAAAAGTGGGCACAAAGTATTCTCAACTTGTGTGACTTATATCACCACATGATTTTCTATGCTCAGGAGGTTTTCAGATTCATGATTGCACTGAAGTATCCCAGAGACCTGGGCCACTGGAGACATCCATGCTATTGGCAAAGAACCAAAAGTCCTCCCTGCCTTTAGCCGGATTCACTCTGGTAATGCTTGAACTGAATATTACTCTGAGATGTTTATGAGCATCAGTGAATATGTGGGTGAGGCCTCACCCTAAACATGTTCTAGTTAATTGGCACTTTGTTGATGCAATATGCATAAGCATATTGTCGTTCTGAGTATAAATACTACTGACAGGAGATGAGGTTTACAGTCACAGATGAACTCAACCAGATCTTGGGGTATAGCATCGAACTTGTTAAGGAGCAATTGTACTGGGTGCTACTCTGCTTAAGAAACTGGTCTGTGTGCAAGGAAAATGGAAGGTGAGTGCTTTGGAGCTTTGTCATCATGTGACTAATATCTGAAAGGAGAGATGGCAGACAAGGCAAACAGACTAAGGAAACTGCCAGAAACATGGACAAAATCTGTGCAAACTACTGCATAAATTCAAGACAAGAGATCATTTTTGTGGTTTAGATACTCTTTGTTGTGAATATTGTCATAAGAAGATAATATTTTCTGTGATAATTACTTTATATCTGAACTCAGTTTTTCCCCTTTAAAAACAATAACAAAAAACAGCCCACCCCCTACAGATATCAAAAGTGATTTTAAACCTTGAGAATTATGGGAAATACGAGTAGGAGATGGTGTGATTACCATTTCTGAGAGGAATGAAAAGGCAAATTATAAAGAACTACATGTAAAGCATAAAGTAAAAATAACTAATGTTCTGTGTTCCCAGTGATTTAGAGCTAAATTCCCATTGGCTGGAGAAAAACAATGGGAGGTATTAGAGCTGATTATAAGTGGTTCTCTTAGCTGATTGCAAGATACTAGCTAACTTTAAAGAAGCAATTGTTAAATCATTGCTCCAAAAATGTTATCTGGCTATACTGATTAACTCCAGTTATTGCCCTGTTTAGAATCTCCTACTTTTAGGGAGTTCACTGAGAAGGTTTTGGCAAGGCAGCTTAAATAGCATCTAGATTCCTCTGGTTTCCTGTGGGCTTACGCTTCAACGTGGTGTAGATGTGCTGGTTGTGTGTGGGTTGTAAGTGTCTTCCAGGTGATAGATGAAGATCTATTAGTTGACTTTGATACTGCTGGCCATGAGTTATAGATTCATCTACAACCCCTAGGAGGGGTTTGCTGGGCTCTAGTCTTTTCTTACTTTGAGATGCTTTTGATTAGCTGTAAAGCTTTCCACAGAGTTCAATTCTGTCATTTTCTTAGTTCAACATGTGGTGCAGAGCAGAGATGGGCTCTGTGTATCCTGCAAAGCAGAGGTGAAAGTAACTTAAAGGACTTACCAGTACTCCACAGTCCTGCAGAGGGGGAGGGGCCTCAACCAGAAGAGGTATGGCCTCTATCAGAAGAGGTGGGGCCTTTAAATCCTGGGGCTTTTAAATCAGGATTTAAAGGGCTCGGGGATTCAGCTGAAGCTAGGAGCTGGGCCCTTTAAATCGCCCCCGGAGCTACCAGCTGCAGAGGTGGCTCGGAGCCCTGGGATGTGGCCAGGGGCAAAAGTAATTTACATTTCTTACCCATATGGTCCAGTTGCAAGCAACCCACCTCTCCTACGTACTTCACGGATCCCTCCCATTGCATGACATAGAGAAAATAAAGTTACTATTACTACTACCAGTACTGTCTGTAATAAAACTTTACTATTGGAATAAGCTTGAAAAAGTGAAAACTCACTGTCATATTTTTCTCTGTGTCTTCCCTCTTTCTTCAGCCAGGCTGCCGACACTAGGCTCTGTGCCGACACTGTGCTTTCTCCCTGCCTGGCGCTCAGCAGCTGCAGGGGCTTCCCTCTAGCTTGCAGCTTGCAGCAGGAGCAGGGAGACTGGCTGAGGGAGGGAGAAGCCTGCCTCCTGCATAAGAACAGTTTAAACTCAGCTGTTCCCTGCTCAGTTCAGTAACATTTCAAAGAGGATCTGCAAGCAGTTTGCACATCACAAATGATCCTCTGCTGGGAGGGAATGTGATAGATTTAAACTTGGAAATGGTTCCTGATTTTGATTGTGTTTTTTGTATACAGGAGATCCCCTCATCCCGGGGACAGAAAAGAACTGCCCCTGCCTTGGTCACCCACACCCTCCCCCCCCCAACAACAACTGAGAATGAAATTAACAAGGATGCCAGAAACGGGGTCCTAATGCTGGGGGTTGAACTGCGCAGGGAACAGCTGAGTTTAAATTGTTCTTATGCAGGCAGCAGCACCAGGCATCTCAGCCACTCTCCCTACTGCAAGCTAGAGCCTAGAGGAGAACCCCTGCTGAGGAGGGGGTGGGGGTGGTGAGGAATGCAGAGCCTTGTCTGCAGGCTGGCTGGAGGAGGGGGAAGGAGGAGATGAAAAACCAATGTGACAGTGAGTTTTCCCCTTCCACCTGCTTTTATTAGCTCTGGATTTAAGCTGTGCAGCCAAATGCTTGTATTTGTTGTGTATATTAGTATTGGAGAGATCCCCTCATCCCTGGAGCAGAAACGGACTGCCGCTGTCATGGTCAAACACACCCTCCCCCCCACCTATTGTGAGTGAAATTAAGAAGGATGCCAGAAACCACTCCTAACCCTGGGAGGCTGACCCGCTCAGGGAACAGCTGAGTTTAAACTATTTTTATGCGGGGGGCATGCTTCTCCCTCCCTCAGGCAGTCTCCTTTTCTTACCAGTCCTCCTTACCGGCCCATACTGGCTTACTTTCACCTCTGCTGCAAAGGAAACTAACTTCATATGGGCATATGCCCTATTTGCTTCTACTGACCAGTTCCTCAACCCTTTTGAAGATTTGAAATATTTCTTGTTCTTTAACTAGTTCTTCAGAATGAAAATATATTGCTTTGATTAATTGCTATGCTCTTTATTTGTCTGTCATCTTTTTCCCCCTCCCGCAGGAAGCTTGGCAACAGCTATTAAATAATGAGTCCTCAATGATATATTTTGTTCTCATTGGGTTTATTCCTCTTTTCCTGCAGCTATTGCAACAGGAGATGTAGACCTGAATTGTCCTCACAACTGCAACAACCATAACACTCATTTCTTTGGCACTGACAAACAGATAGTGAGGAGAGGTCAGGCCTTCAACTTTTATGTGAACTTCCAAAACCGGGAATGGGATGACTCCAGGGACACCATCTCCTTCACTGTGGAGACAGGTAATCACTTCCAAACTGCATGAAGATGTGTGGTCTTCCCCCAGTCCTCTGCTAATAAATAATCTTTCCTCATTCACCACCTATGCCGATAGATACCTTCTCCAAGCCCCCTTGCATTTCATGTAAAGTTTTAATTTCTCCCCAACCGTGCTGTGCATTATTCACATAAATAAGAGACCTTATATCTTAGAAGCTTTACATTGCAAATGTAATTTTGACAAAGTATGTGTCTGTGGAATATGATTTGTCCATTTTTATTCAGACTTGTATTTTTCCTTTTCTGAAAAGGCCTCAGACCCTGTGAGTCAAATGGGACGAAGTGCAACTTCTCTCTAGGCAAATGGATAGATCACAGCTGCTGGAGTGCTTGCTACAAACCACATCAAAAAAAGTGCATGAACATCACCCTGTTTCCACCGACCAATGCCTGTATTGGCCGCCACATTCTCAACATGCACGTCACATCTTGTAATCGCACATATGACCGCTGCCTAGGAGACTTTTACATCCTCTTTAATCCTTGGTGTGCTGGTAAGAAGCCCATAGGAAATCTGTGGTTAGAGAAATGCTGGGGATATTTATTATTTTGCTTATAGAAGGAGTATGAAATTAACAAAACTATAAGGAACAGTTGCCTCAAGGGGAGAGGATGTTTGGGATAGTTAAAAATATTCTCAGAAGAGATGGACTTGAGATGTGCAATTCAGGTTCAAACTGTGCATGTTCATTTTCTCTCCTGCAAGTGCTGGGATCTCCCAATCTAGATTTTGAGGACTCCAAAATCCAGAGACATTAGGAGCTCATTTTTTTCATTTGATCACTTAATTCCATTAGTTTTAAAGTATAATGTTTCCCCCACCACTTCTACAGCACTTTCCATCAGAATATTAAAGCGCTTCATGATACCGCTCTGAAGTTTGAGCTGAGAGGCCGCTATCCTGTGGATAGAGCACAGGGCAGGAGTCAGTAGGTTTGGGTAATGTTCCTGGCTGTTACTACTGACTTTGTGGGTACACCTACACAACAATTAAACATCTATGGCTAGCCCATGTCAATTGACTCTGGCTCATGGCTCTTGGCCTTGCAGGGCTGTAAAATTGCTGTATAGACTTTCAGGTTCTGACTGGATCCCAAGCCCTGGGACCCCATGGTGGGGGGCGGGAGGGTCCTAGCTCCTGGGGTCCAACTGAGCCCAAAATGTCAACACAGCAATTTTTTACCCCACAGCCTGAAACCCATGAGCCTGAGTCAGCTGACACAGACCTGTCACAGCCAGGCTGTGTAGACCTACCCTGTATGACCTTAAGTGAGTCAGTAATTGCCAAATATTCAAAAACAGTCTGTAATTTTGCATGCCTTGTTTTTTAGGTGCCAAATTTAAACACACACTGTTTGAATTTCAGATGTGCTTAGTAACTGCAATATCAATGGAAATTGGAGATTCTCAGGATCTCTGAAATTCAGGCTATACGTATTTAAAGTTGGGTGAGACCAGTTAAAGGAAAAATGATTTGACAAAAATCAAGCTTCTACATATACAGTGAGTTATTAAACAATTTATCCAAAACTCTAACAACATTTCCAAGGAGATGACACACTTTAATATGTTGCTCAGCTTCAAGTTTAAAAAGACAGGAAAAGCAGCAGATTTGTAAAGAGAGAAGGGAAAGAGAAAGTGAGTGGTACAGAAATTAGAGTGATAGTTCTGTCTCTGCTTCTTTTCCAGATGACCCAGTATATATGTACAATGAAGCCCACAGAAAAGAATATGTCCTGAATGAACAAGGAATGCTGTACCAGGGAGTTCACAAGTACATTACTTCTAGACCATGGCACTTTGGACAGGTAAATGTCACACTGTGAGACTTGTTCAGAACTTGTGGAACCCAACAATAATTCAAAAGATGATATTGACAGAGCCTAGACAGACTGATCTTGCTTTCTGTTGCACTGGTGCAATCCAAGATTTACATAAATATCTGATATTTTACAGAATTTCATGAGTTTTTCTTGTGCCATTCCAGACCATGCTCCAATCTCAATACTTTAACATACGGTAAAAAAAAATCCACCTTGCAACCACTAGAGCAGAGAGACCTGATAGCCCAGTGGTGAGGGGCCAGGCGTTCCACTGATCCAGACTCTGCCTGATTCAGAACCTGTCTCCCTCCCAGCACAGGAAGTGCCCTAACCGCTGGACTATACAGTCAATCAGTCAATCTCTCCTACTGGACTTGTTCCACTTTATATCAATATTCATTGGGTCAGGGAGAGAAAATGATTCTAAGGCCTGAAGGTTAGCACACTTACCTAGTATGTGGGAGATCCAAGTTAAAGTCACTGCTTTGCATCATCAGATCAAGAATTTGAACCTTTCACATCCCAGGTGTGAGCCCTAACCATCTGGCTACTCTGGGTGGGTGTCTCTGATTTTCACAAAACAAATTCAAAAGAAAACAGCTACAGAACAAGAAACATTTTGAAAACTCAAAAGTTTTCACAGGATGGGAAAACCACTTCCCACCCAGCCCTAGTGAGGACTACAGGATAGACACTCAACCCTGGGGAATGGTGAATTAACTTCACTTTGGCCCTACGGGGGTTGAGAAGGCTGTAGAGACTTCCCTGGAAGAAGTGGGGGGCATACTTCAGATTAGGCCTCTGAATGAAAGATGGAATTGATTCCATTGGCCAAGCAAGGAGTAACTCTGACATGTTCTAACAGGAATCATTTCCTTTCTGCCAGTAGATATGAGATACAATGCAAAGCCCTCAGTGCAGGCCTTAAGAAAAAGGGGTCTGCTCACATCATGAAGAGATCACAGCAATAAAAGGAAAACAAAAGGAAACTCATCAAAACCAGCATTCCATAGTGTCTGTAACAGCCTTCTTTCCTTGTGCACATAGTTTGAAGATGGCATTTTGGATATCTGCCTGAAACTCCTGGATATGGGTGCAAATTACCATCATGACTCTAACCGAGAAAGTAATTGGCGCAATGATCCTGTGCATGTCAGCATGGTGGTAAACCACATGGTAAGTGAATGGGTAATCACATATGACCTCTGAATGCATCATCAGCAGTGAGCTATGTTGTAGGAGAAGAGTGAAAGACACAGGAACCACACACACACATATACCACATATGGAGCTAAACAGGGAGAAATTTGACTAACCATGCAAATCAGAATTTCCACAGTTTTAAAAGCTCAGTGCAGAATTTGTATCTTGGAAAAGTCTTAGGATGTAGAGAAGTGATCAGGTATTTAGATTTGTTCTGGTCTGTTTTCCAGATCTGTGGCCATAGCAGCAACAGCATCATGAAGCTCCCACAGAACAATGATTACTTGCAGGGGGCTAAACCACTGTCATGGAATGGAAGTGTTCCCATCCTTCAGCAATGGTATAAAGGCAGATGCAGACCAGTCAGATATGGAGACTCTGCATCTCTTGCGTCAGTAATGTGCACAGGTAAGCTAGCCTTCCTGTCCCCCACTCCACAAGTTGGTGGGGAATGATATATCAAGGAAAATAACCCTCCCCCAAAAGCCTATAGCAAGCAGCTCACCTGATCTGCATATCACTAGAAAAAAAAGTGGATCTATTTTTTACCACCAAAATAAATTCACTATAAAATTGCTGACTAGAGTGAGATCCAGCTTTGTCTCAGCATTGGTCACAGCAGGAAGAAAAGCAGTACTCATCCTTCTGGCCCTGACTCCAGTCATTACTATATGCTCCAGCGCTTGCTGAGCATTTCCTCCAGTGATAAAAGGCAGAATAAGAACAGTGTACTGTATGTGGTAGTATATTCTTCTAGCACAAGCTTGGATGATGAATCAGAAGATGAAGCGGTGACAATTGCAATAAAATGCTTATCTGTATCTCTTCCTAAAATCTGGGAGCCAAAGCAATGAGCTGCAAACTACTATCCTTTCCTATGAAAAGAGAGGATATTTTAGTGAGCTAGACAACAGAAATTCCATTGGCAGGGTTATAAGTGATTGATTACTGAGGTAAATCAGTTTCCAAGTTGGTTGATGGGGATGTTTTATAACATAATGATATTGAATCTGTGCTTTGTTTGCAATTAACATTATAGAGGACTCTTGATGTTTTGTTAGTCAGACACTTATTACTGAGCCTACTAAAGGACCGAGGAAGAAAGCCTAACATCCTATTTCCTACTACTGTGTCCCCCTTTGCTACTTTTCCAACACCAAAATGAAGTCCCCTACTGAAGCTGACTTTGCACCATTAGTGTTATGTGCATTTAGTGTTTTTTGTTGGAGATTTTAGCTCAAACTATTTACATGTTATGTGTCAATTATAGGAGAAATTTCTTGAAAAATAAGAAGGAAAGGAATTGGTTAACTTATTCCAGGAAAGCATTCTTTATAGGGACTTTTGAGTAAGTTTTCTGGACTCTGGAGCACTTTTTCCCTTACAGTGATGAGATGTTTGGGAATCCCAAGCCGTGTTGTCACAAACTTCTATTCTCCTCAACGTGCTGAGAACGCCCTTGTTGTCAATGAACTTTTTGATTGTACTGGCAAAACACTGCGTGGCAAAGACAGTCTTTGGTAAGTGTGAAATCAACAGAGTGAATGCTATTACTGATGTACAAGAACTCACATAAGCCTGACCATGGACCATTTCTTTAGTGTTGCAAGACTGTTGCAATAATTCTGTCTCATAATGACACATTGCAAGACGATATAATTATGCACTAGTAGTACTAGCTTGATTGCTGAATCTACACGAGAATCAGATGCTCATAAAACATTCACCAAATTCATAAGTACTTAATACTACCTGCAAATGAGGCCATCTATCTTGGAATGGCTCCAAAAATACTGACTGGATCATGAGAAACAAATCCTTCAGGGATCAGGGCCATCATCTTCCATCATGATCACCTAGTTGATAATCAGCTCTTTGAGAGCTGACTTCTTGAGGCTTCTTATCATTGGTGTAGAGCTCTGTGACTGTAGTATCTGCTCCCAATACAGCATTCACCCAGCTAGATCAATATCACACATCAATGGTAGCTTTCATATTCCCACCCTACCCCTATTCTAGTCTGATTGGTCCAGAATTTTGACTTGTACCAAAGACTGGCCCCAGAGAGTTCTTTACAAAGTCTCTGAACTTTTACATGCTACAGGAGCTACCACTGCTGGAATGAATCTTGGATGGCCCGCAGAGATCTAAATCAATGTTGTGGTGATTGGCAGTGTCTGGATCCAACACCCCTGGAGACTGGTAGAGGTAAATGAACACTATGTTTCTGTAAATGTCATTACTGTCGTATTCTTCAGGTTGTATAGTAGGTATCCTATGTTACATAATGTAGTAATATGGTTGACTTGATCTGTGTTAGGTTCAATATGCTGTGGTCCTACTTGGGTCAGAAGCATCAAAGATGGAGATCTGGACTTGGACTATGACGGCCATCATATGTTCTCTCGGCTGAATGCAAGCTGTGTTGGCTGGCTTTCCCAAGGCTCTGTCTCAAAGACAAAACTACACTATGACACATGGCCTTGTGGGCAATACATCAGCACCAAGTGCATTGGTAGTGACCTACGGGAGGATATCACCAGAGCTTACAAGTATGAATTAGGTATGGACCAAAGACTTTACCTTGATTCACAGGAATTTGAAATACTGATCATAAGAAATATAAACAAACACATTCTGTTAATTGTGAAAGTTCCCAGTTTTAAGTAAAACTTCTCCAGACTGACCTAGTTGTTGGAAAGTAAGCTTATTCCAAAGGCTTCTAAATATAATTAATTTTTTTAAAAGATTGTGCTTAAAGTCATTCACTCCCACTATTTTCATATGTATTCTGGCCCTGCCCGTTCCTTAGCTGGGTAATAGAGACCAGGATTGGGTTTTTTAGGACCTCTGAAAGGCCCTAAATCATTCTTTAAGCAAGAGTTAACCTCTTCATTCTCACCTAGTGTACAGCAATGTCAACACACATGCTCATCAGTTAGCTACCTGACATATCCAATATACCCTCATATTCATTTTTTTTGTCAGTTGTTACTGGGATACATTCACCATTCAACAGTAGTTAAAGGATTATACAGCACAACACTTACAGGAATGGGTTGAAGCTAACTGGAAAAATGAAACCCCTGGCTGACTATGTCTGAGGGACAACAGGAGCAAAGTTAAGAAGCTGGATATTTGCAAGAGTGTCTTCATATGGATATCTCTAGTTTTAGACAGATATATGTAATGTGGTCTATTATACACATTCTGGTCCTTGTAATGCTGGTTCTGAGACTTATGTTGAATGCCTGTTTTTTTATTTATTTACTCTACATGTATAAAAAGGTAACAAACTGCAACTAAGCATGTTTTCCAAGTGATTTTCTTTCAGCATTCCTGTCTCCTTGAACTGCCATGTCTTGGAGAGGAGGTGCATTTTCTTTACGTTCGGCACTTAACTGTACCAGATTAAGCTCTAAGGAGAGGAGAAAAGAAGAAGGAATTTAATCATTTTTGGGACTGAGGGAGTTGTTATGCTCTCTTGCATCTCCAACAGGTTCAATGTCCCATATCTTCTTCAACAGGTTCTCTGAAAGACAAAGAAGCATTTTACAGAGCTTATAGAAAAATTCATTCTGGATACTGTAATGCTCCCAATTCAGATATAGACAGAGAGTTAGCATCTCTCCGAAGCCCATTCCTGAGTGATGCTGGTATTGCTATGAGGCTTAAGATGGCTAATTGCCCTGTATATGGCCAAGATGTCTGTCTGCAATGGGTGCTTGAAAACTTACGAAAGGAGCCCAAGAACCTGAATTTCAACTTGTGTGCTCAAGTGATGACATGCAATGGATGTCCATTGGATCAGTTCTGGAAGGACAATATGAATGTCATTCTGGGTCCAAGGGAAGGTAAGAAACATTGGAGCTATCTAATTCACTCCTGTTGGTCCAAAGTCAACACTATCCTCAGCAGATAGGTCAATACTTGTGATTAGGATTAGTCAGAGGCCTTTTAACAGCCCCAGAAGATTAAAATACTGGGGATCTCTATCCTTTAATATTGACAGTTGGATTGCTTTTGTTCTGATCCTCCAAAGATCAGCAAATTCACTGCTTGTATGGCTCTGGGTGGCTAGTAGGCCCTGCTGGATTAATTTCTACCAGAGCTAAATTCCAAAGGTTAGAGATATTGGTGAGCATTCAGAAGTTCATTACCGTTAAATCTTCTGGTCTGTTTTTTAACTAAGGAACAGTTTTATGTTAAGTACACTGATGTAGCTACAGTTCTCTGAAAGCTGTGATATCAGCCAAAGGTTTGAGGATATCTATGTATATCTTTGACTAGAGGAGATTATAATATCTCTCAAGGGAAATGGGATCCCAGGCCTTGAACATTCCAAGCACTACTAGATAAGCCATGGAATAAACAAGACAGGAGGGCTGTCATATCACAAACACTTAGCTTGTGATTAATATAATTTTACTTTCTAGAGGTGACAAGCTCTTTCCATATACGATATGAATAACAAGCCATTGCCTCCTTAGTGTTTGTATTCATTTTTACTAAATTTAAATTCTCGATTAGGAAACACAGCACAATAAAATCTTCTGCTTTGAAATTTTAATTAAGGAGGAACTTCCTGGTGAATGCAATGATATACTTAAAGATCCTTGAAACTGGCCACTGTGCTGAGGATAGTAGTGCATCTTCTTTAACCAGCAGATGTCATGTCTGCACTCAAAGACAATGGGATACCATGACATTCAACAAGCTACTGTATAACGCATACTATTTAGTGCCAGTCAAATTACAGGGTGGAAATGCCAGGAAATATCAGATGAGAGAAACAGATTAGTGATTAAAATAATTTTTCTTTGCAGTGAAAACAATTCCACTACACATACCATTTGACCAGTATGGGTCTCATCTCTCTGACTACAACATTATGAGAGTGGTAGCTGTCTCAGAACCAGAATGTGGTGGTGAAGTCCTGATGGTGAACAGAGATATTGTGATTAACAAGCCTCCTGTTGATATTAAGGTAAAGCACATTCCTTAGTTGCACCACATACACATGGGACACTCATTGGTCTAAGAAACTCTTTCTCACATTCACACACACAGATCTATCCCTAGATCACTGTGCCTGGTTGCAGTGCTGAAAAATTCGGAAGCAACAGAACTTTCTTTATTTTTCATTTTACCAATAGAGAATTTGATTTTGAATCTAATAACAATTGACCCCATCTCATAGGAGAGATGTCTGCCAACTTTAAACCAGTAAGGGATTTTTAGGCGAATAACTCTCCCTTTTTAAATCTCCATTTATTTCCTTATTTATATTTCAGCTTTGTTAAAATCCTAATCTAGTCTAAATGCTATCTTTTTTAGGGATGCAAGAATGTAAGAACAGCCATTCTGGATCAGACCAATGATCCATCTATCCCAGTATCCTGTCTCTGACAATGGCCAGTACCAGAGCTTCAGGATACATTACAGGGCAATTCTGGAGAGAACCACTCTTGTTTCCCCCTTCCAGCTTCTGATAGTCAGAGGTTTAGGGTTGCCCCAAGCATGAGGTTGCATCCATGACCATATTGGTTAATAGCCATTAATGGTCCTATAGTCCATGAACTGATCTAGGTTGTTTTTTTTTAACCCAGTTATACTTTTGGACCTCACAACATCTTATGGCAATGAGTTCCACAGGATAATTGTATGTTGTGTGAAAAAGTACTTCTTATTTCTCTTAATCCTGCTGCCTGTTAATTTCATTGGGTGACCTCTGGTTTTTGTGTTATCAGAGTAAATTACACTTCTCTATTCACATTTTCCACACCATTCATGATTTTATAGACCTCTATCACAAACTGCCAACTTGTCCCTTTTCTAAGCTGAGCAGCCCTAATCTTTCTAGCTCTCCTTGTATGGGACCTGATTCATAAGAGAGTTCCTGCGTCTTTCATCAGCTCCTAGGTAAACCGAGGGTGCATGCTACGTGCACTGCAGAGATCTCCTTCAGCAATCCCCTCCAGGAGAACCTGAGGAACTGTGTACTGAACCTGGAAGGTTGTGGACTGTTCAAGGAGCCAACGACTATTGAGTAAGTTCAACAAATATTTAAACAGAATTCATGGGTTGAATATGATATTGGAAGATTTCAGTTGTTCTACTGTTGAATAGGACTTCATCTCTCCACCTGTCCATGCCTTTGCTGTGAGACTGCATTGAGAGTCTAGTTTCTCTTGCAAATGATAGAGCATTTAGTGCTAGGAGAAAGTGCATATTCTTTCATTTTTTAAAGTAATAATTGAAAAATAATTAAGAGCTACTGTCCATTGGAGGAAACACATTTTTTCCTTTGAGACAAATGCTAATTAGGTACCCATATGTTAGGCAGAGCCTCTGTTAGTGGGGAGAGTACAAGAATCCCTTTGAATCTGTGAAGAGGCTCTCCCTAAATATACATTGCTAAACAGTCACTATGACCAATGTTCTTTTCTTTAACCTACAATTCATTCAAAATTGGAAAAGGCAGTGTCAGTCACCAGGGCACCTTATAAGCCCATAGATTCTCCCCTGGGGAAGGGTGGCACCTAGTACCTGCTGTGTTTGCCATCCTACCCCAAAAGGAGTTTAGCAACTGGTTGGTATCTGTTGGTATTTCTGGTTGTGAGGAAAAATTGACAAAGTTTGGGACTATTTAGTCTTGAAAGAAAACGATTGAGGTGCATTTTCATTTAAGTATGTACAACTCATCTAATAAAGCTCAATGAACTTGAAGTAGTCATACAGACCACATATATAAAACCTAAAGTGAAGTTAGGATGGAATATGCTATCTTTACAAAGAATTCAAGGGGCTGGTATTTCTCAGAATAGGTGGAACTGGCTTCCAATTATGGTGCTGAAGTGAAAAAGTATAAAGCATTGTTGAAACAAATTTTGGATGACTTTATGGGATTAATAAAAGGTCACTGATAAATTCTGTTGATGGGAGTAGTAACCTTCCCCTGAATTAGATAGAAAACTCATGTTATTTCATTATATGATTATTATTTTTTGCCTCCCTTTTCTGGCACAAAATTTTATAGTCTAAGATAGAGATGGCATATGACAGAGTTATCACAAAAACAGATCAAACATAACAGGTATATAGCCAGTGTCTACTGCTGCATAAGTATAAGTTATGTATGTGACAAAGAACACTTTCCTTTCTATCTATTCATTCAGTTTGGGAACACTGGCTGCTAATCACCTGGCACGAACCATAGTGGAGTTTACACCTTACAGGGAAGGTTGTCACCGGCTCCTGGCCAACTTCAGATGCCACAAGTTTGGCTACTGCAAAGGATATGCCAATGCTGTTGTGGAAAGCTCTGTCCCCCAAGCCATGTGCAGCTCCTCCCCACAGGTTGTGTGCGGCTCCTCCCCCCAAGCCGTGTGCGGCTCCTCCCCCCAAGCCGTGTGCGGCTCCTCCCCCCAAGCCGTGTGCGGCTCCTCCCCCCAAGCCGTGTGCGGCTCTGCCCCACAGGTCGTGTGCGGCTCTGCCCCACAGGTTGTGTGCAACTCCGACTCCCAGTCTGCGTGTGACTATGTGTGCATCCCTGTGTGCAACTCCGCGAGTAACTCTGGTGGCCCCCTCGTATATGATTATGTGTGCCTCCCTGTCGGCCACCCCATGTGTGAGTCTGTGTACCGTGCTGCAGCTGCCAGTGCCCCCTACTCCATGAGTGACAGTGTGTCCCGCTCTGTGTGTGACAATGTGTCCCGCCTCTTGGGAGTCCCGGTCTCTTTCTCTATGAATGATCCTAGGTCCGCTCCAGCATCCCATCTCATGTCTGCCCCAGTGGTTCAAGGCATGTGTGGCTCTATGCCCACTCAAGCATCCTACCCTGTGTGTGCCCCTGTGGTTCAAGGCATGTGTGGCTCTATGCCCACTCCCCCATCCTACGCTATGAGTCTCCAGATGCCTCCAGCTATGGGTGGCTCTCTGCCTGCTCCACCATCTTACGCCATGAGTCTCCAATTACCGTCAGCTGGATGTAGCTCTGGGCCCACTCCATCGTCCTACTCCACAAGTGTCCCAATGACTGAAGTTGCGTGTGGCTCTATGCCCGCTCCAGTGTCCCACCTCACGTGTGGCCCAGTGTCTCAATCTGTGTCTGGCTCTGTGTGTGCCCCAGTGTCTCGCTTTGCATCCCAATCTGTGAGTCCCCCAGTGGCCCACTCGGCGTGTGCGCCAGTGTCTCGCTTTGCGGCCCGCTCGATGTGCGCCCCAGTGTCACGCCCTGCGGCCCGCTCTGTGAGTGTCCCAACGGCCCGCTCTGTGTGTGGCTCCAAGTGGGGCCCTTCATGCAACACGGTGCCCCGCTTGGCAAGGGGCTTGGCCTCCCATTCTGTGTGGAATTCCACATGGGTCCCTGCATCCTACTCGGCACGGAGCTCCACATTGCGCTCTGCATATGGTACTCTGCCTCATACTGAACCTCAGTCTGCATATGGCACTCTGTCCCGCTCTGGTCCCCTCTCTGCCTATGGCTCTCTGGGCCGCTCTGATGCTTACTCTACATATGGCCCCCTCTCCCACCCTGCCACTACATCTACCTATGGCACACTCTCTCGCCCTGCCCCCCGCTCTAAATATAACACTCTGCCCCGTTCTGCCTGGGCTCTGACAAGGGAGCGCTAAGCTGTTCTGAATGCAAATACATATCATCAAAAATAGACAAGTAGAGATTGAAGCAACTAAATGAAGTTATGCAGGAAGATATTTTGAAGTGGTAATTGTATTCTTAGAGTGAGAGGAATAGACAAGATAATAAAGAACAGGATTTGTGGTTCTGGCCATTGATACACACTTCTGAGGAGTGCCAGGACGCAGCGTTCACCCAGCAACAGAGAAGCGCATTTGATACTGTGTTTGAACCACCTGGAACATGGTACTTTCTTTATGACAAATGAGTATGCTCCCAGTCAGGACTGCTGGATCTCAAAATCACACAGCTCATCATCCAATCAGGTTGCTTTCTCAGCCTAATGACTTTATAAATGACATCCTCTCTCCCACTGATTTCTCAGCAGTATGCACTGCTCACCTAGTTGTGAGTCCTGCTGAGCTTCACTGCTCACACCAGATTTCAATCTCTTTCTCCATCTCCATATCAACCTCAAGATTATTTAAGCAGATGTAACTCTGGTAGTATATCAGTAACAGAGACTGCCACCTCTTTTAAGTCTTGCTTAAGAGGCATTGGAATCTTAGCTGCTGATATTAGTATGTCACAGGTCAGCTTTAAATGCTGCCATGAGGCAATTAGAATTGTGGAGGTCACACCCAAACCTTCTCTGGCAAATTTGCCCTAGCTTCAAATAAACTCAGGTTAAAAGAGTTACTCTAGGGATATATTTGGATTTGTAGGCCTGGCCATATTCCATTCCCAGTGTCAAAAATCCAGTGAGTCCAGTTATAGAGGCTGCAAAATTTAGTGAGCAACTTTAACTGCTTTGGTCTTTGCAAGTGGTTGTTGTACAGTATATTCTGGTATAGTCCTTTTCGTATATATTTTGGATGTTCAGACCTATGGGAAAATGCCCAGTTCTAGATCCACTTCATGGATTTCATGGGTACAGAGTAAAGAATTATTGGTAAGACATTTCTGACACAGTGTTTGAATTGGGGAAAGAAAACAGAGCCACCGAAAATTGAGGAAATCGTATAGCACTGCTACCTGAATCTCTCATTTCAGCACGGATCTCCTCTCACAACTTTTGGGAATCTAAGGCTTATCATTATTAGGATGAAAACTCCTCTGAGGGCTACTGTGGCATCTCTATTTATTTTCCTCTTAGCAAATCATTGAATTAGCCGAGACACCTCTCACCTTCCGTCTTTTCCTCCTTGATGGTACAGCATGGAATATTTGCTAGGGATTTGGGCTCAAACATTTTTGCTGATGCCACAAATGCTAGAGCACCCATTAGTTGCAATATTATGCTATGCAGCCCACCTCTCCATGTGTCCTGATGAGATTTCAGTCATACTAGGGGAATCTGAGAAGTGGTACCATCAACCCCTATGTATGAACAGGGTAAAGTATTTCAATGTCAGGGATATGGTACTGAGTGGAAAAGGTTATTTTGTGTTTGCCAGGAAAAAAAAGATCATTGCCTGGATATTGTATTGTGTTAGGCATGATACACTGTCTCCGATGCAGTTTTCATTGTCTCCATTAGCTTTTTTACTAGAATTTTCTTGCATGGCAGACTATAAAAATACAAGTTAAAAACCAACAACTAGTAATTGTCTTTCTTTTCAGAGCTTTTCACGGGGGGTGGAGGAAAAACTCCGCAGAGACTTTTGACTGTGGATTTTTTTTTTTTATCCCTCATAGCACCTGCCACAATCCTTCTCTATTCCATTTCTTCCTCTAATCTTCTCTCTCAATTTGAACTCATGTCTCCCGAATAAAAAATTATAATTTCCCATCACTGGAGGCTCCAGCCCCCACCATCCCTGAATTACCCAATCTGTCCTCAGTATAAAATGGACAGATTCGTACATGGGCAATTAAACCAAATCCTATCTTCACAGTAAATCTCTCCACTCAGCCACTACACTAATTCTTTTCTGCTTCCATGGTCTTCAAGTGCCATGATCAATGGAACACATCGCTACTGGAACAAAGCCTGGCTGATAAACAGGAAGAGGGATTTAAAGGATATCAGCACTGTGTACTTAAGGTGGAGCAATTCTTAAGGAAGTAAATTAAAAACATGTGACAGCTACATCATTATCTGACATGACTTCCATAACAACCAGTTATGATCCTGTGAACAGATGATTTGGACTTCAAATGAGGGATAAGTACCATGAAGTGAAATCTCTTTAGGAAACAAAGTTGCTCTTTCCTTGATGTCCAAACCAATAAAGGTAAAGTAATACAATTAAAAAAGCTGTTTATTTTAATGTTCTAATTATGTTTTTAAAAGGTTTCAACACAGTGACAATTAATATGTAGGAAAAAAGAGAAACATTGAACTGTTAGGTAGTGGTAAAACAGTAAGCTTTGAGATCTATAAAAGCTGCTTGTTAAACACAATCAACTTTGCATGCCTCCACTCATGTAGTCATATTAGGGTATGTAAAACTCTCCAATTCACACAAGTATATTTATGAATATACTTACCCTCTGCAACCACCATGGTTATTCAGATTTGAACAGTCACCTGCTGAACAGATGTTTCTTATTAAGCATTGCCCACCTCAATCCTCGCTGTCCATTAGGATATCTAGAAACATTATTTTTCATCACAATTTAATTACAGAATATTTTATTCCAGGCTTTACCCAGTCAGAAACTATGCAACCCCACCTGAAATGAGTTGTAAGGAAATCTAATATAATACAGACACTTGTAACTAGTTAGTAGCCAGCTGGCTAACACTGTTAACTGCTGTGTTTCTGTTGCACTAGAGTTTTGAGTTTGTGCCTGCTGAGAAGACAGGCTCAGAAGTTTGGAGCATTTATGCGAATAAGACAATGCCCTCGTTTTCATAATTTAATTTGCATCACTTCATTTGTATCAATAATTCTTCCCAAATATTCCCTCTTGGCTTCCCCTTCACCACACCTCCCTCTCTCTGGTTGGCTCTCCATCTCAAATTTCCTCATATGCATCCCTCGAATTTGCACTCCCCGATCATAGAAACCCTCCTAAAGTGTGGTTCCCCAACCCACGTATTGCCACTGAGACACAACCAGAGTAACTGCCTATGTAGTGCCACTCCATCCATCACACTCTACCACAGGTTCTGTGGCTGGGATCATGTTGAGGACTATGTTCTAGGCAGGTTCTGTATGATTAGAACCCTGGAGGACAGCTAGGACTTTTTAAGATTCTCCATGGCTTGATCATAGAGAAGAAGCCTAGATTGCCTCTGCCACATAGCCCCTAATAAGAATGAGAGACAGAATCTGCAGCTAATGGGGATGAGAGTCTCCTGGTCATGAAGGAGATGTAACCACTCAGGCAGAGCTTCATCCAGTACGGGTAAAGACCAGAGTGTTTTTTGCAAATGCAAAGTATTTAAAAATAAGATAAGAACCAATCTATACTATGAAATAAAACAAAACAAAAATCTCTGGCACAATGCCACTCAGATTTTGCTTGGCCACGCCTCCATCATAAAGATGATGGAGAGGTGGCTGGGCCAAATTTGAGTGACTAGAGCTGCGACACCCCCCCCCGCATACTCCAAGTTGCAATGCACACAGCGAGGAGCCTGTCCCAGCCCACATTCAACCCTCTATGAGTGGCTGGAGGTGGTTGAACACAGGGCAAGCTTGCTTTCCACTCCCTGCCCTCATGGTCTCCCACTCCTGCAGGCAGGAAACTCCAGGGGTGATAAAATAAAACAAAATTCCTCTATCTCTATCTCTATCTACATATCTCTATCTATATATAAATAAGAATTTCCCTGGGTTCTAAGTATGGACTGCCATGTCAGGGCCAGCTCTAGGCACCAGCAAACCAAGCAAGTGCTTGGGGCGACACATTTTCAAGGGTGGCATTCTGGCCATTTTTTTTTTTTTTTGCTTCCGGTGGCAAAAGCCTAGAGCCGGCCCTGGCAGCAGCTGCTCGTCGTGTGCAGGGGCACCCTGTGGCCGCTGCGGTTCACGCCATGGGGGAGCAGTGCTGCACCTTGTGGCTGGGCTGGGGAGGCTCTGAGTAGGGGACACTCAGGCTGGAGGCTGCCCCACAGGGCACATGGAGCCACTTGCAGGGTGGCATCCCCCACAGCGCCACAGCCAGGGCTGGGCAAAGCAGCTCGAGCCGCCCAGGGACTGCAGCAGGGCGGCCAGAAGCAGCAGCAGCAGCAGCAGCAGGGCTATAGAGGGCGGGGTGCTGCCGTGCGCAGCCCATATCCCACTCTCTGGAGCTCCACTCCCTCTGAGGCTACCCTGTCCTGGCTCCTCAGCCCCTTGCTGGGGCAGTCCCCTGGGTCCTGGCCGGTCCTGGAGGCAGGAACCCTGGGCTGGAGGGATCCTGGGCTCAGGCATGGCCCGGAAGCCCCATTGCTTACCCCAACCCTGCAAGCACCAGAAAGGCTGGAGGTGAGGGAGGAGCAGGCGGAGTCAGCACTGGTGGGAGGGAGCCCAGGGCTGGGGTGAGGGGCAGCCAACATTTTTTTTGCTTGAGGCATCAAAAAACCTAGAGTCAGCCCTGCACCATGTGCAGGGAAAAGTCCAGAATTTGAATGATCTTTCAATCATATTTCTGCCTAAGGTCCCCTGCTGTGTTGATCGGATATCTTCTGTCTTGGTGACATGCCAGGTGACAGCTGCTTCAAAAAACCCACAATATTTCACACATCTCTTTCTTTGGTCAAAATTTAGAAGAAAAAAACGTTTCCAATTTTGATTTATTTTTTTTTTGCAGTCAGCTCTACTGCATTTTGTGGAACATCTATTTACAAAATTAACATTAGTGTTTTCTGTGAGCCAACCATCATGAGTATAAGGACTACAGTCTAGAGGCATAAGGGTCACCTGAGCATGACAAATGTTTTCTTTGTCAGAAATCAGACAAAGAAAATCAGTCATGTACAAATAAGTTTTTTAGTTGCTCAGGAGTTTGTTTCCACTCAACTGCAACTCGGATGCTTTTTCATTTTTTTTCAAGTTTAAGCATATTTATTTGTTTCTGGGGGTATGTGAAGGTGGGAAATAGATAGTTTTCCCATGCAATTTTTAGTTAACAAATTTTTGCTATATATTCTTACATTGCTTGTCAGAACAAATAATAATATCTGAGCTTCCCACCGTATAAAATTAAAATAGGGCTGCAATTTATTTTACAGTAGAGAGAATGAACTATTATGTCTGATACTTCTGATTCAGTTCTTAACTATGTTTAACTGCACACAGCACATTTGTGAATTAAGCCATTTTTTTTAAGGAAAGAGAGGCAATATAAAAATCTAATAGCAGGTTGACTGTTTCACAAATTAAATGCTTTGGGCTTTGGACTTCCTATGACACTTATAAGTGTTACGCCATATAAAGCAATGTGTCCGAGTGAAATGTCATATATTTTTATATATTCTATTACCCAGAAAAAATATTGAATTTTGTAATTTGATGAACCAATATTTAACTGAGTATTAGTTAGTCAAATAAAATGCAATATGTTGTGTTAGGTGGGAAGATTAAATTACCGAAACACTGTATGTTTTATTTACTGTGGTTAAAAATATTCTGGATCACACACTATGAAACAGAAGAGTATAACAAATTAAATGAAAATACACTGACCCTAGGAAAAGATGCAGAAAATATTTAGATTGCAAAATACTATTTGCATTTCTGTTTTTTTACTATGCTTAATTCTGTGTTATTTATTGTATATTATTCTTCATTTAATTCAACACCACTTTACCTAGATAACTATTTTAATTCTAATTGCATTTGTAGTTATTTTACAGAGTCCAAATAAACAACACTATATTGACACTCGTTCTTTGAGAAAAATACTTTAACTTGATAATAGGTTCTAGTGTAGACATGTGTTTCAGGTCCTTTTCACTTTACTGATTTCTTCCACTATTTTAGCTATGAGGAATTCATTCCATATCTACTGACATATTTTTGTATGTGTATCCTGAATGACAGTGTTAAGTGCTAAGACTTTTTAACTGCCAGCAAACTAGATTGTCATAGTACAAATAAATATTTGCATATAGGGTAACATGCAGATCCTTTGCATAAAGCCAGAGTGAAAGTTTTGTGCATGGCTGATGAATATTCCCCACCCAAGCCTAAAACTGGGCATGGTGCACATGCGCAGCTGGGTCGGGGCTACTGCAACAGCCAGTTGGGTATTGTAGCAACCACAATCCACTCTGATCTCCATTTGGACTTTGTAACCACTGGATCCATAGAGTCCATGATCGAACTGGCCACACTTCACTAACTTCCCAACCACACACCAGCTCTCCCTGCTTTGCACTCCTGAGGACTGATGACAACTCAGTGGAATTATTATGTGTGTGGTGCTTCCCATGTATAATAATCTGCAGATTTGCTTCCTCCCACCATATAGCAGAATTGGGGCAGATCTACTGCATTCAGGTTCTTGAGGCTTTTGTACATAAAATCTGCAGAGTCAGATACTTCCTCCATAATATTATATAAATTGGGTTTGGATGTCTTTAGGCTCTCTGATAATAAGTGAACTAGCCATTAATAGGTGCCTGTCTGTTTTAGCTATGCCTAAAGGGCCCATCACCTATAATCAATCTGAATAATGTGTATCCATTCAAAAAATTTTGAATTAGTCACGCACTTGAATTAATATCATGAAATAATATTTAGAAACTATTTCTCATCATGATATGTGGGAAAGTATTTAACTATCTTAGTGATGTTAAATTACTTCATCCTATTTGGAATCTCTTTTTTTCTTTCCTTTCCTCATTTATGAGGTTATTTAGTGTTCCAGTCACTTTTCATTGTTTCTTTTTGTCTGAATTCCAAGTCATCAGGCTTTAGAAAAGTGAGTCCAAAATTCCATACAGTGTCTCTAAATCTGTTATGGATAGTGAAATGTTGATATTCTGTATACCGATGAAAATTCCCCCACAGTATATTCAGGGACCTACAGTATATTCAGCTTTTGCTAATACATCTTACTCATTATCTGAAGCTGGTTCTGGAACTTGACACAGTTCTAACAAAGCTTCTTATCCCTTACCTGCACCAGCCACTGCTATTCCAATCTTGAGTCTCTGCTGAGCATAGCTTGATCTGGTCCTCTCTTTAATGTTTTGCACAGCTTCTAATTTTCTTTAGAGGCCTTTTTTTTTTGTCTCAGTCCTCTTATTATGCAGGTGGAACAGGTAGAATATAATTAGCTGGAAGCTTTTAATATGTAAATATCACCAAAGTTACTACAGCAGCTTTCACTGGGCATCTTGGAGCCTGTAATAAAGAAAGTATATGCATAAAGATTATAGGGTGCAGAGATTACCCAGGCCTTTATATACTCCTTAATTCTTTCCTTTGAGCAGTTTCAGTCTATTATAAAACACTGTGAGTCATTAAGCTCCCAACTGCACAACATAAGACCATTACTGTCAATGTAGATTGGGTGGAAGGGCAAAAAGCAAGTCACCTTCACTTGACAGGTATTTTAAAATAATCTGGAAGTTTTAGCCATTGAAAACAATGTCTAACTTTAAATGTGATTTATACAATAGAGATCTGAAAACATGGCTACATTTCTCAAGAATCTTTCTCCATATTAAGATCATAGGAAATTCCATTCATTTTATATAACGTATATGTTCTCCTCTTCAGTGGAACCTTTTTCATTTACTGAATATTTGGTCTTGCACATATATTCTATTAGTTTATTGTTTATGTGGGAACAACATAAAAATCAAACAAGGGGGAAAGGAACAATCTTTAATAAAGATCTAAAATTTCTACTATTTGCTTCTCAATGTGATATTAAAAAAAATATTTCCCTGTCAATACATTTCATGCTTGGAACTGTAAAGAACAAATTGCTAACATGTTTAGTCATGTTGGATGGCTTTCATGATACAGCCTGTTCCCCACTGCCTAATTTAGGGCTCAATCCTGCTCCCACTGAAGTCTATGGCAAAACGCCCCTTCAGTTTATTAGGGTATGATGAAGTCTCTGGTTTCTTTTTTTAAGCAATTGGACTAAATGTGGTAGGAAGCAGATGCTTATCCATAATAGTAAGATGTTAAAGCTTGAAAAAGCATATGCAAAGTAGGATATTAATTATCTACATTTCAGTATCTTTTGCTTTAGTTATATATCATGCAACATAACAAGTTTTTAATCCAATGTCTTTCTGAGCCAGAGTTTTATTCCAAATTAAAAATGAAAAAGGTTTATGGGCACAAATAATTGCTGACCAAAGCCCTTGAAAATTGGGATTTCATGGAGCGCTGGCAGAGACATCAGCATTCATAGTTTATAATAAGTTGGATCCTTGATATATTGCTATATAAAATAAATTTCATTTGCAGTTAACCATAGACTCATTCATATAATATTGGCACTAACCTAATCCAGAGTAACCTATATATATAGTAAGCGTTTCTCTGAAAACTGTTTACATTGTAAGAGATTGGGTGCAATCTGGTTTTATGATGGTACAACTGTCTAAAAATAAAAAGATTTTGGCTTCTGGTTGAAAGGCAGAGTAACCTGATCTTCAGTTAACATTTTGTATTGTCTCCCACAATGGCTTTATTATTTGGTGGCAATCAGAATTTTAGCTTTTTTCAGAAGAGGCTTTTACTTCTTTATTACTGGCTTGGGTCACCATTGCTGCTTATTGGAGAAAGGATAGTTCTGATGCACTGGACAGATGGCATATATAAATCTGGAAAGAATTAGACATAGGAAAAATGACTAACTCATATGACAGAGATTTGGATACTTGTCTCTCTCTCTGTTTCTTATGCTGAAAATAGAAGCTGAGTTACCTACCAACATCTTTAATTAACTTTTCCCCATATAAAGACTTTATAGATTTCCAGCTGCCTTGTTTGACTTACATTTTTAAACCTAAGAGATATATTTCACAATTGTATTTCACTGCGATTGTATGTTCTGTAACCCACATGATCAACTTCTTTTTATCACTTTATCGTGATATCCTCAGACTTTGGGCCAGATTCTGATACTTTTATTTATATATGGAGACCCTTAACCCATATATAGTCCCACTGAAGTTAAAGGGAATAATTGTAGAGACTAACAAATTACTCAGCTTAAATCTGGTTATCAGAATCAGGTCCTGTGATTTTTGCAGAAACCTACAGTATGAGTATGTGAAAACAGAGGTTAGGATGGAAATTTTTAATGCAACCTTAACTGTAGCTGTCATTATCAGCAAATTTATGTTTGTGCATGTATATTTCTATAAATATGTAGATGTAAATTAGTGTATACATGAGTGATAAAATGCTCAATAGACTAACTTAAATTTCACTTTTCAGCTGTCCTGTTGTAGCTGAAACTTTAATAAAATTCCTCTTCATTCAGAGTTAGAGCTTTAACCTTTGCCACAGAACTTTAAACTTTCCCTGTTTAAAAAGTTCTTAAATTCCATAGTGTCCTACTCTGTGCTGTGGAGAAGTTTAATGAGTGTGTTTACCATTGTAAAACCACCTTAATCATTCCATTTGGACAGATCCACTTTCTTAGCTGTCAGTTGAATAGTTTGGGATATTATGGAATTTTGCTACCTAAATCACGAAGAGAAAGCTCTACTATCCTTCAAGGGTGTACTAGAGAAACTTTTTATTGGGTATGTGAGCATATAATTAGTCATTTGCTTGTTTTATTGTGAAAAATATATAGCAACAGCAAATAATCTGCCTGAGAAATGCTCAGATTTGCAATGTACAGGTAAATAGCTGGCATAACCCAAATTCATTCTCTACTGTGACAAGATGTATGGGACTACTGGTGTGTGGGCAGAGGGAAGTATTGGTGAATATTTATTTGGATAGTAAGTGTGAAGTCACTTTGATAGTATTCACAAGCCATTTTTTCTGTAAAAATTCATACAGGTAATTTTTTTGTTTACTGGAACATTTGTAGGGAGAAAAAGTTTTGATTATTCACAGAGGTAGGGATTTGCCTTAGACACATTTGCAAAGCCATCTTGGAATATCTTTCTTTTCCCTCATAAAAGTTTCACTTATCCAATCAGAAAGAAAAAAAAAACACTGTCTGATTAAGGTGACCAGCATGCACTGTAAATAATGAATAGTCATGTGATTAGCTTGGAAATGACACATAGAATGAAACATAGGGTGAAAAAGTTTCATGCATTTCTAAATAATAGACCATTCTCTGGTCCTCCACTGGGAAATGAGCACCTGGGGAATGCTGAATGCCTATCAGCTCCCCAAGAGAGTGCATACCTTGGCCAGGCTCTGTACTTGTGAACCTTTCACTGAGGACTGTTTGCACAGGCCACATATTGTGCCCATTGTCTTCATGGTGAGAATGCCCTGTGGACCATGCTTTGTGCCTTACACATTACTGCATGAGTCATGCATTGGCCATGCACTACTGAGGAATACTGCATGTATCTACCTACATTCCATTGGAGAATACCATATTGGGCCATACTCTAGCCATGATACTCCCCTCTGAATATATGAGCAACTTTATGCCCACTTGCTGTTACATTGCCCACATTAGCTGTACTTTTCTTTTTGCCTGCTTTCCACTGGAGAGCAATGCATGAACCATTCTCTGTCTGCATACTATGATGGAATGCTGCAAATGTACTCCCTCTCCAACTTAGAATACTGCATATTGGATACTATGAACCCACATTCTATTAAGGAACACCACATGAGGAAGCTCTGTGCCTGCACTCACAGCTTGGGAACACTGCATGAGTCAGATGAACAGCTAACTTCTGGGGTTTTTATCAGGTTAATTCCTTACTCTAGTCACTGGCTAATTGAAAGAATCTGAAATAAGTACAATATTTCAGGACCATAAGACTCTTAACACTGTGATTGCTGCTAACCTATAAAACCATCTGATCTATATTTTAGTACAGCCATCATTCCATTTTTACAGAAGTCAGTCAAGAAACACATTAGGTCAAAATGTCCTGTGAAATAATCAGATATTTGCCAGTATGAAGACTCTCCCAGGTATGTTTGAGGTTAAAATTACTCTCTCTGACTTCTTTCTGAGCATCAATGTTTAGGGTGAAGTCTTACTCTACCATTTTATGGACAGGATACGTTTGGAGAGCCTTTTATTTTGAAGTATAAATACTATGATGAGGAGAAGGTTTGGCTGACTAAAAAGACATCAGACAAACCTGGGTGGAGATCATTGTCCTCACTGGCAAAACAGCTTGAACCTGTTGCAAATCCACTTTTGAGCTGCTATGCACTGCAAATGAAATGTGAATCTTGGAAAATTTGATGATGTGACAGAATTAGAAGCGGAAGATGGGAAGGTGGGAGAGAGAGCAAGGTAGGGAAAAAAGTCAAAAATCTGTCAAAAATATGAGCAAAATCTATGCACATTGCTGCCTGAATACACTAACTCCTCGGCTAACGTTGTACTTATGTTTCTGAAAAATGCGACTTTAAGCAAAATGATGTTAAACAAATCCAATTTCCCTATAAGAATTAATGTAAATGGGAGAGAGTAGGTTCCAGGGAAATTTTTCACCAGACAAAAAAACTATGTATTATATAGATATACACACAGGATACGTTTTAAACAAGCAGTTTAATACTGTTCACAGCTATGATGATTGTGAAGCTTGGTTGAGGTGGTGAAGTTAGAGGGTGGAAGAGGAAGAGAGATTTCCCAGGGAATGCCTTGCTGCTAAATGATGAACTAGCACTCAGCTGAGTCCTCAAGGGTTAACACGTTGTTAATGTAGCCTCATACACAAGGCAGCATGAACATGAAGGAGGGGAGACAGCATAGCAGACAGAGACAGACACACACCTTGTGTGTGGGAGAGAGAGATGCACACTGCCCCTTTAAGTAAGCTGATCTGCTCTCAGGGCCGGCTCCAGGCCACAGCATGCCAAGCGCATACTTGGGGCGGCACATCACAGGGGGCGCTCTGCTGGTGGCTGGGAGGGCAGCATGTGGCTCCAGTGGACCTGCCGCAGGCATGGCTGTGGACGGTCCGCTGGTCCCACGGCTCCGGTGGACCTCCCACAGACACGCCTGCGGCAGCTCCACCAGAACTGCGGGACCATTGGACCCTCCGCAGAAACGCCTGCGGCAGCTCCACTGGAGCCACGGGACCAGCTGACTGTCCACAGACAGGCCTGCGGGAGGTCCACTGGAGCCGCGGGACCAGCGAGCGGCAGAGCGCCCCCTGTGGCGTGCAGCCGTGCTTGGGGCGGTGAAATTGCTAGAGCCTGCCCTGCCTGCTCTTAAGTGCATTATCTTTTTAAGTGGATCAGGAAGTTGAGACAGCTGCTGCTGCCCCAGCTTTCTCTGTTTCTCTCCATCCATGTCCCCTCCCTGCTTTATATGGAGAAAGGGTAAGCGGAGTGCAGGAGCAGGGGAGGGGGGGACATTCTGACATTATGCCCCACCCCCGCACAGCAAGCAGGAGTCTCTGGGAGCAGCTCCAAGGCAGAGGACAGGAGGAGAACATGGCAGTGGGGGAAGGGACAGCTGAACTGCCGATTGCTAGCCTGATGGGCAGCTGCAGCACAGGGAACTTAGTGGAGTGAGGAGCTGATAGGGGGGCTGCTGGTCCATCCTGACTACAAGCGCCCACCAGCTAGCTGCAATGGCCTGCTCTTCCTGCAAACAGTGGATAAAGCAGGTAGCTGCCAAATGACATTAGAAGGGAGCATTGCACAACTTTAAACGAGTATGTTCCCTAATTGATCAGCAACCTAATAACAAAACAACGTTAACCAGGACGACTTTAAGTGAGGAGTTACTGTACAAGGCACAATGTATATTTTTCAGGCTTGCATTTCTTTTTGTATATATTTTTGTGCATTATTTTTTATATATTTTGTCATAAGAAAAGCATAGGGCCTCACAGACACTATGTTAAAACAATTCAGATGGACCTAAAAGTGTGTTTAGGTATAATTTAAATCAGTGGTTCTCAACCAGGAGTCTGGTGGGAGCAGGTTTCTGGGGGTCCTCTAAGCAGGGCCAGTGTTAGACATGCTGGGGCCCAGGGCAGAGAGCCAAAGCCCCGCTGCATGAGGCTGAAACCCAGGGCCCTGCGCCCTGCCACTTGGGGCTGAAGCCAAAGCCTGAGCAACTTAACTTTGCGGGGTCCTATGATATAGGGGTGTATTGCCCTGCTTGCTACTTGATAACGCCAGCCCTGGCTTTTATATGCAGAAAACTATTTGTTGTGGCACAGATGGGACATAGATATTTTAATATGTTGGGGAGTGGTCCTCAGAAAGGAAAAGGTTGAGAACCCCTGATTTAAACCCACTATAAGGCCCCTTTACACAGGCACAGATGTACAGAGAGAATCTGGCAGATAATATACCTTATATTTGAAATTAACTTTTTCATTAAAAAATCAGAATTATAAAGAGCAACAGGGGATGGATTGAGAGGGGGCTGAAAAATAGTGATTAATCCCAGTACGCTGCGATTGTGGACAAGGAGCAGCATAACAGTCGTTAAACCTAATGCAACAGTGGGAGTGAGGTAAGCTCCTTGGAGCCAAAGTGATTAGAGAAGCATGGAGTGGGGTGATATGAGAGAGATTTGAAACCCAAAGCTCCAGGGAAGAATGGAGAAGAGATGACAAGACAGCTACGGCAGGAAGGGGAAGAAAATAACAATATAAACGATGTATTTAAAGCACAGAATTCATACAGAATGTTCCATGTTTCCACCTAATGAGCAATAGGTGTTTTCTTTGAATACCTGATGTTTAGTAATGAGAGAGAGGGACTGGAGACTTCTTATGCAGATGGAGGGACTGAATCAACAAGAAGGCTGCTAACAAGGTAGCTGGAGGGGATCTAGGATCCAGCTGGGAGTTCTGGAATTAGCTTGGTTCTTGCAGTGCATGAAAAATTAAGTTTCTATACTAAATTGTACATGATTTGCATGTGATTTGTACATATCTAACTTATGACATTCATAAATCAGTTTAATCTAAACATGCATAAACCAAGATTCTAAAGTAGTTTAATGAAACAAACAGACCAAATTAAATCTGTCAGTTTACTTGTTAATAAAGATGTGTGTAAATCTGACATTTACATAAGTTTATACAACTTTACTGGCTGAGATCAAAGAGGTTTATCTGGGTGTGTAAATGACAAGTGCCCTTAAATTGCAGTATGGCAATATACACCTCCGAATTATGGATTTTCCCAACCTCCCTCCTCAAATCTGTCTCTGAATCTCCCTCTGAGAAAGGAGAGGAACCAGGTGATCTCACAGCCCATTTCCCCTTCTTTCCTCTGGATACTTTTGGAGAACATTCTGTTAGGTCTAGGGTTTAGGGAAAACAGGGGTGGGCTGGGGCAAGGAATGAGCAGGGTGGAGCTATGAAGGACACACATTCACCTTCTGGCCTCACAGAGCTTAGTTTACAATGCTAATGTATCTTCTAGGTCCTGGTGGCAACTATGTCCATGGGGAGTCTTTGGTAGTGATGCTCCCATTGAGTTGTGATGCCCGAGATCAGGGTAGAGGACAAACATAAAGACATAGAGCTCACTGTCACTTCATGAGACTATTCACTCTTCAAATTGTAAAATTTCCCTCTTTTCTGGATGTTTAATAGCAAAAGTAGATGCCTTCAGGAAATCTGTGATACCTTCCTGATTTTTCAGGCAGATCTGCCTCACCCCCAGCATAGTTTAGAACAGCCTGGTGACTGCTGTAACCTACATCAGCTGATAGTGTCTGCAAGGAACAATATACCAGGTAGGAATAGCCAGAATTGGAGCTGAGCAAATAATAGATTCGTTAGAGTCTGGTGGCTGAACTGAAAAATCAGGGGGAAAAGGATCATTTTTTGTCAACCTTACATGGATTTGGGGGGCGTTTTCTTGCTAGCATGAAAAAGCAAACAATAATTATTATTTCAGGTTGAGCAAACTTTTGTTTTGTTTTTAGGGGTTTTTGTTGTTGTTTTTTGTTAATAAATGTAGTAAAATTGCAAAACAATGTCATTTCAAAATGAAACATCGAAACATTTTATTTTTGATAATGTCGAAACAAAACATTTTGACTTAAAAACACAATTCCCAGCCAAAACTATTCCCTGAATTTGACCCAAATTTGTGAATAGTTTTGGTGGACCCAAAACTACAGGTTTCAGCAAATATTCATCCAACACAATATGCTCCAGTGTACATTTCCTTCTGGGCCCCAAGGAGTCTTGGTAGCAGCTGTTAAATGCCACAACCTCATAATCTTATCTTTACTCATTGAAGTAATTTCTCTCTCTTCCTGCACCTCTTGAGGTGAGAGATCTTAATGTGAACTGTCCTCACAACTGCAACAATCATAACACTAAAAAGGTAGGACGGAGAGGCCAGGCCTTTAATATTTATGTGCACTTGCATAACTAGGAGTGGGATGATTGCAAAGTTAAGATCATAGCCATGGAGACAGATTATACCCACTCATTACCAATCATCCCTCACAGGACCTGATCAAAGTTCATTGAAGTAATTTGGATTCTTTCCATGGTCTTTAAGGGGCTTTGGACCAGGCCCAGAGAGGGTAAATCTCTCCCCTTTTCCCCACTGTCTCACACTGAATATGAATAACTTTTCTCTATCCTTGTATCTTCGTATTTACACAGAAATGTCAAATACCTAATTCCTTCTCACTCCCACTCATAGAATCATAGAAGATTAGGGTTGGAAAAGACCTCAGGAGGTCATCTAGTCCAGCCCCCTGCTCAAAGCAGGACCAACGCCAACTAAATCATCCCAGCCAGGGCTTTGTCAAGCTGGGCCTTAAAAACATCTAAGGATGGAGATTCCACCACTTCCCTAGGTAACCCATTCCAGTGCTTCACCACCCTCCTCGTGAAATAGTTTTTCCTAATATCTAACCTAGACCTCCCCCACTTGAGACCATTGCTTCTTGTTCTGTCATCTGCCATCACTGAGATCAGCCTAGCTTCATCTTCTTTGGAACCCCTCCTTCAGATAGTTTAAGGCTGCTATCAAATCCCCCTTTTTTCCTCTCAGCCAGTTCTCTCAGCCTCTCCTCATAATCATGTGCCCTGATCATTTTCGTTGCCTTCTGTTGAACTCTCTCCAATTTGTTCACATCCTTTATGTAGTGAGGGGGACCAAAACTGGACTCAATACTCCAGATGTGGCCTCACCAGTGCCGAATAGAGGGGAATAATCACTTCCCTTGATCTGCTGGCAATGCTCCTATTAATGCAGCCCAATATGCCATTAGCCTTCTTGGCAACAAGGGCATACTGTTAACTCATATCCAGCTTCTCATCCACTGTAATCCCCAGGTCCTTTTCTGCAGAACTGCTGCTTAGCCAGTCGGTGCCCAGCCTGTAGTAGTGCATGGGATTCTTCCATCCTAAGTGCAGGACTCTGCACTTGTCCTTGTTGAACTTCATCAGATTTCTTTTAGTCCAATCCTCCAATTTGTCTAGGTCACTCTGGACCCTATCCCTATCCCTATCCTCCAGCGTATCTACCTCTCCCCCTCATCTTAATGTCATCCGTGAATTTGATGAGGGTGCAATCCATCCCATCATCCAGATCATTAAGTAAAATGTCGAACAAAACCAGCCCACAGGACAGACCCTGGGGCAGTCTGCTTGATAACAGCTGACAACTAGACATGGAGCCATTGATCACTTCCCAGTGAGCCTGACAATCTAGTCAGCTTTCTATCCACCTTATAGTCCATTCATCCAATCCACACTTTTTTAACTTGCTGGCAAGAATACTGCAGGAGACCATATCAAAAGCTTTGCTAAAGTCAAAATACATCACGTCCACTGCTTTCCCAATATCCACAGAGCCAGTTATTTCATAGAAGGCAATCGGTTTGGTCAGGCACGAATCCATGTTAAATGTTCCTGATCACCTTCCTCTCTTCCAAGTGCTTTAAAATGGATTCCTTGAGGGACCTGCTCCATGATTTTCCAGGGACTGAGGTGAGGCTGACTGGTCTGTAGCTCCCCAGATTCTCCTTCCATTTTTTAAAGATGGGCACTATATTGGCCTTTTATCAATCATCTGGGACCTCCCCTGATCAGTAAGAGTTTTCAAAGATAATGGCCAATGGCTCTACAATCACACCAGCCAACTCAGCACCCTCGAATGCATTAGATCAGGTCCAAGAACTTGTGCATGTCCAAATTTTCTAAATAGTCCTTAATCTGTTTTTTCACCACTGAGGGCTTCTCACCTCCTCCCCATACTGTGCTAACCAGTGCAGCAGTCTGGGAGCTGACCTTGTCTGTGAAGATTGAGGCAAAAAAAGCATTGAGTACTTCAGCTTTTTCCATGTCATCTGTTACTAGGTTGCCTCCTCCATTCAATAAGGGTACCACACTTTCCATGACCACCTTGTTTCTAACATACCTGTAGAAACCCTTCTTGTTACCCTTCACATCTCTTGCTAGCTGCAACTTTAATTGTACTTTCCTGATTACACCTCTGCATGCTTGAGCAATATTTTTATACTCCTCCCTAGTCATCTGTCCAAGTTTCCACTTCCTGTAAGTTTCCTTTTTGTGTTTAAACTCACCAAAGATTTCTCTGTTAAACCAAGCTGGTCACCTGCCATTTTTGTTATTCTTTCTGCACATTGAGATGGTTTGTTCCTGTGCCCTCAATAAGGCTTCTTTAAAATGTAGCCAGCTCTCCTGAACTCCTTTTCCCCTCATATTAGTCTCCGAGGGGATCCTGCCCATCAGTTCCCTGAGAGAGTCAAAGTCTGCTTTTCTGAAGTCCAGGGTCCGTATTTTGCTGCTCTCCTTTCTTCCTTTTGTCAGGATCCTGAACTCGACCATCTCATGGTCACTGCTGCCCAGGTTGCCACCTACTTCCACTTCCCCTACCAATTCTTCCCAGTTTGTGAGCTGTAGGTCAAGAAGAGCACCGCCCCTAGTTGGTTCCTCCAGCACTTGCACTAGGAAGTTCTCCCCAACATTCTCCTAATACTTCCTGGATGAGTTGTCTTCCCCAATCCCACCTTCCTCCTCCAATACATCAGCCTCTCCTAACACAGCTGGATGCTCTTTCCATGCCTGCAAATATCACCAGCCGTAGATTGTTAGCCACTGCCATGCTCTGTTTTAGAAGCTTTGGATTGCATATGACATTTAGCCTAAGTATGTGTCTGCTGAATATGTTTGTTCAGTTTTATTCTCACTTATATGTTACTTTCCTGAAAAGGCCCCAGACCCTGAAAATACAATGGGATTAAGTGCAACTTCCCTTTAGGCCAGTGGTTCCCAAACTTTAACAACATGTGAACCCTTTTCACTAAAATGTCAGGTCTCACGAACCTCCTCCAAAAAATAAATATTTCAAGGGATTTTCTCCTTTACCTGAGTATAAGTTATAAAAGCAGTGATCTTGGAGATATTAAATTTGTTTTTATGACATGCTTATTACACACTATTTATTATTAATTATTATTTATCATTACAATATTTTTATTACATTATGAAAACAGCACCACTCTTCCAAGATCTCACTTTCGTAGCTTGTATCACTTTGAATAAGCCTGTTATAAGACAAGGCTCCTATGTTTCATCAAGGAGTATCAGATGTGAAACAGCATGAAGGTATTTAAGAAGCCAACTCAAAGAGTTCCTCCTACACAAGCATTCAGGTCTTGAGTAGTCCAGGCAAACAACGCACGTTACAACAAAGCTTAAACTTGTTCTTCATAATAATTTTAAAAACAGTACTAGCTGCTTATTTAATTTTAAAAACAGCAAAAAATATCCACCTCCCTTTCCATTATTTATAGGGAGTCTTGAAGTTTAAATCTCCTCAGTGTGATAGATATGCTTGCTTTGATCTACTTAGCTCTCGGAAGTCCAGGTGCTCTGGGATGCTGGCCCCATGCTGCCCAGGGTCGCTAGGGACAACTCTGTCCACCATTAATCCCTTTGAATCAGGCCCCTAATTTATAGACATGACTAACCGTTTTCTCTCTGGCTCCTCATTCAGCTTGGGAATATTGGCCAATTCCTAGTGAAGTTTACACCCTATCTGCATGGCTACCACTAGCTCCTGGCCATCTTTGGCTGTCACTAGTTTGGTCACTGCAAAGGTTATGGCAATATTGATGTGAGCACTGCACCAATTACTTTGGAACAAGGAGGTGAAGAATCACGAATAAACTGTCAGAGACCATAGCAACACAATTAACATGTGAAAAGATATTTTGAAGTAGTCACTGTGTTATCACATGGTGAAGATCCAGAGACAAGGTGGATGAGGTAATATCCTTTATTGGACCAACTTCTGTTGAGAGAGTGAACAGAAGTTGGTTCAATAAAAGGCATTATCTCACCCACCGTGTCTCTCTAATGTCATGGGACCTACACTGCATACAACATATTGTGAAGATCCAGCAGACGATAACAGTTCTTTGCATGAAAGGCCAGAGCTACAGCTCAGATCTGGGGGGAAATAGAATACATTCAGCAACATAGAAACATGTCTGATACTATAACAATACAACCTGGAATGTGGTGATCTGCCTCAAAAGTTTCAGACCAGAGGGTAGGGTACTCAGCTGGGATTTGGGAAAGAATGGGAGTACTCCTTGTCTGATGAGGAGAAGGGATCTGAACAGCATTCTGCCATTACTCAGCTAAGTGCCCTAACTGTTGACCAATGGGATTTATTGTTGTGAAGCTTTCTCAGTCTTTCCTAGTGAAGCTGTTCCACCTTGGATAAACAATGAAAGAATCATGGAACCAGAGAGCGAGAGGGAGTATAAGCATGAGAATGATTCTACAGCCTGTTGGTTAGAGCATTGAGATGTGGGAGACCCAGAATCCTGCTCCAATGACTCTATAATTTTAAAAGTTCTAGGGCAGATTTTCTAGCTTACTGAGGCTACTTTAGCTCATGGAAGTAGTGCAAAGTGGCCACTGAGAGATGCCTAGCACAGAATTCCCCCTGAGTAGGGAGCTCTCTGCTGGTGGAAAGCTGGAGAAGGTGGCACAGCTACTTCCTATATCAGCTGCCCCCTCTCCTGGCATAATGGAAAAGAGGGGACCTTCTGGAAGCAGGGCAGGGACGGATATGGTGGAGCAGAGCTTTGCTACACCGGGTCATCTCTACCAAAAGTCAGAGCTGCTTTTATGCAGTTCTAACTTGCACCAGAGCTGGATGGTTTCAGATCATGGAGCTACAAGTGGATTCCTATTGCCACCCATATCTACTCCATCCCAGGTCTGTGTCTGAATGAGGTGGAAGATTGACTCTCCATAATTTTAATCTGAAAAAACAAAAACATGCTGAAACAAATAGGTGGTGGGAGAAACATACTCATTTAGTCCCATCATAGAGTATATTGCAACATCTTTGATCTTGAATTTACAAGAGGATCATTATCTGGGGTTGGGTACTGAGTTGTCACTGCAATTTCTCACATCTCTTTGCCTTCCAGGCATATTTAACTACCATTATCTTAGCCAGAGAGGGGCTGATCTTAAAACTAAAGATTCAGTATTGCTTCTATATATGGACTGTATTATAAAGGATAATATACCTGCTATCTCTTCATAAATGAGTGCAATGACTGGGCTGTGATTGGAGCAGACCCCTAGTGGTCAGAGCAGAGGGTCAGAACCAAACGCAGTGTCAGATACCAAGGTGAAGGTCAGAGCTGGAGTCAAGAGCCAAGCCAGGGATCAGAGCCTGGGACAATGTCAGGTTCTAAGCCAAAGGTAGAGCTGGAGACAACATTGGGTGCCAGGCCAGAGGTCAGAGCCAGAGACAGCATCGGGGTAGGGCAGAGGAGCAGAAGCCTGGAGTGAGGTAGGACAGCAGAAAGTGAGAGTAGATGGAAGTCTGGAATGGGAGGCCAGGGACCAGGAGCACATGGGGAAGCAGGAGCTAGGAGCAGGCAGGATGCAGGTCACAAGAGTCAGGTAAGCAGCAGGGGTCCGTAGTGGCAGCCAGGCAAGGATTCCTCAAGTTGCTAAGACTATTTCTTGTTGCTACTTACAGTTTCCCCCAGTTGGGACTTTTGGGGGTAGAGCCCTCTGCTCACTAGTCCTTCCTAGTTTCTCAGGTGACCTGCTGGGTGGCAGTTGTGACCTGCCCATGGGCCCAGGATTTGAGGCCTATGATCCCTCACATCAGGTGTCTGACAAAAATCAATATTGTTGGTAAGTTGAGTGCATTTTATTAGATACTATGAAGAGTTGCTGTTAAGAGTATTTCTAGACTTCAAGAAAAATGTGTGAATATAGTCAGTATTTTTAGTAGGAATGAAATATTTTTATTAAACATCTCTGTCCTCCTCACTAGTACTTTCTTCTGTCCCCTAAAATGACACTCCCCTGAAGACAAAATGAATGCAACTGTCTTTTCTATTTATGGAGAGCTACAGCATTTCTCTTTCAGGGCTCTGAAATAACACAGCATAAAAGAGGATGCATTCCCCCCCCCAAAAAAAAACAGTAGGTGATGGATGTTGACGGACTGAAATAATTTTTGATGAATCAATTTAAAATGTTTCAGCCATCAGCACTCTCACCTCATTTTTCAAATGCAAAGCATTTTGACTTTTTGGTCAGTGTTAAAGATGCCCCCAAACCGCAAAATGTGGATAAGGATCCAGCTATTGAGGCAGATTCCCAGCTGTACTTGAAATCAATGGAGCTATGACAGTTTGCACCAGCTGAGGATCTGCCTCATAAACTTACCCTAAGTTTAAGGTTGTTCAGTTTTGGAGGTCTGATTTGGGCTCATTAGGAGGTAGAACTGAGCTTTAAAGTGTCAGATCCTGATCAATATCCATATTTTTCTCATGTTCAGAGTGATTGGCAAGAACTGGACCATGATGTAGGCCAACCTCTACATCAGAGATCGGCAACCTTTGGCACGTGGCCCATCAGGGAAATCCGCTGGTGGGCCGAGATGGTTTATCTGCAGCTTCTGCAGATTTGGCCAATTGTAGCTCCTACTGGCGGCAGTTCACCGTTCCCGGCCAATGGGGACCGTGGGAAGCATCAGCCAGCATGTCCCTTGGACCCTGCCACTTCCCGCAGCCCCCATTGGCCTGCAGCGGTGAACCGCAGCCAGTGGGAGCCGCGATCAGACGAACCTGTGGATGCTGCAGGTAAACAAACCGCCCCGGCCCACAAGCGGATTTCCCTGTTGGGCCACGTGCCAAAGGTTGCTGATCCCTGCTCTACATAATATTAACAATACAGAACACACGGAGATAGCGCTTTACATCTTCAAAGTACTCTGGGATCTTAATGACTGTAGTAATAATAATAATAATTTAAAAAAAAGAATAAGGAAGACACTCTTCATTTTGTTACCATAGATTGTAATAACACTGAAAACTTTTTAAAATCCTTTCCTCCCATTTGAATGTTGCTATGTTCTACTCACGTATATATACCTATAATATGGTCTGGAATATTGACAAGAAGAAACACATGTACCTTACACAGAAGACTAATTTCAGCATGACTTCTGATTTCACGTCTGATTCAGAATTTGATGTCTATGCATAAATTTGATACATGGTGTCTGGGTATGGTAATTCTAATTCCAATACAGTAGGGCCACAGAAACAAGCCTTGTCTTCTTCTTTGAGTAAAGGTTTGCATAGAACCAATTGTTATAGGGATAATAGTTACAATCTCCCAGAATGAAGGCTAAATCAACAGAAAAATGGAATGCAACAGTAAAAGTAACAGATCAAGAAGCAACTATAAAGCCATCTGCTGGCTGAGCTCGCCAAGATGCCAGATGCTACTTCTAGTAGCCTATCTTCCATAGATTGGCATCTGGATATTCCTGTGTGAGGAAGTGAAACATCTGACAGTTATTTGCTCTGTTCATGTTTGGTTTAGCCATAATAGTTTCAGAGTAAAACAGGTTCCAACAGACGTGACTGCACAGGACAGAAGTTAGAGTCAAACTTTGAGGGAATAAAATACAATCAGAAAATATTAACATTTTAATGTACACACTATTAGTAACTCACTTGGAAGGAAGTTTACCTTACTGCTGGGTATTTACAGTAAGTCTCCATGGCAGATACACATGATACAACATTGTTTATATCTAAACATAGCTTGGCTAAATTATAAATGCAGCATAGCTTGGAGGTAGGCAGTCAGGCAACAAAATTAAAAAAAATACATTTTGCCATTTATGTGATTTATGGAACAGATTAAGAGAGCATAGCCAGATTGAGAGAAGCAATTAAAATATTCCACCTGCATGGGGGCAAAATCTAAAACAAATCAACCTAATATAAACACAGAAAAATAAATAAATCTAAAATATAAATCCTACCCTAAACTGAGTTTTTACCCTATAAAGGTAATTTTACCCTATAAAGGCATGAAGTTCGTGGGGACTTTGCTATTTCTATTAATACATATACATGGAAGGATCTCAGATACTATGGGGAAGAGTCTCAGTACAAAACATTAAAATAGACCAATAGCTAGATAGATAGCAAGTAAGGTAAATGTGTAATTAATGCATCATAATCCCAAGGCCTAGATTTGCAAAAGTGACTAGTGATTTTGTGTGCCTAAATTTTTTTTTAACTTAATACACCTTTAAGGAACCTGCTTTTTTGAAAGTGCTGAGTCCCCCACTTTCTGTCAGTTCTCTTTTGTTGAAATTTCAAAAATATACCAGGCATTATAAATCTCCGTTATGCAGCCACTCTGAAAGGCTGAGAGGAGAGTTATTAATTTCCCCACTGGCATAAGAACAAGAATCAGAATCTTGATGATTGTTGTTTGTTGTTATCCATTGAAAGCACTTGCAAGGCCTTGCTGAGAATGGTACCATGACATCTACAAGACTTCGGCAAGGCTCATACAGTTTTCAGTCTGCAAGAACTTCAGTGTCAAATAAAAAGGAGTTTTATTCTTTTTCTTCAAAATACTTTGAAATGTGAAACAAATTATAGAGATTACACAAATCCCATGATAACAGTAGAAACATAGTAAAAGCACTTACAGGTTGTGCTGCTAAACTTGTGGCATGTTTTACATAGTCTCAGTTTTGTAGTTAAGTTTCTGGGTAATAAACATAAACAGAATGTGCTCACAAGTGTTGGAAAAATTGGAGGTTAGTTTATATTACTATTCAGTTGCTCCCCTCTCCCCTCCTTCTCCCTACCTGTTCTGTTTTTATCTATTGAAGGTTCTCAATTGACTTTACTAATCATGCTCCAACTAGAGAAGGGAGAATGAAGTCCTTTGCCAGACTGACAGAGAGGCAGGGAAACTTGACAACCTGCTTCCTGCATTATGTCTGACCAACCAATTGGACTTAAGGTAGAGGCGAGAGTTATAGGGGGAAAGTATCTCGATATAGAAAAATTGTGCTATGGCTGGAGCAGGGGCCCTGAGAATGAAGAAATGTGTCCGACAGGTGGAAGAGTGCATGTGAACAATGAGTAGTTCTGTGTGTGCAACACAGCTCAGAATGATTTGCTTGCCTCGCAGAAGGTGCTGTGTATGTTTTGGGTGAAAGCAACTTATGGCAGAGGGCAGGGCATGCAGAAGTGCTGCTGTTAAAAAGTCTGTTATTAAACAAAAAAGAATAAGCAACTGACCTTTTAAAATTACAGCAATTTGCTGAAAGGTGAGTGGTACTATTACAGCATTTTCAGTTTGAAATCAACCTTAGAGGTAAGCTCCTCATCTAGTTGATCAAGGAATGTGTGAGAGGTGTGTTGCTTGTCAGCAATAACTCATACACATTTTAGAGCCGGTACCATGTATTTAAGCCCTATGAATCAATGATAGACAAATATCTCAGACTTTTTCAAAGCAAAGCCTCAAAAAAGAACTCTGGGTCTGAGCAGAGAATTGACATAGGAATTTGTGAATCATACTGGTTCCAGAAAGCAATATCCCTGTTCCCAGGCTTATATTTTATGTTGTTTTTATGCAGTGGATGTAGGTTGCCAATTTTAGTTGGACATATTCCTGAAGATTTCATCACAACACAATCTTCTAATTAAAGGTTAATTGTAATTCCTGGAGACTCCAGGACAATCCTGGAGGGTTAAGTGGATGACTGTGTCAGTTCCAGGGACCTGAGTACTTTAAATAGTGCTTTTATTCTCAGTACAATGTCAGTGGTGCTATAATGAACAGATTAAAGTAGCAGTAGTGGGCTGAACAAAAGTTTAAACACCTATATTGTTTTATTGTGAACTAAAAGTATATCCTGTAGTATATTACTCTTACTGATAAACAGACCAGTTTCAGGGTAAATCCTTTATTCTTGTGGAAGTAGGGAAAGAATTGACAAGGATTTGTAGGGGATCTTAATGCATGTCAGTCTGTTAGCAAGAGTTATGCCAGCTGTAACCCTAATGACGTGAGACTTGTAGAAGCAAGGATAGTGTGAGGCAAGTAGGAAAGAACGATGTGAGAAGTTATCACGATCTTGCACTGATAATCAAATACATAGATTGGCTCCCAGAAGTGAGAAAAATAAGATAGCAGGATACCTTATGTATAAACAAAATGCAGCTGTTGCTCATTATTGTCTGTATTATTGCTTGTTATTGTCTGTAACAAAGGTATAAATGCTTGCTGTAATTGTTTACGTGTTGAGAGACCTGTCCGGGACTGAGACGACCCAGTGTCCTAGGGCACTCCCTCCCTCTATTGCAGTTGCTGGAGTTAGAATAAAGTATTTGATTTTGCTGCCCCCAAACAAAAAGTGAGAACTGAGTTTTTCTCTGACAATTTGGGCGCTCGTCCGGGATGGCAACACCTACTGAGACACAGGCAGCTGCTACAGATCGTTCCCCTTCGAACCCCATGGTGCCACAAGAGAGGTATGAGACCTTTTGAAATCTCTGTTGGGGTGTCATCGGAGGACTGTCCGTGGGGCCTTCTGTCTCTGTTGGGCTCACGTCATCTGAACTTATTGACTGTGCAGCAAAATCAGATGCAAAGTGGTATTGGGGAAAGGCTCCAATAAGGTTAGTTTATAGCAGTACTGGGAAACTGCTGGGTTGGCCAACAAGGTAATGCATAGGTAAATGCATTAGGTAATGCATAGTGAAATGCATTAGGTAAGCACCGGTGCTGAGGGGTTTTTACCGCCTCAAGAGGGGTTGTTATACCGCCTCATGGTAGTGGGTCCAGACATAAGGTACAGATGCATCGTGGTATTTGGAAATAAAGGCCTTGGGGTGTGTGTGTGTGTGTGTGTGTACACTAGTGTGAGTGACTGTTACCGGAAGATGCCCAGAGTACCCTGTGAAGCGAAAGCTCGTGACCGGGACTACTCGAACGCAAGCCCGGTAACTAGTGGATCTTTAGAAGATTCGACCCATGGTGGGCTGACTCGGCCTGTCATCGTCAGGTGAGGAAGCTACCTGGGTCTAGGAGCGTGAGAACCCATCTTCCCTCCCCCTTTCCTTTCCATGTGGGCTACTGAGAGTCTGATCATTTCACTGGATGCAATCAGAGTAAGCGGCACCGCCTCCCTGAGACTAGCCAACACTCTTTGCTGAAGGGAGATGTAGAAGGGTTGTGGCCATCCTCGTTAGCCTCTCCTGTGTGAGTACCCTGTAGGGAGAGATCGTTAGTTTATGTGCCGCTAGCGCAGACAGGGCATCCCCCCTGTGTGTGTGTGATTGGAAAATGGGTAGGGGACAGTCTAAGCATTCCAGCTCACCCCCTAAGGGTACTCCATCTTATTTCATGTACGTACATTATGGTCCAACAACCTGCAGGTATTTAGAGAATTGGAATATTTACACACGTGAAAATCCATCTAAACAATGCCCACTAGAAGGTACCTTCAATCTAGATAAGATCATACATCTAAGAGGAGCTTTTAATCACCAAAAAGCCTCTGACAGTGTGAGTAATTTATCTATTGAGGAAAGGAATGGGTTAATTTGAAATTCAGCTTGGCCCAGAGATAAAGAGAGAGTTGCTCTGCGTTCAAGGTCAAGAATCAACGCAGACTATGCTAAGTACAAAGAAAAACTGCTTTCGGCCCCAGCTGGCTGTGAAAAAAAATATATAGACAGAGGTAAACCAAAGGCAATACAAGTTACAGAACTGAGATTACATTTGTGAAGCTTAACTGTCCAGTGAGATCCAACAGAGTGCCTTTGTGACCCCGGAGCCGGTGTGGCTTGGTAACACCGAAGAAGCCACAGGCAGTCGACCTGGACTGGAATCTCTGAAAGAGACGCCGCAGGAGATTCCAGGGTGTAAAAGAACAGCCCTCCCAAGAGTGAAAGCATGTTGGATATTCTGGACAAGCTGTGTACAGGATAATCTCCCGTCCACCTCTCTCCCTTCTCTGAACGTTATACACAGACGTGGCCAGTCTGGACATGTGTGAGTATGAAAATGGCTTAGAGCTTGGGGCATTAATGTTTTTCCTGAGTGATGTGGGAGCGTTCCCAACACTCTCCATTGTTGTTTTATTATTTTATTAATGAAGCTTTAGAATTCAGTCATATGGTGTGTTTTCTTTATCTTCCCCAACGTCCTGCAGTGTCAGCCTGATCACCTGACACGAGGGATAGATTGGTAACAGAAATTTGTCACAGTTTGGTGAGCAATTGAGAAGGGGAGAGCCCTGCAGAATTTGCACCATCTATTTGTTTTACTCTTGTTATTTTATGTTTGCTTTGCTTGGTACTGTTGATGTTATATGTTGAGGATTGCATAATTAAAGGAGTGCCCACTCTCAGCCGCAGTACGTCTGAGAACTGGAGAGGGGTTTAGCATTCCTCTCTCCACCCTGGTTGACCGGGAAGGGTGGCAAGTGGATCTACCCCAGTTGTAGCAGGATTGGGCAATAGAGAAGTTGGAGAAAAGGGAAGAGATGTGTACTTGATAACTAGAATTGAGCAATTAAGAGCATAGATCATGAACCAGGCAGCAACTCAAACCTACGCCCAGGGCAAGTTGCAGGCCTTGAGACAGGACTTCCAGGTAGAAAAGGAAGCCCTGGCTAAGCAAGTACCGGTCCTTCAGGGACTTTTCAAAATGTAACCATTTGTGCTCAGCATACACCATAACAGCAGTGTGTTTGCCACAAGACGAAACTGAATAGTTAAACGCCAGTGGGCCATGCGTTTCTGCCCAGGTGGCAAGCCTCACAAGGGAGGACTCGGGTAGTCTTGTGAGTAAGAATGTTTAAGGGAAGAGACTAGGAAGGGTGGGGGCTAGTTGAGAAGCCCACCCTCCTAGCTAAACTGGTAGTGGAACAAGTTGGTGCTCATGGAAGGGACGGTTCAGCAAGAAAAGCAGGATCAGGCTTAGGCAGGCAGGCAACAGACAGAAAGATTGGAAAACAGGTTGGAAATTCTGAGGGTGTAGTGGAAGGAAGGAGTAAGTAAGTGTAAGCATGGGGATTTCAAATACCCAGGACAATATCTTGAAATGGTGATTTGAGTTGATAAAAGTGGCTGTTGGGAGACAAGCAAGTGATTTAAGGAAGAGTGAGAAGTTAACTCTGTAGTTGCTGGAGGGAACAGCAGTTGAACTTTATAAAATGCTAAAGAGGAAAGTTCTTGGTGTCTTTGAAATGTTTGTAAATAAATTCAGGCAAAGAAATTATTAGATTGGAATCATTTGGCTATGAACAATGTAGTTGAATTAGCTAAAGAAATGTATACAGTGCTATGTAATTGAAATCCTATTAGGATCTAAGGGGCACTATAAGAAGTGCTTTTCTTTCAGTGTTTGAAAGCAGGAGTTAGTAGCAAAAAGCCATCAAAATTCTGGTAAAGTTAATTATGTCCCTTTTAAGGTAAGAATCTTTAAGCTGTGGATAGCTTTGGATCCAGAAGCAAGCCAGAAAGCATCTGTATTAATGCAAATTATCTAACTGATAAGGTAGAAGCCACTGAAACATGGGCTGCCTATGAAACAAATACAAAAAAAATGAGGTAATTCCTCTGTTTTGCCTGAAATCAACAAGGGTATTTGTATATTTAAGTAATGATTGACTGCCCAGAAGGGGTAGACCTCTGTTTTTTGTCTTTCAGATAATCAGAGAGAACTGGTGCCAGCTGAACAGCATTCAACATATCATGCATTTACTGGCACAATAGAAATTATGCTTTGTGTTCTATGTTCTGTCTTGTGGTATCTGTCTCCTGGCCAGAATTGTTGTGTTTAGTGTTTTCATGGGATGGTCTGGTTTGAAATCAGGCAGAGGGGTTGGATTGGAATGCAGATACTTGTTTTATTCAACTTGGAATACAAAGTGTTTGGATAAATCAGGAAAATGTGATATACTAAAGTCTAACACATTTGCCTAAGTAAAAAAAAAAAGAAACTTCATTGGCCAAATTTTTTAATTAAAAATTGTTGTTAAAATTTGCCTACAAACAGTTTTTGGGAGCAAGGACATGAAAGTTTAATCCACTCCCCATATTGTACATGGGATCCTTCTGTCTACCTCAGATTTCTAGCCAGAGGGCTGGGGATGGTGGGAAGCTATTGGACTAGAGGTTGTATTGAGTGAACTCCTCAAAGTGGGTATGTTTGTCCTGGCTTGTTGCTCCAAAGCTCTGTATAAAATTATTTTAGTGGAAGGGTATATGTGGCATACGTTGAATTATAAGACTAATGTACTGTATAACGGTAATGTTTATGTGTTCATGGTTGGGAAAAAGGTGTATGAGTGAAGAGTGGAAGTTTCCTTTGCAGGTTAAAAGAAGCCAAGAAGGGGAGAAGGAAAAAGAGCAGAATGAGTTAACTGGAAAAAATAGCTAGTATGCTCAAGCTAAAGATAAGACACTGACTCCATTCAAGGACACTGCTCACAGCTAAGACTTAGCTGACAACCAAGAAAAGCGGGGGGCTTGAATGTGCCCAAGCAGCTATGAGATCTGCAAAACACTGCCAGGCACTAATGAAATGTGTTAGGTTTCTTTTCTCACAAGTAAAGAAGCGCTACCCAAAGACCCTAGCAGCCCTGCCACTCCTTGGAATCAGGAGACTGGATCAATGTAAAGGTCCACCAACGAAAGACTGCTCTGGCTCCACGCTGGAAAGGCCCTTATTAAGTCCTGCTAACTACCAACACCGCTGTGAAGTGCCAAAGACTGACTGCTTGGACCCATGATTCTCACTGCAAAAAGACCCCTCCACATCAGGAGAATGAATTCTCCTACTGATGATTAGCCTATTTCTCCTTCTAGCTCCACTGTGCCTTCTGGACAGCAGGGAAAAAGTACAAGGTGAAGTGCTAGTAACCTCTCCCTTGTCCACTGACAGATCTACTGTGCCTTTGAATTTTTCTAGAAGAATCAAAAGCATTACAGGGTGATGTGTTGGTAACCTCTCCCCTGTAGGATGCTGAACCATGACTGTTTCGGGAAAGAAGAAGGAACACTCATTCCACTGAAATAGCCAAAGTCCAGGAATTCCTGACTAGAAAGGACATTAAGAACTGATCCTGGTGAAGAAACAAATAATTATACACTGGCAGGAAAAATTTGTGGGACCCTGCTTGGGAATGTGGTATTGATTGGATTTTGGGGTTTATTCTACAGGCTGTGCCCGTGTTTTGTAAATACTTCAGCATGTATTGCTCTCTCTAATTGGATTTTTAAATGACAAATACCAAAGGCACTTTGTTGCCACTGCCTCTGCCACCTCCTCCATTACACTATTACCCCTGTAATACATCCAAATACAGACAATGTTATATATTTGATAAAACCAGTGACCAAGGCCTTCACGCTTTAGTGATCTATTTAAAGATTGTTCGGGGAAAAAAAAAGGAAAAATATTTTTAAAGTTCAGGATATCCCATATAAGTGAACAATTGCGTGGAGAACAAATGGATCAGTGGAAATAAAGATCCATAATATTACTGCAAATGAATACCCAAAGAGTTTGTTCTGCCACTGGAAATTTTACTTGTATTGAAACCATTCCAGTGATGAATATTGTAACCTGTACCTTATTGCAATACACCCCCTCCTATGCTATTAATGTCAATGCCTCTTGAAAGTACCTGAGATTAGTTAAAGGTATACAACCAACAGATGTGATATAGTACTACACCAAAGAGATATGTATTAGGATATCAATGGACTATGATAAATACAACACTAGGGGCTGCCATTAGATTAGCACAACAGAGGGCCTGGGTTATTTCCTCTGGAAGAAGAGGGACTTGACCGGATCCCTATGGGATGGGGCCAATAGCGCAGCAGCCATTTGGAATATTTTTAAAAGCCAAGAACATGATAAGAAATCGGGCCAACTAGAAAAGGCCACTAGCCTTATTTCTGGAGCTCAGCTAACCTAAGTACAGGCTAGAGTTGGTGAGTTACATGTTATTTCCACCCTTAGTTCTATGACCCAGAAGTTACTAACAGAAATAGTATTGACTATCACTGAGGCTGGGAAGGCATTGCAGTGGGATCTATATGTTTAGAAATTCAGAATTTCCTGAATGACCAGCTGATGGCCATTCAGAGTGATCTTGAGCACCAGACTTGGCCCCCTGCCCTTACAGACACATCAGGAGTACCATCTGATCTGTGGTTATGGAGACATACTGGACACTTTCTGAGTGGAAGTGTGGACATTCACAGTGCTCCTTCCAAACATTTGGACCGGTTGGGGGTGTGTGCGCTCCCACATACTGAATCCTGACGGGTCCATGGGAAGGATGCATATGGAACTGGATTATTCACTGAGACATCTGGGAAATTAGACCACCTGGTATACCTAACTGATTTATAGTCAGTGCCTCTAGAATAACACCTGATATTTTGTATAGGAATAGGGAGTCAATGGACATTTGGCTGTTAGAATCCCTGCAGCTTCAGCGTATATATAAACTGAAGCCAGGGGAAGTTGTCACTGTTTATGATGATGTTTGCTGGGAGGGTAGAGGACAAGGAACTATCCTGACAGGACACTTACTTTTCAAGCTAATGATAGCTGTATGTATGTTAAAACCACCACATTGCAAGATATACATTTTAATCTCATCATCACTGCAGGCAATCATATTGTTTATTGACCTGCAGATAGAATTTTGCAAGTAGCCCTTAGTTTAATTGGACCAGCTTAGTACCTGATCGAATTCAAAATTTGCTTTCATTGTTACCAGAGGTTCAAAGAATCTCTGAATTGCAAGGGCAAATTCACATGCTTCAGGATATATGTCAAGCTGAAAAGAATGCCTTTCCTACAGCTTATAAAGTGTCAACTTTGTGTACTAAGTATGATATATTATGCTTTGTAACCAAAACTGTACAACAACCTCATCATATAATTGCTATGGGGATATTATTGCTTGCATGGTTGTTAGTTAGTTTAGGATTATGTTATTGTTGTAAAAGACATAATAATAGTAATACCTTTCATGTCCATGCTAATCATGTATTGTCATTACATCCAGTGAAAATCCCTAAGGTTTTAACATCTGATGTAGAATCAGAAATCCATGGCTTAATGCAAATAGAGATTTGAGAATATCTGTTGTACTAGCAGTACAAAAGGGGGGATTGTGGAAGTAGGGAAAGAATTGACAAGGATTTGTAGGGGATCTTAATGCATGTCAGTCTGTTAGCAAGAGTTAGGCCAGCTGTAACCCTAATGACGTGAGACTTGTAGAAGCAAGGATAGTGTGAGGCGAGTAGGAAAGAACTATGGGAGAAGTTATCATGACCTTGCACTGATAATCAAATACATAGATTGGCTCCCAGAAGTGAGAAAAATAAGATAGCAGGATAGCCTATGTATAAACAAAATGCAGCTTTTGCTCATTATTGTCTGTATTATTGCTTGTTGTTGTCTGTAACAAAGGTATAAATGCTTGCTGTAATTGTTTACGTGTTGAGAGACCTGTCCGGGACTGGGGTGACCCAGTGTCCTAGGGCACTCTCTCCCTCTATTGCAATTGCTGGAGTTAGAATAAAGTATTTGATTTTGCTGCACCCAAACAAAACGCGAGAACTGAGTTTTTCTCCGACATTCTGAACAGGAACTACATACAGAATGAGGTAACAAAACTTTCCACTCCTCACTGTAGTTGCAGCCTGTGACTGCTCTCTCCTGTCTTTTGTTTCTGCCAGAGCAGGAAGGTTTTCAGGAAACAAAGGAGTTCATCAAGAATGTGTAGGAATTGTGGCATCTCTACACTCCCAGGAGGATTTACTGTATAGCACCTATCCAGGCCTTTCAGTTTAAGGGTCAAACATTAAAACAACAAGATTCCCTCATATGCAGTCCACAGTAAATGCAACAAGGAGCAACTTGCTTCAGACAAGTCCATGAAAAGAAAAGAAAATCTCAGTGTTATGCTCAGGTCAAATATTCATTCCCCTTTTGTTCTTTCCTTATGGTTTCTGTATAGTTCCTTCCCTCATGAAGGATTAGATCACATGCCTGCTGCTAGGGAAACTCATCAGCATTGTTTGCAAAGAACCCCTGCTAATTCACCCAGGCTTATTAATAGTGACTGGTTTAGGGGAAGGGTCAGCTCTATTCCTTCCGCAGTTTATGGCTGGGTCTCTTTCCCTCATGAAAGAAACTTAACTGTCAATGCACCTTAGTGGCTGTCCTGTCTCTTAGGTTTTCTTAGGTTTTCCTGTCTCTTAGGTCACTGGTCAGGGATTTGTTTTTCTCCTTGGATAGGAGAACAAGAAGTATACAGACTACTTTGCTTTCAAGGCACAACATACATGATCAGGGGTTTTTGGTTGATGTTTGTTTTTCAGATCTAGTATTTGCCGAACACTTCAGCAACTTTTCCTTCAAGTAAAAAGGTTTCAGTGAAATAAAATTTCCAGTAAAGGCAATTTTTTCAGTCTAACTGTTGTGCTCCTGTGGGCATTATATTAGCTTCTTCTCTTCAATTATTTAGTAGGTTTATAAATAATTGTCAGTAGTTTGGACATGTGTTTCTCAAATATTTCTCAGCCAAATCCTCCAGTGATTCATTAGTTCAGTAACCGGTTCAGAGGAATCAGATGCTTAAATGTTGAGGTGGGATGTCATCACCATCCTGGAAGCTATCTATGTCAGGTATAGTTTAATGAAGGTGTCCTAATCCTTCAGGGCAACACCTGTGATCCTTATTTATTTATGAGAGGAAAGAAATAAGCTTCCTGTTTTAAAGGAATCATGCATGTCACACTATTTCCCTCCCCCCAACACAGATATACATGAGATTCAGTTTGCAAAGAAGGAAATCTTATCAGACTAAGTAGGAAAGAGGATGCACTGGAAAAAAAAAAGAAAAAAAATGGCTATAGATAGAATACTAAAATAATATATTCTAACTGTGGGGATTTGATTTTCAGCATCAATCTTAATTACTGTGGGCTTTACGTGATACCATGGTAGGTATAGAATGCAGCATTATACATTTACTGTATATGGGTGTGATGGAACAGAGAAACTTCACACAGCAGGAAAATGGTTAAAAAGAGCCTGTGGACCCGGCTAGCCCTGCCCTGCCATACCTGCAGCCAATGTCTGGCCTGGAGGGTCGGGAGAAAAGGAGAGAACCTTGCTCAGTTGGGGGCTGGCTGGTGAAAAGGCCTCTATATAACGAGAGCTTCGCTACAAGCTGACAGCCAGGATGGCCAATGGTGGAAGCACTGCATCCCTGACACAGAGAGATAGAGAGACTGTTAAGGAGACTGGGGAGCACTTAGCACTGAGTGAACTTTACTCTTTGACTATAAGGACATTGTGGGAGTAGGCCCCCTCCAACTTTACATCCACTTCTGCCCAGAGGCACTTAAGACCATGGTAGGATGCCGCAAAAGGTTCACCACTCCAGGTGAGAGACTACAGCCTGTTTGGACTCTAGTGGCAACACCAAAACTGAAGGGACAAAGGTAGGAAGTAGCCCGGGGCAGTGTTGCTTCATGTAGGGCCCTGGGCTGGGAACCAATGGAGAGAGTGAGAGCCCAGGTCTCCCTATTACACTCCTTAAGGGCTGACACCCAGTAAAAGTGGAGGCCAGAAAATTCCCAGCCTAAGATCAGGACACAGGCACCTCTGCCACCTGGTCAGGGAGCAGGAGGCTGGACATCAAGTGCCCTAGCTAATAGAACACCTTGCCCTCCAAGCACCCTAACACAACAGGCAAAACTCTGCAATTTTTAAGCCTCATTCAGGCAAAATTCCTTGTTGAAACCAGTGGGTGAAATTATGTTGAAGGACTGCAGGGCTTAACTCTGTATTTAACTGTGCTCTGTATACAGACTGTTTGTACAAGAGACTTCTTGCTTTGGAATTATTCCTGAATGAAAATGGGTATTTTTGGTAGCCATGGTAATAAAGCTTGATGTTCAATGCCTTAATTCCCACAGCTAGACTATATAATTTAAGTATTCTAACATCTAGAACCATTTTTTCATTGCATCAATTCTTACTTAATCTAATAAGGTTGCCTGCTTTCACATGGCATGTTTTCACCATTCCCCTTTGTATTCACTATTTATGAACACATGCCTTTGTTCACACAAGTGTTTGAGGAGTGGCTGTGTTCCATACAAATACCCAAATTTATATGTTTGCCATTTCATGCTATGAAGTGCCTTTATTTTAGCTAGTAGCGTCTCTGTTCTCCTGCTAGACTGGTGAAAAATAAGCAGTCTATGCTGCCAGTAGGTAGCTCCCTGTGGGAGTCCATCATGGAACTCACCTCCAAACAGCAGGAGACCAAGCCTGGTTCAAATGAGTCTTTTATGCCAGAAGACCTGTTCCATCCCCTAAGGAACATGGTAAAACAAGTGGAGCCACATGTAGATGTTGATGCATATAGAAGGCATCAGTACAGGGGAGGAGCAAGGCTTCCATGAGGCTGTTCTCATGCAGCATCAGATGAGAAAGCTGACGAAGCACTGAGGTATAAGTCTTATTTATAGACCAAGGCAGCATGAGCTTTTTGGTATGAAGGGCTTGAGCCCTCAACTGACGTCAACTTAAAAAGAGAGGTGATTACTCACAAAGTGAAAAACAATGTGGCATTATTCCCTGAGGTATAAACTCTGATAGCAATCAAAAGGGAGCGCAGAATAGTAGGGTACTGTAAAATGAAGAGAGCTCTGTGAAAATAACAAGAGTTTCATGTCAAAGATGATTGCACTGATGTATTTTTTGGTGTTTTCTGATCTCTCTCTCTCTCTCTCTCTCGCGCGCGCATGCGGCTGTCAGTTTCCGTCTCCTCCTCGCACCAGCTGTTCCTAGCCTCAATCACTTCTCCATATTTTCTCCCAGTTCCAGGCCTCAATTTGATATGAATACCCTAATGCTTACCAGGTTTTATTTTAAAGTTTGCAGCAAAAAGGGTCTAAGCATCATCATCATTTTACAGGCAATCTTTTCCCCATTAGTATAGGAAGAATGATTGTTTTATTTTAGGCTGTCTTTCTCATTTCACTATTTCTTCTGATTTCTTCTGCTTCTGATGTACTTAAACATTTTATTGCCTTTTGAGTTTTGAAGTATAATTGTGTATGAAGTGCATTGTGTAAGGCCTTTTATGAAAGCCGGTGATAAACTGGTGATTAGTATCATTGTGAAATGTACATCTTAACACTATATCAGGAATTTATGGATATTTAAGGTTTGTGATTGCCCCCCAGACAGGAAAGAAGGTTCTGAGCTACTGCCTATGGTTCAGCCAATGGCTGACGCTCCTGAAGCATTGTAAGAAAGAAGATGTGACACTGGGAGTCCCACAGTGCCAACTGTCAGAGGGCCCACCCTTTATCTCATCAGGCCTGATACCCCCCAACACACTATTGTCATAATATATATCTAAAAGGTGTCATGTAAGGTATCATATATAAACTGGTGCCATGCTGGTCCTTAAAATCATAATGTATATAAAGGTTGTGTACAAAGAGACATGTATGTATACTGGAAATACATTTATTAAATGTGTTTTGGAGGAGGGGGGCAGTTTATAATCCCAGCCTGCTCTAGGCAAAGGAATGTGTATTTACCTGACCGGCTTAGTTACAGGCAAAAGACAATGAAATTATAAAGTAAACACAGCTATCAAACTAACAAACTGCAGAGAAGATAGTTTAGATATCACACTAGGGAACAGAATCTGCAACCCATGACTTCCTGGCTCTTGTGGCACAGATAATGGACTTCGGGTAAAATTAAAGGAAGAAAAAGGCATTTTGGTAATCCATTAGTTAGGGAACAACACCGTTTGATTTTGGTGGGCTGGAGATGCGGATAACTTGATCTGAGTAAGAAAACTGCTTAGGCAAAGATTGTAACCTGCTAAGATTAAGTTGTAATCACTAGAAAGTGTATGTTATTCACACCTGTCCCTTTTGCTCTTCACTTTAATCTCTATTCTTTAATAACTTATTCTTGTTTTATTACAAAACCGTTTCAGTCCTGTATATTGAAGTGAAGTGTAGTCTTTATCTAATGTGTGCTTTGTCTTTTTGGAGATAGCAAATGTAATAATTTCTGTATGTCCAATGAGAGGGACTGAACAATGCAGGGAGACGTGTCTGGGGAACTGGGGTTCACTGATTAAACCTTGCCTTTCAGGTAACAGACTCTGAGTCATGAGGAAATTGCTGAGGAGGCAGACAGTCCGAAATGGCAGGGAGCTGACATACTGTCTAATTGCCAGTAAAACTCTCCCTTGCTGAGGCAGAGAAGCGACACAGTGGCTCACACTTCTAGGTGCCCTGAGCAAGATGTCACAATTACAGACAATATTCCTCTTGCAGAAAGAAAGATAATTACCAGGGGAGAGGAGACTCCATTGTGAAGAAAGGAATGCAAGGAAAAGCAAAGCCGAGGTATGACAACTTTAAAAGAGGGGTACAGATATGAAAATACCTAGATCTTTTCCCTCTTCCCCCCCACACTGTCAGACAAATATGCTCTCTTTATATTAGTGTGAAAATGCATTGAACCCTTTGATTCTCTCATCAACACAATGCTATTTAGATATATTACAGGTGTCTTACACTAATTAAAACATAATATAGTTCATTCAAAACTGTGAAACTCATAACACTTAATTCAAGGTCATAAGGAATACTGAAACTGCCACTGTCAATAACAAGAATCTGTCAACAAAAATTACCATATTCCCATTTTATCAACCTGCCTCTTCTCCACCAGATAAGTGACACCGGCTTCTCTTTTGACACTCCCACATAACAGGAAATTTAGAAGGGAGAGGTGTTGTTTTTAATTCAGAAGCCTCTGTGTAAAAAACTATGACTGCAGACACTTTGCACAATGCCTTGTACCATGGGGATCTCTTGCTGGCTCCTGTTGTTCTGCTGTACAAGGAAAGATTAAGCATTTCACATATTCTGGCTGCCATTGCTGTAGACAGATGATTACCATGCTGAATAGAAGCAGTTTTCTTACCATTCTATCAGCAGACACATATTCTGAGAACTGGTTAGTGTAAACTTTTACTGTAATTGTCTTACAGAAGTTTGGTGGTGGTGGTGTTTTTTTACTGACAAAATAACTATAAGCAAAATATTGGCTTAAGAAATGCGTGGGAACATAGACTGAAGCTATTATCTGCTTTTCAGTTTCATACAGAAAAACTTTACTTAGTTTGATAGCTTCACTGCTTATAAGGCTGAGTTAATTTTCTCACATTCTCCCTAGTCAGTCTTAAAAGAAACAGTAAACAGACGTGAAACTGGAAGAAGATTCAGGTCCCTCCAGTAATTCTGGATTCATATTCCCGCCCCACATGCAAATTGCTGGCATACTTAGTTTTTATGCCCTTATTAGGGCAGGTTGTTTTTGTAAGCAGAGGGATGCTGTAATTAGCGTGCTAATCCTGAAATTTTCACTTTCTTGTGCTTGTGACTTTGGTAGGAAAACTTCCTTCTCCAGTTGTGCTACATTTGTTTAGGGGAGATTTTCACCCGTTGGTAATATATTTTCCAATTACGGACAGATATAACTCATTAAGTGCCAGGATAAAGATGTTTTAGGAATAGAAATTGTCGTTGCTGGTACCATAACAATTGACAGTAGAACAACCTTTAAAATAAATTCTGTATTAAACAAACACCTGTTAGTTAAAAATCAACCTGGAGATCTCACTGAACAGTTTGGCAACAGATGAAGCTGCCAACAATGGATGCAGACTGCTTGACAGAAACTCAAATACTATTAAACTATACAGATGCTCCCTGACATACGTAAGCATTCGATTCCCGAATACCTTGTGTAATTTTGCGTAAGTTAGAAACGTATTCCCAATCTTACACACACACAACACCTCCAAAACAAACAAACAAAAAAACCCCTTCCTATTTCTAGCTTACAGAACTTTTTCCATACGTTCGGATTTGCATAAATCGAGTTTGCATAACCTCGGGGGCGTCTGTATTACTTATGAATCTGACTACTTTACAAGTTTACATGAAGAAAATAGCTTAAAAATAAGACAAATAGCAGCCAAACATGAGAGATTGGGGAAAAAAATTGGATTAAAAAATACAGAGACCCAAACCATCTCCCACTGTTTGAACCAGACAGAACGAAAAAGGCTGCAGAGATTCTCAACTGTTAGCTGGCTTTTCTTTTTCATTTTAAGCTGTGCACTTCTGCATTTAAAGGGTTTTAGCCAAGGGGAGAGGAAGTTCAGAAATACAGTAAGAAAAACTATTCTTGTGATAGCTCTCAGCTATCTAGAACTGAGAGGTGTTGGAAATCTCCTGAGCAAGTCTGATATGATGAGATTTATAAATAAGTTTGAATAAACATACATATACATACAAAATGCATTGCTAAACCTTCTAAGGTCTGACTGCTGAATAACAGAGTAAATCCTTATATGAACTGAGCTCCCATTGACTAGATAGTGAGTTCACTGGGAGCTTTCTCAGAGAAAAGACTTGGGGATTTGGCACTTTTTAATTAAGTTGTAAGTTCTTTGGGGGAGGGAATGTCTTCTTGTTTTGTGGTTGTACAGTGTCTAGCACAACAGGGCTCTGGGCCATGACTGGAGTTCTGAGATGCTATCACAAAAGAAATAATAAAGAACTCTGAAGTTTCCTCTAAGAAGCTAAAGCAAACATAGAGACTTACTGAAAATAAGAGTTCAGCAAAGCTCTTTCATGTTTGACTCCTAAAATCCCCTAGATCACTGCTATAAGACTTATACTTCCTTTTAGTTTTCCTAAGCACGTAAATGTGTTTATACACAAAGTTTTGCCTGAAAAGCAATTGCTTTTTTATATATATATATCTAAAAAGAACCACTTACCTGTCAACTCTGAGGAAAAAAAAACATGCTAAGTTGTAAACTATATTTTATTCCTGAGCCAGCTAAGCATTAGCTTGTCATCTTAGCTTGGCTGAGCCCCCGCTACAGCTTAGTGCTGACAGCATTGATACCAGTGGGTCTAACAGAAATTTCCATTTGCTGACAGTATGTCTCCATCCACCTGGATGGCATCCCTTCACTTACAATTGATTGGATGGAATTAGTTGGCATAACTTTGGGACTGAGGATGTTAAAAAGCTTCACAAGACATATAAACAGTAAAGACCTGATTCTGTTCTTATTCTGCATGTTATATTTATATTTCATTAATACCAAGAAGCCTCAATTGGGATTAGAGTCCTAGTGTGCCAAATGCTGAACAAAGTGCACATAAAGACATGGGCTCTATCCTAAAGAGTTTACAATCAAGGAATAGGAATTTCTGTACTGGATCAGACCAGTGATCCATCTAGCTGGCTGGTGTTAGAGGTTAAAAAGGAAGGTTCAAGAAACTTTGTAGTGGACACTTATGGAATAACCACCACACAGGAGATACCAATGGGAATAAAATTGGTATAAAATGGAATCAGACCCTAAATTTCTCTCAGCAGAGAAATTCAAAGTGAAATGGGTCATTTCTCCCTGGGTTTGAACAGTAATTAAAACATAGTTCATTCTTTTCACTTTAAAGCCCCATGACTTTACCCTACTTGCTTGATTCTTTTCTTATCTCCTCTTTACCACTAATGTCTTCCCGGGTACTTTTTGTGTCTCTTTTACCCGCAAAGATCCTAAGTGATTTCATTAGTCTCTCCCCACCCAGATTTTTCTCCAGCTTGTTTCCCAACCATTTCTGTTTTTCAGCTGCTCTTTTTTGTAGAACTCTCTGGTCTGGCTCTTGCGGGTCCCCAGCTGTAACATCAGCAAGAATCTCAGTCCCTTCCCTGGCATCCAGCTAATCAGTTCATAAAAATGAAACTCCAATGTCATCTGAAAGATCTTTCCAAGTAGAGAGATTCTGTGCTGCCAGAAAGTGGGCTGGAGTGAGAGTACATAGTTCTGGAGACACAGAGCTGGTCCAGAGGATGCTCTTATTCTTCCAGGAGGATCTGTGGGGTTTGGGGCATGACCTACAATTCATTGTATGGGGGCATAGAGAACAGCTAATGTTTACAGAATTTACCTTCTTCTAAGCCCACCTGAAGGATTTCTATGCCAACAGGCAATCTGTCCACCTCTATTTATCTCATACTGAGTTTTCCTTTAGGAGAGGGAGCAGCCTGCCAAAATAAGGCACTCCCTTCAATTTTGATTGCAGTGAGGAAGGGATCTCTTCCAAATGAAATGGACAAAACAACTTCCCATTCATATGAGTTTGAAATACTCTTGAGTATTTGCTTTTAACTGGTTCTAAATAATATCTTTGTAATTGAAAACATTCTTCTCCTGGTTTTCACCTTAATTGCAACACTAGCTTTCCCCTCCCAACAATGTGCAACAATCCTATAATGTAAACCATTTATTAAAAGACAGTCACTTCCGTGTTTTTTTTTAAAAACATAACATAACACAGGGCAACTCAAGGGACTTTCTCAGTTTCTGAATATCTTTCTTACACTCTCACCCCAGTATGAAGTTAGAAGAGAGACTGCTGTACAACAAGAGCCTTATTAACTGGGGTTTGTTTGTTTTGTAAAGTGAACGATACGAAAGGGCTCAGTAAAATGTTCGTTAACCTGAGTATTTTAGCAGCTGTTATAATTAAGATTTGTGCAGTTTTTCAGGACAGAAATAATTACTTCAGCAATAAATTCAATAATAACTAGGAGAGAGCTCAGCTACTATGTCCTCTGTGTGTGTTTGTCTGTCTGTCTTGTATTTGCTGCTGCTGCTTCCTTTGAAGCTTCCCCCATGTCCTGAGGGAGTGTAAACATTCTTTTGTGAGAATAGAGTGGGTTGTGAATGATTTAAGAATCAGATAAACTTTATATACAAGTAGAATCTCATTAATTCACACTAATGCGTGAGACACCCATTGTGCATTGTGAATTTTGGAAAATAGCTTGTAAGAGAACAGACCCCCCCAAAATAAAAAACAACAAAGGAGACTGCCTCTCAAAATGTACTTTGTTAGATGTAGTTTAGTTATAATTGTGTGAGGAAGTGTTCTGTAGCATTCCCATATATAGTAGTCAATGGAGTAAACTTTCCTTTAAATTAAGGAGAGTTTACTCCATTGATTAATATAAGCCTTATGTACATTACAGAACAAAATATTACAATTACAAAACTGGAGCATGAAAAAAGTCTGAAAGGGATGAGGTAAGATAAGTTAAATAATTATTCCGTTACACTTATATGTGATCCTTTTAGGTAAGGACAGTATTTCACATTTTACATTTCACAAACTTTAGCTCTGATCTACTTATATTTTAATATCTCCATTGCTAATATACACATGCCATGGATTATGTAAAGCATGTCATTAACTTTGGTTATGCTGAAGTGTTTAACCGCTTTAGCTAGAAGCCAAGTTTGCTTGTAGAAGCACAAAACGTTAAAGCATATGTAACTAGTTTCTCAGCTGTTACAAATTGACATCTGTCCATTGAAGTCACTGTGATTTACAAAGCTACGCCACCTCTGTGGCTGGACAGGGGTGCATTTTTAATACTTAACATTCCATGAATATGATACTTAGCATTTACTACACACTGCATGGCACTATACTCTTTCTCAGATCTTGACAAACATTACCTAAGCAAATTCCACCCTAACTGTGGAAGGATAAGTATAGCATCTCCCCTATTTTACAGAATAGGAAACTGAAGCACACAGAGGTGAAATAAAGGGTTTTGCAAAAGGCATTCCGTATTTGCATCATTCTGTATTTGCATCAGGCACATTGTTTAAATTCCAGTTCCACTCAAAGGCCCTCGGCATGTTGGGTCCCATTTTGCTAGACAACGTACAAACACATAATAAAAGGCAGATCCTACCCTGAAGACTTTATCTTCTAAGGAAATTTCCCAAATCAGGAAAGCATCTAAGCACACACTTAAAAGTTAAGCATGTTCTTTAATTCATACTATTCCTGAATTCCTAAGAATACAGAAATGTGTATAAGATCCTGACCTTTATTTCCTTGCCCCAGCTCATGGTACATGGTATTTATATTGGGCAACAGTATTGTAAATATCTAACATAGATGCCTTATTTACATCAGAGGAATGTATAGACACTGGAAAATCCATAGCTGGACTAACAGATTTTAAAAGTCTTTTTTTACCTCTCATTTGCTGTCCTTTCTGTTATTGAGCAGATGATGCCACTGGTTCTGTTGTGGCAACAGATGTCAGTGAATTCTTGGCATAATTTTTTCTTGATAGTATCAGACATGGAATTAATGTATTGTCAAACAGATCCAAAAGATGTACCAGGCTGTTTTATGTTTTTCACTCATTAAGGGAGAGGCAATATTTGTGGAGTTCGTGACAGAAGCTTCACACAGAAAGTGACCAAGCACTAACGTTTGGTACAATCCCTTATATTGGAAAATATTACTGGACATGTTGACTAAATGGGACTTTCCATATTGAGGGAGCCAGTCAGAAGGCAGGTTTAGATTTCTGAAGCCAGCAGCACAGTGGGCGGGAAAGCCCTTTGAGCTCTATATAGTACACAGTGACATAACAGGAGACTGAAGTCTTCTATTTCCTCTCAGAGCAGGTAAACTGGGCACATTTTCTACAAAATAGAATGTAAGAGTCATTTTTGAGGAAAAGTAGGCAAACAAGTTATCTTTCACAAGTTGAATGTGCTGAATCGGGTATGGGGGGGGAAGGAGAGCGGGGGGGAGGTGGAATTTACCAAGCTGAATTTTGAATATTTAACTTTCTAAACTGGAGTTTAAAATTTTAAAGTTAGTACGTGTCTACATTTTTTGGTTCTAGAAAAAACAGTTATTACATGTGCTGTACATTGTTCAGACAAGTACAATTTAATGGTTCCTACAGGTGCTGATACACTCCTTGCATTTACAGGCTCCAGTGCACGACCAATGTGGCATTTCTGCTGTTGGGGCTTGGCTCCAATGACAACAATTTGGATACCAGCTCATCATTGTGTTTGGTCTAAACCATATTCTCTTGAGAGGGTAGTGTGGGATTGTTGCAGTTTGCTTATCTCAATACCATGCTTGAAAGTGATCTCTTTGGCTGTGATAGCCCAATGCATTACTTGTTGGGAGCAGTGCCTCCGATGAGAGACCCTTGGAGAACAATATCACTTGTGCCTTGTGGCAGCTCTCCTCCTCAGGGAAATTATACATGTTGCAGATGAACTTATCTGCTGAAATGATGGTTTCATTCTGTACATTATGCAAGTTTAAGAGTTCACATTTCTCTATGAATATTGTCCAAGCAGCTCTCTTGCTATTCCCAGCAAAATAGGAAATAGTACCTGTAAGCCGGTTGATGACAGAGGACCCAGGCCCTTCCTCGCGATGGCAGGATGTGGATGAACTGTTCAAGGATCACCTGCTCTACTAGCTCTTCCGATGTTTGACGGTCGGGCTGCAACCACCACCGGCAGGTCTCCCGCAGTTCCTGGGCCACCATACGAGGCCGGGCGCCCGTGGGGTACGTCAGGCCCCTGAACCGCTGTCGAAACGTCTCCGGGCTCACATCGAGGGCGTCCAGGATGGCGGATTTCACCTGCCTATAGTCCTGGGCGGCCTCGGCAGACAGGCCTCGGTAGACTGCCTGAGACACTCCTGTCAGGTACGGCGCCAGGATGGAGGCCCATTGGTCAGGGTTCCACCCCGCGACGGTGGCCACCCGCTCAAAGGTGACCAGGAAGGCCTCCAGGTCATCACCCGGGCCCATCTTGGTCAGTCGGATCGGTGGGCGGGGCCCCGGGCCGCCATCGGTGCCCCCCAACTGAACCCCCTCTCGGGGCCCCCGCTCCGCTGCAAGGTGCTGGAGGCATTTCAGCTGGAACTCCTGCTGCTGCTGAACCAGGTCCTGGACCAGCTGGCGTTGTTAAGTCCCCAGCTGCTCAACGAGCTGCTGCTGCTGCTGAAGCTGGGCAGCCTGCTGCTCCTCTTGCCGTTGTGACTGCGCCGCCTGCTGCCGATCCTGGTTCTCGGTCAGAAGGGCGGCGAGGTGGGACAGGTCCGTCTCGGGGGACGGGGCTCCCTCTCCCGCGGCCCCCCGTTCACTGGCGTTAAGGGTCCGTGCCCACATCCTGAGCGATGTACCTCCCAGTGGTGCCTCCACGTGTAAGCCGGTCGTGTCGGGGCTTGTCCCTCTCAGGTGTGGCGGGAAGCCAGGGCGCCTCCTAGCACGCTGCAGTCCTTGTAGGCTTAGCCCCTCCGCAGGTGTTGAGGGGGTACAGGGTCTGCAACAATGTAGAGCCCCGGCCCTCTAGCCGGGGTCGGGGCTCTCAAAGTAAATAAGCCCCAGCCCTTGGACAGGGCGGGCAGTAACAGTTCAAGCTCAGACCTCTTAGCAGGGCTGAGCAAACACAGTATCAGCCCAGGCCCTTGGCTCGGGCAGGGCAGTAGCAGTTCAAGCTCAGACCTCTAGCAGGGGCTGAGCAAACACAGTATCGGCCCGGGCCCTTGGCTCGGGCAGGGCACCAAACACAAGTCTAGTTAGCTCTGGCCCTCTGCATCAGGACAGAGCAGTGGCAAAGTCAATGGGGCCCAGCCCTTGGTCCGGGCGGGGCACCAAACACAGGTCTAGTTAGCTCTGGCCCTCTGGATCAGGACAGAGCAGTGGCAAAGTCAACGGGGCCCAGCCCTTGGTCCGGGCGGGGCACCAAACACAAGTCTAGGTAGCTCTGGCCCTCTGGATCAGGACAGAGCAGTGGCAAAGTCAACGGGGCCCAGCCCTTGGTCCGGGCGGGGCACCAAACACAAGTCTAGGTAGCTCTGGCCCTCTGGATCAGGACAGAGCAGTGGCAACAGGCGGGAAGAGGGGGAGTCTGCCACCCGGTTACGGGTGGCAGGGGGAACGCAGGCCCTCCCACTCCACTGCGTTCCAGCCCAGGGCCCTAGCAGCGGTCAAGACCCGCTGTGGTCAGTGGGGATCCTGGCCGCAACACACTGACATGGGTTCGGGCTCTTCAGGAGCCGAACCAGGGTCGGCTACCCCCGGGCTACTTCCAACCTCCCCCTCTCTGGGTACCTGGTCCTTGCCAGCGTCGTCTGGGGAGTCCCAGACCATGGGCTCCTCCGGGTACCGGTCGTGGGGAAGCTCAGGCCACTCCTCTGGGTATCGGGCACACGGCAGGTCAGGCCGACATTCCTCTGGGTACCGGGTCTGAGGCAAGTCCAGCCAGCGCTCCTCTGGGTAGTGGGCGCGGGGCAGGTCCGGCCAGCGCTCCTCTGGATAGTGGGTGTGGGGCAGGTCAGGCCAGCGCTCCTCTGGGTAGTGGGCGCAGGGCAGGTCAGGCCAGCGCTCCTCTGGATAGTGGGCGCGGGGCAGGCTGGGCCCGGCGGGAGCCCAGGCACCAGCGTCCGTCCTCTCCAGCAACCTGCGCCCAACTGAGCGCTGGGGCCGGGCTTTTATACTTCCTGTCCCGCCCCTTGACTTCTGGGGGGCGGGGACAGGCCGTGCTGACTCCGCCCACTGAGGCACCTGCTCTGGCTCATCCCTCTCAGGCGCGGCGGGGAGCCATGGCGCCTCCTTACAGTACCATAACCTGTCAGTGCATGGAAGGAGAGTATTGTTTCTATGTCTGCTTGAAGAAATACAAACAAAAATTCTCTCAAATAGTATATATAGGAACATATCTGGGATGTGTTTGATGTTCCAGCTTTCATCCACAACTTGCTGCAGGGCATTTTGTCATAGCTCGCCAAAAACAGAAACAGAAAATCAGTGTCTTGTGTTGACAACACACTCGGCATCTGTATGCATGCAGTGCATTACAGTCCTGGTGTCTGCCTCTTCACGGTCAGCTTGCAACTTGCTTGTATCTAGAATTGAGTTTGAAGAGCTAGCCATAGTGTCTTCTTTTAATTCTCCAGATATGACCATTGTTTTGTAGAGCATTGGCTAGGAGTTCTTCAGAGAAGAAGCAAGCCAGTCTTTTATTTGGGACAAGAAGTCTGGCTAGCTTTTGGGAAATGGAACAGATCTGTTCTCAATGATTTTCCAAATTGGCCTAGAAGCTTTGTAGCGTGCCTGCCATGTCATTCCTTTAATGGAATCTGTCTGCACCTGTCAAAGGGTACGTCTACACTACAGGATTATTCAGATTTTACATAAACCAGTTTTGTAAAACAGATAGTATAAAGTCGAATGCACATGGCCACACAAAGCACAATAATTCAGCGGTGTGCGTCCATGTACCGAGGCTAGCGTCAATTTCTGGAGCGTTGCACTGTGGGTAGCTATCCCGTAGCTATCTCATAGTTCCCGCAGTCTCCCCCACCCATTGGAATTCTGGGTTTAGATCCCAATGCATGATGGTGCAAAAACAGTGTCGTGGGTGATTCTGGGTAAATGTCATCACTCATTCCTTCCTCCATGAAAGCAACGGCAGACAATCATTTCATGCCCTTTTTCCATGGATTGCCCTGGCAGACACCATAGCATGGCAACCATGGAGCCCGTTTTGTCTTTTGTCACTGTCACCGTATGTGTATTGGATGCTGCTGACAGAGGCGGTACTGTAGTGCTACACAGCAGCATTCATTTGCCTTTGCAAGGTAGCAGAGACGGTTACCATCCCAATTGCACCATCTGCCATGCCATTGTAATTGGTGATGAGATGACAGCTATCAATTGTTCTGTACCGTCTGCTGCTGTCATGGGTGCTCCTGGGTGGCCTTCGCTGAGGTCGGCCGGGGGAGCAAAGACAAAAATGGGAATGACTTTTCGGGTCATTCTCTCCTTTATGTTTTATCTAAAAATAGAGTCAGTCCTGCCTAGAATATGGGGCAAGTGTACTAGAGAACCAATGTACCAGAGAACCAGAGAGCACAGCGGCTCCGTGTCAGATCCCGCAGAAATGATGAGCTGCATGCCATTCTAGGGGGTGTCCCTGCAACAACCCCACCCATTGCTTCCCTCCTCCCCCAACCCTTTTGGGCTACCGTTGCAGTGTCCCCCCATTTGTGTGATGAAGTAATAAAGAATGCAGGAATAAGAAACACTGACTTTTTAGTAGTTTAAATGAGTGGGAGGCAGCCTCCAGCTGCTATGATAGTCCAGGCAGGACATTAAACGGTGGCGAGGGAGAGGAGCCCAGCCTCCCGCTGCTATGCTAGTCCAGGCAGTAGAGAATCTTTTCTTTAGACATGAAGGGGGGGGCTGATGGAGCTCAGCCCCCAGTTGCTATGATGAAGACGGTTACCAGCCATTCTGCACCATCTGCCGGGAATGACCGGGAATCATTCCTATTTTTACCCAGGCGCCCCTGGCCGACCTCACTAAGGCCAGCCAGGAGCACTCACAGGATGATGAGGATGGCTATCAGTCATTTTGTACTGTACTGTACTGTCTGCCACCGGGGAGGGGAGGGAAGAGGATGCTGCTGTTTAGTGCCGCGGCACCGTGTCTACCAGCAGCATGCAGTAGACATGTGGTGACATTGAAAAAAGTCAAGAAACAATTTTTTTCCCTTATCTTTCATGGGGGAGACGGGGGGGGTAAATTGACGAGATATACCCTAAACCACCCCAGACAATGTGTTTGACCCTACAGGCATTGAGAGCTCAGCCAAGAATGCAAATGCTTTTCGGAGACAGCGGGGACTGTGGGATAGCTGGAGTCCTCCCTCCCTTCATGAGCGTCCATTTGATTCTTTGGCTTTCCGTTACACTTGTCACACAGCATTATGTTGAGTCCCTGCTGTGGCCTCTGTCTATCATAGTCTGGAGATTTTTTCAAATGCTTTGTCATTTCATCTTCTGTAATGGAGCTCTGATAGAACAGATTTGTCTTCCCATACAGCGATCAGATCCAGTATCTCCTGTATGGGCCATGCTGGAGCTCTTTTTGGATTTGGGACTGCATCGCCACCCATGCTGATCAGAGCTCCACGCTGGGCAAACAGGAAAAGAAATTCAAAAGTTTGTGGGGCTTTTCCTGTCTACCTGGTCAGTGCATCCAAGTTCAGATTGCTTTCCAGAGCGGTCACAATGGTGCACTGTGGGATACCGCCCAGAGGCCAATACCGTCGATTTGCAGCCATACTAACCCTAATCCAACATGGCAATACCAATTTCAGAACTACTCCTCTCATTGGGGAGGAGTACAGAAACTGGTTTAAAGAGCCCTTTATATCGATATAAAGGGCTTCGTTGTGTGGACAGGTGCAGGGTTAAATCAGTTAAACGCTGCTAAATTCGGTTTAAACGCGTAGTGTAGATCAGGCCAAAGGTTACATCAGTCCAGCTGAAATGCTGGCCAGAATGAAGGACTGACTCAACAAAAGTGTTTTCAAGGTCACCAAAGGTTGTATGTGCAAGAAGTTTTCCTAGTGCTATTACATGTGTTTGGCCATCAGTCACCAGAGATGACGTACTATCAAGCATTATCTCAGGAACACAAGGCATGTCTCTGGTTAAAACATCTATCATAAGACTTATTTCCAACTCTGAGACACCTGTTTAGCTCAGCAAGAGCATATAGAACTAGCATTAGTTCATGATGCATTATTTTGTGCAGATCCACAATCCTTCCTTAATTATCGGCAGTACTGACATGCTGTAGTATGAGATGATCAGCCTTTATTATGACTATCTTTCCTTTATGTTGCTGGAAAGGAAAAGAAAACTAGAGGGTGGAAAATGTCAGAGCCCTTGCCTTTTTAATGGATCATGGAATTTGGTATGGGCACTTTATTCCTCAAGTGACGTGAGCCTTTCGTTAACAAAGGTATTCAGTTACACTTGTCCAAATATTTCCACATTCAGCAGATCTTCCTCAATCACTTTTGTTGCCAAATCCTTCATTGCAATGTTTTGCCGTGTGTTGGAGGTTGGCTCAAAAGTAAATAATTTGAATCTGTGAAGTGTCATTATTACTTCATTTTCATCAATATGATCACACTCCTTTCATTCTGATGTGGATTCATTGCAAGTCATTTGGTCATCAGGCCCAAGATTAGACATTTTTCTAGTCTGAAGTGCAAACTGGACATGTCAGTTGCATGACAGAGCTCATCTGCTGAGGCCATTCTTGTGATACTTATGATTCCTCCTCCTCTTTCGCCAGTGGCATTCAGTTGCTTTTGGGTGTGGTCTGGATCTACCTGACTGAATCTCTAGTTGGACCTCTTCAATACCCAGTTGCATCTTTGGAACTCTCCAAGTACCTCCAGAGAGAGCAGGTTCCCATCAAGCATAATTTCTGTAATCAGATCAGTGAAAGAATGGAAGCATTCTTTTGAAGGGATACAGATGAGCTCCCAAATTCCAAATTGTTGACCTCTGGTGAAGAGTAGGACGCTATACACCATAACTTGTACTGCCACCAGTACTGGAAATTTAGATGGCTGTTCATGTTGCTCAGCAAAAATGATGCAATCTGGTCATGAAAGTTTGGATATGAAAGAATAGACACTAGGTTATTGTAATCGTCTGCAGCATAAACTTTTGCAAAAATTCAAGAGCTTTTCTTTGAATTTGTCATGTTGCTGTAGATAGCTCAGGAGTTCTGGTAATGGCAGTTGCCACACTACCTGTAGAGTGATCTTGTGGACATTAGTGTCTTTTGTGTAAGTTTTACCAGCAATCACATGCTCTAGCATTTGTCTACTTAAAATTCCTCTTTCAGTGTACACACATGTCAATCCAGAATCCTGTTTATGATGCCCCAGCACTTTTAGTAAGTTCATTGTTATGTGCAGACCTTTTAAGCATGCAATCAGGATATCTTTATATGCTAGTACAGTCCATTTTAGCTTCATCAGACCAGGGGAAAGTGCTTGATCTGCAGTCAAGACTACATGTTTCTGTTGAAGATGTGAGTGACTTGTGCAAATCTTTCCATGACAGCATTTGGTGTGTCAACTTCACCAGCAGGGGACTAAATGATTGTCATGTAGCTGTATGGAGTTAACGGAGAATTATTGTTACTGTGCTTTTCATTAAAACTTGTCCCACCAGATTTTGGATTTTCCAATTGGCATTTGAGGAAAAACGCCATGTCCTGTGCTTGTGCTTTCAAAGCTGACAATCATTTTATTTATCCATTAAAGCAGAGTTTCTCAAACAGGGGTCACCGTTTGTGTAGGGAAAGCCCCTGGCGGACCGGGCCGGTGTGTTTACCCAGAGGCGCTGCTTCCAGCAGCTCTCAATGGCCTGGAGCAGCGATCCGCAGCCAGTGGGAGCCGCTATTGGCCGGACCTGCAGATGGGGCAGGTAAGCACACCAGTCCGGCCTGCCAGGGGCTTTCTCTACACAAGCGGTGACCCCTGTTTGAGAGACTGTGAATGAAAGCATTCTGCCAGGACATGTTCACTGAATTTTGGTTCTGTTGTACGGTCTGTGGTATTAGCAGGAAAGATGATAATTGCATCTGGAATATTCATGTATTCAATATTCAGTATAGCATGACTTGGTGGTTCAAGGCCCTGCAGTATCAGATCTCATATGGGTTCACTCTGCCAGGCATAGTGTGTGGCATAAAAAGTGTTTTGCCCATCAAGTGTACACTAATTTATATCAATGTTATCTGCAGTGAAATGGGTAAATTTTAACCAAGTTTGATGGGTTCACAGTTCCATCCTCATTCATTGTCATCAGTGTACTTTGGCCAGTGCTCTGTCAACTTGAAGTACGTCCTTGTAGCTGATACTGTGCCCAGCATTGTCAAACATCTGGACAAGTTTTTGATCTTCTGGGCTGGTGAAGGTGCTTCCAAGCTCAACATGTTTGGGTCTCCACTTCTTATTTCCACCTACACTGTAGATGAAATCTGTGCAATACTTAACACTCTGGACTGTTTATTTGATTACTCTTTCTTTTCTTCAGATACTTCTACAGCATTATCTTCTGTGTCTTCTTCATCTTCCTCATCACCTTCTTCAAGTTCCCCTACTTAAAGAACAGACTGGGTACCCAGGAGGAGTTGTAAAAACATGTATACTCTTTGACACACAGGCTAGTGCCTCTTCCTCATTGACATTTAGCCCATCATATCCAGGATGATAAAGCATAATTTCAGTGCTACATGTACCATTGACAGAAATACATCTTCCAACTCTGTCTTGTAAATTAGAATGATTGATAAATTTTTTTCTGCACTGTCTAATAATTTAGAGAAAGGCGAGTGATGGAATTTGACAGGCACTAATAAAGTTTGTCTCTCTGATGCAGATTGATCATGTAAGACAATGAACTTGTAAGTATCATCAAGATGCAGAATACATTTTTCTTTGAAGGTTGCCATATACTTTACAAATGAGTGCAGGACCGTTCCACCAGCTTCATTTCAGAGAAAACAGTAACAAATTAATACCCATATAAGTTCCAAAACACAGCCTTTTTCAGCACAATGTTTTAACTTATTTCTAGGCCAGACCATTGCCAAGTCAGTACCACTATGGGTGGTTTCATGCTTAGTTTTTTTTGTTTTTTTCTCAAGAAATGTTTCTAGCAGTTAGGTGGTATTTCCCTTTTCAGAGTCACGTACACCAGCTATACATATATGACTCATGTTTATACTCTCCTGCTTCAAGTATTTCTTTGTTCATTTTGAATGTTGTTACAAAATAAAGTTTTTCTTTGGAACTTTCATCCTGGCAGAAAATGCAAAGACTCCACTTCACTGTGGGGACCTTACTCTAAAGCACTGTCAAGGTTTTGGTGATTACAAGACAATATTGGGATTCCAGATCACCCTTACTGGGTGAAAAAGTAGCTTCAATGAATTTATGAAGGCTGCTAATTTTACCTTCTATCTATGCACATGGCATAATAGTTTTTCTGCCAAAGTAGTGATAGAATTCTAAGACCTCTTCAATCAATTGCATATTTATTTTGGAAATCCCCGAGTTTCTGTCTTGCACTGGTTACTTCTTGTGTTATACCTAATCCCTGTTCACTAGAAGCAAAACCAGTGTATTTTTTCACTTGTTTGCAAATAAGGAGTTGTTTATAAGATATTGTTGAGAGATGCTTTTAGGTTCTAGACTGCCTCCATGTTTTGTCTATAGAATACCTGACGCAAACAACAAATATAACTAACTTCTGCATGAATACTGAATAGATAACAAATATTGACCAGTATGTAGCTTATGCCGTGGCATTAGTATCCAAATCAATACTCAACTCACTTATGCTGTAAGCAAAAGTCAGCTTTAGGTTAGGGCTAATAATTAGCTAATGTATATTTTTGAAAGAGGGGAATTTATGGAAATAAACTATATTGTACTATGTTGTGTGTGATACTTTGTGTAATGTGTAGCAATGCATCCTTCACATATAACCTCCCCCCCCAAAGTAATTTGTTTAATTAACCTTAAATGTTATCCTTACTGAAAAAACAAAAAAAAACGAAATTCAAGTGCATATCATCACATGACCAGAAGAAGCAGAGATTTTGATCTTCAACAGAGGTCTTTCCCTGCATTTGCTGATAGCACAGTATTCCAAATTAATAATATTTTCCATACTTAGAACCTCTCCTTTACTTTCTATTTATTTTTTAAAGTTACAAATGGTAGCCATTTTTTTTTTCTTTTTTTAAACTTGCCTTTAAGTTAAAAAAATTTAAGCGAAGACTGAGGCAGGACACGATACTAGTCTTCAAGTACGTAAAAGGTTGTTATAAAGAGGAGGATGATAAATTCTTTTCCTTAAGCACCTGAGGACAGGGTAGTAATAGGCTTAAATTGCTGCAAAGTTTGACACTAGGAAAAACTTCCTAATCATAAGGGTAGTTAAGAGTTAGAATAAATTACCTAAGAAGGTTGTGGAATCTCAGACACTGGAGGCTTTTAAAAACAGATTTATAAACACCTATCAGTGATGGCCTATATAACTTTAGTCCTGCCTGAATGCAGGGGGTTGGACAAGATGCCTTATCTAGGTCCCTTCCAGTCCTATATTTCTATGATTCTAAGTTCAAAATTCAGCTTGGTAAACATCATTTTCAGAGTCAGCCTGTTCAAATTACGAAAGAAAACAGGCTTACCAATTTTTACCTAGAAATACTTTGTTTCATTAGTATCAGCTTATCTGGGAACTTGGCCTACTCTATCAGTACAATATTCTCCACAGTTTGCTGCTAATGTGGTTCAGCCTCAACCCCTGCAGGGACCTCTCATTGTGTGAAATGGTAGTTCATTCTCAAAAATAGTCATTGGCCTGGAGAAACTACTTCAAGTGGTGAATCCAGTTCTGATACCATTCAGTCCTTGACCTCTGCGCGGAGACAGCTGTTGATTAGCAATAAGGCCTTGATTCAGCATTCCTTCCCTATTCAGCAAAATACTTAAGCTCATGGGTATCTTGAATCGTGTGCTTAAGTTTTTTCTCTGAACAAGGATCGGATTTAGCCCATGGTTAAATACGTTGCTGAATTAGAACCCAAATGTGGTGCTGGTATTTGTTAATTGACACCTATTTGATGAAAATTACATTAATTTCAGCTAGCCCCGAACAGCTGTCAGATGGTAATACCATTCTCAATATCAAGTTGGACTAGATTTAACCTATGAACTAGACGTGAACTTTTCTGTATCGCCTTTCTCATCCTCTGTGCCTTCCATTCACCCAGGGTTATGATAGAGTAGCTGAATAACACTTTACTTTAAATCTAGTCAGATTCTTCAATTTTCTGTAAGAAGGATTTAGCCAGATGATTCACATTAATATCCATGCAAGTTCTATGACAAAAGGTCCAATCCTACATGGTGCTGAGTCTCTTCTGGTGGATGTCCTCAGTTCCCACATCCATGAGAGCTGAATATGCTTAAGACCTCTCACAAAGTGCTTGGCACTTTAGAGAACTGGGTCCTTAATTTTCTTGGGGAACAATGCCTTAAAAGTTCAGTAACATCAATGATTATCTGGCTTGCTTTTGATGGCTTTTATTGTTATTTTCCCCTCTGTTAGAAAACAGTGAAGGTAGCAAAGTTGGAGAAACAGGAATTTGTTGTCATTTGTTTTTGCTTGCTTGCAAGATAAGTTTGATCACTGTGTGTGTGAATATGGTGGGTTGCACTCACCTCTTGAGGACCCCTTTGCCCTCCAGATGCAATCCTGCTATTCTCTTTGGCTATCAGCACCCGCTGCAGGCTGTTAGTTTGCATCTGTGGGTTTCCTGTAGTCAGACATTTCAAAACTCATTCTGGGATATAACAAACTCAAAATAGAAGTAGTTCCTTACCCTTCAGGGGTAATTATAAACAAAATAATCTCTCAAATTTCTGAGAGAGATTCTCCTGCCACTGATTGTGGTGTGAAATGAGCCCTGGCCTAGTCTGGTCTGGTTCCTCTGGCAGTAAACTAGTGAGCTTCCCTCTTCACTCTGTTGGCTCCAGCCTTTACTGCCTTCACTAACAGCAGGCAACTCCTTTTATTTTGGCCTGCTGGGCCTTGATTGGCTGTTGCTTGTCCCCGGCCCTTCTAGCTGCTGGAGGACCAGATACAGGGGTGGCTCCAGGCCCCAGCACGCCAAGCGCATGCTTGGGGCTGCATGCCGCTGGGGGCGGTCTGCCGGTCGCTGGGAGGGCAGCAGGCAGGGTGCCTTCGGCAGCATGCCTGCGGAGGGTCCGCTGGTCCCGTGGCTCCGGCATGCCTGCGGGAGGTCCACTGGAGCTGCGGGACCAGCGACAGGCAGAGCGCCTCCCGTGGCATGCCACCATGCTTGGGGCGGCAAAATGTCTAGAGCTGCCCCTGACCAGATATCAATGGTTTCAAAAAAAATGGCTGCTATTGTGATGGCTCTCTAGGCAAGCCTGAAGGTCTAATACTCTCTGCTCTTTTCCTTACAGAAAACTGTTTCCTGGAGTGGGCACAGAAGAGCAGTGAGGCCTCCAGCAGAAATCCATGAAGCTCTGGTACATCCTGTCACACAGTCATTAAAGTTCCTACTCCCTCTGCCCACAGCTGTAATCAGCAGAGCTGCTGGTAATTCGGAATTCCAACATTTCAAAATTGATATTCATTATGAACTGAAATAAAACCAATTTTTTTTTAATTGTTCCACCGAACAAATTTAATAAAACACTTCTTTGGGTCAATCAAAACATTTGTTTAGTTAAAATCAAATGTTTCATTCCAATTTTGATTTTTTAAGTGTTATTTTATAAATATGACGTAAAATACATTTCAAAATGAAAAACTGAAACATTCCTTCCCTTTTCAATGAGGCTGAAATTTGTTGGTGATAAACAATTGGTATGGATACACTATGGCTTTCATGTGATCTAACTGCTGGAAATTATTAGCAACGTGCAGTGGCTGAGCATCACAGGTTTAAATGAGCTCTCTGGAATTCTTTGTTTCATCCAACATAAGATACCTTTAAAAGGTTAAAGATTGTCTCTTGCATCTTTAATAAATGAGATCAGACAAGCAGCAGATTTAAATATTTAACTGCACTACAGATGCTAGTTTTAATGAAAAACCTAACTACTTCTTTCTAGTGAAGCTCAATGAGATATAAAATGCAAACTATCAGAAGTTGGCAGCAGAGGGAGTCTGCCATGGAATAACATATGAAACAGGGATTGCATTTTTAAAAAAAAAAATTATGTAACAGTTACAGCTTTAAGTGGGCTATGTTTTTTTATAAATAATTAAACAGAAAATACGAAATTAACAGGTATTGAATTGGTTTAATTTTTAAAACCTCTCCTGTTGCCCATCTGAACAGGAGATAGAAATGAGAGAGTGAGCTGTTACATCTGTGGTTCACCTTGCAAGTTAGAGGCCCAGTATTTGGCTCCCCAGCATATTGTCTTTGGTATTCAATCCAGATATATTCAGCCAGACAAACATACTCAGGAATGTGGTCATGTGGCAGTAATGTTATTCAGTTGCCACTCTGCCTGCATGAGAATACAAAGCAGAATTATAATCTGAGTTCCCAGCTATTTCCTTTCTCCTATTCATACTTGCTTACTAGAGTTCATGGGCTTACACCTCCTGCTAGACAGAGCATCCTTGAGATGATTTTCTCAAGCAAAATGTCAAAGAATTCACAAGATCTAATCCCCAAAACAAATGCCCTTTCACACCATTTAGTTAATCTTTGATATCTTTCATGGATGAGGTTTAGGATCTCTCCTCTCATTTCATTTGGAATTATGATGGAATTCCCTTTGTCTGTTGAGGTTGCTTTTTCGCAGCTGGAGTAGTGTCTTTTCTGACACTGGTCTGAATGTGTGCACAGCATTCAGGTACATCTTTATGTCATCTTTGATCTCATAAATAGTTGAGTGCAATGCAGGGCTCCGTGACAGAGTGTCTACTACTACCAGATTCTTTCCAGGAATATACTTAACAATTGCGTTAAATAACATTAACTGTAGCCCCAGATGTTGGCATCTCAGTAGTGCTTGATCCAGGCATTTTCCACTGGGGTAATAAGTGGTTTATGGCCTGTTATCAGTATAAATTAATCCAATCTATGAACATATCTGTAAAAGTTCTCACATGTCCACACACATGCCAGGCACTCCTTTTCCATCTGTGCATGCAATTTTTCTGCTTCTGTTAGTGTGCAAGAGCAAAATGCAACTAGCTTCTACTCAGAGACATGTTGTTGCAACAATACACCTAGGCCATAGCTGCTTGAATCTGCACTGATGGTTGTGGGTTCGTTCACATCATAGTACTTAAGAACTGAAGCGGCTGAGATCTCATTTCTTTTACCTGTTTGAAGTCAATGTATTGATTTTTGTCCCCATAACCAAGATGTGTTGGCATTCGCTCAGTGGTTTTGATACTGTAGAAAGGTCTTCTAGGTATCAACCGAGGGATACCATTTCTAGTATATGTCTCTGTTCTAGTACATTAGCTGGTGCATTCAATTCTTGAAATGTTTTTACTTTCTCAGGGCTAGGACTGATTCCATTTTTGTGTATTGTCTGTCCCCAAAACTCAATTTGGGGGAGGCAGAAAATTCATTTTTCCTTGTTTCGCTTCAGTCCAGATTCACTGATTAGGCTTAGGAGCATTGAGGATTTTGATGCGTTCTACCATCAAAAATCCATATATCAGAATGTCGGCCAGGAGAACTACAACTCCATTTGTGTTCATTAAGAATTCTGTCATCTCTCTTTGGAAAATTTCAGATGCACTGGTTAATCCCAAAAGGTAATCTTCAAAAGAAAAATCTCCTAAAGAGAGTGAGAACTGTAGTCATTTTATCACTTCATTTGGCTAAAGGGATTTGCTCAAGGATCTGCTCAAGGCATCCAGCTTGGAGAATACTGTAGCTCCTTGCACTTTGGGGAGGAAGTCACTCAGTGTTGGGAGAATGTACTTTTCTCTCACAGCTCTTTCATTAAGTCTTTCAAGATCCACACAGATTCATATTTTTCCATATTTGTTTATCACTGGTACCATTGGGGCACACCATGCTGTTGGCTCAGATTTTTTTTTGATTATGTCAATCCATTCCATTCTCTTTAAGTCAGTTTCCACTTAATGAAGTAATGGGATAGAAATCCTGCAAGGTCTATGTACATTATATGTTTCAGCATTGTCTGAAAGTTATTTGTACTAGATCTCATTCCAAAAGTCTGATATCACCAAATATTCCATTGAGTTCTTCCACCCTTCCCATTAGCACAATCATTACTGCCATGCTGTGGCTGAGAGGGCAGTTGGTCTGTGGTCCTTTGATCACATACACTCTGAAAGCATAGCTTCTGTCTTTAAAAGTTTTTTCTGTGTTGAACTCTAGTCAGGTGACTTCAGCTCTGGAAGGGGTTGAAAGTGATGGTAAGCCCCTTTTGACATGACTGTGATATCATGTCCTGAATCAATTTTAAAGTCAATAGTTGCCTTGAATATTCAGTTTCACTCTACAGGCAGGTTTTGTGTCATCACAAGTGATTAGTTCCCAGACACAATGACTCTTGATTGTAATACGAGTCAACTCCCTGACTGCTTTGGTGCAGCAAATAGTTGAAACATGTCCATATTTCATGCATTTACTATACTGCGTGCAGGGCAGCACATGCATCATCCCTTGGGATATGGCTCGCTCCACGCCTTGTGCATGTAGGCGGGAATTAGACCCTCTTAGCTTGAGAATTCTCTCTCCTCGCCTCAGGTGGTGTTAATAGTAATGCTCAAGTATTGTTTAGTTTCTAAGCTAGTTTCAAGTTTTTCTAGTTTTCTATGTTCTCCGGTTTCACCATTTCAGACTGCTTTATTATTTGAGTAGCTGTGGGTAGAGTTAATTTTCATTTCAATCGTAGCTGCTGTGGAAGGTTTTTCTCTGTTATCCCAATAACCACCCTGTCTCTGATATTTTCATGTTTTGCATTCCCCAAATCACAATTTTCAGCCAAATTATGCAGAGTTCTTATAAAATATTCAGCATTTCCCCTGGCTCTTGAATTCTCCAGTAAAAACATGCCTTTTCATAAGCCATATTTCTCTGAGATATATAAACCTTTCAGAGTCAGCATTGTTACTCTTCAGAAAAGTCAGTGGATTTAAACATATGCTCTGCCTGCTTCCCCATAGTTAAATGAAAGAAGATACCTTTATAACTACAGTTTCTTCATGGACTTTGTTTGCAATTCAAAATCCTGCAAACTACTTCTTCCAGTCTGTCTGTTGGGAAGGTTTGTCAAAGCTGACGTTATCTGGAGCATTGAAGAGTAGAATGTTGATGAGATCCAGCAACCTTTGTTGTTTTGTTCCTTCTGTCTGCAACCTTTATTTCTGTTTCTTCTGTTTCTGTTCTTAGTTTACTCCTGACACCATTTCATGTACTCCTGTACCAGATATGGACTGGCTACAGAGCTTGCTTATGCACACCAGATTTATTCACCATAAAATCCTTTAATGTTCTGCAAAGTATAGCTGAGTTTATCTTAAATAAGGTATTTTACACTCAGCGGCAGCTAGTGGCTGAAGAGTATAATACAGTTTAGTGTTCCCTTACAATTTATAACACAGACTTAGCAGTAGGTTACATGTGCTCTTATCAAATTTATTAAAATAATTTTCAAAACAGTTGTATTACACTATATTCCAAATCAAGTATTTTGTTTATGAAATGAAGTTGCAATTTTTTTTTAAATACCACTATGTATGAAGGAGAAACTGGGAAGTACGCCAGATTCTCCACCCACTCACACCAATTTTATACTACTGCAACTTCACTAGCTTTAGTGGAATTACTCTCAATTTACACCAAGGTGAGCAATATAGAATTAGTCCCTTTATTTTCAGTTTAATAAATCAGGCTGTGAAATAGTTTATCTTGGAAGAAAAAATGGGGGGAATGTATGTTACCAATGGCACACTTAAAGTACAAATATGTCATTTTGAATCTGAATGAATATAGTGCTTATTTAAGTGTTCATCTATAGAATGGACCAGGGAATGGAAGGCGTCTTTTATTAGAAGATCATTTAGAGATTACAACACAACATAGACTAGTGTAAGAGTCTTTAGAATGTAGTTCTAGATCAGAGATTGGCAAACTTTGCACGCAGCTCACCCGGGTAAGCATGGCGGGAAGCAGCCACCGCTTCCCACCGCCCACATTGGTCTGGAGCGGTGAACTGCTTCTAGTGGGAGCCGTGATCGGTCGAACCTGTGGATGTGGCAGGTAAACAAACCGGCCTGGCCCACCAGAGGGCTTACCCTGGCTAGCTGCATGCCAAAGGTTGCCGATCCCTGCTCTAGATTATCACAGAAGCTGGTTTATCTCATGTTTGATCAATTCTTTTCTTTAATTTCTACCATATTACCCTCCGTCCAAGTTTCATACATTCTCTGTTTGATAAAGTACTGAAAATAATTCCATGCCACTTGTAAAAGAGTCTGAGTCTGATGTCTCTTGTCTGCTTTGCACTTATCCTAGTGTGAATCCTCGGATGTTATAGGGTTTATGCAGTGGCTCCTACATCATTCCCCTCTGAACCCTCATTGATTTTACAGAAGAAAAGAGGTGCCCCTGTATCTGACTGGTATCTGGTATGTGTGGGCAGCCAAGCATTAAATAGAGCAGTCTGCAGGTTTCTCTGTTATGGTGCTTAATGACTCTGGGATTGGGAGAGCAGAAGGTGTTTTCACATTGCCTTTCACACAGTTTGGCTAGAGCAACAATTCTGAAACTCCCTTATCTTGTACTGCATGAATAATACAAGGCTATTTATTGTTTCACGTTTACCTCATATTGGCAGATTTGGGTCCTCGGAGCCCAATTTTTAACACCTAACAGCTATAACTCTAATATGTATGCTCAGATTTCCATAAGACCTCAAAATGCAATTTCTGGCCAGTTAGTGCCTAAAAGTTGGGTGCTTTTGAAAATCTGTCCCTCGTTGTGGTATTGAGGTCTTTTGAAAATCTGGCCCTTTATGTCTAGCAATTATTAAAGTAAAAGTTATTAGCTGTGTCAGATGATCTCTACTGTTCCATTGGTGTAGAGATTGTGGGGACAATTAAAACTCAGTATGTTCTTGGAGCATTTAAAAAGTCAAACTTTTTTTTTTAAACGTGAGTTAAAATAAAACTTTATTTTCTTGAAAAGAGGGAAAAATAGAGATGGTTATTAAACTGCTGCCCATCATTCCCAAGAGATCATGCTAGACCTGTGACATCATACAGCATCTGACTCCTTTGAAATCCTGATTTTTTCAAGTGAGTACAAAAGACCACAGGTGATAAAGGATGGAATTGAACTGAAATGTATGCTGATAAAGATATTCTTATTAAGCTTGTTTGCAGAGAAACTAATATGCAGATCAGAACAGTACAGCCATGGAAACAAAAATGTAATATTATTTCATTGTTTCATAAATTCCACAATGTACAATGTTAAACCGAAACCACACCTTCAACAAACCTATCCTGCAGTTCTCTGTTTACAGTGGATTGTTACTCATGAAGCAGATGCTGTTCAGCTTTAGATCTATGGTTACAACTGTCATAAACAGAGAGTTTAGAGTTAATGCCTCTTTTACCTGTAAAGGGTTAAGAAGTTCACTTAGCTTAGCTGACACCTGATCAGAGGAACCAATGGGGGAACAAGATGTTTCAAAAGGAAGGAGGGAAGTTTCCGTTGTTTTGTTTTCAGTTTCAGCCAGAGTGAAAAAGATCAAGGAACCAGCCTCTCATCCGAGTAGTAAGTTTTAGACAGGAATAAATAGGTTTATGTTTATTTTCTTTTGTACTTGTCTTGGTGCAAATTAAGGGAATTATCAAACTGGGTATTCTTGTGTGTATTAGATTTTTGCCCAGGGGAACATCCTCTGTGTTTGGAATCTATTGTCTGTGAGAGTAGCTGGTATGCTAATCTCTCCCAGAGGGTTTTCTTTTACCTCTCTTTTCTTTAATTAAAAGCCTTTTTCTTAATACCTGATTGATTTTTCCTTGTTTTTAGATCCAAGGGAGTTGGATCTGGATCCACAAGGAGTTGGTGGGAGAAAGGAAGGGGGATGGTTAATATCTCCTTGTTTTAAGATCCAAGGGGTTTGTGTCTGTGTTCACCAGGGAATTGGTGAAGTTTCTCAAGGCTATCCAAGGAAGGGAGTGCTTGTGAATGGTGGCAGCCGGACCAGATCTAAGATGGTAATTGAGTTTAGAGCTTCTCATGCAGGTCCCCACATCTGTACCCTAAAGTTCAAAGTGGGGAAGGAACCGTGACAACAACCATCTATAATTGCTTGAAAAGTAAGGGACCCCACAGAGGATCCAATTAAAGTGCCGCCTCTGCCTCCATTATATTTCAGCACAGATTTTGCTGTCATGTGGAAGGAAGAGTAACTGATCTTTCTCCAGAGGTTTCAGTGCCTTTGCATGAGTAAAATATGAATAGAATGGAAGGGAGAAAAATCAATAGGCTCAGCATGATATGAAATCTATGTTGATTATTAAATTCTAATGTGTTTAGGTTTTGAAATACCCAAGTGAAATAAATTTCTCGATTTTTCCCATGTTGCAAATATAGTATGTTTATTTGCTCAACTAGAAGAACATACATTATTCTGTAAATGAAGAAAGATTGACTATATTAAGCATGAATTTTTAGTGTATTTTTTTAAAGAACTGCCTTATTAAAAAAAAACAAAAAAACCCAAACCTATACTTCAGAGATGGAAAGTGGCATACTATCTGAATTCTGCCTGGTATACTGTTTTGAGTGATATGGTGAATAGTAGGTGTTCCATCTGAATAGAAATAATTTGGCTTGGATTGTTTTTTTATGCATGGTGTTGTGATGAGGTAGGTAGGCCCTAGACTTTCATGAGAAGTTAATGAAAGCCTGTGGACCTACTTGGCCCCATTCTGCTGCACTTGCAGCAAATGTCAGGCATGGAGAGGGGAGTTAAAGGGAGGAGACCTAGGTTAGTTTGGGCTGCCTACATTGCAGAGCAGAGTTTCACTTCTGATGTAAGAGAAGCCTGGGTGCATCACACAGATTGAGCTTCAACCTCCCTGTCCACACTATAGCAGACCTTAAGGTGGCCATCCTGCAGCAAAAAAACTTCAGGACCAGACTTCAAAGAGAAAGTGCTGAGCTTCACTTCATCTGCAAATTTGACACCATCAGCTCAGGATTAAACAAAGACTGTGAATGGCTTGCCAACTACAAAACCAGTTTCTCCTCCCTTGGTTTTCACACCTCAACTGCTAGAACAGGGCCTCATCCTCCCTGATTGAACTAACCTCATTATCTCTAGCTTGCTTGCATATATATACCTGCCCCTGGAAATTTCCACTACATGCATCTGACGAAGTAGGTATTCACCTACGAAAGCTCATGACCCAAACCTCTTATTGCTCTATAAGGTGCCACTGGATTCTTTGCAGCTTTTACAGATCCAGACTAACATGGCTACCCCTCTGATACTAAATTGTTGGTCAGTTGAGCCCTCAACGGCTATAAAGAATGATCAGACCCTGGGGGATTGGTTTGAAGTATGGACCATTTAAAGGCAAGCCCTGAACGGAAGGGTTGAGTCCCACTGAAGATTTTTTGGAGTGAATTGTGGGGGTCTGGTCCTGATTTCTTTCTTAACACCCTGGAAGCAGTAGGACTGAAGTGTGCCTTGGCTGGAAGGCCAAAGCACTGCTACCTTTTACTTTGCAAGAGACAGTGACCTACCAGTGGAGACCTCAGGCTGGATGAGTTGTGCCCTGAGGGGCCACAAGGGAGTGGCAGAGGTATACTCACTCACAGGTATATAATTGGAAGAACATGGTGGGAAACAGCATTTCCTTCCATGAAACACTTGGTGAGGAAAAATCTTGTTCTGTATTAGGATAAAATTGAGACTTTTTGGAAAAAATGAGAGAGAACATAGAGAGAGATGCTCACCCTAGAATGGCTAAGGCACTCACCTGGGAAGTGGGAGACCCAGAGTCAGGTGCCTGCTCTGCCCGATTCATACCAAGGACTTGAATCTGGGTCTCTCATATCTTAGATGAGCACCTGGACTAAGCCTATTGACTATTCTGGGATGGGTCTCTCACATTCCCTGCCTCTGATTTTTTTTTTACCAGAAATTCCATCCTGAACTTGAGAAATACTTCTTGTCAAAATGGTACATTCTAGCAAAAAGTTTTGATTTTGACAAATTGGCAATTTCTAGTGAAAAACGGTTAATCAAAAAATTCCCAACCAGTTCTAATATTAAGTAGTTAATATTTTGGTTTCTTATGGCTTTCCTAGGCTCTATCCTTCATGACTCCTTCAAACAAAACTCTCATTAAGGCATGCAGAGTTGGGCCCACACTGCCTAATTCTTCTCTCTCTCTCTTTCAATCCTTTTATATTTCAGCTGAGTCACTCCCGATTTACATTAGTGTGTGTGAGAGAAGAATAGGCCTGTAATGCTTGTTTCTAAAGTATTCTAGAGAAAAGTTCTTATTTTCGCTTTGAGAAGCTAGATAATGTCGACACTGATATTTCCTACCTTCCCTATCATTAGTATACAAATGTCGTTCTAGAAGATGTGCTGTAGATGAACTAGAAGTTATTTGGCTAAATATAGGAATTTCATGGTCTTTGTTATTCAGGCCATCAGACTAGAGTATTGATACTCAGATTGAGATTTGTGAGCCGCACGTGGCTCTTCAATGTGTCTCCTGCGGCTCTTTGCAGCACATGATATTAAAACAGAGATTGGAAGCCTTTGTCACGCAGCTTGCCAGGGTAAGCACCCTGGCAGGCTGGGCTGGTTTGTTTACCTGCTGCGTCTGCAGGTTTGGCCAATCACGGCTTCCACTCGCTGCAGTTCGCTGCTCCAGGCCAATGGGGGCGGCGGGAAGCACCGGCTAGCACATCCCTTTGTCTGCGCCGCTTTCCGCAGCCCCCATTGGCCTGGGACGGCGAACCTCAGTGAATGGGAGCCGTGATCGGTTGAGCCTGCGGATGCGGCAGGTAAACAAGCCGGTCCAGCCCTCCAGGTGAACCACGTGCCAAAAGTTTGCCGATCTCTGTATTAAAACACTGTCTGATTTCATTATTAACCAATCAGGATGCTTTTGCTATGTTATTAACCAATTGTAGCTGATAAAATAATAATACTTTTTCAGTCATTTTGCTGTGATATACATATAACTAAATATTTCCCATCATTCTATTTAAATGTGAATCTTTACTACTATAGTAAATGAAACAATGAATTCACACTACTGGGGTTCTTTTAGGTAATGTTGATTACTAATTTGGCTCCTGAACCACTGAGGTCTGAGTATCACTGAACTAGAGAATTATAATGGTCCCTTCTGACCTTAAAATAGCCATGAATGCCTAAAGAAAACTGAAAATATTAAGATAACAATATTACAACTGAAATGATTTAAAGGGCTATTACAGTATTATTGTCCTGGGTGTGTCAGTGCTTTCAAGCATGGTGCTGTATTGTGTCTCCTTACATGTACATTAAGACTTCTGACCGGATTATTCACCCTAATATAAAACTCACTCTCACTCTGCAGTTCTCTTGGGCATATACCTACTTTCTTGTGTGAATGGCCAACTCCTTTCAAGTGTACCCAGATGCAATAACATTGTGATCCTTTCATGCAGAAATTTGTAAAGCAGAACATATAATAGAACCTCTATTCAATATTTTTGTCTGTCAGTGTTGCAGTAGTTGTTATTTCAGCATTACATTGCTTCCAGAAGCGCATTACTACAAGGGTGATAAACATGGGGTTTCCCCCCTTCTTTTTTCTTTGACTGGAAGCAGAGATGTATGCTTTTAGAATAAGAGGTCCTAAGTTTAATTCCTGCTGCAATATGCCACCCCTATTACTGGTACAGTGCAAACCACACAAAAGAGAGTATTTCTGCCTGGCCTCCACCATGTGATTGATTTGGCTGAGATTCACTTCAAATATTTTTGAGGCTCATGCTCATCCAACCCTGCCCCATTCCCACCTCCCTGCCCCAAGCACCTCAGCCTGAAATCCAGGAACCCCCAGCATGTGAACTAAAACAAACCAAAGATGATGTGCATGATGTCCTTTTCAACAACAATCTTAAATTGTCAGGGTGTTTGAAAGTCATGTCCATCTTGATGTGCTCAGCTGTTGAAAGAATGACTTAGGAGGAGATTTAAGTGAAACGTGCTATAACATGTTTTCATGTAATCTTTTGATAAAATAACATTGTCTGAGGCATGCCCCATACCACACAGTGGTTTCCATTGAAATTAGTCTTTGCCAGCAGTTACCAAACAGCTGTGAGTGTTTATGCCTATAGAATCTTAATTGTGGGAAAGCAAGATAAAAACTTGGTTTTCTGGGCACTTATTTTTAAAAGGAAGGTGGGAGCTCTGGCATCATCATGAGTTTAGAAGTACAGTTATTCTGTATGCAAACAGATTTTATGATAAGCTTACATTTTTCCTAGCAATAAAGTGCCTGGCTCATAAATTATATCTTCAACTTCCCATACTCTCTGAGTTAAGGGGAAAGGATTAATGGATCAAAAAAATCAGAGCTGTATATATTGCAAATAGTTCTCCTGAATATTTCCCTAACTGCCTACAAAATTTCAACAGCATAGGTGTTGGAGAACAACTTTCAGGGTTGAAACAGGACAACTTAGGATGCCCATTTTCCCATTTTGAATAGCAGATATGCACTTAGGCATTATAGCTTGGATATGCACATTTTAAATGCTTATTTGAGTTTCCAAATGCCAGGACTTAACCATCTTGTTAAAAAAAATCCATTTATTAAAAATAGGTTATGTATCGTTGAGAATTACTGGATAAATGAAATGAAATATAAACTAGACTGTACAAAATGAGTACTCTGTCTGTGTTTTATGTTGTTAGTGCAAGGTAATCTTGCTTTACTAAATACAACTGCACTATATAAACAACATGAGGAGGTTAAAGATAGCCTGGTGAGTTGGAAATTAGAGTTTTAGGATTTTTTTGAATTCCTCTTCCATTTTGCTCTATGTATTATATGTAGTTGTAGATAAAGCTCATTTAGTGCCTCTACTATGCTAAGGAAAACATTTTTGCATTTATTTAAAATATGTACCTAGCACTGTTCTTTGGGTAACAAAACACGTGGTTTGCTAAAGTTTTTTATTTCACAATCACATTAATACACACAAGAATCAACATATTACTGACCACTTAGATTCAGAAAAAAACGTTTCCCAAGTCTAGTCTCAGGGCCCACTCTCATGCATCCATTTTAAAGCAACCAAGAAAGAAAATAAATAAATAAATTAAGATCTGTAGTTCAGCAAATATATTCCATGTTAACTGAACTGGCACTAATACACAATAGAACCACAGCTTAGTTCTCCCACCAAGCAATCAAAAGTCATTCTTTTAGATGAGTTAAACTGTGAAGGACAGTTGTATCAATGTTTTTCTCAATACACTATAAATTGACTCATCTTTTATGCGTAAACCCAGTAACTCAGGAATTAGATTAGACATAAACTCAATATGGAATCTGAGGTCTACCTACTCCTCCCCAGCAATCTCATTTTCCTTCCTCTAACGTGATTGTCTTTTACTGTATTTCAGGTCTCTTCTCAGTTGTTGAACAAAATGTGATCAGCTCAAAAGCTGAATCAGAAAATGTTTGTGCCTGAACTTGAATCTCTGACTCAAGTTGTACCATCTCTGTGCCCTCCAGCCTGCTGTCCTGAAGGTTAATTTTCATGCTATCCAACACTTTTTTATTAGAGAAAGGGGTAGGTTGTGATTTATTAATTTTTGCATCCCCAATCTGGATCAGTGTTAGCAAGATAAAAGCTCATGTCAGATGTTCTAGACTGGAGCCCATACCTAGAGTCTGTATTAGCCTCCAGAAAAAGTTATTAAGCTCTGACTGTAGTCTTTAGCATCCTTGAAATTACATCAACGGGCTGTTGCAGAATAATTTTTAAGATTATTATTCGGGAGCCAAAAGGTCACTAAATTTAAAGAATTTGTTCTGCCAGCTGCTGTAGAATATACCTGGGCAGCAGTGCATCTTCCTGTCACTTGCCTTCATTTTCATTTTGTCTTTCATAAGACAGTGTCCGTTAGAAGCCTTGACTGTGGGTAATATAGCACATTCTGTTTAGTCAATAACAAGTACATAAAACAGACAATATAAATCAGTAGCCAGAGCTTTACATATTAAAGTAGTTTAGTTAACATCTTGGGGTTTGGTTTAAGTTTGGCTTTTCAGCAAGCCACCCAAAGAAATCCTAAGCATCCGTTAGGGATCAGGTTTGAGGTGTTATGAAGGATTTGGGGCTGATCATCCAATAAATAACTGCTATCTTGGTTCTTTCTGGAATGTTAAGTAGCTTAAGGCCGGTAGACTATGAAGACAAATTGAGGAGCAAACCAAGCGGACAAACAAAAGTCTTCCTGTAACATGTGTAATTCCTGAACTATAATTTTTTCAGAGGTATGGACTTCACAAGATGGTACTTATAAAGAAACAGGTCATAGGACTGATTGATCAGTGTTTCTGGCTGTATCATTTCTGTCAAGACTACAGATGGATCAAGGAAGAATTGTGTAAACAGTGCTTTTTGAGTTAAATTCACCAGAATAGTAGAACAATAGGGTGAAATAATAATGCAAGCGTTTTACTGAAGGAGACACTTAAACACATAGGGACTCACTGTGATTTCAATTAGATTGGTTTTACATCCCTGTGATGGCATTGATATGAACATGTTTACTCAGATTTATCCTGGCCAAATCCTGCCTTGACATTCTACTGTATACACATTTCTTCCAATGGAGTAAATGGAAATGGTGCATGCTTATGAAATTAGCCCATGATTTTTTAATAAACTAACTGAGTCTTATCAGTGCAGACACTTAAGCGTTTGAGAAACCCTATTCACGAGAATAGTCCTACTGAATTAATTGGGATTGCTCATGTAAATAAAATTGCTCATGTGTACATTTTTTTTTCAAGATTGGGCATATCTAGTTTTGCTGTAAACTTTATATTAGTATTAAACTTTACAATATCTCCTGGGCTCAGAAGACTGGGTTTTAAAGCTTAGTCCTTGTAATCCCATCCAGGATTTAAATTGGAAACGAAGAAAAGAAAAAGCATAGACTGTGGTTGGAAAGAGTATAAGCTTCAGAAATAAAACCCCATACACCTGGTTAACATTTCATACAACATATATTTAACCTAGATTATATTTGAGATTTTGCAGTGTCCCATGTGGTGAGTTTGAATCATAAAAGGGCAGGCCGTATGAAACTGTCTTTCATTACAACTCCAGATCGATTCAAAATCTTCAACAGTTTGGAAATAATTGACTTCCATCTGGGAGGCAGAACAACTTAATAAAGAAAATGTATTTCACTATTACAAAGGTTTTATTTTAGCCTTTATGTGACTTTAGCCTTTTGTATGTGTTAGTGGGGGGAACCTGTTTCATTAATCAGCTACAAATGCATATTATTCAAGTCTTACAGGACATTAATACCTTCCTTAAAAATGAGTTTGACATTTTATGAGATGGCATTTTAAAATCCCATTTGAAAGCACTGAGAATACCCTGAATTTAACTGATGGCTCTCTTTTGTAGCTTACTTTGATTTTGATGGCATTTAAATTTTAATTAAAGACACCAACAAAATAAATTATAAAATGTTTCAATGTAACAGCCACAGTGGGTAACTTTGAACTAATGTCAGCCACTTGAATTAATAAATAACTGTAAGAGACAGGGAGCATCCTTATATGTTTTAAAGTTGGTGACTAAGAGGCCCAGTCGGCTCTCATTACAGACAGAGGGAGATGTGAATGTCCATCACATTTAAATAAAATAAAATGAAAATGAAAATAAAGCCATGTTTACTTTTGGTGCTTATATATTGATTTAAAAGTCTAATTTTAGGTACCCCAGGCTGCATACTTTGGCTTTTTCATATAATCATCTTTACTGTTTCCTCAGTTAATCACTTTTAGGCCTGATTCAGCAAGATGCTTAAGGGCATGCCTAACTCTAAACATAGAAATGGTACCATTGACTTCAAAATTAGGCACACGCTTAAGCATCTTGCTGCAGCATGGCCTTATTTAGGGCTTGATCCCAAAAACACTTCTGTGAGCGACATTACTCACATGAGCCGTCCCATTGATATCAATGAATTCAGAGGCAGAACAGCAAGAGGGTAATGGGTAGGAACTCACTAGCAGCCTGGAATCAGCCTCACTTAAATGAAGGAAAAGCGGTAGAGCAGTAAAGAGTTTCCCCAGACACAGAGAGGAATTTGATTACAACTCTGTTCTGGTTGGCTGTTCTGGTTCACTATCCTATGCCATGCTCCAGTTCAACATAACATGAATTAATGCCCAAACTGAACAGAAAGCAATCACCACTTCCCAAAGAGCAGAAAACTGAGGACCTTGTTGAAGATTGCTCATATCTGTATCCGCCAAGGTTGGTAGCCTACTGAAGAATCCAACGTATCCATTTGGGAGGTAGTTTCTTGGAGATGACAGCTTCATGTAAGAGCATGAGGAGTTGCTCAGCTAACCCCTCCCCCTGGTGCACATTGCTCTGCCTAGCAAAGTCTGGGTTCAGTCATTAAAGCCCTTATGACAAAGACCATAGTGTTGCACATGGGGGCCACAGAACCCTGCAGTGAGGAACTGGAACCCTTTCTCTGCAGACAGCCAAGATCGGAAACTCTTTGCATCACCTGCTGCTACTCCACCTTGGAGGTGTGTTTGAAGTTGAATTTGTAAGACAAGTGCCAGATACCACAGACCTTACATAAAGTTCTGACATCAGGCAGTGGCAGCTCTAGCTGAGCAAGATCTATAAGAATGGTCCCCATCTGAATGGGTGATTGTACATAAGTATAAGCTTTTGGGTTGAACTGTGCCCTTTCTATGGAAAATCCACTGACCAGTGGAGGTGCACAAATAGTTAGCTTTGGAGAGGGGGGTAGCCTAAAATTAATAACTTTAAGTTGCTTGGTTGGAAGTTACAGCTTCTCCAGGGTGGGTCAGTATTATTGCTATTATCTGGAGCTCAAGGAAAGAGACTAACTACACTGTCACATACAATATCATTGACAGAAGCAGGAATGAAACATGGCACTGATTACCAGCCTAGCTCCAACCACTGGACCATGCCCACTTCCAGAACTATAGACCACAGAAGCCCTGATTTTCTGACTTTAATTCCCAAGACTAAACTTCCTCCCATTCAGAAAGCCAAAGAAGGGACTGCCTGCAGAGACCCCTTGTACATCACCACTGTCAGAAACCATTGCAAATGTTTAACATGTGAATGAACAGGAGAACTCCACTGTGAGGATTGGAGGATCTTCACAGTAGAGTTTCACTGTGAAGTCTTTGTGAGCCATATAAGGAATCTTCCACTGAAGAGATTTTCCTTGTCTACCAAAGGGTTTTGATTCTCCTAGGTAATCAGCCAGTGGAGCCACCTTGCAGAATAGGGCAGAACAGTTTGGGTTCACTATGTAACTGGCAGCAGCTGCAGTTCACCAAAACCTGCAGTTTTGACAAGGCAGCTAACCTCCCACTGATTTCAATGGGAGTTTGATTTTGGTAACTGGCTGCTAGTGCCTGTGTGCATAGACCAAGGACTCTGATATTTTTATGATTCTAATCAATGGTAAATGCAGATCCAGTCATGGAAGTAAAGAATGCAAGTGAAAGAGCAAAACTAGGCCATCTGCTAAATTTCTGCAATCAAGTGATCACAGCCAGAAGAATTGTTGTAAACCCTCTGAGGAAAAGCAGTTGTGCAGGTAGGAGACTAGAAATAAATATTAAATTAATACTGAGGGATTTTAACTTTGTGATGTCCCTTTACCATCAAACTAAACTATAACATTTCCTTGTATAATTTAATATAAATGTAATAGGTCACTTTAGGACCTTAAAGTCTTGGATTCAATCCCTAACCACATGCTTCTATTAATTGATCTTAACCAAACAAATTCTTCAGATGGTAGCACTGAAAAATTTTTATCCTTTTTGTGAGAAGCTGCAAGAGAAGGATACAATGCATGTGGCCAAGGAAACAGAGAGGCATGAGAGACACCTTTTAGAACTGCCTGTTAATGCTGCCCTTCTATGGAAGCACATCAGGGTACTCTAGACCAGCTAGGCAGGAGCCACATGTCTCCAAACCTGCACAATCTGATGATCCAGTGAACTCTGTTCAGATCCCAGAGGTTCCTCGGGGCTCCTAAAGAGCCATACTACAACTGGACTCTTTCCATCCCTAAGAAGTATAGAAGAGCTGTTTGCAGATGGCATTTTGACCTTGCATTCTGTCTTCATTTCTGCCACTGATTTGCTGTGTGACCTAGGGTAAATCCTTCCCCTCTCTCTGCCTCAATGTAAAACTGAAAATAATATTACCAACCTTTGGAAAGAGCTTTGAGATCGGTTTTAACAAAAGTGCTGCATAAATGCTAAGTATTATAATTACTACATACTTGTAGAATTACTGATCTATATATATCTCCATGCCCATTCCATTTTTGGAAAGAATGTTTAAAAATGTATGAAACCAATACATATACATACCCCCCACACACACCTTCCTTTAGAAATTAGACAGTTTCCTTTTAAAAAGTTTATGACTAGAACCCTGCCTATCTATAGATATAATTCTGCATTAGAAAGTAGACCTGGTCAAAAATATTGATGGAACATGTTTAGTCAGAAAATGTTGTGTCACTGAGATTGAAATGTTTCAAAGGAATGTATTAATATGACATCTTGCCATTACTGAAACACAACATTGTGATATTGTGATGTCTCTGAATACATTGTTTTGACATTTCTGTTCCATTAAAAATTTCAACTTTTCATCACAATGCAGGACAGAAACAATTATGAAATGTTGGAATTTCCCAGGGGATAGAATTTTTTTTTCTGACCAGTTGTATTAGACAGATGTACCTGGAAATGTTTTGTACTTGTTTAGCATCCTACATATAAGGATCTCAAAGGTTTTTAAAAATATTCATTAGCCCTCATAACATATATTAGAGAAATGAGGCACACAGCAATTAGGAGCAACCTGTACTCCTAAGTCCTCTGTGGTGCTGTCCCTTTCCTGTGAGGACAGAGGATGCAGCTGCCTCCACAGCACCATCTCTCCCAACTTCTCAAGACCCTGCAACTGGAATCTGCCAAGGAACAAAGGGAAGCAACTGGTAAGCTAAGGGCAGGGATTTGTGTAGAGGCTCAATAGCGAGGCACTTTAGATTCTGCCCTGCAAGATTTAAATGGAAAATGTATCCTGGAGATGGATTGCATTTTCTGTGGAGCTCCCCTTACAGTAGGGAGTTCCCCTGCTCAGGGTTGAAGAGTGGGCCTACAGCTCATTCCATAGGGGAAGGGCAGCTCTCCAACCCTACTCTCCAACAGAGCAACTTGGGGGAAACCCATGAGAGGATCCTGGCAGATTTCCCCCTCTTCTGTGACCCTCTCCCATGGCTTTTACATCAGGAGAGGACAACCCATACCCAGGAGTCACTGATCCAATAGCATAATTTGAAATAGAACACAGGATCCCTGATTACTGGCGTCTTGCTCTTCCCATTAATTCCTTCCCTCTAGTTTAAAGGATTCTCTCTCTAATTTTGCCATTGCTACAAAGGAACCAGACTTCCTGGGAGCTATTTTGTATTAAAGCTTTCAGGTTCTCGGCATGCGTTTGTCTTTGTGGTCATTTTCAAGAGATGCTTATCGCAGTCCATTTTTTATCTGCTAAACAAGTTCAGATTAGTTCTGCTTTCATAATGGCATATTTTAATACAACATATTGTCTCTGGCATTTGCTGTTTTCAAAATTAGTCTTAAAATACCTGCATTGTTTCTCAGTGGAATTTTTATCAATAAAAAACGTTAACTGATGACATTTTGGCAGCTTCAAAACCCACTGTCTTCTACTAAAAGGCAATTGTAATCTAAGGAACTCCCTCTGTGTATTAAACACAATATATGTCTGATCAGCTATGTGCTAGAAATCTCCCACTATTTTATAGCACTATATCATCTGTTGGTTGATGTTACAAATCTATGACCAGCTGCCAGAAGCTTTAAGTAACCAAATGAACCATGACAGAAAGCAGATAACCTGCACATATTGATAATTGTTTGTGTGCTTCAACAAGAGACATGCTTCTGAATGGAAATTATTGGCAACATTATTCTGTGACTTTTACTCATCAGTTTTGATATTCAGAGTGAGATCTGAACACTTATGCAAAGTGCTATTCCAGTTAATAACCTTGCAGTTATTCTCAACATCCAATACTGCAGTTAGAGACCATACCTCTTATGTGATTTGTTAAGCCTAACTCATAAAAGGTTTGACACTTGAAAAATGACATGTTCTCTTCAGCTCTTAAATAAAGACTAGGTGCCAGACTGCAGGGGAGTGGCTAAAATGCTTTGTACTCTGGCAGTTTTGGGCTGCAGAGTTGTCCACAGTCAGCTAAGTGAAGCTGCTGTAAATTAGATTAGCCCCAGGGACTGTTCTGTTTTACAGTGAGGGCTATGCTGGTCCCCAGATTTGCTCAGAATCTAAGAGGCATAAATTGGTGGTTTAAAACCTGGCAGGCTTTCAGGAAGTGCAGCAAAGAATCTGGTCTGGTAGTCATTTCTGAATGATGAGACTAGGTTTTGGCAGCAGCTGGGACTTGTGGGACAGTATAGATAGATCAATCCAGAGCTTCCCGTCCTGCAAAAGTACCTCCAGAGAAATGGTGCAATGAAAAATTACAGAGATTAGGTAGCAAAGATGAGGTAATAAAGACCCAAAGAGCTGTCGCGGCTAGATGTTTCTGGAAGTTGTTCACCATTGGGTTTGTCTGCAGCGGGGTTTTAGCCAGCAATGAAGCTATTCCAAGTGACTGCACCAGAACAAACACTTGTCATTGCCTTACTGTTCTGTGTTAAAAAGGTGACCCATACAAATGAATCTAATTCTAGTTTTCAAATCACCTATGCAGGAAACTTTCTACATTTGTCCAGAGCATCTGCAATAGAATTTGTAGCTGAACTGGAGTTACACTGGTGCCTAAAATCCTGGTGTACCCAAGTCCTTAATGTCTTAGTGTACACTGAAATCAACGGAAAGCCCCCACAGCCTTAATGGATATTTATAATATGAATTTTTTAAAAGCTTATGCTTCTGTTCTATTGAATGTATTCTGTTCTGAACAGAATCCCTGATAAATGTTTTGTTATCTTGATGGCATTAGTAATTATAGGCAGACCTGGTAGCACTGTCTTTAGTTAAGATTAACATCATGATGCTTTCCATTATAAGACCCAGTTTTCAGTTCCTTATAACTTTGCCAAATTTTAATTGTTTGTGCTGAAATTTTTATTGCTGGATATTTGCCTCAGGCTGAATTTTTTTGGGGGGGAATTTCAACCAAAACAGTTTGGCTGTTTTCTGGGGACAAGGCTAGGGCAAAATATGCTGTTTTTCAGTGTTAAAAAATTTCAGACCACTTTTTCTTTGGAAAGCTTTATAGCCCACATCCTTCAAAGCAAGGACTTGAAATTTGGCAGGAATGTGGCCTTCATGTCAGGGTTGCCTGTTGTTATCCTCATGAATATTTGCTAAAATTTGGCCAAGTTATAATGCTGCAAAAATATCTGTTTGCATATGCTCAGTAGAGCTTTATTATCTGGTAGCCAGATTCTCTGAAGAGTCTGTCTGCAAGTGTTGAATGGATGATACATGTGCTGTACCCCCTGAGTGACTGACCATACTCCATTGCAGGTCTGCAGTGGCAGAGCAGGACTTTTCCTGTAATTGCTCCTCTCAGCTCTCAGGCATGCTGAGCACACGTACTGGGCAGAGAAACTGACTACAGGGAGACTGTCTCTCCTGGAACATGCAGCATGGAAGAGAAGGAGAAAGCACCTAATTTGAATGCAGAGTGACAAATTGAAGGTGAAGGGAGTTGCAGGAGCCAGAGAAGCAGGGTGACAGGAGTGTGGGGGGGGGGGGCGAAATGGATGGACAGGAGCAGAGAGAGAGGGCACACGATATGAGGGATGAGAAGGGGGTTGGAGCCAGAGGTGATGTATACAAACAGAGGCGGAGAAGAGCATGTGCTGGGACAAGGGTGGTTAGATAGGAGGAGAGGGACAGGAGCTGGGGTGAATAGGAGCAGTGGAAGACAGGGAAAGGCTCGGGCATTGGGGGAACAACTGGGCATAAACACTAGAGCATACCCCTTCTCTCCAAAACCTGGACTAGAACCCAACATTCCTGAATATCAGCATTTCTCTGCTATCAACAGATAACTGTGAAACCCACTGACAAAAATGTGTCTCTCACCTCCCTCCACTGGCTGGTCCACAGAAAAGAAACACTCCTACAGTAAAGCAATATTTTTTTATATTCAGTGCAGGGTTAGAATGATGTGTGTTAAGTAAGGTCTAAGGCCATACGCTGAATGAGGAACATCAAAAGAAATATGAATAACTCCCCACTCACTGAATTCATTAATTCTATGAGCACTGGCCATTCTGTGCACTCAGTAAAGCAATGGTCCTGTAGAAAAAAAAAAGATGTGATCATGTAATTAGAGACTGTATGAATGTGTGCAAGGGGGGAAGCAAATTAAGGTAATGAAGGACACCTTAATTCTGGCATTTCCTCATCTGAGTGCTTGATTTTGTAACTTTAACATTTACTTAATGTTGTTGTTGGGATGTAATTTTAAAATAAGTTTCTTTCAAGCTACATTCTGCACCAGCTAGTTTCTTCCATTTCAGCAGCTTGGGGTTACTATGACAACAATACACCTGGCATCTGTTGTTTGTGTCACTTTCAAATCTAATGTCAGCGAGCCTTTTCCCTTCCTTCTTTGATTTATCTGTTTCATGATAAAAGCCATAAAATATAATGATAACTTGTATAAACTACTCAGTTTAAACACCTACTGCACACATAATATAGACAAAAACCTACTGTACAATAGTCTAGCTCTAGCTACGTCATTTATTTCAGTTGGTTATGGATGACCACAAGAACCATTAAACAAAATGTGATAGGCTACCACTAACATCTCAGAGTGTTGTTATAGAGAGGATTATGCATGGGTCAGTTCTGAACCAATGTCTTAGGGTGGGCACTGTATTGGAGGTGCTGTATCTTGTGTCTTCAAAAATCGAAGTTATTATGACCAGTTGAGGGCAGTTAAAAATTAATATTTTCAACATTTAAAACAATGAAATATAATATCCTCCATTTAAGAGACTAGGTATGAAATAGCAGTAGTTATGATAAGAAGAACATTGTTAATGAAAGAACATCAGAATTACAGTTGTCTCTTACAGCACTTAGCAACAGAGAGCTATACTATAAAAATGAGTAGTTATCAATAGGGTCCCTGTAACAGATATTTTCCTTGGAAAAGAAAAAGCTGTATTTACACCCTTTTCACTTTAGCATAGTGCCTTACCTGTGAATAAAATACATTCGTAATTGCTAAAAATTTCAACATTTACAGCATCTCATTATGTGACTTTTTACTATGGCATTTTCTACTCTTAGGGCCAACTTCTACACTAGAGTAGCTGTGGACAGTACCATTATCAGAGACCAGGATTTGGCTTTATAACAGAGTAGCATGAAAAATTTAAATAGCACTGGTCACAGTTGATTTTTTTAAATGACACCAATGGTGATATTTTTACATACACTGTAAAATAGAGAATACTACACACAAGAAAAGAAGAAAATTTTGTTAGGAGCATCTTCAAAATTTAATGAGAGGGACTTTTTTTTCCAGCCCACTATTGCATCATGTTGTACCCTAACCTTGCAAAGTCTTTTAGCAGTCCTGTTGACTGCATACAAACTTGAGTACATAAAGTTACGTGTATGTGGAAGTCTTTGCAGGATCAGGGCATTAGTCATTAAGCACAAATTTCTATCAGTGTAGATGGGGATTTCGCCATAAAAGATGGTGGCAAAATCTAACCCCATAAATTAAAAAGCCATTTTTTTTTATATTTTCAAACTGCTCAATGGTCAGGAAAGAAAAATAAAGCTCCCAGCAGTGGCAGAGTTAAAATCCCTTTCCTCAGGGCTTTATTTTAAAACAAAGGATTCAAAGCAAAACCAAACTACTCAGAACAATGGATCCCAATTGCCAGAAATTGTGTTAAGTGCTTAGTCAGCTGGGAGCGGGAAGGACAAATCCTGTCCACTAGGAACTAGGTGCCACACCCACTTCCCCTCTACCTTTATAATCCCACCCCCAATCAGGTTATTATTCCTCATGCACAGGAGCTTGTGGAACTTTTCTCCAACCCTGGCACAGGGACCTTTAGAATTAAAATAGTCTCTGATGTAAAGGTAAGCACAGCTGTGAGGAAGAGACACACAAATCATTCCCCTCATGTGTTGCCTGGCAAAGATGCTGAATCCTCCTAGCTTATATCCTGCTCCAAATTTAAGATTTTAGGTAGGTGCTGTCATCAGCAATGGTCATAGAGCAGCCCCATAGCTGCCCAATCCCACCTTTTCCCCAGATTCCAGTCCAACTACCAACATATGTGTCAGTGATGCTGAGGAGTAGTGGAAGGCTGCTCCCTCAGATTTGGTCAAGCTGCTGGGGAGCTCTCTTCTGTGTGACTGTACAAAGTCTGCAACCCACAGGATTTGACCTAGATGATCTTCAAAAGACTATTGAAGACCAGGTTTTAATTTGTGATTCTCTCCTGCAGCTCTGGCTCCATTTTGTCCCCCACCACTTCCTACTCCAAGCGACCATCTCCTTCTACCTCCTAACACAGAACCTTGCCCCTATTCCATCAACCCTGCTACACACCTACTCCACCTAACCATTCCTGACTTCTAGCTGCTCCTTCGGCATTTCTTCAGCTTACATTCCACCCCACTTTCCCAAATCCTCATGGCTGCTTTGTCCCTATCATTTCCTCATGGTCCATTCCTGCTACCCTCCCAGCTCCCTACTTCATTCAAGAGCCAATTCTGAATCTTGATGGAAAGCTCATCTAAAAAAAAAAAAAGATTTCAGGAATAAAGAGGTTAAACCCCTTTTCTTCTTCTATCTTTTGCAATGAACATATCACAGAACTGTCTTCTTGCCTGACAACACAATGTTGATGATTCAAAACTATTATATCCTTGATGCATTTTACTATATGTAAATAAATAAACTGAATTTAGAGTTCCAGGATAGGGACAAATGAAAAGTGGATGATTAGTCACTGACATTTGCCAATACGCAAATGGTGTTACTGTGCTAGGTATTGGTTTATGATTACCTGAAGATTAATTGTAGGTCTGCAGAAAAATAGAAGTTACTTTCTAATCGGAGCTATCTTTTCTGATGTTGTATTAATAATGTAGCCTAGAATATATTGCAGGAGTCTTTCTATTTCTCACTCTAACAAATGTTAGAACTGTTACCGTGTTACATCTTATCTAGGCCAGAGACTACTGTATTATTTTTTCATTTCTAGGGATTTACTTTCTCTTTCATAATTTACTTCAGATCTCTTATGTCTGCATTGCTTACCTATAAAATGCTGCTATGGTATCCATCTTTAAAAAGCAAACAAATAAAATATATTGGCTTTGGAAATGGTCTAAATCCTAGTCATTATGGTGATTTAGTATCACACATCCACTCACTATCTATTATTGTCCAGGCTTAATGTATTATCGGAATATATCCTTTTCCCTAAATCACAATGTGAAAGGGTGTGTGAGTGTAAAATATCCTCTCAAACTATTTGGTTTTATTGAGTGAGAGAGTCATGATTAAAGATCTGTTTTACTTTTCAGTCCATGGCTGAACATCTATAGTCTAATAGCTGTTTTCAAAGACTTTCCCACACTATAATAACTTAATTTAACTTTATCAAAGCAATCATTCATGGCTTCCATGTGTTTAGTTTTCTGTGATCTTTACTGCACAATATTTTAAGATACTGAATGTGTGATGGAAAACACCTTATAAAAGAAAAATTGCATTTTAGTATATGTGATATCTTAAAAACCTACTATTTTACAAGCTTTAGAGTTATTTAATTGCATTGTTTTCACTAACTCTGTGTATAGCTAAGAAATAACGTCACTATCCTGCTCAATAGTTTGATTTTTCCCAATTCCTTTATAGATTCTAGATAGCCATCTTTTGAAGATAAGATACTGTACGTAAAGCCAACTCTCCTCAATTTAGATGTCAGTGTAACGTGACAGACCCAGATCAGTGGAGTATAGGAATCTGGTAGAGGACAAATATACTGGTGATGGGATGAGTAGTTTTCTGTTCCTTGAGTGACCAGAGCAGGGGCTGCACTAGAGTAATCAGGAACCTGCTAGAACCAATTAAGACAGGCAGAATAAGACACCTGGAGCCAATTAAGAAACTGCTAGAATCATTTAGGACAGGCTAGCTAACCAGGGCACCTGACTTTAAAAAGGACCTCACTTCAGTTTGTGGTGTGCTTGTGAGGAGTGGGGAGCAAGAGGAGCTGAGAGTGAGAAGACATATTGTTGGAAGACTGAGGAGTACAAGCATTATCAGGCACCGGGAAAAGGTCCTGTAGTGAGGATAAAGAAGGTGTTGGGAGGAGGACATGGGGAAGTAGCCCAGGGAGTTGTAGCTGTCACACAGCTGTACCAGGAGGCACTCTAGACAGCTGTAGTCCACAGGGCCCTGGGCTGGAACCCGGAGTAGAGGATGGGCTCAGGTTTGCCCCAAACCTCCCACTCCTGATCAGACACAGGAGGAATTGAGCTGGACTGTGGTTTCTATCAGAGGGGAAGGTCTCTGAGCTGTTTCCTGACCCACATGATGAATCTGTGAGGCAAGCAAATCCATCAATAAGCACAGGACCCACCAAGGTAGAGGAGGAACTTTGTCACAGTAACTTTTAAAAAATAAAACAATTTTTCACTCTGTGATGAGGCACCTGCTCCATAGTGGGCTCTAAGGAGTTAATAGTGCCTAGGAGACTGCACAGGAGGTGCTGTGAGGAGCAGCCAGTCAGGGCCAGGCTGGCCCATGTAAGAAGGATTGCAGAACATAGCAGCTTGGGTCACTCCCTGGGGGTTGAGGAGAGAGATGGACTGGCTGCCTTGCAGGCTGAAGGTAGCAAGCGCCCAGAAAGAGCAGTGCTGCTCACAGAGACCAGGAGCTAAAGGCAGCTCCTGTCAGGCTGCAGGATCTGCAGGTTGAGGCCCTGAGGGAAGGGCAAAGAGGGTGCTGAAGCTGCAGGGAAGTGGCCCTTGGAAATCTATTGAGGAGTCAGCCACTGCTTGCAGCACCCACTCTATCTACAAGGTCCATGGGTCAGGACCCAGAATAGTGGGTGGGCTCAGGTCCCCCCTCCACCTATACCTTGCAACTGAGGAAGTGGCTTGACTAAGGGACTGTGACATCCCCCTGGAAGGGGGAGGGAGCACAGAGTGTGGCACAGCCTGAGGGCTGTGTCATGAAGAGGATGCTGCAGTCCTGGGAGTAAGTGGGTCCCTGGAGCAGAAGTGATGGTGGCAAGACCCCACCAAAAGAGGGTGCACTGGCTAGCAGGGCTGATCTGCAGGACATCTAGCAGGGGGCACTGCATTGGTGAGTACCACTCCGTCACAGACTCAAATTGTCCCTCAAGATCTGAACGTGCAGAAGACTCTCTAGTGTAGATCTAACCCAAATGCCTTCTGTCTAAAAGCAATCCCTCACTCCCTACTCTCTCCAAGCCTTACATAGGCCTCTGCATGTAGTCCAGTGCCTGGGTTCGTGAAGTAGGGGAGGAATAGGCTGTGGAAGGTGTGGGCAGGCCAGAGTACAACATGAGGATTAGTCTAATAGAGAGAACCAGGTAATATTATCTTGTCGGTGTAAGGAGGCCATCCTTTCTCTTCCTGCAGTACCATTCCTCATTTACTACACTACAAATGATGAAGGGGTCTTATAGACTCTGATTCATTCCCTTATAACATTACCTATCCTGTGTATTAAATAAGGCAGGGATCCTGTGGAAAAAAATAGTGTGATCATAAAATTAAAGGCTGAATCATAATCCATAGGTGTGAAAGGATTGAATTAAGGTTGCACGAGCAACTGTAAATCTGGAATTTCCCAACTATTGAGTGATTGACTTTGCAACCTGTATGGTCTCTGAAAGCACTTTGTTGGATCCAATACTGGTTATGTTGTAGAACAGGGGTGAGTAAACTACAGCCTGTGGGCTGGATGTGGTCTGCCAGCCATTTTAATCCAGCCCTTGAGCTCCTGCTGGGGAGATGAGTCGGGCTTGCCCAGCTCCAGCTGGGGAGAAGAGTTGGGGGCTGCTCCACGTGGCTCCCAGAAGCAATGGCATGGCCCCCTCCGGCTCCTACACATAAATTCTAGATTTAGAATAGATTGAGAACTCTGCATTCTCCACCATATGTTAGACCCACAATAGAGGTCTCTCACCAGCAGTGCTCTTCATGATTTTTGAAGTAAGGGCCACTTTGGCAAAAAACCTTCAATGTGAGAGCCACATCAACTACTAAATTAACACATTGCTTACTACTACTTAATGTAATGTTATAGAACCACTCATGTAACTAAAACAAAGTCTATAAAGTACCATAAAACGATACTCCTTTTATAAAACAATAACCAGGAAAATACATGGAATTAAAAAGGCACCTATATGAGTAAACTTTTTAAGAGCAGAATCATTGAATACTTACTTTAAAAACTGGATGAGCGAAAGTGCTTTTGGTTTTCATCTTCCAAAGCATATACTTTTCCCTTTTTTGACTGGCTGGCTCTTGGAGGGAGCTTGGGGCTGGAGCAGGGGCATGGGAGGGGGGGCTGGCCCTGGGAGGCTGCAGGTTGGTTGGTGGAAGAGAAATGCTAGTCCAGCATAGCTAGGCCTGCTGTACTCATGCTAATCCTGGTCTTAATGCTGCAGAGTTATTCAGAACCTGCCCATTGAAGGGGGTGGCACTTACTTTCAGCAGGCCTGGGCCACACCACTCCCAGAAGGGGCCAACGTGCTCCTGTGGGAGCACATGGTACTGCATGCTGCCCCTTTCTGCAGACACTACCCCCCAACCTCCACTGGCCACAGTTCCTTGTTCCCAGCCAATGGGAGCTGCAGGGGGCTGTGCTTGCAGGCAGGAGTAGCATGGAGACCTCTGTCCACCCCCTACCCCCCACCTGGGGCTGCAGGGGCATGCAGGCCACTTCTGGGAGTGGCGTGGGACCGGGGCAGGCAGAAAGCCTTAGGGTCGATGGGCGCCACCACCAGCTCGTAGGCCTTGCAATGAAGAACACTTCCCTACAAGATGGGGAGCAGGCAGACACCGGACACAGTGTTGGCATATAATACTCTAAATGCTCTTTATTGATTACAAAACAAACCTTACTCACTCCACATTCACACCCTAAACATACTAGATCAGAGTCCAAAGATCAGAATGGTCCTGATGGCCAGTCAAAATTCCTTTTAATCATAAGATTATAAGATGCAGGGAGCTGGTGAAAACCACACTTATCTCTGCACAGGATTTTTGAATAATAAATGACTTTGATTTGCAGAAATCATAAGCAACCATTTATTGTTCATTTTATCGCATCACTGGTTCTTTGCCTTTGTTTACTAGGCCTTCTACCCACGCAATTTCAAAGAGACAATCTTGGGTGGGCTACTATGATTTTAAGGCATGCCATTTCCTCCCATTCTCATGATTTTATATTAGTCAAGCTGGTGTTTTTCTCTTTTGCTGATTTTTTTTTCATATTTTTTTTTAGAACATAAGATTGTTTTTCCACAAATAATTCTAATAGTCCTTACCGTTAAGTTCTTGCTTCGGTTGCTAACTTGCAATGTACGTATTCATGTCAAGCATCCATCATTCATTCCAGGCCTGAATAACCTATAACATTACCTAAATATATAAAGCTTCTGGTTCCCATGGCTCTCACCTCTCGAGTAGAGACACCCTGATCAGAAGAACAGAGATTTGTATCTCCAGGCTGAACAGTTCCCTGCCTTCATTGTTATTCTCAATAGAGACAGGCTGCCTAAGCAGGCCTGCTTGCTTTCTCTTCAGAGACTGTTGAATAGTGTGACTGCTCACAGTTATAGCAAGTCTATTTTATTCTTAAAGTAAAAGCATTACAGATAAATCATTAAAAATCAGTAAAAACCTACACACATGCTGCTAAGCTTGTCAGAGATCACCCCAACCCTAACATAAGCTCTAGCAGGAGCTGTCCTTCAGCACTCCATCCAAGGAGTTTCCTTGTGAGTTCAAGTACTTTGCAGCTCAGAATGTCAAGGCCCAGTCCTTCCAAGCCTTCCTTAAGGTTGGGGCCCTCCATGGACCAGTAGATCTGCTCATTTGCTGGATCAGGAAGAAGACCTTGAGCATGTGTAAAACTAGGCTATATATCAAAAAAACATTTCTTTGTCTGTCAGTCCAGGGAGAATCCAGTTTGAACCAGTGTATGCAACCTTCTCCATGAGATGACTTCAACCAGAGGAATTGCATTAGCATCTCTCCCCTCTTAGAGGGGTTGCATACAGTTCCGCAACAACACATACACAATTGCATTTTAATACAATGGACCTCAAATGTACCAAGTCTAATTCAGTAAGATTTAACTTAATTCAATAAAATTTAATTCCATAAGATTTGCCCAGGGTACTGCAGGATATTGTCAGTCAATCTCAATTACTACGACAGAATATACAGTGCCTTTTGTGAAGGGAAGTTTGAATGTTTGATGCTTTATAGAAAACAATGGACTCCACATTTAAAGGTATGGCGACTGGTCAAACTGGTCTCATTATACCACTTGATTTATATTTCTTATAAATTTAATCACCTTTTGGGGGTATAAATATTCATGAACCAGTCCTGCTTTGTGTGAATGTATTCATTAAATGTAAGTATGTGCCAAATAGTGAAGATGAATGTTTTCCAGCCTTTTGGTCTTTTGTGAACTGCTCTCTCAAATATTCATTATTTTTGTGTGATTGTGCACTCAAGGCACACAGCACTGTTTCTGCTTCACGAGTGGATGACTGAACATTTTAAAACATTACAATAACAAATGATGAATAACACACCTCCATAACAAATGTTCACATGAATAATAATTTTTGCTAAATTATCAGAATTATTAGAAAGTTATGAAGCCAAAGAACTGACTTTCAAGCCACTATAAAGGAACCAGCCCTACTTACTCACCTAACAAACATCTACCAGATCAGTGAAAAGCAGAGATGACCAGAAAACACAGTTGCAACGGTCTGTATATATATTTTTTTCCATACAGAAAGAGCAACTGCATATTTTTCATAAGGATAATATATATTAGATTAAAAGAAACAAGAAATAACAAAGGTAAAGTCAGCAGAGTATCTACAGTCTGTGGCATGCTGCATCAACTCTGCCTCAGTAAATGACAGCTGCTCCGATAGCAGGCAGTGTAAAGCCTCAAAGAACAGAAAATGAAATCACACACAGTGCCACATGATTAAAGTGTTATATCTAGGTCCTCCCATTCGATCAATTTGTTACTTTTTGCTTATTGAAGACAGTGACTGTATTCTTTGCTTTTTAAACCTCAGCCTGGAGTGGGGAAACCTCAATCTGAAGCAGGAGTGTAATGTGCAAACATGTGCAGGAGGGAGCAAGTGAATGTGTTCTTGTGATACACAGAGATGTGATACACAGATGTGTTCTTGTGATAATGCAAGCTCCTAAGTGTATATTTATCCTCCCTTGCCTGTGTATCTGATGAAAAAGATAAATGTCTGCGTGAGTTGAGTTTTAAATTGTAACGATACAATGACTCAGGTTACATTTTCTTTTAGAATATCATTAGTAATGATGGATAATTCAGCACATTTTACTTGACTAAACTATATATAAAATTTTTTTCTCTCTTACTTCAACATTGAATTACACTGGATTTAAAGAAGTTATTTTTCATTTATGCTGGCGCAAGTGAAGAGTGAACCAAGCCCTAAGAGAACATTTTTCTACTTGAAACTAAGCTTTTTTTTTTTTTTGCGGGTATGACCCTGCTTCCATTTTTGGGTATGTGCAGTGACTACTATAGAGTTTTGGAGCTTATTAAATTATCTGTATTGACTCTTGAGTATTTAGTGAGGGCATCTGAACCTAGACTTCCATAACTATCATTTCCCTCTTTCCCTAGTGTAGAGGCAATCTCTTTCCCTGTAAAGATGAGAAAAATGATCATATCTCACCATAAGTATCACGAGGACATGACTGGGATATGAAAATGTTCTGTTCACCTTATAATCTGACCACTAGTGTATGCTATTGAAACATGACAGGGAAACTACTGGATAGTTATTTGAGAGCATTAACACAAAGCCACTTTGCTAATGAGTTACTCTTTGGAGACAAGCATGTGATTACAGATTAATAAATGAAAACTCAGGTGTCCAATTCCCGTTGCTAATAAGCAAATTTGCCTAGTAGTATTATCCTTCCTAGACTTTGAAAATCTATTACACTATATACAATATCTAAACATGTTGGGCTGGATCCTTAGTGGATGTAGATCAGCATAGCTCCACTAAAGTCAGTGAGTAATGCCAATTTTGCACTAACTGAGCATCTGGTTAATTATTCCATTTAGAAAAGACATTGCTCTCCAAATGTATCTGCTGGAATACATTTTCATTATGTTCCCATTCTGAAATTGTTGGGCCAGATTTTCAAACATGTGCACAGCCATGTTACATGAATCAGTCAGCTAGGTCTGCATTGCTTTGTGGGAGATGTAGTCCTCCAGGGAGCCTAGATTATAGGGGCCCAAACTAAAACTTCCACACTGTATTGCAGTAGGGAAATGCAGTTTAATATTGATCTGACTCAACTTTTGGGTCAATTCAACAAATGAAATTAAACATTTCAATTTCAGTAATGTCAAAATGTTTAGTTTTCATTGGGAAAATATCAAAATGAAACATTTCAAAATCCATTTTTTATTTTGGAATGTCTCTTCCATGAAAAGTTTTGAAATTTTAACTCTGTCCTCTTTCAAGATCAAAACCATTTGGAAATGTCAGCATTTCCTGTGATCTGGGATGAGAATTCTGAATTTCAGCTCTAATTCTAAACATTTAATATCTGAGTCTAATGGACTCTGGTCTTGCCCTCCCCTGGCTCACTTGCTTAAATTTGAATTTCTTTTCCTCTTTTACATTTTTTCTTCCCTCTCCTTCCCATTATTCTTCTTCCTACACCTCTTGATAGCTTTCCAGGCCACTGTGAAAACAATGCTAACCTTAATTAGCTGCTGGAGTAGACAGAGTTAATGTGAACTCAGAAATATTGTTCCCTTCCTGTTTCTATCTCTACTCTAGAAGCTTCTCTGGTTAGAAGCAACCTGCAGCATGAAGGGCCTGTTTGTATCCTGTCGTCTTGTTCTTCAATAAAGTTCAGACACAGTTTCATTTCTATCTGTTTCTGCTTGTTGTCACGCCCTCTTCAGGGGCTCTAGACAGAAGAAAATATCCCTGATCAGCACAATTGTTTAATGGATTGTGAACAGGCAGAGTCAGAGAAAACCTTCTCTGAAAACTCAGAGTGCCTTAAAGATTAGGAATTGGACCTAGAAGTGAAGGAGGAATCAGTAGAAAGTGAAGAACATTACTTCAATGTACTCTGGACAGCTGGTTCCATTTGACAGGGTATCTGCTATGCATTGTACAATCTGTCTCTGTCAGGCCTGGATGGGCAGCACTGAGTAGGGAGTTCTGCAGTCCAATCTGGAGTTGATGAATGGATCAAAATTGCTAGATTATTTTCTGAGAGACTGGATTGGTACATGTTCTTTTCCTAATAACACATGGAGATCAGATCTCTATGCTCATATTGTTACATCTCTTAGCTACCTTTAATATAACTGATCATAAGATTTTATTGACTTGTTTGTGAATTTTAGTAGGAGTAGATGGTGTTATGAGGGACAGATTCACACCCAAAAAAAAGAACTGCAGCTAGAACATTTTGGGGCCTTGGCTGTGCAACATCTTGTATAACAGGATGCAGACTAGTCAGCATCAGGTTAGAGGGCAGATCCCAGTGACAAAAGATAAAGAAGCAGTCAGATCTGCAGCACTGTTTGTAATGTCTCAGGTATATGGAATAAAAGTTTGTTACTGTAAAGCCTCAGGGATTTCTGTGTCTTATTGACAGAACCAGACTATCATGTCAGAAGTAAACTTCTTTAAATAACTAATAAAATCATCCAAAGCACAGGACTGGGTGGTGTTGGGGGACTTCAACTATCCAGACATCTGTTGGGAAAATAAAACAGCAGATTATCCAGCAAGGTCTTGGAATGTATTGGAGACAATTTTTTACTTCATAAAGGTGGAGAAAGCTACTAGGGGAGAGGCTGTTCTAGATCTGATTTTGACAAATAGGAAGGAACTGGTTGAGAATTTGAAAGTGGAAGGCAACTTTCGTGAAAGTGATCATGAAATGGTAGAGTTCATGATTCTAAGGAACGGTAGGAGGGAGCATAGGTGCTGACTCTGTGAGTGCTCCAGGGCTGGAGAACCCACAGGGAAAAATTATCGGGTGCTCCGCACCCACTAGCAGCCAAGCTCCTCCTGCCCCCCAACCAAGCGCACCACATCTCTGCTCCTCCCCTTCCCTCCCAGTGCTTCCTGCAGCCTAACAGCTGTTTTTGAGGCACTTAGGAGTTTCTGGGAGGCAGGGGGAGAAATGGGAATATGGCATACTCAGGGGAGGAGGCGGAGAAGAGGCGGGGTAGTAACTTGGGGGAAGCTGGTAGAATGGAGTGGGAAGGATGCGGAGCTGGGGTTGGAAAAGAGGGGGTGAAATGGGGGTGGGATGAGGGCAGTGCAGAGATGAGCCAGGAGTGGGGAAATCACCCCCCCGGCCAGAGGGGAAGTCGGCCCCTATGGGAGGGAGAACAGCAAAATAAAGACAATGGATTTCAAAATTTTAGCAAACTCAGGGAGTTGGTAGGTAAGATCCCATGGGAAGCAAGTTTAAGGGGAAAAACAATTAAAGACAGTTAGCAGTTTTTCAAAGAGACATTATTAAGGGCACAAGAGCACACTATCCCATTGTGTAGTAAAGATAGGAAGTATGGCAAGAGATCATCCTGGCTTAACAAGGAGATCTTCAATGATCTACAAATCAAAGAAGAGTTTTACAAAAAATGGAAACTAGGTCAAATTACAAAGGATGAATATAAAAAAATAACACAAGTACGGAGGGACAAAATTACAAAGCCCAAAGCACAAAATGATATCAAACTAGCTAGAGACATAGAGAGTAACAAGAAAATATTCTACAAATACTTTAGAAGTAAGAGGAAGACCAAGGACTCAGTGAGGGAGGAAAAACAATAACAGAAACTGTGGAAATGGCAGAGGTGCTTGATGACTTCTTTGTTTCAATTTTAATCAAGAAAGTTGGTGGTAATCGGCTGTTTAACATAGTGAATGCCAGTGAAAATGAGGTAGGATTAGAGGCTAAAATAGGGAAAGAACAAGTTAAAAATTACTTAGATAAATTAGATGTCTTCAAGGCAGCCAGGGCCTGATGAAATACATCCTAGAATACTCAAGAAGCTGACTGAGAAAATATCTGAGCCATTAGCTATTATCCTCAAAACGTCATGGCAGATGGGAAAGATTCCAGAAGATTGAAAAATGGCAAATATAGTGCCCAACTACAAAAAAGGGAAATAAGGAAAACCTAGGGAATTACAGACCAGTCAGCTCAATTTCTGTATCTGGAAAGATAATGGAGCAAATAATTAAGCAATCAATTTGCAAACATCTAGAAGATAATAAGGTGAGAAAATAAGTCAGCATGGATTTTTCAAGAACAAATTGTGTCAAACCAACCTGATAGCTTTCTTTGGGTATGTCAACACTACGGGATTATTCAGATTTTACATAAACAGGGTTTGTAAAACAGATTGTATAAAGTCGAGTGCATGCAGCCACACTAAGCACATTAATTTGGCGGTGTGTGTCCATGGACCGACACTAGCATTGATTTCCAGAGCACTATACTGTGGGTAGCTATCCCATAGTTCCCGCAGTCTCCCCTGCCCACTGGAATTCTGAGTTGAGATCCCAATGCAAAAACAGTGTCGCAGGTGATTCTGGGTAAATGTCGTCACTCAATCCTTCCTCCGTGAAAGCAATGGCAAACAATCATTTTGCACCCTTTTTCCCTGGATTGCCCTGGCAGACGCAATAGCATGGCAACCATGGAGCCCATTTTGCCTTTTGTCACTGTCACTGTATGTGTACTGGATGCTGCTGACAGACGCGGTACTGCAGTGCTGCACAGCGGCATTCATTTGCCTTTGCAAGGTAGCAGAGACGGTTACCATCCCTACTGCACCACCTGCCATGCCATTGTAAATTGGTGATGAGATGATGATTATCAGTCATTCTGTACAGTCTGCTGCTATCAGGGATGCTCCTGGCTGGCCTCACTGAGGTCATCCGGGGGTGCATGGACAAAAATGGGAGTGACTCCCTGGGTCATTCCCTTCTTCATGTTATGTCTAAAAATAGAGTCAGTCCTGCCTAGAATATGAGGCAAGTGTACTAGAGAACCAGAGGGCACAGCCGCTCCGTGTCAGAGCCCCAGAGATCCCGCAGAAATGATGAGCTGCATGCCTTTCTAGGGTGTGCACCTTCAGCAACCCCACCAGTTGCTTCCCTCCTCCCCTAGCCCTCCTGGGCTACCGTGGCAGTGTCCCCCCATTTGTGTGATGAAGTAATAAAGAATGTAGGAATAAGAAACTCTGACTTTTTAGTGAGATTAAAATGAGGGGGAGGAAGTCTCCAGCTGCTATGATAGTCCAGGCAGTACAGAATCTTTTCTTTAGACATGAAAGGGAGGGGGGAACTGATGGAGCTCAGCCCCCAGTTGCAATGATGAAAATGGTTACCAGCCATTCCGTACCATCTGCCGGGAATGACTGGGAGTCATTCCCATTTTTACCCAGGTGCCCCTGGCCAACCTCACCGAGGCCAGCCAGAAGCACTCACAGGCTGATGATGACGACAGATAGCAATCATATTGTACTGTCTGCCATAGGGAAAGGGATGCTGGTGTTCAGCGCTGCAGCACCCCATCTACCAGCAGCATGCGATAGACATAGGGTGACATTGAAAAAAGACGAGAAACATTTTTTCCCTTTTCTTTTTTGGGGGGGGAAGGGTGTAAATTGATGACATACACCCTGAAACACCCAGGAAAATGTTTTTGACCCTTCAGGCATTGGGAGCTCAGCCAAGAATGCAAATGCTTTTTGGAGACTGCGGGGACTGTGGGATAGCTGGAGTCGTCAGTACCCCCTCCCTCCCTCCATGAGCATCCATTTGATTCTTTGGCTTTCCGTTACGCTTCTCACACAGCACTGTGCTGTGGACTCTGTCTATCATAGCCTGGAGATTTTTTCAATTGCTTTGTCATTTCGTCTTCTGTAACGGAGCTCTGATAGAACAGATTTGTCTCCCCATACAGCAATCAGATCCAGTATCTCCCATATGGTCCATGCTGGAGCTCTTTTTTGGATTTGGGACTGCATCGCCATCCATGCTGATCAGATCTCCACGCTGGGCAAACAGGAAATGAAATTCAAAAGTTCGCGGGGCTTTTCCTATCTACCTGGCCAGTGCATCCAAGTTCAGATTGCTTTCCAGAGTGGTCACAATAGTGCACTGTGGGATACAGCCCGGAGGCCAATACCGTCGATTTGTAGCCACACTAACCCTAATCCAACATGGCAATACCGATTTCAGCGCTACTCCTCTCTTCAGTTAGAAGTGCAGAAATCGATATAAAGAGCCCTTTATAGCGATATAAAGGGCCTCATGTGGACAGGTGCAGGATTAAATCAGTTTAACGCTGTTAAATTTTGTTTAAACGCGTAGTGTAGATCAGGCCTTTGACAGGGTAACAAGCCTTGTGGATGAGGGGAAGCAGTAGACATGGTATACCTTGATTTTAGTAAAGCTTTTGATGCTGTCTTGCATTACCTTCTCATAAACTAAGGAAATTCAATCTAGATGGAGCTACTAAAAAGTCGGTGCAAATCTGGTTGGAAAACCATTCCCAGAGAGTAGTTATCAGAGTTCACATTCATGCTGTAAGAGTATAACGAGTGGGGTCCCACAGGGATCAGTTCTGGGTCCAGTTCTTTTCAATATCTTCATATATGATTTATCTAATGGCAGAGAGAGTACACTTAAAGTTTGCAGCCAATACCACGCTGGAAAGGGTTGCATGGGCTTTGGAGGATAGGATAAAATTCAGCATGATCTGGAGAAATGATCTGAAGTAAATAGGATGAAATTCAATAAGGACAAATGCAAAGTGCCCCACTTTGGAAGCAAAAACCAGTTGCACACATGCAAAATGGGAAATGACTGTCTAGGAAGGCGTACTGTGGAAAGGGATCCTGGTGTCATAGTGGCTCACAAGCTAAATATTAGTCAACATTGCAAAAAAAGTGAACATCATTCTGGGATGTATTAGCAGGACTGTTGTAAGCAAGACACGAGAAGTAATTCCTCTGTGCTGATTAAGCCTCTACTGGAGTATTGTGTCGAGTTCTGGGCACCACATTTCAGGAAAGATGTGGACAAATTGGAGAAAGTCCAGAGAAGAGCAACAAAAATGATTCAAGGTGTAGAAAACATGACCTATGAGGGAAGATTGAAAAAAATGAAGTTGTTTAGTCTGGAAAAGGGACAGGGGCAGCTCTATGTTTTTTGCTGCCCCAAGCGCAGCAGGCAGGTGGCTTTCAGCGGTGCGTCTGTGAGCGGTCCACTGGTCATGCAGATTTGGCAGTGCACCTGCGGGTGGTCCGCTGGTCCCGCGGATTCGGCAGCATGCCTGCGGGAGGTCTGCCAGTACGATGCCGTCGGCGTCCCCACCACTGAATTGCCACCGAAGCCACGGGACCGGCAGACCTCCCACAGGTGCGCCGCCAAAAGCCGCCTGCCTGCCACCCTCACTGTGACCAGCAGACTGCCACCCTCGGCTTGCCGCCCCAGGCATGCGCTTGCTGCGCTGGTGGCTGGAGCCACCCCTGAGAAGGGAAGACAGAGGAGATATAAGTTTTCAAGTACATAAAAGGTTGGAAGGAGAAAAATTATTATTAACCTCTGAAGATAGGACAAGAAGTGATGGGTTTAAATTGCAACAAGAGAGGTTTAGGTTGGATATTAGGAAAAACTTCCCAACTGTCAAGGTGATTAAGCACTGGAATAAATTGTCTAGGGAGGTTGTGTAATCTCCATCTTTGGGGGGGTTTAAGAGCAGTTTAGACAAATACCTGTCAGGAATGGTCTCGATAATATTTATTCCTGTCATGAGTGCAGAGGACTAGACTAGATGACCTCTCAAGGTCCCTTCTAATCCTATGATTCTATGCCCCTGGAAGGACAAAGCAACCAGCAGATCTGGTTGTTAGATTTAGCTAATCAGACAAAATAAACACAAACCTCAGACATGACAGGCAGCCAGATTTCAGTTCCTGGACCCATGGACACAGAAGGGGATGTCTTCAACAGTTAGCTCTTCTTCAGAGCACAATGCTAAAATTATAAAATTGCCACAGGTCTGAATGAAAATGATAGAAGAATAAGAGCTGAAACACTGCTGTCAGTAATGGGAAAAGAATGGCCCATGCTTCAGCAGCACCTGGACATGTCACCGGCAGACTGCAATGATGCCTCCAAAGTTTTGGAGACACTCCAAAATCATTTTGAACCTATGCTAAATGCTATATATGAATGCTATCTCTTCAGCAAGTGGGAGCAAGCATCTCCTGAAACTATTGACCTGTATATTGCCAAGCTGTCCAAAATGGTAGATTCACGTGAGCACTACATTTTCAAAGAGGGGTTGATAGGAAATTGTTTAGTCATAGGAACCCAAAGACAAGCGAACTCAGAAGAGAATGCTCAGAGACCGCATGTTAACACTAATAAGGGCTATAGAAATAGGTAAAGTGAGCAAACAAGCTCTCGCTCACATGGAGATGATAAACTCTTGTTGCATAAGTACTGTTCTAGTATTTGCTGTTTTAATTTTTTTATTACAGAACCAAATTTTGTTACTTAGGAATTCTGTCTTAAACAGGAGAAGAGGAAGGTCTGAGAGCAGCTTCTCACCCACAAGAGGGAGCTGCAGCTAGAATCTCTAAAGGTCTGAGCTACGCAACATCTCATTTAAAAACTGTAGAATAATCAGCAGTAGGTCAGAGGACAGATCACTCTGATTAAAAAATAAAGAAACAGTCAGTACTGTTTGTAACATCTCAAATGAATGGAATAAAGGTCTGTTACTGTAAAGCCTCAGGGGTTTCTGTGTCTTATTGACAGAACCAGAACAGATGAGCCTGCCCTTTAGTGACTTCTGTCCCTTCAGAGATAGAAATAATAGCAAGAAAAACCTCTAATTACTCATGAAAGGGGCTTGAATAATCTACTTTGGCCCAGGCTAAACAATGCTTTGAGAAGTGAAGGAAAGATGTTCTCAGTGCAGGCATGATCAAAGTCTTGGCCACCTGCTTTAATTGTTCCCTCATCCTATAAACACGTGCTTTCTTAGACTGAGTTTTAAACAGCTGTTTTTTTTCATCCAGTGCATATCTCACAGACACTGACATCTGAGTGATGGTATTTGCTGCCTCATCTGAGAAAATGTATAGCTGCTTGTCATCACAGAAATCATATGCACATATAGGTTTCACAGTCTGCAGTACATACAAAAAGGCTTGGTCTGTTTCTCTCACATATATAGAATAATGAGCATCAAAAAGTAAATTAGGACCAAATTTTACAGTCCTTTCTCAGTAAGACTCCACTGGAAGTTATATATGAGTTATGATGGCAGAATGTGGCAATAATAGTAAACCAAGAAGAGCAAACAGTCCAGTGTTTTTAAATTTAGGACTTTAATAGCCTTACACTGATGTTCCCAGAATCTTCCTGAATCAAGAACAGGTGGTGGCACCACCTGGTACACTCTTGCTAATGAAGACAACATAATTTTGTCTCTAGGTAATTTTCACTTCCAAATGCCATTTCTAGTGATGAAGGTCTTCAGCACTAATTTCACTTGATGTTATAAGTTAGAATAACCAAAGTAATTAGAATGTATCACCAGCTAGTTGCTGGCCAAATGTAAAGATTTTTTGGAATTTTATACAAAAGTAAAAGTATCTGCACAGAATAATCTCTCTAACTATTACTGACCCAGAGTTATTAAAAAACAAAGAAACAAAACTTGTTACAATTCACTGAAGCCAACACCTTTGCATGTTAATTACAGCTAAAATAAAATTATGGTCTTTTTATAAATGCTGGAAAATAGGGATTATAGTTAACATATTTAATATTTCATGACTATTAAGGGAATGCAGGAATTCTTTATCATTGTTAACTGTCTGGAGACTACAGAGGTATACAGACATGTCAAAAGGACTAACTGTCAGTTCAATGCATCTGTGGGACTACTCAGGAGCTTAAAATGAAAAACATGTTTCAGTGCTTTGCTGAATCAGGGTCTTGGGGTCCAATCCCAAACCTACTCAAGTTAATGGCAAGAATCCCTTTGGCTTCAGTGATGTTTCGATCAGGACCTTAATGAGGAAATATGGACTGTGATGCTTTCACACTGACAATGACACCCATTTCTGTATCTGTATTTTATATAATATTGAGTTACATTGACTTACATTTATAAAGAGTCTTGTAGCACCTTATAGACTAACAGACGTATTGGAGCATAAGCTTTCATGGGTGAATACCCACATTGTCAGACCCATGCGTGTTCACCCACGAAAGCTTATGCTCCAATAAGTCTTTTAGTCTATAAGATGCCACAGGATTCTTTGTCGCTTTTTACAGATCCAGACTAACACAGCTTCCCCTTTGATAGTTACATTTATAAGTGTTTGCAGGATCTTGTGCACTAGTGTGGAAAAAAATGAGACAAAGGTCTCTATCTTACACATGTTGAACTCAGTAGTAAAGCTCCCATTCCCTTTAATGATGGAGTATCAGTACCAAAATGAACATGGAAACCTACTTGTCATATGGACTAAGTTACTTAGCCTATTAGCCCTTAAACTTTCCAGATGCCATTGATAACTAGTCAATGTTTTCCTAGTATTTGCAGCATTTCTTGACACTGCTGCAGATACTAAAATAACCTTGACTAGTATAGAATCATAGATCATTAGGGTTGGAAGGGACCTCAAGAGATCATCTAATCCAACTCACTGCTTGAAGCAGGACCAATCTCTAAATGGTTTCCTCAAGAATTGAACTCAAAGCATTGGGTTTAGCAAGCCAACGCTCAAACTGCTGAGCTATCCTTCCCCACTATAGTATAGTATAGTATGTATAAACACTTAGTATATTATTCAATATTATAATAAGCATAAATAAGTAATAGACTAGTATACTAAGCATAAATAAGTAATAAGCCAATTATACTAAAGCAAAAAAATGGAAAGTTAAAAGCATCCAGTGTGCATGCCAAATGGTAATTTCCACACATTTAACATACATTAAATTAATTTAATGTATACTTTAGGCAACTAGTTTTGAAAATTTGACCCTCTATGACTTCTTTATGATGTTGGATGGAGTATTTTATAACAGATTTTATATTCTAGAGGCAGCAGGCAGAAAAAAAGTACTAGTTTCTTTTGGATTTTATAGTATATTGCTTTAAGGGAAGAGATTGAAGGGGAATTTTTTTTAAAAAAGAGAAACTAAATCTATAATAGTCATTAATTGAAAAATATTTTAACTTCAAAATATTTTACTTTAGGATGGGATGGAGGATTTTGCTGCTTCTCACATTCTGCTAACTTCATTTTAGGATGATTTACAGGGTCTCAGAGGCTCCTTCAGTCATTGGTGAAGTTACAGCAATCATCATGATCATCTATTCCAGGGGTAGGCAACCTATGGCACATGTGCCAAAGGTGACACGCGAGTTGATTTTAAGTGGCACTTACACTTCCTCGGTCCTGGCCACCGGACTCTGCATTTTAATTTAATTTTAAATGAAGCTTCTTAAATATTTTAAAAACCTTATTTACTTTACATACAATAGTTTAGTTATATATTATAAACTTATAGAAAAATACCTTCTAAAAACATTAAAATTTAATACTGGCACGCAAAACCATAAATTTGAGTGAATAAATGAAAATTCTGCACACCACTTCTGAAAGGTTGCCGACCCCTGTCCCAACACCAAGGTTGGGTAGGACTGACTTTTGTCAGTCTCTTGGCTTAGACTTGAGCTGGCTGATAGTCTAGAAACTAAGTTACAGCAATGGGGCAGTACAAATATTGCTTTGTAGCCTCAGGGGAGGATTCCTCCCCAGTAAAGTCTGTGTTTATTTGTTTTTCCTCAGTCTTCAGAAAATGAACTTACATCAGGCAATGGGGAGAAGGTTTGTGCATTTTGATTGAATAGGGCCCATAATTGTTCACAACCCTGTAAGTATATATTTGTACCAACTTATTTTAAAAAAGCGAATAAAATTACTGACAAATTTCATACATTAATGCAGTTAAAAACCATTGAATTATAAAAACTTGAAAGTTCATTAACATTCCAACAAATGCCTGGTATACAGCAACACGTGGAAACACAGCAAATCTCTGTCACTTTGTGAATATTCACAAATATAATCCAGTGCATTTTTTTAATTCATTTCTAGCCATGGACTGGGCTGTAGAATTTATTAATTTCATTAATTTGCTCAAACGGTAATTTGCTATTATCTATTTAGCTTTCAAATCAAATTTCAATGTTCCTCATCTGAAAACTCCTCTTTGGCTTCACACAAATTGGAGGTGAAAATAGGAAATGTATTGACTTTCCATTTATCTACCAAAAGAGTGTTTAATTTCCCCCATCAACTCACCAATGATTTCACCAAGGCTGAGAATTTTTCATACAGTTCTATTCAATCTTCTGAAGAGGGGTTGTTTTACGATGCAATAGCAGCCACAAAAGGAGGAGACACCCTTTTAAATGAGTTCAAAGGTAACACAAGATTGGGAGCAATTTTTTTATGTTAAGTTAAATACCTTTAAAATAACTGTATCTTACACTTTCAGGACTAAGTTTTCAGAAGAGCTCAGCTCCCATTTAGAGATGTAAAATAAATTGAAACTCTGGCTCTAATAGTGAGTGCTGACTTGGCACATTTGAAAATATGGCCGTCAAATGACTAAAAAAACTGGATAACATGAGGAGACACTTGAATCCACTCATCTCCTTTAACTATATTTAAAAATATGGGATTAGCATCTCATTTTTCTTGGGAGATGCTCTCAACTTGTTAGTTTCAGTTGGGAAGAAAAATTACACAGACAGATCCTTGTGTAGGAAGATATTAGCCCTGTGCAGGATTTCTGTAGAGTGCTTCTTTCTAGTTTATTGATATTACACAGTAACGTTAGCAAAGAAAAGAAGTTTAAAACAAAAAAAATTTTCTTCCTCACAAGATGACAACTAAATTGACAGAGGTTTCTTTCTCTTAGTACATAAAACACGTAAGATTCTGTAATAAACCCCATGAACAGTTGCAATCTGTTTTGCTTCTGGGACATGAACCAAAGTCCATTGCAGTCATTGGGACTCATTTCAATGACCTTTGGATCATGTCCATAAAGAGCTCAAGAAATAGATTAGAGAACTCTCTCTTTTCAAATAAGCTGCTGAACTGTAGTGTAAGATGTGCTATCCATGCACTTGTGAACTGTATTTCAGGATACAGTTGCCAAAGCTGTTCAAGTTTTTCCAAAGCAATTTATTACATCTGATGAACAACAGCTGTTTAAATGAAAATTGCATTCACATGCATAAAATGTAGTCAAGCAATCTTGGGTTAAATATGAAAATAAAGGTCTGTGTGCTGTTTTGTTGTAGCCTTGATGGTCCCAGGATCTGAGAGAGAAAAAGGGGGGGAGATAATATTTTTTATTGAACAAACTTCTGTTGTTAGAAGAGATAGACAAATGTTCAAGCAAAAGACTAGTTGATGTTTCGTCAACAGATATTGATCCAGTAGACAATATTAGCTCATCCACCTTGTCTCTCTGAAAATAAAGGTAAGTTATATTCATATTCAGTGCATGCCACAAATGGTAAGTAAGGAGCTGAATAAATATGTACTTCCTTAGTTCCTAGTGGAAGTGGTTGAGAAAGAAGCATATCTCCAGCTTACTGGACCCAGAGGTATCATTTTCTATTTGAACAGCTTGGGAAACAGATTGCTTACATTAACATGCTTTTTAAAGTAAAAAGCCTGGCACAGTACCCAGAGCTCACACATCATAATCTTCTAGGGCTTCAGCTTTTGTCCCAGTTTGTCTAGCTGGTCCCAGTGTCTCATGATGATAAATAGAGTGTTTTATCTTTCATTCTACATTTAATGAGAGTTGTAAACATGTGTTGTTCTTTACATAAGAGTTGGTGGAATGGTAATAAAATATCCAATAAAATGGTTTATTGGTATCCTAGGACATTTGGGCAGAGATCGCCAAATGACTTGAAATGTGAAAGAGGAGGTGTGGATCTCCAATTCACAACAAGCAATCTGACATTATCACTGAAACACTACAACAGTTATTGTTCCAACTCTTTAAACTAAGTTAATTACTGATCCTGATCCTATAGAATGTTGATTCCCTCTTCAACAGCCATTGGTCATCAAGGTTCAAAACCTATACAGATTGTCCAAGAGTGGCCCAGTCGAAATCCAGCAGAGATTAATCTTTACACTTTCTTAACAGTATCAAAAAAATTAAATAATCAAAGAATTTAAAAATAAAATCACTGGGTCAGTGACATTTCATTCTTTTGTGTGTGCACGTTTCACAAAGTTTATCAATGTGTAAAAACTCAGAGCCGAAGTCCCTGGCAATGTAGTCTGGTGAAAAAGAGGACTGTGCTGGAAGGCAGGAGACTGTAGTCTATTCCTTACTCTGTCGCTGTCCTGATGTGAAACTTGGGCAAGTCATTTATCTCTGCCTGTAGTTTTCCTCCCATCCCGTCTGCCTTGTCTATTTAGACTAATCTAGTTGGGGCACAGAGTGCCTCTCGCTACATGTTTTATATAGTACCTGGCTCTGACCCCCTATATTGATTGTCTCTAAATGCTACTGTAATATAAATAATTACACTAAGACCTATGGTAAACAAATATTGAAGTTACAAAGTCAATCACACAAAACATTAGGAAATCCTAGAAAGAAGGTCAACTGTACAATCTTAATTTGCCCCCTTGTGCTTATGCATGATGACAGTATTTTAGTTACATGATCACATAGATTTTTTTCCACAGGATTCTGGCATATTCAGCATAGGTGCCAATTCCGTAGGTGCTCCAGAGCTGGAGCACTCATTGGAAAAAAAATAGTGGGTGCTGAGCACCCACCAGCAGCCCCCCTACCAGAACCTCCACCTCCCCCAAGCGCCTCCTGCCTGCTGGCAGACCCCACCAATCAGCGCCTTTCCTGCTCTCCTATTGCCTACCACCTGCTGCCGACCAGCTGTTTTGTGGCGTCAGGGAGCACTGGGGCGGGAGGGGAGTGGAGCAAGGGCACATCGTGCTTGAGGGGAGGGGGCATGGAGATGGGAAGAGGTAGGGAAAAGGTGGAGGGGGTGAGGCCTTGGGGGAAGGGGTGGTGTGGAGGGTGAGGCCTGGATGAAGCCGGGGGAGGAGCACCCCCCGGCAGATTAGAAACTCTGCACCTATGACATTCAGTGCATACAATAAACAGTACTCAATTAATGAGCAGCTATTCAATATTTTGTTAATCCTCATCATTCAAAATTTATGCCTTATTTATTACATATGAGACAAATCCTGGTCTGAATATAGACATTAATTTCCCCATGGGCTTTTCTATAGTGTTTGTCATAATAATATCTGAAAGTTTGACAAACTTTAATGCTTTTATTTTCACAACACCCCAGTAAGGTCAAGTCTTGGTATTATCCCTATTTTACAGGTTGTGAACTGAGACGGGGAGATTAAAATCAAGAATATCTACTAAATTAGCTGCCCAAATTCAGACCCTTAGGATCTACTTTTTTCAGAGTACTTAGCATTTTATATCACCTTCTGTTCAAAGCTCAGTTCCCACTGAGTGCTTGCCTCGTGTGTTTGAAGTTCCTTACTCATAACATGAGGAATACATAGTTAATAACCACCAGAAAAAGTTTGATTTAAATGACTTGCCGAACTTCATATAGGAACTCTGTAGCAGAGGCACGGATAGAATCCAGTATCTCAGTACAACACTCAGCTGCCTTAACCGTAAGACCATCTATTCTCTTCCTACAGTCCCCTACATCATTCACTACGCATCTTCTAACTTCTACAGCTAATATTTCATCCCCAGAGCAGCTCTAACTTGTGAATGGAAAGAGGCAGGGTCTTGTGGAAAAACTAGTATGCGGACATGGAATTAAAGACTTATAATGCAGTCACACAAAGAATCAAATTATGATTGCATCGGCAAAGTACATGTCATCTGGTCCTAATATTCCATTTATTTGAACGGATGTTTCATTTACAATTTCTGCTGAAACATACACACTGTCTGGTAATACTAATGGGTTAAGTAGGAGTGCTATGACTACCACCACACTTTGTAGAGGAGGACAAAAATTCAGGGCTAGTCTACACTGGCCACAGCAGCGCTTTAATGTGGCTTGTGTGGTCGCAGCAGATCGCTGGAAGAGAGCTCTCACAGCGCTCTAAAACGACCACCTCCATGAGGGGCATGGCTCCCAGTGTTTGTGTACTGTCTACACTGGTGCTTTACAGCGCTGAAAGTTGCTGCGTTCAGGGGGGTGTTTTTTCAGCCCCCTGAGCAAGAAAGTTGCAGCGCTGCAAAGTGACAGTGTAGACAAGCCTTCAAGTTCTTGTTCTCTCTCTCTCTCTCTCTCTCTCTCTCTCTCACACACACACACACACACACACACACACACACACACACACACACACACACACACACACACACACAGTAAAATTCTATTGATTGACATAATGTGTTTAAAATAATCAGGTCCTTGTGTTGTTTGTCCTGTTCCCAACCAGGGTAGGGTTGCTTCCAGAAAGTCCTTTAGATCAGCCTGATTAGTAGAGCAATGGGTTATTTTCAGCAAGATGATACAGGCATGAAAGGATGAGTCATACTGATTCTTCATGTGTCTTAGTAGACTGCTGAGGCACTATGGAAACGTACCACCTACATTCATTCCATTGATTTAAATGGAATGCGTCTAAAATGACAACAGCACACCAGGTGCTGTTGAGAAACATCAGTAAAAGGATTAAATAGTCCTGATATTGCATCAATTGGTTTAACATTAATTTTTAGTTGCCTAATGTTTCACAAGACATAGTATCAGTTGGGGTTGTTCTTACAGTACATTAATGCAGAAAATCTACAAGTTGCAGTAGTATTTTGACAGGCAATAATCAAATTTTCCTATTGACTTCAATAGCCATTGGATCGGGCTGCAAATCCCCAGGAGAGATAGGCAGAGTATTCACAGTGAACAATTCATTTGACAAATTTTTCCCTCTTTTTAATTCATGAATGGGTTGTGAATACAATTTTTTTTTACAAATTTGTTCTTTATTCAAAATTACTACTAGAAAAATTCTTGCGAATATATTTCAGCCTAGAGATTGTGTGCACTCTATTGACAGCATGTTTCACTAAATCCCTTAGTTGTTATTAGTCATAGTACTCACATGACCTTGTTTCTGCTTCTTAATTAATGTAATTAATGTAACTGCAATAAAACAGAGCAGTTTGTAGAGTTAGAAAGAGCAAGGCTAGCTAGATAAAGCAATTTCTGGGACATTTTAAACTGTTTCCTTTCTGGGCCACTTGACTCAAGCCTTGCCTGGCACATCACTGCAAAACTGAGGCTATTGTAATAGCCTAAGCTGGGGTAAAATTAAAACATTAGTTATAGTCAGTGGTGAACCAACAAATAAATTAAGGCTGCACATCACTTTTTATAATAATCACCAGTTTTTATTTGCCTATGACCTTGTGAAACTTCATCTCTCTGGCTCAAATTTTCCAGACTTGCTCTGTCTGAGGGTAATTTTTTTTCTAGCCGTTTCATTGAAAATGTGAGCACAAAGACTTGTAGCTTTGAAGACTGAGGTGAGGGGATTTTAAACAATTTCTCTCATCTCGTTCAAACAGAGTAACTCTGTCTGTTCACGCATAGTCTCAGATGCAAAGGATATATGGCCAGCTCCTGATCTGTTTTACTCTGTTGCCTTTGTGACAGGGTTTCGGCCACAGGCAGTTCAATGATCTTTCATGTGAATGGTATGGTCATGTGTGTTGGACTATATAGTGAAGAGACAGCAGCAGCTGCAGAGCAGTCAGTTACTGCCTGAAGCTCAAAGAGTGAGAGCTGGGTGCCTGGCTGGAAAAGCAGCAGGACACTGAACCACTCACAGTAGGCTGGACTAAGCCCAGGAAAGGCTGCTGAAAACCGGGTTCCTGACTGGCTGGAAGAGCAGCAGGACCATAGACAGGTCAGTACTGGCAAGTTGTGCCCTGGGGCTAAGCCCAGAACCTAGCCAGCCTGTGTAAGAGTTGTCTAAAGGACACATACTGATGGTACTGAGATGGGCCCTTGTTGGGCTATTAAAGTAGGCGGTGTCCCATACCAGGGCCATGAGAAAGAATTAGTGACTGTCTACCCTAGAAGGAGGTGCGGGAGAAGAAAGACAATGTGTGTACTAGGCTGGAGAGCTGAGTCACTGGAGACCCCCTGAATAGCCATTGGCCAGAGAGATGCTCGTGAGAGGTGGAAGCCACCTCATTCAAAAATTTGGCCCATCAAGTTAACAACAGAAGCTTTCAGAATGCCCCCTAAAATGATGATGTATTTTTGTTAGCTTGCTTAACTTTCCTGAGGGAGATTTTATTTTCCTTCTCTCTTTCCTTCCTTTGCTAAGACAACACTGAGTGTCCAACAAATGCACAAAAGCAAGGAAAGAGGGAATTGAGCCTGCAACTCTATTTTTAATTAACCTGCCAGTCTGCTATATTATATTGCAGTGCATATGGTGACTCGCTTCATATGATATAGGAAAGAATTTCAGCCTCAATTCCCTGTTTCCTTGGGAATCAGCCCCCTAACATTACTTTTATGCTGGTGATGTTCTCAATTTTTCTGAGAGTTTATCTTAACTATGCTATTGATGTCTAATCTCCTACTGTTCTGTATATATCCAATCTACCAAGAGCAGAATAAAACCTGCCTGCAGTGAACATTCACTTCATGCTGGTTTGTATATTCATTTCAACTGGGAAAGACACTAGATGAGCAAACAGATGCCTTCTAGAGGAAAACAGGTGCACTATACACCCACTTTACATACTGATTGTGCCATTATATCCTCTGACACAATATTGTGGAAGTTAGAGCTGTATACAATGTCTATTTTTAACTAGAAAATTCTCCTTACTCTTTCATTTAGACTCTTTTAGACTACATATTTAAAAAACTGCAAAACCAAATAACCTTCTCCTCCTCAGATTGAGGCCAGCAAATAGTTTTTGCTCCACTTGGCAGTAAGGTTCATTATTGTTTATGGTTTGTGAAACCCCTGAGTAGGTTAACTGGTATTCCTTTCAGAAGTTGTTGGATAACAATATCATGTTCTTGGAGTCAATTAACCAGTGAGAATTGTACTGATAATGTAATGCTTGTACTGTGATATCTCATTCCAAAGCTTTGCTGGGTTCAATTTCTCTGGAAGTGTCCTTGTAACATGGTAGCTGAAGGCTATGGAACTAGTCAGCTCTGATTACTGAAGAGGCACACTTGAATTTGTTCAGGTAAGTCCTCTGTGAAGGTCAGCAGGTAGCTTCAGTGAAAGGGGGAAGCTCGGGTCAGGCTGCACCTACCAGAACCGAGGCTCCAGTCTGGTAGGGCCTGGGAGTAGAGTGAATTGGAAACTGCTGCGCATGAGCAAGGTCCTGCGGAAAGGCCTGGGATGTGGAGGTTTCCTTAGTCTGAGAGCAGGAAAAACCTGGGACTGACCTGACACAAAGATAAAATGGATGGACTGTGTTTGGGCTTTTGAGTTTTATTGTGGAGCTTTACTTAGGTGAATAAACTTGGAGCTCCCAAGGAGTGCTGAATGGACAAGAAAAGCCTTCTGCTTAAGAAGTTCTTTGAGGCAGAAATCGTTAGCAGGGCACTGCACAGGCACCCCTGTCTAGAAGAGGTGACTGATTTAATGCAGGACTGTAATGGGAACTGTCTTTCACCAGTCTTCTCATGCACTTTCAATTGGAGTTCAAGTTATGTTGACGTCTTACACTTCTTAATAGCTTTATAATTCACTTCTGGACTTTTAAATGCAATTGGCCGTACAAAGCAGAGTTAAAACAATTGATGATGTAGAAGTCCCATTTCATGACCTAGGCTGCACTCCAACAGCCTGTGCCACTTTGCTGGTGCAAAACAATCTTAATCTCAGAAAACCCACTACCAGGAGGATCTTCTGCTTGTAGTGATGCACTGCAGTGGCTCCTATGCTATCACCTTCCCTATTGTGGGTGAAGCTGTTTGTGGCTTGAGATTTGGGAGACTTGCCAGGGTACCTAGACCAGTGGTTCCCAAACTTGTTCCTCTGCTTGTGCAGGGAAAGCCCCTGGTGTGCCAGGCTGGTTTGTTTATCTGCAGCGTCAACACGTTCATCCAATCTCGGCTCTCACTGGCCATAGTTCTTGATCCAGGCCAATGGGAGCTGCTGGAAGCAATGCGGGCCAAAGGACTTGTGGCTTCCGCTTCCAGCAGCTCCCATTGGCCTGGAGCAGCAAATCACAGCCACTGGCAGCTGCAATCGGCCGGACCTGCAGATGCGGCAGGTAAACAAACCATCCCAGCCCGCCAGGGGCTTTCCCTGCACAAGCAGAGAAATAAGTTTGGGAACCACTGACCTAGACAATCCTTTACAGCTGTAATGGCCTCTTGGAGTCATGGGCAGCTTCTGTAAAGCAGACTCAATATTAGGAGGTGTGTGAAGGGCATAATCTTTCATCTCCAGTCCTCAGCTGTGCTGACCACTCTTTGGTCATAGTTAGGAGCTGTCCCCTACAAGTTGAAATGTCCCTGGTATTGCACAGAGATGGCAAAAAATGTGGCATCATTGATTTTCTGTTGCTCACATGCCTGGTGGTCTGTCCCAGGGAACTGGTTTGTTTAACAGACTTTATAGGCATCCTCTGCACCAGTGCTATATGCTCCCACCACAGCTGCCAAAGAACATTTAAGCTCGGATTGGCTTCCTTGGCTTTCATCAGCTGGTCATTTACTGCACAAAAGGAAAAGAGATCCATTTAATGGTAGGAGAGAGGTAAGTTACATGTGAAATCCTCCTCAAATCTAAATGTTTCATAGCACAGCATTAGCCTTAATCCTAACGAACAAAGTAACAATACTGCTGTATATTTGTACTTGATTTATCTCAAGACTTTACACTGATGTCAATGGGAGGTTCTGGGTACCAAGCACTGCTGAAAAAAATCAGGACACTCATTTTGGTGCTTAACTATGGAATTTGGGGCCTGACTCTGAACCCATTTTTGACAATTTTGCACTTTTTTATCCTATATTCTGGATCCCTGTACTCTCATTTTAGTACCTCTTCTCTTTTCTTTCTTCAGCTTATGACATGCAACAGCTCTTGACACCTTAACGTTAATGAACAACTTTCAAGAGTTGTATGATATTCATAAACATTTTTTTAGCTTGATCAACTTTTCCACTCACTGTCCCACAGTAGATTGAATACAGCATGGGAATTCAGAAATCTACAAGGCAGACAGTCAATAATATCTATTTGCAAAAGTCTCTTTTGTTTGACAATTTTCCTGAAGACTAGATTCATATGGAGTCTATAGGGACTCCTTTAAGAACTTTATGAATATTTGAAAGGGCATCTGGATCCATGGCTACACAGGGTGATCAATTGCTATGAATTTTTATTTCCCCATGCACTCAATAGGAATGACATGACAGGTATTTATTATCACCAAGCTTCACTTAAAAATATCAGGCTTCTTTATGATGGGACTGAGGGAATCATAAAACTCCCCAATACACACACACACACAAAGAAGTAACTTTATTTAAACTGAGGGTGAAACAACAGATTATTTAATTACCACAATTATAATACAATTGAATGGGTCCCGTTATTTTTAGATGATGAATAGTCCTATCTGAATTCCTGTGTTGCTCCTTTTCGAAGTTTGAAATACAGTTTATGAGTTACTCTGGAGTCTGCACAAATGAAAAAAAATAAAAAGCTTTTTTACACTGATTCAAGATCAAATTAAAAATTGGGGATCTGAAATAGAAATCTCCTTCCTTCCATTTCCCTTCTCTCCCACACCCAGGCTTTTTAGCTACTGCTAATATTTGCCTCTCTCAAAATCTCTGGTTTCAAAGCTATTTAAAAATGTCTCTGTATCGCTGAAAAATTGACTATCATTGTATTGGCTCTCATTTAAGGATACCTCAAATTGCTTCATAAACATTAGCTAACTGACCCTCAATATTCTGATGAGATTAGTGTAGTTTAAATTGATGTAATATTACCTAAAGCACAAAGGGCCTGATCTAATACCTTTTGCAGTCAATGGAAAGATCCCCATTACATCAGGCTCAACGTGCTGTACCTTACACTTAGATGTGCAGAAATGGGGAAGTTACAGCTAAATCGATATCTTCTCTCAGCTGGAAACCCTGCTCCAATCACCAAATATTTCTTCATGGTTTCATAGAGTTTAAGGCCAGAAGGGACCATTAGATCATCTAGTCTGACCTCCTGTATATTACTGGCCATTTCATTTCACCCAGATACCTCTATACCAGTGGTTCCCAAACGTGTTCTGCCACTTGTGCAGGGAAAGCCCCTGGCGGGCTGGGCCAGTTTGTTTACCTGCCTCATCCGCAGGTTCGGCTGATGGCACTGGCTGTGGTTCACTGCTCCAGGCCAATGGAAGCTGCTGGAAGCAGCACGGGCCAAGGGACGTACTGGCTGCCACTTCCAGCAGCTTCCATTGGCCCGGAGCAGCGAACCGTGGCCAGTGGGAGCCAATTAGCCGAACCTGTGGACGTGGCAGATAAACAAACCGGCTCGGCCCACCATGGGCTTTCCCTGCACAAGTGGCAGAACCACTGCTCTGTACTGAGCCAAAATACTTTAGTTAGATTAAAGCACTTCAGTCCTTAGGAGATTCAACTGTGTGCTACCGGCAGAGAACAGGAGAGACCAAGGTGTCACCAAGGCCCTGAAATGGCAGGAAATTGATGAGGCGAGATATGCCCAGATAATTCCTAACCCTAAATCTGACAATCAAAGACCTTGAACATTTGAGCAAGAACCACCAGCCAGCCAATGGTCATCTGAATTGGTAAACCCATGATTGGCTAACTGAATAAATGATGGCTCGTGCTGATTCTCTGCCTGTGCACTTAACACCAGTTCCAGATCCATAATTTTTAAAAATGGAGCTGTTGTGAAAAAAAATGACTGAAGTTAGAATTTTGAAATGTAGTATGGATTTGTGGGTTAGTGACTTTAAATGGGGTAGGAGGGAAAAGGGATTTTACTTATCAGCTACAAGTCTGACTACTGTGTGCTAAGTATGCACAACTGAATATTTAAGTGTATAGACAGGCATTAAAAGATAGATGTCCTAAACATTCATAAGCTAATTAAGTGTACAGCTATTCAAATACATACTGGCTTTCAGTTCCCATTGGTGAAAAGACAGAGCATTTAAGCTACGCTGATCTAATAGAGCTGATTAAAAAGAGACTGGTAAATTCTGCAAGTTTACTTATTTATTTATTGGATTTTCTCTTTAAAAAGAACACTAGGGAAATTAAATAAAAAATATCTGCACTGTTGCAGTGTGCATGTTGTCCAGTTTAAAATGACTTTTAAAACAAAAAAAACAGGTAACAGAAAAAAACAAGTTTTCAATGTCAATGCTAACTGTAAGTTACACATGTGGACTTTTTTCCATTGCTGTTCTTCTTAAATGTTTGATAGACTTCATGCTGTACCCTAAATTTAGAATAGTTCAATTGATTCCAACTTCTTCCTTTATTAGTAGAGAACTGTCTGCTTACTCCTTAACTTGGGCCCAGTTATCTACTCATTCCTGCAATAGTTTACTCACAGTGTCAAAGGGACTGCTTACATAAGTAAAGTTGTGGGTGGGTAAAGTTATCCACATGCACATGTCTTTGCAGGTTTGGAGCCCAAATGAGGCAGATTTCCTACTAACGTCAATAAGATTTCAGCCTGATTAAAGAATATAGGATCAGGCTCATTTTCCAGCACCACCAATTTCTCACTCTTCACAATAGTAGGCATTTTTCTTAAATCATTTCACATAGTCACCTTCAGCTAGGTGATCTCAGATTCTTCTGTCTTCTAAGCTATATTAAAATACAATTCTGTCAGAAAAGTTCTAATCTTGAATACCAATCATAGATCAGATTCTGCCTTACTAGGACTGGATATACTAATTTTAGGTCTCAAGTCTCAGGATAGAGGGTAGGGAGAGAACTTCTGCTTGGCTAGACTTAAATAAAAACTGTGAAGATTAGAATGTAAAAATGTTCATAGAGCCACAAGTCTAGAGCATTTTAAGAAAAATAATTTGGGGAGGAAATAAACCTTTACTACTCCCTAGTTATCTATCTTAGATAGTCATACTACCCATGTTACTATAGAGCTGAGAATCTCTCAATCTTTAATGTATTTCTGCTCACAGCATCCCTGTAAGGAAGGTTAGTAATGTTTCATCATTTTACAGGTGGGAAACTGAGACTAAGTAACTTGCCAGGGTCACACAAATCTATAGCAAAGTAGGAAATCAAATGTAGGTTTCTCATGACACAAGTCAGCACCCTAACATCCAGACCATCTTTTTTTCCTTTCTTTATATTAGTTGCCCGTATGACTTGCTATTGACTACAATTTCTTATTCATTTTCATGAGCAAGTGCAGAAAAAAAAAAGTCTGTAGGCTTTAAATTGCTATATTAATGTCAATACTATCAGTCCAGTGTGTGCGTGTGTGTGTGTATATATATATATATATATATATATATATATATATAAGGAAGGAAACCTGAGATGGAAAGATGTCCCCCCACTCATTTAATAGTTAAGAAGTTTCCATTTAATTCTGGAATGTTAATAAAACCATGGCCATATTTTTCAAAAATTAGATCCTAAATCCATATTCAGGCCTCACTCGTACGCAGTGACTCTGAGTGGGCAGACCTCTTCTCCCATATAAAACCTGAAATGAAACTGTGGGAGCAGGGATCCATTCACCTAGTTTCTTGAAGGATCAAAACTGTAGGCACCTAAGCAGGCCACATATTTGTCAAAACAACTGAGAGCCCAGCAATCTGCTTTGAAGTTCATGGTTGCCAATGAGTGTTACCGCACTTAAAAAATATTAGGTAACTTAATTACAAGGCTAAACATGGATTTACAGCCTAAATTTCGGTACCCAGTTATGAAAAATTTGGCCACTGTATATATAAATTCTCATCTTTTCTATTAATCCCTCTTCTCCTTTCTACTGCAGTTGACAACTCACCTTTCCACCTCCAAAGCCAATGTCTGCCATTTTCCATCTCCTTGCTTTTCTCTTTACACTCTATATCCAGTCTCATAATAACTCATGTGTATAATATCACCCAAATACGTCATGCCATTTCCAGCCTTATTTCAAAAATTCTTCTTCATGACTCGGGATCAGACTCATGCACCACATTTTAAATAATGGCTTCATGGTATTAAAGAGCTGAAATGCATTGCCCGTTTCATGCTGTAGAGATCATTTGTGATTCTGACTGCAGGACCTTGTGAAGAGTTGACATGCAGGAGCGAGGAAGTTAAAATAACAAAAGTCCAGGATTAATGCCTTTGCTCAACATAATAAAGCAGCAGCAGACAATTCACAACAACTCGAGCTTAGTAGTGTTGCCAGAGTCACTAACGTTAGATATTCCTACCAAACTCTGTTTGTGGGTTTTTAAAAATAAGTTAGCCACAAAAAATGTTATATCTTGGTGGTATTTATTACACATGTAATTGTATTGTTAGTTTATTACAGCCCAATTATAAACAAAGAGGAAATAACTAGCTCTGTTACAAACCATTAATTTTCATGGACCAAAGTTGACATTCTACAGATTCTACAGTAATTTGCAAGTCTAATGCAAGCTGTGTTTCCTTCCTTCGCCTCCCACTGGATTCTCTTATTTACAAGTGTCTTGGTTGAATTAATAAACAAACAATCACTGAAATCTTTCATTTTAATTAGCATAAGGTGACATTTGTATAGCAATGTTTAGCCAAGAGATCTGAGTTGCTGTCAGATGGAGGATTAACACTGAAACAATGATCTGAATAAATATATAGTATTTCAAACCAAATTTACTAAACACACAAGGGATCACTCTTTTTTTAGATAAGGCTCTTGCATTTCATATGAGATGGTACAATCCTACTGTTTGGACTGTGATAAATCACTCAGTGTGTTTCTGCTGGGACATAAAACAAGATATTATTCTTAACCCCAGAACTGTCAAGTCCTATTATTTTTGAAGAGGATTGACAGCTTTGGGACTGAAAAGGGATGGTGAGAAACACTCTGCAAGTGCTTTTTTTTAAAAGCATTTTATCTTCAGGTAGTCAGACAGAGGGCACTAAATTTCAGTCACCTTTATTTTTTCAAGAATAAATAAAAGGAAGGGGACTCCATCATGGAAACCAATGACTTTCATTGTTAGCAGCTTAAGGTAGCAAAAATGAGTCTTCATAAGGCAAAAGGAGTAGCTAATTCATGACAGAGCTATCCAACCTTCTAACATAGACAGGTGTAAATATATACCAGTCTATGGCCTCACAGGACTAGAAATTTATCACTATACTGTATTTTGTAACTGCTCGGGGTGCTATACAGAGGTAATTGAGCTAGATTATGGATCCTTCTGCTTCAAAAGAACAGGAACCTACCATTGTACTAAAGTAAAATATTTCATAATATCATTCAAAATGTGTGTGGGGGAGAGGTCACTTGGCTTCACACTCTTTCTACTAACACATGCCTGCAGACACTAGATCCTGGTAACGGCTGTTTCTCTGCAGTGAGTGTATCTGCCTTTTTTTCTCCTCACTATGGTAGTCTATACTCTGAAGCCCAGCTTCTTCACAACCTTTTGTGTCTTTCCCGGTTTGCTGACTTCTGGTTAGTGTTACAGTGCTAGGGAAGCTAAATTTCCTTGAAAAAAAATTTATGCCACCATATATGGTAAATTTGAGATTATAAGTAGTTGAGGTCAAAGACAGAAGCTAATAGAGTACTGGGGCCCTTTATTGGGCCCTTCAGAGGCAATGAGGAAATGGGGAGGGGAGGCGAATGGGAAGTTCACTAAGGCTTTGTCAAGTGGTAGACAGCTAGGAATTACAGAAAGATTGAATATGGGAAGGAATCCGTGAGTCTAATTCCAGATTAGCAAAAAAGTAATGAGGCCCCTAGTGGGTGTTTGCATAGATAGAAAAGAGTCAGAACCACATTGAGGGATTTAAGAGGTATTTGTGATTTCTCATTTCAATCTGATAGAAATTTTAGTTGATAGGAAAAGCTTTAACCCTTTTTTATCCAAATCAATTCCTCCCTCCATCTAAATTGAGTGCTTCATTGAAATTTCCTATCTTAACAGCGAAGTTCAGGTAAAGACTTGTATTCTCAAAAGATTTAAACAGTAGATTCTATAAGGCTTCTTGAGATATTTAATTAGAATACAGTTACCAGGCATCATAGAAAAGACCTCTATCTCTAATGTGCAATACAAACATTTGTTTTCACCTAATGAGCAAGAATTGCAATGAAATTAGACTATCTCTCTAGGGCTTCTGAGAAGACAGGGCAGTCCAAACACTGCTGTAAAATAATATTAAAAATAAATTAAATGGAAGAACAGGGCGTTCTAGGGAAAAACCTGTGGGAAAGGACCAAATATAAATTGGAAATGTCATGACTTATCAATTGGCTCAGGGATGGGATATCATCACTTCATAGAGTTTAAGGCCTTTGTCATGGGGTATTCACTCACCATAGGTGGCACATCCTCCTTGCTGTTCTTCACAATAGCTTTATGATAGGTCTGATACCTCCACTTGCACTCTCTCCCCCCAGGGTTTTCTCTCTTTCTCTCTCATTCTGTGGCCCCTCTTTTGCTCCAGGAGCTGCAGCTTTCTCTTTGTGACTCAGTCCTCCGACTAGGTCACAATGGGGTTTCTCCTTCAAAGTATAGAGTCTCACTGGACCTGCTGTGCAGGCAATACCACCCTGCAATGCCTGGTAGGGGAATTCAGGCCCACCCCATTACTCCAGGTTCCAGCCCAGGGACCCTACAACACATAGCCAAAGTCCACTCAGTCTCCAACCTTGTTGCTCTTTCCCTGGGCTACTTCTTACTCTGCCTCTGTGATACGGTACTAAGCAGAAAACTGCTTAGCCAACCCTTTATCACTCCAGCTAAAATTAGGGGAGGTGAACTGGAGCTGGATAGATCACCTGGCCCTGATTAGGGAAGCTTGAACTACTGCCGCCTCATCAGGATGGGGCTGGGTAAGAGCCACAGAGGAAGTAAGCTGGAAAGAGAAAAGCTGTAGTAGAGGAAAGGCAGGGAGTGGAAGCAGAGAGTAAGAGATCAAGCTTGTCCCCTCTCTTCTGCTGGTGGATTGCAAGAAGGGGATTACATGTGGTGGAAGCACAGCCTGTAAATAAAAGCACCAGGTGGGCACTGCACTAACAGGTATCTGTGTGACTTTCTCAGCCCAGTAGGGGACAGGAGGTCCCTGCAAGTATGCTGCTACACATAGGGGCTTGTCTGGGATTGTGCCAGAGCAGGAGTTTGGCAGTCTGAAATGGAAGAGACCTTGCAGTGACTGATCATGCAGCAGGGAAAGCTGCAGAAGGCGGTACAAACCTTCAAGCACCCCCAGCAGCTGGAGAGGCAGGCCCTGTTCAACTTGCAAGATGAGCAACAGAGGAGCCTGCAAGGTTTTATTCGGGAGCACACCACTGTTCAACATCAGCTCCTGCAGAAAGTAATGCATCCCCTAGTAGGGGATGGCATGGGGGCACTGGGCTTGGGACTATGTAAAATGGGCCCAACAGAGACCCTGATGCCTTTCTAGGCACTTTTGAATGGGTAGCTATGGGGACAGGATGGGGCAGGACAACTGGGCCTGCAAGTGGCTTCCTACCTGGCTGGCAAAGCCCAAGCAGCCTATATGGCCCTGAGTGAGGAACAGGCCAGGAACTAGGACACAGTAAAAGTGGCTTTCCTACAAAGCCTCCCCAAGAGGACAAGGGTATGGGTGAGATGGCACCAACTGGGCACGGTGGAGGCCACGGTAAAGCTAACAGAAGAGTATGTGGAGGCAGATTGCCTCAGGAAGGAGGGGAAGTCCTATAAGGATGAGGATCCTGGGAGAAAATCCAGGGAAACCCTGACCTGGAAGGGTCTGGAGAAAAAGTGGGAGACCAACTGGGGAGCTCCCACTGGAACTCTCAATCTTCCAAAGCTACTTGCAAGGTCTGCGCTGCGGCTTTCAGCTTCTCATGCAACCCTGGCCCTTGCATTGCATTTACCCACGCTCCCTCCCGCCCCCCGCTTCCCTCAATACCCTTTCCTTCACGGTCTGGGTCCCCTTCTTCCTGCCTCTGTCAAGATATTCCTTACAGGAATTTTTTCCGCCTCCTGTTCCTTCTCACGTTCCATCATCAGTGTGTGGACTGAAATTAGAATTTCAGGTAAACAAATAGTAGAGCATGTGAGACCCATAAAAATTAGACAAGGGCATTTTACAGGCAATATAGCAACTATTATCACCACAATTTCAAAGCTATGTATGTAATATGACAGGAAATTGAAAAAGAAAAAGTTCAGGAATGTTGCAAAATCTATTGCTGCAGAAGACTGATAACCTAGTGTCTATTTTGTCATCAGAAAACTTCTGCTGAGCAACACAGACAGCCATCCTGATCTCCAGTACTGGTGGCAGTGCATGGATAGGGAGTATATCCTCCTACTCTTCACTAGAGCTCAACGAGATTGAATTTGGGAGCTTCATCTGTATCCCTTCAAAAGAATGCTTCTATTCTTTCACTGATATGACCACACAAATTATGTTTGATGGAGATCTGTGAGATCCTTAAGCATACATAGAAACAATATTCTCCTTCTAAGCATTGACAGGCTATGATACTGTTTCTCATATGGCTGGGTACAATATTTATGGGGAAACATGGACTTCAGAGAAACTTGGGGAAGGATGTTCTACAGAATGAAACAATCATTTCAGCAGAAAAGTTCATCTGCAACATGTACAATTTATCTGATGAGCAGAGCTGCCACAGGTATGGGTTCTACTGTTCTCCCAGGGTTGATCACCAGAGGCACTGCCCCCAACAAGTGGTACATCAGGCTTTCCCATCCAGAGAACTCACTCTCCAAACCACGGTGTGGGGACAGGCAAACTGCAACAATCCCACACTACCCTCATTGAAGAATATGGGTTGGATCAAACACAATAGAGAATTGGCACTCAAGTTAATATCACTGGAGCCAAGCCCAACAGCTGTACAGAAATTGTTACCTGTGGATGTGTCAAAGAGAGCATATGACAATGTTGTAGCTGCAGAAACGCTACACTGGTCATGCACTGGGGCCTCTAAATGCAAGGAGTGTGTCAGCACTTGTAAGAACTATTCAATTGTACCTGTCTAAACTATGTTCAGGACATATAGCAACTGTTTGTTTGTAGTGGAATAAAAACCACAGAAATGTACTAACTTTTCAAAATTTTAATTACCTTTTGAACTTCAATTTAAAAGGTGAAATATTCAAAATTCAGCTTGTGTCATAACATTTCTTCCCAGATCTGGACCTTAGCATCCAAAATATGGGTGTTAGCATGAAAACCTCCAAGCTTAGTTACCAGCTTGGACCTGGTATCGCTGCCACCAGCTAGGGATTTTACAGTGCCTAGCTCACTGTGGTCTCCCCAAAACCTTCCCTGGGGGACCCCCAGACTCAGATGCCTTGAGTCTTACAACAAAGGGAAATAACCCCCTCTCCTTGTTTCCTTGTTACTTCCTCCCAGGCTCCCCTCCCTGGATGACCCTAGGAGATTCCCTGCTTCCAGTCCTTGAAACACAAGTACCGAGAGATCTACTCTCTCTTCCCCCTCACCCAGAGGGTATGCAAAGTCAGGCTTAGTAAATCTAACACAAAGAGATTTTCCCCCTGACTTCTTCCTCCCACCAATTCCCTGGTGAACTGCAGAGTCAATTCCCTGGAGTCCCCACTAAAGAAAAACTCCAACAGGTCTTAAAAAGAAAGCTTTATATAAAAAGAAAGAAAAAGGACATAAAATGGTCTTTGTATTAATGTGACAATATACAGGGTCAATTGCTTAAAAGAAAATGAATAAACAGCCTTATCCAAAAAGAATACACTCCAGCAACTACACACATGTAAATACAAAAAAACAATATAAACCTATTGTCTTACTATCCTTGTACTTACAACTTGGAAACAGAAGATTAGAAAGCCAGGAGATAGAAAAATCACTCTCAGAGCCGAGAGGGTCAGACCCAAGACAAAGAACAAAGAACTCCCACCGAAAACTTCCCTCCACTCAGATTTGAAAAAGTCTTTTTTCCTGATTGGTCCTCTGGTCAGGTGTTTTGGGTTACTGGTGTTACCCCTTTACAGGTAAAAAAACATTAACCCTTAGCTATCTGTTTAGCTTGGTAAATATTTTTTTTCAGATTCAGCATATTCAATTTACAACAGATAACTTGTCCCCACCCCCCATTATTTTGTAGAAAATGTGCCCAGTCTATATGTCTCTGGCTTTTTTCTGCATCCTCTCTAATCTTTCAACATTCCTTTTAAAATCTGGACACAAGAACTGTATGTAGTATTCCAGTATCGGTCTGACTAATGCCACCTGGAGTGGTAAAATCCTCTCTTTAATAATCTGTTTATGCACTCAAGGATCACATTAGCCTTTGTTACTGCGATCCCATGTTCAGTTGCTTTTCCACTCTGAAATCCATGTCAGAATCACTGCTTTCCAGGATACAGTCTCCCTTTCTGTAAATATGGCCTGCATTCCTTGTTCCTAGATGTATAGTGTTTTATTTGGCTATATTAACAGGACCGGCGCTACCATTTAGGTGACCTAGGCAATGGCCTAGGGCTCCAGAATTTTTGGGGGGTGCTATTTTGCCGGGGGGTGTCACGTGGGTCCGGTGGACCTACCACAGTCATGCCGGTGGACGGTCTGCTGCTGGAAAGGCTCCGGTGGAGCTGCCGCAGTCATTTCGGCGGACGGTTCGCTGGTCTAAAGGCTCCGGCGGACTTACCGCAGTCATGCCTGCTGCAGCTCCACAGGAGCCTTTCCAGCAGCGGACCGTCCGCCGGCATGACTGCGGTAGGTCCCCCAGACCCCCGGGGGACGGCGAAATGACCGTCCGCCTAGGGCGTCAGAAACCTTGGTGCTGCTCCTGTATATTAAGCAACATTTTATTTGAAATGAGCCCATCTTACCAAGTGATCCTGATCACTCTGTAGGCCTGCCCTGTCCTCAACATTGTTTACTGTTCTGCTTATCTTTCTGACAGCTGCAAATTTTATCTAGAGTGGTGTTTAATTTACTTCCAAATTATTGACAAAAATGTTGAGTAGTGTGGGGCCTAGTACCGATCCCCTTAAAAGTGCCTCCATATAATGATGATTCCTTACTGACAACCACTCTTTGAGATCTGTCAGCCAATTTTTAATCCATTTAAAGTGCATTTTATTAATATTGTGTGGTGCTATTTTGAATCAAAACACCATGCAGTACTATGACAAGTGCCTTAGAAAAAAAAAAGTCAAACATATCTACTCAGTTATCTTTATCAAACAACTGTAATCTTATGAAAGAAGTGTCTAACAATCTATTTTCCATAAAGCTATGGTGACTGGTATCACATATACTCCCATGTTTTCAGTCTTCACCAACTGAATCCCATATCAGCTTTTCTATGGTTTTCCCCTGGATAGATAGGAACATAGAAAAGAAGGAAGGTGTATGACTGTCCTGAGGGCCACAGGGATTCTCCCATTCATTTCATGGAATCTACAGATAAGGTAAACCCCTCATCACTACTCAGCAAGCCTCCCCACCTGGGAAGGTCAAAAATGTTCCCTCAAAAATGTTTGTCAGTGGAAAATTGGATTTTGAATTAAAGTGTGTGTGTGGGGGGGGTATGAAGTGTCTGCTTCACATAGAAAGGAAAAAATCTTTATAATAACAAATGCCCATAAGTTGTTGCTGTGCCTCATGGGAGTTGTTTGGTTACCTCATATCCCCATTTTCCTTTTTTAGCCAGGCTCCCCAACTAGACTTTCTTTTTATGATGCACCATGGCCAGGAACTCCCATGACGCAGCACCTTCCACCTTCAAGAAGGGAGACCATGGTGCAGTGTGGGAGATACGTCCCAAGCAAGGACACATCATATAGAGGCGAATGGGAGTATAAGACACTTGACTCCCATCTCTCATGAGTCAGCATAGATGAACTGAAATATTTTATTTTTCAACTGAACTTTTTTGCTCCAATTTTTGCTGAAAAATCAAACTTCTTGGTGGAATAGTTAGATGAAAACAGGCAGAACCTTCCAGACAGGCATCTGGTGAGCCTTCATTTCAGTTTCCCTAATGGAAAATCAAAATTTCCTGGCATCACTTCCACTTTTTGTGGAAACTACATTTTCCATTGGAAAAATACATTTTGACAGAAATTTCCTGACCAGGTACAATCATGTCCAAATGGAACAATTACTTTAGGGAGCCAAGCCCATGACTGTCCTTGCTTCAGTTTTCTTCTCATGGATGAGATTTTATTTAGAACTGTTTGCATCTGTTCCACAGACCTCAGTGCTTTGATGCGATAGTGATAGTTGCTATAGAAAACCCTCAGGGGGATGGAGATAAATAGAAACCTAGATTGGCAGATTTTGATTCACAGGGGGTTACTCTCTTCAGATTCACTTTTGACTTCCAGGATTGACAGTGGAGATGGGCTGATTTGGTTCTGAGAAGTTCATACGTTAAGTTTATGGATATTAAAGAAACATGTCATGGTTTTTAAAGAGGTTCCTGAGCCATGAGGCTCCCATCTGGAATCGAAGGATATTTGGAGCTAGAGGTTTTGTTCAGACCATTCTAAAGACAAGAGCAAGCCACAAAGTTCACCTTTAGATCTGAACTCCCCTAAAGCTGAAGGATACTTCTATGGGGGTTTGGTATGGGCCCAATTCTAATTATTCTCCAATTTTTAACTGAGACTTCTGGGCTTAGTAGGCTTCTCTGGCTGTAATAAAAGCAAATAGCACTGCAGAGCACTGGGCATTCTCTCTATGCACAGGGTGAGGCGTTCCCATTTCATACCGCCACTTACAGCTTTTTGCAGTGATTCCACAAGGCTTAAAACAAATAAGAAAAACCTATTTTTTTGTATAGCTTTATAAAGCTGTACATTATCTAGGCCTCTTTGCATTGGGCACATTTGAGCATCGTCATAAATTTCATTCTTGTTCTGAATTGTGTTGACAGGAAAGCCATTTATCTCTTAAGAATGGGAAAGATAGAGCATTTTAACAGCATTTTTCTTTGCCTGAAATGCAAGACAAGTTCTTTAGTAATGGACTTAAGGTGGAGAAAAAGAAAATGTACAACTTGCATATTAACATTGATGGTGGGGGAAATGTTGCTTGTAAGGATAATCAGGCCACAAAATAATTTGCCTAGGGCAGTGATTATTTACAGTCTGTTGGAGCCCAATCTCCACTCATGGTGTGTTTTACTGAGCAGAGAATGAAGCAGGGCACTTAAGATCTCTGCCTCATTGTGACAGAGAGGTAGTTGCTGAAGCACAGAGTATGGTGCAGGCTTAATTGGAGCCAACCAAGCTGTTTCTAATAGGGATTTCTGACACTAAGTGGTAACTTATGGTCTAATGCAGTGTTTCTCAAAATGGGGTTGCTGCTTGTGTAGGGAAAGCCCCTGCTTGGCTGGACCAGTTTGTTTACCTGTCCCATCCGCTGGTCTGGCTGATCGCGGCTCCCATGGGCCGTGATTCGCTGCTCTGGGCCAACGGGAGCTGCTGGAAGTGGCACGGGCTGAGGGACGTACGGGCCGCCACTTCCAGCAGCTCCCATTGGCCTGCAGCGGCGAACCTCAACCAGAGGGAACCACAATCGGCCAGACATGAGGACGGGCCAGGTAAACAAACTGATCTGGTCCGCCAGGGGCTTTCCCTGAACAAGCGGCGACCCCAGTTTGAGAAACATTGATCTAATGAGACAATTGGCACAGTAAACAGGAGGATATATAATTGCGGCAGGGGTGTGTGTGGAAGAGACAGGTAAAAGTAAGAAAAATGCTCAGAGTGAGCTGGGTGGAGGACATAATCTATGGGAAGTCTCTTCCTGCTGTATACCATGCTGCATCTTGCTCTGTTTACAAACAGAGGCTTAAAGGTACATGTGGTGGAAAAGGAACAGACTGGGTGTGTCTGTGACTGAGACCATGAAAACAGGCTGCACCGCACTGCTCACTGGGTAGCTGTAGAAGCACCCTGTGACACTCATTCAATGCAAACATGAAAGTTATGACTCGTGGAAGGCATGAGACTATAATGGAAATGCCTAATGCAGAATCAAGATGAAGAAGAAGATAAATCAAGGCATAAAGGGATGCAAGAAGAAGAAACTATTTAATGACCTACACAACAATGCCAAGACCCTGGCTAATAAACAAGAAGAATAGGAATTGTTCATATGAGTGTATATTTGACATAGTAGGTATTATTGAAAACTGGTAAGAATATTTGCTTGATTGCAATGTTAAAATCACTGGTTATAACCTATTTAGGAAGGATCAAAAGGGGAGGGTGCTGGTACTCTGTTATTACTTGTTTCCAAGTCACTGACAACTCAGAAGCAAATGATCTTGTTTATGGATCAGCATTCTAACAGATAAAGCACAAAATGTGTAGCTAGTTGGTATTTGCTACAGATTCGTAGATCTCACCAGAACAGGTGCTCTGTAGGCAACTATCTATAATATGGGGGGAGAGGGAACTGCATTATAATGGGGGATTTCAATCAGTGTGATATATGCTGGAGGTCTCATAGTTGCCAATACTTAAATGTCTGTGGAGTTTTAAAAATTATGACCATTTCTTAACTGAAAACTCTTGAATCCAACGTGGGGAAAATCTAGATTAGAAGATCTGATTCAGGCAGATAGATAGAGAGAAATTAATCACAGAACTAAAAAATTGTGGTTGCTTAGGTGCAAATGATCAAGACTTGATTACATTTATGTGCAAACAAAATAACATCCAAACCACTAACTAACAGACACACAGTGCTTTTAAAAGGGCCAATTTCATCAACTAAAAACAGGTATGAGCCAAATTAGCCAAAGAAGAGAATTTAAACAGAAAAAATATGAATGACAGTTTGGAACTGTTTTAAAAACAATTTATTAGATCTCTACCCTCCTCAAAAAAAAAACCCAAACAAACAAAAAACCACAATTGAGAATGGAGGCCAGACTGCTTTAAAAACAAAACAAACAAAACCCAGAAAACAGCCTGGCTTAGGAGGGAAATAAAAAATTATTACATGTCTGGCTGAAGGTAACAGTGTTGATGTACTATACTTAGACTTCTGTAAAACATTTGACATGGTAGCGCATGACATTTTGATTTTAAGAGACTAGAAACATACATAATCAAAACATCACACGTTAAGTGGCTAAATGATCCATCTCAACATGTAATTGTGAACAGAATATCATTACCGAGCATGTGTATTGCTAGTCAGGTGTCTGCTTGGGATTGTTTTTTGGCCCTATGCTATTTAATATTTGTATCAATGATTTGGAAGAAAATATAAAATTACTACTGATAAAGTTTGCAAGTGACACAGATTGTAGCAGTGGTAAATAATGAAGAGCACAAGTCGATGATACAGAGCGGTCTGGATCACCTGGTCAGTTTGGTGTAAGTAAATGTGACCTTCTGCTTTCCTTTTCCCTCCTACAATTCTCTTATCCTCCATTTGCCCCACTGAACTGATCCCATTTCCTGATCTCCCTCACACCCACTTGTATATTTTCACTTACTCTTCTCATTACCTATTATTCTCCTCTATTTTTTCCCCCCTTCACAATACAAACATGTTTTCGTCTTTCCCATCCAATAACCCACCCTTGAACTCATTTGCCTCTCCAATGGCCACCTCTTTTCCCTTTTCTGGTCCATGTCTTCAAGAGGGGCATGTAAGTTCAGTCTGCCTCTGGGGAATCAGGGACTATATGGATTGCTGACTGAGATGTGTGGAGGTTTGCACTAATAAGAATATTAGAATCCAGATTTCAGGGACCCAGACAGCTGCAGAAGATGAACAAAGCATTGAGGGGACACAGTTTTGGGCCAGGAAGAGTGTTACCTCGGAGGCAATTTGTTTTAAGAGTGGGGAGAAAGGGTATATTAGAAGATGCTCCCCTACAAGAACTTTGGACTGAGGGGCTGTCACTATGAAGAAGTAAGATATTTTGGTCCCGTGGTAGTCCTGAAATGAAGCTGAAGGAATGCTTTGGGGCAGAAGTTAGTCATAGGTTTCAGCCATTTCCCCACTTGTAGGGGAGGTCTTTACTCAGTCCTCAGACTCGGAATCTGAGAGTGTGGGTTACGTGAGTAATCTGATACAGTTGCCTGGACAGTTAGCAACTCTAAAGGTCAACAAGGTTCCTGGCTGCGGTAAGCAGAACAAACTGTGGGGAGATCAAAGATCCAGGATGTTCCAGGAAATGATGAAGGCTCTGAAAACTTGCAGGCTTTCATACTACAACTGGCTACGCAAAGGGAACGAATCAACACACTGCAAAAGTTTATGATGTTCTTCAAAGAAAGGTCTAAGTATGCCTCCAAGAAGCTCTGCAGAAAGAGAGGAAGCTCCAGCACCTGCATGAGCTGATGAAGGCTGAAATGATCCAAATGCAGGAGACTTACAGCTGATAAATGTGGCAAATACTAAGCACTGCACAACAGGGATGGACTGATGGTGGGGACTGATCAAGGAGCACTGACCTAATAGAAGAAACAATGCCAGGTTCAGCCAGAGGAGGAGCAGAGCAACAACAAAATATAAGTCTGCAGGTCAGCCAAGTAAATATGGACTTGAAAGTCTTGTTGCAGGAGTTAGAACAATGATGTCCAAATATCAATCTTCCCTCACAGGTGAAAACAAAGATTGATTGACTGGTAAAAGCCAATGGATTCAGAATTCACGAAACTCCAGGCTACCTGCCACCAGGAAGCTGAGGTGAAAAAGGATGTCATACAAGGGGAAACCTACCCAGAAGTTTGGAACTGGGAGGGCTTAAACCAGGCCTACAGGCCTCTTTCAAAAAGGAGAAACTCTGGAATGAGCTGCAGACCACAAGTGATGTGACTAAAAGATTGAAAGGTTTTCTACTGAGATTTGCAAGCCTGCAGTTCCAATTAGAGGAAAGTAACCAAGAAAATATGTAACACAGTCAGGAAAAGATTCAGCTCCTGGAACAAGTTAAGGCACTGCAACAACTGAAGAGAACTCCCAGGAGGACAGAGGTATACTACAAGAGCACTAGTACATACAATAAGGTGAAGAGCACAGCAATAACTTACCAGGAGTCCAGTGTCTATATAGATGAATGGAGTGATGACTCAGATTTTCTAGAAGAGCATTCCATGGGAGAAATCAATTGCTTATCAAATGACTGGATATTGACAGGTAAAATATGGAGATTGTGTCTACAATACAAGCTGTGAACCCTCTACCACTGCCCAGCAAACCTATCCACTAATAAGCTGGAAAGAATTAGAAGAGACTGTTACTGCAGCTGAGAGGATCAGGGCTGAAATCTTTGCACAGATGAATGTCCTACAGGCCCAAAATAAGAAACCTTTTAGGAGCTGGACCCAAAGAGTAAAAGGTGTTAACATGACCCTGAAACTATCCAACATTAAACCATTTTAAACAAGATTTGGTATAAGAGACCTGAGCCTGCTTAGTACCATGGCAAACATACCATTACAAATCTTTTTAACCTTTTTATTAAGGATGCAGAAAATCAGGAAAAAATGTTAAAACATTTGAAAATGTAAAATATGAAGTAAGGTGTTTTTTTCCTCTAGCTGGAGAAAGTTTGTAAAAGGCCTCCTCCCATCCCCTTTTGACAATCTTTCTTGGTGCTACCAAACATGGTAGTAACTGTCCTTTCTTACTGGGGTATGGAGGAAGAGAGAAAGCTAATTGAGATGGGCTGAGGCTCTTTCAAAATTGGATTCTGCTTCCTTTGAGACAAAACAAGACAAACACGTATAAGAAGACAGAAAAGAACAGCAACAAGAGAAAATGCAACTTCTGTCTCTAGCATTGACTCTCACTTGGAACCTCACTTCTGAGGGGAAAAAAAAAACATAGGCACAGCATAGAGTTATATAGCCCCTGATAAACCGCACAATGCTCTTACAAGTTTTCCGGTTTAAAGTATTGCTTTTAGATGCCTCTTCCTGGTCACAGACTTACACCAATTTTGTAAAATACACTGTCTTGGCTGTCTAAGCCAGACTTGTAGATAGAGGGAAAGGTAAGAAAAGAAATAAGGTAGAGAAGGAAAAGAACACACAGGGAAGGGAGGGCAAGAGGTGACAAAGTCTTAGATCCCAGATGGTGTTTAGAACTTAGCCAGAGCCAATGGAGGAGCTGAAGTTATCTGGGTCCTTCTCTTTGCCCCAGTCTAGTGAAGACATCTGAGGATTAGGATGACAAAGGCTTGGTGGCTCCAAAGGCCCCAGAAGACAGTGGGGATGGCAGCCATGATGGTGAAGTTAATTTCTTCCTGTTCTCTCTTTAAGCCAGCCAGATGTATGTCTGCTTTCCCCTCCTTCTCCCCAGTCTTTTCTTTAAGGACCCTAAAAGAGAGTGATGGGCATTTCCGACACCAATTTTAATTTGATTTCCAGTCCCACACTCCTCATGTTCACAGATCTTAACACAGTCCTTGAAATATATTAGTAAACCTTTTGTCTGAACTAGTTCAGTCTCTTTGTGTCTCTTTTGCACCCTTCATACCAACATTTATCATCATATCTGATTGGAACATTTTTTAAACTTTTATCCACTTTTCCACAGTTGAGCTCACACGTCAGGTAAATTTGTCAATCCCATTACTACAACAATTATACAGTTGTAATCTTGTAAGGCTTGCCTTACAAGATACAGAGTTTGTCTGGAATTATGATATGTACAAGACTATAGTGGGGTTTGTTTGTCAGATGAGCTACATAAGATACTAGGGAACAAAACACATAAGTAGAAAATAAAAATCTGGCCAAGAGTCTTACAAAATTCCTTGGATCTGTTATGTAGGAAGTGTCCCTATGGCTGGAGGATATGGTCAAGGGGAGATGGCTCAGCCTGGAGCCTAATGAAGCCATCTAAGATTACCCTGTTGGAGTGTTCGTATAAGCATGACAGACAATAGAACTTGGTGTAGGGTCAGGCAATATTCTAAAGGAAGGGAGATATGTGAAGGAGTGTACTACTCCACCATCTGGGACAACCTGGAGTGTAATCAAGGAGTCTGTGCTTTGCCCTAGGGCTGGCCTATGTAGAAGGAAGCTGAGGGAGAGAGGAAAAGGAAAGTAGAAGATATGCAGGCTCCAGTGGGTGGTTGTTTTCTCTCTGGGTCTAGGACACAAGTCTAATCTGAGGTTTTCTTGAGGGACTTTAAAATTGGGACCTGAACCAATGCTCTGAGCTGAGGATTGTGGTAGAGTGGGAATTTTTTATAATATTTTGTGTGCCTCCATTTCTGATATGTAGTGTCTGGCTAAGTAGATGAGGGTGGGGGGGAAGGTGGTTTGCTCTTTGCAGAAGCCCACAGATATAGGCTTGACTGCCACCGAGCTGTGTGGGGCCTGGTCCCAGAAGACAATGGCCTGGCCATTTGGTACCTAGCAACTAACAACCAAGGGGGCCCACCATCTGCAGGAAGCCAGCCATATTTGAGCAGCTGGAGAACAAAGGGCCAGGTGACTATGTGTGCTTAGGAACAAGAACTGAGGGTGGAGGAGGTGTCTTTTGGGGTTATGTGTGGGCCACTGGAAGCAGGACACTCTTCTGGATTGGGACTCAAGGGGGTGTCAGAGAGAGCTCTGGTCTCAAGACCAACCTAGATGGACCTTGCTGTAACTTTCTGTTGTTTGTTAAGGACTTTCTGTGCTGTTCCAGACATCTAATAAAGCCTTCTGTTTTTACAACACTGGCTGAGAGTCACTCCGGAGTCAGGAAACTGGGGATGCATTGCTCTCTTTAGGTGTAAAAGTCTTCCCCAAGTGTCTAATTCAGATGGACTCACTAAGGGGAGCTCATGGATTGAAGCATGGTGCTAAAGGCTCCAGGGTTCAGTCCCAAGAGGCGGTAAAGCCAAGGGAAGAGCGTGTGACCCTAAGTGGGGGGTTGGCACACTGTTCTAGAGCCATTCAAGAGCACCACATCTGTGGATATATGACAACAAGCTTGTGAACTGTTGTTTGTATTGCTCCTGTCCTGAAGCCTTATTAAAAGTAGACGTGCTGTTTTGTTAATGTGTTGTGCCTTCTGTTTAGTCTGGGCTATTAAAGTGTACCTATTGCTACCAAGAAAAGGAAATTAAATTGGGGCACATTCAGTATCACATCGGGCCACAAGGGGCTGTATCCTGCCCTCATCTTTACATGCTCCTTCAGCATGTTTTTGGAGGATCCTCCTCATTTTCCTCTCCAGTTTTTGGTGAGGGTTCCATAGGGCTCTATCTTCAGTCCCATTCTCTTCTCCCTCTGTGACTTGTCTCTAGGTAATGTCCCTGCAAACATAAATTCAGCTACTGTCCCCTTGCTAAAGACTCACAGATCTACCTCCCTGCTCCAGACCTACTTCCTTCAGTCCAAATTAAAATGTTGGCCTGTCTTTGACATTTCCTTGTGGATGTCTGTCAGTTCAAGCTCAACATAGTGAAGCAGAGCTCGTAATCTCCCCCACCCCCCAAAAAACCTCCTCCTCCTCATCTCTGGAAATTTTCAAGGCCCACCATGGGCCATCCCTACCTACCTATTATCTCTCATTATCTAATATTCTACTTTCATTCAGTATTGAAAAGTTGATTCCCACCTCCAGTTGGCCATGTTGTTCCACACAGCTGGAATTTTGGAAAGGGTAAGCTTAGACTTCAGGAAAGTCTGAGGAATCAGCACTGGTCTCAGGGCTAAGCAGTAGGACTGCTTGCCATCAGGTCTCAGAATGAAGTTCTAGACAAGAGATTTCCATCCTGAGAGTATGCTTAGAGATGTGCCTGATCTCTGCTCAGGTTCAGGAAGCTTAAAGAGCACAAAGACAGTGAAGCTGGTGTCAAATACAACAGTCTGATGAGTATTCAGCCGGGGGAGATTTACTGGAGCGTGTGTGTGTGCATGAGAGAGAGACTAGTGATAGCAGTTAATTACGCTTAGCACCTAAGACTCAAGTGCTTTTGAAAATTGTAGCCATAAAACTTGATCTAATTATTTACAGTATTCTATTTTAGTTATTCCCTGTACCAGAAATACTAAGGCATAATGCAGATATTGACATGGGCACAAGAAGAACTATTGTATGTATAAATAAAAAAATGTCTGTTTATGTGTGTACACAGAACTACAATTCACAGAAGTATAAAATACAGATATTTTATAACGTGTACTTATGTAATTACTTGAGATGCTGCTGCATGTGTTGAATCATGAAAGCTTTGATTTTGTCTGAGCTGTGATTCTGTAAAGAAGATTGTGTTTACATCTTTCTTTGAGGTAAAGGTTGAGGTTTTCACCTTATAGTAACCTTTTTATGTGTGAATATCATCCATCTTTCTAAATGAAAAGAGCATTTGGATGAGACCACCAGTTCTCATCTAAGTGGAATAATGCCTCCCATAGGATTTTCTAGTGTAAATATTTTTTATGATTTTCTCTTGGTTTTTGTCTTTTGTGGCATATTTGAAAAATGAGCTGTCTTCTTTCTCTTTGAAAGTTTTAGAACTTTGAAGGAAAAGGTAATGCTAAGGTTGACTTAATAAAGACCATGAAAGCACCTGTCAAAATGTCAAAGATCAAGAAGACAGCTCCAGTTCCAAAAGTGCAGTTCTGAAGCTTCCATATATGTGCAGAAGAAAAAGCTTCCCTTAATCTCTCATAAAAGATCTTTTGTAGTCTTGTAACAAAAAGAGCAAAATTGAGAACTCAGTTGCAATAAAGTATCCTCATATTTCAGTCATCTGAAAATGGGTAATATTTAAATGAAAGCTTACACCCATGCAACCCCATTGACTATAACAGAGCAGAATTTGACCCTTATTATTTAGGGCCAGATTTGTGCCACTTTTATTCATGGGGAGTAACTGTCATAAACAGATAGCTAAGGGTTAATGTCTCTTTCACCTGAAGCACCTGACCAGAGGACCAATCAGGAAACCGGATTTTTTCAACTTTGGGTGGAGGTAATTTTGTGTCTGAAGTCTTTGTTTTCTGTCTGCCTGCTTTCTCTGAGCTTTTGAGAAGTAGTTTCTGCTTTCTAATCATCTGTTTCTAAGTGTAAGGACAAAGAGATCAGATAGTAAGTTATATGGTTTCTTTTCTTTGGTATTTGCATGAATATAAGTGCTGGAGTGCTTTGATTTGTATTCTTTTTGAATAAGGCTGTTTATTCAATATTCTTTTAAGCAAGCGACCCTGTATTTTGTCACCTTAACACAGAGAGACCATTTGTATGTATTTTTTCTTCCTTTTTATATAAAGCTTTCTTTTTGAGACCTGTTGGAGTTTTCTTTTCTGGGAAATTTCAGGGAAATTGAGTCTGTACTCACCAGGGAATTGGTGGGAGGAAGAAATCAGGGGGAGATCTGTGTGTGTTGGATTTGCTAGCCTGATTTTGCATTCCCTCTGGGTGAAGAGGAAAGTGCTTTTGTTTCCAGGACTGGAAACGGAGAGGGGGAGTCACTCTGTTTGGATTCACAGAGCTTGTGTCTGTGTATCTCTCCAGGAGCACCTGGAGGGGGGAAGGGAAAAAGGATTATTTCCCTTTGTTGTGAGACTCAAGGGAGTTGGGTCTTGGGGTCCCCAGGGAAGGTTTTTCAGGGGGACCAAAGTGCCCCAAAACACTCTAATTTTTTGGGTGGTGGCAGCAAGTACCAGGTCCAAGCTGGTAGCTAAGCTTGGAGGTTTTCATGCTAACCCCCATATTTTGGACGCTAAGGTCCAAATCTGGGACTAGAGTTATGACAGTAACTTACTTTCAGTTGGCCCATTGACTGACTATTCAGGAGTGACAGGATCTGGCCTTTCTTGCTTTACTGTAGCAACCCAACCAATTGGTGCCCTATTGCTGCTTGGTGTTATACAAACAGTAAGAGGTGACCATTTGAATTATGACAATAACCAGTGTGACCACCTGTGATGGGGTAGTCACACCACATATGCCTGGAAGGGTTAATGTGAGCCAAAAGGGCCCAATTAAACTTATACACTGAACCTGGAGGGGAACCTGAATTCAATAAGGCCTAATTGTAGATGAAGCCCAGGTGGGGAAGGAGCAGGGATAGGCTCATAAAGCCAGGAAGTAAGAACAAAGAGGATGCTACAGAGAAGGGGCCTACAGCCACACTCGACAAGGAAAGGGAGTTGGCAAGGAGGGAATCCAGTGGAATTCCCTGGAGCAGAGTCTGAGGGGGCTGAAGTAGCCACAGGGAGCAGAAGAAGCTCTAGTGGTAAATGCACAGTTAGGAAAGGAGATAGAAAGATGGGGTAGGAAGGAACCCAGGGAAACAGCAACAGCAACAGGGACTGAGACTGAGCAAATCTGAGTTGCTGGTAAAAGGGTCCCTGGACTGGAGCCTGGAGTTGTGGGTGGGCGTGGTTCACCTACCATCCATTGTGAAGTGGCACAGGACCTAGAGGTGGAATGGAAGACTGTCTGAGGTGGCATCTGGACACCTTGTCTGATGGGACTTTGATACACCAGAAAGGGGTGACTGTATGTTCTGACCTTAAAGTCTATGAATAAGTCTATTGTGACCTGGCCAGAGAACCATGTTGCAAAGAGGGAGAACTTCAGTTGTAATGAGGTAAAGGGACCACAGCATGTGCAACAGATCACAGGAGGTGCCATATAGGCCAAAAGCTAATAACCAGATCAAGCCACAAGGAAGTGCCCTGTGGTGTACTTGCATTTACACCAACAAACCAAAGGAATGGAGAAAGAGGAAAGGATAGCAAAAACACTGGGCTAGCTATGTGCAAAATTGGCAAGATTAGTCATTTTAAAGATATAAATAAGCAAGCTATTAAGATCAGTAAACCTTACTGATCACATTCTAACCATTAACAATAAAGAGTTCACTACAGGCCTGGTGGGAATTCCTTTATTAATTTAAGTGTCTGCTTTTTTCAGTGGTTGAATGTCACTTTCAGTGTTACTAAGCAAAGGAGAGGACACCTGGCTCCAATCCACATCCAGGTTTTTTCTTTCCACTGTCCTCTCTTGCTGTGCTCTAAAGACAGAGTATTTAAGAAATAAGGATCGTCATACTTATCTGCAAAGTACAGAATCTTATGTTGAATATGTAATTAGAGGATACCTACTGTATAATTTTGTTGTACTATATTCTTAATGTTAGTTTAAGCAGGTGTAAGTTTTTCTTTTGTCTATAGAATGAACCTGTTTTTGTTGCATTTGCCCACTCCTGAGTTCTTCCACTAGGCTGCTGTCCAATTAAGGGTTTTTTTTGTTTTTTTTAAGCCTGTAGTGCTGTTAAGTTAGATTTGTGCTGCTAGCTACTTATGTTGATTCCCCAGAGTTACTCCATTAGCAAAAAGAGAAGGCAAATAGAGAACACAGTTGTTTATATCTTAATATAAAGAGAGGGGAGAAGGAAGGAATAGAATATTGATGAATTTGTTTTATCATCCTTGATTTGCACAACCACTAATAAATAATTAATGCCAAAGATTTCAAATGCTTGCATGGGCACAAGTAGCCTCTGGACACATGTCAAAGTTGGGCATGGAAGTTTCTTCTAAAGATTCCTCCAACAAAAACCAATGGGCTGTGAGTACATTGGGTCTCCTGTGCTCCAGCAGGGTGGGTTTGGGGCATGGCTTTGGGGATGAATTCTAGGTCAGCTTTTTTTTCTAAAAACAATGAGGAATGCCTGACCATTGTTCAAGGTGTTCTGAACTCAAGTGGGTCAGAGGCACCCCTAAGCTAGGTGCTACAGATTAAAGTACTCAACATCCAGTCCTTCGTTAGCTGCCCTGTGGTAGGTGTGCATTGCTATTAGTGTCTAACAAACTATACATACATAAATATACATTTATCCTCTGGGTGAACCAGAGGAAAAGAGAGATTTTGATAAGAATCTGGCAAAGCAGATGGAGAGGATGGGAGGCCAACAGGGGTATGCTCATAAGGCTGCAGGAGCAGGGGAAGTGTTAGGCTTGTGGGCACAGAGCTGGAAAAGTGATTGTGGGACTTTGCAACATTACATCCATTTGTTTAGTCAAGTTTCTACCACATCCATCTAAAGCAATTTGTAGTAGTGCAGTGTGAGGTCACTAGCAATTTTTACATGTAATTCTTTACTTCCCTATAATGATGTACCTCAGGGAAAGAAGGAAGTGGTAAATAGAGGAATACAGATAGGAGAGGAGACACTCATGCCCTATCAGTAAAGTGTATCAGTCATGCAGTACATTTTTGGACCTCTCTGGAGCTTGCATAATCCAGAAGGTACAGTCTCACCCTTGAAACTTGCCGGAATCTCTGTGATGAACTGATATGGGAGGTGAAGATACATACCATCAGGAACCACAAACTCTACATGCCCTCCCAGGTCAACAGTATACTAGGCATTGCTGAAATATTGGTTTGCTTTGCTCAGGGGCAGCTCTAGACATTTTGCCGTCCCAAGCACGGAGGGTTCGCTGGTCCCACAGCTTTGGCGGATCTCCACTGAAGCCGTGGGACCAGCGGACCCTCCACAGGCACGCCGCCGAAGGCACCCTGCCCGCCACCCTAGCAGCAACCAGCAGAGCACCCCCCGCAGCTTTCCACCCCAGGCACGCACTTGGAGCGCTGGTGCCTGGAGCCGCCCCTGGCTTTGCTGGGATTAGTCATGCAGCATCCTCTATCTGCCTTGCAGAGTTCTTCAGTGCCAATGAACATAAAGCAAAACAGTATTTTGCTTTCCCCATAGAAAGGCAGGCATGGTTATATATCATGCTGGAAGTTTATGCCATGGTACAATTCCTCTCTTAGATGTGACATGTATCTGTCTGAGGTCATCAAGAATAGATACCTCAAGAATAGAAAGCATGCTTACTTGATGAACCTATTGGTGATAAGGTGATCCCAAACTGGTATCCACAGCTCACATTCTGCAGAGCTCTAGGCTGGATTTCACTAAATCTTACAGAATTTCCCCTGAACCGGTAGGCAATATGAATATGGACTAATGGGCTAGATCCTCAGGTGATTTAAACTTTACAGATTTATCAGACTTACACCAGCTGAGGATCTTGCCCATTTGACAGGCTTAGGTCTGGTATAAGTACTTCTGATTTCTCTTCACCTCACAGTCCAGCTTCTCCCCATACCTCTCTCTTGTTCTCCACTTTGCGATATTTCTTTCAGTTTCTCAGTTTGGGATGACATGTCAAGAAATATTTAAACTATTTGAACACTAGCAATCATTACAGAGCATTGTAGCAATTCTGCTATCTACAGTGACTTATCCATTTCTTGTCTTTTGAACATAATGGTATTAGTGATGTTGTATTTCAAGTTATGACACCTCAATTTAGCAAACCTACAAAGGACAATGCAAACTGAAGTATTTTGCCTTGCCTGGATCCTCTGGATCCTGACTGATCATTGTTTTCGTTTTTGCTTTTTGATGTGATTATGACAAAGCACATACTGTATTATAGTCACATCATCAATAATAATAATAATGAAAATAATAATGGAGATAATGGTATCAGAAAGAGAATTCTGTATTTGGCAAGAAATCTCTGAACATAAAACTTTTCATTATATATTCAGGAGCCTCCCTTGTGCCAGACTGATGGGTGGTGAGGGAGAGACCTGTTCTGTAGTTAGTTTTAACAGTCTGTAAAGTTCAGTTATTAGACATGAGGGAGAATGCAGGCAGAGATACAAGGAAAGAAGTAGTAAGGATGAATATATTAGGAAGAAACAGATCAATCAGTGAAGATTGATTATACCTAAGTATTACCCACATAAACTCTAAGTGATCGGAGCAATTGGTTCCATTTATCACAGGCAGGAAACTTGTACCTGCTCTGTGTTGAGAGAACTTAAAAGTTACACACTGGATCCATCATTTTCAAACATCAAGTTAACTTTGTGCCAAGTGAAAAGTTTTTTTTCTCCTTTTTAATTAGTGTAACAGGCTGACAACACTAATTCTACTCATGAAGAGAACAAGCCTGCAGTTCTGGCTATTACGGCAGCATGAGTAGTGATAGGGGTTTCACATTGCAATGCTTATAAAAGATGTGCATGAGGAGCCTTCTTTGCTGTAGGATGGGAAAGCAAGTAGATCCTCATTCCTCTTCTTGCCTGCATTTCCCTGTAGATTGTGGAGAGGGGCTGTACTAGAGAGAGATGAGAGGCACTCCTGCTGAAAGTCTTTGGGTGAAGATAAAAGCAGAAGGGAGGGACAGAGGCAATATTGTGGTAGGGATCTATAGCAGACCACCAAATCAGGAGGAGGAGGAGTGCATCAGGCATTTATAAAAATAATAGAAGTATTCCAAGCAGAAGACTCGAGGAACTGTGATGGAGTATTCACCCCACACAAGCCCTGAAGAGGTAAATATAGGCGAGAGAGGCCAGTTAGCCATAGTCTGCACCTGAAGGAGAGCTAGGACACAATGAGACTTAACTGGAGATGAAACTCACCTGGGCAGAAACAGGCAGGGATTCTATAAAGCTTGTCCTCCTTCCAGGCTGGGTCATACTTCTCAAGTGTTCTGACTTATGATGGGCATCCCACATCTGGCCCTGATTTTTAAAATTGGCCCACTGTCTCACACTGCCATAGCTAAGTCCCAGCAATACCACTACACTGAATCTAGGGGTTTGAGGGTGAGGTTTACTTCATCTAGTTGGTGTCTCCATGCACAGCACTATGTAGCCAGGGATACTTGTACCTAATCTAGTGTATTGCAAATGTGAGAGGGAATCACTAACTAATACCATCTTGCTCCTTGCAGGGATGTGGGATCCATCTCAAGCTTACAGTATCCTGGCTGGATTGTTCAGAGAGGGTTTGCATTCCATGTATGCTGCCCTGAGCACAGAGTGCTCAGCAGAGGAGCTCAGAGGCAGCAGCAGCACAGTGTCAGGTACTTCTGTATTTATCCCTAATAATTCCCATGCACATTCTGCTGACAGGTATTCCTTGGCCTTTACTAAAGGGATTTAAAAGGAATAAGATTACTTCCCCGCAACTAATACATGAATTTCTGCATGTGTGGAAAGTGAAGCTGGTGGCTGAAGCGCTGAATCAACATGTTGTGCCTCACTAAAGGGAGGAAAGGTGTTGAGGAGGGTTTTCTTCTGCTTGCACCAGAGCATTCAGCAATCTGATGTTGTTTGGGACTGGAGTGGGAGTATTTCTGTGCTAAGCACCTCTAGCTGCAACTTGCAGATTCCTTTTTTACAATGCAAGAAATGCCCGTTACAAGAGTTATGTCCACAGCACTAGCACTAGAGCTGCTGTATAGTAGATACTTCCTACATCAACAGAAGGGGTTTTTCCATTGATGTAGGATATCCACCTCCCTGAGAGGTGGTAGCTAGGTTGACAGAAGAATCCTTTCATCAACTCTTTTACTGGGGGTTAGGTATGCCTAACTGTGGTCCTCAGGGTGCAAACTTTTTCACAGCCCTGAGTGATATAGCTAGGTCCATCTAAGTTTTAGGTGTAGACCAGGCCTAAGGCATTGCAGTACTTTGCAAGGGGATGCCTCCCGGACTGCTTTCAATCTATGATGACAATCTGAGGGAGATTTAAAAGAGAGAGAGAATTTTAAATGGAAACACGTTACAAAATCTTTCATCCTAACATGGAGAGTCTTGTGTTTGCCTCGTTCAAATGCTGAGCCTGAGAGCTTGTCTTCACTACAGGCTAAATTGGTACCACTACAAGCGATGCAATGGCATTGTTTTAGCGGGTCTGGTGAAGATGTAATAAGTCAATGGGAAAGTGCTCTCCCATTGAGTTCACTACTCAACCTCAACGAGATGTAGAAGCTATGTCAATGGGAGAGTGTCTCCCACTGACAGTGCAATGTGGAAATCGTTGTAAGTTGATCTAATATATGTCGACTTCAGTTACTTAACTTGCATAACTTAGATCAATTTACCTCGTTAGTATAGACAAGGCCTGAATGTGCTTCTTGCATAGGTAGGGGTGTGTGTGTTTTAAAGGGGAAAGGTAAAATTGAGTTGGTATCAAGCCTGAACATAACACTTAATTCACTGATTTCTGTTAAAATGAATGAAGATCATGAGCGCTTTGAGGCATAGTCAGTAGCTGAAAGAAGAGTTGGAGTTGGGTTAAAAAAAGCAACCTAAAAATACACTAACAGTGAACATTGGACCAAATGGACTTTGTATTTATTGTGAATAGTGGTTTTTGTACATAAATTATATTTTTACACAGAATCATTGTTTAATTTTATTAAAATAAGTTCCAGTTTATTTGCATGCTTGAACATGTATTTTAATAAAACCATGTATTCAATAAAAAAAATTGATGTCCCCCATTTCAAGGTGTTTTGTCTCTCATTTTAAGGATTGTTTTCCCTTATTTCAGAGTCCAGGGGTTGAGATGTGTGGCCTAGCTGGCCTCTATAGGAAAGTACACAATCTGGTTTTAGTAGTAGTTAGTGCATGCTGTCTGGCTGCAGTCTAAACTGGAGTGAGTTGTACCTATGTTAATCGGCAGCCTGCTCTGTATCATCTTTTCTTTGGGGGGGGGGGGTGCGGGTCTTGAATGTCATCGTTCTGAATTCTAAGAAAGTAGTGTTATGTTTCAATCTTCCAGCAAGGGTGTTTTGTGTTTTTATCTAACTTCTTTGTATGCTATGAAATGTGACACTCAATCAAGCAATCACACACATAACAATGAATTGATTGGTTCCAAACACAACTTCAGCCAGAGTCCTATACTATCATTACCATAGCTCACAAGTCTTATTACTAGGTTAGAGGACTAGTTAGCTCTTCATTTGCTTATCTGCACTCTCTATAATTTAAAGAAACAATAAGTCACTGAGTGTCATCTTTGTGGGCATGGCTAGTGGCCCGTGGAATTTTTAGAATAGGCACCTTCAAAGAGTTTAGAGCCAGGTTTTAGGCATGGTCAGGCAATGCCTATCTCATGAGGAGCTAGCCGTCCCAGTGACTTCTGAGCATGCATTCTAGACACACAAGAAGTTTCAAGTGGGCTGGGAAATCTAAGAGTAAAGAGTTAGAATTGTCTCCTTTAGGAACAGTTAAGTAATCAGGTATGGTAGCTAGAGAGACAGTGCTTGAGTGAGTTTGATTGGGGAGAGAATCAATTAACTGGTTGGACTTCTGAGCCGGAGGCAGATGCTCACTATAAGGTGCTCAGAACAGCCTCTCGTTTCTGAGGAAGAGGAAGCAATAAAGAGAAAGAAGTAGAATATGTCCTTACCCAGGGTCCTCTAGCTGTACTGACTCTTCTATGGCCTTTGAAACCTGTTGCTCATTCAGAGGTATAAGGTGAGTCAGGATGTTATCCAGAGCTCCTGTGATGTGCTGAACAACAACATTATGAACTTGATGCAAAGAAACAATATTCTGTCTTTGCCAGAGAAGGTCACCATGGCACTAAGCTCACTGTCTACCCAATTCTTCCAGCTAGTCATCAGGAACCCACAAGGATCAGCCAACTGGCAGCCTCAAATACACTAGCAAACTTTCTACAGGCTCTGAACAACAAAACTGAAGACACAGACAGACCTGGCATAGGAACACATGGGCTGTGATTTCCCATTTCCCCACTTCCTTGGATGGCATCCATATTCCCTTGACGTCCCCAAAGCAGAGTAATGTAACTATAATAAAGATTACTCTATAGGAACATGATGCTCTGCTTGAATGGAGTTCAATCACTTTTGATTAATTACAATCTTTACATCATAGATTCATAGATTTTAGGGTCAGAAGGGACCAATGTGATCATCTAGTCCGACCCCCTGCACAAAGCAGGCCACAGAACCCTACCCATCCACTTCTATAACAAACCCCTAACCTATGCCTGAGTTATTGAAGTCTTCAAATTGTGGTTTGAAGACCTCAAGCTGCAGAGAATCCACCAGCAAGTGACCCATGCCCCACGCTGCAGGGGAAGGTGAAGCAGTTTAGCCAGGTTAGCCAGTGTAGCAGTTTACGATGGGATCTAACTACAACGAATGTTTGAAATGGGAGCAACAATCCATTTTTTCAGCTCTAAGGAGACAAAAAGATTAAACAAATTCAAATATAATTTTTAAATGACTTATAACTCAAACAATTTGACATAGTCTGCAATTTAGAAACACTCTATTTTTCCTTCAAAATAAATCTAGAGATTTTCTAGCCAGAATGTGTTTTTCCAGCCCAAACTAGTCAATGTTACAGAAGTACTAAAATAGGGCTTTCTAATGGAAGCTGGTTGCAGTCTTAACTAAAGAAGAGCTACTGCCTCTCTGGGCTGTTGTAGGCCTAGGGTTACTATAGTAATTGATTAATTTAACTAATGGACAGTGTAGAAATGATGACCAGAAGGCCGTTATGATGAAATATGATCCAGTCCTAGTCTGGGACTTGACATACCTGAATATAGTTCCCTGCTCACCACAGACTTACTGTGGGACCAATGGCAAATAATTTACTCTATGTGCTGCAGTTCTCCATCTGTAAAATGGGAATATTAATACTTCCCTGCCTCACAGGTGTGTTGGGAAGATTGAAATTAAATTTAAAAATTTTGAGGTGCTCAGATACTAGAGTAATGAGAACAACATAAGTGTCTAAGCTCACATAGACATACTTGTGTTAGCTTGCATCAAGCGTATACGCTAAAAATTGTGGCAACATGGGCAGTGGTGAGCACTAAGGTGGGTCGTAGTGAGCAGCAGTACGGGAAAGCTGCCCCAAGTGTGTACCTATGGGAACTGGGCAGGTCTGTACTTAGGGTGGCTAGCCTATGCCACCCCTTGCTGTTGCTCTGCTACACATTCTACACTACTGTTTTTAGTGCACTAGCTTGAATCACACCTCAGCTCCAAGGGTAGATGTAGCCATGGAGGAAGCTCTATAGTAAAGGTTCTTAAAACCCTTAAATGAATATTTAACATCATTTCAAATATTTTTTTTCCTAGGTACTCAGCAAAGGTGGATTGGTGCTTTTGGGACTGGTGGAGAATGGCAGTAATCCTAAAAGTAGCTGGTGCCAATAAAATGTTGAGTGCTCTGTAATAACTATTCTCATAACTGCTCCTTGAGTTATTGAAGTTTTAGGGGTGAATATTAATTAACTGCAAATCCATAAATGAGACTGAAGCCACAGCATTTTTATCTGGAAATTTAAGTCCCTTTGCAACTGCATAGCTTTGCCTAATTCTGACACAGCAAAGATTTTGTTTATCCTCTTGGTGAGGATCTGTCTATAGAGCACAGACTACCTTTACTCATAAAATCAATTAAGAACTTTCTTTTCTTGTCAATAGCTTTACTGTACACAATAGATTCTGAAAAGTTATTGGCTCTCCACATCCTTATTTCTAATCACTGTCACTCAGAGACAACTTTAATCTAACTATCTTCAGTAGCTCTGCATTACTTTTCAGCATTTCCTGACATGTCACTGAGTAAACAAAGTTATCTAATCTCCTTTTTCTGAAACACAATGGCTCCCAATAATCATATAGCCAATAGAACAAGCACTAAATGGAGATGCTAGGAGAACTAGGGCAAAAGTATCCAGTTCTTACTAATATTATACATTCATAATCCTCTACTGCTGTGATTTGTTCTTGTGGCTATTTGGTTCTTCAGTACCAAGACACAGGAGAGTCAGAAGAGAGTAGATCTTAGGACAGCTCTGAAGGACAGTTCCTCTAATAGTATATAACCTTCCTAGGACTTCATTGCAGCATTGTATGATATAGATTTGAACATAACTATGTGTCAAAGTTAAAAATAATTCCACATACTGTATGAAATTTGGGCAGCATTTGTCACTTGCTGCATGCGTCTTTTCTTTTTCCTCTTGTACTGACACTGGGCTGTTCCTCAGCAGACAATAATTTGCTCACATTTTCCCTAAGTGACACAGTTCATTGTAGAAAACCTAACAGCATACCATGTGCCTAATGCAAGTGTATATGATCTTATAGAATACACAACAGCCCCTTTGGCCTCCTTTTGTCAATTCCCACTTAATTAGTGTCACTGGAGAGGCTTTGGAAGAATTAAAAATAGTTTAAATAGTGTGGCAATTATCTACAGGGGAGGAAGCATAGCTGAGGGGTTACAAGAACTTGGAGTCAGAAGATTTGTTTGATTCCCAGCTGTTACCATGGCAAGACATCATTACATTTCTGTGCACCTCAGTTTCTCCATTTGTAAAACAGGATCATACTTCCTTTTCTCTTATGAGATGGGTGTCCAAATCAATCAAACAAACAGAAACCACACAGTTCTGATCATGGCCTTGTTCTGGGAAAAAACCTTTGGCTTCATTAGAGTAAAGAAGTACACTGAACATTAGTGGAGAGAGATTTTTTGGTATCTTCTACTGTAGAAATAAATAATACAATATTCAGGTATGTTGGCATGCTAAGTAACAGCAATTAGTTGAATGGATTGGTATACAATCTAATCTATGCATTTCAAATATGCTCATCACCATAGCATCAGGCTGCAATTCAATTTACACTTAGAAGAACTTATTTAATGAATAGTCAACAAATGTTCACATTTCATAATTATGTATAGGTTATTGCAAAGTCCAAAAGGGCACAGAAGTCTGAGTCCCAGTGTCACATATTAGGGTTCAGAGGGTTCAGCCTAGTGGGCAGAGTAGAATAAAAAAGCAAAGTCAGAGCCCTGGTTGGGGACAAACCAACGGTCAGAGTCAGCAGTCAAAAATTCTGAGGAATGTAGAGGGTTAGGGCTGAAGTGGGAGAAGGCACTGCCTGGAGCAGACACTGGTGCAAAAGCATGTCTGGTGCAGTTTTGGGTGTAGAATGCATTGAGTAGCCACTGTGCTGCTGTTACTACAGAGCTTAAAAGGTGTTCTCTTGGCCCTTCCATCCAGTCAGGCAATATAGTCACTTACTGATGGTTTATTGGGCTCATTCAACCTCATTGGGGTGCTAGACAACTGCACCCATAGCCTGTTGAGCTCCTCATGATACCCTCACTTAGAGAGCTCCTTCTAGGAGTCCTCAGCTCCGGCTTGTGAGAAGATCTTTGGTGAAATTCCCGCAGGAGATAGGGAGTATGAATGCTTACTTCTAATTCCTAGGATTGTTCCTCTGGTCCATGCTCCTTCTGATCTTTCAAATATTGCAATATTCTCCTGATCCATAGGGAACTGAGGACCTAATTAACTTCATATTCCTCCTGCTTATGGACAGTTACTGTGGATGGAGAAAATCGGGACAGGGGGTGGGAGGGAATAGGAGCCTATATAAGAAAAAGATCCCTAAATTGGGACTGTCCCTATAAAATCAGGATATCTGGTCACCCTAATTATATTTGGCAGGGTTATTGTGACCTTTAATTGCTACTCCAACCTTGTTCTGATCCCAAATACCAGGAACATTTCAAGAAGTGAAATAACAGGATTCTTGTTGTTTTGCACTCCTTCCCAAAAAAAGAGTTTTTCAAAGGTCTGATGAACCAAACTAAACTAGGCCTACATTTATACTGATTATGCATTTGCTTATATACATTACTAACTAGTATGTAAGAAATGTGTATATATATATATATGATCCATTAAACACATGATGAAATACACTATGTCCCTTATTGTTTTACATGAGGTAAGTTCACCTAATAATTGTCTCATCTCACAATTGTATGGTTCCCTCTGAGCGCTGCTCAGTTGTACTCATGGCAATTAAGTCACCTAGATTGACAGATATAAAATGTAGCACACATTTATTTATTTTTTAAAATGATTGCAAACATTCCTAAAATGGTTTTTGTAACATACATGTGTGATAGGGTATACAAACCCAATACTGGGCAACAAGGTTCTGGCCTCAGCCAGCCCCACCCTGCCACACCTGAAAGAGATGCATAGACTGGAGGAAGAGGTAAAAGGAAGCAGAACAGCTCACCTGTGGACATAACAGGTGAGAGAAGGGACCTCTTATCTTGCAGCTCCTGAGAAAAGGGCTGAGGAATGGCAGGATTTCTCTCCTAACAACTGCCTGAAGAGTGTCTCCCTGAGGAAATGGAGAACCTGCTTCTGTTTTATCTGGAGGAGGAGGTGGCATTTCCTCCTCTCATCAACTAACCCAGTCTATTTGTGTTTGTTTTGTTTATGGACTACCCTGGAAGGTGAGAGACTTTGAACTGACTTGGCTGGAGGGCAATGACATAAGAGAAGGCAACTGCTACCTTCAGAGGGAGAAAGCTGTAGCACCTGGCTGTGAAAAGGAGCCAAGTGGTGAGCTGAGCCACTTCAAAGTCTCATGTGATAGACTGTGATCTTTAGCAATTAGTGGGATGATAGGAAGGGGACCAGGGAGGGAAGTCTTAAGGTGTTTCTGGGTATCAGAGCCTTGTATTGCTCTCATAGGGCTCTGGGCTGGAGTCCAGTGGTTGGACTCCCCTACCAAAACCCCATTTCTGCATGTTGACTAGACTAAGCCCTGACCACTAGACAATGCCTCCCATTTGTGAGGACCATCACAATATGATATACTAGTATACAGGATATATGTGTGCCCAGGGATAAAAGTTATATTGGCACCCTTTTGAGACAACTTGCATGATTAATTTATGAGTTGACCACTTGTGTGTAATGTAACCATTATTAAATGCATTATTGTTTAATTGTTTACTTGTATTACAGTAGTACCAGTCAAAATCAAGGCACTACTGTGTTAGGAGCTGTATAAAAAGAGTAAAAGACAGTCCTTTTCCCAAAGAGCATACAGTCTACAAACAAGAAATACAATGGGAATATTATTAATTCCTGATTTCTTTTTAACAGAGGAGGACTGAAACACAGATAGATTAAATGGCTTTCCCAAGGTCACATAGTGAGACTGTGGAGGGGCTGGGATGTGAGGTCAAGTCCCTGAGTCAAAGAGTAAGTCTACTCCTCAGTGCTACAGCTTGGGGTGTGCACACAAGTGTGGGTGTGGAAAAGATTAGATAGGAAACAGATTCAGAGGAAAGCAAGAATGCCAAGCAGCAGCCTATAAGCATGGTTTGGCTCTGGGAGACTCCTAGAGAAAAGTTCTGGATTGAGAGTGCTGGTTGAAGGAAGCTTGGGGCTGCAAGCAAAGAAACTACTTCTTTTACCCTTTGGTTCCCCTGCAGTCACAAAAGTTTGCAGAAGCAAGAATTTGGTGAAGTCTTATTTATTTATAAGGAATGTGCAAAGAAAATAAGTTTCCATCAGTTTCATCTCCGAGCAACCTACAAGCCTCTGAATTTTCACTAGTCATTCAGATGAAAAATGGGTACAAATATTATACATAAACCAAGGAAATATGACTTAGATTAATTTACTACAAGGTGAATTTACTATAACTGGTTGAAAGATGATACTGAGAGGCTAATTATCATTGGTTTGCTGTCAAACCTTAGGGGGGAGAAATCTAGTGGGTCCCACAGGGGTTTGTGCTGGGTTTGGTACTAGTCAACATTTTCATTAATGACGTGAATAGTGGAATGCAGAGTGTGCTTATAAAACTTGCAGATGCCACCAAGCTGGGAGGGGTTGCAAGGACTTTGGAGGACAGAATTAGAATTCAAAATCACCTTGACAGGCTGGATAATTGATCTGAAATCAACAAGACAAAAGTCAATAAAGACAAGTGCAAAATGCTACATGTAACAAAGAAAACTCAAATGCACAACTACTCAGTGGAGAATAACTGGCCAGGCAGTAGTACTGCAGAAAAGAATCTTGGGTTACAATGAATAACAAAGTGAATATTAGCCAACAATGTGATATGGTTGCAAAAAAGGCTAATATTTTAAGATATATTAATAAGACTAATATTCTATGTAAGACATGTGAGGCAATGGTCCCACTGTACTCAGCACTAGTGAGGCCTCAGCAGGAGTATTATGTCCAGTTCTGTATACCACAGTTTAAAAAAAGATATGGAGAAACTGGAGGTAATCCAGAAGAGCGCAATGAAAACAAAAGGTTTGAGTTGGAAATGACTTCTGAGGAAAGGTTGAAAGAATTGGGTATGTTTAGTCGAGAAAGAAAAGGTTGAGGGGGTGACATGCTAAGAGTCTGCAGATATAGTAAGGGCTGGTATAAAGAGAATGCTGATCAATTACTCTCCCATATCCACTGAAGGTAGGTCAAAAAGTAACTTGCTTAATCTGCAGAAAGGTAGATTTAGGTTAAATATTAGGAAAAATGTACATTGAATCATAGAAGTGTAGGACTGGAAGAAACCTCTTGGGACCTTCTAGTCTAGTCCCCCAGCACTCAAGGCAGGACTAAGTATTAATCCAGATTATTTTTCTTACTATAAGGATCCTTTAGTGCTGGAGTAGTCCAAGAAAGGTTGTGGAATCCTTGTCATTGGACGTTTTTAAGAACATACTAGACAAAAATACTTGTCAGGAATGGTCTAGGTCGGGTGGCCAACCTGAGCTTGAGAAGGAGCCAGAATTTACCAATGTACAATGCCAAAGAGCCACAGTAATACATCAGCAGCCTCCACATCAGCTTCCCCATCCAGTTTCCAGTGCCTCCCGCCCACCAGCAGCCCTGCTGATCTGCAGTTCCACTCCCTCCCTGCACCTCTTCATCAGCTGTTCCGTGGCATGCAGAAGGCTCTGGGGAAGAGGGGAAGGAGCGAGGGCATGGCAGGTTCTGGGAAAGGAGTGGGAAGGGATGCAGTGGGGGCAAGGCCTGTGGCAGAACCAGGGATTGATAAGTGAGCACCCCCCCCCCCCCCGGCACATTGGAAAGTTGGCGCCTGTAGCTCCAGCCCCGGAGTGGATGCCTATACAAGGAGCCACATATTAACTTCTGAAGAGCTGCATGTGGCTCTGGAGCCTCATGTAGCTCTGGAGCCACAGGTTGGCCCCCCCGGTCTAGGTGTATTGGTGCTTCCTTGGTGTTGCTGGGAGGTGGACTAGATGACCTCCCGAGGTCACTTTCAGACCTATGAATCCATGTTATGGGATAATTTTCAAAGACTCTGGGCATTTGCAGCTTGCATTTAATTAATGTAGAGTGGTCTGTGTGCTCTGCAGCACTTCTGAAAAACATGACCATGATAGTGTGTCTATAATTTAGAGAAGGATCTTAACAGTTCCAGAGTTTGTGGGTGAGTGGTCTTTGAATCATAGAATATCAGGCTTGGAAGGGACCTCAGGAGGTAATCTAGTCCAACCCCCTGTTCAAAGCAGGACCAATCCCCAACTAAATTATCCCAGCCAGGGCTTTGTCAAGCGTGACCTTAAAAACCTCTAAGGAAGGAGATTCCACCACCTCCCTAGGTAACCCACTCCAGTGCTTCACCACCCTCCTAGTGAAAAGGTTTTTCCTAATATCCAACCTAAACCACCTCCACTGTAACTTGAGACCATTACTCCTTGTTCTGTCACCTGGTACCACTGAGAACAGTCTAGATCCATCCTCCTTGGAACCCCCTTTCAGGTAGTTGAAAGCAGTTATTAAATCCCCCCCCCATTCTTCTCTTCTGCAGACTAACAATCCCAGTTCCATCAGACTCTTCTCATAAGTCATGTGCTCCATCCCTTTAACCATTTTTGTTGCTCTCTGCTGGACTCTTTCCAATTTTTCCACATCCTTCTTATAGTGTGGGGCTCCAAACTGGACACAGTACTCCAGTTGAGGCCTCACCAATGTTGAATAGAGGAGAATGATCATGTTCATCGATCTGCTGGCAATGCCCCTACTTATACAGCCCAAAATACCATTCGCCTTCTTGGCAACAAGGGCACAAAGTCGACTCATATGCAGCTTCTCGTCCACTGTAATCCCTAAGTCCTCTTCTGTAGAACTGCTGCCTAGCCATTCAGTCCCTAGTCTGTAGAAGTGCATGGGATTCTTCCATTCTCAGTGCAGAACTCTGCACTTGTCCTTGTTGAACCTCATCAGATTTATTTTGGCCCAATTCTCTAATTTGTCTAGGTCCCTCTAAATGCTATCCTTACCCTCCAGCATATCTACCACGCCTCCCATTGCAGTGTCATCTGCAAACTTGCTGAGGGTGCAGTCAACACCATCCTCCAGATCATTAATGAAGATATTGAACAAAACCAGCCCCAGTGCCGACCCTTGGGGCACTCTGCTTGATACCGAATGCCAACTAGATATGGAGCCATTGATTACAACCCGTTGAGCCTGATGATCTAGCCAGCTTTCTAGCCACCTTGTAGTCCACTTATGCAGCCCATACTTCTTTAACTTGCTGGCAAGAATACTGTGGGAGACCATATCAAAAGCTTTGCTAAAGTCAAGGAATAACATATTTGCTGCTTTCTCCTCATCCACAGAGCCAGTTATCTTGTCATAGAAGGCAATTTGGTTAGGCAGGCATGATTTACCCTTGGTGAACTCATGCTGACTGTTCCTGATCACTTTCCTCTAAGTGCTTCAAAATTGATTCTTTGAGGACCTTCTCTATGATTTTTCCAGGGACTGAGGTGAGACTTACTGGTCTGTAGTTCCCTGGATCCTCCTCCTTCCATTTTTTAAAGATGGGCACTACATTAGCCTTTTTCTAGTCATCTAGGACCTTTCCGGATCACCATGAGTTTTCAAAAGTTATGGGCAATGGCTCTGCAATCACAACCGCCAGCTCCTTTAGCACCCCCAGATACAGCGCCTCCAGCCCCATTGACTTGTGCTCGTCCAGGTTTTCCAAACCACTTCTTTCTCCACTTTGACTTGAGTGTTCTGGTTTTGGCCTATTTCTGATGTACAGAAGTTGGTTCTACTACCAAAGCTTTTACCTAAAAACAGGTTCAGTTAAATAGGACTCAAAGTAGAATGACCTCTGTCCTGGGGTTTGCAAACCAAAATCCTGATCAACAAAGTTCTGCAAAATCACCCTTATTTTGTTAATGGGAAGATGATCCTTTGTTTTCAATAGACTGAAATCTCTGAGTAAATTTAAGTCAACGTACGGTTAGTCCACACTGTTTGGGGAAAGTAATTGCACATCTATTTAGTATCAGATCATGAATCTATATTTACACGTTCTGATCATTAGTTGTGTGAATAGGCCATTGAAGACAAGAAGACTACTCACATGAGCAAAGTTAGACACATGTATTTGCATTAAGAAGAATAGGACATTAGCTAGGGTTTTTTTGTTTCATTGTTTAGGTTTTTTTATGAAGGTTAAAGGACTAGTACCTATGGAGTGAAACATCCTTTTATCCATAGCAAGGTTGTTAAAGTTTGTGCATTATAAATGTTATAAATTAGGCATATGCTTAACTATCTTTCTTAATTAGGGCCTTTCTCCTCAAGTAAAGACTTCCTGGTGTCCTAAGGCAATTCAATACTTCAGTCTGTATATTAGAAATGTCTCCTTTGAATTAGGCTTTTTATGAGCCTCTGTGTAACTGCAAATTTAAATGTATCATAGCTAAATTCTCCAACAAATACATTCAGGGGTCTGAAAGTGATGTAGTATCCATCAGTTCTCAGCAGTGTGTTTTCCCTTGTCAGGTTCTTCTTAGCAATCAGAGTAAGAGCTCTATTTTTAATTGAAATATTCTGTTTTATCCTAGTATCAGAGGGGTAGCCATGTTAGTCTGGATCTGTAAAAGCAGCAAAGAATCCTGTGGCACCTTATAGACTAACAGATGTTTTGGAGCATGAGTTTTCGTGGGTGAATACTCACTTCGTTGGATGCTTGTAGTGAAAACTTTCCAGGGGCAGAGGTGTGTGTGTGTATGTATATGTATATATATGTATATGTATAAAACAAGAAGCAAGCTAGAGATAACGAGGTTAGTTCAATCAGGGAGGATGAGGCCCTGTTCTAGCAGTTGAGGTGTGAAAACCAAGGGAGAAGAAACTGGTTTTGTGATTGGCAAGCCATTCAGTCTTTGTTTAATCCTGAGCTGATGGTGTCAAATTTGCAGATGAACTGAAGCTCAGCAGTTTCTCTTTGAAGTCTGGTGCTGAAGTTTTTTTGCTGCAGGATGGCCACCTTAAGGTCTGCTATAGTGTGGTCAGGGAGGTTGACGTGTTCTCCTACAGGTATTTGTATATTGCCATTCCTAATATCTGATTTGTATCCATTTATCCTTTTCCGTAGCGACTGTCCAGTTTGGCCGATGTACATAGCAGAGGGGCATTGCTGGCATATGATGGCGTATACTACATTGGGGGACGTCCAGGTGAATGAACCGGTGATGGTGTGGCTGATCTGGTTAGGACCTGTGATGGTGTCGCTGGTGCAGATATGTGAGCAGAGTTGGCATTGAGGTTTGTTGCATGGAGTGGTTTCTGAGCTAGAGTTACTATGGTGCGGTGTGCAGTTACCGGTGAGAATATGCTTCAGACTGGCAGGTTGTCTATGGGCAAGGACTGGCCTGCCACCCAAGGCCTGTGAAAGTGTGGGATCATTGTCCAGGATGGGTTAAGTATCAGAGGGTAGCCGTGTTAGTCTGGATCTGTCAAAGCAGCAAAGAATCCTGTGGCACCTTATAGACTAACAGACGTTTTGGAGCATGAGCTTTCGCGGCATGCATCTGAGGAAGTGGGTATTCAACCACGAAAGCTCATGCTCCAAAACGTCTGTTAGTCTATAAGGTGCCACAGGATTCTTTGCTGCTTTGACAGGATGGGTTGTAGATCCCTGATGATGCTTTGGAGGGGTTTTAGCTGCGGGCTGTATGTGATGGCCAGTGGAGTCCTGTTGATTTCTTTCTTGGGTTTGTCTTGCAGTAAGAGGCTTCTGGGTACATGTCTGGCTCTGTTGATCTGTTTCCTTATTTCCTCGTGCGGGTATTGTAGTTTTGAGAATGCTTGGTGGAGATTTTGTATGTGTTGGTCTCTGTCTGAGGGGTTAGAGCAGATGCGGTTGTACCTCAGTGCTTGGCTGTAGACAATGGATTGTGGTGTCCCCGGGATGGAAGCTGGAGGCATGAAGGTAGGCATAGCTGTCGGTAGGTTTTCGGTATAGGGTGGTGTTAATGTGACCATCACTTATTTGCATCGTGGTGTCTAGGAAGTGGACCTTCTGTGTAGATTGGTCCAGGCTGAGGTTGATGGTGGGGTGGAAGCTGTTGAAATCATGGTGGAATTTTTCCAGAGTCTCCTTCGACATGTACCCAGAAGCCTCCTACTGCAAGACAAACCCAAGAAAGAAACCAACAGGACTCCACTGGCCATCATATACAGCCCGCAGCTAAAACCCCTCCAAAGCATCATCAGGGATCTACAACCCATCCTGGACAATGATCCCACACTTTCACAGGCCTTGGGTGGCACGCCAGTCCTTGCCCATAGACAACCTGCCAATCTGAAGCATATTCTCACCAGTAACTGCACACCACGCCATAGTAACTCTAGCTCAGGAACTACTCCATGCAATAAACCTCAATGCCAACTCTGCTCACATATCTGCACCAGCGACACCATCACAGGTCCTAACCAGATCAGCCACACCATCACCTGTTCATTCACCTGCACGTCCACCAATATAATATACGCCATCATATGCCAGCAATGCCCCTCTGCTATGTACATCGGCCAAACTGGACAGTCTCTACGGAAAAGGATAAATGGATACAAATCAGATATTAGGAATAGCAATATACAGAAACCTCTAGGAGAACATCTCAACCTCCCTGACCACACTATAGCAGACCTTAAGGTGACCATCCTGCAGAAAAAAAACTTCAGGACCAGACTTCAAAGAGAAACTGCTGAGCTTCACTTCATCTGCAAATTTGACACCATCAGCTCAGGATTAAACAAAGACTGTGAATGGCTTTCCAATCACAAAACCAGTTTCTCCTCCCTTGGTTTTCACACCTCAACTGCTAGAACAGGGCCTCATCCTCCCTGATTGAACTAACCTCGTTATCTCTAGCTTGCTTCTTGCTTGCATATATACACACACACACACACCTGCCCCTGGAAAATTTCCACTACATGCATCTGATGAATTAGGTATTCACCCACGAAAGCTCATGCTCCAAAACATCTGTTAGTCTATAAGGTGCCACAGGATTCTGTGTTTTATCCTAGAAACTCTTGAGCTGAGCAGGGTTTTTTTAACTGTCTCCATGAGACTTTGTATTGACTGCTTAACAATGATTGCTGTAATGATCGTGAGCTCAAGAGTGATTTTTTTTTATACCATAAACACGGTATGGTATAATTTAGTTATATTTGCAGAGAGGATTGCAATGTGTTTAAACAGTGTAGGTTTAGATTCATCAAAATATGTTGCTGACTCCTAATGTTTTGACTCTTATCTAGTTTTATTAACTTGGCACATCTACTGTTTCAAGTCCTATTTCCATAAGAGATTCTTGAAAAGATTAGGAGCTGGAAAAATCTAATAGTAGATTACAATTTTCTGAGGGTCAAGTTCTTGGCAGTACACAGTATCTTGCTGGTAGGTCCTTCCAGTTGCCTGTAGGAATAAAGTTTTTGTTTCTTACACATGAATATTTATGTTTACCACTGCACCTAAATTACACCACAGGAAAGCAACTAGCTTCAGAATTCACAAAGAGCAGCTGGAAACATAGGTACTGAAACTACCAGTGGTGCCGGACCCCCTGGCTTGAAGTAGTCTCCATAGGGTTTTCAGTTTGGTTTGATGGCTCTCAGCACCACTGCTATAAAAATTGTTCCAACACACCTGGCTAGAGGTGCTTTAAGAAATGTTTATAGAACAATAGCTGTACAGCAATATTACTTATGAAGAAAACAGAAAATTGGATTTTGTAAATCACTTAACTCTCCCCAACCCTAGTTTAAAATATATATATATATATATTTTCCTTATGAAAGAGTGTCCCTTTTTCACTTTGGGAAATATAGTCACCCTATTCCATGGCCTCAATGATCTGTACAACTGGTGTACAAGGGATGGTAGCAGTTACTCTAAACTAGAGACTAGACTAGATACACCTAAATTCTTATGTCCCACCATGATATATGAACAGTTACTGTGTTCAGTGGTCATCTGCTGAAGGGTGGATTTTACCTTCTCACCACATATTCCACCTGCATAGAGTGTAGAATGCTTGAGCCTTAGGCAAGTGGATTGGATTTCACCCAATGTGCTTATTCCACAATCCCAAACCATCTCACTTTCCCAAGTACAAAAACCTCTAGGTTCTCCCCTAACATCTCTTATAATCCAGTTATGTGTCTTGACTACAAAATTATGCAGCATACTGAAATCTGAAAACTTGGTGACAGTAACATAAACTTGATACAAATTGAATCACTGATTGGGGCTTTTCACTTTCACGTTTAATTCAATGATCACCCTCCATTTTTAATATACTTGATGATAATACAGAATTTTCATTCTTCTGCTTTGCAGTGCTGCAGAATGGACAGTTATGACTATTCTAAACAACTACCCATTAATCCATCTCAAGTAGTCTGTATATGCCCCTAATTTTACAGGAAACATATTTTGGAAATAGAATTGTTGACCAAAAAATCCACTTTTTTAAAATCTGTCTGCTTGCAACCCAAATTGCTTTAGTATCATCAGTCTACTTGCATAGACCTCATAGGAAAAATAAATTGTAACCATTTCATTTTAGAAACCTCTCAAAAGTAACCTTTCCATACATAATATCATGGAGTTAAGGACTGCTATCTTTGATCCAGCAAGACTAGAAACCAGCACTATTCCTGAGTTTCTGCAGCGCTCTGGTTTTTAGCCTTGGTAGCTTGGAAGATCTGACCTTGAACTGTCATTTCTCCAGGACCAAATGTTCCTTGTCCAGCATCTCAGTTTCCAAATTTGAATGAGGAAAAGGAGAACTTTTTTTTTTCCCTAATAGTCCTGCTGCACCTTCCCAAAGTAGTTGTTTGAAACTCCTTATGTGTTCATGAATGTTAGACGTTGCTTCATGGGAGATAGATTAGCGGGGCAGAATGAAGGTGAAGTGATCAAAAGTACAAGATAAATGCAGTTTGTCACATGACTATCATCACCACATGTGTTGCAGAAGTTGCCTTACCAACTATAAAGAACTGCAGTCACCTCTAGAATATTGCTTATGCAGCAGCTGTTTAATAGTGCACAGCAATACACAACTGCTTAGTGGCAACATATTCCCTCTGTCATTAGCAATTATGCCACAGAGAGCCATATGAGGGATACAATGCAATTAGGATCACTTTATTCAAGTACAGGAAGTGAGGGAGCATACTACATGCAACTGAAAATATGTTATGGGATGAATGCTGCCCTGACCATTTTTGGCTTTTAATTTTACATCGTGTTTGAAAGAACAGTCCAGTCTGGTTGATACTTTTAAGTGAACATCAAGCATTCATTAAAAAATCCACAAGAAAACCTAAACTCTATTTATTCCTCATTGAAAAAATATGAATCTGGCCCACAGTTTATAATTCTTTACTTAAGAAGTGCTATTCTATGACAGACTTTTATGTAACATTTTAACTTAAAGTTCTCCACAGTGTAAAGTGTTAAGCAGCTACAAAAGATCAAAGTGTTCAAGGTTATACAATAATGAGTTTTGCAAAAATAAGTAGCAGTTTTAACTTTGGAAGCTTAAATTTTCAAATCAGCCTAAACTTCAAAGGATTTGTGAGCTTCTTTTAGAAATACATCTGCAAAATTTGGTACAGGTTGACATCTACTTATTGTCCTTCTATTACAGGGACATGCCTTGTCTCTGATGCTTGGATTTACAAGAAGTAAGACAAGCATGGTGACTTTCTTTTTAACCCATAAAATAAATAAATATATTTATTTCAACCTGAAGTGTTTGTTTTCAAATGAACTACCAGCCCCAGCTTTATGCTTCTCTGAAATGTTTGAGCTTGATTTTGCTTGACTTTGCTTTCTGGAGCATGAATCAGGACCACATTGTTACAAATTGTCCAGCAGCTAATTGTTAAATTCATCATTAAGAACACAATTATAACACAAAATTAAACTGCTAACCTAGAGTGTAAAATTAGTAGGTGCTATCTGTGTAAAATGCCAATGAGAATTTAAATGGCTTTGCATTCATCTTATTGTTAGAAACTAGACTGCAGGAAAAATAATGTGCTTAGGTAACAATGAATTGCAGGGAGCACTATGTAAGCACAATGGCTGGTGGGGGAAATCGCTTCTGGCCAACTTAAATCAGAAGGAAGACTTCCGGGCACTCAAAACCTACTTAGCAAAACTACAACTTGAGAAATTAATTGAGCTTATTTTGCAAAAAAGTAAAATCAAGTGTTCTGCTCAGACTTCTCACCAGCTGTTCTCCCCCACACTCTTTCTACCTACACTCATCTTATTCATCCACTTATATTCCTAAAATGCCTGACAGCATTAACTTTGTGGAGGGTTTTACTTTCATTCAATAAACTTAGTCAAGAGCAACAAAAACTTCTTGATTAAGATTTGAAAAGGAAGAATAACTGAAAGACACAAACTGTCCTGGCTATGGGTGAGCAGGTATCACTGAAGCTCAATGCCAGAAGCAAAACTTGTACTGAAAAAAGAGTTTTTATTTTTGTTTTTTTGTTTTCTTTGCTGTTGTGTGCAAGCTGTAAACTTTGTCTTTCCCATTGAATAATAAGTAAAAGTGAAAAGATGCTGCAATTAAATCTGTGAAGCAGATGGCAGTGGTGTTTGACAGAAGTAATTAGAACACAGCCATATCACAGAATCAAGAGTTTGCATGAGCTTTCATTTTAAAAAGTACATTTTCTGGTCCTTGTAGTTGCTGAGGAAAAGCTTGTGAAGATACAGTGAATGCAACCTACAGTTTTAGGAATTAGCTGGCAAGTAAAAAGAACGTAAAATATATTATTTACAAAACATCTCATACTTTTTGAATGCTTGGGGCTCTGGTTATATAAGAGGGTGTACAGAGTCTTGTGCTTGTTGCTCAAATCGCAGGTAGCAGCACTCGGAAAAGCAGATTCTTGAGCTACTACTATGCCTCCTTCACTGGAAATAAGCAAGCTCCTCTCCCTCCTCATGCACCAGCCAGCACAGCTGAACTGGTGTGGAGAGAAAAGAAAGCAGTGCCAGGAATATAGTTAGGAGAGCTCACTTCCCCTTGGCACAAGGGGGCACCAGAGGCCAAAATGTGACTGAGTGACAATTCATTCCCTGCTGTGCTCCTGGGGCAGCACAACAGCATGCTGCCTTTTCCTCAGGGTGGGAAAAGTGCCAATCCAGGCCCTTATGTTTTATCGGGTACCCAGCAAAAGTAGTGCCCCAAGCAGCCAAGGTGAGAGATGAGTCAGGAAGACACCTATCCCTCCGGTCCTGTTGCTGGAGAAGTAGATCAGGGAGGCCTGTGAATTTCAAGTCTGCACAAGACTCCTGCAAGGAACTTGGAGACATAATCTGTCACTTGTGCTAATAACTGGTTTTATAAGCACCGTATAAGAGACCTTTTATTGACCTCAATTTTATAACATAAAAGAAAAGAAATCCACAGGCCTGGAGAAGCCACATAATCAGAGAGTCTATGTTCTGCTTCCTTGCTCCTTACAATAGCCCATATTGTTTTTGTTCATATTGCAGTATCGTTCACAGGGTCCAATCAGTACTGAGGCGTTGTTGTCTTGTGCGCTTTACAAACACAAGAAAACATAGTCCCTGCCCCAAAGACTTTACATATCACACCTGTACAAACCAAATAGCAGCACTTAACACACACTTTGCATATATGTAAATGACTACACAAGGTGATAGTCACCAGAGAATCAGTCTTCCTTGTGTGTGCTCACTTTGCATTTGTTTCTCACAGATTTTCTGTATAATACAGAATCTAAACATCACTTTTTAAAAAACTATTTTATAAACAATTAGTTCAAAACTCAATTATGCATATGCAAAAAAAAAAGTGATCAAATTACACTTAACTTTGTCAATCTGAAGAATGGCATGATTGTCTCTTGGTTTTAAACACAGTGACAGGCTACACATTCCAGTGAATGGATTCTGATTTGTCCAAGTATTCCCTGGAGGAGTAAATACTCAATCTAAATTTGACTAAATAAAAAGCACTGCACATATTCTCCTTAAACTGTGGAGCAACTTTTTCACAGGTTGGACTGTGCATGATAAAAGCACCCAGATTGAAGGTCATAATTTACTCTTCTAATTCTGTAGTCTCTGTAGAAATGTTAAATCCTATAGTTTAGTAATGTATGATTTAGCTCTGTGGTGGAAATTCTCATGAGATTTGAAAAAAAGTTTTGATTTTTTGTAGTTGAATACAGAAAATGAGTCTCCCTAGGAAGTTGTACCCCTATGTTATGCTACTGTTAATCCTACTATAAAATAAAATGACTCTTCAATTATTTTCTACATGCTGAAGATCACTTTAAGATAGTTTTTCCTAACAAAATATTATAAACTAAAGGTTGATGGTACACTTTTTAAAAAATCATGCCTCCTATTACTTTTCTCAGGAAAAAGGAGAAAATGTGTTTTGTCCATGAAGGAATTTAAATATGTTCTCCCTCTCTATCTCCGTCTAGGATTAGTAGAGAAGTAGGTTTATTTTGCTGGCCCTGCCCGAACATCCACCAAGAAATGGGATGATCGACTGTTTTGGGTAGTCAACCTGGGGTTTCTCACCCTCCTTTCAGCCCTGCAACCCTCAGAAGATGATAAAGGGTATCTGAGGCCTGTAGAGGCAAGGCGAGTTGGTTGGCTTTTGGGCCTAGCCTGATGCTTCTTGAGACTAGCTGAAAATTTTGTTGAATCTCTGCAAAACTCTCCATTAACCTTCATGAGTCTTGCTTTTGTAACAGTTTTGCTCAGCTGTAGTAAGGCTAGATTTCTCCTGCAGCATCAGACTATTGAAGGACTCTTAAGTTCACTTACCATGATTAACTCAGTCGTTAGTCAGCCTATAATATCCCCAGATAATTTTAAATTGAGTCGGAATCTCTCTCAACTGGCTGCACTTCAAAAACTTGCTTAGGGATGTAACCCTTAAAGAAGTAGAAAATGATTATCAGCACAATGTCTTTCTAAACAGGGAGAACACACTTTAGAAACTCTATTAACATAAATAGTGCTGAAATCCTAACGATGCATTTGCATCCTAGAATGAAAGAGAAACTGTGCAGACTAAAACCCTGCTGAACTTGCTGTGTAAATACAAATTTTAAATATTAAGCTTGGATATTCTACATCTAAATATTAAATCAGTATTAAAGTGGGAGATAAACTGGGTGTGTCCTACATGTTGCCTGATCTGTTGATTGTGTATTCGTTATTTTGATTATTTAAGAATCGCCACTTGACAAATTAACATTCTGAAATTTGGTAGGTCATAATCCCCAAATCAGTCTGTGTTAGAATTACTGTTAAGTGTGGAACATTGGCAGAACTCTGATTTTAGAGAAAAGCTTCTGAATTTACAATAGTTTTATTCACACATTTAGCAACCTTGCAAACACTCCAACCCAGCAAAGTAGCTAGAGATCATTCGGAATAAGCATCTGAGCACCCATGTACTCACACCATGCCTTGCAGAAAAACCTAAAGGGTTAGTTATCCTGGCATCTCTGAATGCTTCCAGACCAGGACACAACCTATGCCAGGACACAACTTTTGTAATGTTACACAGACACCCACTCTTCCCAATGCTTATTCAGTGGAGGTTTCATATCCTTTTCCTAATGTTCAGGTGCCCATAGGTTACTAGGCCTTTTACCTCATGCTTATTAGCATATACGTCATTCTTGTGATCAGACATCTATTACTGTTCCTAAATTTAAAAAAAATCTAAAGCTGATATCAACTGGCATTTTGTGTTTTCCTGTCAGAACTTTCGTCAGTACAGCATTCTACCTTATGATAGTTTATGATCTAGGGTTGCTCCCGGTTAGCTGCTTATGCTAAGGGTTTTGGGGCCTTATGCCTTGACTCATTCAGCTAAGCTATTGTTGTACAGGCCTTGAGGCTTGTGAGCTCATAGCATTACTACTTAATTTATACCTATAGGCTACATAGGAGTTCTCATACTGCTCCCAGTGTGGAGACTTTCTTGATTTCCCCCACTCTAGAGTTTTTCAAAGTCCTTTGCTCAGGCCAGAGCCAGTACTAACAAGCCCAGAGTCCCCAAAAAGACATAAAAAAAGCTTACATAAAAAAACAAAACAAAACACCAGGCATACTTTTTAAGGACCGAGCCTCCTAGAGACATAGGTTTTATACTCTGTCATAGTCAGCCCTGCATCAGAAAACAAACAACAAACACTTCAGTGTTCTCCATTTTAATATCACTTTCATGAAAGATACAGACCTTGCTACTTTCATCCAGAGACCAGTAGGAAATTTGCAGAAAGTTGGAAGGAGATATTATAGACTCAGACTGAGGTGTGGTACCTCAACATCTCTGAAAATGAGTCATCTTAGATTTTTGTTTTTCCTGCTTTGCTTTCTTCTTTGCTCTGTCCAGAAATGCCCATCTTCCAATCATTTCTCACCTCCCTTTAATCCTGCTGGTGATGCATACCTAGAGGTCACGTGCTTGCTTCTCTCCCTCAGTCAGTGAAATCATTAGCTCTCCTGGGCCTGCTTGACACTCTTAATGTTTGTGTCTGTCATGCTAGTAAGATCCAGGAGGCATGGCTCAGCGTTCACGTTGCACTTCCCTTCAGTACCTGGCCCAAGCCGGGGAAGCTAATTAATCTACCAGCAGACCAAATTTGGTGATGAATCCTGGTCACATGCCACTAAGGCATGTTGTGCATATGTGAAGTATGATCCTTTTAAAGACAATGGTTTTCTATGAACATTCAGTCCCACTTCCCAATTGCAAGATGGCATAGTCTAGTGGGTAGGGCACTTGATTTGGACTTGAGGGACTCGGGTTTTGTTACTGGCTCTACTGCTGTCCTGTTGTATATCTTGGGAGAGTCACTTTACCACACTCTGTGCTTCTGTTTAACCTCCCAATTTGTCTGTGTTTTCTGTTTAGACTGCAAGCTCTTCAGGGCAGGCACTGCCTCTTACCGGGTGTATGTTATAGTGCCCAGCATAGTGGGGTTGCAGTTAGAGCTGGTTGGGAATTTTCTGACAAAGTGGGGTTTCTCTGGAAAATGCCAATTTGTCAAACCTGAACTGTTTTGAGAAACCTGATTTTTCTGCTTGCTTGAATTTCCATCAGAACCCTGCCTGGTTTCCTGCTAGCTTGCCTGAAACTGCTCAGGGGACCAGACGCCCAGGGTCCAAGGCTCTAAGATAGCCCCACCATACCAGGACATCCAGTGTCCCAGTCATGGAGCTGAACTTGGCTTCTGGTTCTGCAGCAGAGAAACTGGAAGCCGTGAGAACCTCTACCCAAACAAAGGCTCTCAGGGATTCTCCTGGCTCCATGGCAGGGATCCTAGCTTCTGGGAAGAGCCTCCATGGTTCTAGGGCAGCCCCATCTTGTGGATTTCCCCAGACCAAGAACCCCAGAGCCTCAAGATTCCCAGGCAAACTGGGTCTTCGTGCTGCCTGACTCCTGAACAGGGAATCCCGGGAACGAGTTGGCCCAGGAATTTGGAGGCTCTGGGGCTCCCAACCATCAAGCAGTCTGCAAGGTGCAGCTGCCCTGTAGGCACAGACTTTTGGAGCCTCAGCAGCTGTGGACTGTAATTCAGATAGTGGTGAGACTGACAAGAATGTCCATTTCAGTTAGAGCTATCATGTATTCATGTTTCTGAAGTGATTCTCTCTTCCTCTCCCCAATTTCTGGTTCACATGAAATTAAAAAAAAAAAAAGCTTTAGTTCAGATCATAACTAAACCAGATTTAATCTAGCAAGATTTCCCCTGAACTGGAAGTCCAGCTCTATTCATGATGTTGGCTGGAGCTTCTAGTGATACAAATAATAAATACTAAAAGAGAGGAGTTGGAAAGAGTCAATATTGTGTATTAAAAATGTGGAGCTTCATGCCTCTAATTGGTTAGTAAAGCTGTTTAGGAGATGGAAAATGTTCAGAAGAAGGGCAAATAATATGTTCATTTTATTCATAACTGCTCAGAAATGGGGAAGAATGTCACTGTTTAACTATGGCAACAGAAGAGAAGAAAAAATTAAGGAAAGTGGAGGGTTAGTTTCCATGAGATAAGGGGAAGTTTAGCTTTATTTGTCAGAAAAATGTTTGAATGTAAAACAATGGGAATTTTGAGACACTTAGTCATAAATACATCTGCTGATTTGTGGGAGGATACATTAAAAGAAAAAAATACATCCAGCTAATTTCATTCAATTGTACCTTAATCACTCACCATTATATATGTCCCCTCTCAGTTAGTCACATTGATAAAATGTCACTTAAAGTCAATCATACTAACATCCTATCAAGCCTACTTCCACATAGTGCCTAGCATTCAGTCAATCCCCATGACAGTGATATTCCTCATCACAGATGCTCACCGTAATTCATTCATTTTGTATTAGCTAATTACCATCCTGTGTGTTTTAACCATAGCAGTTTGGGCTAATGATTATAGGAAGTAATTCAGTCAGGATTCCTGGTTCTATTTCTTCCTGTGTCATTCACTCATCATGTGATCTTGAGCATGTCTCTTAATTTCTCTGTGGTTCAGCATGCCAATCTGGAAAATGGTCATAGTAATACTTTCATCTCTCATAAGGATGCTATGAGCATGAGTGTTTGTAAAGCAGTTCGTAATAGCACCTTTCATAATAGATCGTAACACACTGTTATAAGATAGGTGAGTAAAGTATAATGTATGCTGTTAGTATAGCCAATCCTCCTTGGAACTGATTCAATCCACTTTTTGATTAAACCAATAGTTTTCCTTTTAGAAACAGTCTTCTCAAATTCTTCCAAAAAAAAAAAATCTCCGTTTAAGATACAAGTCCAGTTCATTAGAAATGTCCATTAATTTTAAAGTCAGACTTTGATTGCACTTTCAAGGTTCAACATTCATCAGGCATTAATAATATTTGGTAATGCGTTCTCTGTCTGTCACAGAGCTATTCTTACTCAACATGGATGAGGGTGGCAGAATTTAGCCCTAAAGGCATGCAGACAAAACAGAATCACTCTGTCGGCTGGGAAACCGCTTTCAATTGGAGATGTTGTAGTTCTATCAGTCAATGTTTGAATTGTTCTAGCAAAATAAAATCTTCAGATAATGTCATCAGAACTGTTTTTCATTTTCATTGGTATTTGTGTGTAGGGGGATGATGCAAAAGTTCTTCCTTGACCTATGAAAACTTATCTGAAACTGCAGGCCATGAAAACTAGAAGGGGTGTAGTTTGGTACCCAGGAAGGTTTGGGTACCTTTTCAGATATCGCCATCCACACAAATCAACAGGTAGAAATATTTTAGGACTATCCAGGAGGAGAACAGATTCAGAAGATGGTAGGTGGGGGAGGTGTGAATGGGGAAGGGAGGATATGCTGGAAGAATGCAGAGGTGGCCCCATCTTGTGCTCTTGTCCTCCTATTAGCCAGCCAGAGGGAGAAGGAATTGACTGGCTCCTTGCTTCTGCACTTAATAGCTTAAGCTCTTTCATGGGGTGTTTGGGTGTTCTCACTCCACTTTAGCTGACCCACCCAGCCTGCCTGTAGCTGTAGTTTAGAAGCAGTATTTTTAGGATGCTGCATGCACCCATTGCCTCTTTTTGGGGTCAGGAAGGATTTTTTTTCCCATTGATTCCAAATTGGCAGTAGCTTGGTAGTTAGTATCATTTTGGTACAGATAAATTAAATAGGAGTAGGACTTAAAAATAACATTAGTAAATTTGTATTACTTCTTAATTCATTGCAAATTTCAGCCAGTGTCCAATATGGATAAAAAGCTAAAAGGGTCTGTTCCCAGGACAAAAGAGATGGGATTTTGCTGGTGGACCTTGGGCCTATGGAAAAAGGGGGACCTGAAGTCTTTGCAGACTGAGGGCCTGTTTTTGGTGCCCTCTGTCCCCTTCACAGGGTACCAAGAGTTATAGTAGGAGCCCTATAACACCACACTAGACCTGCATAAATGCCTGATATGAGAGAGGCAGGGCAGACATTACCAATCCCCATAGTTCATGAAGTTGTCACCTGCAGATTAAATCCTATTTCTGCATCTGTCCTCCTTTTTCCTGTGTCCTGATCAATACCTCTTACTCACAGGTAATGCTATATATATGTCATCTTTGCTAGGAAATGCAAGAAACCTGTAGGAAGATGCATGAGCTGTGAGCACAAAGTATTTATCTCCCTGTTCATCTATTCTGGTAGGTGACAATAAACATTTAAATGGCTAGTTTTGATGTGTGTACTTCACCTCCATTATCTAGTCAAGCATAAACTTTCAACTGGGTTCAGGTGAAACATATTAACTTTGGCAGTTGTGCCACTATAACACTAGTGCAGGGAGCCTTCTGCTTTTAAATTAGCTTGGGATAAAAATACTATGCTTTTTGGATATGGGCTCTGGGTGTTTCAGGAAAAAGATCCATTATGATTATATTTTTGTCTTTTAAGAGGGACTCGTTTCCACTTCCATTATTTCAGAGGGCTGTATGTTTAAATCTGTTTTTATATGAAAAGTTGAACTCATACAGGAATTTGGAAAGGTAGCTTTTGAGATGCCAGTGTTAATCCTGCTCTTTATTTCACATTGAACTGTAATTGGACAGTAACTTTTCTTAATATTCTTATGTTCACTCACTCTACTGGGTACTTCACAAATCTGAAATGATAAAGCTACTATAAATATTTCCCAGTCTCAAAACCATTCTGTTCTATTCCAGTCATGGAACTGAAGTCCCTAGCACACTTGAATTGTTTCTTCAGGGTTAGTAGTATAAGGAATTAAAATATGTATCTTTCTTCAAGAAATATTTTCATAATTTTAAAGTATTGGAGCATAGCAAGCTTTAAACTATTCCTTGGCATTTCTCATTGTGAATCAAGAGACTTGGCCTCAAGAGAAAGTGACTTTTCTAGCCTCTGAGCCAATGCAACGTATGTTGGGAAGACGAAAATTTGGTTGATTGAGAAACACAACAAACTTCCTAACACTATGTAGCGCTTTGCCAACTGGGAGATTACAATATGGAGCTTAACCCAAAGGTCAGTGAATGGAGTGATCTCTAGCTGCAAACATGATTCTAAGTTGCTTGCATGCCTTAGGCTCAATTGTGAGCCTGCCTGGGCAACCATTCAAGGAAGTAAGGAATTATAACGAGTCCTATTACTCCTCTGTGACATGCTCATGTTGTCAGATCCTGTGTGGAGAATAAGTGAGGAAGCAACCTCTGGCACACCGCTACTCCCACCCTCTATATAACTGAGAAGGGAGCTGGCTAGGAGAGGGAAGGAGTAGACAGCACTTTAGCTCCAACATTCTGGCCATTACAGAGCAGGAGGCAAGCAGGATCAGCAAATAGGCTAGCATAGATTACTTCCCCCTGAAACACAAAGGAAGCAGGTAGCAGACACTTACTGAGTGACTTGTGTTCTGGCCCTGATCCCAGGGTGGTGCCCTTTGTTTGGGTTGGATTGCACAGTAGCCCAGTGTGTTTAGAGGAGTCAGGCCAAATGAAATCACAACTATAGCCACTGTCTGCATTGCATTAGAAGATGGTAGAAGAAATCAGAGAATATTCACTATTGTGTGTATTTGTCAGAAGTAAAGAGTAAATCTCACCAAACGGGTGAAATGCTGGCCTAGAGTTGATTTGGTACCTGGAAGCAGGTTAGCATACTGAGCTTCAAGATACTTAGGGTGGGATTAATAAAGGGGACTTGGATGCCCAAGAGAATTTAACATCCTCAAAACCCCTTGTGAGTTGCCGCCTAATCCTGTAGTCTCATAAACTAATGAGGCACATATGTTTCCACTGATTAAGTTACCAAGGTGCCTACATTTCTGCTGTTGCATATGTGCACAGTTGCCTCTGTCCTGACCTGTGTTCCCTCTAAGCTGCATGGCTGGGCGGCCGCCCAGGAGAGAGTCAAGTGTTTTGCAGTTGATTAGCAGAGCATGCACATCTGGCAGTGTGTGTTCAGTTGCTTCCAGGACCCTCCTGCTGGCTGTGTGGAACCGGGGGAGGAGGTGCTGATGTCAGGGTGTCCCCTTCCCCCCATCCCTGTACCCCATCTCCGCAGAGCAGGGGAGAGGGGACAACTTGGCTCAGAACTCAAAGCTGCTGCAGTCTGAGGTCTGAATGGAGAGTGAGTGCCTTTCTTAAAGAGACAGCACACAATTTCTGAGACTTCCCCAGCAGCCAGCTCACACTATCTCTGCCTCTCTCTCTGTCTGTCTCTCTGTACCCCATCTCCACAGATCGAGGGAGGGAAGACAGGGCTCAGGACAGAGCAGGAGAGCTTTCAGTGAGTGCCTTAAAGAAAGCACACGGCATCTCTCAGAAATTTCCCCAACAGCCAGCACACACGCTGTCTGTAGCGCGCCCGCGCTCTCTCTCTCTCTCACACACACACACACACACACACACACACACACACACACACACACACACACACACACACACACACACTCATCTCCCAACACATACCTGTATTATTATTATTATTGTTCCTGCAATGCACATATATTCTCTGTAATTTTATTCTTTCAAAGTGTGTTATTTTAGTGTTTTGACTGGTCTATGGATTTCATATTTTTTATTTCTCTTACACTTAAATTTAATTCTTTGAGTAGTGAGTTCTAAAATGCCTAACTCGTCCTGGCTGGAGTAATTATCCTTATGGTAACTTTTTAAAAATATATATTGTATATAGGTTTATTTTGTTTCTACTGGTGGTGCACAACCCTCGGTGCACATAATAAAATTTATTTCGCACATGAATGGAAAAAATTAGAGGGAACATTGGTCCTGACATCTGGCAGCTCACCACCTAACTCATAAGTCCCAATGGGATTCACAAAGTAGGTATTCCCCCATCTATTTTGGCTGTGGGGTCTGATCCGGTAGCTGTGCTCAGAGGCTACTTTACAGCATGTCTACCAAATTGGGCCCTGCATAAAACACAGCCAGAGGAGGAGGTGTACATTTTATGCCCAATAGCCCAGTTTTTAGAGCAGTCACCTAGGATGTGGGAGACCTGCGTTCAGATTTTCCTTCCATTTGATGTGGAGCAGCGATCAGAACTCAGCTCTCCCACCTCCTGCTGAGTGTCCTAAAACTGGGGCTAATGGGGTATTCTGGTATGCGTTTCTTAACTCGCCTACTGAACTTATTCCACTTCGTGTACAATACTTAAATAGTCAGTAGAAGAGGGACTAGAACCTGGGTCTCCTCCCTCCTAGGGGATATGCTAATCACTGGATTCTTGCATCAATTCACCAAGTATTTTATACAAAGTGGAACATCTTTTACAGGAAAGACCCACTCCAGAATAGCCCAGTGGTTAAGACATACATCAGGAAGGTGGGAGACCTGGAAATCTCTTCTCAACATCAGGTGGAGGGAGATATGAATCCTAGTCCCCTGGTAAGATCTCTAACCACTGGACTATTTGGTATAGGGGAGAGGCATCACAGCTGTGAATCCCAAGTAGAAGGAGATGCCTCTCTCTGGCCTGGAGTTAGCCACCTAGCTTGCTTAGAGTTGGAAAAGGTACAGGTACAGAGAAGGGCAACAAAAATGAGTGGAGGTATGGAACAGTTTCCACAGGAGGAGAGATTAAGAAGACTAAGACTGTTCATCTTAGAAAAGAGACAACAAAGGGGGGATATGATAGAGGTCTGTGAAATCATGAATGATATGGAAAAAGTGAATAAGGAAGTTATTTACCTTTTCACATAACACAAGAACCAGGGGTCACTCAATGAGATTAATAGGCACCAGGTATAAATCAGACAACGAAGTACTACTTCGTTTGATGCACAGTCAACCTGTGGGACTTGTTGCCAGAGGATATTGTGAAGGCAGAAGTAAAACTGGGTTTAAAAAAGAATTAGATAAGTTCATGGAGGATAGATTTGTCAGTGGCTATTAGCCAAGATGGTAAGGGATGTAAACCTGTGCTATGGATGTCCCTAAATCTCTGACTGCTAGAAGCTGGGAATGGACAACAGGGGATGGATCACTCAAGAATTGATCTGTTCTGTTTGTTCCCTCTGAAACATCTGGCACTGGCCGCTGTCAGAACACAGGATACTGGGCAAGATGGACCATTGGTCTGACCCAGTATGACCCTTCTTATGTTCATAAGATGTCCCTCAGTATTTCCTACTGGCTAGCTTATGGGGCTTCCCACTCAGTTAATTGGTTTCAGTGAATCCCTTTTTTAGGCACCCAACGCTTTCCATGCATTGTATAGGGAACCTGGGTCCCTAAACATTAGGAACTGCAACACTTAGCTTAAGACCCCCCTTGTGAATCACACCATTAGTACCTTTCTGTGTTGAATGTGGTATGCAAAAAGTGGTGGAAAAGAGATGGGGAGAAAGCTTGGTTTTAAAACAATTTGAGGGCATCATAGATGGCAGGAGAAATTAGCAGAGAGAACAAGTGCCTGTCAGATGTAAGATGTCTGCTAAAAATCTGTTTTGATTTGGCCATGTTATAACATGTTTTATTGTAATTTCAATTATTATTGCACATGCATAATAGTGTCTTAAATGTTGGTGTTTTCTTAAATGATCCCAGAATGTTCAACTGTCACTATGTAAGTGTCTGTATCCAAACTGTGTGAAATTTTTCATCATAAGACTAACTTTTTTTGTTTAAATTAGTCTTTGAAATTATCTATGGAATGAGGCATGATTTCAAAGGAGGCATTGTCTTGTGGAAGGAATGTTCTGCTGCTGCCTAGCAAATAGTTCCAAAATATGGAATTTTGTTGGTCTTGTTTTTTCTTTAAACTAGGAACTTGAATAACAGCACTACTGTGAAACTATTCAGTCTGCAAAGTGAAGCTTCTAGCACAGTCTTAAATATTCCCCCTTATGTTCATTGCAATACAGCGGCAGATCCTCAGTTGGTGCAACTTGTCATAGCTCCAATGAAGTCAATTTACATCAGCTGAAGAGCTTCCCAATAAATAATGTTACAGACAAAGTACACAAATTGATGAGAGAGCTTTTCAGTTGGATTAGAATTACTGGTGGGAATTCAGAGCATAGGGAAGGCACAATTCATAGAATCATAGAACTAGAAGGGACCTTAAGAGGCCATCTAGTCCAGTCCCCATAGCTCATGGCAAGACTAAGCATTATCTAGACCATCCCTGACAGGTGTTTGTCTAACCTGTTCTTCAAAATCCTCAATGATGGAGATTCCACAACCTCCCTATGCAATTTATTCCAGTGCTTAACCACCCTGACAGCTAGGAAGTTTTTTCTAGTGGCCAACCTAAACCTTGCTTGGTGTTCTCAACTTTCCTCTTAATCACTGCATATTCTACTTGTGGTGTTCTGTGTAACATATAATAATCTATGAAAACAAGTTACTGTAAAATTAAAACTTCCTCCTGAGGGGATACAGTTGTTGTGTTACATAATCAGCAGATTCCACAGAAGTTAAGAAGCTCATTGACAGAAATATTTTGAAGCAGATTAATAAATAGGTTTGCAGAAATGAAGTAGACAATCAGAATGACAGCAGCTGTTCCAATTAACCTTCTTCTGATGTTGCTCATCTACAATATTACTGCTACATGACATCAATGTGTTATTAATGAATTAGAAAAAATGACCCTAGCTTTTGGACTCTTAAACTCCCAGTATTACGAATTAGCTTTGCATGTAATCCAATGAAAAACCATGCTATTTATTGTGTGTAATCTCTATATATCAGAGCTAGTATTAGCTATTTTTTCAGTCCTTGAGTTTATGCTTCACTGCACTCATGTGCTGTAGTTATGAATTTTTGTGTGTCTATGTTCAGAAAGAGAACACTTATAGAAGAAGCTTCCTCTTTCAATTTCAATGATTGCTTATAATGATACATAATTAAACCTTTCCTGAGCTAGAGCCAATGAAAAACTATTTGGAGGAAATGAAGCAGACACTTTTGTTTTGCACAAATTCTCAGACTGGCTGCCTACTTAGAAGCCTGCTTTTTACCATCTATAATTTCAGTATTAGAGCTGGGAAAAAGTTTGAATGTTGCTCTATGAAAATTTCTAGCTAAACCAATTGTTCTTGCACACCAATTATTCTGGCAGAGCTGGTGCTAAATTTTGTGAGGTCCTGTGTTAAATTAGATGTGCAGACGCAAGGCGGATTTTTCCTAAACTATATGGAACATTTTGTGGGCTGGGATATGGAAAAGGAGGTCCACAGGTGGATTTGATTACTTTAGAGGGATGAGAATTCCTGTCACTGAGGATCTAGCGATGGAGATTATCAACTGGTGGAGGAGCAGGGATTAGGTTTTTGTGGAACCAGTGTGGGTTAAAACCCACAGTTAATCTATCAGAGTGGGAGAATCATATCAGCAAGGTCAAATAATAGGTGCCTCTGGGAAGGATGGGTGGGTGGGTAGTAAAGTGAGATGACCAAAAGCATGGAATCTATGAAATTGCACAGTTAGTCCAGTCTTAAAGCTGCCATTGGTTCCAAATATCACCACTTTCTCTAGATTTGTAGATTTTTAAAGCCAGAAGGGACCATTACAATCATCTTGTCTGACCTTCTGCAGAGAACATGAGCCAACGTTTTCTGTGTCGAGCCCACAATGGGGCTAGAACATCTTTTAGAAAGGCATCCAGTCTTGAATTAAACTTGATTTCTAACATCACCAGCATTTGGAGAATTTTGCTGACACTTTGTTTTAATGTAGAGGTTATTTCTCAAAGTATGATACATCTGTTTTTACCTTGTTCATCAAATATGAACAGTGAGTCATATTAAGGGCCATACTTTTGGATATTCAACAAAACAATAATTCATACTAACTGCATTTGAAGAGAGTGAGGGATGTAATAAGTTGCCCTTTTCATTCAGGAATTTCAAAATACTGTATAAAAACTGATTAAGTCTTACAACCCCATATCCATGCTACGGATGTGGAAAATGAGAGGGAGTGGTCAAGGACTACATTTTCAAAAATGACTAGTACTTTTGAGTATCTTAGCAAGTCGTGTGATCCAAAATTTTCAAAAGTGACTGGAGATTTTGGGTACCCATCTTAATGGGATCTGATTTTCAGCAGGGAGGTTCTTAACATTTTTTGAAGATTAGACACATTTTAAGAACATAAGAACAGCCATACTGGGTTAGACCAAAGGTTCATTTAGCCCAGTATCATATCTTCCAACAGGAGCCAATGCCAGATGCCCTAGAGGGAAAGAACAGAACAGATAATCATCAATCGCCAATTCTCAGCTTATGGCAAACAGAGGCTAGGGACATCCCTGCCCATCCTGGCTAATAGCCATTGATTGACCTATCCTCCATGAATTTACCTAAGTCTCTCTTGAAACCTGTTATAGTCTTGGCCTTCACAACATCCTCTGGCAAAGAGTTCCACAGGTTGACTGTGCACTGTGTGAAAAAAAATACTTCCTTTTGTTTGGTTAAACCTGCTGCCTATTAATTTCATTTGATGACTCCTAGTTCTTGTGTTATAAGAAACAGTAAGACAGTATATTCCTGAGGTACAATGCTGGGAGCTGGGAGGATTCAGCTGATGCCTTTGTCTGTGTGATTCATGAGTGGCTCTAGGAGCATTCATGCAATCTAGCTGGGGGGCGGGGGCTCCACATGCTATTGTGCTGAGTGACTACAGCTCCTGGAGTGCTTTGCTGCTTGTCACTAGCAAGGCATTTTGAGACACCTCCAAAGCCGGAAAGTTAAGGGGGCACAGCAGCCCCACAGTCCCAGGTTGCACCTTGGGGGATTCCATCACACTATGGATTTATATGGAGGCTATATGATATTTTCTATTTTATTATCTATCCCTTTTCTTAATTAGCACTTTTTTTTAGCTTTTTTGACTGTCACTCCAAGATCTCTTTCTTGACTGGTAAAAGCTAATTTAGACCCCTTAATTTTATATGTACAGTTGGGATTATGTTTTCCAATGTGGACTACTTTGCATTCATCAACACTGAATTTCATCTGCCATTTTGTTACCCAGTCACCCAATTTTGTGAGATCGCTTTGTAGCTCTTTACAGTCTGCTTTGGACTTAACTATCTTGAGTAGTTTTGTATCATCTTCAAATTTTGGCACCTCACTATTTACCCCTTGACATCCAAAATCTCTAATCACATTTGAAAATTTAGGCTTGCATGACTTGCCAAAGCATAAACAGCAATGCAGTGACTGAGTTAGTAATAAACCCCAGCACTCCTAATGCTTAATTCCACAGGAAATCCATTTGTCATTTTTATGTTTTCTAACTAGTTAGTTCCTGCCCTTCTGCAAGATTTCTCTAGCAACCAAGGTATGAATTGTTTTGAGTCTTTTTTTTTTTTTTTGAAAGGTTTGGCTCCCATCTGTTGTGTGACCTCTAACTTTTCTTCATTATAAAACACATCAGCTCCGTAGGAAAATCAGATTCAGCAAGTAAAAATGTCTCCAAGCAGGGAATATTTATCCTTTTATTTTCAGTTTCTCCCTACCAAAGTGATGCAGAACTTTTATTCTACTTTCCATTGAAAAGACAGTAAGAGAGGGGAAAAACACCCAAACTTACTGCATAAGCAGCACTTCTCTGCCATTTTGCAGAAGAAACAAAATAATAAAGTCATTTCATTTTATGTGCAGATACAAGAAGGTTGATGAGAAACAGGTGGCTTGATATGCCACAGCTGTGTGGAGCATTGCTCTCTCCTCTTTGTCTAGCCAGTGGCTGTAATCTGTGGTTGAAGAGGCTGCTGTTGTCTTTAAATTGAAAGCAATTGCACTGTAAGAATTGTATCCCTGCAATTTTGATTGTCAGGCATCATCTCTAGGGACATGCTTCATGGTAGAAAAAACATTTGTTTATTTTTGTGTTTTTTTTTTATTGGAGGGTTTTTTGTTTGTTTTGATCATTTTATAAATGCAGCATAGCGCAGGAGTGAAGACCTGAGTGTGTATGCTAAAATTAAATAGGTTTTTGGTGTGTTTTTTTTTCAAGCTTTTAAGGCATATTCCTTTATTTCCAGATTCTTCTCCTTTCCCTCCCCCCCCCATGGGTTATAGTGCTGCAACCACAGATATACGATAAAGGCTAGATTCACAGTTGGTCATTGAACTGCCAATTTAGGTGCCTAGCCCCAACATTTAGGTACCACTGGCATTCACAAAGCCACTGCTTCTTTGCTGTGTAACCGTGTAGGCACCAGAGTGTCCACCAGTAAAGTCTCCTAGGCACTTGCATTCCAGCAACATGGTATGTGCAGAGCTGTCTGCATCCTGACACTACCAGGAAGTTTGGTGCCTAACTAGCAACAAAACCCATGTGGGATTCGGTAGGCATCCCACTCCACTCTGCTTATTTTGCCTATGGGGCCTGAAGGGGACTTTGGGACCTCAGAGCATGCCTAAATGTGAAAAAAAGAAGCGAGAGGAAGAGAGATGGCTATATCCTCCTCTTAACCTTTATCCCACTGGTTAAAGCACTCAGTGAGGCTTTCAGAGACTGAGGTTCAAATGTCCACATTACCTGATGTAGAGCAGGGACCTGAACCCATATCTCCCATCTGAATGCTCTCACTGCTCAAATTATGGGATATGCTGGGATGAGTTTTTCTCAGTCTTTCTTGTTGAAGCTATACCACTGTGCATTACAAAAAAAAAAAATCATTGGAGCAGGGTGACTGGAACCTGGTCTCCTGCCTCCCAGGTGATATTCTAGATGCAGGGAGACACTGTAGAGTGGAACAGCTTCAATAGGAGAGCTTAAAACACCCTAAGGCACTCACCTTGCTCCACATCAGGTCAAGGGGATTTCTCAGTGAGTTTTCTAACTACTGGGCCATTAGGTATAAGGGAAGCACCACCACACCATTTGTCTTTTGGTGAAGAACAACTAACCTGGCTTAGGAGCCTAACTCTAGGAGAGGATTCATGACTGAATCCTAAGTGGAAATAGGCATCTTCCTCTAGTCTGGGGTTAGGAGCCTCACTCCTAAGGGACGCATTAAACATCTCCTTAGCATTTCCCACAGGGTAGCATAAGTGGTTCCCTGCTCAGGATGCTGACTTCTGGGAGTCTAGGTGCCTATCTCTCACCATGCCTTGTGTAGGGAATTTAGATGCCTAATGTGGGCTGTGAATTCCACTAGGCAGCAGGGTACCTGAAAGTCAGGCATTGCAAAACCTGAGAGTACATCTACACTTGTGGCTGTATACATGACCAAGTGTGGGCTTATGCCATAGCTCTCTATCATCCACTCTTAAACCCCAGAAGCCCTGAAGGTGAGATAGAGGGTGAGTAAGCTGTGACCCCTGAGGAATGTGGGTAAATACATACTTCAGACTAGGCACTGCCCTATACCTCTGCCAGTTTTCAATGTGGATGAGGATAAAGGCATATACCAGGCCTCAAGTTTCAATATTCCTCCACCTCCATTCTCACAATGCACGGCACCCTTTTTTCCTGACCCTTACCCAATCTATAAAGGTTCTTGACCTCCTGTTTTCACTGGTAGTAATGAGATGTGCTGACCACATCAGAACAGCTTTCCACTGCACTCTTTGCTGATCGGGACAGGTGAAAATGGATCCTGTTCTGGTAGCAGCTACTTGGCCAGATGACCACACGTTGGTGTTGACCAGTGTGTATTGTCGGAGAATGACATCCTCAGTGATATCTCCTGGAGTGGCAGAAACATTGACCTGTATCAGGAAACTTCAGAGACTGGAGCAGGCAAGGCATTGAGCTTATTCTAGCCCAGTGCATGAACGTATCAAGTACCTAAGTGCATGAACATACCAGTACACGAAGGCCAAAGGCTCAGACTTTGGAAGGGATCATCATACATGCCCCTTCTAGGAGGCGCTTGACCAGGTGCTGTACCAAAGGCACCCAGTACAAAGCCTGAAGTGGATTGTGAGTCCCTGCAGCCTCATTTTCCAGGATGCTGATGAGGGCCAGGACAAAGCAATGGCAGTGGCCATGAAGGATGCCCCAAAAGACCTAGAGGACAAGTAGTAAGTGATTCTGTACCTGTACTTGGAGGAGACAGTTGAGGAAGCCATTCCCCACCCTCCTGATGGAGCCGAGGAAGACCCCGAGCCGTGGCAGGAATCAGAAACTAAGGCTGCTAAGTTACAATGGGCCATAGTCATCAATATCCACTGTTGCTCTGGTGCTGCATTCCTGATTTTAAAATCAAGGGCATTTGAAATACTGTGCAATGACTTTTCCTCCCTGAATAATATGTCATGCATTGCTATATCTCTGTGTTTGAACTGCAGTGCTGAAGCCATGGCATTGTCATGCTCTATCCCTTTATCAAACTCCTCCAAATTTCCTCCATCTATTCAGCCACTGCTCAAGTCTAGCCCAAAATGGCCCCCATGCAAGACACAGTTATAAACAGGGGTTAGCACCACCATTTTGCATGATGGACACTTGACAAAATTACCATACTTAGTGACTGACATGGGTGGGGGGCGGTTATGTCATTCAGTCATTCAATTTTTTGAATGGACCTTAAAATGTTAACCACGGACACTTGTGTCCATGTACGGACATGTTGCTGACCCGTGGTTATAAATAAATGATTGTATTCATTTCTGATTAACAGACCATAATATCCACTAAGCGCAGTTAGCACTATTGATGATAAATGCTCAAAAAGCAGAATGACTGCATATTCCCCTCCTTGCCCTCTCCCGTCCCCAAGCTAACCTTCAAGAGATTATGTGCTCCCAATAACAGGTTTGTAATCCAATGTTGCAGGCAACAAACCTTGCCCAATGACTGCATTACGCCTTCCAAAAGCACAAAGCCATTTCTGCAATCACAGAATTAGACAAAGCATTTTTGTGAGACATTTCTCAGCATATGCTGAAAACCAATACATGCTACTGAAAAACTCTTATATCCAAGGTTTAAAAATAGTAATGTTAGTGATAATGACATTATTACAGCATTTGACTAGATTACACTTAACACTAGACACTGGAAAAGTGCTTTCAAATGGTGCAAAATCCAGAACATGTTCAGGTATTTGGTCCAGGAACACAAATTGGGAATCTGCAAAGCATATTGCTCTGATACTGTGATGGCAAGGCCTCTGTACAACACCACCTCTAACTCCTCTTACTTTGTCTGCTTCAGATTCCTCCATTTTCTACAGTATGTGAAAGACACCAGTCAGTGTTTGGAAATATGCACACAAAATCAAGAAACAGTTCAGAAGCTTCTTTCAAATTTCAAATATTCAGTGTAATGACATACATGAAGATCATAACTGAAGTTCAGAAACAGATCTTTCAGACACAGATTGCATTTAGAGAAGTCAGAAGGAAAAGCTTGAGCTACGTTAGCATTTCCAAGATTATATTAATAACACTAGTCTACAATTTTTGAGAAGTCATCTGCTTCAGAGATAAAATGTGCTATTTATTATGTATTTTGATGTGCTGAATTCAAATATGACAATTAAAACAACTGATTGGCTACTGTTTCTAAGATATTTAAGTTTTTACATTTTATGTCTATTGTGTAGATAGTAGAGTTTTAATCATAAATTGTAAACCTAGGACTTTTCATGTGTTTGTTTGCTTTACATGATGATATTTCACCTGTCATGTTTATGTAACACTTTAAAAATCAGCAAAAGGGTTATATAAATAAAATTTATTATGAAACAAAAGGCAAAAAAACTATTATGTACATAGTTTAGTCCTATTCAGTGTCAACTCGGCACTTCTTGGCTTGTCTCTTGTATTCATTAATGGAGCATCTCTTGTCACTGTCCAGCAATAGTCTGCATGCATTGATGGGCTCCATTTGCCCTGATAGCCTGCCAGGAGATTCCACTGCTGTAGTCTGGAGCCCAACAGCTCTGCCTTACTCTTGGGTAGTTCCAAATCCCTGACAAGGTCATTCAGTTCACCTTGTGTTATGAGGTGTGGTTCAGAGGAGGAGGAATGGGAGAAAATGTGGGTCTTGTGACATTGATGGTTCAGGATCAGAAGTTTCATCCTCATCCTCTTCCTCGTCTGACTCAAGTGAGAATGATTCTGGTACATCAGGAACCGGCAATCCTTCTCCGTGGGGTACTGGGCGTATAGCGGATGGAATGTTTGGATAATGCACAGTCCATTTTTTCTTCTTTGACACACCTTTCCCAACTGGAGGCACCATGCAGAAATAACAATTGCTGGTATGATCTGTTGGCTCTCTCCAAATCATTGGCACTGCAAAAGGCATAGATTTCCTTTTCCTGTTCAACCTGTTCCTGGCCAAGATCTGTTGCACAAGTGTTGCAGCATATGTGTGGGGCCCATCTCTTGTCCTGATCTCCAAGTTTGCAGGCAAAAGAAAGGTGATAGGCTTTCTTAACCAGAGTGGTTATACTGTGCTTTTGTGATGCAAAAGTCACTTCACCACAAACATAGCAGCAGTTATCTGCACTGTTCACACAAGTACGAGGCATCTCTGCTCACTTTGACTAAACAGAAATGTTTCCCTTTGCAAAATCAAACACTGACAAAGAAGAGAGCATGACACTGTATGATTTCTAGAGCTGATATAGGGCAATTTGTTCAGCAGAGTGATGTAAGCTTCGTTATGATTGCATCATTCATGACTTCTCGGAATAACATGATGCAATTCATATCATGTATGATGCAATACCAGCTTCAGATTGCATCATTCATTGTTTTGCCTAAAAAGCAAGAACTGTCCAAACCCCGTCACAGATTTATGCATAGATCCAGTCAAAGATATATTTTAGTCAGTTCTGGTTTAAATTGAGATCCCTTCCCTTTATAACTCACTTATCCTCTGCCATTCCCAAGTCAAGAGTCGTATATACTGACCCAATAGCATATCTTGAAAACTAGAGCCAATCAACAAATTTAAGCATCATTTTCATTCTCAGTGACCCAGAATTAGTAAAGCTGGAGACTCTGGAAAAATTCCACCACGATTGCAACAGCTTCCACCCCACCATTAACCTCAGCCTGGACCAATCTACACGGGAGGTCCACTTCCTAGACACCACGGTGCAAATAAGTGATGGTCACATTAACACCACCCTATACCGAAAACCTACCGACAGCTATGCTTACCTTCATGCCTCCAGCTTCCATCCTGGACACATCACACGATCCATTGTCTACAGCCAAGCACTGAGGTACAACCACATCTGCTCTAACCCCTCAGACAGAGACCAACGCCTACAAAATCTCCACCAAGCATTCTCAAAACTACAATACCCGCAGGAGGAAATAAGGAAACAGATCAACAGAGCCAGACCTGTACCCAGAAGCCTCCTACTGCAAGACAAACCCAAGAAAGAAATCAACAGGACTCCACTGGCCATCACATACAGTCCCCAGCTAAAACCTCTCCAACGCATCATCAGGGATCTACAACCCATCCTGGACAATGATCCCACACTTTCACAGGCCTTGGGTGGCAAGCCAGTCCTCTCCCACAGGCAACCTGCCAACGTGAAACATATTCTCCCCAGTAACTGCACACCACACCATAGTAACTCTAGCTCAGGAACCAATCCATGCAACAAACCTTGATGCCAACTCTGCCCACATATCTACACCAGGACCTAACCAGATCAGCCACACCATCACCGGTTCATTCACCTACATGTCTACCAATGTAATATACGCCAGCCATGCCCCTCCGCTATGTACATCTGCCAAACTGGACAGTCGCTATGGAAAAGGATAAACGAACACAAATCCGATATTAGGAATGGCAATATACAAAAACCTGTAGGAGAACACTTCAACCTCCCTGGCCACACTATAGCAGACCTTAAGGTGGCCATCCTGCAGCAAAAACACTTCAGGACCAGACTTCAAAGAGAAACTGCTGAGCTTCAGTTCATCTGCAAATTTGACACCATCAGCTCAGGATTAAACAAAGACTGTGAATGGCTTGCCAATTACAAAACCAGTTTCTCCTCCCTTGGTTTTCACACCTCAATTGCTAGAACAGGGCCTCATCCTCCCTGACTGAACTACCTCATTATCTCTAGCTTGCCTGCATATATATACCTGCCCCTGGAAATTTCCACTACATGCATCTGACGAAGTGGGTATTCACCCACGAATGCTCATGCTCCAGAACATCTGTTAGTCTATAAGGTGCCACAGGATTCTTTGCTGCTTTTACAGATCCAGACTAACATGGCTACCCCTCTGATACATTTTTTGTTCATATATTTGCCCCTGGTGGTGGGCAAAGTATTAGGATATGGTGCCATCTACAGTTGCTGTACAGTTCAGTAACGCATCCTTTTAAACCCAGCTACTATTTCTGGAAATTTTCTTATGGCAACCACCTATAGGTAAATCACAATGTTAATTGTCTTGCACACCTGCCGAACCATAACAGTGGACTTTCCAAACCAAAAGTTGTTATAGATCTGTTGGTAACCAGCTTCCACTGGGCAACAACAGTCCATTTCTGAAATGGTATTGCTTCTCTTAATCAAGCACTGGCACTGGACATGTGGTGCAAGTTTGTCACGCAGCTGCATGACAAAAGTCTGTTTCCTCATTTGGAAGTTCTAAAGCTTCTGCTAGTCACCCAGGTTTTTCAAAACTGTAATCCCACCAGACCATGCTGGTTCTCATCTATCAGAAGTGACAATCCACCCAAGGACATTCCATGTCAATATTGGCATTCACCATATGTGTTCCCATGTATGCTGAATGAATTGTCACTGACCCTCAAGGTCAGCTGTCCTCAGTGCATCAGTTCTGCCCAAATTCCATCCAGCATCTTGCCAGTTGTTTATTCCACTGCATAACCATTTGTCCCGCAATAAGAAGCAGGAACAGAACCAGATCATCATCTCATTGTCCATGTCTTCTACCCAGGTTTGTAGGCAATAGCAGTGAGGGGCAACATGATCAGAAACTGCCACTGGCAAATGTATGAAGGTTGGGGACAGTACCAAAACCAGACTGCAAAGTGGTTCCTAGAGTGTCTCCCTGCGATGCACAGAATCCTGGGATACCACCCCGACATGGTAATGTTAACACTCCATATCAACAGAAGCAGTGTGGACGCAGGTATACAAGTGAACACAGCATTATGCCTTTGTCGAACACAGCATAATGGGGACACTCTGTGTGGGTATAGAGAACATATATGCAAGCAAGTACATCATTCAGTCCTTGAGTATGTATTCCAGTAGGTAGCCTTAGTTACGACCACATTTCTCATTCTGTAACTTTCTTTAATCCCAGTACCTATTGATTTCACAGCTGACATCTAAATGTAGCACTGGCTGATTGGGTTCCGTGCTACAACCACAGAAGACTTTAGAAGAAGCGGGGGGGGAAAGCATGGCTCTTTTCACTAGCACCAAGTCATGTTACTTTTGCTTTAATCTGTTGCAATTACGAGGCCATTCCAGCTACAACGTTTCTACTGCATAATTGTTTCCTAAATACTCAAATTTATATTTAATCTTGAAGACTGGAGACTGAAAGGAGCAGCTTCAGTAGTGGTTTAATTATAGGTCTCAGCCCTTAAAGAATTAACTGAATCATTTTGATGGGCACTTTCCCCATGCTGATTTAGTAAATGTATCACACTATGTAAGAATACTTCAGCCTAATATTGTTCTTCACAAAATACAGCAGTATTATTCATTTGATTAATTAGATTATAATTGCTTATTTTGTTTGCTACCATTACAAAAAAAAAGCCCTTTTAGAATGTGAAAAGTATATATTATAATGAAATGGATGAAATTAATAGATACAAACAAATTCTCTCCAGAGGAAAATACTTGTGATATATTTGCCTTGACATTTTGTTTTCTGAAAAAGGAAACTGCAGCAGTGTAAAATAGTATGAATACATACCAAATGTATGTTGGGTTTTTTTGTTTGTTTTTTTTAAGGGGCACATTTTCAATGTTCATAATTATGTGGCTAAGAAAAAATGGTTTTGTTTCCCATCTAATTTTGCATATTCAGATTTTTTTTCTCCTCAGTTTGCAGGGTGCTATTTTTTATTTTTTTTTACTTGGGTAGCTGTTAGAGAATGTTCTTTTGGTATATAGGTTTGATGGTTTTGTAGGGGAAAACTGCCAATCACTTTGATCTAAATGGATAGACCCAAAAGTCATTTTGCTTAGATTCATTTACAATCATCTGATCTGAACGATTTTCAGTTTTCATTTTAAAACCAGCAATCATTTGCTACAGTTGCCACTATTTACTACAGAGATATCTAAGACAAATATACCTAGAGGTGCAAAGGATTCCACAGACATTTATTTTGAAGGCTGAATGGTTTGGCAGCAAAAGCAATGATTTTGGCACCTCTGTGACTATTCTTAAAAGTCTTATCTAAAATACTCCATGTAATAAAGTTTTATTTTCAATCCCATCTGATTCCATAGCATACGGCTATTTGCATTGCAAACTGTAAGTACAAAATATTATAGTCTTTTGTGAGGACTGAGAAAGCATGAACAGAGCTATGATAAAATAACCCTTCTAAGTCAAAGTACATTAAGATTGCAACAAAATGGAACATACTTACTAAGAGTGAAAGTTTATGCTTACATGGAACAAGTATATTGAAAAAGTATCAGAGAGCTGGTCAAAAAACTTTGATGGGATTTTTCAGTTAAAAATGCAGTTTCATGGAAAGTAAAACACTTCACAAAATCACCAAATTTTGCCAAATCTTAATTTCAGAGGAAATACTGCAGGAGGGAGGGAGAAGTTCTGACAATGTCAATGTCTCTTTTTGTCTTTTGGGAATAAAACACTTTGATTGTTTTTAAAGGTGAGGAAACAGAAGACCTTGAATGACTTGCTCAAGGCCAGAGACACAAACAGGCTTGATTCAAGAGTTCCACATGTACTCATTATACCCAAATGGCTGAAAAAATGTGAACTTAAATTGTAATTATTTGAGTCTTCACAAATAGTAATGTACCAGTGCTTAAGTGTTAGACCTACTCTCTTTTGGATGAGGAAGCTGTATTCCAGAAAAAAAACAAAACAAAACAAACAAAAAATAAAACATTCCTGAAGCTTAGTCTTCACCTTTCTCTTATAGGGATATGTGGATTAAATTGAATGATGTGCAATAAATAGGAGGTCAGACTAGATGATCTAATGCTCCCTTCAGCACTTAAAATCTATGAAACTATAAAAATCCGACACCCGTTTTAACCTTATGTGCTCAAGCTGCAGAGTCTGCTTGATTACAGATGTCTCAAACGTAAAAAGAAATAAATACGGATCCTTCATCCTTTCCTAAAGATGATTTATTAAATAGATAGCACTGGACAAAACCCTTCACCCTGTTAGGCATGCCATGTGTCAGGTCATCTTTCACTGCCTAGTCTAGTTCCCTCTGAACTCCACAGGATCTGGATCAGGCTCTTAAAGAATATACTGAATCCAACAGTGTGTCAATTAAAATACTTTTAACTACTGTATCTCCATTTCTTCGGCCAGAAGGATTTCCCAGTTCTAAAGTGTGTGCGTGCGTGTGCGTGTGTGTGTGTGTGTGTGTGTGTGTGTGTGTGTGTGTGTGAGAGAGAGAGAGAGAGACACAGATTTATTGTGTATATGTATTCTGAATTTTGCTGTAAACAGTCTATGCATTGTTTATGTATCTTTGTTCTAATTTTTTCTTCCACCCTTTTTGTGTCTGAAACTCAGTTGTAGCCCTTTTCTTTACTGCTCCTTTGTCTTCATGACAAATAGCCTCTTATCCCTTGTTCCTTCCAACCCTTCTTAGAACCCAGTTCTTGGTGGAGCCTTTAAAAACTGATTTTACTGCCGGTATTGTCCCCGCACATCATTCCATCTGAATCCTTGTCCTGTGTATTGTATTTATATTTGTTATATTGTAAAGTCTTCAGGTAAGGGACCTTTTTCTTTTGTATGTTGTCAGTTGTCATATACATTCAAGGTTCTTATAATAGAAAACTACACCCCCACCTCTGAAATATTGATCCCTCTTCAATTTTGCTGTACTGTACAATTTTTTCTGACTATTGTGAATATTAGGATTTTAAAATATTGTCTGATGTTGAGTAGTAAGTGGAAACTTGAATAGTTTTGATCTGTTGGAAGGTAACTGATTCATAAAATATCTTTGACAGATGCATGTAAGTTTGGTCGTTGTATAACTAAATCATACTGATGTGAGAAATTTCATGTGTTAAAGCAGGGGTTCTCAAACTGGGGTTTGGGACCCCTCAGGGGGTCACAAGTTTATTACCTAGAGGGTCACGAGCTGTCAGCCTCCATCCTAAACCCTGCTTTGCTTCCAGCATTTATAATGGTGTTAAATATATAAAAAAGTGTTTAAAATGTATGGGGGGGTCACACTCAGAGGCTTTCTATGTGAAAGGCGTCACCAGTACAAATGTTTGAGAACCACTGTGTTAAAGCTTGATTTGGCACCAGTTTGAAGGGAGAGAAAGGAAAATACGGCTTTTAATTTGATATGTTGTTATTTCTGATGACAAAACAAAGCTGCTTTTAATGGCATAAGCACTAGTTGTTGCTGGTATACAATGAAAGCTGTGTCTCAAACTGTAAGGGGAGTTCAAAGCCAAACAGAAAATGTTGGTTACTGCACATTCCCAGTTTCAGTTATAGCTGTGTAGCCCATAGCAATCACACTCACTGCAGGGAAAATCCTTGAAGAGGAAAGGAGTTTGCACATGAAATCATTCACCAAAAGAAAAGGTGAAAATTGACTAAATTTGATTTTTTTTTCTTGTTGCTTATCTTTGGTTATAGGTACATTTTTACAAAACAATTATTTTCTGCTTGTTCTTATTTCTCTAAAAGATAATAAAGGACAAGATGGACTTTTGGGGAAAAATTTTATTGGAATGAAGAGAGAGAATCTAATATTAAAGAAACTAATATCACTAAAAATCATAGATTTTTTTCAGAGAAAAGGAGATGATGCAGTTAGTGGAAAGAGGACGAAAAGAGCATTCCTTCTTATTGAGCTCAGATAGCTCTGTGTAAGAGGCAGAGATTGAAGGCTCAATCCTGCATTGAGATCTGTGTGGGAAGACCCTGGGCTGGTTGGGTCAATGGGGTTCTAAGAAGGTGCCAAGGTGTGCTGGAGTGGTTCTTTCATGTAGAGATTGGGTCCTCAGCTTAACAATTCAGAACAGAGAGCAGATGGAGGATGAGATCATGGCCCCAATGAAATCAAAGAGTTTTACCCTTGACTTCAGCACAGTCAGGATCTCACCCTGAGTTTCTATGTTAGCTCCAACTAGTCTAAGTTCAGAGTAATAGCACACATACCATCATTCATTGATATGACTACAAAAGTTGAAAATACATCTGTAGTAACTAGTGCACTGATAGAGAATTTGTTTCAGGGGCTATTGCTGCTTACCTTCCATTTCCCATTTTAGTATGAAGTGGCAATCCAATAGTTTGCTTTCTTACTGCCTAGAATATCTTTATTTAAATCTCTACCAGCAGTTTCCTAGCAGAAGGGAAATATTATGCAAAACGCACTTGTTGGCATGCTTCAAGTTTTGAAAATTTTGACAGTTTGAGTACATCTTGACTGTTTTTGTTAAAGAGCAAACATTCAGTTGTAACCAGAAATGTTTTTTATTACAACTGAATTTGAAGTCACTTTTAATTTCTCTTAAACAAAAAGAAGCAAAATCTTGAAAGAAAGCCACAGATAAAGTCCAGCTCACTCTACCTGAGTTCTGCAATCCTGGACCTTCCCTACAATATAGGGATTGTCTACTATAGTGATGTTGAATTACCTGTTCATACAGTTAGACTCTTAGTGTTAAAACTGTCCTTGAGAAACAAACACTTTCAATGTTTTGTCTGGTTGAGTGTGTGTGTAAGAGGATTCCAGTTAATGATGCACTATAAAGAAAAGACTAATCTTGAAGTATGTCATGAATATAATAAAGCTTGAGTGGAAGAAGAACTGAACAATTCTGATGGTGGCCTAGCTGCTTTTTTTGCCTGACATACCTAAATATTGCTTCCAATCAAATCTATACAATCTTTTTCAGTTGCTATAGACTATAAATGACTCATTAGCTGATGGGAAGTCCTTTCATGCCATACATCTATACTGAGGTGACTTGGCTTGTACATCATTACATATATCCAGTAAGAGATTTTGCATTTCTGAAACTGCAGTTTTCACAGAGCCCATCTCTACTGCTCCATAGAAACCAACTTCCTTAGATGTGGTTGGCTTCATAATACAGTATGGTAGATGAATGTGATCTGTAAGTCTGTGAAGGGGTTAATGTTGGCCAGGGAGGCCAATTAATATACCTGGTAGCACCTGTAAAAGAGAGAAAGCCAGGCTTAATTGAGGATGAAGCCCAGCTGGAGAGGGGCTGGATGGTGATTATAAAGCCAGGAAGTTTGTAGCAGAGAGAAGCAGTAGGAAGAGAGGGTACAGTCACTCTTTGGGAGTGGAAGCAGTGAAGAGTTTGAGGGAATAGACCTTGTCTGCTAGCTGTAGGGTGTCTGGGCTGGAACTCAGAGTAGAGGAAGGGTTTTCCTACCACCAATTAACAAAGAAAGAGTACACCCCCTAGGGTAAGAGGTGTATAAGGACTACAGAGATGGACAGAAGTCCTCTATGAGGTCATTGGACTATGTCTTGACTGGACTCTAGTCCATCCATTCTGGTGTAACAGAAAGTGTGAACTGTCTGAAGGGTCAAGTTGAAGGAAGAGACACAAATGCAGTGACAAAGTGATTGTGAGGACGAGGTACCATATGGGGAAACAGCTACTATGCCACACCTGGCTGTGAAGACTTGCTGCTGGGGTGAGTGAACATGTTCTAAGGGAGTAAGGCCTATCTGTGATTCTGCTCTGTTGTAGAATTTTGCATTTGTACAAGAAAGAGAACAAGATGGCATGATAATGTGGGGAGAGTCTGACTCTAATATGTTGATGCTCAGTGCAACTACAGAAGGGTTAAACTCTCCATAAAGAAAGCAGCAGGCCATATCAACTACTCCTATCATACACCATAATAGCTAGCTGTAGGGAGAAATGTAGGTATTAATCCCTCAAGGCGCTCAGAGGCTGAAGATTCTTCATTCCTCTGAACTACCTTATGTATTATCCTCAGAGTAAAAACCATGTCATTCAAACCATCCTTCATTTGTCAGGAGTGGGCTTAAACATGCTAGAGAGGTGAGTCTATTGCAGAATGATTTTAGTTTGTTGTGGCTTTGCTATTTATTGTAACATTCATCTTTACCCAGAATAAAAACCAGAACTTTCTCTCTGCTTGTTCAGATTTGTACCTTGCTTCCCAGGGGAAAAAAAACACTATTTAGAAGAAAAATAAAATACAATTCATCATCATCATGACCATATACACTTAGGATCTACTCCAGTCACACACATGACAGTTTTGCTCCACTACTGTCTAAGAAACAGAATGCACTAGCCAACATAAAATCAGTCACTAAAATACCCATTTGTTTTATCCAGTTTCTGTCACAGAGGATGGAAACATTCTGTTTAAATCTGAGAATTATGCCATATTTGAATTGAAGAGGCTCACAAGTCTATCATGGAGCGATTTGCCAATTCAGCTGATTGTTTGGACAGGAAATGAAGAAGATCTGTGCTTGGGGAATTAAAATAATAGAAATCAAGCAGCAGTTACTGTACTGCAGGTAACTACACATACTAGAAAATGGTTTGGTCATATACTCAGACAGAACAAAGAGTGATTGCTAACCTCATTTATATTTCCTAAAAAGCTTTAGCTAGGTAGCATATTGATTATTATTTGGTCATCTTACTTCCCTTGCTTAATGTCTTTGAGTTCATAGACCAAAATTTAATCACATCAATACTGTAAGCACCTCATTGGGCTGTCTCTATATGAGCATGGTGAGTCAAATTTTGCCCCCTTACATGTTACCAAAATATAGTTGAATATGTGGAATTATAAATCACTTGAAATAGCTGGCAACCTTCACCTCAGGACCCTGGTGCCCACCAGAGAAGTGAGGGATTAATGGCGACAAACTGACTATTATAGACCCCATACCCCGGACCTATACACTCCACCCACTCTTTCCCCCTTCTCCAAGCATAGACAAGCCTCTACTGTGTTGGTGGGGAGTGAGGGCAGTGGTGGCACTAGGCATAAGTAGACTAAGCAATTACCCTCAAGCACCTCTAGGAGGCCCCAATTTAGTATCACCTCAAAAATACCATTCATAGTATTTAACCTGGACTTTGACACATATATTTTTGTGTGTGTGTGAGAGAGAGAGAGAGAGAGAGCTTTGTGGAAATAATGCAATTAATATTTTTAAGGGGCAATAGAGGACCCAATGGGCTAGCACAGTTTCTGAGTGAGGGGAGGGGGACCCTATTGATATTTAGAATGTAATCTCTTTGAGGCAGGGGCTAAATCAGGCTTTCTTCTGTGAAGCACCTAGTACCATTTTTGGTTGCTATAATACTAACAATAATTAATGAACAAGTGCTTTTATAATAGGATATTAGATTGAGTTGCTTAAATGTAGGTATTTGATTCAAAAGGTGTATTAAATCTTTTTATGCTCAGACTGACCATTAATAGCCCAAATTTTGAATATTGTTGCTTAATTGTGACTGTTCAGAAAAGTCACATTTTGTCTGTCTTCTGACCGGATATGCTTTTTATTTTTTAAACACTTTCTTTGCAAATGATGAATTTCACTTTGAAACTTGATTTCCATAAAGATTTGCTTAAAGATGCCTTGAGTTAGTCAAGATTCCTCTTCTACATTTTAATTTGAGTCTTTCTTTCTTGCTTTAATTATCACTTACTTACTTTCCCCAACTTTAGATTTATGTTTACTTACTTTCAATACACTCCAAGCCTCAGTAACCACTACATAAGTATTGAATATATGACAACTGCAAGAAATAAGTCTCTTATTCTTGGTTTTCCTTTGTTCTGTACAGAGAAATATTTTATTTGATTTGACAATATTAAATGTGTACTTTTGTGAGTGGTTTAAAATGCAGTGTGGATGACTTGAACAGATAATAAATTATCCACTGAAAAGACTCGCTTGGAGACATCTGATCTCTTCAGCAACAAAAACCAGAGCCAAAACACAGCTCAATGAGTGGAAAATGGCACACAAGGAACTTAACTTTAAGTTTTGATCATATTACAATTAATCAAAAATAAAAATAGGCATGTCATGTACTAGTTACCTACCTCAGTGGTTAGTCACTTAACTCACAAGGAGAATAAAAGGAAAGTGGATAATGATTCCAAACAAAGTTCGTAAAAATATTTGCTCTAGTAGACTGGTGTTATATTTTGTGGGGTACCACCCCACACACACATGTGACAGATGACGTTTGCCCTTGTCAACAATAACAGTGAAGTGTCTATCAGTGCTAAGAATAGGGAGTTTTTGCTACATCTCTGGTTTGAGATAATGGTGGATTCCCATCTCAGGCAGACATATGCTTATTCTCATCTGAGCTAGCACTCTAAAAATAGTAGTATCATTGTGGTAGCATAGGCAGAGGTAGTAGCAGCACGTGCTAACTGTCCCAATATAAATGCACTTGAACCTGTGGGTACATACTCATGAGTGGCTAGTCCATGCTGCCATGACTGCTGCCACCACTATATTACTATTTTTAGTACGCTACCTCAGATGAGCTACAACACGTAACTCTCTGTGAGAGGTGGAAATCTCACCCCTCACTCATAGTGCAGACATACCCTATTAATGCCTGTAATAGAAACAGAATTAAAGATATTTCTGAATCATAAGGCAGAAGAGTGGCTTGGGAAATTATCAAGCCCTTGGATTTCCCTAGAAACATTAGGAGTATCATTAACTATTGTTAGGTGACTCTCTCAAACCAATAAAAATCTGAGAAAGGGTGAAGGAAATGGTTACTCCACTAGCATCACGCTTACTGCCATGGCACCATGAGTAACAGACCTGGAGGTAGTCTTTGAAATCTGATATATATTGTCCTCAGCCAACTTGTTGATCATAACTTTCCAATATCCCAACTGGCGAGATGGTAACAAAGTTGCACTTAAAGTGAGGATTAAGAAATATGGCTGGAAGGCAACTAGGATGCTCAAAGCACTTATCATAGTGTTAGTAGATTCAGATCTATGATGCCTGCTGGCAGAAGAGCAGTATTTGCTTTACACTATGAATCTTTTTGAAGAATTACTTTCTGACAGGATTCTGCTAAGGGGGACATATTTTCAGTAGATCACTTATCATCCAACTTCGTATCTACTTCATTATCAGAAGCTAAGCCTGCTGTCCGAGGACACACAAGATTTGGTCTGTCTTTTGTTGCCTCATTGGATAACATCTAAGAATTCTTACACTATTGATATTTTTCTTGTATCCTCTTTCTTTCTGCCACACTCCACCCTTTTAATCTCCTTTACCTCAAATAGCAGGTATTCTGCTTCTGTGTTTGAGGGCTTCCAGTTTAACGGTAAGCAGGGACAAATTCCTCTCCTTAGTACCAAATTGGAAGATTTTGAACCCCTTCTGTGCTGAGTTTTGGTAGATTTAATACATAAAATACTTGCCGAGGAGGCATACATGTCAATACTGTACTAAATATGTTCTAGGGATTTGTGTGTGTGTGTGTGTATGTGTTTGGCCTGTATTATCCAGTATGTCAGACTAGATGATCAAATGCTCTCTTCTGGCCTTTGATATTTATAAACTAGAAAAATCTCTTGTGTAAGAAGTGGGGAAGCAAACTGAGGATTTTAAGGCAGGATGCCACTTCTGAAAACTGAGCTTTTCCTAAAGCTCAAAGCCGCAGAATGTTACTTATCAGGTGTGAAGATTTTAGCAGGATCCAGGTGTCCAGAAATAGAAGTAGAGAAAACAAGCAAGGTGGGCTTACATCATATTTTCTCTCCCATGACACACTTTGTAGAAGAATCTCTGCCATTGTATAAATAAAGTCTTCTGTATTTTTATTAATTAGCTAAACTTGGAATTAAGTTTTAAAGACATTGAGATGACACAAGCTTTATATAGGTTAGGATGTCGCCCCCCCCACCATGCCTCCAGCTCCATGCTCATCTGAATGTTGCAACTCTCAGGGGAAGTTGTCCAGGGCTATCCCTACTAAGCATGTCATTCTCTGAATTGTGTATAGACTGTGAATCAAATAAATCCCTGGTATAACTCTACTGGTAACATCAGCAAAGTTACATCAGGGTTTACTCTGGCCTAGTGTTGTTCTATGCAGACCAGAGAGCAGCCTAGTCTCAAACTGTCCTCTCGAATATTATTTTGCAGTCTGGTATATACTACTAGGCTTTTGGTTCATAGCCAACATGCTGATGCAGCTGTATGTCTCATGATTTCACTCATCTTCCCATCATATGATAACCTCTTCTCTTAAAACAATGCACCAACAATGAAGGCCAAAAATAGTTATTGCATAATTAATAATTCTATTTTAATGCTTCTGTTGGTATCAAACCAAAAATAGCTGTGTATTCACTATTGCATTGTATTAACCTTTCTTTATATGGTGACGATCTGCAGCATAATGCTAAATATAGTAACAATCTAGTTGCTTTTGTCAAAACCTTATTGTTGGTGTGGTTTTTTGATCCTCAGATTGTATACTTTCTCTGTAAAACAGAACAATGTCAAAAAAAATACAGATGTGGAGGAAAAAACATCCACCATTTAGTGCTCCTGTACCCTTTCTAAGATCCTGATGTTTATCAGCCCTTGAATAGGTAGATGTGTGTGCTGAATGCAAGACCAGGAAAGAGGATGCTAGCCCTGCAACTTGCTAAGGTTTTTGCTTTTAGATGAGAAGGTCCCAGTTAGAACCACTTCTGAGGGATGGGTGGTGAAATGCAAGACAACGTTCTGTCCTCAGCTCTTTTGCAGACTGCACAATGGATGTGTATACATGTCAAGTTGGAGGTGTAAATTCTAGCTCAAGGAGACATACCTGCTCTATCTTCAACTGAACTAGCATACTAAAAAGACAATGTAGCTGTGGCAGTCTGAGTCATGGAAGGATTCAGCCCTCTGTCAATTAGAGCTGGTTAGAGATAACCTGGCCCTAATTGGAGGAGCAGAGATAACTGCCACCTAATTAGCTAGGGTTGTATAAAAGCCTCAGGGGAAGGAACCTTGGGGAAGAGCAGAAAGAAAGGGAGTGAAAGCAGGGAGGTAGCACTTCCCTGTCTGCCTGCCTGCAGATGGTGAAGGGTCAACAGTACATGGTAAAATGGTGGTGGTGGGGAAAAAGCTTGTAAATAAATTGCACCTCGGGTGACTTTGTGGACCTAGTAGAGGCAGGAGTCAAGGGGGCCCTGCTGTGGCCTGCTATAGGCCCCTTTAAGGACTGTAGAGCCAAAGAGTTACCTGCTATGTGGAGGCAGCTCCGTAACAGGTCAGCTTGGGCATAATAATACATCTTTCTCCTGCTCTTCCCCCCCCCCCCAGGAGCAGGTGACCAGAAAAGAAGGGGACTATTTATGCCCATGTCTGTGCAGTCAGGAATGGATAGAAGCTAACTTAAAGATCCACTTGGATGCTTTGGAAAGAGCAGATTTGCGGGTATTTTACCAAGGGAGTTGATGGGTCCAGAAATGGTCATCCACCTGGATACAAAAAAGGGATAGTGCAGGATATAACACTTCCAGTTCTCACCTCCCCCCCCCCAACCGTTTAGTGGCAGTGATTGTTTGGGTAACAGTTTGCTAACAAACAGTGTGTTTCTGGTGTTGTTATCTCCAGACTTCAAGATCACAAGTAACAAGCTTGGTGAGGGCATTTGTACTAGCTTCGGTAGCTGGCACCAGGAGCCAGCAAGGAACTTCAACAGATGCCACTAGCGCAATGGAACTTTGCTATATGGTGGTTGTCAATATACTGCAGAGATCAGTGGCTCTGCAAATGTTTTGGAGCCATGAGAGAAGCTTTTTAATGATTTTTGTGCCACTTCAGGAGCTGGAAGACCTGTCACGTAGGGTAGTGGTGGTCGGAGACTCTCTGCTGAGGGGGACGGAGGCACCTATCTGTTGCCCTGACATTTCATCACAGGAGGTATGCTGCCTGCCGGGGTCCCGTATCCGAAATGTTACAGAGGCATTGTCGAGGATTATCCGGCCTTCTGACTACTACCCCATGCTACTCATCCATGTGGGCACAAATGATACTGCAAGGTGTGACGCTGAGCAGATCAAGAGTGACTACAGGGCTCTGGGAGTATGGGTGAAGGAGTCTGGAGCGCAGGTGGTATTCTCTTCTATTCTTCCTGTCAAAGGTAGGGGCCCAGGCAGAGACAGATGCATCATGGAGGAGAATGCCTGGTGGCGAAGATGGTGTCGCCAGGAGGGCTTTGGCTTCCTCGACCACGGGATGCTATTCAAGGAAGGACTGCTAGGCAGAGATGGCATTCACCTTTCGAGGAGGGGAAAGACCCTATTTGCACACAGACTGGCTAACCTAGTGAGGAGGGCTTTAAACTAGGTTCGATGGGGACAGGTGAGCAAAGCCCACAGGTCAGTGGGGAACATGAAGACGTGGGAGATGGGTGGGAAACAAGAGGGAGCGTGGGCTATAATGGCAGAGAGAAAGGAGGATCAGGGCAAAACTGGGAGGCAAGCCAAACCAGTATCTTAGATGTCTATATACAAATGCGAGAAGTATGGGTAATAAGCAGGAAGAACTGGAAGTGCTAATAAATAAATACAACTATGACATTATTGGCATCACTGAAACTTGGTGGGATAATACACATGATTGGAATGTTGGTGTGGATGGGTATAGTTTGCTCAGGAAGGATAGACGGGAAAAAGGGAGGAGGTTTTGCCTTATATATTAAAAACGTACACATTTGGACTGAGGTGGAGATGGACATAGGAGATGGAAGTGCTGAAAGTCTCTGGGTTAGGATAAAAGGGGTAAAAAACAAGAGTGATGTCGTGCTAGGAGTCTACTACAGGTCACCTAACCAGGTGGAAGAGGTGGATGAAGCTTTTTTTAAACAACTAAGAATCATCCAAAGCCCAAGATTTGGTGGTGATGGGGGACTTCAACTATCCTGATATATGTTGGGAAAATAACACCGCGGGGCACAGACTATCCAATAAGTTCCTGGACTGCATTGCAGACAACTTTTTATTTCAGAAAGTTGAAAAAGCTACTAGTGGGTAAGCTGTTCTAGACTTGATTTTAACAAATAGGGGGAACTCGTTGAGAATTTGAAAGTAGAAGGAAGCTTGGGTGAAAGTGATCATGAAATCATAGAGTTTGCAATTCTAAGGAAGGGTAGAAGAGACAATGGATTTCAGGAAGGTGGATTTTGGTAAGCTCAGAGAGCTGATAAGTAAGGTCCCATGGGAATCAAGACTGAGGGGGAAAAACAACTGAGGAGAGTTGGCAGTTTTTCAAAGGGACACTATTAAGGGCCCAAAAGCAAGCTATTCTGCTGGGTAGGAAAGATAGAAAATGTGGCAAAAGACCACCTTGGCTTAACCACGAGATCTTGCATGACCTACAAAATAAAAAGGAGTCATATAAAGAATGGAAACTATGTCAGATTGCAAAGGATGTATATAGGCAAACAACACAGGAATGCAGGGGCAAGATTAGAAAGGCAAAGGCACAAAATGAGCTCAAACTAGCTATGGGAATAAAGGGAAACAAGAAGACTTTTTATCAATACATTAGAAGCAAGAGGTAGACCAAGGACAAGGTAGGCCCGTTGCTCAGTGAGGAGGGAGAAACAGTAACGGGAAACTTGGAAATGGCAGAGATGCTTAATGACTTCTTTGTTTCGGTCATCACTGAGAAATCTGAAGGAATGTCTAACATAGTGAATGCTTATGGGAAGGGGGTAGGTTTAGAAGATAAAATTAAAAAAGAGCAAGTTAAAAATCACTTAGAAAATTTAGATGCCTGCAAGTCACCAGGGCCTGATGAAATGCATCCTAGAATACTCAAGGAGTTAATAGAGGAGGTATCTGAGCCTCTAGCTTTATCTTTGGAAAGTCATGGGAGACAGGAGAGATTCCAGAAGACTGGAAAAGGGCAAATATAGTGCCCATCTATAAAAAAGGAAATAAAAACAACCCAGGAAACTACAGACCAGTTAGTTTAACTTCTGTGCCAGGGAAGATAATGGAGCAAGTAATTAAATAAATCATCTGCAAACACTTGGAAAGTGGTAAGGTGATAGGGAATAGTTAGCATGGATTTGTAAAGAATAAATCGTGTCAAACTAATCTGATCGCTTTCTTTGATAGTGTCCGTTACAGCTATTCCCCTATTCCATTTTCTTTCCCCAGACTCCATTTTGTTTTCTGTTCTCCTGTGGCCGCCCTTCCCTGGCTGTTAAGTTGTTTACCAGGGCCACTGCCCTTCTCAAAGGGAGGGCCCCTTAAGTTGTTTAACAAGAGCCATTGCCCTTCTCAAAGGGATGGCCACTTGTGCTGCATGCTAAGTGGGACCACTGCCCTTTTCAAAGGGTTAGTCCTGTTATCACCTCGTTGAACCTGGGCTTGGTGTAGGGTAGGCAATGTCCAGAGCTGCAAGGCCTATTGTGGTTTTAAGATCCTGGGCATGAGTCATAGTCTCATGTGCTCTTGAGTCACCTATTGCACAGGACTATGTCCAGGCATGTCTCTGGGCTTACCTTCAGTTTTTCCCCTGTGCCCCCTCCCCTGTGACAGAGGGAGCCTATCAGGATTACTGGTGGGAAACTGCCCAAGTTTGCCTTTAAAACCAGACATTTTTGAAACACACCTCAGAAAGGTTCCTGCATTGCTGCCTGGTCTGATCAGCCACGGGTTCTGGGGGGTCCTTTCTCCGCTCTCGTTTTATTTTTGAGCGTACCCCCGTTTTTGAAAACCCCCCCACGAAGAACGAATTGCTACCTGAGAGATCTCCTGATTATTGGGACTGTACCGAACCCTCCTTGCCTCTTCTGATGTTGCTGCTGCTTCTGCCTTTGCTGCTGCCTTGGGGACTGGTAAGAATCCCTCTGTAAAACTTTCTATACTTTTATTTTATTATTTTAGCTGCTGGCTCTGTTTCCCCAGCACACAGACTCAAGCTAAACCTTGGTCTGTGTCTTAAAACCTCTCTTAAACTACAGGGCTCTTTGCCACTGCTAAGCTCTGCTCCTGTGGGCTTTGCCTTGGGGCTCTCTGCTTTCAGCTGTATCCACCGCTGTAGCCACCATCCCTTGGCTTCCTTGGGAGCTGGGTCCTGGATACATACCACTCTGCCCTCTGTAACCTCCCCATAGCATAAGGTGCACCATAGATCTTGTTTTTTTTTAATTTAATAAGTCATAGTTTGTTAAGATTGTAGAGCTTGTAAGTTTCTGTGATATTTGTTGTGTTGCCTAATTGTTGGTTAAGATAAGTTTAGAAAATCATTGCCTGGTTGTATTCTGTAGCTGCTTGTCATTTTATATAAGTTTGATTAAGTTAGGGGATAGATAAGGTTTTTACTATTTGAATTTGTCTTCCCACTGCCCCAATCCCCCCCCCGAGCTCCCCAGTCACTCATTGCAGTCTCTCTGCTGTTTAAACTTGCAGCCTGTCTGCTCTCTGTGTCTCCCTGAGTTTAAATCTCCCTCTGTAGCGCTTCTATCTTTGGTTTCTGCTCCACCACGTGCTCCTCTTCCCCCATCCCCTAACCTCATTCCTCTACCACTGCCTTTCTCTCTCTCTCTCTCTCTTTTAATCCTTTCCCCCACGTGTTCACCCCGCTCCTACTGCTGCCAAACCTCAATTGTATTACTGAAGTCTAGCATAAAACCCCATTGGTTACCCTTTTTCTCTCTCACACACCTCACATTTTATATTTACACCACTGTGACACATTTTTACCTAGAGTTGTTGGTTATTTAACACATTTTACCCATAACTGTTAGTTGGTTATATGCTGCTGTGACACACCCTTTACCTAGAAATTGTTAGCTACCTGTTACATTTATACTTCAGTGTTAGTTGGTTACCAACTGTATTGTACCCCACTGTATTGTACCCCACTATTGAAACCCCCTATACTATACTAAAAGAACTCCCTCCCCAATTGCCTACCTTAACAAACCCCATACCCCTCACTATTAAATTTTCCCTGTTTTTGCATTTTCTTAATAAAGTTTATTTTGCACCCTACCTGTGTGGTAATTGCTCCCCAAGATCCCATATACCTGCAGGCAGGGACAGATAGGATAACGAGTCTTGTGGATAAGGGAGAAGCGGTGGATGTGGTATACCTAGACTTTAGTAAGGCATTTGATATGGTCTCGAGTGATATCCTTATCGATAAACTAGGCAAATACAATTTAGATGGGGCTACTATAAGGTGGGTTCATAACTGGCTGGATAACCATACTCAGAGAGTAGTTATTAATGGCTCCCAATCCTGCTGGAAAGGTATAACAAGTGGGGTTCCGCAGGGGTCTGTTTTGGGACCAGCTCTGTTCAAGATCTTCATCAATGATTTAGATGTTGACATAGAAAGTACGCTTATTAAGTTTGCAGACGATACCAAACTGGGAGGGACTGCAACTGCTTTGGAGGACAGGGTCAAAATTCAAAATGATTTGAACAAATTGGAGAAATGGTCTGAGGTAAACCGGATAAAGTTCAATAAAGATAAATGCAAAGTGCTCCACTTAGGAAGGAACAATCAGTTTCACACATACAGAATGGGAAGAGACTGTCTAGGAAGGAGTATGGCAGAAAGAGATCTAGGGGTCATAGTGGACCACAAGCTTAATATGAGTGAACAGTGTGATACTGTTGCAAAAAAAGCAAACATGATTCTGGGATGCATTAACAGGTGTGTTGTAAACAAGACACGAGAAGTCATTCTTCCGCTTTACTCTGCGCTGGTTAGGCCTCAACTGGAGTATTGTGTCCAGTTCTGGGCACCGCATTTCAAGAAAGATGTGGAGAAATTGGAGAGGGTCCAGAGAAGAGCAACAAGAATGATTAAAGGTCTTGAGAACATGATCTATGAAGGAAGGCTGAAGGAATTGGGTTTATTTAGTTTGGAAAAGAGAAGACTGAGAGGGGACCTGATATCAGTTTTCAGATATCTAAAAGGGTGTCATCAGGAGGAGGGAGAAAACTTGTTCTATCATTAGAGGCTAAGGTGAACAGGAAGCAATGGGCTTAAACTGCAGCAAGGGAGCTTTAGGTTGGACATTAGGAAAGAGTTCTTAACTGTCAAGGTAGTTAACACTGGAACAAATTGCCTAGGGAGGTTGTGGAATCTCCATCTCTGGAGATATTTAAGAGTAGGTTAGATAAATGTCTATCAGAGATGGTCTAGACAATATTTGGTCCAGCCATGAGGGCAGGGGACTGGACTTGATGACCTCTCGAGGTCCCTTTCAGTCCTAGAGTCTATGAGTCACCAATATTGCCAACTTCAGAGGACTGGATGCTGCAGTTCATGCAGGGGCGGCTCCAGGCCCCAGCACGCCAAGCACGTGCTTGGGGCGGCAAGCCACGGGGGGTGCTCTGCTGGTCGCCGGGAGGGCGGCAGGCAGGCAGCCTTTGGCGGCGTGCCTGCGGAGGGTCCGCTGGTCCCGTGGTTCCGGTGGACCTCCCGAAGGCATGCCTGCGGAGGGTCTGCTGGTCCCGCGGCTTTGGTGGAGCCGTGGGACTGGTGACCAGCAGAGCGCCCCCGTGGCATGCCGTCATGCTTGGGGCGGCAAAATGTCTAGAGCTGCCCCTGAATACATGATGTTACCAATGCAACAATGACATAATCAGCCATGTCCAATTGCCTATTGGGCCATATGTTTGTCAGTAGGCTGAAGGGTTACCCAGATCCTTGTAGTTGGTTTTTAGTTGAGAGGTTTCTAGTGAGTTGGTCTCAAGGCACAGACTCTAAGGAGGATACATGTTGTCCCATTACTGTTAATGCACTTAGGTATCTGGTACAGACCCTGGATCCCATATGTCATTGTGGACAAGAGGTAGCCTTGTTCAGGGCAGCATTCCTGCTGTTTGAATCTTTTTTAGGATCAGCAAACCAGTACTTCTGAAAGGGATTTGCCCCTCCCAATATATATCCTTCAGTTCCAATTGTTGGTATTAACCTTCAGAAGACCAAAAATGGCTCAAGGAGACCAGGATGAATCCATTATTTGACAGGAGGGCAGCAAGCCTGGGATTTGCCCTTTGGAGGCTATGAAGTCCTATATTCCAACATGGCTTATCCCTCCCTGCTCAGGAGTCCCCTCACAACATACCAGTTTTTTACAGTGTTAAAACTGGTACTGACCAATTTGGGGCTTTCAGCACACAAATTTGGTTCCTAGCCATTCAGGATTGGAGTGGCAACAGTATTGGCCAAGCTGAGTCTGGAGGCAAGGGCAATTTGGCATTTGGATGTTGGCATTCTGGGCATACAGAATGTACATGAGACGCCAAGTGAGGAATCAATGTTAATTTTCCTGTGTTTCCCGGTGCTTGCAGATGGTAGTGTGGATCTGCAGGCATGGCATTGTTTTCAGGGTGCATAGGTGGGCTTCAAGGTGTCTGCAGGTTTGGGTCTTGGTGGTGAAGCAGTCCCGAGTTGGTATTGGAGGGATGTGTTTATGGAACCAGCTGATCCCCTTTTGCACTCCTCAGTGCCCTGTGAATAAGCATCAGATATGATTGTGGTTCATCACTGGCGGTGGTGGACAAATGATTTGTGAATGTTTAAAGGGGTGGACTTAATGCTGAGCTATGAAGGACAAAGTTCCAGGATCTGCCCTTGGAGAGAGAAATTACTTGGTTGGACATGTTTCAATGCAGACTAGGAAGGAGCTGGCAAATGCACCATCCCAGCCCTCAAGGCTGCAGCGTACACTAAAAGGGAGATGGCCAAATTCACATGTGGCATAAGGTGGTTGATAACTTCTCATCCAGACATAGCATATAGGCACCAGAGTTATTCAGGGAGGATGAGGGTAATAGAGCTAATATCTCTTGACCAATATTAAAGAAAGCACCAGCAAATGCCTGGGAACCTGGCTAGGTAGCTGGGGTGGCAGGCAAGCTAATTTTTGAGGCCTCCTTGTGGCAGATTACTATAGGATGGTTTTGTCACTACCTGATGAACCTCGCTGCCTGGCCAGTTCAGATGGTTTCACAGTCACAAACACACCAGGCTGTCTAACTTCACCAAGATGTGTACTTATTTCCCTCTTTCATAGTAAGACCATGCAATGCTGGCTTACAGCAAGGTTAGGGTTCTCTGCAGCCCTCAGTCCAGGCTGACAATCTGAGCTTCCTTGTTTGCTTCCCTTATATTCTCACTAGTTACCTTATTAGCCCAGTGATTGTGAGCAACTGTGTGACAATCCCCCACCAGAAGGTGTATTATTGCCCTCAGCTAGACATGGAACTCTCTTCAGCTTGCAGCAAAGTCCAGTACAGGTGCTCTGTGAGAAATGGATATGGTGATCAGATAAAGTGGAGTAGGAAAGGATTTAAGAGAGTTGTTTTTTTTTTAAAGAGTAGAAAGTGGGGGTCCTATGACTGGTGGAGTAGGTGATAAACCCACCTCCTTTATAGCCCCCTCCCCTCGTGGGGCAGGAGCTGGGGTGAGATCCCAGTGGTGAGTTGCCTGGGATCACAAGGGGTAAGGGAGAGGGCTGCCAGCAGCCCCTCCTCCCAATTTTGGGTTGATCTTCACTCTACAAAATTTATCTGCTGGGTACTCCCCAGAATAAAGTTGTGACCTAATGAAACCACATCTACTGTCTCCTCTCCTTTTGACATAGCTGGACAATATGTAGCATAACTCCTGGTTTGTGTAAGACAAGACGTTAGTGTACTGGCCATATATTGTGTATCACTTTATTAGATGGTGTTCTTAACACCTTCCTAATGGAAACTGTAGAGTGTACACAGGCCTTACCTTCACTCTGGCCATATAGGAACTATGATGTTAATATGAAGATATGCACAATAATGAAATGCTACCAGCTTTGAATTCTATTTATTGTACTTTTAGGGATGTGTTCACGTGCTTATGAATATTTCATTTTCCACCAGTAACTACCAATTTGGTAGCTTGCTACCAGGAATCTGACCTTAAATAAACATTTTTTCTTTAAAGCACTTATTTATTAATAACATATTACCATAATTAAATTACTCCTTTATTACTAGTAAATACCCAATTTTTGGAATAAGTAGAAAAAAATAAGGCCCTGATCCATGTGGGTGGACCACTGTGGAGTTCTGTCCAGTAGTAAGCATTTGTCTATACGAACACAAATGAAAGTTCGGGATCACGTGTGCTTTCATTCTTTTATTGTGTCCATATGCTCTCAGAATTAAGAAAATCCAGACTTTAGTTCTTGGCAATGCACACTTTTGTATTGATGCACAGTAATCTGAACAGATTTTGCCAATTAGTTGACTTCAAACTAGATGTAAAACATTTACAAAGCTCTCCCTCTTGACTTTCTCACAGAGATTCTCCAGTGCTCTTCTGGCAGTCTCATTAGTGTTCTGCCTGCTTCTCTCTGTCCTCTGGCTTCTGCTCACAGACACACACCCCTCCACCAAAGAATACTCACTCCACTATATTTGCATGCTGTTCTCATTTAAACCCCTTTCCCACATAGCTCAGCTTCTGACCAGACTTACATGTGGTCTGTTGCTTTTTGGGTGGGGCTCCTATTGTTTTAGCTATCTTGTTTCTAAAAGGAGCTTAACAGCTTTTTATAATTATCCTGACTGAAGAGGGACCTATCATGCCCACCAGCTTTCATGAGGTTTCACCTCCCTCATCATAATAGTACAAAAAACTTGACTCAAGTCTTATCAAATTACAAGATTTGAACAAAAAGGATCCAGTACTCTAAAATCTAAGTTTAGTCTCTGCAAAAAAAAAAAGCAATAGGCAATCCCTTATTTTAAACACTGGACACATTTATTATTCCAATTTCAAATCACCCATAATTATTTGCATCTTACTTACATACTTGACCTTTTTAAAAGAAAAATTCTTTTTGTAAAAACAAACTAAAATTATATGTGATTGAGAGCCTGCATCTTAATAAACCAGTAGGGAAGGAATTTGAAATGAAATGTGGCTATGTACTGACATATCTGAGAAATAAAAGTGTCTGCAAGCTTTTATGCATTGTTTCTAATGCCTCTTTTACTCCTTTCTGGTGGTTTTCATCATTTATGTATAAAGTACATAGTTTGTCTCTTACCATTTTAGTTAAACTTTAATTCTGTTTTCATTCTTATGAAAGTTGAAGTTACTGAAGAGTAAGGAGCTATATAGAAGACTCTTGGATAGTCATATGATAGAACAACATTGCAATACATCTGAAAGGTCATATTGAAATGCTGCATCTTTCAAATTAACAAAAATAAAACCATCTATTTTACAATCTAATACCAAATAAGTGATAGTCTTCTGCATGTCTAGGAATATGGTGGGAACACTGAACAGATCATCTTTGCTAATCTAAGTGTGTGGATTGGCAGAAACACAGTTGTGCATGTAACAATCTTGGGGTTCATTAAATAACAGACCAGTGAATGAAAAAGGAATAAAACAGACTGGAAAGCTTCTGTAGTGAGCTGTTGCACACAGCCAATCCCCACCTGCAGGGCACATCTCCAAATTCCTATGTTCATAATACTGTCCCTTATCATAGAATCATAGAATATCAGAATTGGAAGGGACCTCAGGAGGTCATCTAGTCCAATCCCCTGCTCAAAGCAGGACCAATTCCCAACTAAATCATCCCACCCAGGGCTTCGTCAAGCCTGACCTTAATATCTCTAAGGAAGGAGATTCCACCACCTCCCTAGGTAACCCATTCAAGTGCTTCACCACCCTCCTAATGAAAACATTTTTTCCTAATATCCAACCTAAACCTCTTCCACTGCAACTTGAGACCATTATTCTTTATTCTATCATCCGGTACCACTAAGAACAGTCTAGATCTAGCCTCTTTAGAACCCCTTTTCAGGTCGTTGAAAGCAGACCCACTCATTATTCTCTTCTGCAGACTAAATAACCCAAGTTCCCTCAGCCTCTCTTCATAAGTCCTGTGCTCCAGCCCCCTAATAATTTTTGTTGCCTTCCATTGGACTCTTTCTAATTTTTCCACATCCTTCTTGTAGTGCCGAAAACTGGACACAGTACTCCAGATGAGGCCTCACCAGTGCCAAATATAGGGGAACGATCATGTCCCTCAATCTGCTGGCAATGCCCCTACCTGTACAGCCTAAAATGCTGTTAGCCTTCTGGCAACAAGGGCACACTGTTGACTCATATCCAGCTTCTCATCCACTGTAATCTCTAGGTCCTTTTCTGCAGAACTGATGCCTAGCCACTTGGTCCCTAGTCTGTAACAATGCATGGGAGTCTTCCATCCTAAGTGCAGGACTCTGCACTTGTTGAACTTCATCAGATTTCTTTTGTCCCAATCCTCTAATTTGTCTAGATCCCTCTGTATCCTATCCCTACCCTCCAGTGTGTCTACCACTTCTCCCAGTTTAGTGTCATCTGCAAACTTGCTGAGGGTGCAATCCATGCCATCCTCCAGATCATTAATGAAGATATTGAACAAAACCAGCCCCAGGACCGACCGTTGGGGCACTCCACTTGATACCGGCTGCTAACTAGACATGGAGCCATTGATCACTACCATTTGAGCCTGATGATCTAGCCAGCTTTCTATCCGCCTTGTAGTCCATTCATCTAGCCCATACTTTTTGAGCATTGGCATGCTAAACCCAGGGTTGTGAGTTTAATCGTTGAGGGGGCCATTTAGGGATCTGGAGCAAAACTGTCTGGGGATGGTCCTGCTTTGAGCAGGGGGGTGGACTAGATGACCTCCTGAGGTCCCTTCCAATTCTGATATTCTATGATTCTATGAACTTGCTGGCAAGAATACTGTGGGAGACCATATCAAAAGCTTTGCTAAAGTCAAGGAATAATACATCCATTGCTTTCTTCTCATCCAGTTATCTCATCATAGAAGGCAATTAGGTTAGTCTGGCATAACTTGCCCTTGGTGAATCCATGCTGACTGTTCTTGATCACTTTCCTCTTCTCGAAGTGCTTCAATATTGATTTCTTGAGGACCTGCTCCATGATTTTTCCAGGGACTGAGGTGAGACTGACTGGCCTGTAGTTCTCCGGATCCTCTCCTTCCTTTTTTTAAAGGTGGGCACTACATTAACCTTTTTCCAATTAGCCTCCCCCAATCACCATGAATTTTCAAAGATAATGGCCAATGGCTCTGCAGTCACATCCGCCAACTCCTTTAGCACCCTCAGATGCAGCACATCTGGCCCCATCGACTTGTGCTCATCCAGGTTTTCTAAATAGTCCTGAACCACTTCTTTCTCCACAAAGGTCTGGTCACCTCCTCCCCATACTGTGCTGTCCAGTGCAGTAGTCTGGGAGCTGACCTTGTTCATGAAGATGGGGGCAAAAAAAACATTGAGTACATTAGCTTTTTCTACATCCTTTGTCACTAGGTTGCCTCCCTCATTCAGTAATGGGCCCACACTTTCCTTGGCCGCCTTCTTGTTGCTAAAGTACCTGGAATGTGTCTCAGTTATAATTTTCTACAAACATAGCTCTACAATGGGTTTCATTTGCCCTGCATGGACTGAGGATATAATTTGGCTAGTGTCAAGTCTAATATCTGTTTCATACTGGATGTATCTCCAAGGGAAGTCTGCACTCCTGGTCTAATAGGTCTCTTCCATTTATGTTTGAAATGATCCTTGATTTTCAGTCACACTTCATATTAAGGTTCTATTTATAGTTTTTAAAATGTTAAATGATTAATTGATTTAATAAATACTTAATCATGTGTTAGAGTCCATCCTGTTAACAAGTTTCATAGAAACATCTGATAGAAGATGTAGATGGTTATTACGTACTTGTAACCATCTATACACATTCTGCCTATGTTAACTTTTTATAAACTATATATACATGGAATCTTAATGGTGTTTTATATTCTGCTAGCCTATGAGTTAAAGTTCTTGGGGCAATTCCCCATTAGGTCCAGTCTGTACTGGCATGTATGGATGGTGGGGCTACTTAGGGTTTCATGATTCAGAGCCACCCACCTTTAGTGCAAATTAGGACTCCATAGGGGAAGTTCTAATGTATGCCACTGGCACCTGGCTCTTTTTTCTATTGCTCTCCTTAATAGGTAGGGAACTGTTTTCCATCCCACGAGAATCTTTGAGGTTTTGAAAATTTGTCCCATGCTAAACCAGGATGAAAGTAAAAGATCTCAGTGTTTTGCAGATTGATAATCCAAAATAATAGTAATAAGAAACAGGTCAGGTGAAACATTGTTTCAATCACTTTGAAATATTTAATTTTTGACCTTTTGGTGCTGTTCTGAGAAGTTTGAAACCTTTTTAACACTTCTTTTATTGTGAAGTGAAAGATGTGTCAAAACAGACAATTTCCTGCAAACAGTTTAGTTTTTGATGATTCGGTATTTGCTGATTGGGGGGAGAGGGGAGGAAATGTATTGTTGAAAATTCTCAACTAGCTTGTTGCCTTAACATTTCATAGTGGATGTACCCCCTCCTTATACCAAGCATGGGGGGACAGCTGGCATAGGATGTGGCAGAGTCACTGTCACCAGCTTTGTTCCTCTGCACAGGTGGAACTCTCTACTGGTCTTCTCCAGCTTCTTTAAAGCAACTTTCCACCATTTATGGAGTACAAAATAGCCTTAGTGGACTAGAGAATCCAGCCCTTTAAATTGTATTATAGAAATGGAAATACAGCCTCCTTCTCAGTATTTTCCAGGCAGCCCACTAGGTAAATAATTGTGCTAGGTAATCTGAGACATTTGAAGGCCCACTGTGCCAAATGGTGATGGCAGAACCCAGGAAATGGTGTGAGGCTCTAAACATGGAGTTTGTTTCATTCATTTTCACTTGGCCCGAGCCATACAAGGCTAAACATTGCATTAATCACCCTTCAGGTGGGTGTGAAATTTATGGTAAGAGAAATTTCATCTAGATTTAATGCTTTTTAATTTTTTACTTGAAGTGAACACATGATTTTTCATAAGGTTCCCTGGGGTAAGATCTTTCATGTAGCTCTCACCTTAAATTGTACTGGAAATTTGTGCAGATCTAAGTGAAGAGAAAGTGAGATTCTATTGTCACTTTCATGAAAAATCTGAGGCCAATTAACAATACAGTACACAGAATAAAAGCAAAAGAACATTCAGGTAAAAGAAACTGTGCTCATTTGCAGAGTGACTGGTGTGTTAGAGACTGGGGTGTGAGCAGTCAGGCCTAGTGATCCCAGCAGGAGCTGGGAACTGATTTAATCTCAGGGGCAGGTCTACAATCAGGAACCAGTAGCCATGCCAGTAGTCAAAACTGGGACCAGGAGCCAACAGCCATGCAAAGGGTCTGAGCCAGAGAAAAGAACCAGCATGAGGGTGAGAGAGCTAAATCCAGGAGCAGGCTGAGGTAGTAAGGAGGATCACATCTGGAGCAGAGAACCCAATGAGCAGTCAGAGAGCTGCTGCTGCTGGACTGAAAACCAGCCAGCTGCCCTTCCTGATCAATCAAGTGGGGGCAGTCACTCAGGTAGCCTGCTGAAGACCAGATGTGCTTGATAGGTCACAAGGAGACTAACTGGGGCAGGTGGTGAACCCTGACAGTTTGCAACACTGCATCTAGCTTTGATTTGAAATGGATCAATATTTTTGAGCAGACTAGGAAGCAGTCTACAAGGTTCAAAGCAAAAGGAAAAAAGGGTGTTGAAGGGAGCTGGCAAAGAGAAAGGAATGTTATGGTGGCTGAGTTTGCAGTAAGGTACAAACATTTGTCTTTTTTTCGCTTTCATACTTATTTTTGGCCTGGGGCCTTGTTTTCTACCTTGAATATTTTATGGGTTTAGTTTTGATAAGTGGCTGCTGAATCTTACTGTACTGTTTATAGGCAGTATCAGAGAAAAAAACAAGCCTTCCCTCCCCTGCCCCTTTTAATATAGGGTAGCTTAAAATAGCACAACATGAGCAATTGGGGAGGGGAGGAGGGGAATAACAGAAGTCCTCAATATAATTCTCCAGAAAGGTTTAAGTTCACATATTCATAAGTGGGTATTGCAAGTAAAAATAGGGGTGGGGAGAGGAGTAAAGGAAGAAATAGTTATAACTGATATTAATATTGTATGGTTGGTTACTGGACAATAGACACAAGTATGTAAACATGGGAAAAATGAATTTCTACTTAAAGCTAAAAAACCCATATAGGATATTGTGGCCAAGTTGCTGAATGAAAATCAAGTCTATTCATTGCCATTCACTATGGGAATGAAATGTAAGTTTCTGAAGCATGGTTATTATGAAAGAGAGAGCTGCTCAATATTTTGTGCTCAATTTCCCCCCACACACATTGGAAAAATACCATTTTTACAAGACTCTTTGATTTTTTTTTATATGAAACTTTGAAACAAAAAGAAAATCATTTAATTTAGCTTCAAATTTCAACATGTTTTTTTACAAATATTTTCAAATTATTTTTGTCCCCCCCCCACCATTTTCTCCTATGGATGCTCTTTAGGGGGGTTATTCACTTTTTCTTTTTCCCATTCCTATACCTTTTCCAAACTTCTCCCATTTTGGAAAAGTTACATAGTGTCCAAATTGGAGTTTCACTTTCTTTTTGCAGTTCTGTAACTTTTCCGAAGTTTGGACAGTGGGGGAAAAAAAAGGGGAGGGGAAGGGTACTGAGAAAAGAAGGGGAAGAGAGAAAGGAAAAGATGTGTGAAGCAAACACAATTCATTCTGTTCAATGTAGGGGAAATAAACGGGGAGAGGGACAAAAATGAAAATTCGAAATGTTGGAAAGATCTGTTTTCTGAAAACAGATTCAATGAATATCTCAACCACCCCCAAACCCCAAACAAACAAACAAAAAACTCCATGAAAAAAATCAAATGAAAACTTTTGCTCATGGTTTTTTGCAGAAAAAAGTAAAGTATTTCTAGATGATAAAACGGTTCTCTTTTCAGCTACTTTGTATTCATAAACTTACATTTAACCCAGAGGTAACATTTCTCGTTTTAATAAATTAGTAGCCTGAGCTCCAATATGCAAATCTAGGTTTGGATTATGAACACTATGGATTGGTTTGGAACTAGTCACTCAGAAGGGTTTGAAGAGGGAAGGAGGGGATACGGAACAATTTGTCTGCTCCCCTCTCTTTCTTCATTTCTGTGATTACCTGACTCACTAGAATTTTAGAGAAATTGTGTGTGGTTTCAAATCCCAGTTTCATATAGATTCTACCATTCTAAAAGAAAGTTCCAACAAAAATGGACTCTCATTTACTAAATGTGGTCATTTTAATAATATAATAAAGAGATGGAGCTGTTTCTTTCCTTACTAATTTCACGCACACAGAAGAAAATGATGAATGTTGTTGCTGAGAGTAATTATTATTATTTTTGTAATACATATATTTTCCCTTCTACTGGATGTATTTTAATCTCCCTATCAAAGCAGTGGTCCACAGTTGTTAATTTAAAAAGCTGTACTTTGCTGCTTTTTTTTTTTTAAATTTAGCTCTCATTAGTATAGACTAGTGCTTCCAACCACAGACACAATATTACATAGGCTTTTATTTTGAAATCTTTAGAGCTTTGTGTAAAAACTAGAAAAGGACTATCTTGCCAGCGTGGAGAAGGAAACCTAAAAGAAAACTTTAAAATTTTAATACAATAACTTATTGGGTTATAAATAAAATGTCCTTATCTATAAGTATCACAAGAATGTGTCTAGTGAGACTTGCTTAATGGTCCCTGCTGGTTTATAATTTATACAATCAGAAGTTAATCTAAGAAAGTGCCAGAGTAGCACATTTTAACAAGGAAAGGAGGAAAAGTTAAGCTGCAAAACATGCATAATAGAGATTTTTCCCTACTGCCAGAAAATTTATATTCACGACTAAATTAGTTTCTAATAAATTATGCACAGCATTTTATGAAGTTAGTAAAAATGTGATATACGCTACCATACATTTGTTACAAAGATCAATTGTTTTGTAATGGATTCCACAGACTGTTGTACTTTTGCTTCCTCTTGAAAAGATAATTTTAACATTTTTCTTAAAACCTGGTTTCTCTAAGACCTTGATTCAAAATACTGTTTGTTTATATACTGGAAAATATTTCAATATCTAGCCAGCTAAAATTATCTCCAATATATTTGCCACAAATAAATAGCTTGAATCTCTTTGTAACAGGAAAAAATACAGGTCTTGTCTTAGTTATTCAGAGACACTGGGTCCCCACTGACCTCTTATGCCATGTATAACAAGTCTAGACCATCATTTTTCCTATCATTAAGGAGAAAAAAATGAGAGAGGCTTTTGTTAATTAAGGTCCAAAAACTAGGAACAAATTAAAGCCCTTATACAAAGCTTTGCTCCTTATGAAAGAAGTTCCTGGCATAGGAGATGGAATCCTAGCCCAAAATGACTATGCCCGAGGCACAACTGACAATAGACGTTATGGGGAGGGGTGACAGATGGATTCTGCTATTCCACACCCTGTGCATGATTTTGGCCCTGCAGATTTGGGAATTGGACAACTGAGACCACATCTACTATTCTCTCTCTCCTCCCCAACAGACAAACCATCTATTGCATTCTAGAACATGCAGAATCCATGCAGGGGCGCTGGAACAATGTTTATAGTGGGATTACTGAGAGCCATTGAACCAAACTGTAAACCTTTGAGGGAAACCACTTCAAGCCTGGGGGTGTGGCAGCACCTCCAGCACCCCTAGTTCCAGCACCTAAGAAGTGGTGAGGTGTTTGTGCCTCACATCTAGTTGAGTAATGAAGGTGTTAAAACTGTTCATTAGAGTGAAAGAATTTTCTGTAACCTATAAAGAGTAGTAGAGCAGACAAGCCTGGAGGAAAGGGCCTTCAGATGTTTCATTAAGAAGCATTCATAAATGGGGGTGAGAGTTCTGGCTGGGAAAGAAACCTCTGTTTGGAAGAAGTTGCACTTCCTCTTTTGCTCACCAGGACTTGGTGGTGGTAGTGCTGTGGTGTGATGTTAAGGCTGCTAAGTGCTGCTGTTCTTGGAGCTCTGGAGTTAGCTGCATGAGCAGAGGATGCAGCTTGCTGACTCAGCAGACCTCAATGTTACTCATAAAGACAGACCACAGGCTTGGCTCAGTTGTGAAGGCACTGGGACAGGCTTATTGTTGATGAAGTACGGTACTAGTGCCCTGGCTTAGTGGTTACAGGTACACCAACACAGGTATACTCACAGCAAGGGCTCAGTGTCCTGTCCCTTCAGTTGATGAAAGATCAGGGCCGGCTCCAGGGTTTTTGCCGCCCCAAATGGCACAACCGCCCCCCCCCCCCCCCCATGATCAGTGCCTGCTCCACCGCGCCACTTTCTTCTTTGGCTGCAATTCAGCCGCCAGTCCTTCCCTCCCACAGGGACCAAGGGACCCACCACCGAAGAGCCTGACGTGCCGCCTCTTCCCCTTGGCCTCCCCAAGCACCTGCTTGCTGAGCTGGTGCCTGGAGCCGGCCCTGGCAAAGATGCCCCTCATATGACTTCTCTTTGTATACATTGATACAAACAAGTTATGTATTACACTCCAGATGTAGTTAATTACCACTTTTATCCTTGTACCTGCTAGTTTGAACAAACCATCCTCATCCATTATCCTGTTGTTCCCTCTTTATCTTACGAGTGTTAGATGTGTTCTTGTACCATCTCTTAATAATATGTTTACATAGTTACTTGAGTGATATGTGGCTTTTGTACCATCCTCTCTGGTCAGGAATGTGCTTACTTGTCTAGCTGACGCATGATATGTTGCTATTTTGTCAAGGCCAGGCCTGCTCTGGTTCGCAGCCTTCGGTACACACTTATCTCTAAGTCTCCACCAAAGGCCTGCACTAGGAAATAGCTACCCTAAAACCAAAGGGCTGGTGTGTATGTGCATGCACGTGCATACATGCTATAAAGGTAGCCATGCGTAGATGTGATGCTATTCTGTGAAGAGGGAATTCCCTTCCAAAAGGAACAGATTTGACTTGACATTGACAAGTGGGAATTCCTGTAGCTATTTTTCCTTCTCAAAAGAAAGAATTAAAACTTCCTGAATGGGGAGCAGAGTTGCATGCCAAGAGAAGAATTCTAAAGAACTGTTTCTGCCCAAAGGAGTTGAAAGCATATGTTTGATTTAAACAGATTTGTTGTGGAAAGTTCTTTTCCTATTTCTAAGGACATTGCAGTGAGCTGACACTATCTACCATAGCTAGGTCTTCTGAAGCTACCCTGATGTGCAAACCACCACTCTTAAGTTAATTTGGGGTTTTCCTTAGACATGTATGCAACACCAGGATTTTGCACTGTTATAGACTTATTCTTCCTTCTAGATTCCCTTAGTTGTTCACCTTAAGACAAGTAAATAAAGCATATTAATATGTCATTTGATCTATAGATTAGCAACAACACAAATTAGGGGTGGCTTCATATACAGATGGATATTTTGGGAGTGAGCTAAAAGTCTGAGAGGCAGTGGTTCTTCTTTATAACAGGGTTCACTGCTTGAAAATGGCTTTGGCTGAGGATGTCGCCTACTGATACTAAGGAAAGAATCTTCTAAGTGCACTAGTCTTCCATTAATTTTTTTAAAAGCATCCTTTTCTTTGCCCCTTTGGAAGATTCCACACTATTGTTCTTCTACTTTTTGCATTTTCCTTTCCACAAAGTGTTGTTCAATGTTAGAGATGTAATACACTGAGGGGGATTATGACACTGGACTGTCACCACAACAGCTGAAGCTCATGGATATAACACCTTTTGCAAATTCTTTACAATTCTCCCCTCCCCCCCAGCCTCCCTCCAAAAAACAACATAACTGGATCTTCGACTAGTGTGTTCAGTGGAGGTAGAAGATACAGGCCTCCAGAGCTGTGACTGTTGGTGTTCATAGATGTTATTTACTTTATTTAGGTTGGTAGCCAGATAATAGTGTTACAGTTCAGTTCCAGAAGTCATTTCCCTAGGTAACAGTGACCAGACAGAAACCATGCTTCTCTAATTCAGGTTTGGTTGCTGAAGCAGAAGGAACTCAAATTTTCTTTCTGGTGACCTGTTCTTTCCTGCAGTGAGTTGCAGAGAGGACATTGATCTATATAAACATATATCCAGGAAAATGTGAAAATTTCCCTGATAATGACATGATCATATAAGCTAAACTCTAAACTATTCAAGCTTTTACTTTAACTTTCTGATTTATTCCTGATCATTGCTATCCTGTAATAAACCAGTGTTATTAACTAGATCAGAATTGTGATGTTAAGATACCCCATTTCTGATTTCTAGACTTGTATTTTTTATTATAAAATAGATTTTTCATAGCAGTCATTTGTCATCAATGGACAAAAATGGTTTTGAAGTGTTTGAAATGCCTCAAAAATGTATGTGTGTGGATGTATCTATTTTAGGCTAAACATGTAGCATTTTGGAGCCTAAAGTGATTTCTTGTTTCAGTTTAGTAGCAGGCGATTGATGAATGCTTACCCTCCCTTTATAGCAATGGGAATTTACTAGAGTTTGTGGGGAACACGCAGCACTTTAGCCATAAGTTAAAGGTGTTGCAAACTGTTCAGAATTACTTATATTTAAATATATGACAATGAAAAAAAGCTGCCAGTCCCAGGATCATTCATTTAAAATGGCAAATCAAAATACAGAGCAATAACTAGGTAAATCTTCCATCAAAAACTGTGCGGGGGGAATAATCACTGTACCCACCCCTAAATATTATTGTTCAAGCAATATCTCACCTCCCAAAAACCTTTGTCAAAAAGTGAGAGTTGCCGCATTACCTGAGTCAATATATTCAGGTTGTTATGGACTGAGGGGATGAGCAAATTCCAAAACTGTCTATACTACAGAATCTAAGTCAGCATAGACCCATAATGTAGATGTCACAGACATCGACAGAAGCAAAAAGCAGATGATGACATAGAAGTAAAGGCTATCCATTCTGCTGTGGTCTTCCTCTAAAGTACTGCATTTTTGTTTTCTAGAAAAGGAAATATAGATGCAAAATATTAACGAGCGTGTAACAAAATTCTTCTGGCAACAGAGAAATACAGAGGGCACTGTGAGTTTGAGAGCATAATGTGGTAAAATATCATTCCACTGGAAAGTTAGTGATAGATAGATAAGATAAGGAGATGTCATCTGATTTGTAAAAATCTGCAGAATCATAACTTCAGTGGTGTCATGCTCTGTTCATGGCATGGGGGGAATCACACCCCCTTTCCCCCAGCCTTAAGTCCTGTAGTTGGTGGAAATTTTGATGATACAGTTTTTGTTGGAAATGAGTAGAGTTGTGTATTGTTCAAAAGATTTTTCTTCTATGAACACCATGATACCAAACATGTCAAACCTAGAATAATTATGTAGGTATATATTGAAGAAAACATTTAAAAATCAACTTTTTTTCCTTAAATTATTCCTTAACATGGGGATGAATTACTTATATATAAAAAAAGACATTGCTCCTTGGTAATCCAAGGGTGTGGGTAATCTGCACCCCCAAAGCTAGCACCCAAACTCCTGTCCCAGAACCTGCATCCCCACCCTCTTCCCACACACCTTCTTCTGCCCCCAAACTCCCTTCCAGAGCCTGCACCCCAGCCCTCTGCATTCCTTCCCAGAGCTTGCACTGCCACCCCTGGCCCAAGCCCAGAGCCTGCACCCAAACTCCATCCCAGAGCCTGCACCCCAGGCCCCCTCCCCCACCCAATCTCCCTCCCAGAGCCTTAGGCAGGTTGGGGGGTGGAGTTTGAGGGGCCAGAGTTTGGGGGTGGGTTCTGGGCACCATCAAAATTTCTACAAACCTGCTGCCCCTAGTAGGGGAGGATTGGTTTGGGGTATTCTCAATCATCCTGGATCCATTTCTTGACAATTTGCCGTCTTAACAGAAGGTACAAATGCACACCTGGATGGTAGCAATTTTTCTCCGCTTGTCTGCTTCTTGAAAAACATCCACCAGTACAGCTCTGTTGTGTCCTAACGTTGGTCTCCAAATGGTGAACTCAGCATATGAATGATTAGTGCATTAATGACCTCATTAGTGACTATCTCAGCTGTTCCAAATATCTTCAGAGTGAGGATAGAGTCTTTGGAGGCTGAATCAAATGCCTTCCAGTAAAATAATTTGGCCTTTCCAGCCAATCTTCCAGTAGCGTCACATCCTGAAAGAGTGTGGATCCCTGGCAGTTTGGTGGCTTTTGGTAGTTTGACTCATCTCTGAGGGATATACAGCAATTCTGTTCCCCTACCAGCAGGCATAAGAACAGAATCTTGCAGAAGTCTTGGGGGAGAGGCTCTTTCACAGAGCACTGGAACATCTGTGTCTGTGGTTAGCTCTGTAATAGTCCCTGCCACCTTCACTCTGATTTCCTTTCTCGCAGCACAACTTTAGTCTGTTCCTTTTTATTGGAGCCCAAAGATTAATGGAGCCTTGTATGAAGCCTTCAGAACCCAAAGAATTATACAAGTCATAACTATAGTAGTTATTTGGCTGACATTTTTAGCTAACATCATTGAAGACTGCTTTTGAGGTTATATTAATGAGCTTTGGGTCGATCATACGGGAATGGGTTGCCAATGTGAGAAAGCTCACTGTGTCGCTTTAAAATTGTCTTTTCTTGGCATTTAACAGCATCTAAGGCTTGGTTAATTCTGGGGAAGTCATCCCAGCCATGCTTAATATATAATTTGATGGAGTTCTGGGGTTTTCAGGAAAACCTGGTAGGGAGCATTTGAATACTGTTACCCCAACTTTCATTGCTCTATTTTTGGATTCATGCTTCATCTGAACTAAATGTACAGAAGGGAACTGGTGATCTTTTAATAACCCAACTTCCTTTTTGAAATTCCTCTCATATGTCAGAGTCATACTTTTCTGCAGCTATTATTTCATGAGGTACCAGGCAATCGTCACAGAACACCTGGTTGAGTCCAAAGCAAAAAGTATTTCACAAAGTTTGCCGCTGCTGAGAGGTGCATATTCCAATGATCAATCTTGACAGAACGAATAAAAAGCAACCAAGACTCAACTATCTTCATATTTTACCACATCAGCCCAAAAGTTTCCTTTGTCACCGATTTCAACCTCCTCAAATTGTGTGATCACTTCTCTGATATTGCAGTTCTCCATTGTACACAATGGAGGCCATTGAGAGTGGAATGTACACAGCATGTGTGGAAACCCTTCTCACAAGTCTGGTATCCTTTGGGAAATGATTTCAAGCACGTCAGAATGCTTGGCAAAGAATACATCTAGGTGGCAGTTTTGAAGAGCAATGAGTGTTTGGGTTGGTCTTGTATAGCAGGTTGCAGTTTTTCCCCCTGCAAAAATGTTGTTTACAGTACTACAAAATACCTCAATCTCAGGAATACCAATGTCATTAACAAAGGCGTTGACTGCATATATCACTGCAAAGAATACCTACAGTTCACCAGGATGTAGATGCCACCATCTGCTAAGATCATCACAGGACATTAGTAGCTGCCACAATTTAACTTTGTCAGGGCTGCATGCTTGACTGTCCCTGTGTTAAAGTGTAATTTTAAAAAGTTGCTTTTTAAACATTTTCTTTAAATGATATCTATATAATTGTTCTAGGTTTGTCCTGTTTGGTGCCATTGTATTAGTGGGTGAGAAAAGGGCTTTAGAATGATACCCAACTCGACACATCTGCAACAAGACTGTATTATCAAAATTTCCACCAACTGGAGGACCTGGACCAGGGAGTGTATGGGAGAGAGAAAGGCGTGAGTTGCCTCTGCTACTCTGCAGGGGATGACACCATTGAAATTATGATTCTTTATTTTTACAAATCAAACACCACCTCCCTCACCTTTGTATTCCTAGCCTGTAGGGTTGCCAGGTGTCCCGTTTTCAAATGGAACACCTGATTGAAAAGAGACCCTAGCAGCTCTGGTCAGCACTGCTGACTGGGCCATTAAAAGTCTGGTCGGCAGCTCATCAGGGCTAAGACAGGCTCCCTATCTGGCTCTGCACAGCTCCCCACAAGCGGCGATACATCCCTCTGCTCCTAGGCAGAAGAATGGCCGCAGGGGCTCTATCTATTTCCCCTCGCCCTGTGTCCTGGCTTCACAGCTCCCATTGGAGCTGTGGGGCCAGTGCCTACCGGCAGAGGCTGTACCAGGAGGCACTCTAAACAGCTGCAGTCCACGGGGCCCTGGGCTGGAACCTGGAGTAGAGGGTGGGCCCAGGTTCACCCCAAACCTCCCACTCCTTATCAAACACAGGAGGAATTGACCTGGACTGTGGCTTCTACCAGAGGGGAAGGTCTCTGGGCTGTTTCCCTACCCACAGGGTGAATCTGTGAGGCGAGCAAATCCACCAATAAGTGTGGGACCCACCAAGGTAGAGGAGGAACTTTGTCACAGTGGTTACCCTTCTATTTATATTTATAACACCCTCTCACACATCAATCCCCTGCCTCAGCCCAGCACCCCTTCCCGCACTACAAACCCCTTCACCCCAGCCCCCCCAAGCCTGGAGCACCCTCTTGCACCCCAAACCTCATCCTCAGCACTACCCCAGAGCCTGCACCACCAGTTGAAGCCCTCGCTCTCCTCCTGTGCCCCAACTGCCTGCCCCAGCCTGGTGAAAATGAGTGAGTGAGAGTGGTGGAGAGCAAGTGACAGAGTGGGGATGGGGCCTTGGAGAAGGGGCAGAGTCTCGGGCAGGGGCTGAGGCAAGGTGTTCTGTTTTGTACAGTTAGAAAATTGGCAACCCTACTAACCTGCCCATGGAATAGCACATGCTCCCATGCTACAGGGAGTTTTGCCAAAACAAGGAATCCGGGATTTGGACCTGTGTGTAAACAGGGACTTTTAGGAAAAAATCGCCTATGAAAAGCATATACTTGTACATGGTAGTCCCACAGTAAATTGCACCAAATTGATGTGGCTTCCAACACTCTTGAGAATAAATCTCCCAGTGTCTCTTAAATTGATACCACAGTTATCAGCCTAATAAGTGTCAAATTCTTACAAAAGTGTCTGTAAACATAAATGTGTGTATGGGCAAGAAATTAAGCTCATTCAATAACTGAAAAGCATAGTTAGAATGGAAGCTGGAATTTGTCATCTAAACAAACCTTGATCATGGGCTGCATTATGGCAGCTGTGAGCCACTTTGCTGACATGAAGTTTACGTAAAGCTGGCAGACCCAGCTTCCAGAGGATCACCCTTTGTAGAGTGATCCTTAGTGGCATGGATCTGCTGTATTAGCTATTACACAACCATCCTTCTGCAGCTGATGCAAGGGTTGTGGCTGTGAGAAAGAGGGCATTAGTTGTGCTCCCCTGCATCCCAACAATCTACAGCAGCTGTAACAGCTCCTTTCCCACCCACCTCAAAATCTAGAGAAAGTAAGACAGAATGTTTGTGTGCTGTGTACTGAATTTAGCAAAGTTGTTGACAGTGAGATGCATCTCCAGCCACATGGAAAAGACAGAAGCCAAAAATATTTTTTGTGTACTTACACTTTGGTGCGTCTAACTGGTTACTCTCTAGATTTATGTACTATGGGCCTTATTCTGATCTTTTCTACTCAGGTAAATTCTTTTAAACAGATAAGGCAGGCCTGCATTACTCATAAAGCGGCGAGGGCCATATTACTCCAAAGAAAACAGTGAGGGCCGAATGCCCCTGGTCCCACCGAACCCCACCCCCCCCCCCAGTGCTGCCAAGCCCCTCCAAAACACAACACCCCCCCCAGTGCTGCCCAGCCCCCCTGAAATACTCCCCCCCCCCCGCAGCACCGCCCGCCCCACGGAAACAAACCCTCCTTCCCCAGTGCTGCCCCACCGAAACAGCAGTATTGAACCTTGGTAATATGTTATAGCGGGCCCCTACGGTAGTATAATTAAGGTAAAAGAAAAATGTCTTTTTGCTAGAAGTAGAACAAGCTCTTCCCCCAACTTTGTAATCAATTGCCCTGTTGAATGAATGAGATGTGAATGAGGAAGGCGTGGAAGGCAGCACCTCCAGACAGCTGCAAACCTTGGAGAGGGGATGGGAGCCAGACCAGATCAGTAGAACAGGTCAGCCACTGACTCCTTCCTCAGCCCTCCACCCCCCCCCCCCCCCGGCTCGCCTAGTCACCCCCCCACCACTGCCCACCCACTCACCTCCTCAGCTCCCCACCCCCCTGGCTCACCCACTCAGCCCCCACCACTGCCCACCCGCCTACTTGCCTCCTCATCCCCCACCACTGCCTGCCCACCCCTTTAGCCTCCCTCCCTCACCCGCCGCTTGCCTGCTCACCCCCCGTGGGCCGCACAGTGAGTCCACGTGGGCCGCATGCGGCCCCCGGGCTGCATGTTGTGCAGGCCTGAAATAAGGCACGGGAGAAGTGGAAAGGAAGTGCAAAGGTGATAGTAATATCAAACAATTACTCACTTAGGCATGTACTCATAGTTATGCTTAGAGTATGTTATTACAAATTACTGGTTTTCTAGCATCTCCCTCACTTCTCAAACAAGATGCCAGAAAAGATTTGAATGTGGCATGTTTATTTTCCCCCAGAGCTTTTATCTATAACACTGAGAATATATAGAAAATATACTGAAGTATAAATTTAATGCTCAGTTATATCTTGAATTTGGTGCAATTCTTTGAGTAAAATATATCAGAAATACCTGAGCTCAAATACAAAATTTAGCATTTCTGATATGCCAGGATGAATGTACATGATCATAATCTTACTTTCATTAGAATATGAAAGTGAATAAACAAAATGAGTCTACTGCATAGTTCACCTACCTTAGCCTTCTTATTTTATACTTTAATATTGTTTTGTTCAACTCATGGTAATTATAGAAGGAAATAATGTGTTAAGTCATATAATATGTAAATTTGATATAGCCTTTTGTTTGTAGGTCTGAAAGTGCTTCACAAAGGAATGCAAGTAGCATTATGCTTATTTTACAGGTGGGAAAACTAAGGTATGGAGATTTACACAAGGCCACATAGTCAAACAGTGGATGAGCAGTGCAACTTCTGGCACCCATGAGGCTACATTTCCTGCCTTGGAGGGAAGTAACTGCAAGTTTCTCAATATTACCCATTCTGGGTTAAGTGAAAGAAAGTTTGATTTTAGCACTGAACAAAAAAATTCAACTTACCTTCCTTGGCATTCTTAAAACAAGCTCAACCAGTCACTGGAGATGTCTTCCTCTACATATGCCTTTCAAGTCCATTCCCCTGGATGCAGCAGGCAGCAGAATTATTATTCATCAGATATACCTGCAGTCTAATTTTATATGTCACCGCTTCCCTTGAGAAACTATATTCCAAATCTTAACAGTTCTCACTGCCAGGAAGTTAGTTCTAATATGTACTTTCCTTAAGTTTTCCCCTTATTCAGAGTATTTTAAATTAAATTACCTTGTGTTAGAGGATGGTTCAGTGCTAGGGGCACTAGCCTAGGCCATGGGAGCCCCATGTCCAGCTACAGCTCTGCCACAAACATCCTATATGACTTTGGGCAAGTCACTAAGAGCCAGTTGTTGTAAGGTATTTAGGTACCTAAAGATGCAGAGAGGCAACTAGTAGAATTTACAAACTCACTGAAGTGAGTTAAACATCTAACTCCCATTGACTGTTCATTGCAGTAGTGTTCTAGTCATGTTGGTCCTGGAATATTAGAGAGACGAGGTGGGTGAGTTAATAGTGAGAGAGACAAACTTTTGAGATACACCTGAGCTCTTCTTCAGATCAGAAGTTGGTATAATAAGTTACTGCAACTATCTTCTCTCTCCCATTGGCTGTTTAGCTGACTTGAAAATCCAACTAGATGCCTTTCTGCATCTTCAGGTACCCTAAATACTCTTGAAAATATGGCCCTTAAATTCTGTCTCTCTCCTCCATCTGTAACATGGTGCTAATAGCACTTCCCTACCTCACAGGGGTGTTGTGAAGATACCACAGTAATGGAGGCCCTATACATACCTAAGGGAGGTATACTTTTTTTTTTCTGAAATAGAGGAGATTAATCTGTTTCCATTTTATGTTGGAATATTTTATTAACTGAGTTAAAACAAAACACACTGTCTAGTCTAAAGAATACTGAACAAGCAAGGGTACAATAAACTGTATGGGGGGGGCAGGGAAGGGGCCCAGCCTCATCCCTGCCCCTGACTAGACCTAGAAATTTGACTCAGCCAACCCTCCAACATGAGGAAGGGGAAGTCAGGCCAAATTGGAGTTGCTGAAACCCCATGTGTCTGAGTAGCTCCCCCATCCTCACATCTTTGATGTCCTTCTGGGGCCCCTGGACACCAGGCCCTCCCAACTCCCCCCAGTGAGAAGCAGAGCAGGAAGTACTGGGAATCTCCAGTCTCCTTGAAGATAGGAGGATTGGATCCAGGCTTTTGGTGCTTCCTGGGGAAGTGGAGACACAGGAGGAGAATGGGGTCTGGGACTCCCTGAAATGCCTGGCCCCTGGTGTGTGTGTGGGTGCTCTTCAGCCTGACTGCCTCTCTGGGTATGAGTGTGGGGCTTGGTGTGTGGTCTCCCTGCTATGGGGCTGTGTGCAGTGGGAGAGAGACCTCAGAGCTGGCAGTGGGGCAATATGGGGAGAAGACGATGGGGCAGCAGGAAGGAAGTGTATATGGAGCTGGGTGTAAGAGAGGGCACAAGTCTGGGTGCACAGGCAGCATAAGAGTGCTCAGGACTGGGTATGGGGAGTGGGAGAGGGAGAGCATGGGTCTGGATGCAGGGACAGTGCTGAGGAGTATGTGGAGTTGGGTGCAGGGAGAGAGAGCAGGGGAGAGAGCTTGGGGATGGGAGCAGGGCAGGAGAGGGAGAGTTCTGGGCTTCCTCCTTAGGAAAATTCTGATTGCGCACCTACTAACAAGCTTGTGAGGAATGAACCAAAGAGCTTGGTTTCCTGTCTGATTATGTAGAGAGATTGTAATACAAAGAGGCAGCTTGCGGAAGAAGTAGTATATTATGAGCTATGCACGGTGGACTATGGGTTCAAGTTGACGTTTTGGTGTGAACTTCAGTACGCAAGAGAAAGAAGTTCTGTAAGCACTAAGTTCCAACTGAGGGCTTGTCTATGCCACCTGCCAAAGCGACGGGCAGTGATTGGTCCAGCAGGGGTCGATTTCTCACGTTGAGTATAGACGCAATAAATCAACCACTGATCACTCTAACATCGACTCCAATACTCCATCTCAATGAGAAGCACAAGAGGAATTGACAAGAGAGCATCTCCCATTGACACACCACAGTGAAGACACCATGGTAAGTAGATCTAAGTATGTCAACTGCAGCTATGTTATTCACATAGCTGAAGTTGCACAACTTAGATCGATTTCCCCCTTCCCCCTAATAGCATAGACCAGCCCTGAGTCGAAGATGAAAATAGATGCTCATTGAACTACACAAAGTGAGTCTGGTTTTGTTCTTATTTATACCGATGTAAATCAGCTCCATTGAAAACAATGAAACTCCACCAGTGTGAAATCAATGCAAGCAAGATCAGATCAGAATCAGCCCTGATGTTCAGATAACAAAGTGTCTTACATGATCCACAAAAATAGACTTTTCAATCAAGGTTTAAACTCCAAATTGTCTAATGAGCAAGAAAAATCTGATGCGTGGAGACTTTTTGTAATAACAAGGTATGGAAAAGACTGATCTTGTTTAAGATGTAATTATGAATTATTTTTGACGTTATATAGCTCAAGTCAGACATTTCTGTATTTAAAATAATATGATGTACTTTATTGTGTTTGAATTTGAGGTGAGAAAATAATGATTATAAAGGGCAAGGGGGGAAAATATATTCTTGGAATTCTCTAGGCCCTGAAGCACAATTGGATCAAGAATCTTGTCTCATTAAGATTTAGCTTAGTTTCATGCAATATTTCTGCACACATTCACAGGATATAGGCTCTTTGGGAGTCATTACAGTGGATGCTGGTTACAGGTGTATACGTGGCCTGATATTTTTTGGAAGATTGAGATGTTTTGTGGTCTGTTCAAATTCATACACATCTCTAATGTCACTATGTACTTTCTGGGCTCCAGTCTTCATAAAGAAAATCATCAGCACTTGAGAGCCGTGCATACGAGCTTTAGCAGTCATGCCACTCACCTGTATCCCCCTGTGGCAGTGACATCTTTTAATATTGCACATGTTCATAGACTTCTATGCTAGAAGGGATCATTATGTGGTCTAGTCTGACCTCCTGCATAGTATAAACCATAGAATTGCACAAATTCTTCTTTGGGTAGAGAGAAAAGGATTGATTTTTTTTTAAATGCAATTGGGTGAACAAAAACAATCCAGCTATTTATTTAATATTCCTAACATAAACCCAGACAGTCACTGCAGATTCATATATAAACCCAGCAAGATCAAAGTGGCACAGAGCCCCATGGCAGTGTATCTGCCTTCATTTATATAAGGTCTGTTAAATGTTTGGTGCAGTTGTCCACATGAACCAAAATGCATCCTGTCATTTCAACTGTCTACATTTACAGAAGGGTAAAATCCAGCTAATAACTATAATTATAGCTGTCTTCAGAAGCAGAGCCAAATCTAGCAAAACCTATATGGACGACTGTCCACAATGAAGACTGCACAGCACTCAGCTCAAACTCACAGTGATCACTGCTAAATTCTATTCCATCACATTCAACCCATGTTCTGCTGTCTGGTCATCTTAAAAATAGTAAGATATAAGGATGATCCAATGCCCTTGGTAGTCACTGGAAAGACTCCTATTGACTTCAACTGGCTCTGGATCATGCCCATAAACAGAATAACGTTATAACAAACAAAAAAAGGTACATCCATAGAAAGCTGACATGTCCTCCACTTCTGGGCTGTGTAAAAATAATAATCCCTCTCCCAACAGCTGCATCCCCCCAACTTCCTGTTATTTTTTTGTTTTATCTTCACCCCCCACTCCCCTCTGAGGACTCAATTCTGTGAAGGTTTCTATCCTTGGTGACCACTGGAAGTTGAGGGCACTCATCACTTGGCACAATTGGACACTTATGCCCCAGTCCTGCAATGAATCCTGCATGAGCTAAGGGATCAGCCTGCATGGAATCTGTTATAGGTTCAATATCTTAGCATACAAGCTCCTGAGGACAGGGACAGTGTTTTGATAGAGTGCCATGCAGAGCAATGGCACTAAATCAATAACAATAATAGAGTCAGGAGAAATGTATGGGTCATAGAGAACTCAAGCTCTATTGAAATACAACTATATAGTTTGAAGGCTACATTTGTAAAGAACCCAGTGAATAACACTTTAAATGCAACTGCATATAAAGTGGCACACAAATGTGTGACAGAGTACTTCCCATTATAAGATTAATTTATTTTGGTAAAATTAAAAATCCTCCTATCCAAACCTCTGAACTCATTCTAGAAATAAGTGATAAAATGTGCACATTTGGACTGATATCCAGAACATCAGATTTCCCTGAATTTGGCTCAGACTAAGATACTCCAACCATCCAATACAGGCCACTCACTGCCTGAGAAGAATCCTGGAGGTAAAGGTTGTTTTGACACGCAAATGGACTATCATTTTTCACCCAGGTTTTTTCTTGGGCAGTTGCCTGAGTGTGTGTTATGTTAGTTTCATCACTGAAACATTTATATGGGTTGACTTCAATGGAATTCAGCTGAAGGTCTGAATATTCATGGACTATTGGCTCATCATGAAAGGGGCTAAGCACACTCTCTTTAAGCAAAGCATTTAAGCATATGGGCTATGCTTTAAGCATATGAGTAGTCCCTTGTGCTTAAAAGTTTTCCTGGCTCAAAGCCAGAGAGCTCAGCACCTTGCAGCATCAAGTCCTAGAAATGTATGTACTCATAAATCCGACATGGATATGGTGTATTTAAACATTCAATGTTGTCTTTTGTTCTTTTTATTTTTTTTTTGTACTTCTAGCATTTTGCTATTGCTGGCAGGTGGGTGTTTTGCTGTAATCATTTTTATTTTTTACTTTAACTTTTAAAACTACCCCAACCTCCCCCAAATTAAAGTCACAATTACAGGAGACCTTTTTAAGGTGTGTGTGCATTCATGTTCTGCTCCAAGTCCCACCTTAAACAAAAAAGATGGAAGCATACTTATATGATTTCAATGACATTAGATCATGCCCTCTAAGAACTGGACCCTTTCCACTCCTAATCCAACCCAGTAGTTCTGCTTTTTCCTAGTTTCTCTGATAAATGGTGACTGTTAGAAATTTGACAGCTGTTGAAATTATAGATAAACTCATAGAAATGTGGGTTCTACTACTAACATTGTAGAACAAATGAATTTGCAAAACTTAAATCTGGCTGACTCCTCTTCCAATCACATTTCTTATTGACCAGTCCCATGTGGAAGGCCTCTACTGCCACCTGTGCTTCTGAATGATATCCTGGAGAACTAGTTCTTCTAGGGCAGCTGAAGGAAAGCAACTGGTCATCCCTTTCAATGGCAGCTGGCTCCCAGAATGCAGGGCTGCTTTCAGGCAGTTGCTTTAGGATATGCAAGTGATGAAATGACTCCAGGCTCATGCCACATCATGGATCTGTAAAGACTGTGCCCCAATGAGAAAAGTTGGAAAAGTGGATACTACTTTGAGCCAAGCTCGCAGAGGGAAATTGATCTCATTTGCCTCATAAGCCGTTGCCATTAGTACTTTACACAAATGCCACTAGAACATATTTTCGAAAATTTAGTCTGCTTATAAAGCTTCAGTCAGAACAACAAATATAACCTTTATTTTAAATTCAAGCAGGATTTTCCTTCAGCAGCAGCATTACAGCCACAGATGTCTGTAGCACTGGGATCAGCAACAATATTATTGAAGAGAAAAGCAAATGTTTCTTTACTGATGGTAAATGTCAGTGTTACTGTACATATATTTTTGGCAGCAGTCTGTTCTCATCATTTACAATACTGTTAGCCATCCTATGCATATGTTCAGAAGAGACACATTTAGGCTGGCAACCTAAATATTTAAATGCACCTTGGTGGGTTGTGGGGGATAGACTAAAGCCGAGGAATAGTTTGGGTCACACTTTAAATAACATGTTAGAAAATAGACAATGTATTTGTGACAGTCATGGAATTGCTATGTAATCTAAACACAATAAATGTAATAACTTTATGGACACTGTGCGACTGGGTCAGTGAGTGTAAGTAATTATACATTGAATTATAAACCTTTCCCATATAAATGCACTGATCTAGCTTAATAGGGTCTGTGCGAAGTATAGCAGGAAGAAGACAATGACCCCAGATAAGGACACCTTAACACATACTTGAAAGATGATGGACATAGCTATCAGCTTCAAGCTCTTTACATCTTGTCTTCAAGGAAATGGCAAGTTTGTTTTGCCAGACTGGAAACTTGAGAATCAAAAACACTGAATGGCTTTTAAAGGGGACTTTGATAGGATATGTAAACCCTGCACCAGCCTGGGAGGGGTGAAAGGAGCTGCTCTGGGCTGGGGTAGCTCCACACCTGCAAGTCATGCAAGGAATAAAAGAGGAGTTTAAAAGGAGGAAACAGGTTCATAAGAGGTACTAAAGTCAAGGGAAATGGCATGGATAAGATTACTGGAGAAATATGAGGAATTAAGCTGACAAAATGTAGCCAGTCACAATAAATTCCCTCATGCTTTTAGGGTTAAAATGTGAGTAAAAGAGTTAAGTGAAAAGGGAGGGCTAGAAGAGATTTAAATCTATAGTTATGGGGCAGTAAATTATATCTGGAAAATCATCTCTCTGGTTGTGGATTTAGAATTACATAATAAAATAAAGGAAAAGTAAGAGTCATCCAAAATGATAGATAAAGTTTGAGTATGTGTGGTATGAAGTCACCATAGCTAAATATATATTTATGGGTCTAAAGATGGAAAAAAACAGGTAGAGTGAGATCAGCCTTTTGCATTGCTGAGAATGGAGTTAAGAAATCTAAAAGTATTTAATGTTGTAGCCATTATGACAGCTGAATTAGTGGGAATTTGTTGAGCTCATCAGGTTGTCTTAAGCTTGCACAGCCATAACAGGAAAAAAAAATCCACAAAACTCTCCTGGCCCTGTGATGGGGTGTTCACTCCCACCTCTGTGGCATAGTCTTGAATTAGAAGATGGTCTGGAAAGGAAATCAGACAATTGATCTGGAGGGACTCTGATATCCCCTGCAAGGGGAAAACATCTAGTGATCTGGCCAGAACACCAAGTCACAAAGAGAGAGTGAGATGAGTCATGGGGAGTGACAAGAGCTGCAGTGAGAGCAAATGATGCAAGGGATCACCAGGCCTGGATGGAGCTACTCCCCAGAGCAGCCAGGAAGAGGTTCCCTAGCAGTGAGTGAACCCCATTACACGCTGTCATAACTATAAATGGAAGGGTAACAACTCTCCTGTGTACAACACTATAAAATCCCTCCTGGCCAGAGTCACCAAAATCCTTTTACCTATAAAGAGTTAAGAACCAGGTAACCTGGCTGACATTTGACCCAAAGGACCAATAAGAGGACAAGATACTTTCAAATCTTGGGCTGGGAGAGGCTTTTGTTTTTGTGTACTCTGTTTTGGTGCTGTTCGCTCTTGGGACTAAGAGGGACAGGACATCAATCCATGTTCTCCAAATCTTTCTGCACAAGTCTCTCATATTTCAAACTTGTAAGCAGAGCCGGCGCTTCCATTAGGCGACCCTAGGCAGTTGCCTAGGGTGCCAGGATTTGGGGGGTGGCATTTTATGCGCTCCCCACAGGGCGCACGGGAGCTTCCAGTTCTGCTCCTGTCGCGCCGCCGAAGAAGGACCCTCTGCCGAAATGCCGCAGGCGACAGAAGCAGTCATTGAGAAGGACCCTCTGCCAAAATGCCACAGGCGACAGAGGCAGTCATTGAGCTGCTCAATGACTGCCTCTGTCGCCTGCGGCATTTCAGCGGAGGGTCCTTCTTCGGTGGCATGATGGGAGTGGAACCGGAAGCTCCCATGCACCCCATGGGGAGCGCACAAAATGCCGCTCCCCGAATCCTGTCTAGGGAGCCAGAAACCCTGGCTCCGCTCCTGCTTCTAAGTAACAGCCAGGCAAGGCGTGTTAGTTTTATTTTTGTTTTCTCAACTTGTAAATGTTCCTTGTGCTAGAAGGTTTACCTCTGTTTGCAGAAACTTTGAACCTAAGGCTAGAGGGGGTTCCTCTGGGCTCTTTGAAGCTGATAATCCTGTAAAGTTATTTTCCATCCTGATTTTACAGAGATGAAGTTTACCTTTTCTTTTAATACAATTCTTCTTTTAAGAACCTGATTGATTTTTCAGTGTTTTAAGATCCAAGGGTTTGGATCTGTGTTCACCAGGACTAATTGGTGAGGGGATTACCAAGCCTTCCCAGGAAAAGGAGTGTAAGGGCTTGGGGGGATATTTTGGGGGAAGAGGAACTCCAAGTGGCCCTTTCCCTGTTTCTTGTTAAAGCACTTAGTGGTGGCAGAGTACCAGGTTTTAACCTAAGCTGGTAGAAATAAGCTTAGGGGGCTTCCATGTGGGTCCCCACATCTGTACCCTAGAATTTAGAGTGGGGAAGGAACCTTGATACATGCCAATTTGCAAACAAGAGGGCATAATTTCTCCCTAGGGAGTTGTCATAAACAGATAGCTAAGGGTTAATGTCTCTTACACCTGGAAAGAAGTACCTGAAACACCTGACCAGAGGACCAATCAGGAAACCAGACTTTTTCAGATCTGGGTGAAGGGAAGTTTGTGTGTGAGTCCTTTGTCCTTGAGTCTTCTGCCTGTCCCTCTCGGCTATGGGAAGGATTTTTCTATTTCCTGCTTTCTAATCTTCTGTTTCCAAGTTGTGAGTACAAAGACAGGTTTGTTTTTTTGTATTTACATGTATGTAGTTGCTGGACTGTTTTGAATTGTATTCTTTTTGAATAAGGCTGTTTATTCATATTTCTTTTAAGCAATTGACCCTGTATTTGTCACCTTGATACAGAGACCATTTTTATGTATTTTTCTTTCTTTTTACATAAAGCTTTCTTTTTAAGACCTGTTGGAGTTTTTCTTTAGTGGGGAACTCCAGGGAATTGAGTCTGTGCTCACCAGGGAATTGGTGGGAGGAAGAAGTCAGGGGGAAATCTGTGTGTGTTAGATTTACTAGCCTGACTTTGCATTCCCTCTGGGTGAGGAGGGAAGAGAGATTAGCTCTTGGTACTTCTGTTTCCAAGGCTGGAAACGGGGGAGGGTGGAATCCCTCTGTTTAGATTCACGGGGCTTGCTTCTGTGTGTCTCTCCAGGAACACCTGGAGGGGGGAAGAGAAAAGGTTTATTTCCCTTTGTTGTGAGACTCAAGGGATTTGGGTCTTGGGGTCCCCAGGGAAGGTTTTTTGGGGGACCAGAGTGCCCCAAAACACTCTAATTTTTTGGGTGGTGGCAGCTTTACCAGGTCCAAGCTGGTAACTAAGCTTGGAGGTTTTCATGCTAACCCCCATATTTTAGACACTAAGATCCTAATCTGGGACTAGGTTATTGACAGGAGTAAAAACATGTAACTATATTTGATAGACTGTATGACTAATACATGCTGATTTATTTGTTTGAATTGCTCACCTTTTTCCTGTTCATGGCTTACACACACGCACATCAGGATCTTTATTTTTTTAAAAAGCTTGTAATTACTCTCCAAATAATTCTTGCAGATAGTTGGAAGTATGTAGCTTGTTCATGAGCAATCCACTGTAATATACAAAATTTAAACTTTTAGTTGAACACATGAAATGTTTTTGTACCCAAACTGGATGAGTGAAACTATTTAGAATCAAGTTACCAGGGAAATAATTGAGTATGGATTTTGACTTTGCTTTCCATGGAATTTACTTAAAATTTCAGAGGTTCAGCAAACATTCCTGCCAGTGAACACACTTGTTAGAATCATCACAGAAAGAAACAGGGCTGACCAAACACACTTTCCTGGACATTTATTTTGTAACATACAGCCAGATCAATCATATCATGTAATATAGATATTTTGTGTTTAATACTCTGTTCAATTTACAGCAGCTATTCTTTCAAAATGAAATATGATTGGAGAGAAACTTAAAATATTAGTAACTTAATTTTGCTCTCTCTTTGGCACGCAGCATCAGAACAGTCACTGTTTACTTGTCACAAGCTTCTATCAGAGAGGAGGCAATTCATTCCAAAGATTTGGGAACAGATCATTCTGCAGCAATTTGTGAAAAAAGTTGCCTCAGATTGAGCTTGCTACAAATGGTGAGAAAGGACATGTTTTTTTGATTGTTGCAACTGTGCATCATTACTGCAAGCTGAGATGCTGATATCCTGTGGAGAAGGTTTTGTTTCCATTAAGCTGCTAAAGGGAAGTTCAAAAGGTTTTTCTTTATCTATTGATATACTGTTTCTGTATTTTTATTCTGATTGTTGTAAAAAAGGTACAGTTTTGGAACACTGATCAGTTTAAGCATGCCAAAAATCTTCTGCTTCTCAAAAGTGAATCTATCCAGTTTCTCTTCTTCTGATCTGTTCCTTTTGGTCTGCTGTTTAACTCCTTGCGGGCGGGGGGGTGGGGGAGACAGAGAAGGTTCTCATGAATTGAAATGATTGAAAAGTATTTCACTTCATGCCAGTGGCTGAAGAGTACAGCAGGAACTCCCAAGGTTGTGTGTGTTTGTGTGTGTTTTGTAACAGATGTTACCTTGTATAGTAGAATAAAAAGTAATGAGCTGGCACTATAAAATGGAGTCTTTGACACTCTCCATTACAAAGGAAAGTGAAGGAGTAGGTATTGATTTCACTTCTTGAGCACCTCTTAGGGCTACATTTTCAGCCTCAAACACTTGTTAGCTCTTCTACCTTTTATTCATACATCTGTTTCTGAACACACACTTGTGGGGTGTTTTGGCAGAAGAAATATTTAATATACACATTTTTATATGTGCATGTTCAGCACTTTTAGCTGAACATTAGGCTGTTCCCCTCTCTAGCTTCTGAGAAACCCTAAAAGCAAACATAACACACAGTAAAATAGATGTGGAAAACCTTTCCTTTGTCTTTGAGTTTTTGTCCCTTGACCAGGCCTTGATCTATTGTACCTTGTGATTAAAGCCAATCACCTCTTTGTTGTTGCTAGAACTTAAACATACAACTTTTGCCAGACCTCTTTCAGTAGCATCTGCTGGGGTACTAAAATAAAAAAAAATGACTCAAAAGCAACAGATATATTAAACAAAATCATCTTAGGACAACTGCATATCTAAAACTGGTGGTAAAGCTTTTTTTGTTTTTGTTTTTGTTTTAACACCGTCTCTGCATATCCTTAAGCAAGCCATATTGCAACTGTTCATGCCAGGTTTGTGGTTTGTGGTTGCTCTATCTCTCCAGGCTATGAACTTTTGATGAGACATGCTATAACTTTAGCTGCCCTTAAATCATATGGCCAGTTCTAGAAAGAGAGGCTCATTTTATGATTAATGCTCAAGGTCTAAGCTTGAGACTTAGCAAGAAAATTCTTCCTCTGAAATGTTTAATATTAGCTGCTTTGTCCTTGGGGTGGTGATATGCTTGTCACTGAAGAGCTAGTAAGGACTTTATCAATGTTGCAACTGTCAGTTGCCTTTGAGGAAGAGACTGAAAAGTGCAGTTTCTAAGAGATGATAGTGTCAATGAAAGTGGTGATGTAGTTATTATGGAAAAAGAGCAACTTGGAAACTAGACTTGCTGCTCACTTTTGTAATTCCTTTCACTACCATTGATGGAAATGGTACAGAAGGTGAATAACCACTTAGTCTGAAGGGCATCATATAAAAAGTCCATGACCTCTCTTCTCCAGGTTTTGAATTGGTAAATGTGAGCAATCAGATTTTTAAGGTCCCAGCTTTGACCCATAAAGCTCTATCTAATTTCAGACCAGCCTACCTGAAATACTCCCACAGTTATGATCTCCACAAGGACTGAAGATAGTTCCTGCTTGATATAATAGAGAGGGGATAATTGGCAGGTTATTCTCCATAGAGACTCTGGAATGTTCTTCCTTTTCTGGTCTGAAAGAGCTAACCATGTTTCACAGCATTCTGCAGTGCCTTTTTACTCACATGGTCTTTAAAGAGAGGTAAGGGGGCTGAGGTACAGGACAGTGGATGGGGTGTTTGATTATGAGCTGCTGATTTGTAGAAGGTGTGAAATACGGTTTAGGCTTTATTTCAAATATTTGGCAGTTTGCTCAGTAGTAGAGTGCATGGACACTATTCAAAATTTGAAATGAAATAAATTGTATGAGATGTACAGGTTAAGAAACAGAACATTTACTGACATGTTCAGATTCCAAGAACAAAAGTAGCTTAATATTGCTCTTCACACAGCATATATTCAACCACACAGCTTAACCAAACTGAAAGAGATTAAAACTTTGGAAGCATTCTTTCTCTCGTCAGAAAGTAGAGCAAATATACATGGAAATTATATTCGCAAATGCTAAATTAGTAAAATGAGCAAATACTTAAACCAAGAAGAATGCTGACCTAGAGCTAAATGAAGAGACCTTTCTCTGATTCCCTATTTAATTTTAAACTTGCAGTAATTTCTCAAGTATCACACAATTTTTCTTTATCCGTGGTTCAGTGTACAGTAGTACTATAATTCCCTGATATATTATCAAAGAAATTTATTTTTCCCTTTGTTTCACTCTTCTTTCCTGACTTCCCTGTGCTTTCAGGTGTTCTCTGTTACTTAACCTTCATCCTGCCTTGGGATGGATTAAAAAATATTTTAGTATTACAGTAGTACTCAGAGCCCTACATCACTGGTAACTGTTTATAGAATACTGTCTCTGGATGTGTCCAGAAGCAAGAATCTGTAGAGGGAATCAAACCTATAGAATTATCCTTACACTTATCGCTGAGTGACTGCTTTTTAGCTAGGCTTTAATTTGAAGCATACAGATAAAACCAGAACCTATTCTTAGAATAATATTTAATGTTTACAAAGATTCATGAAATAAATAGTCACACAGTGTATATGGAGAATACTTCAAGGAATATTTCACAACAATGTATTCTGCTGATACCTTGTAAAGACATTGAAAATCTTGTAAAGGTTACAGAACATGCAATTGACTTTCCTAACCTCAGGTAGAGATCTGACACACCTTAGATTGCACTAAAGCATGTGCTTAAGTCATATTGAGATCAATGGAAATTAAGAATGTGTTGAAAGTGAAATATGCACTTATATGGCTTCCTGAATATGAATGTTTTCCTGAAATGGGCCCATAAATCCTAGTTTCCCTACCCACCTTTTCCTAGGATGACTGGTGGTAAGTGCCCAGTGTCCAGGAGCAGTCCAGAGCAGATGGTCAGGTAGTGGAGACATTAGTAGGTATCAGAGGCAATCTGGAGCAATGGGTAGAGTTCTAACAGGCGTTAGTAGCTGTACAATCCATTCCAAGAGGCCAGGTCAGCTGGTTACGGAGGTAAGAACAGTGTGAGGCAACAAGACAGCAGGATAGGGTCAAGTAAAACAGGGCCAACTGAGATGGCAGGGAAAGATTATGCAAACATCGTAGGGGTAAGGCAGTCTAGGCAGCAACCAGTGAGCAATGGCTCAGTGCTCAGATTCCCTTTGCCTGTGTGTGGTGTGGGTGGGTGGTTGGGTTTGTTCGTTCATTTGTTTGTTTTTTGCACAAGCCTTGCTCATTTTTTTAGCTAAAGTTTTTTTTTAAATTATTCTTTTTGTTCAGTCTAGTGTCCTTAAGGAAACGTTCCATTTCCAGGACACTCACTAGTCCCTTTGGGGAAACATCTCTGATTCCAAGCTGATTGAATTTTTCATAAAGAAACTTCTTTCCATTGACTATTGCTCACAAGGCCATAAAACATGATCAACAGTTTCTTTGGTTTTGCACACATTACACAGTCCATCTTTGTCTTTTTAATAAGCTTCATTTCTTATGTAAGGCACAATGACCAGTTAACACGCTCTAAAAATGACTACCTTACTTTTTCTATCACAAGTGAGGGGTATAGTATTATCTCTCTGATTTTTCTGAGTATGCACTATACAAGTTTTTTTCCCATCTTAGTCCATTGTTCTTGTTATTCCTTCACAAGATCCTTCGTGACCTCACTTTTTAAAGTGCCTGCCTAATTAATGAAATATCTAACTATCCACCTCCTCACTTTTTAGAGATTGTGTTGCTCCTTTGTCAGTTATCTCACTTCCAGATATTCTGATATGCGAGAAATCCTTGCTATTGTTACACAGATACCTGCCTGCATTATTTCCGTGGTTCGGGAAAAGTCACATATGCCATTTCTACTTTCTGAAGTCCCTGTTCTACCATAATGCCTGAGAAAGAATCACATAAAATTACAGCTGTAGTTGGTGGCACATCTCTTAGCAGGGTTAGTGCCAACATTCTCTTCTCTTCGTCTGTCCTCTGGCATTATTCTCAATAATGACATGAAGCTTGTATTGAGTAGCTTGTTTTACATAATTTTTGAAATAGCACTGATCTTTGAGCTGTATTCTTGCATTTTTATTTGGCCTTTATATTTTCATTTTAAAAAATCAATTTTTTCTATGTGCTCAGAAATGTCTCTTTGCTTTGCCTGAACCAGTTTAATTTTGGGGAGTTGAGAGCAGAATTCAAATCTGAGTGTTAGAAACCTCTAGTGGCTATATTTACAGCTAATAGCACATTTTGTATGAACAAGAGATGCGGGGAACCTGTTTTCAATTTTACTTAAATATTCTTTTCTTGTTTATACCCAGTTGCTCCTTTTGAGATAATCATAATTGATTCAATGAAAAGATCCAGCAGTGTAAAGCTTAACAGTCAATTACAAAAAGGTCAGACATGAATTACTGTAATTTTGCATAAAATGAAATAAGAAAGGCTGCCCCTCTCATTCCAAGTGAAAAATGTTAGGATAATCAGAATACTGATGGGGAGCTTTTTCAATCAATATATGAGTCAGTGAATGATTGCCACACCAAAATTTGAAAGAGCATTGTTCTCAGTCCTGCAATTATAGTAATACAAATTTGTGGGGGGATTTTTTTTGAGGTGAAGGGAAAGGGGAAAGTAACTATTTGGTTTTTTGCCTGAAAATGTTGGATATTTGTCTATAATACTCCCTGTTTTCTTCTACGCAAGATTATAAATGTTTCCTGCATTCAGTTCTTTTGTCTCCTGGTTTGACTTTATTTTCTGAAATACGTTTGATCTGATTTGACAGTCACTGTCTGCCTAGTTCTGCCGCATGAAATATAAATGGCAGCTAAGTGTTTTGTAACAATATTTAAGACACGGAATGGTGAGAGGATTAACTGTTGCATCTGTTTGTGATTAGAAATGAGTTCAGTTCAGTTCAGCCCTGTGTAGCTTCATTGGCTAGAAAAATGCTGCAGAATTCTTTTTTTCACAAATGCTGTCTGCAGTAACTTCAGCTACCATTTTCACTGTTGAGCCTTCACTATTGTTTTAGGGATGAGCAATTTGGATTGAATAGGATAAGAACTTTCCCAAACCCTTGATTGCAACTCAAACAATGGTTCAGTGTACTAGCTTTGGGTTAGCATATGTCTTTGACTACAGCAGGCCCATATGGGGCATAATAAGGAATAAACTTGGGACACTATGTCCCATTGTCTTCATAGCGATATTGTTATGAGGTGAATATGGCACAACTAAGATGTTTTATGCAAAATGGATCATGTGAGGTATCATTGGAAAGGTTATGATGTACTTACTATGATTATCCTATTTGTATGCATGTATCATTTTTGTATATGAAATTGTGAATATTGTCTATGTACCTATTACAACCTAGTACAGTAGGTCTATGTACACCCATTACACCTGTACGTACAGGTGTATACTTGCTTACACCTGGGGAATGCCCACCATACAAAATGCAGTCAGCCTGGATGGACCATTAAGGAGAACAATAGGACTTGGAAGATGCTAATTTCCCACCTTCCTGAGAAGCTTTCTGCTTCAAACAACCTTTGACTCATGGTTGCTTTTGACACTGCAGGGTCATGTGATCATGTCCCCTGGCACTGGACTCCATCTTGGAGTACTAGTATTTTTCCACTGTGCAATGCAAAGCAGTACAATTTTGGGATTACACTCCAGAGGGGTTGTGCACTTGAGTGCTGGGCAATTCCCTAGCTGAATCTTCCCACATGGAGTTGATTTCAGTGTCTGTGTCTTTCTTCAGCTGTGTGTGTCTCTACCTGTGTGTGTGCTGGAGGAGGCTTGAGGGCCTGGCTCAGCTAGACAGGGTAACGGAGCCCAGGCTGGTGGAACAGGTGGGCTCAGTGGTACCCCAGTGCATCATGTGGCACCCTAGAGTGGGGGGTAACCTATCACAAAACCCATGCACTTTTTCCTGCCCTAATACACAGACAGCTTTATAAGGGGATGTGCATGTTTAGAAAAAAATATACTATAGAATAAATCATATTGCTATTTAATACTTGAGGAAGTAATTATGCATTGCACTCTGCTGTTTTTGAATGACTAAAGTGATGCCAAGTTCATGATATGTTTAAAATTTGATGTTGTTAATCTTTTCAGTTTGATCATTTGGACTGATTTCTCTCCCTGTCTCACTTTTTTAAATTTGAACATGGGAGGGCCCCCCCCCCGACCCCATCATCATTTTCTATACACTGTATTGTTTGATGTAGCACATCTTTTAAGAACCACATTATCTTATGCTTACTCCAATTGAGCATAAGGACGGCCATACTGGGTCAGACCGAAGATCCATCTAGCCCAGCATCCTGTCTTCTGACAGTAGCCAGTGCCAGGTGTCCCAGAGGGAATAAACAGAACAAGTAATCATCAAGTGATCCATTCCCTGTTGCTCGTTCCCAGCTTCTGGCAAACAGAGGCTAGGGACAACATCCCTGTCTATACTGGCTAATAGCCATTGATGGACCTATCCTCCATTAATTTATCTAGTTCTTTTTTGAACCCTGTCATAGTCTTGGCCTTCACAACATCATCTGGCAAGGAGTTTCACAGGTTGACTATGTTGTGTGAAAAAATAGTTCTTTTTGTTTGTTTTAATCCTGCTGCCTATTAATTTCATTTGGTGGCCCCTAGTTTTTGTGTTATGAGAAGGAGTGAATAACACTTCCTTATTTACTTTTTCCACATCAGTCATGATTTTATAGCCCTCTATCATAGTCTTTCTTAGTCATCCCTTTTTCAAGTTGAAAAGTCCAAGTCTTATTAATCTCTCCTCCTATATCAGAGGGGTGGCCGTGTTATTCTGTATTGACAAAAACAAGGAGTCCAGTGGCACCTTAAAGACTAACAGATTTATTTGAGCATAAGCTTTCGTGGCTAAAAAACTCACTACTTCAGATGCATGGAGTGAAAAATTACAGATGCATGCATAAATATACTGACCTGCATCTTTAATTCATGCCTGAATCTGTAATTTTCACTCTATGCATCTGAAAGTGGATTTTTTTACCCACAAAAGCTTATGCTCAAATAAATCTGTTAGTCTTTAAGGTACCACTGGACTCCTCGTTGTGTCCTGATATGGCAGTATGGCAGCTGTTCCATACCCCTAATAATAATTTTTGTTGCCCTTTTCTGAACCTTTTCCAGTTCCAATATATCTTTTTTGAGATGAGGTGATCTGCACTCAGTATTCAAGATGTGGGTGTGCCATGGATTTATATAAAGGCAATACGATATTTTCTGTCCTATTATCTATCCCTTTCTTAATGATTCCCAACATTCTCTTTGCTTTTTTGACTGCCACTGCACATTGAGTGGATGTTTTCAGAGAACTATCCACAATGACTCCAAGATCTTTCTTGACTGGTAACAGCTAATTTAGATTCCAATCATTTTATAAGTATAGTTGGGATTATGTTTCCAATGTGCATTACTTTGCATTTATCCACATTTAATTTTATCTGCCATTTTGTTGCCCAGTCACCTAGTTTGAGAGATCCTTTTGTAGCTCTTTGCAGTCTGCCTGGGAATTAACTATCTTGAGTAGTTTTTGTAGTGACCCATCCACTCACAGCTTTTATTCAGGCCTAATTTGATGGTGTCCAGTTTGCAAGTTAATTCCACTTCTGCAGTTTCTCTTTGGAGTCTGTTTTTGAAGTTTTTTTTTGTTGAAGAATTGCCACATTATCTTTCTGGGTACTGAAGTTAAGATTATAGGACTGTAATTCCCTTGGTTGTCCTTATTTCCCTTTTTATAGATTGGAAAAGGGCAACTACCGTGACAGTCCTCTGGAGTTCCCCACTAAAGAAAAACTCCAACAGGTCTTAAAAAGAAAGCTTTATGTAAAAAGAAAGAAAAATACCCCCCCCCAAGAAATCATGACCAACAACAGTGTGTAAAACATGTCAAACTCCATGGATACTGCTTATTACAATAATATCTAACCTTTATATACTGATGAAATGTGCTATGTCTCAAATTTGACACAGGAGGAAATAGGAAGCTACTGAGAGATTCTGAAGTGGGAGGGAACATGGTGAAAAGGATGAAAGGGAATGATGCTCCTAGATGTGGTATTTTGAGGTGAATTGGAGAGATGGATGGAAGAAAATGTGTGACAGACAGACATAAATGTATCTATAATTTAATATATTCTCTAGAAATTTTAAGACCATAGATTTGTTGCTACTTTCTCTCTAAATAACTTCTCATCTAATTGGATTGCTCTTCACAAAAATTTCAGGAGTGTAAACATCAGGGAGTGAGAGCTATTTAAGGTAAAGAACATTTTTGGCAGAAGAACAAAGTGTAGCATAAAATGGTCATGAATATATTCAGGTTGGAAATTAGAAGGTTTCTAACCATGAGAGGAGTGGGGTTCTGGAACAGTTGCCCAATAGGAGTAGTGGGGGCAAATAACCTATAAAATTTTAAGATGAATCTTGATAAATTTATGAACAGAATTGTGTATTATGCTGTAGCAGGAGTATGGACTCATTAACCCAGTCCTCTGTTCCTAATTATGTGGTAGATACTATTTGAAACTCAGTATGTCACATTTTGAAGTTATATAGTGAACTTAGACAACTTATCTTTGACATCTGAATTTGCACTTTTAAAAAATGTTATTTAATAAGGGTGTTGAGCTAAACTGTAGCTTCCTTGAAGTACTTAATTTTTGCACTTTATGTAGCAGGAAGGAAAAAATAAATCTTCACTCAAGCTGACCACTATCTGTAAAACAGAAATGAGGGGACAGTTGCTGATTTAGCTACTTCTAGCATAGTTCACTGAATGTATAACTTCTTTTGGACATTATGCGGGGCTTAGCTGAGAGACTGCCAATTTAAAAATTATTTCTTATTTTAAATTAAGATCTTTATATAACCTGTTTAGCCAATTATTTTTACTCATTTTCACTAGTGAAACTTCCCTTTAACGATATGGAATATTAGTAGGCTAAATATTTCCTCTGTTATCTCTGTGCCAGCCATTGAAGACAACATGAGTTTGTGTGGCAATAAGTGAGGAGAAAGTGCAAAAACACAAGTTCATTTATTTTAGAGTCACTTTTTAAAGCAGTGCAATATTTTAAAACTGTAATGGCAGGAGGATTTTGTTTGTGTAGATCTGACACAACACATGGCAGTCCTCTTGAAGGTATGCCTTGGTCAAGCTTATCACAAGAAACCTTGACTTTTCAATATGCGTGATCCAGGAAGCTTTTGATTTTGTTTAATTGTTTGGATAAGAAATTGAAACATTATTTCTATTATAAAGTAGATGTTTGGAAAAATCAACGCGGTTACTGACATCGCATTTTTCTGATGAGTGTATAGAGACAGAAATATCTGTTTATGGTAGAAAGGGCTTGGAACCACTGGATTAACATCCACAGCACTCTATGTGTGCATTTCCTCCTTGCCAAGTGGGAGGGGAAACTGCTGCCTCCATGGCACTATCCTCTCCCTCCATCCTCAAGCCCTATGGTAGTCTCTCCATAGGACCTGGGGACTGTCATAACTTAGTCCCAGATTTGGACCTTAGCGTCCAAAATATGGGGGTTAGCATGAAAACCTCCAAGCTTAGTTACCAGCTTGGACCTGGTACTTGCTGCCACCACCCAAAAAATTAGAGTGTTTTGGGGCACTCTGGTCCCCCTGAAAAACCTTCCCTGGGGACCTCAAGACCCAAATCCCTTGAGTCTCACAACAAAGGGAAATAATCCTTTTTCCCTTTCCCCCTCCAGGTGCTCCTGGAGAGATACACAGAAGCAACCTCCGTGAATCTAAGCAGAGGGAATCCACCCTCTGTAATTCCAGTCCTGGAAACACAAGCACTTTCCTCTTCACCCAGAGGGAATGCAAAGTCAGGCGAACAAATCCAACACACACAGACCTCCCTCTGACTTCTTCCTCCCACCAATTCCCTGGTGAGTACAGACTCAATTTCTCTGAAGTTTCCCAGTAAAGAAAACTCCAACAGATCTTAAAAAGAAAGCTTTATATAAAAAGAAAGAAAAAATACATACAAATGGTCTCTCTGTATTAAGGTGACAAATACAGGGTCAATTGCTTAAAAGAATATTGAATAAACAGCCTTATTCAAAAAGAATACAAATCAAAGCACTCCAGCAACTATAGACATGTAAATACAAAAGAAACAAGCTCTTTGGTACTCACAACTTGGAAACAGAAGATTAGAAAGCAGAAAATAGAAATCACTCCTCATAGCTAAGAGAGCATCAGGCAGACAGACAAAGACTCAGACACAAACTTCCCTCCACCCAGAGTTGAAAAAAAAAATCCTGTTTCCTGACTGGTCCTCTGGTCAGGTGCTTCAGGTGAAAGAGACATTAACCCTTAGCTATCTGTTTATGACAGGGACGGGCTTACGTTACTGATCAGGAACAAGTCCAGGTCTGTTCCTGTTCCTAGGGCAGTTCCTTAGCCTTGTGGTTATCTTTCCTCTCACCACCCTGGGGTAAAACACTTACCTTACTGCTGTTTTGTCCTGAGCCCACCACCTGCCTCTATTGATTTGCAGTAAATTAATCTAATGAAAACTGCAGTCTTGCTCTAATTCCACCTGTAATGTACACATCTAAACTACACATAGAAGAAAATTGTGGAATGCATGTATGTCTGATCACTTTAACTAACAGGCTTCCACTAAAGACAGTCCAAAATTGTCTCTTTTTAAAATCTAACTTTGGAATAATAGTGGTGTGGGGTTTTTTTTGTTTTGTTTTTTTTAAAGGCCAGTCTGTGTATAAGCTTATAAAAGCCACTCCTTCTGACTTCATTTGGAGTTTTGCCCAAGTTTTGAAGGCACAAAATAGGCTCAGACTTTTGGAGATTTGACAATTACTTATAGCCAGCTTTTGTTCTGAGATCTCCAAAAATTGTATGGTTTATATAGTTAACGAGCTACCAGTAGCCTTTAGTCTAAACAGTTGTCTCTGAGAATCTACTGTGCCCTCAAAATTTATTGACATCCTGTCTTTATGATAACAAATGAGTAAACTGGGCTATTGTGATACCTAATAGTGAGAGGCTTTGGCAATATACATAATGTCACATGTACCAGTAGTTACTGCTGTCATAAACAGATAGCTAAGGGTTAATGTCTCTTACACCTGGAAAGGAGTAACCTGAAACACCTGACCAGAGGACCAATCAGGAAACAAGACTTTTTCAAATCTGGGTGGAGGGAAATTTGTGTCTGAGTTCTTTGTTCTAGTGTTCTGCCTGTACTCTCTCTCGGCTATGAGAGGATTTCTGTCTCCTGCTTTTCTAATCTTCTGTTTCCAAGTTGTAAGTACAAAGATAGGTTTGGTTTTTTTGTATTTACATGTGTGTAGTTGCTGGAGTGCTTTGAATTGTATTCTTTTTGAATAAGGCTGTTTATTCAATATTTCTTCTAAGCAATTGACCCTGTATTTGTCACCTTAATACAGAGAGACCATTTTTATGTATTTTTCTTTCTTTTTATATAAAGCTTTCTTTTTAAGACCTGTTGGAGTTTTTCTTTAGTGGAGAACTCCAGGGAATTGAGTCTGTAGCTCACCAGGGAATTGGTGGGAGGAAGGAGTCAGGGGGGAAAATCTCTGTGTGTTAGATTCACTAGCCTGACTTTGCATACCCTCTGGGTGAAGAGGGAAGTATTTGCGTTTCCAGGACTGGAAATGGGGAGGGTGGAGTCCCTCTGTTTAGATTCACGGAGCTTGCTTTTGTGTATCTCTCCATGAACCCAGGGAGGGAACACCTGGAAGGGAGAAGGGGGGGGAATGGTTTATTCCCCTTTGTTGTAAGACTCAAGGAATTTGGGTCTTGGGATCCCCAGGGAAGGTTGTTGGGGGGACCAGAGTGCCCCAAAACACTCTAATTTTTTGGGTGGTGGCAGCTTTACCAGGTCCAAGCTGGTAACTAAGCTTGGAGGTTTTCATGCTAACCCCCATATTTTGGATGCTAAGGTCCAAATCTGGGAATAGGTTATGACATGGTGGCAGCACTGGGATAGATAGAATCCAGCAGCCAGTAGGAATATTATATTTTTCTTTTCTCTGCTAGGGGCTTTTTAGAAGAGAGGGTTTGGTTTTAAAAGGAACCAGAGAGAATTTTTTTTTCTGCTCTCTCTGGCAGTTGTGGCTTGCATATTAAGCAAGAACCATTAAGGAACTATTAAGGGTCTTTTGTGACAATAGCACTCCCATTGAGAGTCAGTATCCAGCAATACACATACAAATAAAATGGTTTTTCTGGTTTACTTTACATTTAAAAGATTAGCTAGAGGAAGAAAGGGGAAAAGGCACTGTTGCTAGGCAGACCCCAGGAGACAACAGAGCCGCAATTCAGACAATAAACACCGGAGGGCACCCCAACACAAGAAAACAGGAACCATGCCTTCTAAGGCAAAAATGCAGACCAAAGACCAAATCAAAGACGCCGAGCACAGGCGAAATATGGAAAAAAAACTACAAGAGATGGAGCTGAGAGAAAGAGAGGCAGCCTACAAAAGAGAGCAAGCAGCCAAAGATGCAGGCCACCAAAAACAGCTGGAACTCCAGAGGGAAGGCCACCGACAGGCCATGGAATTAGAAAAGGCTAAGCAAAACACAGCCAATCCTAACAATCCTGCGCCAATGACTGTTCCAAAGCACAGGAAATTTCCCACCTACAAGGCAGGTGATGACACCGAGGCCTTCTTGGAAAATTTTGAAAGAGCCTGTCTTGGGTACAGCATCCCTGAAGACCAGTACATGGTAGAATTGAGGCCCCAGCTCAGTGGACCTTTAGCTGAGGTGGCAGCTGAAATGCCTAAGGAGCAAATGAACGACTATAAACTTTTTCAAACCAAGGCCAGATACAGAATGGGGATAACCCCGGATCATGCCCGTCGGCGCTTCAGAACCCAAAAGTGGAAACCAGATGTGTCATTTCCCAAACACGCCTACTACGTTGGGAAAAATTATGAGGCCTGGATATCAGGACACAATGTTAAATCCTTGGAAGAACTGCACCTCCTCATACAAATGGAGCAGTTCTTGGATGGTGTTCCTGAGGACATAACATGGTACATACAAGATGGAAAACCCAAAAATCTCACCGAGGCGGGGGAGATTGGAGCCAGATAGATGGAAGTGGCAGAAAGCAAGAAAGCTACTGTCAAGGAGAACGAATACCCCAGAGGGCACACCAACCATAAACCCTACAACCGAGGACAGCCAAAGACCCCACATACAACCCAAGTAAAGCCACAGACGCTCTATTCTTCCACCTCACCAGTCTCCAGTAACCCACCTCGACCCAGTGACCAGTCAGATGGAAGATGCTTTAAGTGTAATGAATTGGGACATATCAAGGCCAACTGCCCAAAGACCGCCAACCGAGTGCAGTTCATTACACCACCATCACCCAAAAGATCCCCAGGCCCAGTTGCCTCTCAAATACCCTTGGAGCGAAGGGAAAATTTGAGAGTGGGTGGAAAGAAGGTTACTGCGTGGAGAGACACGGGGGCACAAGTGTCAGCTATCCACCAATCCTTCGTAGACCCCAAATTCATCAACCCAAAGGCCCAAGTGACAATTTACCCCTTCATGTCACAAGCTGTAGACTTGCCTACAGCTAAACTGCCTGTCCAGTACAAAGGCTGGTCAGGAATGTGGACTTTTGCAGTTTATGACAACTATGCCATCCCCATGCTACTGGGGGAAGACTTGGCCAACCAGGTGAAGCGGGCCAAGAGAGTGGGAATGGTTATACGCAGCCAAACCAGGCAAGCTTCCAGACCCATTCCTGTTCCTGAGCCATCCACAGACGCCCCGTCTGTGTTACCAGAGACCCAGACAGAGGTAGTGGACCCAGATTCCATGCCAACCACTGAAACAGCCACAGCACCTCCAGTCCCAGGCCCGGAACTGGAACAGCAACCAGCACCAGCAAGTGCAACCACATCTTCAAACTCAACGCCAGAGGGTGCCAGCGAGCCAGAACTGGCAGAAGCAACCAACAGCATACCCAAAAGGCTCAGCCAGAGCCTGAAATACCCTCAGGTGCACCAGCGGAGAGCGGTTCACCAGCAGCGGAAACAACCCCATCACCTACATCGCTTCCAGAGGGACCAAGCCCAAGTCCACAGTCTGAGGAAGAACTGGTGACCCCAGCCTCAAGGAAACAGTTCCAGACTGAGCAGGAAGCAGATGACAGCCTTCAGAAAGCTTGGGCGGCGGCATGGAGCACCCTACCGCATCTCAGCTCTTCTAATCGATCCCGGTTTGTTATAGATCAAGGACTTTTATGCAAGGAGATTCTTTCTGGTGGACACCAGGAAGAATGGCAGCCGCAAAAACAGTTGGTGGTTCCAACTAAGTACCGGGGGAAGCTCTTAAACTTAACCCATGATCATCCCAGTGGCCATGCTGGGGTGAACAGAATCAAGGACCGGTTGGGAAAGTCCTTCCCCTGGGAGGGGGATGGGCAAGGACGTTGCCAAGTATGTCCGTTCTTGTGAGGTATGCCAAAGAGTGGGAAAGCCCCAAGACCAGGTCAAGGCCCCTCTCCAGCCACTCCCCATAATTGAGGTCCCATTTCAGCGAGTAGCTGTGGATATTCTGGGTCCTTTCTCAAAAAAGACACCCAGAGGAAAGTAGTACATACTGACTTTCATGGACTTTGCTACCTGATGGCTGGAAGCAGTAGCTCTAGGCAACACTAGGGCTAACACTGTGTGCCTGGCCCTAACAGACATTTTTGCCAGGGTCGGTTGGCCCTCCGACATCCTTACTGATTCAGGATCTAACTTCCTGGCAGGGACCATGCAAGAACTGTGGGAAACTCATGGGGTGAACCACTTGGTTGCCACCCGTACCACCATCAAACCAATGGCCTGGTGGAAAGGTTTAATCGAACTTTGAGGGCCATGATATGTAAATTTGTCAACAAACACTCCAATAATTGGGACCTAGTGTTGCAGCAGTTGCTGTTTGTCTACAGGGCTGTACCACATCCCAGTTTAGGGTTTTCACCGTTTGAACTTGTGTATGGTCACGAGGTTAAGGGGCCATTACAGTTGGTGAAGTAGCAATTGGAGGGGTTTACGCCTTCTCCAGGAACTAACATTCTGGACTTTGTAAACAACCTACAAAGCACCCTCCGACACTCTTTAGCCCTTGCAAGAGAAAACCTAAAGATGCTCAGGAAGAGCAAAAGGCCTGGTATGACAGACATACCAGAGAATGTTCCTTCAAAGTAGGAAACCAGGTTATGGTCTTGAAGGCGCAACAGGCCCATAAGATGGAAGCATCATGGGAAGGGCCATTCACGGTCCAAGAGCGCCTGGGAACTGTAAACTACTTCATAGCATTTCCCAATTCCTCACTAAAGCCCAGAGTGTACCATGTTAATTCTCTCATGCCTTTCTATTCCAGAGACTTACAGGTTTGTCAGTTTACAGTCCAGGGAGATGATGCTGAGTGGCCTGACGGTGTCTACTACGACGGGAAAAAAGACGGTGGCATAAAGAGGTGAACCTCTCAACCACCCTGGAACGTCTGCAGTGGCGACAAATCAAGGAGCTGTGCACTAGCTTCGCCCCATTGTTCTCAGCCATCCCAGGACGGACTGAATGGGCATACCACTCCATTGACACAGGTAATGCTCACCCAATCAGAACCCCACCCTACCAGGTGTCTCCTCATGCCCAAGCTGCTATAGAACGGGAGATCCAGAACATGCTACGGATGGGTATAATCCGCTCATCTACCAGTGCATGGGCATCTCCAGTGGTTCTGGTACCCAAACCAGATGGGGAAATACGCTTTTGCGTGGACTACCGTAAGCTAAATGCGGTAACTCGTCCGGACAACTATCCAATGCCACGCACCGATGAGCTATTGGAGAAGTTGGGACATGCCCAGTTCATCTCTACAATAGACTTAACCAAGGGGTACTGGCAAGTACCGCTAGATAAATCTGCCAAGGAAAGGTCAGCATTCGTCACCCATGTGGGGGTGTATGAATTTAATGTCCTTCCTTTCGGGCTGCGAAATGCACCCGCCACCTTCCAGAGGCTGGTAGATGGTCTACTAGCAGGACTGGGAGAATATGCAGTTGCCTACCTCGATGATGTGGCCATTTTTTCAGACTCCTGGCCCAAACACCTACTACACCTGGAAAAGGTCTTTGAGCACATCAGGCAGGCCGGACTAACTGTTAAGGCCAAAAAGTGTCAAATAGGCCAAAACAGAGTGACTTACCTGGGACACCAGGTGGGTCGAGGAACCATAAACCCCCTACAGGCCAAGGTGGATGCTATCCAAAAGTGGCCTGTCTCAAAGTCAAAGAAACAGGTCCAATCCTTCTTAGGCTTGGCCGGGTACTACAGGCGATTTGTACCACACTACAGCCAAATCGCTGCCCCACTGACCGACCTGACCAAAAAGACCCAGCCAAATGCAGTTAAGTGGACTGATGAGTGTCAAAAGGCCTTTACCCAACTTAAGGCAACGCTCATGTCTGACCCTGTGCTCAGGGCCCCGGACTTTGACAAGCCATTCCTAGTAACCACGGATGCATCTGAGCGTGGTATAGGAGCAGTTCTCATGCAGGAAGCAACAGATCACAACTTCCATCCTGTCGTGTTTCTCAGCAAGAAACTGTCTGAGAGGGAAAGTCACTGGTCTGTCAGTGAAAAGGAATGCTATGCCATTGTGTACGCCCTGGAAAAGCTTCGCCCATATGTTTGGGGATGGCGGTTCCAGCTACAAACTGACCATGTTGCACTAAAATGGCTTCATACTGCCAAGGGGAACAACAAGAAACTTCTTCGTTGGAGTTTAACTCTCCAAGATTTTGATTTTCAAATTCAGCACATCTCAGGAGCTTCTAACAAAGTAGCGGATGCACTCTCCCGTGAGAGTTTCCCAGAATCCAGTAGTTAAAAAGTGTTCTTAAAATGTAGAAGTCTGTTACTTATATACTTAGTGGTATATGTAAAGGTGCATGTGTTGTATTAATCTGTTTATTTTAAAGTTCTAGGAGGAAATCGCCACCAGTGAGCTTCCCCACTGTCTGCAATTTGGGGGGCGTGTCATAAACAGATAGCTAAGGGTTAATGTCTCTTACACCTGGAAAGGAGTAACTTGAAACACCTGACCAGAGGACCAATCAGGAAACAAGACCTTTTCAAATCTGGGTGGAAGGAAGTTTGTGTCTGAGTTCTTTGTTCTATTGTTCTGCCTGTACTCTCTCTCGGCTATGAGAGGATTTCTGTCTCCTGCTTTTCTAATCTTCTGTTTCCAAGTTGTAAGTACAAAGATAGGTTTGGTTTTTTTGTATGTACATGTGTGTAGTTGCTGGAGTGCTTTGAATTGTATTCTTTTTGAATAAGGCTGTTTATTCAATATTTCTTCTAAGCAATTGATCCTATATTTGTCACCTTAATACAGAGAGACCATTTATATGTATTTTTCTTTTTTTTTACATAAAGCTTTCTTTTTAAGACCTGTTGGAGTTTTTCTTTAGTGGGGAACTCCAGGGAATTGAGTCTGTAGCTCACCAGGGAATTGGTGGGAGGAAGCAGTCATGGGGGAAAATCTCTGTGTGTTAGATTTACTAGCCTGACTTTGCATACCCTCTGGGTGAAGAGGGAAGTATTTGTGTTTCCAGGACTGGAAATAGGGAGGGTGGAGTCCCTCTGTTTAGATTCACGGAGCTTGCTTCTGTGTATCTCTCCAGGAACCCAAGGAGGGAACACCTGGAAGGGAGAAGGGAGGGGGGAATGGTTTATTCCCCTTTGTTGTAAGACTCAAGGAATTTGGGTCTTGGCGTCCCCAGGGAAAGTTGTTGGGGGGACCAGAGTGCCCCAAAACACTCTAATTTTTTGGGTGGTGGCAGCTTTACCAGGTCCAAGCTGGTAATTAAGCTTGGAGGTTTTCATGCTAACCCCCATATTTTGGATGCTAAGGTCCAAATCTGGGAATAGGTTATGACAACTGCATACACTTAGGATAGATGATTGGGTAAAAATATTCAAAAGTGCCTGAAGTGCCATTTTCAAAAGTGATGTATTGTCCTAAATTGCTAAGACTCATTCACTTTGAATGACACTTTAAAAAATTTGTCCTGCAGGTATTTAAATGTTTAGATGCCTAAATATGCAGCTAGGGGTCCTGTGGGATTTTCAAGAGCACCTATCTGCATCTTTAGACACCTAAATATCAGAGTTGGTCAAAATACCTTTGAAAACTCTTCACCCCCCCCAAAAAAAAAATACCATTATGTTGAAACCAAAATACTTTATGAAACATAATATTTTCAGTACAAATTGGATAAGAAGGTTTCTCAGGTCCAGAGTGGAGTAGGGGAAATGAGTGAGAGAATTAGCAAATAGCTTGCTGGTCAGTACACTCACCTGAACCAGCCAGAACTGGGACTTGAACTCAGGTATCTCACAGTCCAGGGGGAATACCCTAACCACCAGGATATTGTGGGACAAGTCTCACTCATCTAATTTTTTTTAATGAAAAATGTCAAAAAGCTTCATTTTTGTTTCACATAAGAATGACAAATTTCTTACCTGAATTTTTTTTTTCCAAAATGAAACTTTTTTCTGGCTAGACCTTTATGAATCTGGCCCCTGGGTGCTTATGTAACTTTAAATATCAGATTTAGGCTACCAAGTCACTTAAGTGCTTTTGAAAACTTGATCTGTGTGATGTTGACATCTATAATAACACTGGGATTTTTGAATGTTCTATGTTAATTTTCTTAATGGTAACTTGCTACAATTTTAGCATATCAATATTTTCTGCATAACTTTATGATGAAACAAAGTGCAATAATAGACTATTAATTGAACAATAAGGAGCAATTATTGATTTAAAATAAACTATGCTGAATAACTGATGTATTGCTTCCAACAACAAGAAAAATACTGTAGAGCTAAATCTTTCTCTCATCTGTACTAATAGGTAAGGACAAAGGATATTCAGTAACAAATCTTCAGTGGCACTACTATGAGAATGTGCTAACAGATTGGCTAATTAATGTGACGGGATGGGGTCTATTTGTAGTTTTGCGCTTTAAGGGGGAGGGTCTAAGATTTCACCAGCAGCAGTGAAAAGGGACATAAAATTAGGCAAAAAGGAGCCATACACACGCTTCCTGCAGCACACAAATCCAGACTGCCATATGGTATTCTACCCTGTAATGCTAGGATGGGCTTTTTTTTTTTTTGCCATTCCTCCCAGGATATCCAGGGTACATACTTCTGTCCACAGTGCAGTGACTCACAGACCGATTGATGTGATCAATATAATTGGCAAACAGCAGCATTTTGTTAACTCTTACAATGGGTGACTATTTCACTTTTCTAGTAGCAGGTTAGGCAGAAGAAAGGATCCAAGTATCATCTATTATGACATTTTAGTGTACACTTGGACAGGACAGAGCAGGTCACCTATTACTACCCTGTATATGTTGGTGTGGGTATAATCAATCTACTTTATAAACAATATATTGTGCATATTTGCCACATGATGCTGGGAGGGTGACCATTCTACCTTCTAGAACATTCTATCATCCTGCAGTTCAGAGTATCAAAAGTCCTTTTGTAAGGAAACCTTAAAGGAAACAGTCTTAAAGAGACGGCTGGCAATCCACCATAATCACTGATGCCGCGCTTTCACATGCTGACAGTATTAGCTGTTCAGTGTCTTTAGCTACTGGGCAATTTTGATTCATCAGGACATGTAGAATCATGATGAATGATTTAAGCACCATCCACCTTTTCCCACATATGTCTTGTTGATTGTATTGAGTTTTGACTACCATAGTCAGAGACAGAATGTATAATACACAAATATGCTGGTGAACAGATAGCTAAGGTGATCATAACTTCTCTTAAATGAGTGAAACCTTCCTAGCAAGTACATATTAATTGATATGTAATGATCCAGTAACACACACATACATTGCATGTGATCTTTTCAATAATAGTGCAATTTGTCTTTTTGTTCAGAAAATAAAATGATACACCTAGTGGAGGAAAAATGGCAAGAATTGAATTGTAAATGGTTTTCACAGACTTCTGTGACATTTAAGGAAGTAACATTATGCAAATACCTATGGGAATTGGTAGAAAGTAAAACTGTGCCCCAGAGCTATGTTAAAACAAAGCTGAACTATAACAATGCTCTCTGGTTGTACTGTAATTACTTTTTTGTCTAATAGGAGTGGTCCAGGCTAATATACGCTGTCACCAGCAGAATGTTTATGAAGTAAAAGAAACCACTCCACAACATGTTTAGACGTGTTGTTTGACACATCTAGCTATTGCAGGGAATTGTTAATAATCTTATGCTAACATCTACAAACCCTAGTGACAGCTCAGAAACCAATTTTGCTAGGTACCTTACAAATGCAGAACTAGAAGGCAGACCTTTCCTCAAAGAGCTTACACTCTAGTTGTTTGATGCTTGTAATGACCTATCCAAACTTACTTTGGTTTGCAAATGTGAGCCAGAACACCCACAAAAGGTCTTTCTTGCAAATTCTTCTTACCGCTTTCCCTTCTATTCAGGCTATAAATACCACAGCTCTGTTAGTGGTACTTTACAGCTTCCATCCGCAATCTTAGCCAGAACCAGGAAATCTGCAGATGCACAAGAATAAATTAAAAAGTGTCTTAATCTCAGAAAATATATTTTTTGCTTTTGGAAAGAGATTTTGAAGATGATTTTGGCTGATTACTTCTATTCTGGCTAAAACTCTGTATCCATCTTTAATTCATACAGGAATTGATACACTTCTACTTCGATATAACACTGTCCTTGGGAGCCAAAAAATCTTACTGAATTATAGGTGAAACTGTGTTATATTGAACTTGCTTTGATCCACTGGAGTGTGCAGCCCCCCCCCCCAGAGCACTGCTTTACTGCATTATATCCAAATTCGTATTATATCAGGTGGCATTATATAGAAGTAGTGGTGTATAAGATGGGATATGGTAGCTGATACATTCATGTGGTGATTCGTCTCATAATGAAAATCTCCTCCTTTATTCTGCAAGTGCAAAGCCACACTAAGTCCTAATAAGGGCCCCGAGGCATGTAATTCTGCTGCCTGATGTATACATTTCAGGAGACGATATGCATGTCTGAAAGGTTTGAATTATGTTCTCCAAAAGCACCTCACCAGTTTTAAGACGTGTTCTGTAATAACTTAAATCTCTTTACTGGCCCAATAAGTCATTGAATTGTTTACTGTTTTCTCAAGCACTATAGTAATCTTCTGGATTTGGTCATATAAATGATTTGTTTGTTTTTAGAGAGACAAGATGAGTGAGGGTTTGTTTTTTTTTAAATTGGACCAAATTTAAAGACAAATTTAAAGTTTGAGAGAGACAAACTTTCAAGCCACGCAGAGCTCTTCTTCCAGTCTGTTCTTAGAAAGTTAGCTGTATTAGCTGTAGTAATTCAGGCGTATTAGTAACTCAGGTCTTTTGTGCCAAATTCCGTATTTGTGGACACAGGGAGAACATCTCTTCAGTTACCTACCTATACTGCCTAGTGATAAGCCAGGGATGTTGAATTATAAAAATAAGAAATAATGTGAAGTTTATTTGCGTAAGAAAATTTTTAAAACCCAGTCAGAGCTATGGCTGTGAAATGTCTGTGAATTTGCAGTTTCAATAACATGTGGGGATGGACACTAAACAAATAGTTTGAATGAAATCAAATGTCTTTATAATCTCCATATCAAAAATCTTAGGCTTCTAATTGTAATCCTGTCAAAGCTAATTAGACTTAATTATTATTTCAGTTCAAGACTACAGTAGCCAATATTGGTTGCTTAAAATGTATGTTTACTAAAAGGGTCCTTGCTTGTAAATTGGGTTATAAATGAGACAAGATGCATTCATGCTAGCAGTTACTTTCAGGTTGTATGTTAGCATGAAGAATCCTGATATGTTTTTTACAGCAGCAATGATACTCAGTTATTTTGAAGATGCAGAATGTGATGTGGGTTTTTTTTTCAGTTGCACAATTGTGTATCACTTAGTCTGTTGTAATATTTTGGCAAGAGCAAACATGCTTTCTTTATGAAAGCAGCCAGTTCAATTTAAGCTTAGGTAGGTGTTTAACATTTCAGATCACGATGTTCAAAGACTAAAACCTTTTAAGATTTGACAGAAAAATTACAGCTACAAAAATGGAGCATGCTATTAGAGAACTTTGTAGGAAGAGCTTGACACAAATTTTATATTGAAAGTACATTTGCTTTCTATGAAAAGGGCTATACTGACATCACCACTACAATTTTTTTCCCAATGTTTGTGAAGATTAGTGATAAATATTAGAGCTAGATTCTGCTGCCCTTACTGTAGGCCTGATCCAAAGCACAATGGAAAAACTCTGTCTTCAATGGGTTTTGGTTCAGACCCTTATTGAGTAGTTCTAATTATTTAAATATGATTATATGCACTATTCCGCTTCAGTGAGTGTGGAAGACTCTGGCCCTTAATGTTGGTATTTGACACTACTCACATCTCATTCGTGAGCACTTGCATTCAGCATCTACCTGGATTTTACATTTTTGAGCTTCTGTCTGTCTTGGTGGAGAGAAATTAGTGTTAGTGCTTCCTTCTGATCAAGCCAGAAATGTTTACACAAAGCAAATGGCCTCTGAATCCCAACATGTTGGTTTTTTCGCCTTTTTAATTCTTATTTCTGCATTGTTGCCATTCTTTTTCCAGACTTAACAAAAATTTAGAAACGATTTTTAAAGACATTTATATGAATTGAAAATAGCAGATGCACGTGCATCACCCTTTGTGTGAAATGGTTACACTTAACTCATTACTTCTCTTGATCTGCATTTTTCACTACAGTGAATAATTTTGACCAAATCTTCCAATCACTTCTCAGGCAAGACTCCCACTGGGTCAAATGTACATTCCTTCACTCTCCCCTTACTTCATACATAGTTTTTCTTAATTTTAATTGGGCCCACTTGTGGGATGAAGGATTATTCAACATGAATAAAAATTAGAATCTGGCCTATTGACTCTAAATAACACCAGGGAGCCAGGAACTTCTTGCTTGAGTAAAAACTAGTAGGTTCTTTATTTCACCTGGATCAGCTTTATAAAGCCTATTTTGGGAATTAGATGATGTAAAACAGAAGCCTTTCCTTGGGATATTAGGAGTCATTTGGGTTAGGTTTCAAATGGAAATGATCTCAGCAAAGCCCCGTCACTTTTTTTCTAATAAGGCAAAGTTATAAATAATGAGGAATTGGATATGTTTAAAGTATGGAGTCTCCTGCTTACTTAAGAACTTGCAGCTTGGTGAGAGACTATCATAACTTTAGTCCCAGATTTGGACCTTAGCGTCCAAAATAAGGGGGTTAGCATGAAAACCTCCAAGCTTAGTTACCAGCTTGGACCTGGTACTTGCTGCCACCACCCAAAAAATTAGAGTGTTTTGGGGCACTCTGGTCCCCCTGAAAAACCTTCCCTGGGGACCCCAAGACCCAAATCCCTTGAGTCTCACAACAAAGGGAAATAATCCTTTTTCCCTTCCCCCCTCCAGGTGCTCCTGGAGAGATACACAGACACAAGCTCTGTGAATCCAAACAGAGTGACTCCCCCTCTCCGTTCCCAGTCCTGGAAACAAAAAGCACTTTCCTCTTCCCCCAGAGGAAATGCAAAATCAGGCTAGCAAATTCAACACACACAGATCTCCCCTGATTTCTTCCTCCCACCAATTCCCTGGTGAGTACAGACTCAATTTCCCTGAAGTAAAGAAAAACTCCAACAGGTCTTAAAAGAAAGCTTTATATAAAAAGAAAGAAAAATACATACAAATGGTCTCTCTGTATTAAGGTGACGAAATACAGGGTCAATTGCTTAAAAGAATATTGAATAAACAGCCTTATTCAAAAAGAATACAAATCAAAGCACTCCAGCACTTATATTCATGCAACTACCAAAGAAAAGAAACCATATAACTTACTATCTGATCTCTTTGTCCTTACACTTAGAAACAGAAGACTAGAAAGTAGAAACTACTTCTCCAAAGCTCAGAGAAAGCAGGCAGACAGAAAACAAAGACCTCAGACACAAACTTCCCTCCACCCAAAGTTGAAAAAATCTGGTTTCCTGATTGGTCCTCTGGTCAGGTGCTTCAGGTGAAAGAGACATTAACCCTTAGCTATCTGTTTATGACAGAGACACATGCATTCAACCAACTCTGAGAGTTACCGCTCGTCCCTTTCACAGCTTACCACATCAGCTGAGAAATGTCCTGTGAGATGTCTGTATGAAAGATGCTATAAATAAGCAAATAAAACAAGTTATGTTATGGCTGTGATCTCACATAACATCAATATCCTCTTGTTAATTAGTTCCAATTAATGCCAAAGATAGAGGGTGAAATCCTGGATCCATTGAAGCCCATAGAAAGTTTGCCACTAACTTCAGTGGATTCTAGATTTCTCCCAGCTTGTTTAAAGTTTGAGCATTTTTTCATAGGGCTTAATTACAACTCCGCTCAGTGAGTGAGTTAGAGGGAAGACCGTACAAAGAACACATGCAGTATCCAGGCATAGTCTGACTCCCAGCGCAGTGTAATACAAGTGCAGAGTCAGCTAGTGCTACCAGGAATGAGGTCCTAGAGAACATAAGAATGGCCATACTGGGTCAGACCAAAGGTCCATCAAGCCCAGTATCCTGCTAGGGGATGCTGCAGGTTGAGGAAAGGACCTGATCTCATTCCTAACTCTCTGGTGACCCGTGATGACGTCACTGTGGAAGGAGTGGATTGGTTAATCTTTGAAACGCCCTCTTGTGCCTGTGCATTAGGATGCAGCCTTTAATCACAAACTGTGTTTTCCAGAAGACCTCTGCCTCATTCATGCTATAAGTTAACACCTGCCTTATTCAGGTCTTGATCCAGTAAGATGTATGCCTGACTTTAAGCATACGAGCACACATAATTTAGTCCAATTGATTCCAGTGGCAGCATGTTTAAAGTTGGGCATGTGCTTGTGAACCAGGCTTATTTGGGGCCTTCATGGAGAGGCTGACTTGTGTACAGAGAAGACCATATTTTGAAATCTAATGATTTAAAAAAATTACTCACAGAGTAATGTTAAACTGTCTCAGATTAGGCAGGGGTCAAATAGAAAAAGGGGAGATGCATTTAAAGACTGAATTACTATAAATAGGACAAAGGCATGACCAACATTACTTTTGACACATCCAGAGTGTGTATTGCTTCACTTTTTAGCCTTCATATTTTCTTAACATGTTTTGCAAGGGAAGAAAACTGGAGACTACTATAGTGTTATATTTTTGGATGTGTTTAATTATGACTTGAATGCACTGTCCAAATTCAGTTCTAGTACCTAAACAACCTAAGGGCTCTGTCTTTGTTTATTACTTCCTGCTTTTAATTGAGCAAACTAGGGTGCAACAATTTTATTCTCATTCATTGCTGGACTGATGGATACAATTATAATTCAGATGTATCTTTCTGATTTTTATTTTATTTATTTTGACCATATTGTGTCAAAACCCCATATGTACCTGTTTGAAATATCATAACAAAACAGTAGTGATAGATGGTGACAGAATTGAAGATAAGTCTGTGTGCTGAAAAACAGGCTAGCAGAAGTCACTTCAATGGCTTGTATAATGGCCATAAGCAGAACTGGATCAATAGAAGCAATCTTACATGCAAAACATTGAGCCCATTGCTATTATCAGCTGCAGAATTCACAGAGGGCATGATGAAGACTAGAATGAGAATGCTGCTTCCTTTGCATATTGATGTGAATGCAACACAATTGCATGAAATGCTTAGGAGTATCACATTATTACACTGGACTCCTGAAACAAATTTTAAGTGAGTGACTTGTCTGATTTCCAAGAAATATTTACACTTTGTTAAATGTTAATCTTAATGTTTTCTAAATGTTAAATGCTAGAATTCTATGGAAAGGATTTTCTGGAACTCCAATGCAAAGACTGTTGCTACAGATGTGGGGCCAAATACAACTGTAGAAGAGTTTTGTTTTTCTCCACCTTCATATAATGACTGAACTTAGCCTGTAGTTCATAGAGATGTTCACAGATATGTGCTAATTATGAAATAAAGAGCAGGCTTATGTGAAGTGAGTTGGTGGCTCAAGTCTGCCTTAATGGACACATGTCCACATCGTGGGAACTAGCAGCCATAATTGTAATTGTTTATTTTCAGTCACAAAAGGAATATGGAACAAGTATGAAGGAGACTGAACTAACTTCTCAGTGCATGAGGTGGTCCTTGCAGAAAAAAAGATTAACATTGGCAGGTGTTAGAGGGAAGCTCTCAGAGCTGATGGCCATGCTGTTCCAATTCTACAGATAAGTAAGGGGTGTCAGCTTAGAGGGTTATCAAGCTGGTATATTTCTTCACTACTAAATTGGCTCAGCCTTATTTTTAAAGCCATTTCTATCACAGCATAGTGGAGCTTAAAACAAAACAAAATTTTAAAGCACCTTTGCAGGTGAAAGCTGGGAAGGAGAAATAAATCAAAATCCAAAGCCAATACATGTATATATTGGAAATGGTCTAGTGTATTACAGAATATGTTGAATGCCTCACTATTTTTCATTACAAGATTTTGAAAAATAATAAGCAATCTGTGATGAACCAGTGTGGTAAACTTGGGTCAATCACTAATGTCATGTGAATGGAAGGAAGTGACACCTATCAAACTGTGTCAAAGGCTTTGCCACCTGTTAAGTCCCACATGCTGGCTCTTGCATTCACTCTTGCTTGCTTGGAGCAGACTGAAGAAGAACATCCAAATGTTTTTGCACCACTGAATGGGATATCTGTTGCATTTGTGGTGTTTTTAAAAAAAAAATCCAAAGAAACTAAGATAACTGTTCTACTTTAAGAGTCTAATAGGGAACCAGGCAGAAGGCAGGATTGGGAAGGTTCTAGACAGAACTCTATGGCAAAGCAGAGAGGCAGAGTAACTTTAGAGAGAACAATTATTCTAAGAAAGTTACTTTTTCAGTTTTAGAAGAAAACAACTTTCCTTACCATTAGTGAATTAGAAAATTGATTAGTGCGTAATTAAAGAAGGTATTATCTGAACTGCACAAACAGCTAGAGAGAAGGATTGTTCATAAAAATTCTAGCAACTCCACCCACATAACTCTTCCAAGAATAGTAAGATAATAACTATTACTGACAACAGTGACGTGTAGGGCAGGATAATGTTACCTAGCAATTTCAAATAGCTTGCATTTATAAATGAACTCTATCACAAGTGTCCCTTCTAATCAGAGCAGTGGAGAGGTTATGCATTCCAGAGGCTTCATCTCTATGATTGTTAGATGAGCCTACCTGCTGTCAGGATCCTTAAAAGCATAATACCAGGAGGAGCTTTTTAAAAATAAATTTTGATTCCTATGTTAAATGAGGAGTTTAAATATCCAGCAAACATTACAGCAGATAAAATAAAAACAAAAGTGTCAGATTCAGCACCACATAATCAGAGGTCTTTAAAGAACTAGTTAGTCCACTGTATGCAGAAGGCCTGAAACACATCCACAATGAAGATGACCGAAACAAAAAAATCCATTTTACATACCATTTTTGGGGCCAGGAGGAGGGGAGAAAATCCTGATGGTGAAAAAGGGGAGAACAATTTTGACCAATAACTCCATTCTAAACATATTTGAATAGCCGTGTAGTTACTCAATAAATGATTTTTAAACACAGTCTTAACTTTAGATGCCAAAGAACTGTGTGAAACCAATTGACTTGGCACAATATTTTGATTTGACAATTTCCCTCCATTTAGGTTTTAGATCTCTCATACCTTTCACAATTTTTTTTTTCATGAAACTTTGGAATAATGGATGTGGGGTTTTCTTTTTTGTTTATTTTTTATCAAAACACGTCTTTGACTAGAAATATCATGCTCATTGAAATTTGGGGGTAGAAGTCTTCGTAGTCATGTTTTTTGATACCCTTCTTCTATGCATTGTCAAAAAGGAGAAAAAGGTAGTGGAAGGCGGGGGGAGATGAGAAAATGTTTTGTTGTTGTAACTACCCCCCTGTTTCCAGTGTTAGTCTCCTCCCACAAAAGTGACCCAGTGGATGTTCAGACAGAAACTCTACCTGTAATATGTGGTCTGATCACTGCTCTACCTATCCTGTTATGCAGTGAATTGCCTTAAACATGCAATTCCCTAAGTTAACAAATGAGGACAACAGTAAATTGAGTGACACCAGTGGAATGTAGAACACAGATAAGTATCCTTCAGAAGCAGAAGATTGTAAGAAAAGGCGGAGCTTAAGGGTTCAGTCCTGTTCCTACTGAGTCATAATTAATAGTTGGTTTTTTTTAAGAACTGGAAGGGACCTATTTAGTCTGACCTATTGCATAACATCAACCACTGAATTTTACCAAGCTATTTCTGCATCAAGCCCATAACTTATGAATGAGCTAGAACATACCTTTCAGGAATCAGTGAAGCTAAACTGATTTATATAAGCTGAGAGGCTGGCCCATCCTTTCTTAATTAGGTTTTGATCCTTCACCCACTGAAGTCATGCCACCTGTGCCCATCTCCCTTGGGCTGCACCTTCTAAGATGCACCTTGTATGAGCTGCAGCACAGAATTTGTTCCCTGACTACTTGTTTTCCCACTGATTTGTTGTGAGATCTCCTGTAACCATTTAACCACATTCTTCCTCAGAATATCTATGTGTAAAATGAGTTAATAATAATAATAATAATAAAGAATACTTGCCTAAATCAGAAGAGGGATTTTTTGTGTGTGACTTAATACTAGTAAAATTATTTGAGATAATCAGTTGAAAAGTGCTGTGTAAGACCAAAATGTCATTCCCTATTATTTAAACCATTCCTGAGTTGTTCAAGATGCTAGTGGAAATATTTTATCTAATTATAATTCAATTAAAGATTATATTTTTAAAGACAATTGCCTTTTTCATTTAGAATCTTTTTTATAAGTGGCTTTGCCTATATTTCTTTGAGGACTTTTCCTTCAACATTTAACTCTCACTATGTTCTGATTCAAATTATGGGAAAGGAATTGATGTGTTGGAATGCAATTAGGACTTTACCTATATGAAATCTGTTCATTACAGTTAATAATTGTTTTTCTAATTCATGTTACAACTTGAAATTAGGATTTTGAAGCATTTGCAGTGTGAATTCTGAAAGATTTCTGAGACCATATAACAGGCTTATGCAGATTAAACCAATTCTCATAGGGCTTCCTATGAGTTAAATGGCATAGAGAGATGAAATTTAAAAGGCTCTGCATCCCATTTAAAATTAAATTTGAATTACTTTCAAACTTTAAATGCACCTTCTTTGTTTTACTTCTCTGGAAAACTAGCTATCTAATATGCTATATAAACGGTGCTGTTTTTCTTCAATATATTGTGCATTAGGAATTAGACACGTGAAATAACATTTTCATTACTTGAGATTAATGACTTTTGGTGCTTGCTTTCACTGTATCATTCTAACCACATCATTTAGCTTATTCATGGTATTAGTACTGCAGTTCTTTCACTTTTCATACTAATCTAATATGACTACAGGAATTCTGAACTATAGTTGAATATTGAAATGCCCTGCTGTTTCTGTAGTAACAACAAAATTGCCAAACTATTTCATCTTCCATTAACAGTGATAAAATAAAGGCAAATATTAAGTACAGCTGGTTAGAAAAACAGACAAAATCATATTCTGTTGACATATGTGGTTTCATAGAAAATTGAAACTCTTCAGAAAATCAGGTTGATTTTGCTGGAATTCTGTTTTGGAAGAAAACCAGGAAAAATCGGTTCCAGCAATGTTGAAATGTCCCATGCTGACATTATAGTTTGGGTGTTTCATGCCCCCATTATTTTCTCTTGGCCAGGCACAGTGTCTGAACAATATCTCCCATAATACACCGTGGCCTTCCCTCTTGCTGAGCCACTACAGTGCATGATGGGAGTCCATAGTTACAGTGCATCGAGAGAGTATCTGTTTGGGGAGCTGAGCCCACTGAGGAGAATGGGGTAGAAGGCACCAAAACTATAAATTCCATGAGGCACTGATGCAGTATTTCCAAATTAAAATTTTCAGGTTTTGGTCAAAACAAATTCAAAAAGTTTTCAAGAAAACACTTCACATAAATGTTGCATAGTCAAAAACCTAATTCATAGAAATATATAGAATATTTTCAACCAGGTCTTGTTTTAAATGAATCTCTCTTGAGGTATATATGAATATGATCGGTAGCCAAAGCTGGGACCTTTCCTTCTGCAGTCTCCTTTCCTCCCCCCCCGCCCCACAACGTAACTTCTTCTCGACTCCTTCCCCATTTATATGAGGTAGGAGATGCCCATGATTCTTTGCCACTTCTTCTGGTCCATGGAGTTCCAGTCCTTTTTCGTTTCAAACTTCTCCTAACAGAATCTTTTCATTGTACTCTCAGTTTTCCATGTCCTTTCTTTCTGTTCTTTTCCTCCCAGGCTTTGCTGGCCATTCTTCCCTCATTCTTATTACATGTACAGCCTGCCTCAGACATGTACTCTCCACCCTATCATTGAGAGTCCCAAGTTCATCTTCTCTCTAATTTCTTCCATGCACATTCTGTCTAATCTCTGCTTGCCTGCCATTCTTCTCAGTATATTTTCTACTACCTATATCTGTTCTTCTGTCTGCAGGAGACCCACCATTTCCAAACCATAGTTACCAAATCCTCTTTGCAGTCAGCCATAAGGGCCAGATCACCAGCCTACATTAGTTTTCTCTGTCTCTCCACTGGCTTGGTTCTTCTACTAATTAACTCGTTAACTAAGAGAAAAGAAGTAGACACGGCACACAGTCCTATCTCAATTCCATCAGAACCCCCAAACTCTCTGGAATTCCATGTAGTTTCACCACTTAGCTCTTGACCCTCAATAGAGCACCTCTATTTTCTCCAATTCTTTAAGTCCCCCTCCTATCCATCTCAATACTCCAAACACGAGCTCTTGAAATAGAAGTGTGTCATGAAGATTAAGGATAGGTTAGTTGTCCAGAGTGATCTGGATCTCTTGCTGAGTTCTGCTCGTTCAAACAACATGCATTTTAATATATCCTTTTAATAAAGTTCAAGTTCATATATCTAGGAAAAAAGAATATAGGTCAACATTATAGGCTGGGGACTGTGCTTTGGAAAGTAGTGACTCTGATGAACAGCTGAATGTGAGCTCTTAGTGCAAAGCTGTGGCTGAGTGGGCAAACACATGACTTGGATGTATAAGGAGATTTATGTCAAGTAGGATAGGAGGCTGGGGGGCAATATTATCTCTCTATACAATAATAGTGAGATCATTACTGGAATATTGTGTCCTGTTTTGGTGTCCACACTTCCAAAAGGATGTTAAAAAATTGGAAAGCATTCAGAAAAAAACCACAAATGATTTGAAGACGGGAAAACGTGTTTTGTAGTGAGAGTCTTAAGTTCATTCTGTTTAGTTTATGAAAGACAAGGTTAAGAAGTGACTTGATCATGGCCTATAAATACCTACATGAAGAGAAGACTTCTCAAAATACAGAGCTCTTTTATCTAGCAGACAAGAACATAACAAAATCAAATTTCTGGAAGAGGAAGCTTGACAAATTAAAACTGAAAGTAAGGCACACATTTTGAGAGTTATTAATGCATGCAACAACTTACCTAGGGCTGTGATGGAGTCTCTATTACTTAAAGTCTTTAAAGCAAAATTGCATGTCTTTATAAAGAGATTACTCCAGTCTGATAAGAAGTTATTGGCTTTGATGGATGAATTATCAGATGAAGTGCTTTGGTCTGTGTTATGTAGGAAATCAGTCTAGATGAACATATTGATCCCTTCTGGCCTTAAAATGTCTGAATACAGTACAGAGGTGGCAGAATGAATTTCTTAACTTAGAACATGTGACATCCAATGTTTTCAAAATAATATTCCTACCACCTCAACAGAACTATGCAAATTGGTTGGTGCAATAAAAAAAGAATAACAAAACCTCAATTTGCCTGTATTCAGGTTTCACGAACACAGTGCTGTATACAAAAATATTACACACTCTTGCTGCATGAAGTGGGCATTAATTTTATCTTTAATATTCTGATAGCTTTTAATAGTGCTTTTTGAATCTTCAATTTAAAATGGGAATGGTTACATACTAGAAGATGACTAACAGAGTGATATCAGATTCAGTCAAGTTTCAGCTACAACAGAAGGAAGTTATCCTGGTTAGGGTTTAAGATGGCTTATCTGTTTCTCTCTCATACTGTTATGGATCATCACAGTTGCTTTCATGACTGTCTCCCTTGTACAGATCATAAGAATAAGTGATGGTTTGGGTGATGGGTGAGAGGCTAGTGTGGCAAACATGGTCCACTTACGAACTGCTACGTTAGATGTTGCTCTGTGTGTGTAACTTTCAGTCTAAACTCTGGCTGTTCTTCTGATTCCGACATTGGTGTTGGGCTGATGTGACATCCTGCTGTCTCCCTGTTCAAGTGCCAGAAACCCTGGCCCTTTTTAGCAAGGAGATCCCATAAGGAGCTAGAGATAATTTCAACAAGCTTGTGTCCTCTTTCAATAGCTGTGGCCTCCCTATTAATAAATCAAAGACTTGAGGTTACAGCCACAGTCAAGTTGCTGCTGTCTTACTAGACTCAGTAACACCTTTCTTGCCTCCCTCTCAATGCATGTACTTTCTTCCCCAAACCTAACCAATCTCAATGTCAGATCTTACAATGACATTCAGCTAGGGACGCACCAACTTGTCTAGCTATGAAAGTATAAAGTATGACTGATTTTATAAAGAGAGCAGTACTTTATTTCTGTGTGTAATGAAATTCTAAACATCCTGACTTTCTTTTATTTAATCTTCCCTTATTCTGCTATAGCAAATTTTGCCTTGAATGACACAATGAACTAAAAGCTATAAATAATAATGTTGACAGTAGCAGGAGAAAGAAAAACCTAACGCATTCAAGTCAATAGAATAATCAGCATATTATAAAACATTTGCTTGGGCACCATGTTGAAAATTTGCAACCTATTGTTCTCTTTTTATGTACAATGAAAATGCCAAGAGAAATATTCTTTTGTTGTTTCTGTAGTAATCTGGCACAGGGATACATAAAAAAGAATGAGGGAGGAAAAAAATGATTTAGGTGGCTTTTTTTCCAAGCACACGCACATAATCCAGAATATAAAATGACCTGTTTAATCGTATATGATGGAGAATTAATCTAGTAGCCCCATGAAAAAATATGGCTTTGTGCTGAACACTGGTTGGGGAGGGAGAGGAAGAAAAGGGGGTTGGTAGAAAATCTAAATGAAATGGGTTTATACTTTTCTAGTCTGACTTTTTTTTTAAAGGAAATAACTGATAATTCATGCTCTTATAAATGTAAAGGGAGAAAAGTGACTGTTTCAGTTTGGGGGGATCGGGGGGAAGGAAAATTACAGGTACAGTAGTCCCAGATGAATATTTGGAATAGCAGATGCTGTTGAGTGGAAACAATTTCACTTGTTATCCTTAGAGGTTGGGGCTAATAGGGAACCTTTTCTGACAATAGGGATTGTATTGACCAAATGTAGTGAGTACAAATTCAAATCTTGTTTCAAATAAAGGCAAATTCCTCATAAACTGCCATACTAGCTGTCCATGGAAAGGGCACATACATAGGGTCACATTCTGCTCTCAGTTCTAACTTTACATCTATATTGAAATCACTCAGGGAAACACTGGGACTCTGAAATTCAAGGGGTGTGTGTGTGCGTGTGTTTTTTTTTTAACAGTCTTAAGAATGAAACTATATCTGGCAGTGATGATCTCTTTTTTTATATCTTGCAATGTTTGCCATTGACTGAAAAAGACAGCAAGCTTTTCTTTACACTGGTGAAATTGAACACTGAGCTATCTTTCCAAAGGAAAGGCTAAACTCTTGAGCCAAATTTACCCCAGCATGTGAGCACAGTTCCCACTGAAATTAATGGAAGTTATGTCTGTGTACACAAGAGGTGAATTTTTACTCTGGATAAAATCCTGGGCCCTTTTGACCTCAGTGTGGCCTGAATTTTGCATCTTGTGTCTGTCTTGAAGTCATTAGTGCAACAACTGATTTCAATGTATTGATGATTTTACTGCAACAACATGTAAAAAATATTTTATCTGTAGTTATCTTTATAAATACTAGATTTATCAATCATTTACAAGTATATTTTTAGGCCTTGATCCTACAAAGACTTAAGCATGTGTGGAACCTTCATTACTAACATGTATGAATATCTTTATCTCCTAGTCACCAGAAGATGTCTAGGTACAGGCAGAATTATATCATGGATTTTTTCTTTTCTGTCAAAAATGAATAGGATATAGCTGAAAAGAACTCTGTCACCATTGCATTTAACTAACATATAATCAAGCTTGTGTAGATTCAATGGTTGTCTAATTGACACCATTCACTGACTTGAAAAATTGGCTAAAATTAATTGACAGTAATTATTTCTAGCAACAAGCATATGGCAGCACTTATCTGAAGAGGCCAGCCAGAAGTGGGTGTGAAAATAATTGAATGTCTGTGTGGCTGGCCTCTTTTGCACTAAAATAGATAGCTCTGCAACACATTATGTGAATGCTGATTTGAGACTGTCTGTACTGAAGAATAAAAATAGACTCCTAAAATATTAGCAGTGAACATGGAAAAATGAACAGAAAAACAGATCCAATCAGAAACTGCCAACTAACCCAACTTTAGGCCAAATTTGACCGATAGCCAAATGAGTACCTATTCCCTCACATAATGCATTTGCTCTGTATGATTGAGTGAAATTCACAACCACAACCTCAGATCCTCTTAACCAGGGATGCCGGAGCTATGGGTGTGGCAGTCATCTCCTGGCTCAAAGATATAATGACAATTAAATGTCTTCCATAATATACTGGGTTTACAGCTTTTGTTCAATGACTTTCTGTACCCTCACTATAAAAATTGTTCCAGAACCACTACTTAATGTCTAGATAGCAAAACAAAATGTCTAGTGGTGTTATACGGTATAGTCTCCATTATGTAGGGCTTTAGTGCAGCTGCAAAATGATGTGCTTTCAGCGAAAGAAACAATAGCGCTATGATGACTATCATCAGCCCCAGATCAATCATCTTACTAAATGGTCTAAGATTATCTTCACTGCTATGGAATGAGCAGCTGTATAGTTCTTCCATTTTGGCTTTACCCAACAACTTTTAAAATTAAGGCTATGCTTAGCTTCAATAGGATCAATAGGGAAAGCATTCATGGTTCCTGAATGCCAAATGTAAGTAACCAACTGGCTAAAAAGCCCTTTATTTTCTGGAGCGCTACTGAACCTGGGTCTATTTTTAAATCCAGACTTACCCATTCTGTGGTATCAGTGACACTCTGTTAGCAAATGTCATTGTACAGGCTGAGGCTGACTGTATCCAAAATCCAGGAAGCTGTGTGGATTGTCTAAGAGCAATAGAATTGTTGTTGTTGTTGTTGTTGTAGATTTGATTATGAATAACATCTCTGCTATGAGCAGTTTCTTCCAAAGGGGTTGCAAAGTACGACAGTCACCATAGTTCTTCAGCAGCTCTTCTACAGAAGTTTAGTAATGAACAATTGTCCCTTTTGTGCAGTGATAGAATAGAATGCATATAAGATGGATAGAATTGCTTTTGCAGACTAGTTTCACTTTGACAGGCATCAATTTTGTGTGAAATAGGACAATAGATTTCCTGAAACAGAAGCCAGTATTTCTGCAGAATCATATGGAGGAAGTGTGTTAATGTGTAAAATTAAAAATTTAATCAGCCTTCATAAAAACTGTATCCAAAAAATTGTTTTCAAATTGCTGTTTCTTTTTGAGGTTAACTATAAATTGAATTAGCTTGAACACTGGAAATATTAACTGAACTGAACTATGATTAAGGAGAAGCACACTGGCCATGCTGATTTTTGGATTCTCGTGATTCTTTCTCTTTCTTCATATCTGTGATGCTTAGCTGCATCAAAGAGCTGGGATAGTTGCATCTGATTAAATACTAACTTTCAGTAATTTACAATAAATCCTCCTGTCATCAACTATATCCTGAGTTAATAGCTATTGTCTGCGTATTTCCAGCTACTCATTCCCCTGAACAAATTCTCAAGCCATTAAAGTCTTTGGTGGGATTTCTACTTAACTAAAAGTCCTGTCCAATTATACATGCATTGATTTCAGTGGTTTGGTCAATATCAAGATTTGTTGGACTTCATGATGAATTTTGACCTTGGCTTGGCTTAGTCAATGTATAACTCTCAGGCCAATGAATCTTAATAGTGAACCAGAATGCCGCCTCTGTAGATTCTCTACCAGATTTATGAACACTTCTTTAAATAAGAGGAATGGAAAAGCCTTTTGTCTATTGTGAATATCTCTGAAGATAAAAATGGGGCAAAAAGCTTTACATATATATAATATTCATTAAAAACTTATTTCTTTTGACAGCAGAATATTTACACGTTTCATTGTTATTTTGAGGAAACTACTTCAATAAAGTACAGCAAGGAAAAGGTCATATTTTAGAAAAGTTATGGAGACAGAATGGGCAAGATTTAGAGAGAGCCTGGATGTGTGGGGCAAGTGAAAGAGGGGACCACCCCAATATTGTAAAGAGATCAACTCCAAAAGTTTAACAGCAGTACTCTAAAGTTAGCCTAAAACTACGCCCGCTTTCATTAACTTTAATGGTGCTACTCTGGATTTATAACCAAGTAGATGAAAGTGGAATTTGGTCCTCACTTCCTGTTTAATCAAGGCTGGATCAACTCTTTGATTTGAGAAGAGAACAGTTTGTAGAAGGCATATAGTTAACCATTATTCATCTAGTTGATGGAAGAGTTTTTGCAAATTCCAGCCATCAGCAATTACTGCATCTCTATTAAATTTTCAAAAGAATATAAAATAAACAATTAGTTCTTTGAAGTTTGAGGTGAAGGGCTGAGGTTAATTGACCTCTTGGCAGCTGAGATCAGCCATAGTCTTTGATATGGAACAGACTACTTTGTAAAGAAAGGAAAAACTCAGGGGGCCATCGAAACCATCATGGCCAAATCAGCAACCATTCTGCCTGCAGCTCGTCTGATTGATGTTTCACCTCCCATTTAGCCTGTGGAATGTTCCAGTAAGGTATTTAAGGGTATGGCTACACTTGAAATTTCAAAACGCCGCCGCGACAGCACTTTGAAGTGTGAGTGTGGTCGGAGCGCCAGCTCTCCCAGTGCTCTCCCAGCGCTGCACGTAAACCACATCCTCTACAGGTGTAGCTTGCAGCACTGGGAGCCGCGCTCCCAGCGCTGCGGCACTGATTACCCTGAGGCTTTACAGCGCTGTATCTTGCAGCGCTCAGGGGGGTGTTTTTTCACACCCCTGAGCTCAAAAGTTGCAGCGCTGTAAAGTGCAAGTGTAGCCAAGGCCTAAGAAATGCTTTTATATTTAATTGTCTCAGAGCATGGAACAATGTGACTTTTCCCTTTAAGGGTAAATATTATTAAAAGCATTTAGATATGTTAAATCTCATTTACTGTGCTTGGCTTTCAATTTAGTACGTTCAATCACTTTAAAGTATCATTTGGGTAAACTTTCAAAATACTGCACGTGGTTTTAACTGCAGGGCTCCCAATTACAGTTGAATAACAGTCACATGGCCAAAACTACATGCAGTGTTTTGAAAATTTCCTCTCTCCTGTCTAGTGCAAAATGCTTTTTAAAGCATTTTCCTGACAGAGTTCACTGTTTTTGGAATGTGTTAAAGTTCCAGATGTTGAGTCTGAAAATATACAGACCTCTGTAGTAACATGGGGTTACTTATTCTTCATTTAAGGAGAAATTTTGGATTAAGATATCCAAACTGTCTGACTCAAGCCTTATACTGTAGACAGAATGGAATTACAGGTTTCAGAGTAGCAGCCATATTAGTCTGTATCCACACAAAAAACACGACTACTTGTGGCACCTTAGAGACTAACACATTTATTCAAGCATAAGCTTTCGTGGGCTACAGGCCACTTCATCAGATGAATAGAATGGAACATAGTAAGAAGATATATGTGTGTATATATATACAGAGAACATGAAAAAGTAGAAGTAGCCATACCAACTTTTTGTATGTGTATATATAGCTTCTTACTATGTTCCATTCTATGCATCTGATGAAGCAGGCTATATTCCACAAAAGCTTATGCTCAAATAAATGTGTTAGTCAGAACGGAGTTAGGTTTTTGCACAGTGAACAGAAAAACTTCCTTTTTAAAATCCTGATCAGTTCACTATACTCTAAAACAGCTTCTATCCCTGGTGTTCATAATTTAATGATAACTTTTACTTAAACAGTGTTTGACCTTTTTTTCTTTTTTTTGTATAATTCAGTGTAACAGATGAATATGTTGCAAAATGTAATTCATATTTCTTGTTTAAAATGTCTGTCTCAACAGTTCATTACATCCTTTCCATCTCTATGCAATTTGGCTACCTCTAATTTGTATCAAATATATTTTGTCAAAATTTCTTTCAAATGTTTTACTTTTCTTTGAAAGTGTAGTTAAACATAATTAGACAGCTCTCTTATGAGGGGAGTCAGAGCTGTAGATCAATTTATTCTGGTCATTTAAATCTCAATTTTATTTATGGAATGAAAGTTTAAAAAACCAAACACTATTTTTGAACTGATTACTTAAAAGCTGTCACTTTCAGTTTTAATACTGTGAAATTGGACCACTTCACTCTTAGTTACATTAGCTGGAGCACCTGAGATTTGCTTTAATCAAATAGATTAGGATGATGAATAGCACAAGCCAATTCTCTATCATGGTGTCATTGTTTACTGGGCTATCTAATGAACACAGGAGAGCATGCTGGGTGCATCAGAGGCCATACCTTTCCTCTGTTTCATTTCAATGCTGTTGCTCTCACTAGTCATCTATACGGCTGGTCTTATTGCAATAAGAGAACTATAAAAGTTTAGTGGAAGTAAGGTACAGGTAGCTTTCACCTCCGTGTATTTAGTCAAACTCAACAATTCACATGCCCATCTGGAGTTTACCTTAACACTTAGGTAAAAGGACAGTACCTTGTCTCCACAGGATTTTATAATGCCCCAAATAATGGTGAAACTTAGTTTTAGAGCTATGCAAAATAAATAAATCCTTGAAAATAAAACACCCTGGAAACTAATACTTACTACCTTTTGTAACAATATAAAGTCAATTCTTCAGTTGGCTTGGGCTCCCGTTTGCTGAAGAAAAGTATATGGATTGATAGGAAAGTGATCACTATGTGTGTTGTGGGGGGGTTTTTTTGTGGCGGGTGTGTTTGTTCATTTTAAATAGTGAGTAAAAATGTACTTTTTTGGCTGTTCTTGCATTAGCATTGCTAAATAACAACATTGACTTTTAAAAAGGCATTAGCACATGAAACAACGACTGTATTTATTAAAAATACTCCAAGGACATCTGTCTGATTATAGGGTAAATCCACTTTGATGCGTTGTTGAAGGCAGAAAATGAAACAAATCTGTGGCATATCATGATTAAAGTTTGACACACATCTTCCCATGTCTGCTGCTTGATTTTTATCCATCTTTGTCTATATTAGATCAATGGGACAAAAATATCTTAAGAGACTATATGGTAGGGTATTTTTAATCCTTTGGACAGATTAAAGATTTATATGCCAGAACAACATCTTCATTCTCAACTTTTCACAAAAAGCAATGAGACCCTTTTCTGTAAAATAAGTGAACTACTTAATCTAGATTGTGATTTGGGCCATTTCTACAATTCAAAATTAGGTAGATGTAAGCTGCCTTGACTTGACCTATTTGTGTATGTGTCTCCACTTGAATTTGTCTCTAGCCACTGTAAGCACCTCATTATGGTGACTCAATAAAACTACTTTCCCTGAATGCCATTGAGCCATGGTCTACCTACTGCAGTTGATGCAGTGCAAGTATAAACACTGTGATCTGTGTTGACACTAATAGTCCTCCAGCTGCTGTCCCACAATTCCCCATTCCTTGTGACAGTAACAGCTCTAGTCACAATAATTGTGAACTTCACTTCCCAGGGGTCACAGAGACAGGAAGCAGCCATTCTTTTACCCCCACTCTTTTGCATAATTTTGAAATTATTTTTCCTCATTGCCCTGCTTGGCAAGCATACCTAGTTGCGCAACTGCCAAACCAACCATGCCTGCTGCACACTCAAGCTGCAGTCCTGCCTGGAATAAACCAGAGGTATTGGATATCGTGGGCCTATGAGAAGAGGCAGCTGTGCAAGCACAGCTATGGACCAGCTGCAGAAATGTATGCATCTCAAAGGACAAAGCACGTATCCCAGATCAGTTATACCTTATGAATCTCCTAAAGTCATCCACTCTCTGCAAGATATCATTGGTCCAACATGAACCATCACCAATGGATCCTCTCCCGTTGACTTTAGAAGCCTATCCAATCTTAGAGTGACATCTCTTGTTTCGGCTCCAGGAAGGAGCCTGTCCTTTGCAGCATAATTTTTTTATTATTATTCTGAGTATTGAATCTGCAACAAGAATAGTCTGTCTACCTTGGACAGTTAGAGAACTCTTTTGAGTAAGCTGGATTTGCTTATAGGCTGGGCCGAGTTGTCATCTACATGTGTCCCATACATTTCTCATTTCCTTGGACATGCTGAATCTTGAGTGATATCTTCTATAGCTTGCATATGGAGGATATGGTATTGACTTGAAAACTTTAGCCATGTAGAATTCTTCCTGCTTCTCTTCTTTCTTGTGGCCAATGTCTACCTATCCTCAACTGTGTAAAATTCTGCTGTGACCTCTTGCCTCTGGTGATTACTAACTGGCAGGCCTCCTCTCTGACTTCCTCTCTCACAGATTCATTGGTAGCCAGCTCCATTCTTCTTTGAACCTGTTTCCCCAACCTGGATTTCTAGGAACTCCTCAGCTTCTCTGATTCTTAATTGTGTCTCAACTTGCCCCTCCACTCCAAGAATCTTTGTCCTTCAGCACAGCCACCAGCTTGCATTTCATACCAGGAAATCCCATCTGGCTTCAGCCTGAAAAGAATATATGGCCCATTCATTGTAGGTCACCACCTCTATCGTGTGTGATACTGAGCCTCTCAGATTCCCTCTCTTAACTACCTCTGTTTGTGGCTCTTGAATTTGATTAGTAAGTACTTTTTATACCAAATCTCAGTTGCCTAGTGTAACTTAGCTCAGCTCTGCTCCTCACCACCAGGGAGTGATTGACCACTCGACTTCAAACAGCTGGGCAGATCAAAGCTCCAAGGACTAGAGCCTATGTCTTTTAGCAATGCACAGATCAAAGCTCCAAGGGTTTACTCAGGGGCCCAGGGCCCAGCTATGCAGCTTGTACATAGACAACAAGCAAACAACCCACAGACAGACCAAATGCACCACTCACCAAATCCTGCTACGCTCAAGCACAGCGTTGGCAGCTACTCCCTCTGAAACTTGCCTGTTAGCTACCTCTGTTTGAAGCTCAAGTCCCTAGACTTAATCCATAGACATTAGGTTTTCTCTTGTGGGGATGTACAGACATCCCCATGTCATGCAGCCACTGGGCAGCTCAGCATCTAACTCATGCATAAGCCCAGGTGTGAGTCAAACTAGATTTTTGCCTTGCTTATCTCACTTGAAATACAAGTAGGGACTTGAACCTGGTCCTCTAACTTTCTTGTGAGTGCCCTAATAACTGGATTATAGCATCCTCTGGTATAGGTGTCTCTTGTTGAATCTGTTCCATTTAATATGAAATAATTGAGTCAGAGATAGACTGTGCACCATAGTGGTTTGGGCACTCATCTGGATAGTGGGAGATCTTGGGGTAAGTCCCTGCTCTGAATCAGGCATAGTGGGGGAACTGAACCCAAATCTCTAAATCCCAGAATATTGTTTTCACTATTGGGTTATTGGATTACAAGAGTACCACCATCTCTTTCTCTCTCAGGACTGTGAATTGCACTGGGCATCTAAAAGTTACATGTTGCAATGAGTAAGTCCCTCCTTTGAGCACTTGAAGTTTCAAAAGATAGGATCACTTAGCTGGGGCAACCTAACATGTTGAACCATGAATATATGGTGTATTATGTAGTATACATCAATATAAGAAGACAATATTAATATTTGCAATAACTGAAACAGGAACAGCCAACGATACGTAGGTGAAATGGAGCTGAGTTCATATTATCAGAATAATTTGAACTTTTGGAATGTCCTGACCTGCAAGTGCTGACTTCATGACTTTAATGTTGGACTCACACTAGTGTTTTTCCATTTAATTACATAGGAATTTTTGAAGGGGAAAAATTCTGGCGGCAGTTGGTTTTGAGTTAGCAGAGCAAACAAAGCTTGTAATTTCTTTTCTCTTCAGTTATTCATCTTGTGCTTGCTTCCCACAAGCTCTGTTTGATTTGTAAATTCTTAGAACAAACAGGCTTGCAGGGAGCTGACTGTACACATAAGTGTAGTGCATTTGTGGTCAAGTGTGGGACTGTCGGCTTACACTTTTCTGTTATGCATGCTCAGTATGCAATTTTCAAGCTGTCATAGTGGTAAGGGTACTAGCCTGTGGCACAAAAGCCCTCCTTTCAATTCCATTATGACCTTTGGCAAATCACTCAGGCCCAGATCCTCAAATGTATTTAAGGCACCAAACTCCCATTGAAAATAAAACTAATTGGAGCTAACTGTTGCAGTGAAGACAAGCAAGCAGTCTCTGTGGGTGGGATCCATGAAGGTAGGTAGGCCCCTAAATCTTGGTTTTAGATACCATATGCCTCCTAAACCTGTAGGTGCCTTAGTTTCTGTCTCCGAGCATGCACACTGCAGCATCACTCCACCACATGGCTGCCTAGCTCCTGCATAAGCCCAAAAATAATTCATAAACCTGGGAAGATAAGCATGTGGCTCCCTGAGCTGGTAGGCGTGCTCATCAGCCGCCTGCTAGACTGGTCTTCTTGTGGGGGGACCAAAGACCACAGCCTCCCTCATAACTTTTAGCCGAGTGGCTAGAGTACTCACCCAAGATATGTGAGATCCCCCCAGTTCAAGTTACCCTGACTCTGAGTGCTCTAACAACCAGTCTATGGCATATTCTGCTGCAGGTTTCCCTCAATCCTCCTGTTGAAGTTGTTTCACTTTAATTAAATACTTGAATAATTAAATATTAATTAGGCCAGAAAAAGAAGTAGAACGACTCTATAGCTGAGTGATTAGAGAACTGAGAGCTGGTAGATTCCTATTGAAATCCGTTCTCCCCGATATCAGGAGGGGGAAACTTGAACAGGGGGTCTCCCACATCATGGGTAACTATCTTAACCACTTGGCTAAAAATTATAAGGGATTCCCTTCCTCTCAGTGGTTTTGTTTTGGGCCTCACATGCAATTTAGGAAGGCAAATGTCTATCTTTCCTTTATTTTTGGAGCTCCTTGCAGCCTGGATTTATGTTCTGAGCTCAGAGAGCAGGCAGGGTTAGCATACCCCTTCCTTTTGACAGAATCTCCCACTGGATAGGTGTGGTGGCTCCTCACCTAGCATGCTGGGTTTTGTGGATCAGGGAGCCTATCTCATCCCACTGTATAAGGATCCTGCATGCCTAACTCAAGCTTTGTGCATCACAGTGTTGTTCCTGTGATTTTTTTTCTAGGCACCTAAAAGTTAGGTGTCTTGATGGTGAGTATTGCAACACTGAACTCCTTTTGTGGGTCCCAGCATCTGTGCCTTAGTTCTCAGGTTCTCAGACACTACGGGAATGGGTGCCAAATAAGTACCTAAGCTAGATGCTTAGGACCACATTTTTAAAGGTATTTAGGCACTGGAATCTCATTGATTTCAATGGACATTAGGCATCTATAATAAGGAAGAGATTTTAAAAGGTATTTTAAGTCTATTTTCACCTTTACATATATAGATAGATAGTCAATTTATCTTTTATTTGTGTGAAGCTTTCACACAGCAATATCAGAACAAAACATTTAAAAAATTGATTGTAAAACCACAGTAGTTCACTTGACCATTAAGAAGTAGGTATAAAATTGAAATGACTTTTAAAAATGATTAGATTTTATATTTTATTCATTTATTTTATGTAGACTGAAAATAATAAAGATGCCCTTCCAAGCTCTAGACTCCCTATTATAATTAATCATACAATTAAATATAACTAAATTAAATATCAGTGGCACTCAACTTGGCTGGCCAGCCAGTCATCTACCATCCCCCTTCAACATAGACCCTGTCAAACAGTGCCACTTTCAAATCATTCATGTTTTGGTTTAATATTGGTTCCAAGCCAGTGCTTTTGATCTTTGCTCTTGCGAGGTCCTTATCTCTTCCACTTTTTTTTTTTAAATGAAAGCATTTGTTTGTTTAAAAAATACAGCCGCTAATGAAAACATCACAAAACTTTACTTCATAATCTTACTTTTAGTAAGCTGTACCAACATGTCTCATATTTTCATCAGGACTTGAAGGCTCTAACATATGCATTACTCTATCCATTCAATGTTACCATTATACTTGATGTAGCTCTCCTCCTGGGAGAACCCTGCTGTGTCAGGCATCAGTCATCTGCATCCATGTTCCTGCTCTTTGATCTATTACTGTTCTATTTTGCTTTATCTTGGATGATTTTTTTTTCTTTTACCATGCTCTCCCCTGGTTTAACACTTTGATATATAACTTTTTTTTTTTCTGGGAAAGCATTACTTTGAAATTTTGTTGCTAGCCTTATTTGCAAGTCATAATACTGTAGATTTTTTTAAAAGCTTTCACTATTCTCCATTTTTCAACACTTGTTCATCGCATAATTAATTATTATTCATTTAAATGTTAGTGTAAAAACATCTTTAAAAAATTTAATTCTTCTATTAGCTCTAAATTTGCATCCAAATGGTAATTCAGTGAATGTAATTGGTTAAGTATTTCAGATCTATTTTCATAAAGTAACTGGAGAGTAGGTTGATAATTTGTGAAGACTTGTCACAGGGCCATAATTCAGTTCAGTTACCTCTTAAATTAAAAAAGAAAATGCATATATTGCACCTGACTTTCAGAGGTGTTGAGTACCTGCACCTCCCATTATATGGACCCTATTACCTTACTATCAAAGTGCTTCACAATCTCTAATATCCCTTCTTTATGAAGCCGGGAAGTAGTGTCTCCATTTCACAGGTGGAGAACTGTGGTACTATAAGTCACACAGGAACACTATGGCAAGGCAGGGAATTAAACCCTGGTCTTCAGAGTCCCGCCATAAACTCTAATTCACCCAGGTGTCATCCTGACACTGGATCCTCCTTCTCAGTGGAAGTTGCTGTTCAACACTCAGAAAAATAAGCCTTATTCAATTTGAATTATTTAAGATGGTAGATATATGGTCATTCAGTGTGGAAAAGACAAGCAAGAGTGGTAATTGCAGTTACTGTATGAAACCAGACCATCAGGAAAGTTTGCAGAAATCACATGAAAAGAATTGGGAGGCTTTGTGCAGCTGGAGTACTAAATACCTACTCCACATAAATTGTGGGGATCCTTGATTTACTTAGCCTTCCCTTTTGAGTGATGACACCTGAGTGAATTGGCTATTTTGTCTAGGCTCAGATCTTCTTATTTTCCAAGGCAAGATTGTATATTTGTGGTATAAGCAGTGCTTAATTTTGTGCCAAGGCTGAGTTCTGGCAACTCACAGTTTGGCATTTCATAGACCCAACACCTCTGTTTGCTGTGTCAGTTATGAAAGTTAAAAAAACTGCCTGAGCTCTGGTACCTCTTTCATTACAAATTGAGCATTGAGTGTAAGACAGCTCTTACTCCATTTCCCCCCCTCTGGATTTTTAGGTCCCATTAGACTGATTTGTATACATTCTTTTTACTAGTGTTGTATTGTACTTTTGATCCTGAGTTGCCCTAAGATTTTCCATCATATTTTGGAGTTGCTTGTGTATCTGTGGGCTTGTCTACACTTATTGGGGGATCAACACTGTGGCAATCGATGCATCATCAGTTGACTTAGCGGGTCTAGTGAAGACCCACTAAATTGAAGGCAGATTGTTCTCCTGTTTACTCCTGTACTCCAATGGATCGAGAAGAATAGGGGAGCATTTCCCGTCGACATCACGTAGTGTGGACCCCATAGTAAGTAGATCTAAGCTACGTCGATTTGAGTTGCACTATTCAGATGACTCAGATTGCATAGCTTAGATCGAATTTCCCCTGTACTGTAGATAAGATCTGTAATTCTGCAGGTGTCTGGGTAGATGTGTTTATTGACTACATTTTATTAAGCATGTTATCTTTGCTGTTTTATTTTTAAAGTCTTTTTTTTTTTACTTCCTGCTCTGACTAGCTGAGTTTGCTGCTGCCAAACAGAGTAGTGTTGTTTTGCTCATTATTGAGTTTGCCAAGACTGCTATGTTGTATTACTGTATTTACATCTCGGTATGAGGTCTTTTGTGACTGGTTTCTTGGATCATTTGCCAACAGCTTCATTCCAAATACATCTTTCATACTGAAGCTAATATAGCCTGAATACAATCTGGTTCTTGCTGAATCTACCTTCCAAGAGAAATTTTCTGCTGGGTCCTATATGGCAACCGTCCAATCAATTCTTGTTATCCTTTCTTTCTGAAAATGGAAGTTTTCCTTTCTTTTTTCTAATTGAAATTGTGAGGTATCATTTCACATCGACCAGCAGCATTCCTGAAATAAGAGGGTGATGGCTGGTGTTGTACTAGCACTGGCAACATTTTGCACTCCACCAAGAGCTTCTATTATGATTTGTTGACTGGGCAAGATATGCTTAATAAAGATTTATTACACAAGTGTTATTTTGGGAAATCTTTCACCAAGAAGATAAAACTTCATTCTAGCGAATGTTTCTTAAATCTAATCTTCTGCATACAATAAGAAAACATCTAGCTGATAACTGGCTAACAGCCATGAAAAATTAGTAAGGTACACGTGTCTGCTTTCTTTAATATTCATAGTACTATAATATGGAATAATATGAACAAATCCATTTGCTTATCCAAACACTTCCATGACCCATTGTTAATCAAATCACAGAAGACTCACTTCTCTCATACTATGCTATGTCTCAGATTCAGTCTGACAATGTTACTTCATTAGCATTGTGAGGTTTAGATACAGCATGATGCAAAGGTCGTTTAGTAATGATGGAATAACCAGTAATGTTTAACTTGGTCTTTCTTAACCAAGTGCATCAAAAATAAACTGGTGCAGTATTGTGCAAGCTCTGTGTTAGAAATAACACTGATGTTTCATAAACATCCCATATATTTAGGCAATAAATTGAGCCAAATTGAATTAAGCAAGAATAAAAAGAGTAGCTCGCATTTACACACAAAGTAGTCTGTGTGCCAAATTCTGTCCTGACTTCTAACATGCACATCTCTGCTTTTGCTAGAGGAGTAATCCAGGATAGAATTTGTTCCTCTGAGTAAAGCACAAATAATTAGTAATTTGAGTACAATACAACTAGTGTATATTTTTACTAAATTATACACTTGTATGCTGAACAATAACACTGCAGCTAGCTTCATTGTGCAGTGTAAATATTTTCCCTCTCATTAAGAAGGACACTTATCCTAAGATAGGATGCAAAAACATCTTTCACAACAATCAAGTCCCCATTTTACTCCATAGAATGGCTAGCTTTAAAAAGTGAAGGTTACTGCTCATGAGTATCTGAGATAATACCATAAAAACACAAATTGTGAGTTCTGGGATTTCAGTTACATCTGTGTGGTGACTGATAGGAAAAATTTACTTTTAATCTGGCCACTCCATATAATCACTGTAGTAAGAGGAGGCCCTGAGATATAAACCTTGGTATCAGAGGCCTGGTATAAGGCCTAAGACCTGAACTAAAGTAATGGACAAGACTTTGCTAACATAAAGCAAAGTGAAGCTCTAAGCCAGAGGCAGACCCTGCTCACAGAAGCTGGCAAGGAAAGGGCTAATGCTGCAAAAAGAGACATACCTAAAAGGTACTGGACACCAAATAGCAGAACATTCGCATACTCATACACTCCACACAGATAACAAGGAACAAGCTGATCCATCCCAATGACAGGGCCAAAAGGGTAATATGATGGATAGAGTTGTTTTGTTCGAACCAACATGTACAAGGTGAGAGGCGCAACTTACTACATAGAGGGGTTGCACCTCATACATCAGGAGTGATGTGTAACTTGTTTGTACCTGTGAATAAGAATGCATCCCTGGGGCGGTGTCTTTGTCCAGCCTAGGGGGGCAGTGGAAAGTCCCACCACTGACTGAGCTGAGTCCATTACCAGGGAGCACATAAGTACTGGCTAGCTGCACCTTAGCAGCACCTTGGACTTCATTTGCCAGGGAGCTGGAGACTGTGTTTCTCTTCGACAATAAACCTGGCCAATGTGTCTTCGTACCTTACTAGAGTCTGTGGTCATTGGGGGTTCTCTTTGGGTCTGCTGTGTCAGCTATCTGCGCAGAGCTGGGACAGCACACAGAGGGAACACATGCACGCAGCCAATTGATATCAACATTGAACAGAGCAGAGCACCACACCGGTAGCATCTGACAACAATGACATAAGCTCTATATATCTACATATATCTGTTGTTCCTGTCGCTATGGGATTTTGGCACTAACATGTGAGAGAGATCCATTAAAGGGCTTGTGTTCTCCATCTTTCCTTTGAATATTCAATTTTTGTGTTTTCAGGTAAAAGGAAGGGGTTTGTTTTTTAAGATATTTATTAATTCAGGTAGCTGGAAAATGGTAGAAGAGGGGAAGAGTAGGCATCGGGTCATTCAAATATTGTTGTGGGAAAGCAAGTACAAAGAAATAACAAGAGATGCTCATTCACTTTTGCTGTGAAGGTGATACTTTCAAAGACTCATTTTCAATTCAAGTGAGATTTTATTTCATAGTTGTGGTCCTGCTGCAAAAGAATGGGCTTTTTCCAAGTCTTTCTCAAAGTATTCCTTATGTTCGCAGCTAACACTGTGAGAGATAGTAAGAAAAGAGAACTGTCAAGTAGTTAGGGCCTAGTTCATTGAGGGGGTCTTGAAAAGCAGGGCCATGAATGATACTAGAACGGGAGTATAAAACATAGAGCAATAATGTGATGCAGTGCCATCAGTTTGCCCATCTCAGGTGTTTCACTGCCTTCTAAACTATCTGAAGTTTCCTTCAGGCCTTTGTGTTCTGCTTCATATACATATAAGCAGGATCTGAATGAACTGTCTCCTGACGTCTAGTGATGAGCTGCGGAAAAGGACTTCAGGAGCTGATCTCGTTTGCGTGAGCACACCCACCTTGCCTACATGCTCAGCATGATGTGATTGTTTGCCCAAATGATCACTTCTGGCTGGTGTTGGATCCCTAGTCTCCTTGTTATTGGAGCAAGAGTAATAAAGGGTTGTTATCCTTGTTGTGTGAAGCGAGGGCAGCAGAACTATGCTTGGAGTACCCTAATTGAGAGAGAGACCCTCAACTAAATAGCACTCGCTAGGCAGGGGACATAGGTTCCAAAGCCAAGTGACTTGAGAGAAGGTGGGGACAGGTACTTGTACCTGGTGGTGTGGACCCTGCCTAAGGGTCCTACAAATAATTTGACCCTTCCTTTCTCCACTGAGTAATAACAGACTATTAAGACTCAATTGAGAGTCTTGTTACACACTGCAGAGCTAAAATCACTCATAATCAGGACCTGCTTTGGGACAGTGTCTCTGATACAAGTAATTGCCCAGCGTGCATCAGCAGTGAGGCTCCCACACTAACAGCTGGAATAACTAAGAGCTGTGTTAAGTGATGGGACCTGAAGACAACATGTTAAGTAGCCGGCAGGGCAGCTGGCAGAGAAGAGTGGAGAGAGTGGCTGGTGGAGAAGAGCAGAGCAGCGAGTGAGTGCCTGGACAGCGGAGCAAGCAAGGTACCTTCTAACCCTTCCCATCTCCACCCAAGGTGGGAAGTGAATTCTTCAGATGCACCTCTGAACTCTGGGTCTGCACTGACCAAAAACAACTGTGAGTGGAGTGTGGAGAAGGGAGGGGCACATTAAAGGAACTTTTTGTTGCTGGACTTAAGAACTTGAGGCAAAAGACTGCCTAGCATACTCTGGGGTTGGGTTTTTGCTCATGGTTTTATGGTTATGAATCCTGCTTGCGGTGTTTTCCCAAATTAATTCTGGGTGACTTCCCTCCTTTTATTAAAAATTTATTTTCTACATTCAGACTCTGTGCTTGCGAGAGGGGAAGTATTGCCTCTTAGAGGCACCCAAGGGATGTTATGTAATTGTCCCAGGTTACTGGTTTGGGGCTGTTATAAACAGATAGTCAAGGGTTAATAGAAAAGAAGTACTTCATGTCTCTTGCCTGTAAAGGGTTAAGTTCAGTAAGCCTGGCTGTCACCTGACCAGAGGACCAATCGGGGGACAGGATACTTTCAAATCTTGAAGGACGGAAGTTTTTGTGTGTGCTGTTAGTTTTTGATGGTTGTTCTCTCTGGGTTCTGAGAGTGACCAGACGTGCAACCAGGTTTCTCTCCAATGTCTCTGATACAGTCTCTTATATGTCCAGAATAGTAAATACTAGGTAGATAAGGCGAGTTAGGCGTATGTTTGTTTTCTTTATTTGCAAATGTGTATTTGGCTGAAAGGATTTTAATTTGTACTTGTATACTTAGGCTGGGAGGGTATTCCCAGTGTCTATAGCTGAAAGACCCTGTAACACATTCCATCTTAAATTTACAAAGATAAATTTTACTGTTTTTCTTTCTTTAATTAAAAGATTTTCTTGTTTAAGAACCTGATTTTTTTTTTTATTCTAGTGTGAGATCCCAGGGGACGGGGTCTGAATTCACCAGGGAATTGGTGGGGAGAAAGGAGGGAAGGGAGAGAGAGAGGTTAATTTTCTCTCTGTGTTAGGATTACTTTCTCCCTCAGGAAGAGTCTGGGAGGGGGAGAGAGAAGGAGGGGGGAAGGTGAATTTTCCTCTCTGTTTTGAGATTCAAGGAGTTTGAATCACAGTGATCTTCCAGGGTAACCCAGGGACGGGAAGCCTGGGAGAGGCAACGGGGGGAAAGGTTTTACTTTCCTTCTGTTAAGATCCAGAGGGTCAGGGTCTTGGGGGTCCCCAGACAAGATTTTGGGGGGATCAGAGTATACCAGGCACTGGAATTCCTGGTTGGTGGCAGCGCTACAGGTTCTAAGTTGGTAATTGAACTTAGAGGAATTCATGCTGAAACCCCATCTTTTGGACGCTAAGGTTCACAGTGGGGAATTATACCATGACAGGGGCTCAGGCCAGTTTTATGTTGTATTGTTGAAAAGGGACACCTAGATATTGAACCCGGCCCTTGTTGCTGCCAACTCCAATGGGCAGAAGGAGTACATACAAAGTGTGACACTAGTTGAGCCTGAAGGTGACAAACTCTCTACAGTTAGGTTTGTGAAGTCTTGGGAGCAGGATCACTGTGTAATAAAACATGCATTTGGTGCTCTACAGAATATAATAAAATAGAGAGATTTTTGCCTTTAAAAGGCTTTTTTTTTCCTGAATATGATTTTCAAAATTAATTTAGAAATCTGTGAAAATAACTGGATCCAGAGGTTATATTTTTAGGAAGTATCCACAAACCAGCATTCGCAACATACTCTCACTAACCACTCAGCTTCAACTTACAGCAACCACTGCTTCAGAATGAACTAACTTGAACACTCCTAACAAAATAGGTAGTAGCCTGGCAATTTTCCTTAACCTCCTTTATTGGCATAATCCTTTACCAGTTGAGCACAATGACACAGAACTAAAATTACATGAGATCTAAAAACATGTGTAAGTATCCACTTAGGCTAATAGTCAGCCAAGCAGATATGCTGGGAGGAACAGTGGTGACAGAAGGAAAAATGATGGTGGAGTTCTCCCGTGAAAATATTTTCTGTATTTTAGAAGGTGTTAGATAAAGTAATTTATGTGATTGTAGCAGGGTGCTTACCCTGCTCCTGACTGGAAGGGCTTAAAAGAGCCCTGGGGAAAGGTTGTGGCTGGGCTATTAAGCTGGGCTGATTGGGAAGTGGCTGCAGCTGGGCCATGCCCCAATCAGGCCATAGCTGGCCTGTGTAAATAGGCTGGGAGCCAGAAGCTCAGAAGTCTCTCTCTAGCTGGGCCTGGTTGCAGGGAGCTGGACACAGGGTACCTGAATGAAGCAGGGTTAGGGAAAGGCAAAGGAGCTGTAGCCTGGAAAGTCCCAGGCTGTGGCCTAGCATTGGGCTAAAGGTATTGGGGGTTGCAGAGGGCAGCCCAGGGGTAGGCCAAGACAGCAGGTCCAAACCCAACCTTGCCAGTAATGAGTAGGCTGATACTGCAGTTTGTCCCAGGGCACAGGGGCTAGATGGAGACTGGGCAGTAGCTATACACTGAGGCAAGGTGGGAATAGTGAGTTGGGGTTCCCTAGGGATGGGAGATCCTAAGAGAAAGGGGTTACTGCCAGAGGGCAGCTTCCCATGTAAAAGGGCACCGGGTCCGGGCAAGGACACGGGGAGCCAGAGGACAGGCGGATCATCGGCCTGTGGAAGGTGCTCTAGAGCTGAATCGAGCTAATTCCTGGAAGACACCAGCAGGAGGTGCTGCAGGGGTGAGTCTGCTCATCTACAGTGTTGTTCTTTGATAATTTTGTAATAATTTGCCAGTTGCAAACTATGTTCTCTTAAAATACCTACATGCAGCCAGAACCCTGGACCACAACTACTCTTTCAATCGCTGCACTAACTCACACAAAACCAAATGGATATTCAGCATGCATGCAGACAAAAGAGCAAAATAAACATATGCCCAATGCATACAAAGAAAGCAGTTCAATACATGCAAAACAGCACCTGTGACCCCCATGGTGGTCGCCCTTGCTATGTGGCCTTGGGGGTGGGGGAGAACTGCAGAAAGGAACCAGCCAGAGACTCCTGGCAGTAGGAGAAGCAGCAGAAGCAGACAAAGGGGCTCTTCAGATATTCAGGGAGCTCTCTACAGTTTTGACTGGACTTTTCCTGCCACATGTGAACCAGTTTCTTATGGTCTTCATAGGTGGATCCTACTTTGGAATAATCCAAGGTGGATAGTTTTTCTCTAATTTTTAAGGGCCAGAAGGAATCATGAGTCCTTAATCTATCATTACATATATCCCTCATAGAAACAGCACAGATAAGCCAATGGAGGACATAAAGCAAGACCCCCTCTGCAGTGAAGCAACTTTATTTTCATTATTGCTCCTTAACACTGTCCTTGTATTGCATTTTTGTATAACCAGTCATAATCTCCAGTCATCACCTATACAGGGAAGATTCGGTCTCAGGTTTACCAATGCAGGGAGTGACTCAAGAAGAATAACTTTTCTTAAGAATTGGTCCACAACATAAAAAAGCTTGAAAATCACTCCTATTCCATTCCTTGAAATAATAGATAGTTCGGACGGTTCCTACATTGGTGGTCATGACAATTGAGTCATGATTTAAGAAATCTCAGTGGTAGCAGTTTGGCATCAACCTACACTGAGTTACAGTTTTTTATAAGCATAGACAGATATGATTATCTGCTCTTCTGCTTTAATGTTTAAAGAAGGGCATGAACCTGCAAAGTGCCAAGCTTCTGGGAGGTCCTGAATAACCTCAACTCCTACTGAAATCAGTGAGATTTGTGGGTGTGCAGTAACCTTGCAAAATCAGGTCCCCAAGCTGCCAGGAATAGCAGGTGGTTATACTGTAGCCACTACTACAGTATCTGAATCAGAAGAACAAAACAAACACACAAAATCTAAACATACACTGGAGAATATTTTCTTGGGTATACTGTGGAAGGTTGATGCTCAGCAGCTTAATCACTCAACATTAGCAAATCAGTTATTATCCTAATGGTGACCCCAAACTGGTCTCCTCCTAATTATACAGTATATTTCTTAAAGATCTGGAACATTGTTATTTTGACCTTTTGTTCTCTTTAAATAAGAGATGCTCTGTTTGTCCTTAGTATTCCTCCGCCTCATGTAGGGGAAGTTTGGCAAGAGGATTTTAATTAAATTAATTGCACTATAATCAATCATTAGACTTGTAATGACATTTACAGGAAGTGTCAAAAACATTAATTTGACCAAAATTACCAATATCCGATTGGTTGCAGTTTAATTAGCATTCTAAAATTATATCTAGGAGGCAAAAAAGGTGCCTGGGCAAACAAAAAAATGTGCTTCACAAATACTAATTCTCTCATTGTAATTTATAATTAAGTGTTAAAGAGCAAACTTAAAATATTAAGCTTTATTTTAAACAGTGAACTCCCTCAGCCTTCTTGGGCCAGAAATCTTTGTCATATAAATGAAGATGGGAAGATTTTAAATGAATATTAAAAAAATGAAGAAAAGTTGCTCTGCAATACAAAAACAGGCAGAATATCAGCTGAAAGTTTCTTATAACTATTAGATATTATGCAAACAACTCCTCTTACTCAGCCCCCCTATAAACAGATAAAAACCCAACAGAAAATATGTATGGTGCAAACATGTAAGATGGGCTGAAAGTTATCATGTGAGAGACTTGCTGGTTAGACTACGTAAATTGAGTTACTCTCTTTTAAAAATTCTCCCACTTGTCCATTTTAGTGTTTTTCTAAAATGACCTCCAGTGAGCACATCTCCCCTTTCTATTATGTTACAGCTGTCCCTGAGACCTACAGTGTTTCTCCCCATCTCAGAGTTAACACGATAAGAAGCAGTGAGATTTTATTTCAAACTTGTGTTTCCTCTTCTATTCTTTATATATAATATAAAACCTTAATAACAAGGGGCTTTCCTGTTGGATTCTATTATCTATTGGCAAACCTAGGTTGTTAGATTTCAGCTTTACAATTTAACTGGCACCTTGGCAAATTCATAAATTGACCCCCTTTCACACTTAACGTTTATATCCTCCCCAGCATAGGAGTCTATCAGTCTGCTAGATTGGGCTACAATTATTAGGAAGTATTGTGACTTACTCTAATAAATAATTCACCTATATTAAAGAAAATAGCTCTATGAACCACACAGACTAGTTAGAGAATCATCAGGGTAGAGACAAGAATAATGTCATTTACAGAAGGGAGACAATGTTGACACAATTGAGCTCTGCCTCAGTAAGGCGAGAATAAGCACTTCAGGAGTAGAGCCACAATTACATGCAGCCTCAAGTGTGTACTCAAGTTGTAGAGGGATATGAGTTTAGCTTTAAGTGTTTTCTTCAGGACATCAAATTACAGCAGTCTATGGTCCATGCTCTGTATAAACCCTGCTAATACACTGTAGGTGAGGAGAACACATTAAACTTTTATCAGGAGACAGGAGCTGTACTTTGAGACACTCTAGATTTGAATACAACTCTCCTGCACATCTGCAGCCATATTAGAAAGAAGTAATCAGAATAGCTTTCAGCCATTCCTCACATGTATGTCATGTTGCTGCAGCGGTTTTGTTTTATTTAGGATTATCAGTAATAAAGTGCTCATTACATAAGCTCTTGATATCCTAATACATAACTAAAATTCCACTACCATAATAATGATCATCCAACAGCATTAAGTATCCATGTGTAGGTAATGTGTTAATTCAGCTACTCAGCAGATATAACTAATCTCATACAGGTAACAAATGAACTCAGGTAGCCAGCAAATCATAGCAACAGAAAAATCCCTATCTCACACACCTTCCCTTCTCTGTTACTAGGAACATACCCTCAACCTTTCCTCCAAACCTTATCAAATACATAGCTTTTGCAACTTATGCAGAAGACTAATCAATATGTGCTGTTTAGAACCAAGGAAATGAGGATCTGCCTGGGCTCTCACAGATAATGTCCTAGTTGAAAGTACTTTGGAGGACAGGATTAGAATTCAAAATAATCTTGACAAATGGGAGAACTGGCCAAAAATCAACTAGAGGAAATTTAATAAAGACAAGTGCAAAACACTTCACTTATAAAGGAAAAATCAAACATGCAACTACAAAATGGGGAATACTTGGCTTGGTGTTAGTAATGCTGAAAAGGATCTGAGGGTTATAGTGGATCAAAAATTGAATATGAAACAATAATGTTATGCAGTTCTGACAAAAGCTAATATTCTGGGATGTGATAACAAGAATGTTCTATGTAAGACATGGGAGGTAACTGTCCCATTCTACTTGTCACTGGTGAGGCCACAGTTGGAGTACTGTGCCCAGTTCTGGGCACCAAACTTTAGGAAAAATGAAGATGAGTGATCACTTGTTACCAAGTACGATCATCTTCCATGGGAATTATGGGTCCTCAGGTGGCTAATAAGGCCAATCCTTGAACCACAAGTTCTATTACAATGAGGGCAAATGTTTTCAGGCTCAGCAGGAAACTGTTCACCCTGACTAGAAACCAGTCTTTCCTTCCTCCTACGCCTCATGTCCTCTTCAGCTTGTTGGCGAGCAAGTTCAAAATGCAGGGGACCATCACATAGGATTTCACTCCATTTTAAGTGATCCTGGACAAGTGTCTCCAAGAGTCAATGTCAGTATTACATTTTTTTAGGTTGCCGTTCAGCAAGTCCTTATAACGCTTCCATTGTCCACTCACGTTACAGTGCCCTTCTTTCAGCTAAGAAAACAGGACCTGTTGTGGGAGGTGATGGTCTGGCATCCGGACAACATGGCCAGTTCAGCGGAATTGCTGACGGATGATCTTTGCCTCAATACTGGTGATCTTTGCCTTTTCCAGAACACTAATATTGATGTGCCTATCTTCCCACTTGATCTTCAGAATCTTACGAAGGCAGTGTTGATGGTGCCTCTCAAGGACTTTCAAGTGTCGTCTACATATTGTCCAATTTCGGACCCATACAACAATGTTGGGAGAAGAATATAGACAAATTAAATTAAAGAAAGTCCAGAGGAGAACCACAAAAATGATAAAAGGTTTAGACAACCTGGCTTATGAGGAAAGCTTAAAAAAAAACTGGACATGCTTAGTCTTGAGAACAGAAGACTAAAAGGGGACCTTATAAGAACTGTTTTTTATAATATCCCTTAATCCCAATCATTCTCCAAGTCCACTGCAGGTTGAACAAGAAATAACAGGCTTAATCTGCAACAAGGGAGATTTAGGTTGGGTATTAGGAAAAACTTTAAGGGTAATTAAATACTGGAATAGATTTCCAAGGGAGGTTGTGAATTTCCCCTTCATTGGTGATTAAGAACAAGTTGGGAAAACACACACCTGTTAGGGATGGTCTAGGGTTACTTGGTCCTGCGTTAGCACAGGAGCCTGGACTTCATGACTTCTTCAGGTCCCCTCCAATCCTACATATCTGTGATTCTCTGATCCTATAATGAAAATTCACTGATGGCAGCTGTGGCATAAATGTAACTTACACCCACTTTAAGACCCACTATGCCAGAGCAGGTAAAGGCAAATCAGGTCAACCGTGTTTTCTGTACATCAGCACTTATTCAATGTAATAGACTTTCCAATATCAGTGTAAGCTCAGTTCAAGCACTACATAATGATGAATCTTTATGAAAGTAAATATATACTTAGCATCACCAGAAAGGTCGGTAGGAGACATATTTTTTCCTTGATTTCAAAGAAGTGTCAAAAAATTGAATTACAATTTGTTAAAAGAGCACTTCAGACAAAGTAAATAAGAAGGTGCCTGAGGGCTGGGCATGATGATGGATAAACATTATATATGATAGTTTTTAGAGTTGCAAAACACTTAGAACATTGACATTTCAAAGCAAGAAGGCAAGTAAGAATGGAAAGGCTGAATTTAGATGAGCAAAATGTAGTGCACTCTATCCTTTTGAAAAGTTTCAATAGCCTATGGAAGATAGTTTTTATAATAATTTAAGAAGTTGGCAGTTTTAACAAAAAAAATAAAACTGAGATACATTCTCCTTGACTAGTTATTTTATAAGACATGTTCTGAATGAGTGATAGAATTCAGTGTATTTTACATGTAGCTTAAAAAAAATTTGAATTGTAAGGTCTTTGGGGAAGGGACTGTCTGTCCTGTGTTTCTACAGCACTTAGCATAATGAGGTTCTAGGGCTTCTAAGTGGTATGGTAATACAAATAATAAATATACTATATCTTTTAGTCAATTGCATAGCCTGTTCTTGTGGGGACAAAAATCATATATGATCATGTAATTAAAAACTGTAGCATGTGCTACCTTAAGGGCTGGATGAAAATTGTTCAGGCTACCTTAATTCAGGTAATTCTTAACTTGCTAGTGCTTGATTTTGCAACCTTAATGTTTTTAATGTAGTTTTTAATGAAATTATTTATATAGTGCCACTGTGATAAATGGCACTTAAATATCTAGAATACATATTTATGCCATGCCCAGCATTGAATTAAATGACTTTTTACAAGTTATTGAAAGCCAGGCAACTGCCAGTGAACTCTCCCACTTTCCATAAGTATATCTTTAAAGAGTGATTTTTATTTTTTAAATTATCCTCTTTTATCAACTAGTATTTTAGCTAGTATTTCTGGGGGCTGCTGTGGAAAAGCTATAGTGTCATACATTTCAGATTCAAAGTGGTGAGCATCTAAAGGAAATTACAGTGACTATGAGTAAGTGTTCCGTGGTTGTGGGCGATATGTTGAGAAAACTACACTGCTGTATAACTCAGCTTGCTTAAACCCAAGTTTAGCTTTGCAGAACTCTGTAGTTAAGGCAGAGGTGTGAGTCCTCATACCGTGTCTCTTCATCGAAAGAAAATAAGACCCAGCACAGTGCTATTCTGTTCATTCTATAGGTCCCTAAGACTTAACAACATATCCTTTCATAAACTATGTAGTATGTAGAAATAGGGTAGTATTCTGTTAAATAATGTGTGAGCCCTTCAGTGGTACTCAATGTTTTATGGTTTGGAATCCACCAGAAACTAGCTAGGGCAGCAGTGTTTAGCTAGACCTTGCATCTTGGTGTATAGTTAGTAAACATGGTTATTTGGAACCCAACTGTGCCCATGTCCTTTTGTCATATTAATGTTTTGTAAAGAGAAAGAGACAATCACAAACACCATGGAGAGCTTTCATTAAATAATCATGAATATCAGGGATGGGACAAGTCTATTTCTGAGTAATAGATACTATGTACTAAATTCCTCCCCCTCAATTGGGTAATAAGTAGGAATCCAGAAAACCAGTGATGTTAGTTTCCCATTAACTAACATTAGCTTGTGTTTCTTGATAGCTCCTTTTCCTTCCCCGCTCCCAGTTACTGCCATGCCTTACCTATCTCATTCTCCAATACTCACTTGCAACCAAAATTACTTCCTAATAGAACAATCAGGCTAGACTAGTCTAAAAAACTAGTCTATCTGTTAGCAAATTGTGCTTGTATTAGTATTAGCACTACAGTGCTGGAGTCTAAAGTGCATATAACTGTAAATATATCTTGATTAGCTTAAGACATTGCAAGGCTGTGACAGTTCTATTATTCCTTTTGTCCCCTTTAACTTAATAGAAGTTCTAGATTTTAAGGCCAGAAGGGACCAGTATGATCCTCTAGACTGATTCCCTGCATAACACAGCTCATGGAATCTCACCCCAAAAATTTCTTCATCAGCATGTAATTTCAGTTTGCTCTATAGCATGTCTTTAGAATGATATCTAGTCTTGATTTAAGGATTGTAAGTGACTGAGTATCCAAATCGCTAAGTAAGTTGTTCCAATAGTTAATTACTCACACTGTTAACGATGTGTACCTTATTTCAAGTTGAAATTTAGATGCAAGTGAAATAATTATTAAAAAGTGGAGAAGACTTGTAGGAGGGAACTAAAGGGTAACAATCTAATGGCAGTATAAGACCTTTCTCATTAGGCAACCGACATTTGAATTTCCCATCCTACTGGGTTGGCAAAGAGCAGGAAATACTGCCTGCCTATCTACCTATAGTGACTTCCATCAGCTTATCTAGAATCTAGTCCCCTAAATGTAACTTAATCTTTTTAACCACATCTTAGCTGGGAGATAGATGGAAAATGGATCAATTTTTTATTGGCTTTTAAAACAGAAAAGTGGGGGAAGAGGGGAAGAATCCAGAGAAATCCAAAATACTTTTGGTGAAATCCTGTCCGCATTCAGTTCAATGGCAAACTCACATTGACTTCAGTGGGGCAGAATTTCCCTCTGATAATTTGAATCACCCATGTGGTAAACCCTGTTATTTTTATAGAGCACTGCAGTTTATGGCATCTGTAGGGCCTATGTTAGCAAGTACCACAATGTCTGTGGTGGTGTCCCCCACCCCCAAATCACCTATTTTATATAAATCCCAATACCACAAACTATAATAGGAGGATATTTAGACCTTCTCCCTTTATCTTTTGCATAACTCAGGGGTGCTGGAACAATTTGTATACAGTAGTGGGAGTGCTGAGAGCCACTGAAATAAACTGTAAACCCTGTATATGATGGAAACCACTTCAAGCCCTGGGGTGCAGCAGCACCCCTACTTCCAGCACCTATGGCATAACTTGGAATCTGAGAGGCAGAAGCAGTATTATTTGTATATATGATTACCTTTCAGGAACCAAAAAAGTTATTTTGGAAACTAAGATACAAAACCTGGATCTAAATGATTTTGTAATCTCAGCTCAGATTAAAATGGGTATGAATATAATAGCTACTTTAAGTACCATGTGTTTATACTTGGATTTTGAGACTAGCATGCAGTGATAAACAAACATGAATGAACATAGTAAACTGAGCCTTAGGGTTTTCATAATTCTTATTATCATGCTTCTTAAAGGGACGGATGATGTCTTCAAGGCACAGGATCATAGTGGTACTGCTAAACTGTGCTAGCCCAAGAGGAATGCCAGGAGGGACTGTGCTTCAGGTAAAGCAGGAGTAGTGTGCTCGTTGCAGCAGATCACTCAGCATGTTCCTTTCTCTGTGTCTGGGCAGCTCTGCTAGCTGATGTTACTTCAATAAAAATAGTCTTTTTGACAAAGTAATTCCGTGAATAAATTTTCAGAACCAGAATCTCATTAGTGCCAATTCACTAAGAGTTAACAACACTTCAGCCTAGGGAATGTAGACTAATAGCTCAACAGTTGTTGATGGAATGATACAATAGAACTTCTGCCAACAGGGATAATCCTGGGTTTTATAAATTATTGATATTTCTTTAGGAAGAACAGCAGTAGAGCTTTCATATTGTTGACAATAAGAGTTGAGGACTGTAATGCATTATTTTTTTTAAAAAATAAACATCTCAGGGTGAGCATATCATTCAATCAATCAGCTAAACATTTGTCCACTGTCCCTATCAGTTTGACATGGCAGGAATATTGTCCTACACAACGTCAATATCAGAGGGATTTAGGGGTTCTCAACCTTCTTAGACCAGGTGAGCAGCACTGCCATGGATTTAGAGGGGGATATTTATGAAAAATCAAGTGAGAACTGTCAAAAGGCCCATTCTGGCCTCCTACAGGTTGCTGGCAAACATAAAACTTTTAAACATTGTCCGAAACAGCTAATGCAGTCCTCATCAAGCAGTTGAAAAGACAGAATATTGATATCTGCACTTTAGTGAAGTGTACAGGCAAAGAAGTTGTGAAAAGAAAGTTGACTATTTTTTGTTCTCACACCACCTGACGATTTGATCCAGCATGGGGTAACCATTGTATTTTCATCCAAAGACCAATGGCCATTGCAGGTTTGACAGGTGATTGAGTGATTTATCAGCATCGGGTTGTATGCCGGCTGTGGCCCTCTTACCATCATTTCCTCAGGTCAACAATGTGGCTGAAGATAATTTTTACCAGCAGCTGCAGTCAACCTTTAGTGAAACTCTGAGATGTTGTCATGATCCTTGGTGACTTTAATGCTCAGGAAGGAAAGGCTAACGAGACCTTGGCAAATATGCGTGGCGGGGGGGGAAATGCTAGGGTCAGAAGAACAGGAATAGGCAGTTATTGCTATAATTTGAAACTGCCAGTGACCTAATGATCACTGACCAACTCATTTGTCACCCAAAGATTCACAAGTAGACCTGGTACAACCATTGGCTCTTGTTATAACCAGACTATCAGTTGGCTTTCTGTTCTGAACTGCTCAGCATCACTGAAATATTAGAGATGGCGGTTTTACTCCTATCATTTGATCGGGAATGGTCATGTTTCAAGTCATCATTGCTGATTGCTGCCAGTTCAGTGCTGGGGCCTCAGCCCTTCAACTGTCATCCATGAATCAGTGACGAGTCACTCCCTGCAGTTGCAGCTAATAAAAAAGAGAGGATACAATCTGAGTCTTCAAAAGACACATTTGTTGAGAGTGAAGGCAAAGTCTGAATAGGTTTGGCTTTGGAATGTCAACAAATCATTGTATAAGAAAGACAAAGAATCATGGTGGGTGACTCAGGTAGCCAGTTTAGAAAAAGGCTGCTTCTGAACATCATTTCCTCAGCCTCTGTTCAACTTTGTGGTGTTAACAGGGAAAGGTGTCACCAGCTTGTTCAGTAAAGAATCGGGATAACAACATCATCCAGAATCCATGGGATCAGTTGAATCAATGATAATCATTTCAAGATCCTCCTCAGTTTTCCTTTGCCTACAGTTCCATTTGAAGAGGGGAAGGAAGTTCCAGTAGACTCATCTTCCTTCATCCAAGAAGAGGTCTGGATCACAGTCTTTAAGCTGAAGTCTGTGAAGGCACCAGGGTTTTGTAACATTACTCCTGAGATGCTGTGGACTGGTGAGTATTTCTGTACCACGTCTGCACAGTTTTCCTGACCATCTAGTGTATTAATACCATTCCTGATGACTGAAAGAAGGGGGATTATTATTCTTCTCTTCAAAAAAAAAAAAAGTGCTAAGGCTGAATGAAGCAACTACTGAGGTGTTATATTATGGCAGGGCCCCCCATGTTAATGTCTCAAATCAACAGTCCACTTTGTGGCAAAGGCCAGGATACTCAGTGTGATTTTAGATCTGGTCATTCCATTGTTGATGAGAGAGATTTTTGAGAAGATGGCTGAATTTAGTAGCCCATGTGTATCTCATGTACAGTCTTTCATTAGGGCTTTGATTCCGTTCATCAAGCAAGTTTGTGGGATCTGATGAGGAGTCCCTGGGAAGACAGTGTCATTGATAGATGAGCTCCATAATAGGAATGGAAAGCTGTTTGAGTCAATGGCAGATCCCCAGCATGGTGTCCTGTCTGCATGGGAATTTGGCAACATGTCTGTCTTTGTTCAATATTAGTGTTGATGAATAAGCTTGAGGAAGTAGCTGTCCATGCCATTAAGTTGAACACTGTTCTGCTTTGAGATATCGAATACGACAATGACATTCTCTTGTTGGCTCAGTTTGGTGAATCACTGCAGCTGATGGCCATTCCAATTGGGCAGCATGCAGCACATATTGGTCTGGTTATTCATTCCAATAAAAATAAGTCCCCAGCCATGACCATTAAACAGCATCCATCTCTAGATTATAGCCAGCTCAGTATTAACCTGTCCAGATGGGACATCCAGCAGATGGCAACTGGCAAATATTTGGGCAGTATCCTAGAAAGTGCTGGAGGATGCTCGAAAGATGTAAACACTCATATAGCAGCAACTACTACCATATTTCAGTCCCTATAGCAGCCTCAGAGAGAGTCCTGTGACATCAACCTTGCTATGAAGATGTGGGTTCTACAGAGCTCTATCATCTCTATTGTACAGAAGTGAAATATGGGCACTAAGGAAGTCTGAAGGACACCAGATTGATGTTTTCAATTCTTGTCTTCATTAGCTGTTCCATATCAAGTGGCAGGAGAATATCAGAAAAAAGGATATTCGAAGCTGATCGAAGTGCTTCCATCCCCACCTTTTGGTGTTTGATAAGTTTTTTGGTATGGATGTATTATTGGAACAGATGGCCAATGAATTCTGAAGTGTGTGTACCAAAGAATGCTTCTACATGGCTGGTAAACAGGTGGGTGCCAAGAGCGTCTGTGGCGCAATAAGATTGTCAATGACAAGTGACCATACAGCCAGACCAACTTAAACACCAAGCTAGAGATTGACCCAGATGGTGCTTGATCCACAAGGAGGCCATGTCCTTTTGGGATTTGCCATGATGATAATGATGTCACTCAGCAGCAGCCTGAAAGAGAAAAATGAAGAATATTGGTACCTGGATCTGTGGATGGATACTCTTCAGTTTTAAAATTAATTTGATCCTAAAAGCTCCACATATTTTTCTGTTTACATTTTGAAATTTCAAAGTGTAAGAAAACCCTTCACTGCATATAAACTGCCAGGTGAATTGAAATGTAATGATTGGAATACAACTAATGTTTAATTGCTTTTAGACCTCATGCAGATCACTAATAAGTGAAACTGGGGCAAATTCTGCCCTTTGAAAAATAGTCAAGGTCTATTACTATGAGTAAGGAAATTCCAACTCACAGCAGAACCATTCTCCCTACTCTGGATTCTGGACATGATAAATATCAGGGTATTCATGTTAGCCAGTACAGTGCAAACAGATGTTAATGCCTTTTTCATATGGACCCAAATCTTGAGAGATGCTGGACACTCAAATCTTATTGAGTTCTTTGGTTAATGAAGTTAATGGGAAATGTGGGTACTTAGCATATCTCAGGATTTGGACCATGATGCATTTTCACTAACCATCAGGCCTAGATCTGAGTCTGGTTATCGATTTACTATTCCACTGGCACTGGCTTGGTTGGCTGTCTGTGTTCAGAAGATGACACATAGTACTGCATTCATTACGATTGATAACCCCGATAAAATCCAAACAGCAGTCTGAAATGAGGCTGAGGTAAGGAGATAGGAAGATGAGTCACTGCATATTCTGTCTTATTTGTATGACCTATTCCCCATCAACAAGCAGGTTACCTGTACTACTGTGAGCTAACCCACAATTGTTTGAATTGTTATGAAAGTTGGCTGCTGCTCCCAACCATGTAGTCTAAGATATAGTGCAAGTTAATTTCTGCAAAAATACACCAACCTCCTTTTCCTCTTACTGTCATATTAATAACTCCTGGATGAGCAGAGGCAGTGAGAGGTGCAAGACTGAAGAACAATCCTGCATTTTCCTTGATTTCTGAGCCTGCTTGAACACCTGCTCTGGAGTGCAATTATCCTGCTCACCTACTCTAACACTGCTTAATGATCAGTCCTATCATTTGTAACAACAGCAATATAAAGGCCTCATGCAGAGACTGCAAATGAATGTCAATTGTGTTTTAATGTTGATCTGAGAATTAGAAGAAATGTTTGTTTAAAAATTAAACCTTGTACTTGAATATTAAAAATAAATAAAGGCTTTTCCTTCAGAAGTCTCACTAACAAGATGATCTCTCATATTCCCAAAAAATAAATGGGAAGATGATGGATATTTTCACCTGCTAGTGCTGGCAAAGGAAATTTGACACAAGAATCAGCTGGGTTTTCTTCTTTGACACTGTCCTAAGTCAGTAATAATACCACAGGAGCCTTTCCATGTACAGGCAGTACAATAGGGGCCCAATCTCAATCAGGGCCTTTGTGCTGGAGTTTCACTGTTGTGAAATGGGTGCAAAAGGAGAACTGGGCCCTAAATCCAAGCCAATTTTATACCACCTATCAAGTATCAGAGGGTAGCCGTGTTAGTCTGGATCTGTAAAAGCAGCAAAGAATCCTGTGGCACCTTATAGACTAACAGACGTTTTGGAGCATGAGCTTTCGTGGGTGAATACCCACTTCCTCAGATGCATGGGATGCCATGCATCTGAGGAAGTGGGTATTCACCCACGAAAGCTCATGCTTCAAAACGTCTGTTAGTCTATAAGGTGCCACAGGATTCTTTGCTGCTTATACCACCTAAAAATTCAGTGATTTATTTTCTTTAGATGATTTTATTTTCCCCTGTCAGAATTAGCTTCCAATGCAGTGAGTTCATTAATGAAATGGCATCTTTCTACATCTAGCTTTGATTTGTTACTGCTTTTGGGTTGTTGCTGTTTTTAAGTAAAGAGCATTAACAGCCATAATTTACGCCTCAAAAGCGAAAACAAACAATAAAAGATAGTTATGTATCTCTGCTGGTCCTCGTAATGTGTATTTCAAGTCCCATCAATTCAGTGCCTTCAGCAAAACTAATTTGATAGACGGTCAGAGATTCCTATCTTAAATGTCATCAACATACATAGGAGACTTCTGCAGCATCTGGACTCTGTGTTGATATCGTGGTAGGGCACTATGTCACTGCACAGTACCATCTGTTTAAAAGTGAAGGGGAACTTTGGAGCATTCCTGAGGTTCCTGCCATGAAAGCACTGAATAAGAACTCATTAGCCTGTAGCAGTTTCTGTTGTAATCACACTATATTCATGCAGAGAAAATTGCCTGCTGAACAGTAAGTTTTTGACACTGTTTAACACTGGACAGAGGCTTCCTGCAGCTTACACCAGCAACAGGGAAATCTTCAATTATTTTTACTATGGGAGAATTTATTGAATGCATCTTACTAACTGACCATAAGGCACTATCTAATGCAAGTTAGCACTTCAAAGAAACAACCTGAATTTGAGAACCTCTTTTCTTTTTCAACAAATGAAGTGATAGCCTAAAATTATATTATGGCATTGCAGATTACTGTTAGATCTGGTCAAAATTTTTCACATTTTTTCATAAAAAGCTACATTTCAAAAATAGATTTTTCACAAACTTTTATTTATATTTTTTAATTTCTGTGAAATGTTCCCCAACCTAAAATTTTGTCCAAGTTTTTTATCCCCAAAACTGGTTTTCAGGTAGAAACCATGTTGTTTGGTAAATGGAAAAGTGTTTTAAATGACTTTTTTGATAAAATATCAATAAATGTGGGTTGATTTCAAACCCTGCAAACCAATATCTCTCTTAAACCCAATCATTATACCTGATTATGTAGGCAGAACCAGAGTTTGCATAAATATTCACTATGACAAAAATGGATAGGATTCACTAATCTACCAGAGGTAAGCATGAATAAGAACCTCAAATGGTCAAATATACCCTGGGGTGCAACCAATTTACTTTAATGACCTTGGGGTTTGATTCCTTTTGACATGTGGTGTATGTGTTAAGGAGGGGAACAGCTATACTGAAATATGGCTTGCCCTAAGGAAATCTTGGTTTATAGTGTTTTCTTCAGTAGTCATGATCAACCAACAAATATTTGGAATGTTTCATGATGTGTGAAATATTTCACACTGAATATGCAAAATTAATTGCTATAGTTAAACTTGATTCAATAACCCTAACCTGTGACATGGTTTAGCAGACAGGAAGGCCCATGTGTTTTCTTCACTGAGGATCACAGTTGTTACCTAAGCCAAGTTATAAAAAGGGCTCTGCTGTACCAAGCAGCACAAAACATGATGAGGATATACTGGAAATTCTGATTACTGGCACATATTCCTTCTATACCTCGGAACCTGTCCATATTTTAATGTCACAGTCAGATACACTTTAATAGGTACTATTGTTTGTGGAGAATTTTGAAATAATAGTTAAGGAGGAAAACTTGCTGCTTACCTTTTGTAGTTTACTCTTATTAACAAAACAAAACAATCCTATCCTTATTCAAGTCAAAGGGAGTTTTACCTTTGTCACCTACAGTGAATTAACTATAATGAAGTTTTCCTTCAATTGAGCTTCTGGGATAAAGTAGAACACATAAATATGGACACATTTTAAAAACATCTGAGAATGGGCTGAGTTCAGTGTTCCATCCTCAAAGAAGCAAACAGATCGTGAGTTCCAACATGCATCCCTTTCCTATGGCTTTATTAGCAATTTGAAAACAACATGCAGCATAAAGTTCAGCCTAAACTTCTCCTGTGTACTTGATTGGCTTAGAGTACCTCCACCCATCTCTGGGTCTCAGAGCATAAGCTGATGAGGCTTGGAAAGCTTACCTAGTGGGTGGAGCAGGAACTTGCCTGGTGGTTGTGGCAGCAGAATAGAGTAATGGTGAGAATAGATGCAGGAGTCAGGTTGAGGAGCCAAACCAAAAGGTCAGAACCAGAGTCAGGATCAGGAATACCAAGCTGAGGGGTAAGCCGAAGGCAGAGTTGGGAAGCAAAGTCAAAGGTAAGTGTCTGAGTTAGAATCAGGGCAAGGGCTAGACTGAAGTGGGTAAGAGTCAAGGTTGGAGCAAAGACTGGAAGCAAGCTGGAGCAGGAAGCAGAAGAGATAGGAGGGCAAGTGTAGTTGCGGCAGTAGTACATGTTGAGCAACCACTGTGCTGCTGCAACTGCAAGGTTAAAGTCCGGATCTCACCATTGGCCCCTGCACCAGAAGCACCTCCAGGCTGTGCCCTCCACAGTACCTAAGCTACCTGCACGAACTGCAGCCAGTCCATCTCTGAACTGTACCTAGAAAACAACAGTATGCACTCATGCTCCATATACTTCATTTCTTCACCTTTGTGCCTGCTCAGTTCCTGAAACCCAACAGGAACAGGTGGCAGGAACTCCACCTGTGGAGGGCAAGAAGCCCTGGTAGGCCAGTCTGGATTTCATACTGGTCCACTGGACCAATGGGGATATTAGTTGGTGGCTCCATCACACAGCCACAAGCAGGGGCACGTACATGGGTGATTCACCACCTCCCCTGACACCTGTCCCTTCTGCAGTGAGAGAGAGACCCTGGCACACATTTACACTGAGTGTGCCAGATTGCAGTCCCTTTTCCAGCTCCTTCAGAATCTTCTCCTGAGGTTCTGGTTGCTCTGTTCCCCACACCTCTTGATTTTTTAAAACACCCCATCCATGGCCCCTCCAAAGTCACTACACTTCCTTGTCAATCTCTTCCTGACATTGGCCAAAGTGGCCGTCCACCATACCAGGAGGAGGAAGCTGTATGGGGAAGTGCTCTGCAACTGTGGGGCCTATTTCCACTCCTCCCTGAAGTCAGATCTCTTGACTTTCTCAGCTGGCTCCCTGGATGCCTTCAAGGAGCAATGGGCACTGTCCAGGTATCTCTGGTAGGCGTCCCCCTCTAGCTCCCTGATTTTGACCCTTTGACCCTCACGCCTGTCCCTGTTTCTCATTTATTCTCCCTAGTCTTAACTTGAACTATGGGTTCTGTGGTTTCTCCCCTTTGGCTGGGTGAGGGGCTTTCAGATGTAGATGGGCATGTTCCCGCCTGCCTGCCTCTGGGAACTTAATAGGTACAAGGCTCAAGTAGCAGGTTGTTAGTCCCCCGCCCAGCAGATGAAGTCTGAAGCAAGTTGGAGATCTCCAGTCATCTTGGACTTTCCCTGCCACTGGGCCCCAGATCTCCAGTTTGTCATGATAGTGTGGTTGCTGTAGGCACACCCGCTTCCCCACATTGAAATAAATCATGCTCAGGCTTCTACCATGGGAAATAACATCTTTCCAACATTCCAAGCACTGCAGCGACATGCTAGTGGTGAAGTGAATCTGGCAGCCCCTAGCCACAAATCTGCACTTAGACAGTGGTAGTTAGATGATCGTCTGGCATCTGAGACAGGTGAAATTCGGCAGCTACTATCGTGACTGAGCAGTCCTCTTTAGGATCCCCTCTGCTCACCTCGCATGGGGAGAAGGCTAGAAAAGGTGCTCTAAACCTAGGTTGTTTCATACACTCCTGGCTGGATTACCACACCCAGTGGAATCACTCTGCCTGTGATTGAAACTATAAAGAGAAAGTGACTTTTGCTACATGGAATGTTCACCCCCTGATGGATAACAAAGATGATGTATGACCGGAACAAAGAACTGCTAACGTCACCAGGGAGCTTGCAAAATATAATATCGATGTCGCTGCCCAGAGTGAAACAAGGTGCCCAGATGAAGGTCAACTGAGAGAAGAAGGTAGAGACTATGCCTTTTTCTGGAAGGGAAAATCTGCAGAGAACAAGTGCATTTGTGGTGTCAGTTTTGCAATTAAGAATAAGTTTGCCAGTTATCTTACAGAATTTCCTGTAGGAATCAATGAACATCTTATGACTCTTTGTCTTGAGCTCAGCAGCAACCTGTCCGCTGCTGTCATCAGGATGTTATGCCCCAATGCTTGATTCAACAAGGATATCAAGGAACAACTCTATACAGATCTTGACAGAGTCCTGACCAACATTCCCAAGGAGGACAAGATCATTCTCCTCTGAGATTTTAATGCTAGAGTCAGGTCGGAGTCCGATCTGGAATGGCACTATCAGAAAAGGAGTAAGAAAGGCTCACTCCAATGGCATCCTTCTGCTGAGCAAATGCCTGGTCATCATGAACACCCTCTTTGGACAAAAGTATAAGACCACCTAGAGACACCGTCGCTTCAGACATTGGTTGTTATTAAAGCTAGAGATCAGAAGGATATCTGTATGATGAGGGTCATGCATTAAACTGATAACTGTTGGACAGTCAAAATCAATAAGAAAGAAATTCAACATCAAGTCCCTTGAAGATACAGTGACATGGGAGAAATTTCAACAGTATCTCCAAGAGAAATTTGCCACTATTCCTACAGCAGCAGCAGCAGCTGATGAAGAAGAAGAAGAAGAAGAAGAAGAAGAAAATTTCTGGAAGGGATTAAAGACTGCTATTCTCTTGGCATTTGTGAAGTCCATTGGCTATGTCACGCACCATCATCAAGATTGGTGTGATGAGAACGATGCTGAGATTCAGGGCTTGCTCGACCAGAAAATAAAAGCTCATCAGATGTGGCAAAATGACATATCACACCAGCAGAAGAAGGAGTCATACAAGCAATTCAAGGTTGAAGACCAAAAGAAAATCTGTGACATCAAAAATAAGTGGTGGTGAGAAAAAGCCATGGAGATTGAGCTTTATGCTGATAAACATGACATGAGGAGGACGGGGTTTTTTTTCCAGACAATAAGGGCCATTTACAGTCCATGCTCCCATGGACCCACTATTCCGAGCCCAAGACTAGTCAACATATTTTAAGGACAGCGAAGCCATCAAAGCTGGCTAGAAGGAACATTTTGAATTATTCCTGAACCATGAGTCAACTGTATCTGATGTCACTACTGAATCTGTACCTCAAAGACACAAGCAAATATCATCCTGACCACTCCTCCCCACCCTCAAAAGAGTAACATGAGCTATTATGCAAACTAAGAAAAATGAGGCAACCGGGCAAGATGGCATACCAGCTGAAGTCTACAAGTTTGGAGGTGAAGATCTGGCAAGGGGGCGCCACAAACTTTTTCTTCATATCTGGTATAATGAGAAGATTCCAGAAGACTTGAGAAATGCTAACAATATTTACAACCTTTAAGAAAGGAGATAAGTCAGAGCATAGAAACTATTGAGGCATCGCATTGCTATTTACAGCAGGGAAAATTCTTGCCTGTATCATCTTAAATGAGTACTTCCCCTTACTGAGGAAATATTGACGGAATCTCAGGGTGGTTTTATACCATCCCGTGGGACACCAACATGATCTTCTTTGCCTGCCAAATCCAGGACTCTCTGGAGCAAACTCAGGACCTTCATTGATTTCACAAAAGCCTTTGACTCTGTCAATCACAAAGCCCTGTGGAAGGTGCTGGCCAGATTTGGCTGCCCTTCAAAATTTATTAGGGTCCGAAGGCTTCTCCATGGTGAGATGACTGCCACAGTTCTTTCTAATGACCTTGAGACAGAACCTTTCATCATCAAAACTGGGGTCAAGCAAGGATGCATTATTGCCCCAACGCTGTCCTCCATCTATTTAGCAGTCATTTTGGTCCTTGTTAAAGATCATCTCCCCAATGGAGTTGACATTCAATACAGAATGGATGGGTGGCACTTTAATCTTCGACTTTTCCGCTTGAAGTCTAAAGTCTTCAGGGCATCCATTACTGATCATTATGCTGATGACTTGCGCACACTGCGAATGACCTTCAGTCCATACGGGATTTTTGTGCACAAGCTTACCTAAGCCTAGGACTCCCACTCAATATAGAGAAGACTAAAGTGCTCTATCAACCTGCTTCAGGCCTTGCACATGACCCACCACAAATCACCATCAAGGATCAGACTTTGGAGAGAGTTGAGCACTTTTGCTACCTCAGTAGTCAACTTTCTCAAAACACACAGATCTAGCAAAGGATCCAATGTGAAAGTGCTTTGGGAAATTGCTCCTACACATTTTCATGGACCGTGGCCTATGGCTGGACACCAAGATCCAGGTCTAGAAGACACTTGTTTTTCTTACACTACTTTATGTATGTGAAACCTAGGTGACCTATTGACAGCATCTCAAGAGTCTGGAGAAGTATCATCAGCAATGCCTCCAGAAGATCCTTTGCGTCAAGTGGCAAGATTGGTTTCAGTGAGGATGCTGGCATTAGTTCAGCAATGTCACCAGCATTGAAGCAATGATCCTTATGCCTCAACTTCCCTGGTCTGGACATTGTGTGCAGATGCCAGAGCCTTGTCTCCCAAAACTAGTCCTCTATTCTCAGCTCACCCATGGTAAGAGATCCTGTGGTAACCAGAAGAAATGCTACAAAGACACACTGAAAGTGTATCTTAAGAAAACTGTGTGGTCATCACAAGCTGGGAGGAGCAAGCCACCAATCAACCCCAATGGTGCCATATCCTCCATCAGGCAGTGGTCTGTTTTGAGAAGAAGCACCTGGCCGTTGAAGCTGAAAAGAGAGAGAGAGAGAGAGAGAGAGAGAGAGAAGGAAGGAAAAAGAAATAACTTTTTCCCAGCAGATAGCTGGCCTGCCATGAAATGTCTGTATCTACTGTGGGCAGATTTGCAGTTCTAAGATCAGACTCCCAAGTCATTTCAGGACCCATATGTAAATTTGTGGTAGATATCATCCTCAAATTGAGGGATTGACAATGAATGAATGGTTGGGCCCAGCTAAGCTTGCTGGGTTACCTAGTGACAAGGCTGGGAGCCAGCTGTGTTCTGACACATAACCTTGAAGAATTTTTTTGGCCAAAGCTATTTTTGGCAAAAAAAAAAAGCAGATTTGATGAGACTTAAGTACTTCACAAATTCCTGTGAGTTTCACCCAACTGATCTAGTAGGACCAAGGGGGAAGTTGAAATGTTTGTTATAACATTTTCAAAATAGAAGGGTTTTTTTCCAGTCCAAAATAACTTTGCTTTTTGCAAAGTTCCTTCAATTTTATTTAAAAATGCAAATGTTTAAAAATGCTTAAAATCAAAACAATGAATGACTTTCCAATTCACTGATTTTTTTTCTTAATTGTAACCCTCAACTGCTTTTTTCCAATTTTTTGCCAGTGAACCAAAAAAATCTGTTGTTCATACATCTCTAGTCACAGATACCTAGAGTGAGAATGTGTCTTCTGTTTCTAAGAGATGGCACAGAACTTATAGCCTAAAAGAAGTGTAGGGGCTGAGGTGATTTTAAGCCACCTTTGTGCTTTCCCAACCCTGGGCTGCTCTGGAGGTTGAAGAAGCCATAAGCATATATTGGACAATCCTAGAGGCCCATATAAATTTACAGCAACCTGTAAACCTCCCTGGGTTGCCATTTGGGCCACATCCATGAACAGAATCTCTGCAGTACTGTATGCTATGACCCTATACATAACACATTCCTCTTGACATCAGTCCCACCTACAACAAGACTTGTGAGATGGTCATCTGAAGGTAGCCTCACAGCTGTTGACCACTGTGTCTGCACTGGAGGAATTCTTCCCCAGCCAAAAATAGGTTTCCTACAGCCCTTTTATGCTATGCTGACATTTTTACCTGGTGTGTAGGAGCTAGAGTGGAGGTAAGGACCTAAACCCTAGTTTTCTCTCCCACAAAAGCTACTCAGTTCTCCGATAAAGTCCCTAAACTTTACCCAGGCATCTCACATCAGCTGACAGGGTGGGTCAACTGCCACCCCCTTATACTCCTTATTTGTGCTACAGTATAAGCAAGCACAACCACTTGCACAAGGATAAACACCTGTTTTGTGTGAAAAATCCTAAAACTGCATACATAACTACCAGGGCCGGCTCCAGGCACCAGCTTATCAAGCAGATGCTTGGGGCGGCAACTCCAGAGCAGGGCAGCACTTTCAGGTATTCTGCGGCAATTTGAAGGAGGGTCCCTCACTCCCACTCAGAGCGAAGGATCTCCCACTGAATTGCCACAGATTGCGATCGTGGCTTTTTTGGGGGGTGGGCCTGCTTGTGGCGGCAAAACCCCTAGAGCCAGCTCTGATAACTACTCAGTTTTGCTTACAAATGCAGGGTTTTCTATATGCAAATTAATTACGTGCAAATACTGAGGACACAGTTAAGGGGGAAAGGAGGCTTGAAAATGTCTTTGATCATTATAATCTTAATACAGTGATTAGAGCCTTATAACCTATTATTACTTTTTTCCTTTGTAATTTTCATTGTTTCTATTGCATTCAGAGACCAGGAATGCTCAATATGGCTTATTCAGAAGTTATAAATTCCCTTAAATGTTAAAGACTATGTCGCCTCATGGATGAGGTATAAAATATATACCTCAAAGCCAGAGGGCTGGACTGAATTCATGGTCTATACCAGTGTTTCCCAAACTTGGGACGCCTCTTGTGTAGTGAAAGCCCCTGGCGGGCCAGGCCGGTTTGTTTACTTGTTTACTGGCCCCATCCTCTGCTCCCACTGGCTACCTACTATAGAATGTACAAAACTATGTTTTACAAATATACATCCCAATTATATTATGGGTTATGTGCAGTTCATTTTTTAGAAATACTCCAGTTATAACTATTAATAACGACAGATCACCCCACTGCTGTCCATATCAAGATAGCCCCGCTGTGAGGTGTGGACAATTTGTGAAATAAAAGTAATACTCACTGTGAGTAAGGGTAGAACAATCCACTACAGAAATAGTTAATACTTTTTTAGTAAAATGTACCCTTTCCCCTCACTTAGTGTTTTAATCCCCTAACTCCCTTAATTAAATCCATACTAGTTTGTTATTACAGTCGTCATTTTTGGGTATACTTTTTAATCATGATTATATGATGAATGTCTGATTTATAATCATCATATAATCAGAGAAACAAATATAATCCTCTACAATATGCTTAACAATAATTTAAATTACTGAGAACTTAATTATGGGTGTTAGGGGACAGAAATCTGATTTACATGCAGCTGAGAGGAAAACTCAGATATTATCAGAATTCTGTTTAAAACACTTTAATTATTTAATAAACAATTTGGTCCAAATTCTGCCCTTAATTAAGTGTGATGATTTAGTCTAATTGCAAGTAAAGTCTCTGGCAGTTGCATATACATAACCAATAGCAAAACTGAGACCTTTAAATGCATCTCTTACCTAAGTGAGTTCTCATTGACACTGGCTCTTTGGTCAATGACCAAAACCTCCACTCAAAGAAAATCCAGGAGGGTGAGGAAGAAGGAGAAATAATGGTCCTAAAACTCAGATTTGGTTTTATGCGGTAATTGCTGCATTGTCCACTGAATCTCAGATCCTGCACTGTGAACTGTGTGCACTGCAGACCACCTCTGCTGCTATGTAGTTCTCAGTGCGCACCCAATTCTGAACTGAGTAGAAATCCTGAAGCATAAATTAGGCTGCCATGAGCAGCAGAAACATCTGCTGGTTACTTCACAACAATTTTCACTGTGTTTAGAGGGGAGCATGATACAACTCCCTAGTGCTGCCCTACAACTGTCTAGCTATGCTTCCAGATACCATGTAGATCCCCAAATATTGTAAGGCAGTAAGATGTTTTTCTATAGCCACCATATTTGAATTGTGCAGTAAATTACACCCTGAGTAACACTTCTGACCTGGGTTGAAATTATTTCTGAATGTGCATAGCTTCTCATGTTATTGTCTTGTATGATAGGAATAATGTTCATGCCATTGGTCTATATTCACAGAGAGCAGCTGTTCCAGTTATCAAGCACCTTAACTGCACTTTGACTTCAACAGCAAGTAAAAGCCATTCATGGTGTCTTGTTCTCTTTCAACTTAAAAATAGCCCATTAATTATAAAAGTATGGGATTTCAAATGTTCACAGCTCACTCTTAGCAGGTTTAAGTAGGAATATCTCTATTGATTACCACAGAGATTCTCAGCTGGGGTAAATCAGGGTATCAGGCCTGTGTTGTTTAATTTGTTTTCCTTTGCAAGGTTATTGGGCCTGATTCTCCACTGCCTTGAAAGTTGTGTAGTCACTGTGGCAGGCTGGATCAAAGAAACCCCCCTGGGAGCTGCCAACCGATGTGCCAAGACTACTTCTATCCCTGTTTTCCCTGCCAGCTCAGGACTTCAGCACCCTGTCTTGCTGAGTCAGACACTCTTGTCTACTTCAACAAAGACCCAGAGTCTGAATTACTTGCCCCAAAGCTGCAGGTTTACCTGAAAACAGCTCACAGATGTGTGCTTGCCTTTAGCACCCAGATGCCCAACTCCCAATGGGGTTTAAACCCAAATAAATCCATTTTACCATGCATAAAGCTTATGCAGGGTAAACTCATAAATTGTTCGCCCTCTGTAACACTGATAGAGAGATATGCACAGTTGTTTGCTCCCCCAGGTATTAATACATACTCTGAGTTAATTAATAAGTAAAAAGTAATTTTTAATTAAATACAGAAAGTAGGATTTAAGTGGTTCCAGAACAAAGTAAGTTACCAAGCAAATTAAAATAAAATGCGCAAATCTATGTCTAATCAAACTAAATATAGATAGGATCCTCACCAGTTCCAGAATGCTCCCTTTTACAGGCTAATCTCCTTTTAACCTGGATCCAGGAATCACTCACACCCCCTGTAGTTATTGTCCTTTGTTCCAGTTTCCTTTAAGTATCCTGGGGTGATGGAGAGGCTCCTTCTTTAGCCAGCTGAAGACAAAATGGAGGGGTCTCTCACAGGTTTAAATAGACTCTCTCTTGTGGGTGGAGACCCCCTTCCTCACTCTTATGCAAAGTCCAGCTCCAAGATGGAATTCTGGAGTCGCCTGGGCAAGTCACATGTCCATGCATGACTCAGTCTTTACAGGCAGAAGCCAATTTACACATGGTATTTTGTATGCCTCCAGGAAGACTTCTTATGTGGATTGGAGCCTTCCATGCTCTTTTGTCTGTTAAGTGCTTCTGGACTGAGCACTTAATTTGCACATTCCTTTCCCAAGAAGTGATCAAATGTTTTAATTAAGGCCACGTCTACACTACAGCATAAAATCGAAATTATTAAAACCAGTTTTATTAAAACTGGTTTTATAAAATCGATTTTACGCGTCGAAACTAGGGCACATGAATTCGGTGGTGTGCGTCCATGGTCCTAGGCTACCATCGATTTCCGGAGTGGTGCACTCTGGGTAGCTCAGTAAAAGAATGAGACCAATAACTTCGATTTCCGTCCACACTAACCCTAAATCGATACAGTAATATCAATTTTAGCGTTACTCCTCTCGTTGGGGAGGAGTACAGAAATCGATTTTAAGAGCCCTTAAAATCGATTTAAAGTGCCTTGTAGTGTGGACGGGTACAGCGTTAAATCGATTTAACGCTGTTTAAATCGATTTAACGCTGTAGTGTGGACCAGGCCCAAGGCTACTTTGAAATCAAGCAATTATACAGCCAGTGTTCATAACTTTGAACACACAAATGGTGCCTGCATACAACCAGGATGAACATAACCAGTAGATCATAACCTTTACATGCAGCAAAACCCTATTCAGTTATATCATACATATATTTATGAGCACCCCCACCCCTTAAAGCCTTATGTGGTACACTGTCACAGTCACTTACACCTGTGCAAAGTGAGTGTAACAAATGCTGCCAGTGAATGCTGGTTTGGTAGCATTTTAGAATCACTTTTCTTTTGCTTTATACAGAAGTAAATGACTACATAACATACAAGGCATTAACTAGTAGGGTTTGTGAATTATCTTATAATATCTTAGTAACCTTGCTCTTGCTTTTGGTTTGTGATTATTTTGAGATATTTTAATTGTCTTATTCCATTTTCTCATTGTGCACGGTCATTCTTTATATTCTGTTGGCTTTTTTTAAACCACTTCTCTTTTTTGACTTGATTTTTATTGTGATCTGTCCATTTATCTCTCAAGGGTTCAAAATCCTTCACTTTAATTCTAGTCCATTTTCATCTTAATTACTTTGCATTTTACTCTTTGTTCCACCCCCTCAAAATGCGTTGGTTTTATTTGTTTCCCTTCCCTGTATGACATTTAATTTGTTATATGCCAGCTGGTCCATGTGTACATGGAAATCCTTTGGGGGTTTCACTTGCTGCTGACTCTAGCATCAAGCTAGTTATGCTCATGATAAGCACTCATCCAATTTTACATCACCATCACTAAATTGAATTAGTTTGCAGTTTATCCTTCTGTTTATATGTGTTCGAGAAATTAAAAAAGCAGTGAGGTTGGACTGCTGACCTCTATCACATAATACTTCCTCTTTTTTAAGCTATTTGTTTATCATTTCCCATGCCCAACCTTTCATCTGTGAAGCTTTTGAGCTTATTAGGAACCTGCCATCTGGAACTTGATATTAGCAAAAGCTTTTTTGAGAAGTGCAAATAAAATCTACTTTCATCATAAACCTTGTTTGTTGAAATGTGTGCTTAAAAACGATAATCCTTCTAAACAAAGTTAAGGATTCAGAATAGGATTTTTCTCATTTTAATGCATGATTTTTCCATGTTTACCTTATTAAAATTATTTTTTACTTCACCTTTCCTAAACCTTCACCCACTTCATTGGTTCATTTAATTAATCCTCAGCTAACCTGATGCTGAAGATTACCTATATAGGAAATGATTTCAGCCTTTATCCATACATAAGAAATTCAGTGGTTGCAATAATATACTTGAAGGGATAAATTTTGACCTTGGATTACATGTCAAATAAGCAAGAAGAGCCTGTTTTTTTTTAATTTATTTATTTTTATTTATTTATTTATTATAGATGGGGCTGGGAGCACCACCTATTAGGAAATGTCAGGAAACTTTAATATTATAAGACCCTGTTTTCAGTTACTTATACCTTTGCCCAAGCACCAGCTATTTGGGATGAAATTTTACATGCCCCTGTCTGCCTCAGATTGTTTGTTTGCTTTGTTTTGTTTTTAATAGTTCAGACAAAATGGTTTAACTGCTTCTGAGAATGAAACTAGGGGAAAAAAATTGGCTTATGGTTACCTTTATTTTGAGAAGCATGCTTTGGAGCAGGGACTTGGATTTTGTCACGGGGATGACCTTTTCATCAAGAATGTGCCTTTTGTTATCCCTAGGAAAATCAGCCCAAATTTGGCCAAATTAGACATTTTTGAAAAATCAAATTTACACATGGTCACTAGAGAGTTACTAGAGCTTCTCAGTTTAATTCTCTAAAGTGTCCAGCTGTATTGCACCTGCTCCACCCTGAGGCTGCAGGACTTCCTCTGCAGTTGCTCCCTTGGGGCTTGTCTACATTACCTGCTGGATCGATAGGCAGCGATAAGATCCAGCGGGGGTTGATTTATTGCGCCGAGTGCTCTCCTGTCGATTCTGGTACTCCACTGGAGCGAGAGGCGCAGGCAGAGTTGACGAGGGAGTGTCAGCAGTCGACTCACCACGGTGAGTAGATCTAATTACATCAACTTCAGCTACGTGAATAACCTAGCTGAAGTTGCATAATTTAGATCTATTTTCTCTCCTTCCCCCAGTGTAGACCAGATCTTGGTCTGTTGTGGAATGGGCTGGGTCTGGGTACAGGCACGGGAGTGAAGCAAGGGAACCTGTCTCTCCTATGCTTTTGTAACCCACACACCTCCTGGGTGTGGTGTTCTGTCCCTTCAATCGCACTGAGATCACATAGAGATTAATGAGTCTGCTACAGCCTTAGCTAAGGGCATGTGGCTTTTTGTTTATGCTGTACAGGCTCATGCATTTAGCTTCAGAGGTCCCAGGTTTGATCCCACCCACCGGCGTCTGTCGGTGTTACACTTTCACTTTAAAATTTTCAATGAATTTTTTTAATTGGAAAACACCAGTTCATTTGAAAAGGTTTCTCAACTCCAGGATGAAATCTCTAGTGAGAGAGACCCCAGAATAGCCAATACCCTAGTAGAGCATCAGAGGGACTTAAATGCAGGTCTCCCATGTGAATGTCCTCACCACTGGGCTATTTTGGTGTAGGTGTTACTGTCTCTCTCCTATCTCTCTCCATTCATTATATAGGGAGCATAGATGTCTACCTCAGGCTTGATGGACCTCAGTTTTATTCCTGTGATATTTTTCTAGGTACTTAACTTTTAGGGGCCATGATGCTCAGTGTTGCATCATATAAATCTCTTCATGGATCCTATCCTAAGTGAAAGCAGCAAAGAATCCTGCGGCACCTTATAGACTAACAGACGTTTTGGAGCATAAGCTTTCGTGGATGAATACCCACTTCGTCAGATGCATGTGGTGGAAATTTCCAGGGGCAGGTATATATATGCAGGCAAGCTAGAGATAATGAGGTAGTTCAATCAGGGAGGATGAGGCTTTGTTCTAGCAGTTGAGGTGTGAAAACCAAGGGAGGAGAAACTGGTTTTGTAATTGGCAAGCCCCATTCACAGTCTTTGTTGAATCCTGAGCTGATAGTGTCAAATTTGCAGATGAACTGAAGCTCAGCAGTTTCTCTTTGAAGTCTGGTCCTGAAGTCTTTTTGCCTCAGGATGGCCACCTTAAGGTCTGCTATAGTGTGGCCAGGGAGGTTGAAGTGTTCTCCTACAGGTGTTTGTATATTGCCATTCCTAATATCTGATTTGTGTCCGTTTATCTTCTTTCCTAGCGACTGTCCAGTTTGGCCGATGTACATAGCAGAGGGGCATTGCTGGCATGTGATTGCGTATATTACATTGGTGGACGTGCAGGTGAATGAACCGGTGATGGTGTGGCTGATCTGGTTAGGTCCTGTAATGGTGTCGCTGGTGTAGATATGTGGGCAGAGTTGGCATCGAGGTTTGTTGCATGGATTGGTTCCTGAGCTAGAGTTACTATGGTGCGGATGCAGTTACTGGGGAGAATATGTTTCAGGTTGGCAGGTTGCCTGTGGGCGAGGACTGGCCTGCCACCCAAGGCCTGTGAAAGTGTGGGATCATTGTCCAGGATGGGTTGTAGATCCCTGATGATGCATTGGAGAAGTTTTAGCTGGGGACTTGATGTAATGGCCAGTGGAGTCCTGTTGGTTTCTTTCTTGGGTTTGTCTTGCAGTAGGAGGCTTCTGCGTACACGTCTGGCTCTGTTGATCTGTTTCCTTATTTCCTCATGCGGGTATTGTAGTTTTGAGAATGCTTGGTGGAGATATTGTAGGTGTTGGTCTCTGTCTGAGGGGTTAGAGCAGATGCGGTTGTACCTCAGTGCTTGGCTGTAGACAATGGATCGTGTGATGTGTCCGGGATGGAAGCTGAAGGCATGAAAGTAGGCATAGCGGTCGGTAGGTTTTTGGTATAGGGTGGTGGTAATGTGACCATCACTTATTTGCACCGTGGTGTCTAGGAAGTGGACCTCCCGTATAGATTGGTCCAGTCTGGGGTTAAGAGTGGGGTGGAAGCTGCTGAAATCGTGGTGGAATTTTTCCAGAGACTCCTTCCCATGGGTCCAGATGATAAAGATGTCATCAATGTAGCGTAGGTAGAGAAGGGGCATGAGTGGACGAGAGCTGAGGAAGCGTTGTTCCAGGTTGGCCATAAAAATGTTGGCATATTGTGGGGCCATGCGGCTGCCCATAGCGGTGCCACTGATCTGGAGATATAGATTGTCATCAAATTGGAAATAGTTGTGTGTGAGGATAAAGGCACAGAGCTCAGCAGCCAGTTGTGCTATGGCATCATCAGGGATAATGTTCCTGACAGCTTGTATTCCACCTGTGTGTGGGATGTTCGTGTAGAGAGCCTCTACATCCATGGTGGCTAGGAGGGTGTTTTCTGGAAGGTCACCAATGCATTGTAGTTTCCTCAGGAAATCAGTGGTGTCACGGAGATAGCTGGGAGGGCTGGTGGCATAGGGTCTGAGTAGAGAGTCCACATATCCAGACAGTCCTTCAGTGAGAGTGCCAATGCCCGAGATGATGGGGCATCCAGGATTTCCGGACCCTACTCAGACTCTATGCTACCAGCACTCTCAGCTATCTCCTTGACACCACTGATTTCCTGAGGAAACTACAATGCATTGGTGACCTTCCAGAAAACACCATCCTAGCCAAAATGGATGTAGAGGCTCTCAACATGAACATCCCACACACAGGTGGAATGCAAGCTGTCAGGAACAGTATCCCTGATGATGCCACAGTGGCTGCTGAGCTCTGTGCCTTTATCCTCACACACAACTATTTCCAATTTGATGACAATCTATATCTCCAGATCAGTTGCACCTCTGTGGGCACCTGCATGGCCCCACAATATGCCAACATTTTTATGGCCGACCTGGAACAATGCTTCCTCAGCTCTCGTCCACTCACGTCCCTTCTCTACCTACGCTACATTGATGACATCTTCATCATCTGGACCCATGGGAAGGAGTCTCTGGAAAAATTCCACCACGATTTCAGCAGCTTCCACCCCTCTATTAACCTCAGCTTGGACCAATGTACACAGGAGGTCCACTTCCTAGACACCACGGTGCAAATAAGTGATGGTCACATTAACACCACCCTATACCAAAAACCTACCTACCGCTATGCCTACCTTCATGCCTCCAGCTTCCATCCTGGACACATCACACAATCCATTGTCTACAGCCAAGCATTGAGGTACAACCGCATCTGCTCTAACCCCTCAGACAGAGACCAACACCTACAAAATCTCCACCAAGCATTCTCAAAACTACAATACCCGCACGAAGAAATAAGGAAACAGATCAATAGAGCCAGACGTGTACGCAGAAGCCTCCTACTGCAAGACAAACCCAAGAAAGAAACCAACAGGACTCCACTGGCCATTACATCAAGTCCCCAGCTAAAACTTCTCCAACGCATCATCAGGGATCTACAACCCATCCTGGACAATGATCCCACACTTTCACAGGCCTTGAGTGGCAGGCCAGTCCTCGCCCACAGGTAACCTGCCAACCTGAAGCATATTCTCCCCAGTAACTGCACACTGCACCATAGTAACTCTAGCTCAGGAACCAATCCATGCAACAAACCTCGATGCCAACTCTGCCCACATATCTACACCAGCGACACCATCACAGGACCTAACCAGATCAGCGACACCATCACCGGTTCATTCACCTGCACGTCCACCAATGTAATATACGCAATCACATGCCAGCAATGCCCCTCTGCTATGTACATCGGCCAAACTGGACAATCGCTAGGGAAGAGGATAAACGGACACAAATCAGATATTAGGAATGTCAATATACAAAAACCTGTAGGAGAACACTTCAACCTCCCTGGCCACACTATAGCAGACCTTAAGGTGGCCATCCTGAGGCAAAAAAACTTCAGGACCAGACTTCAAAGAGAAACTGCTGAGCTTCAGTTCATCTGCAAATTTGACACTATCAGCTCAGGATTCAACAAAGACTGTGAATGGGGCTTGCCAATTACAAAACCAGTTTCTCCTCCCTTGGTTTTCACACCTCAACTGCTAGAACAGGGCCTCATCCTTCCTGATTGAACTACCTCATTATCTCTAGCTTGCCTGCATATATATACCTGCCCCTGGAAATTTCCACCACATGCATCTGACGAAGTGGGTATTCACCCACGAAAGCTCATGCTCCAAAACATCTGTTAGTCTATAAGGTGCCACAGGATTCTTTGCTGCTGTTACAGATCCAGACTAACACGGCTACCCCTCTGATACTATCCTAAGTGACTGGAGGTTTTGAGAACTCGCATCTGTTACTGGTAAGTTCCTCCCTGATTTTTATATTGAGGAAGGACTTTTTGTCTAGGCACTTACACTACATGCATTCCCAGGGTAGACAGCCATCTACTCTACACCAGTAGAATTGGTCCATAGAAAAGAATAAGCAGATAAGAAAATTTCTGTTATGTTCAGGCCCCATTTAAAAGTAAACTTAAACCATTTAAACCATGCTTTTTAATATTTTAACTACCTCATGAATTAAACAGGAGTAATTGTTTTAGCAACATTATCTGCATGTTTTATAACAGCTTGTTTGGAATATTCTATTAATCAATTTTATAACATGCTTTTTGGTGTAAAATATCATAATTTTTCTGTAAATCATTTTTTAGCTACTGTATTGTGGAGCAGAAGTAGCCACTCCATAGTTAAGAATGAAGGTAGCTTCCTGTTTATGCCTGAGTTTTCAAACTGCCCCTTTTGTTAACTTCCCCCAACGTACCTTGATCTAAGTGGATTTTTTCATTGTGGTCTCAGTTCAGAATAGTTATTTTTACCTGGACAGTTTTGATTTAAAAAGTCAAGATTTTTAAAATTATGGGTCCTGGTTTTTGGAACAGTATGATAAGCTTTCATTATATGTCCAGAGGATGGAAGGCAAAGGTGGCTTAAAACTAGCTCTAAACCTCATTTCTGGTCCTGGGGTTTCCCCAGCATCAGAGCTGTCCCAGTAGAAATTAGACCAGTCCAAAGGCTACTCTAAATCGACACCAGCTGCCAGATACCTCCAGTAGCTGTTCCTGTCTCTGATGATCAGTCAGGGATAGGGATTAGCAGCTGTGCTGAGCATCCTATGCCTGTTATGTTGGGGGGAAAGGAAGGATATACACACCACTATAGTGATACTATGCCATAGGGAATCCCCCAGTGTCAAGTTGAAGATTGACTTGTGGAGCACTGCATAGAAGCCCTCAAGTATGGATGATTGTGGTCGTTAGTGTTTTGGAAATGTATCTCAAGTTCATTTATGACATTTTTCTAACTTTATTTTGCACACAATGGATTAGATTCTCTCGTGCAAGGTGTCTCCTTTTGTGCCATTCTGGTAGCATAAAAGAGTTGGGTTTCTCTTAATTTTTTTATTTACTTTTTACTGGATTTGTGTTTTGAGCCTCCTGGATATTTAGAATACGTTGTGCGCTATCTGTTGCCTATATTTATAATCACTCTCCACTTTCCCCTGACTCATGTGAATCCTGTCTTGTCATGGTGTTGTTTAGAAATGACTTCATTTATTTCTCTCCAGTTCATTAAACTAATCTATTCTCACCATCAAGCTTTAACCTATCTTCCAAATGGGCCTGTCTTAAATCATACAGGCTTGTTTTACTTTAACAGATTTTGATTTCCAGATTATATTAAATGTAATTATATTGTGATCTCCTGCCCCTGGGTGATTGGTTGTTTCCAGTGTGTTTATGTTTGTCTTGGTCACTTATTAAGAGCTTGGATTATTCTTATGAGGGTCTCTGACACAACTGGTTATGGAGAAATCTTATACTGCATTCATTATGTTTCTACTGTATACCTATCAATGGCATTTTTATATGCCTTTCTAATATCATATTTCATTGTAATGACTCATTACTTAGTGAGCTCCAGTGGAAAGATATTTCTGAAAAGTGGAAAGTATTCCCTTTGCTATATTAATTTCTAATTTAGAACCAGACTGTAATTTTAAACACAAGATAGATTATGGGTATATCCCTGAAGAGAGCTATGCGAGGAATAGTGTCTCTAAAAGCATTCTGCTGGATGAGGATAGGTAGCCACTTCAGAGCACTGGTGCAGCTAAGAAAGATGCACCTCACTAGAGACAAACCACTGCATTCTGTACTAGCTAATGCCTGTGCCATTTTGAAGTGTATCCCCAATGAAAGTGCACTTCACCCATCAAGCTCATAGATTACAAAAGGTATGGAATCTTGTGGAGCATTGAGGATAAGTAGTCTCTCAGGTGATATTGTGCTTGAACTCCTGACAATTTATCTACCTCTGACTCTCAGTCACCAAGTACCCCTCTGAAGGTGCCTTTGCAACACCTCACCAATATTGTACATTCTACTCACTGCTCTGCTGATTGTGTTTCACCGTTTTCACAAAGTCCACAGAACAGTTCTGAGGCAACTCCCAAAGCATTTTTTTCACAAGCACCAAATTCACTTGTGGCACCCTATGCAAATATGAATTAACAACCACCAAATAAGTGGTGATGGTGTGTCTAATCATAGGCAAACTAATAACCCTAATGAAAAGAATCCCTTCTCACAAGGTAATCTAATCTCGACCACTCTGCAGCATGGTCAGACTTTGCACTGCATTCTGTCCTTTCAAAGAGATTGTTCAGTATTGGGCAAAGGTTGTCAGTCTAAATGCTAGTTAATGCTGACCTCAAATGACTGTGCTGATTGGCTGAGACGTCTCTGCCAAACAATAATATCTGAAATTTATATCAACTGTTGTTCTCATTCCAAAAATAGTTTACAAATTATTGACATGCAGAATTCTGCTGGGTGAAGAGCAGCAGGCAGTCCCTTTTTGTATTGAGTCATCTAGTGGTAGTTTTCACTTTCATCTTTGGTCATATATTTGCCCTGTGAATAGCAAAGGTACCAGAGCAATAGCACACATGAGTCCTGTGTCATGGTAATAAATTTTCCGTTATGAACATAAATGGTTCTGTTCATCAAATAATCTGCAGCCTTCTTGTAAAGACCAAGATCCGGAAGGCTGCCCTGAGCCTTTGGATGTGGGCTAAGGTGGCAAGTCCAAATACATATGAAACCGTTTTAATTAAACTGCTCACTCTGTGTAGCCCTCCATGATTTTTCAGCACCTTTGTTGTCAAGTGTTTGTGTCAAGGAGTTGTTTGTGTCAAGTGAATCTGTCTGACTGTGGTATTAGCAATGACCCTACTGCAGGCAATGAGTTTTCCCACTCTTAATTGTGACCCGGTTTTGTCCCCGAATGCAGATGAACTCTCATTATTACATCAGGACAGAGTATGGGCCATATATTACACAGAGAGATTTGCCAATCACTAGTTTCACTAAACAACCACCTCAAAGTATGCCCAGGTATTTTACAAGGCTACATTAACTATATTAAGTGACCACAGGGCTCTCCACTGGCCCGCATTTTGTATAATCATTGACACCTGTGCAAAGCGAGTATAAATTACTTCCATAAGCATGAGTCGAGAATTTTGTTGTGGTGACAGTTTACACCCATTTTACACAGGACTAAATGATTATGCAAGGTACAAGGTAGTGCAAAAGTAGGTACCACCTCCCACTTCACCAGTTCTGGGAAGTCTCTATCTCCCTCACAAAAGGATTCGGTGAGCCACTTTGAACTTCTGTGCAGCTGGGACAATAGAGTCAAGAGTTACCAATTGCACTCTGCATTCCTGGGACCTAGCAGGTCTCAGAGTTGGTAAATAAGAGTAGGGCACAGGGACATGCAAGCACATCTCTTTCCTCTGGCTATACACCTTGTGGTGGCAGCAGAGGGTGGGGTATGTCACCCAAGGACTTCCCTTCCTCTGAGGAATTTTAAAAGGCCTGGTTAAGATTTAGAACTGCATTATACCAGGAAGTAAAACAAACCATCGTTATCATGAGTAAGAACCTGCTCTAGTTTATGCACAGGAGCCTCTGCATTTTCTACTGTTCTGTTAAGTTTTATGCAGGAAAATGCTGACAATTATGTCACTTTTTTTTGCTTTTCTATTTCACTAGTGTCTACAGTAACTAGCAGACATATCATGTTTTCCCTACAAATGACCTATGTATTAACCATGTGGTATTTTTCATCATATGTTTAAGTGATTTTAGAAACAAAGTATTTTTAATATCCATGTTTTAAGAGAATTCCTGTCCTCTCTTCTAGCAACATTCTTATCCATTCCTAAGAGATAAAAAAAAGTCTCCCTTTAACAGGCCACTGTTTGCCATCTCCCTGAGTGGTCACTGAGTACAGTTTTTTCACTGGAGAGAGAACATGAGGAGATGTTAGACCTTCTGCTTTATTCTTTGTTTTAGTCAGAGTTGTTTTAGTCTGAGTTGTAAAGCCTAGCTTCTGTGTTCTCTTGGGATATGTTGTTATGCAGAATCAAGGCTAACCTCTATAACACTGATCAATAAAAAAAACCTTAATACCAAGGCCAATAAATTTAATATTGCAGCATTTAAATCAAAGCAGCATCAAAGTGGTGTCACATCTTATATTTCTGATGGGAGGAAATAAAAATCTATATATGTGAATACTTTAATATGTTTTGCTTTAACTGCCTTTAAAATTTCATGTATATACTTTTAGTGGTAATATTTTCTGTCCTCTCTGACATTAACAGTGAGTTTAGTGCCCATTTATAATAAAAGTGTTAAAATAAATCAGTTTCCTTGTTAATTTGGTGCTGCCCTCTTTCAGTGACTAAAGGGGTTTTCTCAAGTGAATTATGATGTATGTGTAGTGCTTTTCTGAGAAGAACTACTGTTCACTAGAGACTAAGCTGAGATCAAAAAAACCTCATTTAATTTAGGACTGCAGGTTTCACTTGAGTAAGATTGATGTAGGCCAACGTCCACTAGATATCAGCTGAGACCGCCAAACCAATTTCTCTTACAATGCAGTTGGAATGGGAATTGGAACTGCAAAGGATGTCTAATTGCAGTAGCTATCCATCCCTTAGAATGTAATGTTCCTTACTGTATATCAGAGAGAGTCTACAATGGGGTTACATTTATACATAGGGGCCAGTGCCCAAGCCAACTCTCTTGGCTACCCACTGGCGATCTCCAGAGGAAAGGTACAGAAATTGTCCTCCACAAACCATAATACGACAAATCAGGTGCTCCTCAGAGGCTACTGCAGTCTATTGGCTTGATTAGATTTTCTCACCTTAGTAGGCCTCTTCCAAAGTGGGGAAGACTGAACAATCCGCAGTCCCTCTAGCACTAGACTGCCTCTGCCCAGTTTTCAAGTACACTATGTGTGCTGTTGTGCAGGGATCCCCCACAGACAAGAACTCCATGCTGTATATGAGTGAGCACCTTTTGTACAGTCTAATACACCACCTATCCTCTTGCGAGAGAATTCTATTAGTTCTGTGCCAAAAGGACCTCTGCACTAGAGCCCTGCAGCAGGACTGGGATCCTGTGGATCCTGCAGGACCCACTGTCACAACAGTGGGAGTGGGTAAGATGTATTTTATTGTGGACAGGATGGGGGGGAAGAGTGAGGTAATTTAAGGGAAAACACTAAATCTCTCATCAGTTTGTCATAAATAGAATTTTAGCAATGTAAAGCAATTTAAAAAAATTAAAGGTTTTAATACTTTAAATTTAAGAGATAGAGATTTGATACCTACTATAACAGGAGTTAATTTATACATTTACATGGTTTAAACAAGATTTGTTTTATTCCTTTTAGTGGTAAACATTGTACCTGAATTTTGTGTGTGTGTGTGTGTGTATGTATGTAATATAATATAATTTTGGTAGCATGGGGGAATCCATCTCTCTTATAGGATTTGAGGGATCTAAGTTTTTTAAAGGTGGAAGCAGGATAAAAATGCAAGAAACAATGTGGGAGCAGATGGGAGAGTAGATATTATGGGGCAGGACAGGATAGGGATTAAAAAAAATTCCCGGGCAGGGCTCTACTGTGCACCCTCAGAGAAAGAGGAAGTAAGTGTGTCCCATAAAATGCATGCTTGTCACCTATGTCTGTAGAAATAGATGATGTACAGTTATATATTCTGCATATTTTCCAGAGTGTAAAAATGTCATGACTTTATTAGGAAACAGATAAACATCTTAGCCTGCAGCTTGCTGTGCAAATCACTAGATGTGCTGTAAATTACCCTCTATCTCAGTAAAATCATTTCTCTAGCTTCTAACTGGGATCTCTAATACTGTAACATGCAAAATAATAAAGTATCAAATTAATATGGAGAATTTCAAGGCACACCAGGCTAAGTGGATATTGCAAATATTTTGAGACATTTGGAGACTTAATAATAAATCCTAGCTTGATTCACAGCAGGATGTTGATGAAGAAACAAGAATATTATTTCTTGCTAGAATAAATTGTACTATTCTGTTAAATAGAAGTACAAATTTCCATAAAAATCTATAAGCTTTGTTTCAAATTCACATAAAAAAATATCACTGGGGACATCAACTCTGAAAATACACAGCAAAGAACTAGAGTGATGGAAATTGTTTCTGATGCCGAAGATCAGAAATGCTGAAAATTCAGAATTGCACAGCTTAGTTAAATTAACATATAATGAAAAGGTCTTTTGTACTTTATTTCTTATCAGGAACAAAGAGTTGCTTCAACTTTTTTTTTTTTAAGATTTACAAAGTAAAAACAGATGTCCAATGCCATTTGAGTCACATTTAAGCATGTTATTTCTATACGTTTAAACTAAATGCATCCAACTCCAGAAGATATCTGGGAGTGATCTGCATTTACCCAAAGACCATCTTACACTTCTCTGGTTGTGTGAAAGGGCAATGAATGGCAATAAATTAGTTGTGTGTGCACATTCCCACCATAAGGCACCTTACCATTGTTGGAGCACTCTAAACAGGCTTTGCCATGAACGAAATGCAAGCCCATCTGTTCCTACTGTTTTAAAAAAAAAATCCTTTTAAGGTGTATAAAGACTGAAAAATCCCGGTTTCTCAGGAAAGAGAACATGATAATTTTTGTTAACAGTCTGAGCACTTAGCTCAGCCTGAGACTACTAAGGCTTCTTCAAGCATCTAGGGACAGATTTTCAAAGGTAGCTAGGTACCTATTTAAAATACAGTAACTCCTCATTTAACGTTGTAGTTATGTTCTTGAAAAATGCAACTTTAAGTGAAACGATGTTAAACTAATCCAATTTCCCATAAGATTTAATGTAAATGTGGGGGGTTAGGTTCCAAGGAAATGTTTTGGGGGCAGACAAAAGGCATTATATACTGTACAGTACTGTACTATACTGTGGCGGGGAGATGCCCGTGGCTTACCCCTGGGGCTCAGGATGGGGGTGCAGGGTCTGGGAAGGAGTTAGGGTGGGGGTGTGGGAGGAGGCTCAGGACTGGGGCAGACAGGTGGTGCAGCGCACTTACATGGGGCAGCTCCCTTTTGGTGCAGGGGGTGTGCAGGTGGCTCTGCACAGCGCAGCACTGCCCCCATGACTGCGATTCTGGGAGCTGTGATTCTGGGGGCTGCCCCCCCACCCCCGGCAGGCAGGGCCACCTGGAACGCAGGGGCTTTAGGGGCTGCAGGGCCCTGAGCTAACAGGGCCCCGGGGCCCTGGCCTGAAACTCTAAAGCCCCTTTCAGAATGTGGCCCTGCAAGCACGGGCCTGAGGACTCAGGAGGAGCAGGGGCAGCTGTGCAGCCAGCAGCCGGAGAGAAGTGGCACTTTCCCCTTTAAAGCATTGCTTCTCTCCGGACAGCTTTGAAGGGGAAAGCACTGCTTCTTTTCAGCCACAGCCTGCACGGTTGCCCCTGCTCCTCCTGAGTTCTCCAGCCCGTGCTCGCAGGGCCACATTCCAAAAGGTGCTTTAGAGCCACAGGCAAAGGCCCCAGGGCCCTGTTAGCCCCTAAAGCCCCTGTGTTCCAGGTGGCCCTGCCTGCTGGGGGGGAGGGTGTAGCTTCCCTGCTTGCTTGCTCCCTCCCACCCAGAAAGTCCTAAGCATCGCCAAACAGCTGTTTGGTGGCAGGGGAAGCACTGGGAGGGAAGGAGTTAGAAAGGGAGGGGGAGGAGGCGGAGAAGATGAACTTGTACAATGCTCCCTTGTAAAGTCTGCCAAATGACATTATAAGGGAGCATTGCAGAACTTTAAATGGGTATGTTCCCTAATAGAGCTGCGATGTAACTTCAAAACAACATTAAGCGGGAGGACGTTAAGTGAGGAGTTACTACAAACAAATTAGATTGCAAATAGGCACCTGGCCCCAAATCTTCCAAAGCCTCTAACTTTCAGATGCCTACTGGGATTTTCAAAAGTATCTAAACAGACCAGGTGCCTAACTCCCATTGGCCCTATCTTACTCGCCTCAGTCCTTTCAAAATCTGGCCTCTAATTCCACACTTGTTACATTCAAAGTCTTACCACAAATATTATCATAATTGCTCTCCTATTAATAAGTTGGTACCTATCCAAACATTCCCTATTTTCAGCTACTTTTGTTCCTCTAAAACAACCTTGGTCAACTTTGAAACAACTTAAAACTGATGAATACTCTTTTAAATACTTTGCAATATCACTCAGAGTTTATTTTGGTCCTACATTTATCTGGTTAGTTTTTCCAGGGCTTGCCTGCTAACACATCTCATTTCAGGCTGATTATGTTGTTACTTCATCCAGGTGCTACTAGTGTCTCAGTGGTACAGCATGTGCAGCCATATTTTCTGAAGTGTTCTTTAATTTAAGCGTCCGAGAATGTTGCCCCGGGCAATGCTGGTGTGTGGGATGATCCTGCTGCCCTAGATACAAATTATCTCATTCCTCTCTCTAACTGGACAAATAGAGTTTTTATCTTTTCCACTTGTATGAAAATGTATGAGAGATAACTCAGGTACAGCAAGTAATCCTTAGTGACTGCTCCAGTACTTTTAACTGTCTGGTTACAGAATATGTGACCATGGCACTGCTGTGGGAGTAATGATTCTTACTGCCTTCTGCATGTAGTGGTTTCTGAAATGGAATGGAATGCCCAGCTGTCAGACTGGGCAGTGATTGTGTACACTGTAATAAAAACTTGTTTTTTTTCTTCTCCTCCCCCCCCTTTTTTTTCCTTGTCTGGACCTCAGTCTGCTGGGTCTCTAGATAGCATTGCTAGCCTCCATGCCATGATAGCATGCTGAATTATCTCCTCTGACCAACAGCCTTAACACCCAAGGCCAATGGACCTACTGCAGAGAGGCTCCTAAATGCTGGACAAACAGCATTCTCATTGGATATCTGGATTATATAAAGTCCCCAACAGGAAGAGGAAACTGTCTGAGCAGTAGGCCATTGCCTTTTAGACCACCTTGCCTTATTATCTTTGCATAAACTTACCATGCTGCCCTGCTGCCGTGTTTGACCCTCCTTTGTTGCTTTACCTCGCCTCGCCTTCCTAACTTGCTGACCCAGCTCCTTGGATTGGATTTTCCAGCTACTGACCCCTGTGAGAAATCCAAGCATTGCCAGAGACTGTCTCTAATACTGATTAACCTCCCAACACAAGAAGTAGGAGTCACCAGATGAAATTAATAGGCAGCAGGTTTAAAATAAACAAAAGGCAGTATTTCTTCACACAACACACAGTCAACTGATGGAACTCTTTGCCAGAGAATGTTGTGAAGGTCAAGACTATAACAGAGTTAAGAAAAGAACTAGATAAATTCATGGAGGATAAGTCCATCAAAGGCTATTAGCCAGGAAGAGCAGGGATGGTGTCCCTATCTTGTGTTTGCTAGAAGCTGGAAGTGGGCAACAGGCAATGGATCCCTGGATTACCTGTTCTGTTAATTCCCTCTGATTACCTGTTCTGTTCATGCCTGGAATGTGATGTCACTGTTTAACCATTGAATTGCTTTCAACAGGTTGAGATTTGTAAATGATGGAGAGCTAGTATATGTTGTTACTCTGCAAAACAAGCTGTTTTTTTAAAGTAAGTTTTTTGGTTTTGAAATTAAGCAGTATCACATCAACAAATAGCAAATTAAGATTGCCTAGTTGTCTATGGTAGCTAATAACTTTCCAAGATGATCACTGTAGCTTACCCTCCACACAAATTTATGTGGAACCTCTTTACATTGTGCATTGGAGATTAGATTGGCTTTAATTTTATGTGAATTAGCAAATAAGCCATGTTTTCTCATTTTCTGTCAAATACAGAAAATTTCTTCGATCACTTTAAGTTCTGTGTAATTTTTTTTCTTGTCTTCTCTGCAAAACTGTACTAAGTTATTCATTTTGGTGCTAAAGGTCCTTTTGCTTAAAGTCAATCATCATCCATTATAAAATTCACCTTGTAATCCCTCTAAGATCTGTGAAATAGTTATTTGAAATACCTCAGGAGAAGAACAGAAGTTTAAATATATAACATCCAAATGATATTGGATGTTCAAGGTGAGCTGTACCTTTGATTTCTCTATCCGTCTCTCCATTAGCATGCCATCCATATGACAGTGTACTGAGGGTAGTACCGCAGTTCTCCCCACACTCAGACTATGTTTCCAGGTTATAACATCCACTTTTCCCCAACTATATTTACTCAGATGATCCAACAGGGTTTTGGTTCCTGCTATAGACTTCCCTTCAGGACTTGTGACCAGTAGGTAAATGCAGTGGCTCAACACAGCTTCTTTGAAACAAAGTATTATTTATTCAAACAAAGGAAAAAGGGATTAAAACAACAAAAGGCCTAGACATACATTGTCTTACCTAACAGCTGAGGTAGGACTAACTTACTGGCTACACATGCACACCAACATCTGGGAGTGGAAGTGCAGTGTATTCCCAGCAGTCACTGCCTTCTTTTGACCACTTCTCAGCACTCGAGCTGAAGCTTTGAACTCCCTTGAAGCTCTTTGTTTCATTTTTCTCACTGGAAGACCCTCTAAGATCTCAAGCTGAGACCTCCCACCCTTCTTGTGAGTCAGCCAGAGTGTTGATTCCCCACTGGATGAAGTAGGCATCAGACTAATTAACTCTTATTAAATGCGTTAGACATTGTCTAGCCTTCATGGCTGAGCTACAAAATCATCTAGGATTGAGTGATCCATATAGCTGTTCATGCTACAATAATCAAATTATTATGAATATTGTGTCTCTTCCTAACATGCATATCTTCCACTCTTTTCACAGATGGATTTTAAAATCACATTACCCAAGAGCTTGACTCAATTAACTGCACTTGCCAGAGAGCATCTAAATCCAAGAATTTTTGCTTCTGTTCTGAGTGGCCACTCCTTCAGCAGTTTTAATCAGCCAAAGTTAACAAACCACGTGAATGCACGAGGCTGAGTTGTCTTTCCTGCAGCCTCTTTCTCCACATCCCTTTATCGAATATGCAAAATTCCATTCTTAAAAGCTCTAACTTTCAACAAACCCACCCCAAGACAGGCTCCCACAAGAGAAGCAGCCTATGTTCTCTTACCACCTCCTGGGCTTTAGAAGAGGTCTCTTGATTAAAGCCCCTCCTTTGAGTGCGGGAAGGGGTTGAGCTAGGTAGGTGGAAAAGCAGCTATGGCTCCCAGCTCAAAATTATACACAGGATAAAGCATCCCTCTTGTTCTGTGTTAATAATAAATAGTTGAGGCCTAGGCAATTCACTTTGAAAATTATACTGAATAATTTTAGCATGTGTGTAATAAAACAATTCCATTATAAAACTGTCAGTTTTCAAAGTAAATTTCTACAGGCATTTAACATGTAAGAACTAAAGACACTTCATTTAATAACTGTAACCTCTGCTAAAATATCTGATATATCTAATATTTGCATGGTGCTTTTCAGCCATAGCTCTCAAAGAACTTAATAGACTTTAATGAGTTTATCTCACGATACCCTGTGAGGTAGGGAAATATTATTCCCATTTTACAGATGGGGAACTGCACCACTGACTCTTTTCTGACTACGTATTTATCTGATCCTCATCACCATAGTGTCTTACTGTGTCCATAAAGGTTACAGATTTTCTGCAGAAAGCTCAGAAATTTCTATTTATGGACAGGTATGGAAAGTAAAATATTACTAGAATCAGTTATGCTTGGTTACAGTATTATAAATTATCTGATTACCTGATTGACCTAGAGTCTTCAAAATATCTGTGGTGATGTTCATTCAGATGTCTATTCATATTACATTTTCTTTTCTGAGTAAAAGAGTGATTTTGATTTAATCTGATTATAACATTATTCTAAATACCATTTACAACTGATGTTATACAATTGGATTTTCATAGAGCAATCCGATATAGAAAAATATCCAACCTGGCTGCCTAAAGAATAGTCTCTCTTTTTCCTCATCCCCAAATTCAACTCTGGAAACTGTCTCCTGTTTGTTCCTACAGTGTTCAGGAAAATAGGATTTTGGGTACATTCTCTGTAAATAAACTAGATTGTACTAAATCTGTGTTTCCAAAACTTGGGATGCCGCTTGTGTAGGGAAAGCCCCTGGCGGGTCTGGCTGGTTTGTTTACCTTCCACGTCCACAGGCCCCACCAATCGCAGCTCCCACTGGCCACGGTTCGCTGTTCCAGGCCAATGGGAGCTGCTGGAAGCAGCGGCCAATACGTCTCTCGGCCCGTGCCGCTTCCAGCAGCTCCCATTGCCTGGAGCAGCGATCCATGGCCAGTGGGAGCAATGATTGGCCAGACCTGCGGACGCAGCAAGTAAATGGTCGGCCCACCAGGGGCTTTCCCTACCTAAGCGGGGTCCCAAGTTTGGGAAACACTGTACTAAATAAAGACCTAACTGATAGTATCCATTTTTTCCCTAATGGAAACAACTCAGCAAAGAACCAAATATTGGCTAATCACTGAGGCAAAGGGTTTATAGTGATGAGTGCCATTGAAAAGTCCATGAGGAAATAAATCATTCTGCATTCTGTGCTGGATCTGGATGGTGCATAGTAATTAATGCAGGCCATACATTGAATAATGAGGATTTAAAAAAGCTACCCGTGAGCTCTACCCATGCTGTGCACTGAATGAATGCTGTTGCAAAAAGTAATATATTGTCAGGTACTTAAGCAATGCATCAGAATGAATATGCACAATGGGGTGTACAGGCAATCTTAACTTTATCATCTGTTAATTTTTGAGTGCTTGACTTTGTAACTTTATATTTTTTTTAATGTATATTTTTTTGTATGTAATTGGAAAGAGATAGTGACAGGTTAGTTATATTCAGTTATGTTGTTAGTTGTTTGAATGCATTACTTGCATTTACCAAATCTCTCAAGAGTAAAATTCAGTAAATTCTTAACTCATTAGATGACATTTAATGCAAGGCTATCCCAAACTGATTTATAGTTAAAAAGTTTGAGGCATCAGGATTCTCTGATGTAGTATAAATGTTTTGTTTCAGTATTTTCAGAGATTGCTTTTCACAAAATAGGAATGAAATATACTTCAAAAGGATTCTACATACCACTTCTTATAGATTTCATTTAAACAATAGTGTACTTTGTGGACAAAAAATATGCCTGATAAAATAGTTACAAGAGAAAATTGTATATAACGATGACAGTTTCTGGTGGAAATATAGCCTTTGTGTGGAAATATAATATTTGTTGCAATATATCTGAGAAACAGAACTAAATTAATTTAATGTTAGGTTTTTACCCTATCATGTGCATAGTTTTGCTGTCCACCTATAGATTAGTTTTAAAGTCTCAGTAAGAAAATTAAATTCCTTTTAATCTGTGTTTCCAACAGCTTTTCTTTACTATACTTTGATTTTAAAAGCGCTAAATGTGATTGTGTGTTAAGGTACCATACTTTCTGAAAGAGTTTAGTTACCCTCATTTTTCAAATCTCATACTATTCCATCTGTCTCATAGATTTGGTAGAAAGAAATGTCTAATCTTTACATTGAAATTTAGCTGAAAATTCACATCTTTTCTCCCTAGGAGAATGACTGTATGCTGGTGAAGCAATATCAGGAAGATGTATATTTATCTTCTATGGGAATATAGAGGGCCAGAGTGTGATTGCACAGGTGTACAACGGGAGGAGGGAAATTGTACTAACATCTCCTAAAAGGGTGACAATAGAGGGAGGCGGCAAGTCCAGTGCCACATCTCCACAGTCATGTGGAGCTGATTGGGTGCAGTGACCAAATGTCTACATTTTGAACTGAAGTTATACATCTCAGCTTGAGTAGACATACCTGTTTTAACTCTCATTGAACTACTGTGCTAAAAGTAGAGCGTAGTTGTGGTGGTTTGAGCAGTGGGTGGGAGTACCTGCCCAATGTACCTGTTGGAGATGCTAGGTATATACTTGGGTGGCTAACCCATACCGCTGCCTGCATCTCCCTGGCCACACTGTTTTATTGCACTAACTTGATCAGAGCTAGCATAGCTCTCCTCGATTTGGAATTTACACCTCTAGCTAGATGTGTAGGCATACCCTAAGAGTGAACAGGCTGAGCATTTTTAAAAGATGGTGTACCTGTGCTCCAGGGCACATGAGAATAGACCCAAATCTCTTTTACATTGCTACACTGCCTATCAGAAGGAACATGCTAAATTATGTATACTTAAAATTTATTTTTGTTACAGCGCACACATTGTAGGTGCCATTGCTAGTATACATTAATTATCTCTACATCACCTGAGATTATATTGATGGGTATTGAATTATTATATTTTAATTTCATTTTAAGTTGAAGGAAACACTTCATTAATAAAACCGTATGTTATAACTTTAAAAAAAATACATACTTAATATTTGGATATTGTGTGGCTTATGGAGGTTTTTTTTATGGTAATTCTTTTAGACAAAAATAAAGATTCTTTCCATGAATATAAGTTGATGATTTTTTTAACATATCTAATTTATAGCAGTTCAGGTATAAAGACATGGAATTTGAATGTCTCTTTCCTCCTTCTCTGGAATCTATACAAAGATTAATCTCCTAAATAAATAATGTTGAGTTATCAATCATTTATATTTCTAAATGTCAAAGGCAAAGAACACCCCATGCAGTAAGATTAAACTCTTTGGTTGTAAAGAAAGAAATATTTTATCTCTCAAAGACAGGAGGAAAGACACTTTAATCAGATTTACTTTAAAAATGCCGGGGGGGGGGGGGAGGAAATTTCCCAAGACAATAAAACTAGTGCTGTTGTAGTAATATAAATATATAGTTCAGCTATATTCATGGCATTAGACAAAATCAAAATGCTGCTGCAGAAGGTAGAGGGTCTGTTAAGAGGGATGCTTTACAGGGTCTCTCTGTGCCAGTAACGTGGTGGGCGGGTGGAACACAGGGAGAGACAAGGCCGACATAAAGGGATTAACCCTTGCAAGGATTCTTCAGCTGTTTGCATTTTCCTGCACCTCAGAGACACTCAAAGGGCTGGTCTACACTAAGGGGGAAAATTGATCTCAGATACACAACTTCAGCTTCATGAATAACGTAGCTGAAGTCGAAGTATCTAAGATCAAATTACTCACCTCCTCACGGCGTGGGATCCATGTCCACGGCTCCCCATGTCGACTCCGCAACTCCGTTTGGGTTCGTGGAGTTCTGGAATCGATATAAGTGCTTTCGGGGATCAATATATCACGTCTAGATGAGACACGGTATATCGATCCCCGAGCAATCGATTGCTACCCGCCGATACGGGAGATAATAAAGACATAGCCAAAGAAACTGAAAACTCCCTCCTCCCTTCTTGCGCTCTGTCATGCCAAGGGAGCACTGTCAATGTGGCTTTTAATGTGAACAGAAAAAAGTGCTTTCAGACACTTGGCAGTTATTGTTTGCTGGAAGATGAGTTCAGAGCAGAGTGGGATTTTTAACTGAATTCTGTATAGATCTAACATGAGAAGAATTAATCTAAATTGAACAGTTGTCTGTTCCATTGCCACAGAGAAAATATTCTTATTTGTCTTGGGGTTCTCTGTTTATCATAGAAAATGTTTTAACTTCACCAACCTCTTCCTATGCCTACTCAGACTAATTGGAATAAATCTTCCTACCAGCAGATGGAAATGAAAGAATGTGAGGATACCAGGCACTGGGGATGCTGTGGCCCTTAAAAGAGGGAGTTGATTGACTGAGCATGATCAGCTGCTTCCCTAATATCCAGGAGCAGAAGTCAAATATGTCCTCCTGTTGCCCCATAATGCGTTTATCTGGAGCTTAAGGTGACCAGATGTCCTGATTTTATAGGGACAATCCCAATTTTGGGGGCCTTTTCTTATATAGGCTCCTATTAGCCTCCTACCCCTTGTCCTGATTTTTCACACTTGCTGTCTGGTCACTCTGCTGGAGCTAAATACTGTCATTGTTATTCCTTTTGGAGCCATGAATGAGGCCATCCAGAGACTCCTGTCTTTTAAAAACTATCCTCCTTGAATCAGTTATAGCTACAAGCTTATTTATGCAGGGGTTACCAATGGACCTGGGATAAAAGTGAAGATCTAGATTTGAGCTTCTTCAAAGTTCATACATCTTTGTATATGAGTTTTTGATTTGAGGTCATCTCTGATAGGGTTGCATTTCTTTTCTTCAAAAAAAAGGTAGTAATTTAAGTTATATTCCTGATTTACTTCCCAACATGGAGACTCCTTTCTACTTGCATCAGGAAGTTTCTTTCCTTTTGTTCTGGTTGCTCCTACACAGCAAGAAAGAAACATTGACTTTTGATATGCAACACTTCTAACTTAAAAGAACTGCAGAGGTTTGAAATTGATTGTTGGCTTTTAAGAAATTGCTTTGACAGTAAAACCTCTTAACCTGCAGTGTCCTCTGGGTTGTATTGTATGTTAATTTTTCACTTCATACTCCATATAATAAACTTGCTTTTTTTTTTTCTATCTGTCACTCACCAACTGGTATTTTACTTCAGCAAAAAAGATGTGCCTCTATTGCCAAACAATATTTTCATTTTACTGGTATATTTCCTAATGCCAAACACATGCGATTTATTTGCTTTTGATTCTTTAACTCCATAGCAGATGGGGTAGGGGGAGAATGTCATTGGTTAGAAAATAAGAACTGGTTTTTAAGGCTTCTGTTGAATGCATGAGCCAAATAGTTAAAGCTGCAAGTCCACACACCCATCTGAAGAACAAATTTACTGTGATTAAATATGCTAAGTAGAAAATGCACACATCACTGACTACCTATTTGCATTCACATTCCCTAATTTGCAAGCAGGGCTGGCTCGAGGCATTAGGGGAGGAAGCAGGTGTCTGAGTTGGCACATGCTAAGGGGTGGCACATGCTAAGGGCATTCCGTCCATTCTTGGGGCAGCACAATCCAGGGGGCTTTTTGTTTTGTTTTGGTTTTGGGTTTTTTGTTGCTTGGGGCAGCAAAAATGGTACAGCCAGCCTTTTTGCAAGTATAGTTGTGGCAACAGAAAGTGGAAAATGAAGATGCAGATGTACCTGCATTTGTTTTCAAAAGGAAACTAATTTAATTAATTTATATAACAATATTAAACTGCTTTTCAGTACTTTGCTGCAAGAAACATACCATAATCTATGATTGTGGATAGGGTTGCTATACAGTCAATGCTGTTTTGAAGACAATTTAAAATGATCAAGTATGAATAAGTCTAACCAATTAGCAAATGAATCATCTGATAACAAAATAATCAAAAGCAAGTCTTAACCCTGATATTCTCCACTAAATGAAAACTGCTTCAATATTATGTTAATTAAAGGGTTTTGCTCAATAGATTTCCTGTACCTGCAAGCTGTTATGGAGTTGGGACAGCTTTGACTCACTAATTCCCATTCCCATTCCCTATGGCTCAATGAATTTAGATTTTGATCTGTTACAGAGGGGTAAACTCTCTGACAGAATATTGCCAGTGAAGTCTGGAGTTACTCCAGATTTTGAATGTAACTGCACACAATGGGATTAATCATGACAAAACTTTAAAATATATTGTGTCAATTGTGGAAAATATACCATACATACTTCCATGCTACACTGCATCATTGTCCTAGAATTTGACCACTGGTTTCAGCAGTGGTGGAGAGAGAGCTAGCAGAATGAATGATGGCATGCTGTAACGAGACAGTGGGATCACATATACAGTTAATACTAGATTTAGGACTATTAGAGGCTTCCAAGACAAGGCCTATATTTAAAATGGGTCATGTTGCTATGTTCAGCCACCACTTCAAAAAAAGCACCCATGTACAAGAAAGTTCTTACATCTCACTGAAAGGGCTGGGGAAGGATCCCAAACTGCCATAGAAGCTTTCATAAAAGCCCTTTCTCAATGTATTTTTATAGCACAATCTTATTGTATACAACCAGTTGATTCAATTGCTTATTATTTGTGGTTCAGATGCTCTGTTCTCTCCTTGCAGTGCTTGGACCCTGAATGTCACAAACATACAATAATATTTGCATATATAGTGTAATCATGGAGCCATGATTAAGGGCTCAATACTTCAGGGTGTGTGTGTATGGTACATACATACAAAGATCTTGCACAGGCCACCTTTTTTTTAATTAATAACAAAAGTTCTGATCCATCCTAATGTGCATATGAGGTAGTCAAATTCTGATCAATGGGATTCACATGTGTAAAGTTAAGCATATGCTAAAGTGTTTGCCGGATTGGGGCCAAAGTGATTATTCAATCTTCTATTTCTATTTATGACTCTGAATCAAAGAGGTGCACGCTCTGTTGGAGAAATGGAGAGGATTAGCTGGAACTCTACAAGGTTCACCTTACGGTTTCATAAGTCCCCTGTTACTCTGTGTGGATTTTTTCTGTAACTAGGTGGATAGGTTCCTAAATGCATTATAGCTTTGAAATACATTAAAAATGATTCTTGCAGTCTTTTCTATAAACTTACTCATTTCAAATGAGGGAATCATTAATGACCTTTGGCATCAAATTCAACAGCTCATGGAGCATATAACTTCTCATAGCCAACCGTTTTACAAAGAAATGCATCATTTTCAGATTACAATTCAGGACAAGTAACACGTTAGAAAGACCAAGATGTGTGTTAGAGATAAAAAAAAGATCAACTAGCAGCCAAAAAATAAGGAAGATGTGGTTTTGAGTTAGTAAAGCTAGTCTTTATAGATAGTTTTGTATATAATATTTTGGCTCAAAGACACATTGCCATAATTCTGTATATTTTTTTCTTTCTGCAAAGTTGGATTTCGAATAGAGTGGAAAAAATAATTCCTAAAATATTTGACCCATATTTTGGACAATTTAATTAAATTCACTGAGTTTATAGTAGGGAAGAATTTCCCAGAGTGTACAAGCTACAGGTTTGAGTATTCTTAAATAAAATACCACCGAACCTTATCAATTTTGAATTTTAGTGGTATTGAGAAACATAAGATCATCTAGAAACAATAAAACAAGATATGGTTTAATAACCTAGCTGGGCAGTGGTTACAGTACAATACAGATGAGTAATGCTCTTGAAACAGAGTAGCAGCTTGGAGTTCAGAAGGTACTGTATTTAACAGTGATAAAACAGTGGACCTGTGGTCATTGGGAGATATTGTAAAAGTAATTGAATTTTAACACAGAAAATAAATATATCTTGGGCAGAAGTCGAAGCAGTTTCTAAAAGACATGTTGCCCAATAAGGGGACAGTCATGGGATGACACTGGACATTTAAGAGGGAGAAGGGCTAGTGCACTCGTAGCATATTAGATGACCCAAATTAGGCTTTAAAATAGGACAGCTGGGCCTGGGGAAGGAAGAGGGAGGGAGTCCAGTGAATGAGAGAGAATGGGAAACAAGAGTGCTAAAGTCTTTCGGCAGGAGCAGGAGGTAGAAGCGAGCTGAGTCTGCCTGCAAGATAAATGGAGAAATGTCTTTGGGGGTTTGTACCCCAGGATGAACTGAAGAGTTGTTTTGATGTGTTTGGATAATCAAACTGCCTAAAAGAGACTGTGTGTAGCAGTAAATCCTTTGCAAACTGGGGAGAACCCCTGCTTTATTACAGGAACAATATCAATACAATGTGGATTAAGGAACCTATACAGAGTCCTACTGGCTTATGTTAGTGGCAGAAATAGTATTTGCTCTTACTCCTGTTAGTACTACAGAACCAGTGCCTCTGGGGACATAGTGAGATGGATTCTTCTTCTCTAGTGTGTGCATCATGAATCTTACTGTTAATAAGTTCCATTTGGAGAATCTTTGTCAGTGTTGTGTGAGCTTCAAGGAGGGGCAAGCAGAAAGTATTAAGGCCAAGACTTTTAAAAGTGATTAATAGTATTGGGTGTCTCAGTGCCTGGGTGTCCAGTTTGAGGCCTCTTTGAGGATCCTTCTTTGCCATCTTGGCCTCATTGAAGTCAATGGTAAAACTCCCACTGATTTCAGTGGGGAAGGATTTCATCCCTGGTTGTTAGAAAGTGCTGAGTCATTAAGTTGCCACCAGCTAGGCATCTGAAATGACTAATCATTTGAAAACAATACCCTGATTTTTTTTTCCCTACTTTCTCAACCTATATGAAGCAAAATCAGGTTCTTTCCTTGTCTAGCTACTGAAAAATGCAAAGCAAAAAGGACTGTTCTTCAGCATTCGAAATGTAATGTAGATAAAACTGGTTTTATTGTGGCAAGAGGCTATACCTTAACTTGGGAGAGCTACCACTTCTCCATAATCATGACAAGATCTGATTGATTCCTGACAAGTGACAGGAATTATGTGCTGTGCACATTTTATTACAGAAAGCAGCGAGAAGACTTATCAGTAGAAATAAATTCTTTTGTATTTTAAATAAGACCTGTCTATTGGAGTTTAAAGATAACTTTAATGAGAGTTCATTTGAATTTTTAGTGTATGCAATTTGAATGATGAAGTAATCCAAAAGAACCATTGTGGGTGGGTGGTAAAAGAAAATACTACTTTGCATTTTCTTTGTTTAAGACCTATTTTTTAAAAAAATTAATTTTACATGGAACTAGTTAAGAAAAACAGTTATAGACTGAAGTAACTTAGAAACAGATGTTAAATAGTTAATTTTCTAGTTGTTACAGAATTTACACTTGATAGCCTAATGAAAAAAATGAACTGAATTTTATGCCTATTTTATGGAGGAGGTCAGGCTAGATGGTCGTCATAGTCCCTTTTCGCCTTGAAATTAATGAATTAATATTTTCCATCAGTAAGATATTTCTGAGAAGGTCATGTACAGTTTTTTATTGCTTCATAATTTATGTATTGAGCTTTTTACAATTGTGTTAATGTTTAATCCTGTAGGTGTATAGGAAAGCAGCAAGATTGTGTTTTCTCTGCACAGAGGGAGTGAGCAGAGGTAAAAACAGAAAAGCGTTTGAGCCTTGGACTGAAGGGCCCTTCATAAGCCTTGGAATGAGGCTGAAAGGGTCAGTGAGCTGGTTGTATAAGATAGTTGCAATACCCTCTTTAGTGTAAGACAGCCAAGTCCTTTGAGACAAATAGTGATTGTTACAGAGCAAATAAGGCAGCCTGGGAGAAGAGAACTGAAGCATATTTGTTTGGAACTAGTGTCTACTGTGTTTAGAGCCTCAATGCTGGTAGTGATGGAAGAGGGAAAGTACTAGTTTAGCCTTATAGTCAATGGCATGTCTACACTTAAAATACTGCAGCAGCAGCATCACTTTAGTGTAGACACTCGCAACAGTGATAGGATAGATTCTCCAATTGTTGTGGTTAATCCACCCCCCCAAAGGGTGACCAGACAGCAAGTGTGAAATATCAGGACAGAGGGTGGGAAGTAATAGGAACCTATATAAGAAAAACACCCAAAAATCAGGACTGTCCCTATAAAATCAGGACATCTGATCACCCTACCTCCCCAAGAGGCAATAACTAGATCAGTGGAAGAATTCTACTGTTGACCTAGCTCTGTCTATACTGAGGGGTTAGGTTGGCATAGTTAAATCTCTTAGGAGTGAAGATTTTTCACATTCCTGAGAATGGAATCTATACTGATGTAAGCTTCCAGTGTGGACCAGTCATGAAGGCCAACAAGAAGCATTACTAACCCAAAATCCTAATGAAGATCTTGTTGCCAAGGGAGAAGTGGGCTGGGTAAAGGGTGGTGCTCATTAGAGATTTCATACGCAACTTAATTTTGTTGGAAAATGCTTATTCAGTAAAACAAAATGTTCTGCTGGATCTATTGGAGATGCAATAAAACGTTCATAGAAACAAATCAGAACCCTGGGCCACTCTACCTGGCCCCTGATTTTGGGGAATAGGCAAAGCCTCTCTGGCTCCCAGATCTGGAAGGTTGCAGTGGGGGCAGTGTATCTGAGCTGTCTGCTTCTCTAACTGCCAGGTTGGAAGGTTCTTGTCAATTAAATTTGCAATATATTTGCCCGAGGGCAGCCATGAAACTAAATAACCCAGTTTTGCTTCTCCTTTTCCGTGAAATGTTTTTTGATGTTTCATCTCATTTCTTCAAAACCATGAAAAAGTCACAGAAAGGGATTTCCCCTTTAACAAAGTGTGGTTTCTAGGTGGAACTTTTGTTAAGCAAGACAGGGTGGAGTTTTGGCTTTGCTACAATCCATTACACTACTTCTTTTCTCCTCTATTAACATCCAATGAGGGAATTGGAGGCTGTGTCTGCATTCACTTGGAAAGAAGGTAAGCATGATGAAGGGTACATGGTGTTTCCCACCCACCTCATCCTTGGTCACCTGAGGAATTGAGCACTCTTCTTTTAGTGTTCACTTGTAAAATTCAAGCCCCCTCCACTTGCACCTGTTCAGTGCAACACAGCAGTCCTAATCTCTGTGACCTTCAGCCTCTGTTCATCGGGGCCCAAGAGGAAAAGAAATCTCTTCCCTGGGATCTCCTTCAGTCTGGACAAAATTATCCCTATTCTCTTCCCCACTGTCCCTTTATTCCTGCCTTTTATCAAGCTAGTAGGCTAATGGGCAAATTCATTCCTTAATTCCTCCAGCATCTGATTAGCTCATTTCTCCCTATTTCTTCAATCAGCTGTTGCTGAGGAAAGTAAGTGAAGCTACAGAGGTCAGAGTACTGACTCATCTATCAGGACTCATCAGTCTGCCACAGTAAGTTACTACAGGAAATAACTAGAAATTTACTGGGCATCTCTTTTCCTTCCTTCCTTCCTTCCACTGGGAAAAAGATCCCAGAAAAGCAACAGATCTTCTACTTTTTCTCTATGTAGGAAGAAAAAGGAGACACAAAGGGGCCCTGATACTGTATTGATCTCCAGTAGTTTTTTTCCGTTGCAGCGTAATGAAGTGGAGGCAGGTCTGAATGTTGTCAATGTCATGTATCCATTGGCCAAAACCTTGTGTAAGGAATACTTAATGGGATCTGGGAGACTGCAGTACTGGTTGTGGAGTGACCAAAGGTGCTGTACGCAGTAATTCTGGGTTCACAGTCCTATCACAATCAAAATGTATGTAAATCTCAGGCAAGTAACACTGGCTGTTTGTTCAGGTCCAGCAGACAAGACTGTCTCCTTAATTTGGAGGAGTTATAAATGGTTAAGGTGACAGTAATGATGATGATCCTAGTGAAGTGAGTATTTTAGACAGTACAGTCTCTGCGAAAGGTTGTGATGCTGCAACTTGTCACCACTGAGACATTCTCCTCTAAAAATGGGATGTGAAAAATAATCTGTGGGAATGTAACTTCATCACAGACCAATGTAACTAAATGACAATCTTCTTGATACAACCTCCTATCCCATGTCTGACCTTTTTTGTAGATGTTTTTCCTTGCTGTGTCTTTTTCTTTACCCTAATACTGGCTTTCCCCTTGAGTGTTCAGTTTACCTTATAAATGTTACAGTGCTGGAAACATGTTCCAACTGGCCTAATTAGCATCTAATACAGTTCAATAAAATTTAGCTCTCAATTAGTCACACAGTCTCCTTGTCAATGTGCAAAATAAAAAAAAAATATTTTAATCTCTTTATACCAAGATTCTCTGAGGTTACAGAAGTGGATTAAAAATATTTTATCAAAGTTACCAAGTCTGCTGAATGTGCTCTTGTAACTTTAAACAGTTGGGAGTATTTTCATGTTAGGAAATAAAACAAAAGGGGAGTGGGGGGAAGAAGTAGCATCATTAGAAAGTTGCATGATGTGGTGTCAATACAATTTGAAATAATCAGCATTTTGTCCTTTTTAGAAAGAGCCCTTTATGTATCAGAATTGCTTTGTGAGTGGATTTTTTTAAAACACTGCTGTAAGTTGTTTGTTCCATTCACAGCTGGTCTCTCAAACAGATATTCATTAGGCATATGTTTTCAGTAAGAATAAAAGGGCAAATGTTGAAGCATTTGTCATCTAACATCAAAAAATATGATTGTCAAAATGTTAGTGCGCTCTTCTTCTGGAGCTGGTGCTGCCTATGCTAAAGATTATTCTAGTAAAGAAAGAAGCACAATAATACTAGAGCTGAATAAGATTCGTAGTAAACTATTGAGTCAACTTTCTCACTTTTCCTTCCACAATATGTTCACAAATAGCCTTTTCCTCTTCAGAATCTTTTCGTGTATTTTAAAGCATGCTCAGTAATTAATTGTGCTGTGTAATTTTGTTTTGTCTGTTCCTATTGTGTGACTGGTCATCTTTCTCACATGAGATATTTTATGCCCTGACTGGTCAATGTCCTTGTACTGAAGGTGTGTGTGTGTGTGTGTGTGTGTGTGTGTGTGTGTGTGTGTGTGTGTGTGTGTGTGTGTGTGTGTGTGTGTGTGTGTGTTACCCGAAAGGTTTCCCTTTTAGTGGCTTTGATTTTCCTAGCCTTTATTCACAGGGAATGTGTAGAGCAAATCAGAGCTGGAAACAAATTAAGTTATTTTCATATTCTGTTGTGTTCAGGTTTTTAAAATACTGCAGACAAATGATATAATCTTTTGTTACAATAACTATCTTTTAGCTCTCTCATGATGAAGGGTTTTGGCTATATAGATAATAGTAATGTGCAGTACAGAGGCCTGTTCCATCTGATATGGTGACATTATCCAGTTCCTGCAGCTTTACAACATAACAGATGCTAAAAGTGTAAGTAATGACACTATGTTATTGTAGTTTTTTATATCTCAGGAAGAGATGGAAAAGATCAGGACTACTCATATTCTATCCACTTTGTTCATTTGGCCAGATGATAGTGATAGTATGAGTGTCCACATTTTTCCATTCAATGGCAGCATTGGTTACTTCACTCCTAATTCACCTTTGAGCAGATTTTAGCTGCCATCCTGATCCATCCACCCATCCTAGGTGTATGACCCAATAGGGGTCACAATGTTCTAGGATAGCATTAAGATTTAGTTAATTGGCAGGGTCTGATGAAATTGACTCTAAGGTACTTCAGAAACTGACTGATGCCATCTTTGAACCATTAGTGATTATCTCTGAGAACTAATGGAGGATAGGTGAGGTCCCCTAGGACTGGAAAAGGGCAAATGCAATACCCCTCTCTCTCTCTTAAAGGGAAATCAAAGATGACCTGGGGAATTACAGACCAGTCACCCTAACTTCAATACTTGGAAAGATAGTGGAACAATTTATTAAACAATCGATTTGTAAATGCCTAGTGCAGGGATCGGTAACTTTTGGCATGCAGCTTGCCAAGGTAAGCACCTTGGCGGGCCGGGCCAGTTTGTTTACCTGCTGCGTCCACAGGTTTGGCCGATTGCAGCCCCCACTGGCTGCGGTTTGCCACTCCAGGCCAATGGGGGCTGCGGGAAGCAGCGCGGGTTTAGGGATGTACTGGCCATCACTTCCCGCCGCCCCCATTAGCCTGGAGTGGCAAACCACAGCCAGTGGGAGCTGCTGAACCTGCGGACGCAGCAGGTAAACAAATTGGCCTGACCCGCCAAGATGCTTACCCTGGCAAGCCGCATGCCAAGAGTTGCCCATCCCTGCTTTAGATGCTAGTGTTTCTACTGCACAGACTACAGATGCAGCCACTGTGACATCTCACCCATGCACTCCTGTTTCTTACAGTTCCGCTTGTGCTTTTCCATGACCTATACCCATGATGTCTCTTAAGAATGTATTATGTTACTGAAATATCAGTATATCTGTGTCCTGACTGGATGACATTAAACTCATACTGTGCAGTTGGCTCAACATGATTAGGAATTAGCTAGTGGAATGAGAGAAGGCAGTATGTTTAGGTGCAGCACAAGTGTAGCTGAGTCTAATGGTAACAGAGCAGTTAATGGGCAGAAAAGATAGATGCAAATGCAGTATGCTTTTGAGGTTTCTTCCTGCCCCCAGTTCATCAATAGGTGGTAGGGGAGAACTCATTGAGAGGGAAGCTTACGTGTGGGTTTCCCCCAACTTGAGCCCTACTCAGCTTAATTCCTTATCCTGCCTTCATAATCAACTTTCATCTTTTGAAATAAAGTATTTTTAAAATACAGATCACAAGAAACAAAGCACGCTAAAAGCTGTTAGGAGTATTTAATGGTGCTTATAAACACTCCTGTGAAATGTGCTTGATGCTTATGGACATCCTTATTTACAATAGAAATTTGTACCCCACAGAAATTATCTTTACTTGTATGGATTTTCCTCAGGAATCAACTTTATTCATCAAGATCTGAGTTGTAATATGTGTTTCTGCGTCAGTTCTGAATGCAAAATGAGTGGAGATCTTCCTTTCAAGAATATTAACTGAATTTGCTGCCTCCTCCAAAAAAGGGAGGGGGAGGGAGAATACTTTTCTTCTACTTGGGCATTCTCACTAAGCCTACCACAACTCAGTTCTTCAGGATCCTTTCTACACAATCTGTCCCCTCTAGGTGGTTTATATACTCCCTTGTGTACCCAAGAAGCAACAATGGGGTTAATAAAGGCAGCAGGAAATGCACAAAAAGGAGATGATGATAGCTGCTATAAAGATTGCTAAATCACAAGGGAGAAGACTGGCTGAGGGAGCTAGTAATGAGACTGTCTTGCCTAATAAAGGAACTAGTAGCAAGGGTATTGAGTTTTAATCCTGTTTAGTTATATTTCTGTTAAATGTCTCTGAATATTTTCCCCATCAGTGTTCATAGTAAGTTCATATCACTCTTCTAACACATCAAATATTTCACGTGTCCCGAATTGGAAAAGTTGCTGAGAGGAGTTCAACCACATAATCTCACCACCACTACATACATGTTGTAACTTTCAAAGGAATAAATGGCAGTTTAGCCCTTAACTTCTATTGGAAATCAATGAGTTAGGTGCATTACTTCCATTTGTGCTTTGGAAAATCTCTGCCAAGAAGACACAATTAAAAGAACATTTTCTTCAAGTTCTAGCCCTGCCACTCAGGGGTATACTCATCTAGATCTTATTCTAGGATTAGGTCCAAAGAGTACAGAAATCCTCACATTGTAGCTTCCTGAGTAGGACTCTAATTGTCTTGTTGAAAAATAACAGATTCAAACACAGCTGTGTTTTTCCAAATCAGTATTTGTGGCCTTCCCAACGCATAACATTTATGTTCCTGTGTTGCACCCAGTCCTTCTCGTCTATATACTACACATTTTAGGATAGCTATATTTAGAGGGTGTTGAAGAAACAATTAGACTATATTAAAACTCCCTGCACACTTGGGGTGAGGTTGCTGTAGTTATAATTTTTAAAATATAGATTGATTTATTTTTTATGTGCCAGATCCTCAGCTACTAAACATCAACACGTTCCATAACAGATATTCTAATTACTTAGGTCAGCGGCTGTCTTTTTCCTGTGTCTGCAGGTGACCTAGAGCCCAATACTGTCCTCGTCCATTACTGGGGATCCTAAGCACTACCACGATACAGACAAATAATAAGAGACTTCAGTGAAGCTGTGCTCATTTACACTAATTGAGAGTCTGGCCCAGCAGTTAGAGAGAGCACTTTTCCCCAAATGTATCAAGAGAAAGAATTTGTCAGAAAAGAACCCAAAAAAATCACCCCAAGAACCTTTTGCTAACATGCCAATCCTCTCCCTCCTATAAACACTAAAAGATTCAGTGAGAGGATAATAAAGTAGACATAAATGTATGCTAAAATAGCCAACAGACTTGTAATGGACATTAAATCAATTATTTATCTAGCATCTGGTCAATGTGTAAGTGGGAAGGAAGTTGTAGGTTTATATCACAGATAAAAAGGTTGCTGTAAGCTCTTTCTTCTGTGATTTAGAAATAGTATGGATCCTAGATCGGTGTTAAAGATAAACATGTACAATGTCCCACAGTTATGAAATCATGTGGGAATTATGGTCTTATTCTGAGTGATAAGCTGTGAAGGTTCTCTATTATCTTGCTACTTTTCATAAGGGGGAAGTCATCTGCAGGATATAGCCAAGGCTCTGCCACTGTGGCTGGGGTCAATTTTGTGGTGGGATGGGAGGTGGGAATTGTTACCTTACACTGTGTCTCAGTGTAGGAAATGGTGTTGAAACACTACCCTCTCTTAAATCGCTTCAAAAAACACTTAGGACAAATTATAATTTGGCAAATAGGTGTGGTATAAACCGGATAGAAGGAATGGTTCTTGTTTTGAGGTGCTCCCACCAAAAACATCAGATGTTAAGCTCCTGAGAAACTCAGTGACTTTTGCATGCTGGAAACCTTGTCTAAAATCACTGAGGCTATATTTGCCAAATTTAATGTACATTGCTTTGAATTCAACCTAAAAATGATTATATATATTTATTACCAGTGTAGCATTGTTCGTTGTTGTATGTAAAACATCCCTCAAAAACTCCTTAAGCCACCATAAAATTTCCAATACTCAAGAAACCGAAACATTAAAATTTGGATTATAGAAAAAGTGATGGGAATGGGAGAGAGTAAATGGAAGTCAAAAAGAAATCTTTTAGGATTTACACAATGCAAAAATACCAAACTCAATAGCCCACTCTCTATTACGTACTGCCTCCTTTGGTATACAGCTATGGTACACGGTACTGGAACCTGACCATTCCCATACATTTGGCTTGTCCTAGTATAGATCCCAGGCAAATCTGACCTCAAGCTGTGTGCTGTTTGGAAGGAGATGATTGATCTTGCCAGAGGAAAGGAAAACACAAGTTCCAACAACACATAGCTGGAGCTATTTACAATCCAGGCAATTAAAAACTGTGGAGTGTCTGATCTTGTGTGCTTTCTCACAACCCAAGAAATTGAAGAGTTGGCTTCTGCTTCTGCAGTGGCTGTGGTAGTCTCCTCCTTTTCCCACTTTGGTTGCCACTTGAGGTTCTGCCCAGGGCTGGTCTACACTACGGGGGAAAATCGATCTTAGATACGCAACTTCAGCTACGTGAATAACATAGCTGAAGTCGAAGTATCTAAGATCGAATTACTCACTGTCCTCACAGCGTGGGATCGATGTCTGCGGCTCCCCCTGTCGATTCCGCAACTCCGTTCGGGTTGGTGGAGTTCCGGAATCGATATAAGCGCATTCGGGGATCAATATAGCGTGTCTAGATGAGACACGCTATATCGATCCCTGAGCAATCGATTGCTACCCGCCGATACAGCGGGTAGTGAAGACGTACCCCCACTTACTTGAAAGTGTGCCTTTGCCTCCAGGCTTTCCTATCTGCAACCAAAGAATGGCCTGTTTGCTTTCCTCCCAGCATCCTGTCTTACCCCACTTTATCTCCACCATTAAGACCTGGCTTCCAAATCTCTTTCCAACTAAATCATTCCAGTCCAATAACCTGTTTACACTCTTCACTCCCATTTTAAGTGTCAGCACCTGTTTCTGCTTTCTTTACATCTTCCATCTACTCTTGTACCTCCAGCTGCGGGCAGACCTTGGTTTATATAGAGGAATGTTGGCACTGCTCATGAATAGCTTCTACTCTTACCAGCAGTTCCATATAAGCAGAACATGTATGCAAAGATAGGACATCTGTTGTAGGCTGGCTTACGCCCATACATCAAATTATTCTGAAATGGTTGTTTTTCTTTAATGACAACCCCAAGTATAACAAAATTCAGCAAGAAGCAGTGGGAGCCATATATGACAACAAAAATGACAGTCCTGCCCACAACTGGGAATGGAAAGGATTATTGCAGACTTAAGCCCCAAAATGTGATCAATGATTTTCACCTCTACTACTCATGAAAGTCAGCATCACACATGACTTTTATGGGCTGTGCTCCAGGCAAAGGTTCTGACCGTATAATGGTGCCTCACTGTAGTCCATCTGGTAAATCCAGTGGCAAGTGCCCATCAGTCATCGCTCAACATACTATTTTAACACATGCAGTAAACACCCAGTGTTTCCTTTCGGCTGCAAAATGGTAAAACCAGAGATTCCAATCTTCAATTAATCTTTGCAGGCATAATAAAATAGGGTGAAAAAATCCCTCCAGTTTGCTATCACTTGCCCATAAATTTTATCTTACTGTTATTACAGTGCAGCTTCAGTTCTCACTGTTTGTTTTGATAAGTCACTTCACCTTTTTAAATGAGAAGAAATAAATCGGGCTGTCTGAAAACTGTTTCTAAAAGGTCAAGGTGTTTTGTGAGAAGAAATTAAAAAGAAAAAGCTAAATAAAAATTAGGGAGAAATGGGTCTTTTAGTTAGGGGCCATTAGCAGTGATGCTATTGCTATAGATTTTGCTCTTTTTAACTCTTTGACATTTTATCTGAATTATAAAGTGTCAAAGTAAGGAGGCAAGCAGTGATCCTGGTTTAATACATGAACTGATGTACAGTGTTTCTTTCTATTTACTTTGTAATAAACTTTTTGTGAACTTCAATGAATATTGGCTTTTACTACTCAGGTCTAATAGAGTGAATCAAAGCAAAAGTAGCTGTGGCAGACTCACACTGCATCTGTAATGAAGAAAGAAAAAAATCACATTAGATTAAGGTTTGTGTTGGATTACTTACTTTAGGATATTTGTGTTAATAATGACAATTTGGTGTTGCAATTAAATAATATAAAGTTTGTTCATCCACAAGGTCCTTATTTCTATTACTTCATCATTATAAAGGAGTATAGTCAATACAAAATCTAGCCAGTCTTTTAAAAGGCTAACTGTTGTAGGGTGTGTGGGTACCCCCGCCCCCTCTGCTCTCCATTGCTTTGTAAAAGACCTGCACAAAGACAAGGGGAAATAAATTGAAGAAACAGTCAAAATTATAGCACACAAAAGTACCATAAATACACTAGAAAATATAAGTTTTCCCTACTCATATCTCTTTTTCATCTATAGTAATATTAGGTAGTACCTGCAACAGTAGTAGTTAAAAGTTGTTCAGGGGAAATCTGACTTTTTTTCCCGTTAGGCTTCATTTAAGTTGCTGAATCTCTCTCTCAACAGAGGTTTTTTTCCCCCTTTGTCACAGACACTACAAATGTGTGTAGCTTTTTTTGGAGCGGCAGGGGGGGCGTGGGGAGGGGGAAGAACATGGACAGATAGTGCTTATGCAGCCTGGTGAGAAAAGTAACTGTTTTCCTTATGCTACTATGATTATGTTTACACTGCACAATTATTTCAGGAAAGTAGGCAGTAAATAATCATCAAGCAGAAGGTACAATACACATCGCAGATTATAAAAATATAACATGAAAACTTGACTGGGCTTATTAAGAAAACAAAGTTGGTTCACAGAACTATTGCTAACATTACTCTAGTTAAAGATTTGCAATATTTTTCTTAGCACAGAGAAGTTTGCTGATTATGAAGCAACTGACATCTAATTTCTTGTGTTTCTAAATAGAAAATACTCATTTATTGGTGAGTCAATGCATATGTTCTGCATAAAGTTGCAAAATATCACCGTGGGCTCTATTCTTTTTCCTTTTTTTCCTTTTTTTTTCTTTTCTTTTTTTTTTTTTAAATCTGAGTGGGAGATTTTCAGAAGCACAAATGAGAATTCCTCACCCAACTTCAACTGAAGGTTGTGGGGAGTTTGAGTGCCTAACTGTCCTTTGATTTAGAAAATCTTCTGGAAAGGCACTGTCCAAGAGCTCTTTTCTCCCTGCCTTTACCTAAATATAGAAATAATGCACATTTCAGATGGCATCGCCTCCTAACAAAATCAAACCTTAATTCCTTAAAAAGAGTTCTGGAAAAATGTTCAGCCAACAGGTCCCTCAGTTATGTCAAGACAACTAATGAATGTGCATTTCATTTGCTTGCTACTCTATGTTGGTAAACTGACACTTAATGAAGACTTGGTTTAGGAATGTCACACAAAATTCTCCACAGAGGTACATGGGGCACAACCATTTTGAATCTAATATAGCTGCCTGTAAATAAATTTGTACAGACTCTGACCAGTCATAGTTATAGATTTAAGATGCACATTGAACAGCAAATGCAACATTTAGTTTATGCCCGAACATCTGTTAGTCTGTGCCTGCTATAATGGAATGTTTTGAAGAATGCAGGACAAATTATTTTGTCTTCTCTCCCCCCTTCTCCACTCCACCCCCCTCCCTTGCCTTAGTTTCCTCTGTTTGGCAGCAATTTTTACCTAAGATGAATGCTAGACAATAGAGCACTTTTCCTTGAACTCTACCCTGTAGTGCCTAGCCTCACTGGCATTTTCCTTATCAATAATGTTTCTCAAGTCACCAATCTGAGAGAATCAGACTGTTAGAATGTTTCTGCCATTAATAATAAACCCACTGGCAATATCCTGACATTCCATCATGCACATCTATTATTGTTTGCAGTCAAAGGCAGAGCATTCTGGTCTGCGTGGCATTCAGCTAAGTTATTATAGAGCATAACAACAGATTTGTGAGCAGCTTTTTCCTTTTTTTTCCTTTCTAATTTCTTGCTACTGTGCTACTGAAATATGAAACATTTGCAATGCACTGATAATATATTGAATTGTAGTGTACATCTGTATCTTTCTTTGATTATTTTGTTTTCCCATTTGGGGATCCTGGGGACTTCCTTTCAGGAGCTGTTGAAGTCACCCAAGAGTTTCCCTTACTTTTCACTTCCCATGACTGTTAGCTCTAATGTATGAAGTGTTATAACCTTGTTGGCCCAGGATATTAGAGACATAAGGTGGGTGAGATGATATCTTTTATTTGACCAACTTCTGTTGGTAAAAGAGAGAAGCTTTCCAATTCACACAAAGAAGAGCTCTGTGTAAGCTCTATAAAGTAAGCATATTTAGAGGTAGTGAAGAGGTATGGACTACAGTGTTTTCATTATGCATATAACACAACTCTGAAGTCACTGAACGTGGTGAGCTTCCAACTCCTGGAGAATGAAGTTCCTTCTATTGTCTTTTAAATAAAAGTTCTTGGAAATTCCAGTTTAAGAAAAGCTACATAAAGAGAAAGTTAGTTGCATTATTAAACATTCAGAAGTCTGATAATGATTTAATGTGCAACCTCAACTTTGTCCCTTCTGCATATGCCTTATGAATGATTATCTTATATCATTCAGTTTATATTTTTTCCACTACTTAGATATACCTACTAGTGTATGGTGGGAAATAGGGAAAATGTGCTGATAGATTTACAATTACATTTATTTGAATCTTAAAATGGTATCAGTGGCACTTAACACAACTTGCTATGAATTTCCAATAATCATTAAAGTCATGATTATGGAAATGTACATGTCCTTCACCTTATGGATCTGGGGAGTGTACACCCTGGTCTACACTATGAGTTTAGGTTGAATTTAGCAGCGTTAGATCAATTTAACCCTGCACCTGTCCACACAACAGTCATTTTTGTCACCTTAAAGGGCTCTTAAAACCTGTTTCTGTACTCCTCCCCAACGAGGGCTGAAATCAACCCTGCTGGGTCGAATTTGGGGTAGCGTGGATGCAATTTGATGGTATTGGCCTCCGGGAGCATCCCAGAGTGCGCCATTGTGACTGCTCTGGACGGCGCTCTCAACTCAGATGCACTGGCCAGATAGACAGGAAAAGCCCCGCAAACTTTTGAATTTCATTTCCTGTTTGGCCAGCATAGTGAGCTGATCAGCACAGGTGACCATGCAGAGCTCATCAGCACAGGTGACCACGGAGTCCCAGAATCACAAAAGAGCTCCGGCATGGACCGAACAGGAGGTACTGCATCTGATTGTTGTATGGGGAGATGAATCTGTGCTATCCAAACTCTTTTCCAAAAGATGAAATGCCAGAATATTTGAAAAAATCTCCAAGGGCATGAAGGACCAGCAGTGCAGTGTGAAACTTAAGGGGCTCAGGCAAGCCTACCAAAGAATCAGAGAGGCAAACGGCAGCTCTGGGTCAGATCCCCAGACATGCCACTTCTATGATGTGCTGTATGCTATTCCAGGGGGTGCCCCTACAACTACCCCACCCCTGTGCTTCCCTCCTCCCCCACCCCTTCCGGGCTACCTTGGCAGTTATCCCCCCATTTGTGTAACGAATTAATAAAGAATGCATGAATTTGAAACAATGACTTTATTGCCTCTGCCAATGGAGATCAAAGGTGGGAGGGGAGGGCGGTTGGCTTACAGGGAAGTAGAGTGAACCAAGGGGGTGGGTTTTCATGAAGGAGAAACAAACAGAACTTTCACACCGTAGCCTGGCCAATCATGAAACTGGTTTTCAAAGCTTCAAAGATGCACAGCGCTCTCTGCTGTGCTCTTCTAACCATCCTGGTGTCTGGCTGCACGTAATCAGCAGCCAGGCGATTTGCCTCAACCTCCCACCCTGCCATAAACTTATTTCCTTCTCAAAGACATTGTGGCGCACACAGCAAGCAGTAATAACGATGGGAATACTGGTTTCGCTGAGGTCTAACCAAGTCAGTAAACTGCACTAGTGTGCTTTTAAACATCCAAAGGCACATTCTGCCACCATTCTGCACTTGCTCAGCCTGTAGTTGAACTGCTCCTTGCTACTGTCCAGGCTTCATGAGCCATGGGAGCAAGGGGTAGGCTGGGGTAGGTGTGACCACACGGTGCTTCTGACTGGGAGAGCAGCCTGAGGCAGAAGCCTCCAGCTGGCATGATATTCCAGGCAGGACTGAATCTCCATTAGACAAAACTTGAAAAAGAGAATGACCTGGAGTCACTCCGATTTTTGTCCAGGTGCCCCTGACCAACCTCACCGAGGCTGTCCAGGAGCACCCACGGGATGAGGATGACGGCTAGCAGTCAATTTGCACCATCTGCCATCCGCAAGGCAAGTCAAGGAGATGCTGCTATGCAGCACTGCAGTACTGCGTCTGCCAGCAGCACCCAGGAGACATACGTGACAGTGAGCTGAGTGGGCTCCATGCTTGCCGTGGTATGTTGTCTGTATGGGTAACCTAGGAAAAAAGGCGAGAAATGATTTTTTGCTGTTGCTTTCACAGAGGAAGGTAGCGAGGGAGGGGGGCCTGACGACATGTACCCAGAACCACCCTGTCATAAACAGAAAGTTAAGGGTTAATATCTCTTTTACCTGTAAAGGGTTGAGAAGTTCACCTAGCCTAGCTGACATCTGACCAGAGGAACTAATGCGGAGACAAGATGTTTCAAGAAGAAGGAGGGAAGTTTTCCTTTGTCTCAGTGTTATTTCTAGTTTTGTGCCGGAGTGAAAAGACCCAGGAATCAAACAGGGTAGTGAGTATTAAAGAAAGAATACATTAGTTTATGTTTGTTTTCTTTTGTGATTTGTCTTGTCCATTAGAGGGATAATCAAAGTGGGTCTTCTTTTGTGTAACTAAGGTTTTGCGCAGGGGAACCCTCCTCTGTGTTTTGAATCTGTTGTCTGTGAGAGTAGCTTGTATGCTAATCTCACAGAGGTATTTATTTTACCTATTGTCTTTAATTAAAAGTCTTCTTTTAAAGAACCTGATTGATTTTTTCCTTGTTTTAAGATCCAAGGGGTTTGGATCGGTGTTCACCAGGAAATTGGCAGAGAAGTCTCTCAAGGTTACCCAGGGAAGGGTTACAGTACTTGAGAGGGAGAGATTTGGGGGGGGGGCACGGAGACAGTTTCTCAAATGACTCATAAACAGCTGTTTTAAATGATTTGGGTGGTGGCAGCATACTGATCTAAGCTGATAATTAAGCTTAGGGGTTCTCATGCAGGTCCCCACATCTGTACCCTAAAGTTCAGAGTGGGGGTGAAACCTATGACATGACAAAAGAAAATAAACATAAACTAATTTATTCCTACTTTAATACTCACTACCCTGTTTGATTCCTGGGTCTTTTTACTCCTGTTCAAAACTGAAACTAACACTGAGAGAAAGGAAAACTTCCCACCATCCTCTTGAAACATCTTGTCCCCCCATTGGTTCCTCTGGTCAGCTGTCAGCTAGGCTAAGTGAACTTCTTAACCCTTTACAGGTAAAAGAGGCATTAACCCTCAACAATGTTTTTGCCCCATCAGGCATTGGGAGCTCAACCCAGAATTCCAATGGGTGGCAGAGACTGTGGGAACTGTGGGATAGCTACCACAGTGCAATGCTCTGAAAGTCGACGCTAGCCTCGGTACCGTGGACGCACACTGCTGACTTAATGCGCTTAGTGGGGACACATACAATCGACTGTATCAAATCAATTTCTAAAAAATCAACTTCTGTTAAATTGACCTAATTTCATAGTGTAGACATGCCCTCAGTGAAGTCAATAGGACCACTCGTGACTGAAGCTGAATGTTCATTTACTAGTATATGGGTCAGGCGGATAAAATTTTTTTTTCTTTCACATGCACATTAGCTGGGTAAACGTGATACGTGATATATTCGCTGCTCAGGCTCAGAGACAGGTTACTTGCTCTGATTACAGTACAACAAATCTAATATTCCTATGGATTCAGATGTTTGATGGTAAAACATATGTATTTGAAAAGCTTTCTTATTTTCCTTTGGATCAGGGTCTTGCTTTGGTAATAAAAATGTTAAATCTGAAATATTTAATGAAAATGGACCTATACTCATGTTTGCCATGTTCCAAATGCTTAAAGTCTGCATTTGGAAACATGTTTTTGGAGGTTCTTTTTTTTTTTTTCTTTCAGAAGTATGCTTGTAACTGCGGGATGTTCTTTAAGCTTCACAAGATACAAGTGAGCCATACAGAGTGAAAAATGTAATGTAAATGGAGTAAAGAACATTATTAGTATGTCACCTCTGAGATCTCGATGAATGCTGAACACCTTCTGAGATGTGAGACTTTGTCACTTCATATAGCCCCACTCACCTTTGCCATGTTCTTTTCCTTCTTCACCTTATTTCTTCTTTTTGCTGTCCCTCTCTTTCTGCCTTCCGTCTAATACAAGTCTGGTTTGGCCAGCCAAGACTGTATTTTCCGACACTGCTGTAAGCTTGTGACTAGAAAGACAGGTAACAGCAATACCCTAAACATCCTGATGCTGGTAGAAGATTGTCAGGTCTCAGAGTAGTCGATAACACTGTGAGCTGAGTCTGTTTCTCCAAAGTGAAGCTGCAAGTGCGAGTCAATGTCAGAGACAGAAGCTGCATTTTCTATCTTTGCTATTTTTTTCCTCTTTCCTTTTGTGCATGTGTTTGTTTTGTTTTGCCTTTTAGGCAATGGAGTTGGCCTTCAGCAACAATAGCTCCAGGTCATTTCAACTACCTACTACTTCTTATTTTTCTGCTCCCCCCGCCTCCAAAACAATTGCTTTAAATTTTAAATTTTTATTTTAATACCATTTAAAACTGTTCAATGGGTGGGGAGAAGGGGGTTCTTTTTTAAAAAAACTTTCACCAGCTAGAGGGAAAGGAAATAAGAAGGTTGTTAAAATGAAAGCCTTAATAGATTACATTTCAGATGTTTTTATAGTTTTTCCTTTTCTGTATGTTTAAATAAAAGATTAAAAATATTTTGAATAGTGTTTATTTCATGGTACTATTGAGGCTCAGATTTCCATATACCAAATCCTGAGCCTGGTTCAAAAATGTTTAAGGTTGCACAGTGACAGGATCATGTTAACACCTTTGGGCCTATGTATTCCATCTAAATTCATACAACAGCAATTATTTCTGTGATATGACCTTACAAGTTACATAATTTTAGAAAGTGGTCCTAAAATGCCATGAGCAAGAGCCTCCTCTAGTTTAAATTATAGGGTTGCCAATTTTGGTTGGATGTATTCCTGGAGATTTCACCACATGACATAATATTTAATTACAGATTAATTTTTAATTTCTGGAGACTCCAGACCAATCCTGGAGGGTTGGCAGTCATAGCAAATTAGTGTAGCTCCATTGAAAGTAATGAGACACCATGATCTAGTGCATAGGGCCTTGATTCAAAAGATATGGCTATGGCCTGCTGTGTGAACTTCACATCTTTGTGCTTGTGTTCCTGCTCCTGCCTTTTTTCTGTTTGTCTATTAAAGCCAAGTCTATCCTACCAACTTCTGTTGGCATAGCCACACTGGTCAGAGGTGTAGAAATTTGTAATCCTTGACCTATGTAGCAAAAGCCCCTAGCATAGATTCAGCAATACTACCAAACTGCACTTTTAACTCTATATCTTTGATTTTTCTCCTGGTTGGGTGACTAAATACTTGTGCAAAGCATAGCTTTACCCATCTAGCTGCATACCCAGTAGGAGTGGTTTGCTGCTAAAATAAAACAGTATTCCTATACCAGAAAAGCACTCCCAGTATAGACTTGGCCTTGATTGTAAGTTTGTTGGGGTACGCAGTTTCTCTTAATGTGTGTTTTGTCGAGCGCATAGCTCAATGAGACCCCAGTATTGGCTTGGGCCCTTTAGGTGCTGCTATGATAAAGAGGATCTGCCCCATGGGGTATATTTATTGTTAATCATAAGTGCCCCAGCAGACTAGGCAGGAACCAGGATTTGTCATGCCAAGGAAGCTTTTCTCCTTTTGTTGTTGTGTGTGGGGGCTTTCTTTTTTGTGCCTTTCTCTGCAAAGAATATAATAACAACATAAATCCAAACAGATATATCATTCTTTTTCTTCTCTTCAGCTTTCATTCTCCAGAGGACTCATGTCACACTTCTCTCCTAAACAGCGTGGTTTTCTTCTTGAATTTTTTAAAAGAAAGATCAGATTAAGAGATACCATTATAAAGAACACTCAATGCAGAGATTTTTTTTTCCTTGAAGACTCAGAAATGGTCTTTTGACCTGTTTCTATGGCTTTAAAGCCTTTCTGAATGGTGAATATTATGGGGCCAATTCTGTACACCTAGCTCAGACAAAATTCTTACTGATTTCTATCCTATACATTAATTTAATTGGAGTTTTACCTGAGCGAAGACTGCAAGATTTAGCCAAAAATAAAGTGGTCGAGCTTTGTAAAAACTCTGCATTCAAACTTACTTTGTACTGATAACTATCAAGTACACTGTAACTGGCATCAAGGCTTTTTCAATCCATTTATTTCAACTGGGTTGGATCTATGAAGTCGACATTTTTAGGCTGATTATTAGAAGAAAATAGACTTGCTTTCACACTGAATTCAAATAATGACTCATGTTTTATGTAACATTGGGTATGAAACCTCAAGAGATGCCATTCATAGAACTTTATAGAGTTCTATGACAATAGAATTTACTCAGTACATAGCAAGGGGGGTGGGAGGGGAGCTCTCAAAGCCTGCTTTCAACAAGGTATGGGATTATTTGTTTTCATTTTTAATGTTTTCATTCTGTCTGGAGACTATTCAGAACCCATTTGATATTATATGATAAAGTAGCTCATATAGTGTGTTTTATGCAACTCTTTTTGAGAGGGGGAAAAATGAAATAACTCAGACTCACTAACCAAATTGACCAAATTGGCTATCGGATGTGGTTAACTACATGCTTCAGTAACAGTGTTGATACTGACTAGTTTGTCAGTGTCTTGGGCAAAGGTTGGGGAAAAAAAACTTACCCAAACTACTCTTGTATTGTTTGAGTAGCCCTCTCACTACTCATGTTCTGCTTTTTTGTATTATTATTTTATTCTATTCTACCTCTTTCTCTTTCTGGGTTCATTCCATTTTTTCATCTTTTTTCTTGTACTACATCAAGGGGCACATTTTTTCTGAATTATCTCTCATCCCTGTGTTCCTTCTCTTTCCCTTTCCTACATATTCTGTCTCCTCTTCTTTCCTACCGCAACATAGACATGTGCTATGCTTTCACATATCCCATTAATTTCTTTTTTCTCTGCGGCCTGGCTCAACACCTACCCATGTACTTACTCATACAGATTATATTGACCTAATGACCAGAGGATTAAGCCTATTAACCACAGTCTGATACTGAAGATTAGTGCCCTCTTGTGCTGTTGTGATAACCAGTGGAGAAACCTAACAGCTCCTAGGAAAATAGGTGGGTACTAGGACTCCTACCAAGGTGCTTCCTCTGGATTTTGCCAAAGGCTGGATCAGGCTCGTATTAGGATTGCCTATTAAAACTGAAACCCACCCTTCTCAATGCTCTATTTCTACTGGAAGGGAGAAGGACTAGTTTCTGTCCCCCTGCATCCTTACCCACACACCTACAAGCTATCCAAGAGTGTATGAATGGTAAGGAGGGGTCTGTACTATTCTACATTTCTCTCAGCCTTCTCTTCACTGTGATGGAGGGTGTGTCTCCTCTACTACATCTCCTCCTCAGCTTTTCCGCCTGTTGCAAGTAGTCACCTCCACTCTTTTACCTCTTCTCCAAAGTCTTGGAGGTTTGGTGGGGGGACTTTCTGTGACTTCTGCAGCTGCTGCTCAGTCCACAGATAGAAACTGACCAACTGTTATCAGTTTCACTGCTGTTAACAGGGATCCATGACAGCAGTATAAAAAAGGGCCAGTCAGCTTTCATTCCTACACAGCTAGGGATAGCTATGGGCAGCAGGAAAGGTGCTCTTGTTTCCTATCTGCATGTTTGGAAGACAGCACTGCATAGGTTACCCTTTTTGTTTGGAAGGGCTTTTATTTAGCAGTTAGCAACTCTTCCTTTTAATGATACTTAGATTCTTCAGAGGTTAATAGCACTCACTGAAAACTTCCTGCTAATGATGAATTAGGAGGTGAGTTGATTTTATTTTTTTTTTAAGATTTGAATGTGTTATTGATGTATGTGTCTCAGTTTATTATAGTACAAGTTACAATTTATGGACAACTAAATCATTCATATTTCTGAAAGTAGTAGCACTTTTCTGATTTGTCCTACTGTTTTGAATTTTATATTAATTGTAATAACTATGCTCTGACTCCATTTGATGCTGTATAATTAGATATAATTCATACTTTCAAGCAGAAACAATTTCCCAGCTTTCATGCTTTCTTTACCATGCAAACATACCTTCAAAGAGGGTAGAGGGGATTCTACTAAAATATAGTTCCCTTTTATGGACACCCAGCCAGCTAGTTAGCTACAAAATCTCTGTTAGTAGCTGTTCTCTAGTTATTTTACCTGTAAAGGATTAAAAAAGCCCATAGGTAAATGGAAGGGAGTGGGCACTTGATCAGAAGAACCAATGGAAAGGCTAGAAAAAAAGGTTCCCTTTGTCTGTTTTTGTTGTTCTCCAGAAAGAGGGGGCAGAGCAGAGACAAGGCTAAAGCTATACCGTTAAAGCTGTGGATCAGGTATGAAAATCACCAGATCATACCTAGAAACTGCTCATTTGAAAACCCCCAGATATGTAAGTAGATCAGGAAATGTCTAGGAAGAAGCAATTATGTTTATCTTTAATTTCTTTATGGTTTGTGGACCTCTCCGTGCTAACCCCCAAATGCTTTTGTTTTGCTTGTAACCATTGAGCTGGACCTCAAGAAAACCATTCTTGATGCTTAATTATTAGGCTATTGCTAGATTTAAAAAGAGCAAATATACGTTCCAGATGTATTTTCTTTCTTTTTGTTTTTAATAAAATTTACCTTTTTGAAGAACAGGATTGGGTTTTTGTGTCTTACGAGGTTTGTGCATATGTTGTTTAATTAGCTGTGGTAACAACTGATTTCCTTTGTTTTCTTTCTTGGCTCTTCCCCGGAAGGGGGTGAAAAGGCTTGAGGGTACCACACAGGGAGGAATTCCCATGTGCGCCTTCCTGGGTTCAAAGGGGTTTTTTGAATTTGGGTGGTGGCAGCATCTATCCATCCAAGGTCAGAGAGAAGCTGTAACCTTGGGAGTTTAATACAAGCCCAGAGTGGCAAGTATTAATTATGAGAATCCTTGCAGGCCCTCACCTTCTGCACTTGAAGTGCCAGAGTGGGGACACAGCCTTGACAATACTGTATGCAAATTTTGTAATAAAAAATCATGCAATGAAATGAATCCATCAAAAAGGGCAGAGTTTGTTATTGCTGGGAACTTAAGTGAGAATTTACATGTGAATTTTAAAATATCACCCTTAACTAATGTCTGTTTCTTTTTATTTTATTTTGGGGGGGGGGCTTCCCAGCCTCACCCCCCTAAACGCATGGTTTGCACTTTTAGCTGAGCTGCTTTATTAATCTTACTTGGCAAAATGATAATTCTGGTGTAAAAAGTCCTTTGTCTTCTCTTGATCTCTTGCTGTACATGCTGAGACAGATTGTTAGGAAATGGCTTTTAGAAATCTGAATTCAAATGAGTTTGCTGGCTGGATACTACACACACATCAATAATCCCATATAAATGCATAGGTATGAATTTTCTCTTTTGTTTTTTAAGGACGCTATAGAAATGGCTCACCATAGGCAGTGTACTTCTAGCAGATAATTATACTTGTGGATGACATCACTCAACCCTCCTCTTCATAATACACAGCAGTCATGCACTCTCTTGGAATGTACTCCTATCTTTATTTGTTTCTAAGTTATTATAACTGTAGCTTTCTATCCTGGGGAGAGTGATAATTCCAGTCCATTTAAACCTTCCTAAACAGCATAGATTTTTTTTTCTAGAAGTTGTTGTTGTCTTATCAATTATTCTGTTTTTTTTTAATTTAAACTGTTTTCTTATTTTATGACCCTGCTTAGATTATAGTTGGATTGCTAAATTCTAGAGGATTGCTTTAGCCTAACTCAGATTCTGTTTTAAATCCTCAGAGGTGAAGAACAACTGCTAAGAAAACCATTTTTCTACCTACTGACACACAATGTACTGTGTGATCATTCCAAAATATTGTAGGTGTCAAACCATTTATCAGAAATTTCTGAAAGCATTGAATATGGAGTCTTGGAGGGCGCACACAGCATGTAGTTCGAAGGAGTCAGATGTCACTTTGTTTAAACTTAGTTTCCAAGTCTTTGAACCTTTGAAAACTTTTATCAGAAGGCTATCTCTTCTACAGTAAAGCCCAAATGGGTAAGTATTCCCATATACTCATCCAAGATAGAGGACTCTGAACTTTACCCATATAGTAAACTAGACTTTGCCTTCATGGCTGTCCATCAAACAGCAAAATGTAAGAGTAAATCATATTAAAACACAAAGGCAGTTAATGCATTGTATTGCAGTATCATCCAAAATGGTGGTTACAGCCTGTATCACATTTCATTCAAATAGTGCAGGGGTAGGCAACCAATGGCACGCATGCCAAAGGTGGCACATGAGCTGATTTTCAGTGGCACTCACACTGCCTGGGTCCTGGCCACCAGTCCGAGGGGCTCTGCATTTTAATTTAATTTTAAATGAAGCTTTTGAAACATTTTAAAAACCTTATTTACTTCACATACAGCAATAGTTTAGTTATATATTATAGACTTATAGAAAGAGACCTTCTAAAAATGTTTCAATGTATTAGAGGAAATAAATGAAGAGTCGGCACACCACTTCTGAAAGGTTGCCAACCCCTGAAATAGTGGAACTGTTAAGCACAGAGTCAACAGATATGAGTAGGCAAAGGTTTTGAATTACCCAAGAAACTTAAGTTTTAATATGCTGTTTAAACATTAATCCACCAGTCACGTGTTCTCCATAAATTGTGACTTATCTTTCCTGAGGTTTAATTTTCTGCTTAATATTTGGAATTTTAGCATAGGAACACAATATGTACATTAAAGATTGAAGTATAGCTCTTTATTCCATCTAGGCTCTGATTAAAGATGCGAGGGAGGGCTTTTTGTATCAATGACCAAAACATGGTCTTCCCATGTCTGGGTCACTGATACAAGGTGGATGGTAACTAAATAGAGATGTAGGGTTGTCATTTTTTCTCCTGTCTAATTCTCAGCTTGATCATCCCCTCCCACTATGTCCTTGTCATCGGGTACTAGCTCGAAGATCTACCGATTTATTTGTTCAGAAGAACCAGCAGACATAGATTGTAACACTTGGATGTCCAAATAGTCCTCTTAAAATAGAAATGTCTCTCATTAACCTACGGATAGTGCTGTTTCTCATTAAAATATTGAATTACCAGTTTTTGGTTAAATAGATTTTAGAAAGAACTTTTTCTATTTTTTCCAATCTTTCTCTGTTGTCCATTGTAGCTACACGTGGTTACAGCTTTTTTCTTCACTTCACATCCCCACTTACTTCTCTCTCACATTTTTTTGGTGCCTTTCATGAAGCTTTCTACAAGGGTAGATGGTGCATTCAAAATTAAGAATAATTTACCCAATACACATGTAAATAACAAAGCTCTAGATCCTTGGCTGTGGCTGTGATGAGTTTGGAAGAGCTAAGAAAAAGGTTGCTGTAATATCTCTGCCATCCTTTCAGCCATGTCCCTTGAGCTGCAGCAAGGAAGTGATAACATAGGAGTGACTACAGTGATTTGTATGCTACCCAAAGATACCCCTGCATAGGATAACTACTCCTAAGACTGGTTACACTGGCAGTAGAATTACACATAGCTGTGCAGAATTGGGCCCAAGAATTTTGAGACACTTTTCTTTTCTCTGGGAAGCTTCCAAAAATGGCCTACATATATCTAGAAAGGGTTGAGTTTCAATATCTGAATTTAAATCACTCCTCCTTCTAAGGAAAGGGCTCTCCTTATTCCCTACTCAGTCCAGGGCCAAAGTAATTTCAGCTAACGCAGTTAGTCATGTTAACCTTTATTTCACCTATTTTAATTAAAAGTTTTTTATAAAGCAATAGTAAATCCTTCTTTTTGCAAACATTTGCTAGCTATGATGTATTACTGCAACTGTTTCAGGTTATAACTATAAAACTTTTACAATTCTTTGTGAAAATTATTAACCAAATATTATTTCTACTGGGGCAAAGCAGAATATTGAACCCTGTAATGGTATCTGATGACTTTTGCTTTTAAATAGTTGTAATTCATCGTTTTATGAAAATGTGAGTAGATGACAGAAAGTCAAACTGTGAAGATCCTAACTTACTTTTAATTCAGTCCTTACTTAGGGTGTTTGGCACAATCTAGCCTTGTGTATGATTATTTTTCAACCATGTAATTTATCATTTTCTTAGAGAAAGAAAGACTTATTTGGAAGACGAGCAAAAGTATCCATTCACTTACTAAAAGTCTTAGACATTTGCTACCCTTTCTCCACCTAAGTGACCTAACTCCTCCTCCATTCCTCTGACTCCATTAAAAGCAAAGGACTCCACACATCTCCTGTTTAGGCTGGAACCTGGGCATCTGAGTGTGGAGATACTCCCTATGAGAGATCATCTACCTGTCTAAAACTGAGGGTCAAATTCTTCAGCAGCATTCCAGTATTTCCTGTGGGTTTTGCTTTGCAGTTGCAAGCACCCTCTAATTCTGGGGCCCTCCGAGCCAAGTGTGGAGTATTGGTAGCATGGCTTTGATGAAAATGTGTGCTACAGGGGGAGATGAGTGTACAGTTTCCAAGGAGTAGTTCAATATGCCAGAGCCTGCATATAAATGTCTGAGGCCAGGGGTTCTCAAACTAGGGGTCAGGACCCCTCAGGGGGTCATGAGGTTATTACATGGGGGGTCGTGAGCTGTCAGCCTCCACCCCAAACCCTGCTTTGCTTTCAGCATTTATAATGGTGTTAAATATATTAAAAAGTGTGTTTTTAATTTATAAGGGGGGTCGCACTCAGAGGTTTGCTATGAGAAAGGGGTCTCCAGTAAAAAAGTTTGAGAGCTACTGTCTTAGGCCTACAGATACTTTGTGATCTGTGATAGTTAGTTCCTCATGGATGCAGGGATAACTGTGTGATTAGAAGAACACTGAGGAGATAAATCTTGCCTCCACAACCATTTGTTACCTGCTGAAGAATTTTCTTTTTACATCCTTCCCATGCCAATATTGGCACACAGGTCAGAAACCAGTCTCTTCCATTCCTCCCTGTCACTTCCTGGTGTGGAGAAAATGAAAAAGCAAGTGTTTATTTACCCCTTCACATAACACAAGAACCAGGATTCACCCAATTAAATTAATAGGAAGCAGGTTTAAAACAAACCAAAGGACATACTTCTTCATACAATGCATAGTCAACCTGTTAAAACTCATTTCTAGGGGAACTCATTGAAGGCTAAAAGTATAACGGGGCTAAAAAAAGAATAATACTTCATAGAGAATAGGTTGATCAATGGCTAGTAGATAGTCAGGGATGCAAGTCCATTCTCTTGGTGTCCCTAAATCTATGACTGAAGGAAGCTGGGCCTGGATGACAGGGTGGATCATTCAATAATTTCCCTATTCTGTTCATTCCCTCAGAAGCATCTGGCACCAGACACTGTTAGAAGACAGGATATTGGGCTAGATGGACCACTAGTCTGACCTAGTAAGGCCATTCTTATATCTTCTATTTTGATAATTGACTTTTAACTAAAATGCAGTATTCTTTTGAGGATAGTGACATTTGAGAAAACAGCTGAAAATTTAGTAATGCTGTCAAAATAGCAATACAGAAGTTAGTGTACTTTATAATTAACTGCATATACTGTAAGAAAAGTGTTTTCTTGAAAATATTCACACACTTGTTCTGTGCATAAAAATCAACACAAATACATAGTGCTTTTCATTTATAGATCTCAGTGCATATCAGAGTATGTACAAACCTCTCTTCTGTGCCTGTACTTCTTCAATAGATAGCCTCTCTAGATTTTTCACTACTCCTTCCAGTGCCAGATTACACTGTGACCCAATGACTGAACAATCACCCATGCATGAATTTTCCTGTCTAGAAAAAGCCTTTATTATCTTATTATTTAGTGTCTGATATAGAAATGCCACTGTGACACCAATTCTCCAGGGTTAGCTTTAAGGGCTTCAGTTATCCTAGTAAATGAAATAGCATTCAACGGTTTGCTTGTTAAAACCTGCAGCCTTGCAATGAGTTTCTGAGATAGTGTATATAAATGATTATCTGCCTCCACCCAAGACTGAAACACTGAGCCTCTCTATACACTACTCTCTCATCCTGCAGGATACCACTCAAACTTTGACTCCAGGAAAAAAAATATTCTGTTGCTTTCTCTGCTGAGAACTTCTCTATTTTAATTAATGGTCCTCATGTAGGAAATACTTCACAAAAACATACAAATGTTTGAGTGCGGGGTAATCATTCAATTTTTATGAAAAGAAGAACTTTGTGTTGAAACTTGGTATTGGCATGAAGCAACAGGTTTTGTCTGTGGTAGACTTTTGGAATTAAGAATTTTTTTTCTACCCAGAGAGGTTAAAACTCCCCCTCATCTTCCCCCCCTAAAAGGGGGGGGAAGGAAGTGTTACGGTGTCACCCCAACTCTGAACTTTAGGGTACAGATGTGGGGACTTGCATGAGATAACCACTAAGCTTATTTACCAGCTTAGATCTAGTAGCTGCCACCACCAAATAGTTTAAACAAATGTTTATGGGAGAGTCATTTGGAAACTCTGTCTTCCCCCCAAATATTTCCCCAGTCAGCTCCAAAAATCCACTCTCTCTGTCTTCCCCAAGCTCCCTGTCACACTCCACCCCACCCCCCTCTTTTGAAAAGCACGTTGCAGCCACTTGAACGCTGGGATAGCTGCCCACAATGCACCACTCCCAACAGCGCTGCAAATGCTGCTAATGTGGCCACACTGCAGCGCTGGTAGCTGTCAGTGTGGCCAGGCTGCACCACTTTCCCTACACAGCTGTAACTCCCAGCGCTGCACATCTCCAAGTGTAGCCATAACGCCCCCTGCCCCACAGAACATGAAACAATGGGTGTTACCATACACACTATAAAGAGAGTGATCAGTTAAGGTCAGCTATTATCAGCAGGAGAGAAAAGGAACTGTTTGTAGTGGTAATGAAAATGGTCCATTTCCAGCAATTGACAAGGAGATATAAGGAACTGGTGGGGCGGGGGGAGGGGAAGCATGGGGAAATAGTTTTACTTTGTGTAATGGCCCATCCACTCCCAGTCTTTATTCAAGCTTAGTTTGATAGTGTCCAGTTTGTAAATTAATTCCAATTCATCAGTCTCTCTTTGGAGTCTTTTTTTTGAAGTTTTTTTGTTGTAATATTGTGACTTTTAGGTCTGTAATCAAGTGGCCAGGGAGATTGAAGTGTTCACTAACTGGTTTTTGAATGTTATAATTCCTCATGTCTGATTTGTGTCCATTTATTCTTTTATGTAGAGATTGTCAGTTACCTTTAAAGTACAGTTTCCACAATCTCTCAAAGTACACCCACTTTTTCATGTTTCCCATCTGAAGCCCTATACTAAGAACCTCTTCCCTGACTCAGCCTCACCACAGCCGCCACCAGTCAAAATTCAGTGGCACAAAGAGTACAAAATGCAGGCCCTCAATTCCTAATGGTCACATGCGCACTGGACTGTCTGGTGGACTGGAGAGGTTATGGCCCTGAGGAGCACATTTGGGGAAACTGCTTCCCATGTCCATGCCCCTGACCTGGTGGAGGAATTCCACAAGACTTGCCCTGACAAGCCTGGAGTGAGGTCTTAAGAGGAGGTAGGGGACTGGGGTTACTCCTTAACCAAGTTATTTTTCATGTAATCTTCAAATACATATTTTCTTTTACCATATTGTTAATGAAATTTGGGTGGTGATTGCTGGCAAGTGCTTCAAAAAATCATATGTTCTGTTTTATATTTTGGTTTTCAAAATATCTGCCTGGTAATAAAAAAGCAGTATTCTTAATAATCATACTGGTTAAGTAAATTCAAATTTCTCCATGTTCTTTCATAGATAATTCAATTTAAAATGAAGTTTGCAAACGGACTTACCCATAGTAGAGGCAGGGCCTTACCCATTTTCATAGGACTCATTGTGAGCTGCTCCTCAACTCTTCTTTCACTTAATGTTATACTTTATCATCAATTTTAAATTTTGGCAGTTTATTATTCACTTGTAATTTAATAGATCGGTTAGCTCAACTTTACTTTTCATAACATGAGAAAGCAAATGCTGATTTAATCTAATATATTCTGACTAGGATGACCAATCAGTAAATTTAAAAAACTGGAACACTTTTTTTTTGGGGGGAGGGGGGGGCAGGGGCGGGAGGTGAGGCATAGTTACATATATAATACAAAGCCCTTAATATTGGGACAGTCCTGCAAGTATCAGGACACCTGGTTACCATAATTCTGACTCACAGATTGTGTTACAGTAGATATATTCAGGATAGAAATAGTTTTGACCCTTGGAAAATGTTTCCCTTCTCCTGGAGTTTTGTGACAAGTATTTTCATTGTCACTATGGCTCTAATTAATACTTTTGAAGTGAAGAGTATGCAAATATTTGACTGTGAAGGTAGTTAATTTGAAACTGATTGCTACCCTGGGGCTCTGACACTCCTGAGAGCTATAATCAGGCAATTGGAAGGCAGGATGTGTTTGTAAGTATCATTTGACTATGCTCTTACTAGTCAAATGGGAATATAATTGTCCTCTCCTTCTATGTGTGAGCAGAGGTCCTAGCTGCTGTGGAATAGTTCTGCATGTCAGGAAGCAGGAGTTTTGGAAGGGAATGCACACCTCATAGGAGCTGCGGCAGTCCGTTCCATGGCAACATCGTCCGGTGTTGGGGAAGAAGAGCAGGAGCAGGCCTGAGCAAGAACCACTGGCCATATCCCTCATTCCAATTGCTTCTAGCTGCAGAATTAACTCCTTCATCTTGGCTCAAAGGGGGATAAATTTAGACATAACCTGGAGCCATTTCTTTTCTATTTTTCTTTTCTTTTCTATTTTTCTGTTACTAAGAATCTGTAACTGCACTGTTTTAAAGGCTAATTTTAGAAGATACCAGTGCAACTCTTGTTTTGAAAAGGGCATGTATACATTGGAGGTGGAAGGTAAGCTGCCTAGGTTGAGGAGACACAATAGCTCTGATTGACCTAGTAGGGTAGCTGTGGCCATGCAAATAGTGGGAGGGGCTAGCAACCTGAGTCCCAGCCAACCCCAGACCCTAAAACTTGAGGCAGCTAGTCCCCACCCCTCCACTCATGCCACTGTGGCTATACTTTGGTTTTTAGTACACTAGCTTGATCAGAGCTAGCACAAGCATATCTACTTGAGTTGGATATTGTATCTTCCAGCTCCAGTGCAAATGGACTGACACATCTGGCCTCCTGTGGCACTCCTGTGGGTTGTGAGAAGGACATGGACTCACCCAGATTCTGGCCTTCAATATCCAGGCAGTCACAACAACTTAGTGCTGTTGTAAGAAAGACAGCCCTCTGCCCAAGTCTGTGGAAGTCCGCACCCTTATGGGATTTGTCAAAGTTCTACAGGACAATTAAATCACAAATGGACTCACTTAAGGTGGTGGTAGGACTCCCTTCCTTCAAGGAGTCACTGAAAGGCCATAGCCTTGTTCAACACCCGTAGATAAGTCTATTACTACTATAAGGACTGGTTTGGCATTGGGACACCGACACACTCTCCTTTTCCTTAGCAGAGAGATCGGCAGGCATCTGAGCAGTTCTGGCATTCTACCAGGGCCTTCCCAGATGTCAAGGACTGAAGACCTGTTCCCTCCCCAGTTTGCCACCAATTGAGCTGAGCTGTTGCCTTTTAGGTCCTCCCTCCTGGCCAGCTATGCCCTTCCGATGTGGTGGGGGAGTGTACTCTCCCAACGTAGATCCTCAACGTTGGCCTGGCTGCTGAGGGGTTTGTGCACCCTGTCACAATGCTGTCATGCCCATAACATGCAGACTGTGAGCTCTTTATTGTATAACCTTTGTAGTATACTTTTGAATATGAAGAATATGGCTAACATGGAAAAGAGGTATGAAATTTAATCCAACATACCCATAATACTCAAAACTTCCATTTTCCATAGCAAAGTAGTGGATGGATAACATTCTAGATGTCATAACAGGTCATTAAAGCACATTCACCAACATCTAACTGTACTACAAATGTCAAGTTCCATGTGTCTTATATAACATTATGATCTTTGAAAATGATGGTGTCAAGAATTGCATTTTATTTGGAAGCTGCAACTGAGAAAACTGCCAAGGCTAATGTAAGTAAACAGTGAACTAGTATCATTGGTAGGGATTTTTTAAAGCTGAAATATGGACATTAGTTAGTAGAGGATTCAATACCTCAATTCTAACAGAACTTGATCAGACCTGTTTAAAAAATTGATTTAAATATGGGGTTTAAAAAGGAACTAGTATTTAGAAATGAACAATCAAAGGAATCTTAATGAATACACAGAACAACGTTGGAAAAATATTAGACTATAGATGAGGACTAGGAATGAACTTTTTGAGTGTGATTGTTTTTAATTCTCTTTATACTTCCTTCAAATGGAAACAAAACCTCAATCTTTCCTCTCCCCGACCCCCCTGGTCTGCTTTCCCTAAAATAATGTTATAGTTTCATTAATATGATAAATATGGGTGCCATATTACACTGAGATAAATCTAGAGGATTATAAAATTATATCTTTTATTGGGCAGTCAAAAATGAGTATCCCATGTAGTGCTACTTTTAGTAAAGGATATATGCAAATGAATTAGCTATAAACCCATTTCAGTATTTAAAAATTACCAGTTGTTTAAAAGACTTCAAGGTTGAAACTTGGATAAAACAACATAATCCAAGATTCAAAGGCTATTATTGTTTAATATTTTAACATAAAATAGGTTTAACAAATAGCTGCAAAAAATGTACAAATATGAAGGTATTTGATATTTCAGCCAACTACTAGACCAAAAAATGGTTCAATTTTGAAAACTGAAGGGATCAAAGCCCTTGCCCAGCAAAGTACTTATTCATGTTCTTAATTGTAAGTGCATAAATAGACTCATTGGGACTACTCATATGTTTAAAGTTAGACAAGAACTTAAGAGCATTTCTGGATCAGGGTTCAAATTTTGTAGTCCTTATTCAGGCCAAATTCTTGTTTATTTTAATAGGTGTTTTGTAATGACTACTGACAACCAGAATTTTGTAGCATTTAGGACCTAATTCTATGAATTTCTGAGCATTTTCCAAGATAGAAATAATCAGGCTCAATTCTACTCCCTATGAAGTAAATGAGAATTTTCTCATTAGCATCAATGAGAACAAAATCAGATCCTCAGTTTTTAAAATCCAGTAACTTGTGCTTGGCATTTAAACCCTCTCAATGGTTTAAAATTCTAGGTATAACTCCTGGAAAACTGCACACACACACCCCTTGCTGACTTAGAGCTACCACCACTGCCTTCCATCTTTGACAGTCTCTTGCTGCAGACTTAACTTCTTCCCATAATGTTCTGATAGCTTTCTATTTTGCTCTTACATGCATTTCCATGTTATGCTTGGTCTCCTTGTCACCTCTTGCCCTGGTGCTTCCAGTCAAATGATTATTTTGTTATGTTAATGGGGTTTTTCCTCCATGTATATCAGAGCCATAGTGGCAGGGTGCTGGTTGAAAAGCCCTTAATCAGCTCCTGCCACTCTAGCCCCAATCAAGAGGAATAGATTGGGGCTGGGTGAATAGCCCTGTCCCTGCCTGGTAACTGGCCGTACCTGCCAGTCTTAGCCCGGAGCTATAAAGCCTGGGGGGAAGCCAGAGAAGGAGGGAAAGGAAAAGGACAAGGACAGTAGGAGTCTCCTAATCTGTGGCTGGCCAGGCCAGTTGTAGGCCAAGTAACGGTGAAACCTGTACATACAATAACTTCTCACTTAACGTTGTAGTTATTTTCCTGGAAAATGTTACTTTAAGTAAAATGAGATTAAGTGAATCCAATTTCCCCCTAAGAATTAATGTAAATAGAGGTTTAGGTTCCAGGGAAAAATACATATATATGTGAGTGTGTGTGTATAGTATATGTTTTAAACATATAAAACAATTTAATACTGTACACAGCAATCATGATTGTGAAGCTCGGTTGAGGTGGTGGAGTAAGAGGGTGGGATATTTCCCAGGGAATGCTTTACTGCTAAATAATGAACTAGTAGTCAGCTGAGCCCTCAAGGATTAATACACTGTTGTTAATTAAACTTCTCACTCAACAAGCCAGCAAGCTCCCTCCATTCTGAGCCCTGTTGTGTCCCCCGTGCTCTGTGGAGTTAGGGTACAGGAGCAGCATCATGACAAACAGGGATTAGGGGCTATTTCTGGCATCCTTGTTAATATCACTCATGGTTGTTGTATCATAGATAGGAACCATTTCCAAGTTCAAGATTTTGATTGTATTTTTGTGTATTATATTATTGAACGTAGCCTCATCAAGGGGGCAGAAAAGAACTGCCCCAGCTTTGGTCACACACACACCCCCACACACACCCCCAACAACCAAGAGTGAAATTAACAAGGATGACAGAAATAGCCCCTAATCCCTCAGTTCAGATGGAGGAGTGAACAGCTAAGTTTAAACTGTTCCTATGCAGGTAGCAGGCTACCTGGGGAGGCTTCTCCCTCAGCCAGTACCCCTGCTACAAGCTAGAGTGGAGCCCCTGCAGCCTCTATTGAGTGGGAGAGTCGGTGGAACATGGAGCCTAGCCACATTGGGTAGCCCGGCTGGAGGAGCAGAGGGAGAGAAACAACAAACAAATATGACAGTGAGTTTTCCCCTTCCAAGGTTTTATTAGCTTTGAGTTTGAACTTTTCGTTATGAAGCCAAAAGGTGAAAGTAAGCCACTACTGAATGCTACACTTATTTACCGGTACACTACTGCACCTTTTTTTACCGGTACTCTGTACGGGGCCATACCATCTTACTTTCACCTCTGTATTTTCTCTCAACAGGCATGACCTGACCCTTCAAAGCAGATCTAGGCAGAACTCCACTCATTTCACTGGAGATCTTCAGAGATATAGGGATCTATCCAAATGGATCAGCTTACAAGATCGGGGCCTAAGCATTATGACAGCATTGCTCCATTGACCTCTGCTGTAATTTATTTTTTTCATTACAAAAAGCTCTACTACAGTGAACATGTCATTTCATAACACTTATGTTAATGAAACTTACAGCAGAAGAAACTCCAAAAAAAGATAGTAGAAATAGGATAGTTCTGGAGAAGAGCAACAGAAATGTTCAGAAAAATGACTGGATGGTGAAAAACTAAAACTTTAGGGATTTGTTCAGAGTCATTACTAAGAAGAGATAACATGAGAGAGAGAGAAATTACTTGTATAGAGAAGGTCAGTCAGGAGCTCTTAAATACCCTCTTACATACAGGAAAAGATGGCAGCCAATGAAATTAAAAGGTTGAAAATTTAAAACTGATTAAAGAGATTTTGAACACAGTTCAATTAGCCTATGGAACTGGCTGGCATGACTGTGGCAAAAGTAGGTTTCAGAAAGGATTAGCCATTACAGTGAATTACACTATTGAAGCTAAAAATTGTACATGGGATATCAAACCTCTGCGTGACATAAACCAGCCACCAACCTGTCTGAGGTTAGGAAGGAACTACCTCAAATTACTACATAAATCCCATGAGGGGAGGGCAGCATTTAATTTATTTATTTTAAATATGCCTATCCCTATGCCCTGGGACACATGTAGATATATTACAAAATTAAAATAAATTAGACCAGCATTCCAAAAGAGGAAAAAAAATGTAAATTTAAATCTCAACATATGTTTCATAACAATTTCTCTCCTTCCCTCAACCAGCTAAAGTATCTGGTACTGACCACAGCTAGAAACACTCTAATGGATTGTCAAATTTGTTATAACAGTTTTACAATAGAGACTGATTAAACTAGGGATTATTTAAAAAAAAACTGTAGCAAAGATGTAGAGATTAAAATTTAAAGAAAATTAAAGAAATGAAAACTTCCATGGGTAGTTTACAATTTGAATATTAAAAGATACTTCATTTTATTGGATTTTCAGCTGGGATATTTAGCAGAAAGCATAGAAGGATTTATTTTTTGGTTTCATCTGTTACTTATTTGGGGTGAGGGGGGGATCAAATGTTTCAAATAAGGGTTTTCTCATCTAGCCTCAAGTGCAGTTCTCCTGCCTCTAGTGTTTCCTGGAATAGAGCAGATGGATTTAATTAGCCAAGACAAATTCAGGAGAATTTCACAGTTGAATTGTATGACCTTTGTGCTATTGTGTTTCTCGTTATTTTTCCTTCTAGCAATGATCTTTGTCCTCACGTGTTTGTGATGGGTGGTTCAGCAATAGACTCTAGAAGTAAATTAAAAAGACACAACTTTTTATGAAATCTTAGGACAAGGAATACTTATATCATCTCCTTAAAGATATATGTGTGCTATTACACTCCTAACTCATACTAAAGAACAATATGGAACATTTTAATAGAATTATAGCAGTGCTCATTTCTGTCATTGTTAAATAAGGACCCAGTTACTGACACCAGTAGCGTATCTCCCACTAATTCAATGCCAACAAAATTGAGCCCCAGGGTTTGTTAAATATACCCACTGTAAAGTATCTACCTCTTGAGGTTTTGTAACATGTTTGTTAAAGGAAGATTCAATAAAGGTGTGTGTGTGTATGTGTGTATTATTTGATGCAATTTACTGTGAACTCCTATACAAGTAATAGAGATAATCCTGAACTCCAGCTCTGAACACTCTTGAACTTCAGGCTCTTGCCCTATCTCTATAATGGCCTGAATCAAAATGCTAGATCTAGATCTTATTTCATCCCTCTTATGTGTCTGTATTATGAAAGAGGGTTTAGTTACATGATCACTCACTATTTTTCCCCATAGTAGCCCAGCTTCCATCAGTGCAAACAATGGACAGTGCATACTGAATGAGCAGCTATTGCATATTTTATTTCATTCCATTCCATTCCTCAACATGTGGCCCCATGCCTCATTTACTGCACACTATGCAAGCCTTGACTAAATACAGAATTGTCTCATTTTTTTCTTCTACTTTTTTTTCCCCCAGGAACAGTATAAGGCACATCCCTGACCCAAAGGCCAGCCTTCTGCCAAATTGCTGCTCCAGAACACTATGTGGTAGAGCTTCTCAAAGAAAGATTGCAGAAATATTTTAATTTTGCAAACTAATGCAATATGCCCTAACCTTGTTTGCAGAAATCGGTGAATCATTTTGAGTGACATTCCAAAACAGTTTATTCCAAGAGAGACATTTAGCATGGAAAATTTCAGCACAGGCATTAAAAGTTTGGCACAATTATGAACAACTGAAAACTGGGTCTTCTAACGGAAAGTGTCAGGAAACTTGAATAAAAGGCTGTGCTACCAGCTCCTGCTACATACCAATTTGATGTGTAAAATCTGTCATGACAGTTGAGCAGTTAGAAAGGTTTAGACACTAACTTTTTTTAGAAGAAACTGGAGATTTAGGATATCCTATTCTGGTGTAAATTTATTTACTAGGGGTGGGCTCAAATAAAAATCCCTGATTCAGGTTTGAGTTTGCATTTTAAATTTATCCATAGTCTGAATCTCAAAATAAAGTCTCAGCATGTCAAAATCTGGAATATTTCTGATCTAGAATTTTCTAGTTAGTGTTTTACGGGGTAGTGTTCATATCTGAATAGTTGATTCAATTCCATCCCTATTGCTTACTTAGCTCCTATTAATGTTTTGAGCAGGATGGCTATGGAACAAAAGGGCAACAACCAAACCTAAAATTAACAGGACTCCAGAAGGAAATAATGTGTGTGGGGGGGAACTTTTTGTACTTCTCACCAACTGCTGTTTTAGTATGTTTATCACATCACACCTCATCCTGTCTAGCTTGTGCTCATCCGTTCCTCCATGACTCAACACCACACCATTCCATTGTGTTGCAAGCACATTCTTTTCATTTCTGGCCAAAGAGTTTTGTCATGGGATTGGCCCAGCATGTTTTCGGTCTGCCCAGCGGTCACTTGTGGTCTCTGGAAATCCAGTCACTAATGCAGATTGTCGACCTGTCTTTTTGCTTGAGGACTATGTGACTCACACATCACATCTACAACACATTAATGTCTAAGTACATGGACCCAATCTGTTGTTCAGAATCATCCCCATCAGTTGATGCATGTATCATTCAAAGTCACCTTTGACCTGAAGGCTGAAGCAATGCCTTTCTGGTTCAGATGAAAAGGAGCTATTTACTGTTCTACAGAACCCAGTCCTACATCATTAAATTTCAAAGGAATATCAGTGAGACAATAGCTGTCTCTTTCTTTATTGCAGTAATTTAAGTATGCAAGCAAGCAGAGATCAGATAATCTCTGACTACGTTCTTTCCTTGATCCTTTTTATTTCCTTGGTCTTTCTCCATTACTTTTGATCTCTCTCTTTTAACTGAACAACAACAATAAAAAACATATCAAGCTTCATTCTATTATATTTTATCTTAATTTGCTAAAGTATGGACATACTAGTCAAAATATCATGGTTGTCTCAGTTCCTGCAACAAAGAACAACAGCAGTGGATTAATGATGTTTAGAGAATTCCTCCATGCTTCCTTCTGAAGAAAAGGAAGTGATGGATATATTTTAGGCATGTATTTTGAATGTCAACACTGATTTCCACATGAAGCTGTCAAGTGGAAACCAGCTGGTTTGAGGAAATGAGGGCTCACAAGAGAAACCTTAAAAACGCACCTTTGCAGAGAGGGCAGAATAATCAATCTCAACACCATAGCGCAAATGGAGGCCTTTATAGACCTCTGTCATATTCCCCCTTAGTCCTTTCTTTTCTAATCTCATAGTCACCATTTTTTTAAATCTCTCCTCATATGGAAGCTATTCAATAACCCTAATAATTTTTGTTGTCTTTCTTTGTACTTTTTCCGATTCTAATACCTCTCTTTTGAGGTGACCAGAATTGCATGCAATATTCAAAGTGTGCACATATCATGGATTTATATAATGGTATTATAATATTTTCCTGTCTTTTTATCTATCCATTTCCTAATAGTTCCTAGCATTCTGTTAGCTTCTTTGGCTGCCATTGCACACTGAGCAAATTTTTTCAGAAAACTACCTATGATAACTTCAAGAATTTTCTTGAGGGGTGACAGTTTATTTAGACATGATTTTGTATGTATAGTTGGGATTATGGTTTTCAATGTGCATTACTTTGCATTTATCAACACTGAATTTCATCTGCCATGTTGTTGCTCAGTCACCCAGTTCAATGAGATTCCCTTATAACTCTTTGCAGCCTGCTTTGCATCTAAAGATCTTGAGTAATTTTGTATCATCTGCAAACTTTTCACCTTAATGTTCCTCCCTTTACTGGATCATTTATGAATATGTCTAATAGCATAGGTCCCAACACAGATCCTTGAGAGGCACCACTATTTACAGAACTCCATTCTGAAAACTGACTATTCCTACCAATTGTTTCCTGTCTTTTAACCAATTTCTGATCCATGAGAGGACCATCTCTCTTATCCCACAGCCGCTTACTTTGCTTAAGAGACTTTGATGGGGGATCTTGTCAAAGGCTTTCGGAAAGTTCAAGTACATTATATTCACTGGATCACCCTTGTCCATGTGATTGTTGGCGCTGTCAAAAAATTCTAATACTTTGATGAGACAATGGTTCCCCTTTGCAAAAGCAATGTTAACTCTTTTCCAGCATATTTTGTTAATCTGTGTGCTGGATAATTCTGTTCTTGACTATAGTTTCAACTAATTTGCCTGGTGTTGAAGTTAGGTTTACTGGCCTGTAATTGCCAGGATCACCTCTGGAGCCTTTTTAAATCAGAGTTGCATTAGTTATCAAACAGTCATCTGGTACGGAGGTTGACCTAAATGATAGGTTACATACAGCAGATAGTAATTCTGCAATTTCATATTTTAATTCCTTCAGAACTCTTGAATGAATGCCATCTGGTTCTAGTGATTTATTATTGTTTAATTTATCAATTTGAGACAGTTTCTCAGATTTGTCACCTAAAAAGTATGGCTCAGTTGTGTGAATTTCCCTCACATCCTCTGCAGTGAACACCAACACAAAGAATTCATTTAGCTTCTTCACAACAGCCTTCAGTGCTCTCTTGGTAACCTCAGTTGTTTAGTGATCTCATTGATTGATTGATTGTTTGGCAGGGTTCTTGCTTCTGATGTACTTTTTGTTTGTTTGTGTCTTTTTCTAATTCCTCTTCAAATTCTCTTTTGGCCTGCCCAATTACACTGTTACACTTGACTTTCCAGAGTTTATGCTCCTTTTTGTTTTCCTTGGTAGAACTTGAGGGTTTTTTTTTTGTCCTTTTCCTGTTTTTTGTTCATTTATTTGCAGTCTAAATTTAGTTTGAGCATCTATTCTGGTATTTTTTTTAAAAGGTTTTCATGAAGCTTGCAGGCATTTCACTCTTGTCACTGTTTATTTTAGTTTCCATTTAAATAGCTTCCTCATTTTTGTGTATTCCCCTTTTTGAAGTTAAATGTGCTGTGATGCGTTTCTTTGGTATTCTCCCCCCTACAAAGATGTTAAATTTAATTACACTATGGCTGCTATTACTGAGTGATTCAGCTATATTCACCTCTTGGACCAGACTTCACTGTGCTTCACTTAGGACTAAATCAAGAATTGTCTCTACCCTTGCAGGTTCCAGCCTTAGGTACTCCAAGAATGGTGTCTAGAAATTTTATCTCTGCTTCCCATCCTGAGGTGACAGGTACCCAGTCAAAATGGGGATAGTTGAAATCCCCCATTGTTATTAGGTTTCCTGTTTGTGTAGCCCCTCTAATCTCCCTGAGCATTTTACAGTCATTGTTATCTTCCTGGTCTGGTGGTCAGTAGTATATTCCTACTGCTATACGTTTGTTATTCAAGCATGGAATTTCTATCTGTAGAGTTTTGTGGTACAGTTTGATTCATTTAAGATTTTTATTATATTTGATTCTATGCAGTCTTTCAGGTATAGTGCCACTGCCTCACTAGCACAACCTACTATGTCATTCCTATATATTTTTCTACCCTGGAATTACTGTGTCCCATTGATGATCATTGCTCAGTCAAGTTTCTGATTCCAAGAGCAGATACCAAGTTTTAAAATAACTACTAGATTACAATTTTAAGATGCTACAGAGATACTGAAATATAGATATAGATATATAAGACCTGTAAATTTATTACATCGTGGCTGCTTTCTTGGGTGGTAAAGCAAACATATAATTAGACAATTGTTTTAACTGAGTCTTCAGATAATTCAGTTCCCTTCCAGTAAATGGTGTTCTTCAGATATATTGCCCATGCAGCTCAATTTTTGCACAACTGGGGCCTCAGTTTCATTAATTGTGCCTCTCAGTATTCTAGCATCTGTGGTCTTGCCAATGAGGCTGTCCTTCTTCTTCTCAAAGGGGAATCAAGCAGCTCCTTAAGGCTTGGGAAGGTGTACCCCAGAAGGACTTCATTAAAAGTTGAAATGAAAGACATTTTTAAGCATTATCTATTAGAAGTTGTCTTTCCCCATTTCTTTTGCAGCAGTTATCAGCAATGGTTTATCTCAGCAAAGTGAAATGAAATTTGACATAAACTGTTAACTAAAAAACTGTAATTTACACCTCTGCAGATTATCCATTTCAGCAGTTCCTCTTCCTAAAAAGTAAATTACTTAAACACTTGAATGACGCAATAAGTAACATATTATTTTATTATCGGTCCTGGGACTAGATCTGTGGAAATCCTTGTGTAATAGGTTTGCTTGTAGCAGAAGATCTGTAATCAGCTAGGTAACTGTAGAACTGCTTAGTTCAGCAAGTGCCCTACCTCCAAATTCTGAGTAGTTCCTGACCAACATTTTGGCATATGAGAGCACATCATGTAAGCAAATTTTTTAGTTTTTTTTTGTTTTAACCCTTTTCCCTGCTATTTAATAAGAGTAGAAGAAGATAGAATATTAGGGTTGGAAGACACCTCTGGAAGTCATCTAGTCCAACCTCTAGGCTCAAAGCAGGACCAACACCAACTAAATTATCCCAGTCAGGGCTTTGTCAAGCCAGGCCTTAAACACTTCTAAGGATGGAGATTCCACCACCTCCTTAGGTAACTCATTCCAGTGCTTCACCACCCTCCTAATGAAATAGTGTTTTCCTAATATCACCCCCCACCCCCAACAATGCAACTTGAGACCGTTGATCCTTGTTCTGTTATCTGCCACCACTGAGAACAGCCGAGCTCCATCCTCTCTGGAACACCCCTTCACATAGTTGAAGGGTACTATCAAATCCTCCCCTCACTCTTCTTCTGCAGACTAAACAAGCCCAGTTCCCTCAGCCTCTCCTTGTAAGTCATGTGCCCCAGCCTCCTGATCATTTTTGTTGCCCTCTGCTGGACTCTCCAATTTGTTCACATCCTTTCTGTAGTGGGGGGGACCCAAAACCGGATGCAATACTCCAGATGTGGCCTCACCAGTGCCGAATAGAGGGGAATAATCACTTCCCTCGATCTGCTGGCAACACTTCTACTAATGCAGCCCAATGTGCCATTAGCCTTCTTGGCAACCAGGGCACACTACTGACTCATATCCTGATTCTCATCAACTCCTTTTGAGAGTATTTGGGAAAAGAAGGGTCTGTATTTGCTACCTCATCAGAGGTTTAATTTGGAAAGAGGGTGGAGACTCAGGTCTTGTCTTTAATTTCTCTGATCCAGTTCACTCATCTCTAGCTGAGATCACCAGCTCGCCTCACTTAGGGCATAGAGCAGATGTTGGATGATAGTGATTTCTCATCACTGTCACACTATGACATGTATGAACAACAGACCTAGGCTTTTTGCTTTTAAACACTAGACTCAAAGTCTCTTTTTTTTTTTAGTTTAGTTTAGTTTAGTTTTACTTTATGTGAAGCTGCTAAGTAGTTACAAAGGAGAACAAATTACAGTTAAACAAGCTTGTTTCACTGTGGGGATTAATTGTGAATTGTGGTGTTGACAGAATTTTCCCATTGGTCTACTTTCAATTTCCATTCTAATGAAAGCACATTTTTAAAAAGAACTCACAATTAAGAAAGGAAACTTTCTTGCTTTTCTAAAGCTTCTGGTAGCAGAGGTGATGTCCTGCCTATAACATGTAAAGAAAATAACTTTATTGCCTCTATAAAAAATTATTTTTTCTGTAACTTATAGCATTAAAACAGGGGATCCAGAAGAAATGGGAGAATTGCAGAAAAGAGAAAAAATTAACAAGCAAACATACAAACTTTGGGAAGGCAATGTGGTCTAATAGCTAGGGCACTGAACTAGGAATCAGGAGACCTGGATTCTGTTCCCAGATCTGCCACTGACTTCGTGTTGCATCTGTTTCCCCTGCCACTCTTTGTATGTCTTGCCTATTTAGCTTGTAAGCTCTTTGGGTCAAGGAATTGTGTAGAGTCCAATGGAGGCCGGAGCGCAGTTACAGCCTGTAGATGCTGCTATATTACCAATTATACTACAGATGTTCACAGATCTACAAACATATTTTTAATAATCAAAATAGCTTTGATTATTAAACTTTAATTTATGATCTTAAATTATTTAAAGATAAATTAAAGGGATTAATAATGCATTATTATGCAGTGTTCATTAGACAGCACTATTAATCTTACAAGTTACTTTTCTTAGGCTTTGTCTACACTACCAAGGTTTGGTGACAAAACTTGTGTTGACACCCAAAAGTTGACAAACCAAAAATCGCCACAGGGTGTTCATACTTGCTTCCTCTGTAGACAGATCATGTCCACAGTATGGGTACCATCATTGACAGTGTGAGTAATGAACTGTGTATTCCACAGTACAATGTTGTGGGAAGGCAGAGCTGATCCCTGCATATCTTGGCAGGATTCACTCTGAGTTCTCCCACAGCCTCCTCAACTGCTGGGAGCGGCATCATGAGTAGCTCTGAGGGCTCCATGCTGAGGAATGTCAAAACAGCACAGCAGTTTCTCCTCTTGTCATAACTCTAGTCCCAGATTTGGACCTTAGTGTCCAAAATATGGGGGTTAGCATGAAAACCTCCAAGCTTAGCTACCAGCTTGGACCTGGTACTTGCTGCCACCACCCAAAAAATTAGAGTGTTTTGGGGCACTCTGGTCCCCCTGAAAAACCTTCCCTGGGGACCCCAAGACCCAAATCCCTTGAGTCTCACAAAAAAGGGAAATAATCCTTTTTCTCTTCCCCCCTCCAGGTGCTCCTGGAGAGATACACAGACACAAGCTCTGTGAATCCAAACAGAGTGACTCCCCCTCTCCGTTCCCAGTCCTGGAAACAAAAGCACTTTCCTCTTCACCCAGAGGGAATGCAAAATCAGGCTAGCAAATCCAACACACACAGATCTCCCCCTGATTTCTTCCTCCCACCAATTCCCTGGTGCGTACAGACTCAATTTCCCTGAAATTTCCCAGAAAAGAAAACTCCAACAGGTCTTAAAAGAAAGCTTTATATAAAAAAGAAAGAAAAAATACATACAAATGGTCTCTCTGTATTAAGGTGACAAAATACAGGGTCAATTGCTTAAAAGAATATTGAATAAACAGCCTTATTCAAAAAGAATACAAATCAAAGCACTCCAGCACTTATATTCATGCAAATACCAAAGAAAAGAAACCATATAACTTACTATCTGATCTCTTTGTCCTTACACTTAGAAACAGAAGATTAGAAAGCAGAAACTACTTCTCCAAAGCTCAGAGAAACAGGCAGACAGACAAAAGACCTCAGACACAAAATTCCCTCCACCCAAAGTTGAAAAAATCTGGTTTCCTGATTGGTCCTCTGGTCAGGTGCTTCAGGTGAAAGAGACATTAACCCTTAGCTATCTGTTTATGACACCTCCCCGCCTCCCTGTGACAGCAATCTGCCTGCAACTGTGTTCCCTAGTGCAGAGCAGAACAGGAGTACTCCAGTGATTTGCTCTTTGTTCCCCAAATGGAGCAGCACACTCAGTTGTCAGATACTTCTTGCAGCTTTGAAAGGGGAGGGGTGCATGCCCGCAGGGCAGCAGAGATGAAAACGCTGAGCAGAGCAATCAGGGCAGGCATTGTGGGATAGTGGTGGAAGTCAGTTCTGTTGATAAATTAAACAGCAGTGTCTACACTGGCTCTTTGTTGACAATAAAGGGAGGAGAAAAGAAAAAAGTCTCTCATGGGGTGGAAGTTTTTGTTGCCAAAACCAGGAGTTTTTCCCAACAAAAGTCTCATTGCCGTGTGTGTGATCTCACTGTTTTGTTGCCAAAAGGCAGTTTTTTGGCATCAAAACTTGGTAGTGTAGACAAAGCCTTAGAGTGTGAGCAAGACTTTAGTCTTGGGGCTTGGCTACACTGGAGAGTTGCAGCACTGGTGGTGGGTTTACAGCGCTGCAACTTAGTAACTGTCCACACCTGCAAGGCACATCCAGCTCTGCAACTCCCTGGCTGCAGCGCTGGCTGTACACCTGGTCTGCTTGGGGTGTAACAATTACAGCGCTGGTGATGCAGCGCTGCTCATCAAGTGTGGCCACCAAAAGTGCTGTTATTGGCCTCCAGGGTATTGGGAGGTATCCCAGAATGCCTGCTCTCAACAAACCGGAAGAATGGCTGAACTCCGAGCTCCCCCGAACTGCTTATTTAAAAAACAAAGCTCCTGTTTGCTGAGCGAGTGGAGGCAGGCAGGGGAATTGCTTTGGAATGTTCACAGCCGTTTGGTTGAAGAGAGAAACAGCATGCTCACACAGCAGAGGGGGAGGGGGAAGTCAGTGTTGAGCAACTGTTTATGTGGTCTGAAGGCTATTTAGGAGTACATAATTTGCATTTAGTGAATAAGAGAGGGGTGGGGGAAGGGGTCAAAACTTTTAAAATGATTCAAGGTAGGTGCTGTGTGTCTTCCAGTCCTTAGAACTTGCAAGACAGGGAGCTGAAAACAGTGTCAGCTCCAAAAATCCACTCTCTCTGTCTCCCCTACGCTCCCTGTCACACTCCACCCCACTCCACTGTTTTGAAAAGCACGTTGCAGCCACTTGAACGCTGGGATAGCTGCCCACAATGCACCACTCCCAACAGCGCTGCAAATGCTGCAAATGTGGCCACACTGCAGCGCTGGTAGCTGTCAGTGTGGCCACACTGCAGTGCTTTCCCTACACAGCTGTATGAAGACAGCTGTAACTCCCAGCGCTGTACTACTGTAAGTGTAGCCATACCCTTGGAAGAAATGCTGTGTTGGTTTTGACTTTCTGATTTAGTTTCTTTGGGGGAGCGGTGGAAAGCATCAGGGAGTTTGCTCTCTGTCTTAATCTCTCCAACTAGAGACTATCCTAGAGGCAGAGTTGCTCCCTAAGATCCATAAGTTAGTGTTACGGCTTAGAACTCTCAAATAAGGGATTTACATGAGTGCTATTTGTGACCACCTGTGTTCTGGGTCTAGTATGTGTACAGTGTAAATAAAATGAGGTACACCAAGAATACCCCCAGATTCCCCACCATTATTCCTCCAATAGGATGTTCACTTGCAAGGCCTTGATATCTGCTACCATGCAGCAGAAAGGCAACAATATTCAAGTTTTAAAATGGATCAGAAGCCTGCATTTTAACTGTTATTCAAAGGTTGACTAACAAAGGTGTTCTGTTTCCCTTTCCAAGGGACTGAAAAATGTATATAATTTTAGAAAAATCCTGATTCTATAGAAATACATTTGACTATATATATTTACTTTTAAATCTACTGGAGTTATAACCATGGCTTTGACACTGAAACCCAGTATCTCCCTATCACATTTAATTAATGTGAAGAGGTTTTTTATGGCATGCTATTCTGGACTTTGTTAAAGCAGAACTGTGGGTTCTGATATTCAGACATGCTTTATTAACTTGTACTGTGCATTGGTGGCATTTCTTTATGAATATTTTGTGTGAGAACAGAATAGCAATGCTCTATGCTTTCTAACAACTCCTTTTAGATTATATAACTTGGTGAAAGATTAATCTTTGGGTTAAATATCTGGTAAGTACTGTTTACTAAATAATATTTTACATGATCCCTACCCGCCCCCTTATTTTTTTAGAACTTCCAGCCCTTTCATAAGTCTAATACTAGTGATTTTAAACTGTTTATACAACTGAGCTAACCAATAAGTTGAATAACAACTGCCTAGTGAATAGACTTTTGAATAAGTAAAAGCTCCACTGTGAATAGAGCAGACAATTTTTTTAAAGGAGGTAAAACTTGGATTTTTGGCCTATTATTGACATGAAAAACTTGTGAACTTCATCATACTGTATATTTTGTCATTAAATATGAAAAGTAAAACAGTGTTAAAGCTATGAAGTAAGTCAGCAATTTAGAGAATTCATCAGCGCATTGACCAATAAATGTAAATGTGCACAACTTGGTGCTGGCTGTTTCTGAAAGACTGCCAAAACCAAGACACAAAGGAAAAAAGATACTATAGACATGCAGCTGTGTGAGTCATAAAGCATACAGTATATTCTTCAGACAACATATCCATAATATTCCCATTACACTGTCTAGGCAACAAGAAGTAGATTGATGATTATATTCTCCATCTAGATTTCAGAAGTCAACTTTTCTGACAAGAAGGCTTTATTTACAATAAACATGCCAGTCCTGAGACAGAGGTGGTCACATGGGATGGAAAACAGTTGGATTTGGGGGGGAGTTGGGTTATTTTTTATTTCACCTATTTTCTGTAGTGTATAGAAGAAGGGTAGCCCTGTGTGACGTACAGAGAAGAGTAGAGGGTGCAAAGGTCTTCCCCTTGGCCTTTTGAAATGCTGATAGCAATTGAAGTACATCTACCAGAGATCCAAGTGCTGCCAGCAGCACTAGATGCACCTCAAACCCAGCAGAGATAAGAAGGCAGGGAAAGGTGTGTGTGAGTCTGACTGGACTCTTGATTATAACTTAATAGCAGCCAATGGAGCTGGCCCAGCAAAGGGAGAGGAGAATATATGCCGTATGGGTGCCCCTACAACTCAGCCAGAATACCAGAGGGTGCCAAAATACCTCCAAGGACTACTGCTGCTATCTGGCTTTATCACATGCATGAGCTGTGCACTGTTTTACAAAGCCACGGAAGAGTCTGAGTGATGTAGTTCCTTGAATTCTATTTTTGTGTTTTGTTTTTTCTTTGAGCAGTTTTCTGGAATATCATGGGAGGTGTTACATGTAGCCATGATTTGGGGTTATTTGGAGGACATTAGTCATCCACCTGTAAATATTCAATGCAGGCATGTATTCTGAATACAATTTTTGGATCTTTTTGTCTCAATTATCTTGTATAGAGATGGGCCTGAACCTTAAAGCTTAGATCTGGATCAGGATTTCTATCTAACCAAAGTTTATGGTATTCGTATGTGGGCTTTTGATTCAAACCCATCAAATAGCTTTATGTGCAGAATTAGGTATTATGTCCTTTACTAGAATCAGATAGAAATATTTAGCCAAAGAAAAAGGTTATATAATCCTCTGTGTTCCTCTTAATTCTGTAGTAGTTTTTAGCTGTCTACTTTTTTGCCACTTCTTTTCACCTGGCTACAGTTTTTAGAGTACTTTAGGCAAGATTATGGACAGCCCTGCATGAATGCAGAGTATTTTCTTATATATCTATCTATATACTTTAGACCTTGATGTCTATTTCATAGAAAGCCAGTATTATTGGTCTTGTAATGATAACTTAATTTTCACTCAAAAGATATCATTTAGCTCTGTTTTCCTGATGCCTTTGCTGTCTCTGTTGTTTGGAGTGTCAAAAAATGTGATAAGTTTTATCATTGTTGTCTTGAGCACATAGCAGAGTAGTTTAAAATACAGGCCTGCAACTAAACAGTTTGGGTTTCAATTTGGGGCTTTCCATGGATTTGCTGTATGAGTTTGTCTAAGTCACGTAACTTCTCCATGACTCAGTTTCCCCTCACACTACAGTGGGAATATTTCACTTGAGTGCAGTGAGGCTTAAATCTTTAGATGGATGGCCCCACAAAAGCATATGTGGTTGTGCCGGTATTATTACAAGCAGTAACTCTCTAGACATTACAAGCGAAAGTGTCTGATTTAGAGTACTCAGTCTTTATTTTATGTGATTAAGGTTAACTCTTCAAAATCAACTAAGTGACCTAGGGAGTCTATTTCCAAAAGCTAATCAAAAGCTAAAGTCCATTGACTTTCAATTAGACTTATGGCTTGTCTGCACACACAAGTTTTGTCATTTTAACTACATTGCCAGAGTGTGGGCATCAGGGCTATGTGAAGGGGGTTCAAATGGTTCCAGTGGAACTAAGTCCAGGCCAGTTAGGGTCCCATAAAGGTCCCACTACTTCTTTACTCCTTGCTCTTTTCTTTCATCATGGGGCCCTAGCCCCATGGACTGAAGAAGAGAGTGTGGGTGGAGAAGAGGCACTCATATTTGAGTCTCCAAGCCCAGCACACTCTTGGCATGGCTCTGGTGCACATTGGTGCTTGTACAGGTATAGTTTATTTCTGTACTGGAAGGAATTTTTGTACTGGAAGTCAAGGTATACTGGTGTAAGGCACCTTTATATTTGTATAACTGGTACATCTTCTTGATACAAAATTATATGTAGACCGGCCTTAGGCTCCCAAGTGGCTATACCACTTTTGAAAATAGCACTTGGGGTCTTAAACAACTTAGATATTTTTGAAAAGTTTACCTTAAATCTAATTTATCCTGGCACTATGCCTTCTAAATGGTTCAAGTGTGGGATTATTTCCTTTTATGTTAAAAGTCTCACAGATTTCTATTTTACTGTGAGTTACCCATACTATTTTTCTCAGGTTTTGGAGCCTGCTGTTATTCCTCTGGGTATTATTGAAATGGGTAAAGTGTGTTCATGAGCATTTTCTGCCCAGCCATATTGAAAAGCAGTAGCTCCATGAAACATACTCTGAAAATAGGGCTCTCATAAATTAATTCCCTTCAAAAGTTAAGTCCATATTGTTAGCTTTAATAAAGAAGTCCATAGAGAAATTGTATGTTGCAATACTGTAGTAATAAAGCAGGTTTTCTTGCATAGTGTACCATATTTGTCTGCATTACCATCTCCAGCTAATATCATTTACAGAAATATGTCCTTTATTGTTTGAGCGTAAAAATGTAATCTCTTTCCTTTGCTAAAACATTCACAAGTAAAGCTGATTAAATAAGCACCCTCTTATCCTCTGGAAATAACATACTTTTTGTTTAATATCTGACAGACATCATATAGCTAAATGAATAGTTCCATCAGACTGGAAATAATATAAACATGTACATCTGAGGAATTACCTGGGGATACCTATAGATGGGTTATCATGTATTCTTCAGGAAAGACAATCTCCTAACATCAAACTGAACTAGATACAGGGGCTGCTGTTTTCTAGCAGGAACAGAAAGGGGATCTCCAAGGCCAGACTGTGGGTTGTGATTAAAGAGGATCAAATCAGTGATTGTGAAACAACCTATACTACTCTGAGAATCATAGAAATACAGGGGTGGGAGAGACCTAGAGAGGTGGTCATGTCCAGCTCCCTGCATTTACCTAGATCATCCCTGACTAGTGTTTGTCCTACCAGTTTTTAACAACATCCATTGACAGAGATTTCACAATCTAGTCAGAAGCCTACTCCAGTGCTTAACAATTATAGTTAGAAAGCAAAAACAATGAGGAGTCATTGTGGCACCTTAGAGACTAACACATTTATTTGGGCAGTGGCAATTCTTCAACAAAAAAACTTCCAAAACACACTCCAATGAGAAACTGCAGAACTAGAATTAATTTGCAAACTGGACACTATCAAATTAGGCCTGAATAAAGATTGGGAGTGGATAGGTCACTACAAAAACTAATTTCCCCCCTGGTGATACTCACACTTTCTTGTCAACTGTTTGAAATGGGCCACCTTGATTACACTGAACTCATTAGCACTACAAAAGTGATTTTTCCTCCCTTCTTGTTAACTGTTGAGCCCACTTCCACCTTAACTGAATTGCTCATTAGCACTGACCCCACCCCCACATACTTGGTTAGGCAACTCTCCTCTTTTCATATGCTATGTATTTATACCTGTCTGCTGTATTTTCCACTCCATGCATCTGGTAAAGTGGGTTTTAGACCATGAAACCTTATGCCCAAATAAATTTGTTACTCTCTCAGGTGCCACAAGGACTCCTCGTTGTTTTTGATGATACATACTAACATGGCTACCACTTTGAAACCCGTCACTATGGTTAGAAAGGTTTTTTCAAATATCTATTCTAAATCTCCCTGGCTTTAGATTAAGCCAATTATTTCTTGTGTTACCTTCATGTGACACTGAGAACAATTGAGAAGACAAAGTTGAATTGGTACATGAGTTTAGAAGTGAGTTTCAGAGAAGAGAGAGAATTCAAAGTACTGTGTGGTGATTTTCAAGAAATCATTGCTCTGGGACGTTCCTGTGGCAAATCCTGAGGTGTTCTGAGCTGTTGCCACTGCTATACCCTCTCAGGAATTGACAAGAGGATGAATTCAAATTATATACAATTAACATTGGGTAAATAGATGTTTTGAAGTGTCATAAACATGACATTGCTCCTAAAGTGTTATTAAAATTATTTTACTTGTGACCTGTTGGCACTTGTCTTAACTAGTCTCTAATTGAAGGGTTATATAAATGAAAGGCAGTGATGTCAAAAAATGAGTTCTGCTAGCTAAAGTATTCAGGAAACATTGTCTGAATCCATTCGCTATTTGTGTTCTTGTAATTGTACTAAACTTTGCTGAATATGCTGGGACATCTCTCATTCAGGAATTTAAAATGGCAATATTTGGAATGGCCAGTAGATGAGCTGTGAAAATCAGTGTGAAATCAGTTTGCGAAAAAGCAGTGGTGGTTAGAGCTGAGTGAATAATTCACAGTAAATAACTTGCTCAACAAACTTAGGGTAGGGGGTTTGGAGGTGGGAGATTGGGGTGTCGGGGGAGAGGTTGCTCATAAAATGTTCATGAACTAATTTGTAGGGTTTTTTTTATTTTGTTTTTAATTAGTCTATTGATAGACCTTTACTGTCAGTATTTGTTAATTGATATTCAAAATACGTGCTGTGTTGCTTAGGTGTGACTGGACAACAGTCTTTTCCCTGACTGGATGAACATGACTTCTATTGTGAAGAAGCCACTGGGGGTTTTTAATCTCTCAGGGAGAGGAAAAAGGGATTTTAGAAAGATTTACACTTGCTCCTTTCTTGACAACATAGGCCTTTCTTCAGGCACAATTCCCAGGGGAGTCAAGCTACCAGACGATGTATTGACCGAGTGAAGACTTTACTCCCTCCCCCACCCCCCTGCAATACTGGAACAACGCAACTGCACAGGTGCACGGAGTCCAAGCTTCAAAATGTGTGCACTCAGATTTTTGACTACTTCAGATTCATCTGTGCCGAGTCTTTGGCATGGGATTTGGGGAACACTGCCCCCCTTGCATGTTAATAATGAGTGCTCCATCCGATATACTATACACCAAACACATTTATTGCAGTTACTGGATATGAATTTATGTCATGAATATCATAGTGATCATAGCATAAAGGATCTGCAAGTGTCTGTTCAGCTCTTGTTGCAAAGGGGTGGTCAGATTTTGTGTTTCCCATTTAAGAGAACTCTGCTAGGAGATTTTGTGATGCTATCCCCCAATGTGTCAACTATAGTCCTGCACCCTGTATAAAATACACCATTCAGATATGAATACTCAAGGGTGAGATTTTAACATTCATTTTCCTCAAGCATTGATGTGAGCAAAACTTGATCATTTGAATGTCCACTGAAAGGAATTACCAGAGTGATACAAGCATGGCCTAAGTGACTTCAGTTTTAAATTCATGGGGAATTTTTTCCTTCCATTTGCTCAGCAGAGTATAAACTGGTTTAATCTAAACTCCCTGTTGCTCTAGTTTTCATTTACCTTTACTGACAGCCGTGTGTTCCACTTCCCCATGCCCATTCAAACCTCTGGGTTTTTTCCCCAAATGTTTCAGAGCTCTGAATACATTCAGAAAATCATGGTGTGTGTGTGTGTGCGTGCGTGTGCGTGTGTGTGTGTGTGTATACAAGTGCATAATATTATATAGTTGTGGTGATCTTACTCATCTGCTGCTTGATCCATGAATGGGAACAACTATCTAATGGTTTTGGTAGAGCTTTTGTGTTTCCAATTACTTTCTCTCAATCTCTCTCTCTCACACACACACACCCCTTCATATAACTGTTTACTAATATGACACATCTGAGAATTTCACCTTTCCTTCCAATTGATCTTCCTCTGCTGACTACATTATAACAAAAGTGTATGTGCACCCAGAAAATCATTGTTCTGAAAATTTGCCTTTAGTTGCCAGCAGCTGTGAAGTAAGGCACAAAACTACCAAAATTTGATAGATTTTTCTTCTATGCTTAAAAAAAGAAGGCATATTTATACTATGGCCATCCAAATTTCCTCACGTTGCATGTTCTCAAACTGTCTTGTTGCAGTAGATATTTTTCTGGATCATGTATTGCTTTGGCTCTTGCCAAATTGACCTTCTGGAGAGGGAGATGCTTAATATCTACAGTATATCATAAGTGGCGGACAAGATGGTGGTCAAGTTAGTCTTTGTTAGTGGCATTTTTTCTCTGTATCCTTCATATCATTCAGATAACTTCACTTACCATGTGAGATCAACATCATTAGATACATTCATACTTTGAAGATGAATGTGAAGACTTTAAGGTGCCTGAAGGCTTGTAAAATGTCTCTTGGCCATCAATTATTAATGTATTTATTTCATTGGTGAAAAGATGTCACCCTCATGGATGGTCTCATTGAACACCTTTGTTTACATGCCAACTGTGGTACCCTTTGTAAGGAATATTAATGGCAATTGGCAATACTTCTAAGCAGCACACACACAGTTATTTCATATGGAGTGTGCAACTAGCTTTGCAAATGTGCAGTCTTTGTAATGAGAAATGTACAGATGAGTCTGTTTATTTTTTTTAAAAGCTCGAGTAACTGTGCAGAAATAACCTGTACTGTAAACAAATCAGATTTTTGGAGGTGATAATGCTAGGAGCAACCTCCAGTCCCTGTGCAGCTCCCAGCATGTGACGGGAAGAAACCTATCAGTGGATACCAAGTATATTGCACTGGGGTCGCTTACATTAATTTACTACCCTTTAAGCATCTATACAACCCCTTTTTCCTCTTTCAGCCCCCAGGTCCACCTGCCCGGAGGCTGGTTAATTCAGAGGACACACTGTATATAAATCTTTGTGGGAAGTCACAAACAATAATAGTGCCTAGGAACAACAATACATACAAAAATAAGTTTGTAATTGATCCAAAGGGCTTTACATTAATAGTAATAACTGTGAAGAGAACTTGAATTTTGCAGATTGATACTACAGCATTACTTCATTTTCAGGACCATTTAAAAGAACAGTTCTGTCACCCTTTGGAATCAAATAGTAAATCCATTGAGAAGTATGACTAACTTTTCATTTCCTCATTTAACTTTCTACCATCAGATGTAACTTTTAGTAAGCATCAGAGGTTAAAAATGAGGCACGCTCATGGTTCTGAATCAACAACATCAGAAAAAAATGGATTAATTGTAGCAGGCCATGTTCTTAGCAAAATAAATATTTGACTCTGCCTTATCTTTCCTTCTGGTTACTTTGCTTGGATTGTGGGTATGGTACTACTATCAGCAAGGGCAGAATTGATAATGTAATACTCAGTGGACCTAAAGATTTGAGAGTGACTGGGAGCTGAATGTTTTAATTTAATCCCATATCTTTAAAATTAACATAATTAAAAGAAGTAACATGTGTCTTGCACACCAAATTATTGCATTCTGTGAGCAAACACATGGAGGGTCTTAGAGTCTTGTCAGGCTATTCCTTCCGAAACAAGCTTAGTAGAGATGAAACCACTGTAATACAATTAGTGTCCCAGAATACTGATGTTTTCTAGTAAATATTTTATCATTTAATTTTTTGCAGCTGCCCTACCAAAATCACCTCTTCCTCTCTCCCATGGGCAGCAGATAGCTGTCAGCAAACAGATTTTTTTTAAAGCGGCCTCTCTGCCACATCATAACATTTTTTATACATTAATCATTGTAAAAGGTGTCTGCAAAGTGTGCCTGCCTCCACCCCTGCTCTCATGTCAACTCAGCAAGCATGTGTCATAACCTTAGTCCCAGATTTGGACCTTAGCGTCCAAAATATGGGGGTTAGCATGAAAACCTCCAAGCTTAGTTACCAGCTTGGACCTGGTACTTGCTGCCACCACCCAAAAAATGAGAGTGTTTTGGGGCACTCTGGTCCCCCTGAAAAACCTTCCCTGGGGACCCCAAGACCCAAATCCCTTGAGTCTCACAACAAAGGGAAATAATCCTTTTTCCCTTCCCCCCTCCAGGTGCTCCTGGAGAGATACACAGACACAAGCTCTGTGAAACTACACAGAGTGACTCCCCCTCTCTGTTCCCAGTCCTGGAAACAAAAAGTACTTTCCTATTCACCCAGAGGGAATGCAAAATCAGGCTAGCAAATCCAACGCACACAGATTTCCCCTGATTTCTTCCTCCCACCAATTCCCTGGTGAGTACAGACTCAATTTCCCTGAAGTAAAGAAAAACTCCAACAGGTCTTAAAAGAAAGCTTTATATAAAAAGAAAGAAAAAATACATACAAATGGTCTCTCTGTATTAAGGTGACACAATACAGGGTCAATTGCTTAAAAGAATATTGAATAAACAGCCTTATTCAAAAAGAATACAAATCAAAGCACTCCAGCACTTATATTCATGCAACTACCAAAGAAAAGAAACCATATAACTTACTATCTGATCTCTTTGTCCTTACACTTAGAAACAGAAGATTAGAAAGCAGAAACTACTTCTCCAAAGCTCAGAGAAACAGGCAGACAGACAAAAGACCTCAGACACAAACTTCCCTCCACCCAAAGTTGAAAAAATCCGGTTTCCTGATTGGTCCTCTGGTCAGGTGCTTCAGGTGAAAGAGACATTAACCCTTAGCTATCTGTTTATGACACGCCCCCCAAATTGCAGACAGTGGGGAAGCTCACTGGCGGCGATTTCCTTCTAGAACTTTAAAATAAACAGATTACTACAACACATGCACCTTTACATATACTACTAAGTATATAACTAACAGACTTTTACATTTTAAGAACACTTTTTAACTACTGAATTCTGGGAAACTCTCACGGGAGAGTGCATCAGCAACTTTGTTAGAAGCTCCTGTGATGTGTTGAATTTCAAAATCAAAATCTTGGAGAGCTAAATTCCAACGAAGAAGTTTCTTGTTGTTCCCCTTGGCAGTATGAAGCCACTTTAGTGCAGCATGGTCAGTTTGTAGTTGGAACTGCCGTCCCCAAACATATGGGCGTAGCTTTTCCAGGGCGTACACAATGGCATAGCATTCCTTTTCACTGACTGACCAGTGACTTTCCCTCTCAGACAGTTTCTTGCTGAGAAACACGACAGGATGGAAGTTGTGATCTGTTGCTTCCTGCATGAGCACTGCTTCTATACCACGCTCAGATGCATCTGTGGTTACTAGGAATGGTTTGTCAAAATCCGGGGCCCTGAGCACAGGGTCAGACATGAGCGTTGCCTTAAGTTGGGTAAAGGCCTTTTGACACTCATCAGTCCACTTAACGGCATTTGGCTGGGTCTTTTTGGTCAGGTCGGTCAATGGGGCAGCGATTTGGCTGTAGTGTGGTACAAATCGCCTGTAGTATCCGGCCAAGCCTAAGAAGGATTGGACCTGTTTCTTTGACCTTGGGACAGGCCACTTTTGGATAGCATCCACTTTGGCCTGTAGGGGGTTTATGGTTCCTCGACCCACCTGGTGCCCCAGGTAAGTCACTCTGTTTTGGCCTATTTGACACTTTTTGGCCTTAACAGTTAGTCCTGCCTGCCTGATGCGCTCAAAGACCTTTTCCAGGTGTAGTAGGTGTTCGGGCCAGGAGTCTGAAAAAATGGCCACATCATTGAGGTAGGCAACTGCAAATTCTCCAAGTCCAGCTAGTAGGCCATCTACCAGCCTCTGGAAGGTGGCGGGTGCATTTCGAAGGCCGAAAGGTAGGACATTGAATTCATACACCCCCGCATGGGTGACGAATGCTGACCTCTGCTTGGCAGGTTCATCTAGCGGTACTTGCCAGTACCCCTTGGTTAAGTCTATTGTAGAGATGAACTGGGCACGTCCCAACTTTTTCAATAGCTCATCGGTGCATGGCATTGGATAGTTGTCCGGACGAGTTACTGCATTTAGCTTATGGTAGTCCACGCAAAAGCGTATTTCCCCATCTGGTTTGGGTACCAGAACCCCTGGAGATGCCCATGCACTAGTAGATGAGCAGATTATACCCATCTGTAGCATGTTCTGGATCTCCCGTTCTATAGCAGCTTGGGCATGAGGAGACACCCGGTAGGGTGGGGTTCTGATTGGGTGAGCATTACCTGTATTAATGGAGTGATATGCCCGTTCAGTCCGTCCTGGGGTGGCTGAGAACAATGGGGCGAAGCTAGTGCACAGCTCCTTGATTTGTCGCCGCTGCAGACGTTCCAGGGTGGTTGACAGGTTCACCTCTTCCACGCCACCGTCTTTTTTCCCGTCATAGTAGACACCGTCAGGCCACTCAGCATCATCTCCCTGGACTGTAAACTGACAAACCTGTAAGTCTCTGGAATAGAAAGGCTTGAGAGAATTAACATGGTACACTTTAGGCTTTAGTGAGGAATTGGGAAATGCTATGAGGTAGTTTACAGTTCCCAGGCGCTCTTGGACCGTGAATGGCCCTTCCCATGATGCTTCCATCTTATGGGCCTGTTGCGCCTTCAAGACCATAACCTGGTCTCCTACCTTGAAAGAACGTTTTCTGACATGTTTGTCATACCAGGCCTTTTGCTCTTCCTGAGCATCCTTTAGGTTCTCTCTAGCAAGGGCTAAAGAGTGTTGGAGGGTGCTTTGTAGGTTGCTTACAAAGTCCAGAATGTTAGTTTCTGGAGAAGGCGTAAACCCCTCCCATTGCTGCTTCACCAACTGTAATGGCCCCTTAACCTCGTGACCATACACAAGTTCAAATGGTGAAAACCCTAAACTGGGATGTGGTACAGCCCTGAAGGCAAACAGCAACTGCTGCAACACTAGGTCCCAATTATTGGAGAATTCGTTGATGAATTTTCGTATCATGGCCCCCAAAGTTCCATTGAACCTTTCCACCAGGCCATTGGTTTGATGGTGGTACGGGGTGGCAACCAAGTGATTCACCCCATGAGTTTCCCACAGTTTTTCCATGGTCCCTGCCAGGAAATTAGACCCTGAATCTGTAAGGATGTCGGAGGGCCAACCTACCCTGGCAAAGATGTCTGTTAAGGCCAGGCACACAGTGTTAGCCCTGGTGTTGCCTAGAGCTACTGCTTCCGGCCATCGGGTAGCAAAGTCCACTAAAGTCAGTACGTACTTTTTTCCTCTGGGCGTCTTTTTTGGGAAAGGGCCCAGAATATCCACAGCTACTCGCTGAAATGGGACCTCAATTATGGGGAGTGGCTGGAGAGGGGCCTTGACCTGGTCTTGAGGCTTTCCCACTCTTTGGCATATCTCACAAGACCGGACATACTTGGCAACATCCTTGCCCATCCCCTCCCAGTGGAAGGACTTCCCCAACCGGTCCTTGGTTCTGTTCACCCCAGCATGGCCACTGGGATGATCATGGGCTAAGCTTAAGAGCTTCCCACGGTACTTAGTTGGAACCACCAACTGTTTTTGCGGCTGCCATTCTTCCCGGTGTCCACCAGAAAGAATTTCCTTGTATAAAAGTCCTTGGTCTATAACAAACCGGGATCGATTAGAAGAGCTGAGAGGCGGTGGGGTGCTCCGTGCCACCTCCCAAGCTTTCTGAAGACTGTCATCTGCTTCCTGCTCAGTCTGGAACTGTTCCCTTGAGGCTGGGGTCACCAGTTCTTCCTCAGACTGTGGACTTGGGCTTGGTCCCTCTGGAAGCGATGTAGGTGATGGGGTTGTTTCCGTTGCTGGTGAACCGCTCTCCGCTGGTGCACCTGAGGGTATTTCAGGGTCTGGCTGAGCCTTTTGGGTATGGCTGTCTGTTGTTTCTGCCAGTTTTGGCTCGCTGGCGCCCACTGGCGTTGAGTTTGAAGATGTGGTTGCAATTGCTGGTGCTGGTTGCTGTTCCAGTTCCGGGCCTGGGACTGGAGGTGCTGTGGCTGTTTCAGTGGTTGGCATGGAATCTGGATCCACTACCTCTGTCTGGATCTCTGGTAACACAGACGGGGCCTCTGTGGACGGCTCAGGAACAGGAATTGGTTTGGAAGCTTGCCTGGTTTGGCTACGTGTAACCATTCCCACTCTCTTGGCCCGCCTCACCTGGTTGGCCAAGTCTTCCCCCAGTAGCATGGGGATAGGATAATTGTCATAGACTGCAAAAGTCCACATTCCTGACCAGCCTTTGTACTGGACAGGCAGTTGAGCTGTAGGCAAGTCTACAGCTTGTGACATGAAGGGGTAAATTGTAACTTTGGCCTTTGGGTTGATGAATTTGGGGTCTACGAAGGATTGGTGGATAGCTGACACTTGTGCCCCCGTGTCTCTCCACGCAGTAACCTTCTTTCCGCCCACTCTCAAATTTTCCCTTCTCTCCAAGGGTATTTGAGAGGCATCCGGGCCTGGGGATCTTTGGTGTGATGGTGGTGTAATGAATTGCACTCGCATGGTGTTCTTTGGACAGTTGGCCTTGATATGTCCCAGTTCATTACACTTAAAGCATCTTCCATCTGATGGGTCACTGGGCCGAGGTGAGTTACTGGAGACTGGTGAGGTGGAAGGGTAGGGTGTCTGTGGCTTTACTTGGGTGGTATGTGGGGTCTTTGGCTGTCCTCGGTTGTAGGGTTTATGGTCTGTGTGCCCCCTGGGGTAATCGTTCCCCTTGACAGTAGCTTTCTTGCTTTCTGCCAGTTCCATCCATTTGGCTCCAATCTCCCCCGCCTCAGCGAGATCTTTGGGTTTTCCATCTTGTATGTACCGTGTGATGTCTTCAGGAACACCATCCAAGAACTGCTCCATTTGTATGAGGAGGTGCAGTTCTTCCAAGGTTTGAACGTTGTTTCCTGTTATCCAGGCCTCATAGTTTTTTGCAATGTAGTAGGCGTGTTTGGGAAATGACACCTCTGGTTTCCACTTTTGGGTTCTGAAGCGCCAACGGGCATGATCTGGGGTTATCCCCATTCTGTATCTGGCCTTGGTTTGAAAAAGTTTATAGTCATTCATTTGCTGCTTAGGCATTTCGGCTGCCACCTCTGCTAAAGGTCCACTGAGTTGTGGCCTTAATTCTACCATGTACTGGTCTTCGGTACCCAAGACAGGCTCTTTCAAAATTTTCCAAGAAGGCCTCGGTGTCATCACCTGCCTTGTAGGTGGGAAATTTCCTGTGCTGTGGAGCAATAAGTGGCGCCGGGTTGTTAGGGTTGGCTGGCACATGCAGCCCAGCTTTTGCCATGTCCAGTTCATGCTTTTTCTGTTTTTCCTTCTCTTCATCTTCTTTTTGTTGTTTTTCCATTTCTCGGCGGTGGGCCAACTCTTCTTCTGCTTGTTTCCTTCGGTAGGCCACCTCTTCTTCTTCTAGTTTTCTTTTGTGTGCTGCCTCTTTGGCTGCCTGTTCTCTTTGGTAGGCTGCCATTTTGATGCTTTCTTCCTTTTCTTTCAGCTCCATCTCTTTTTGTTTTATTTCTAGTTCCTGTTTGTGTTTTTCCATCTCTCGCCTGTGTTCAGCTTCTTTGAATTGCTCTTCGGCCTCAATTTTTGCCTTAGAAGTCATGATTCCTGTTTTCTTGTGTTGGGGTGCCCTCCGGTGTTTATCTTCCGAACTGCAGGTTCTCTGTTGCCTCCTGGAGTCTGCCTAGCAACAGTGCCTTTAGCTAATCTTCAATGTTAAGTAAACCTGAAAAACCACTTTATTTGCATTTATATAGTGCTGGTAATGACTCTCAATGGGAGTGCTATTGTGTGACAAAAGACTTTTAATAGCACCTTAATGATTTCTTGCTTAACATGCAAGCCACAAACTGCCAGAGAGAGCAAAAAAAAAAAAAAATTCTCTCTGGTTCCCTTTTAAAATCAAACTATTTCTCTCTGCTAAAAAGCCCTTAGCAGAGAAAAGAAAAATATAATATTCCTACTGGCTTCTGGATTCTGTCTATATCCCAACCACTGCCACTCATGTCATAACCTTAGTCCCAGATTTGGACCTTAGCGTCCAAAATATGGGGGTTAGCATGAAAATCTCCAAGCTTAGTTACCAGCTTGGACCTGGTACTTGCTGCCACCACCCAAAAAATGAGAGTGTTTTGGGGCACTCTGGTCCCCCTGAAAAACCTTCCCTGGGGACCCCAAGACCCAAATCCCTTGAGTCTCACAACAAATGGAAATAATCCTTTTTCCCTTCCCCCCTCCAGATGCTCCTGGAGAGATACATAGACACAAGCTCTGTGAAACTACACAGAGTGACTCCCCCTCTCTGTTCCCAGTCCTGGAAACAAAAAGTACTTTCCTATTCACCCAGAGGGAATGCAAAATCAGGCTAGCAAATCCAACGCACACAGATTTCCCCTGATTTCTTCCTCCCACCAATTCCCTGGTGAGTACAGACTCAATTTCCCTGAAGTAAAGAAAAACTCCAACAGGTCTTAAAAGAAAGCTTTATATAAAAAGAAAGAAAAAATACATACAAATGGTCTCTCTGTATTAAGGTGACACAATACAGGGTCAATTGCTTAAAAGAATATTGAATAAACAGCCTTATTCAAAAAGAATACAAATCAAAGCACTCCAGCACTTATATTCATGCAAATACCAAAGAAAAGAAACCATATAACTTACTATCTGATCTCTTTGTCCTTACACTTAGAAACAGAAGATTAGAAAGCAGAAACTACTTCTCCAAAGCTCAGAGAAAGCAGGCAGACAGCAAACAAAGACCGCAGACACAAACTTCCCTCCACCCAAAGTTGAAAAAATCTGGTTTCCTGATTGGTCCTCTGGTCAGGTGCTTCAGGTGAAAGAGACATTAACCCTTAGCTATCTGTTTATGACAGCATGACTTTGCTCTAATTTTATACCATTGTAAAGCTGGGAAATACAATCTGTGTTTGGCTATTACTCTTTGTTGACTGTTGGTAAATATTGCGTTTTTTCATTGTAACTACTGGTAATGGGGAAAATATAATAGTTGTGACACTGGCAGATCAGGTGCCCTTTCATGCCAAGGTCTTCATGCCTCAAATGACCAATGACATACATAGCTGGAATCAGTCTGGCTCACCTGTGTGTTAGTATTGTTAAAATAGGTATTAGAATTCTAACAATGGATTTAGACTTTATTAAACTTATTAGACTAGATTCATACATTAATCTCATTTATAACATCTGTATCTCATGTTGCAAGGCAATAGTTGAGCTGTTCTATTGTGAGCTCCTGTGACCTGTGTAAACCACCAGACGAGAGAGACATTAACTGGTGTGATGTGCTGATCTCCAGCAGAGGGTGTTATGTCCTGCCAAATGGAAGAGGTCCATTGACACCAAAGGGACTATAGTGGGATGTTAAAGAGGAGGACAACGTAGGTGGTTCTGCTCTCCTCCCCATGAAGATGAGTCATACATGTGGATTCTTCCTGTCTGCTGAGCTTGCAGCTCAGAGCTCAATGGCTGAGGGATATAAAAACCCGTAACAAGAAGGAACTGATGCTTGGACTCTGTCTGGTAAGGTTACAAGGCATAAGCTAGAGATCCCCAATGCTTATCCTGTGTTAGCCCTAAAATTCACATAGAGCTTGCTTATTATAGAAGCTTCTATTGCAATCTTAAGTCTCAAAAAAAATTATTTGTATGTTTAATCTTGTAAATAACTCTCATTTCCTTTTCCTATTAAAATCTTTATATGATTTATTATAGGACCTGCTACAAGTGTGGTATTTGGTGTGAGATCTAAGGTGAAATTGATCTGGGGTAAGTGACTGGCCCTTTGGGACTAAGGGTAGTCTGAATATTGCTGTGATTCTTGGTGTAAGGGACCATTTATCACACAAGTATGCTCATCTGGGTGACTAGGCAGATCAGAGTACCCAAGGTGATTGTCTGTAGCTTCCTGTTTAGTACCTGTACAGTTAACACTTGATTGTTGGTGAAATCTAAATATCCCAAATATTCTATTTCTATAAGTGTCCTGGTGTCCTGAGGTTGCTACTCATACTCTTGAGTCACTGCAAGCAGCTTTACAGCAGTATTCAAAAATTTAATTGCATCTCTATCACAGTTGGGTTGTGCTACATTTTGGCAACCTATACTCTGTGCTGTGATTCTGGTAGTGGTACATGTGACCTATCCTTCTGTAAGCGTGCGGACTCACCCCTCTGGCACCTCCTGCTGGTCTCTGTCAGGAGTTATGTCTCCAGCTTTCAGTGTGGCCTCTGCAGGTTGATGATCCACCTTACTGCTGGCCCCCATGTCCCTCCCAGGACCCCAGTAACCCTTTCTCTGGGGTGCTGCCCCTCTGGCAGTAACTCCTCAGTCTTGGGGTTTTCCCCACCCCTTATTCTCACTTTGCCTCAGTGTAAGGCTACTGCCAGTCACCAACTAGCCCCCGTTCCCTGGGGCAGACTGCAGTGTATGCCACTCATCACTGACAAGGCAAGTTTGGGCCTGCTGCCTTCCTCTGCAACACAGTACCTCTATGGGGCCTTAGACAAGGCCCTGCAGCCTAGAGAGTTGCCAATCTGGAGCTCCCCAGCCCCTCTGGCCTTTCCCCGGCCCTGCCTTACTCTAGGTACCCTGAGCTTCCCAGCAGCCAGGCCCTGCTCTCTCCCAGCCTGGAGAGAGACTGTGTGTGCCTTTACTCCTGGCTCAAGCCTTTATAGAGCCAGCTGGGCCCTGAATCGGGGGGTGGCCCCCAGCTGAGGCTGTTTTTCCCCCAATCACCCTCACTGCTTTTCTCCTCCCACAGCCCTCCTCCAGGGCTGTTTTTAAACCCCTCAGGGCAGGAGCAGGTGTTCAGCCCACTACACTTTCCTTCACCGCCACCACTACTCCCACCCAAAAAAAAAAGCCTATATCCTTTCATTTTCTCCCTTCCAAAGTTTTTCCATTCCTACTCGTCTTGACAACTGTGTTCTCTGGGAAGCATCCCTACCTGGCAACTGTTTTTCACAGCAGTGTTGTTGATGTTAAATGAATGACCTGCAATTTCCGTTGCCACTGGCATTGGCAGGTGGGTCACTCATGGTCTCTGGCTGTGGGGATGCTGGTTGGGTGGGAAGTTGATTGAATGGTGGAGTGGATCTCCCCCTGTCTGGGCTGGGAATCTATGTGGACCAGATCTGACTGATGGATGGTCTGGAGTGGTGGAAAACATATCCCTCTGTTTGGTGGACCATCTGGGAAGAATTCTGTATCCCTGTGGCTCTCAGAAGTTTTGGGTGGTGAAACATGTTCATGGCTGATAGATGGTCATGGAATGGTTGGGGGATGCCTCTCTTGGCTGACAACCACTTTTGAAAATAAGATTATTTTTCAAACTGACAATAGCTAAATACCCTGGTTTTGTTTTGCTTCCCTTTCCATTAAAACTTTTTCCAGTTTCATTTATCACTTGCTTTAACTGCTTTAGTATCAGCATGCAAGAGAGCCATTTCCCTTCTCAATTACTAAGACCACTTCTAACTCAGTCTGTCTACGCAAACATGCTGTTTATGGACAGAATGTAAAGTACATGGGCTTATAACATTATAGCTGACTTAACAAACGCTTATAAACTCCACTATTTCCTCAGCAGTTGGATGATTTAAAATTCATATGTTTTTAACTCTGCCCAGCACAGTAAAAACCAAAATGCCTTTAGGCAAACATTAAAATAAAATAAAATAAAATAAAATGTAATTGCACATACAGAGCTGCTCAAATTTGCAATTGCTTTACGAAAATTGGTTCAGAATAGGCTAGAGCAGGTAGAATGTATGAACAGTAAAAATAAGCATTATAACACATCCTTAGGAAAGAGCACCATCAAACCCAGTCCAGTTCTGTGGCTGTAGGAACAGGATGTGCAGACTCAGCACTCCTGCTCTGTAGGTTAAACTCCATTCATTGAAGAAATGCTAAATCATCCTTTCTCCCAGCTTGGAGTTAAGGAACACTGGTGACCAGTTAGCAAAAGGATAAGGGAATAAATAAATAAAGTGAATTGATCCTTCTCTTCTTTCTTTCCTCTTATGTCTGTTTTCATGAACCTGGGATGGTAAAAAGAACTCAGTGAAATCATTTAATTCTATTTTAGTCTTATATATTCCTAAAATTTCTAGCCTTATTTTCTCTTGGAAGTCACATTGTGTAAGGTTCTACAGGGATGGGACTGAAATCCAGGTCTGCAAGATGGCCAGTGACTCCGCTGCACTACCTAGCAGCCATAGTAGGGCGACATGCACTAACACCTAGACCCTATGGAGATAAATATCACAGGAAGTATCATTTCAGAAGGCTAGGTTCACAGTTTCCCTCATGGTCCCTGATTGGTCCAGGCACCCTATTTAAGCCTAGGAACAGTTCTAGGACATGACCAGGCACTGAAATGGACTCCCCTGCCAACTGTAGTGACTGACCTGTCTCTCAGTTTGTTCTCAGACTCCTGACTCTTGGCTCTGACCTCTAGTGCTCTTTCTGGTCTCCAACTGCCACTGCTCTGACCACAAGCTTGGTTGTGACACATTGTACATGCTAGATGTACAGGCTTGGGATGTTTCTGATAAATAAGGCTGGGATTTTCCAAGGTGCTTAAGGAAGTTAAGTGCCCAGCTTCCAACTGACTGTGTCATTTTGACTTTAATACAATACATATCATGCATTCTATATACAGTCTATAGAATACAATGTATAAATAATGAAGTCTCTGAAAATTTATTGACGCACTTTATTTTAAACTCAATACCTTCACATGTAACTTCAATTCTGTAGAAATGTTTCATCTGAAAATATTGATTTTGAGTCAGAAAAAATGTGACTAGTTCTAATGTATCCTTCCCATAGGAGAATGGTGGAAGACTTTGAATTAGAAATAAAGATTTTATATATGTAACTGTGGTACTTCCTTTTCTGATGCATATCTGCAACCATCGTGTCTCTTTGCACTTCTTCCTCAGCCTTCCTGTCATGGTGGGTGTTCTGTGTTCTGGCTGAGAGTCTGTGGTGTATGGGGAACTGATCTGCTTTGTTCTTTCCTTTACTTCATGTTGGTTCATACTATTGAATGATCTCCATTGTAGTCACAGCACTTCTTTTCACAAATCTGCTCCTTTCATTCATACTTGCACCATGTTGGTACTCTTTGACTTCATCTGTGTGCACTACCAAATACAACATCTGCCTTGATATTGGAGTACCTTTCAGGAGGCAGAGTGGATTTTTGAGTTACCATGAAGCAAGCCTCTTCTTACCTATTCCACCTCTAATTTGCATAAATCATAGCCTGTTCTTGTGATCTTCAACCTCACTCAGACAACATGCCACATCATTTCTTTTCTACCACTTTTTTTGTCAGGGGAGGGGCTTTTATGCATTTCCACACACCTCTGCAGCCCTCACTTTACCTTTCCTTCCATTACACATGTGAGTGAACAATGTCTGAGTTTTGCCCTTTGTCACCATGCTGACAATTCAGCCACTTTACCCTCATGAGCTCACCATTAATTAAATTAGAAGTTGTTTTGAATCACATAACTATAGATTGATTTATGAAAAAGGAGCCAGCAGGATAACTAATGGCAACAGTTATCAAGAAAACAAACAAAAACTGTGGAAAGGTGTCAGAAATGCCTTTTTCTTCATACATCAGCTATTAACACACAGCCTGCATCCAAGACCCCTTTTAATACTTTTGAATTTCATCATGCTAGATAATTACTGAAGTGGTTTATCACATCAAATTCCACAATAATTTGCACAAATGTTAAGCAGAATTTATGTAATATTCTATACTACATAATAAATATATTTTAATGACCGTTAATTCAACCTGCAGCAAATTGATAATTCTATTGATAAATGCAGCTAGATCTGTAATTTGCGTGCAGATTTATTTGAATGACTTCCTGTGAAAATATAAATATCTAGTTTTAAAATTACTGATAGTTTTTGTTTTCTTTCAACCAGTTAAATATTGGAATTGTCATGTAATAGTTGTGACTACAGTTAATAATGCAATTTGTTCTTTCTATACGAGTATTTTTTTAGGATTAGGATCTTCTCACTACAGGTTAGAAAACGGTACATTTTAGGAACTACGTATACTTTGTGAATAATCTCTGTGGATCATCAGTTATTTTGCTAAAGTGTTTCTGCATTTGTATTAAAGACATAAGTGTTCAGATTCTTCAGCTGATATTTCGATTTTGGACATAGTGAGAGTGCACTGGGTTGCATAATGTTAATGTAATGGACAGTAGGCATATGGACTGTCTTCATTCCTCAGAACCTTGAAAGAGTACTGACAATTTATGTCCCTCTCTAGCATTGCCTATATATCACATGAATCAAATGGAACTGTTGCATTTCCATATACCCAATTAGTCAGATCATATACTCTGAATAAAACTAAATTACTTTAATTGTATAAGGGAAAAGAACAACCAAGGTCTGAAACAGTGTGAGAAGCTTTAACAGCTTCCATCTAGCCCAATGTCTACCTTATAGCCATTTAGTCTTCGTTTCATCTCAACCGATAAGCGTTGAACTCTGTCACCTAGAGAGAGAGAGTTTCAGCACTGAAAAGTGCACTTACAACAAAAATAAGTGTTTAAGTTGCATACACTGCAGGAATGCATGCTGTACTTTTGTCATATGAACAAAGGGACTTTTCTACGCACTTAAATCTCTGGTAAACAGGAAATTGTAGTTTTTGAGTTCTCGTCACAAATTCAAATGAGCAGATTTAGAAATATTTTTGTTCTGTGAGTGTACAGCACCTAAGACAATAGGGTATTTGTATATGACTAGGTCTCCTAGGTGCTACTAGGTACAGAAATTAATATAACTTTTTGTCAAGGTGAGAGTACAAGCTCCTTTCTTTAATGTTAAAAAGGCTTCTTTGAATAAATTTATGTTTAGTAGTCCAACAAATTTGGACAGCACTAAAGAGAGTAAATAGCTTATAGCATACTTTAAAAATATTTGCAAAAAGCATATGCTTTAAAGGGTACAATAGCTTCATTTAGCCTATGGTCATCAATTATATGTATAGCATACTATGAAGTCATATTTTGTTGACATACAAATTGGTCTGGCACAGACTTGTTAATAATATCACTAGTTTATAGTTGTGAGGAGTGCTGTCTGAAGGGAAAACAAAGTAGCCGTGAATCTAGTAACCCTGCTTGTCTAAACCTGTGTATGTGTGCTCACCAAGAGGGAGAGGAGATTTATCACTGTACCATTTTTATTGTTGACCTATTCGTTAGATTTCACATTTCTGTCTGATTTCCTGCTCATCAAGTTTTGGTGCTACTGGAACTGTCCTAAAGGGATAACTTGATCTTCAACAGGTAGTTGAGTGATATTTTTTCTGAAAGTGCTGTTGGTATAGGAAACATTATCTGACTTATTATTGCTTATTCTCTGTCACATTGTAACTGTACAATACACTAACTTGATTGTCAGTGCAATTTAACACTCTCCAACTCCTCTCCATTGTTTTTTCTCATTATTTTCACATGAGCTAGAAACAAAAGCCTCAGGCAGAGCATCTTTCCCAAGCCTTCTCCCTCTAGAGGTAATCTACCAAGTCTAACAAAAGCTAAGTGCAAGAACAAATTATTGCTAATACCACATGGTTGTCAATGGCTGGTTCATTAGAAGATGCTGAGCATTTGGTCTGTCCCCCCTGCCAGATGACTCCTGTGTACCTTTCTAAAAATCCACGTACAGAGAGGCATCTGCAGGGAAAGTGGATGAGGCTACGAGTGGGAGAGTGAGTTAGCCAATGTGTAAAAGGCTAACTGTAATGTGTGAGCATAAGGTGGACAGTGTTTACAAGGGGTGGTGAGAGTGAAACAAAGTAGTGTGTGCTGGATGTTGCCAGGAACCTCCACAAGAGATTCTTGGACACACAGTTCAGTGGCTAGCAGAGGAGCTTACAATTGTACATCATATTATGCCCACAGTAATGACTACATTCACAAAATTGTGTCCCAGCATGCACAAGGCTCCTTCAGAAACTGGGGCAGTTGGTTCATTAATAGTTTAAATATTCTAATAGAGCACCAACAGGAGAATTATTCAACAAACCCACTTGCAGAAACTGTAGCATTGTAATGTGCCCGTATTTCACAATATGTCTGTCTACGTACAGATAGAACAACTGGTACAGTGTACTGATTGTGACACTGAAATAGTGACTCCACAGAGCATTGATTTCAATGATTAACAATGATTGATTATTAGAGTCCAAGGCCACAAGAGACCAGTGTGTTCATCTCATTTCACTTCTCTGTATAACGCAGGCTGTAGGACTTTTCTGAGTTAACTCCTGTTTTCAACTAGGACATATCTTCTAGGTAAAAGAACCCATCAATCTTGATGCAGTTGATTCAGAAAAATTCAAAGTAGTTTTCACAACAAACAAATATCCTCTCTCCTCCCTCTTTTTCCTCTCTTTCTAATCAGCATTTTCAGCACTGCCCCCCCTAAGCATTCAAAAATCATGAGTCGAAACCACAAAATTAGATTGACTTTGTTTTTTTATATATATGAATTTGGTTTGGTAAGTATTAATTTACTATATGGTTTTTGAGCCTTTAAGAGTGCATGTTTTGAAGATTTTTCTCTGCAGCCATGAAGGGTAGAAACGTTTTTAAAAAAAATATGAATGTTGATTCTCCCATAATTACATGACACCAAAGTTTGTGAGACTTGTGATAAAACAATCAGTTTTAGCAGCGGTTGGCTGCAATTGGAGGAGTTTCACCAGAAGAGGGCTGGATTTGTCTCTGTGTGAACAAAATCATGTGGTTGCTATGGGAACCACCACTTAGAACCTCCTGACACTTTTACATTAATAGTCTCATATGTAACATTTCAATACAATTTTTTGCACTTGATTTACTTTATATTTATTTAATAGAAGAAGTGGGAAAAGGAACCAAGGTGCCAGTGTGTTTATCTGCCTGTGCTTGGTAGACTAACTCAGCAATCAATGTTCACTTCAAATTTAGCACCCTTAGCACTTGACAAATTGAACTAGAAGGACCATGTTAGTATCAAGAAGGCTGAAGACCTAGACTCCTTCTGAGATTGTCTTTAAGGATATGGTTGATGGAGGGAATTCAGATTACAATGCAGGGATGATCCTGTGCATGAATTTAGTCTGTTAGAAAATTCCTGTGCTGTGCATGTGGAGCAGCTATTCCCATTCAATTTATTCTTGGCATGACAAGCTACAAAATATAGACTCCTCAGAGTTAGGTGCTTTGAAAAGGAACTTGAGAGTCACAGTGCAAAAAATCCCACTGTTGATAGATGGGAGGTAGTCTGCCCCCAGGAAGGTCTCCTCATAATATTTTAGAGATTGGCTAAACCCTCTGAATCATGAAGCTTTTTTATAACTTTTTGAAAAAAAAAATTGCATAGCTTATTCATTTTAACCATTTTTCCCCCAAAAGGAAAGAGGTAATCCTCACTGAGGGCTATATACATGCCAAGGCTGAAGATTTAAATCAAACTCTGCAACATTAATATATAATATTTGAAAATGGGGCTTTGTAAGAGTCATGTTGATTGCAGTTGTGTTACAAGCCAGATTTTATCAATGGAATAAAAATGCAGTGTTAATCATTGCTGATGTTGGATTAACTATTTAAATACATAAACACTATGAATGTTTGAAAGAAATCTAACAGAATATAGAGTTGTAACCATCTTGATCCCAGAATATTAGAGAGACAAGTCAGGTGAGACAATGTCTTTTATTGGACAAACTTCTGTTGGTGAGAGAAGCAAGATTTCCAGAGCTCTTCTTCAGGTCTGGGAAATGCACTTAGAATGACACAAATAAATATTATCTGTTCCACCTTGTATTTAGTTGTGTCTTCCCGAGCATCTTTCCCAGACCTGAAGAAGAATTCTGTGTAAGCTGGAAAGCTTGTCTCTCTCACCAACAGAATTTGGTCCTCTAAAGATATTACTTCATCCAAATGGATTCTCAGAAATGTAACAGTGCAGACTCTGCCACCTATTGACAAAGTACATTATTGTAATATAAATAAATACATCTGGAAACTAAAACTGAAAAAAAGATGGATTTCGTAATAGATGCAAACTGATGATGTCTGCTAACTCAGCTAGAACACTTTCTGATAAGTTTCGAAACCTGTTGTTTTAATTTTCCTGCTATAAGGAATACATCACTACTTTGGGCTTTGGTCATGACTAAGCATCTTTTATAATATAATGTAAATGACAATAGTTGAAACTGTCATCTTGTGGACCAGCTGGCTCAGAGCATTGCCAATGAAATACAGGAGTCATTTTTCTTTACTGGCCAAATCTGACCTAATGTAGGTCAGTAGCCCAATAACAAATGCTAGTTAGGATATGACAGCAAAATGGCAATCCATGAGAAAGAATTGACTGTCTCATGGTAGTGGGCCGGTGTTCAGATTTTTAGAGTACATCATCATCATCCTCATTACTGGCCACCTTGATGGCAATATCAGCCAAGGACTAAATGGGCATGGACACAGAACTACTTTCTAGCCTGAGCACTAGCACTACTGCATTACATAGCCAGTGATGGTCTACCAACATTTCAGAGAGGATCCCCGTACCTATTTTCCTTAGTCTATGATAAATTCTATGTTTTAGTATTGAATGAACTTGCATTTAGAAGGGATAAGAAAATGAGTAATCTATTCGGTTATTTTCACATGTAAACAAAAAATGTTCTCTCATAATTGTAACTGAAGAGGGGACAGCAACATTTAACAATTATACTTCTATGAATCTGGCCTTACTGGAAATATTTCTACTTGTATTCCTGAAAAATAAACTCTGTGTATTGATAGCATAACACAGCACTCAACTTTTTTAGCCTGAGCATTAAGTACATTTGTAGACCAGTACTCTGTGAACTCTGTAGCCTTCCACTGCCCTTCCAGGTGTTGTTACAGGTGCTGGTTTTAACCTACAAAGCCCTAAGTGGTTAGGGACCTGGTTACCAAGAGATGTTCTCTCCCCCTGAGACATACTTCCACAGTTATCACTGTTAACATGAGCAGAGATGCTGAAGCTTGGGCTCTAGGAACAATCAGACCCAATAAAACTGTATTTCCAGTGTGATTTAGATAGTCTTATTCTATGTGCTGATTTGCGAGCTAGGAACTTTTTTGGGTTTTGTTTTTTGATAGTGAAGAGCAAGGAATGTGTCTGAAAGGATGTTCAGCATGAAATAACCTGACTTTTCATGGAGGGTTTTTGCCTTAACTACATCTATGTTAAACATTATCAGAACATGTGACACTTTAACAGTCATGTATCAAATCGGGACTTATCCTATTCCTAACTATAAACTGTGTGTAAAACTGGTTGGAAAACCATTCCCAAAGAGTAGTTATTAGTGGTTCGCAGTCAAGCTGGAGGGCAAAACAAGTGTGGTCACAGAATCCTAGAAGATTAGGGTTGGAAGAGACCTCAGGAGGTCATCTAGTCCAACCCCCTGCTCAAAGCAGGACTAAGCCCAAATAATCATCCCAGTCAGGGCTTTGTCAAACTGGACCTTAAAAACCTCTAAGGAAGGAGATTTCACCACCTCCCTAGGTTACCCATTCCAGTGCTTCACCACCCTCCTAGTGAAATATTTTTTCCTACTATCCAACCTAGACCTCCTACACTGCAACTTGAGACCATTGATCCTTGTTCTGTCATCTGCCACCATTTTGAACAATCTAGCTCCATCCTCTTTGGAACCCCCCTTCAGGCAGTTGAGGGCTGTATCAAATCCCCCCTCACTCTTCTCTTCCCAGTTCCCTCAGCCTCTCCTCATAGGTCATGTGCCCCAGCCCCCTAATCATTTTTGTTGCCCTCTGCTGGACTCTCTCCAATTTGTCCACATCTTTTCTATAGTGGGGGGCGGCACAAAACTGGACACAATACTCCAGATGTGGCCTCACCAGTGCTGAATAGAGGGGAATAATCACTTCCCTCAATTTGCTGACAATGCTCCTACTAATGCAGCCCAATATTCCATTAGCCTTCTTGGCAATAAGGACACACTGTTGACTCATCCAGCTTCTCATCCACTGTAATCCTCAGGTTCTTTTATGCAGAACTGCCACTTAGCCAGTCGGTCCCCAGCCTCTAGCAGTGCATGGGATTCTTCTGGCCTAAGTGCAGGACTCTGCACTTATCCTTGTTTGAACCTCCATCAGACTTCTTTTGGCCCAATCCTCCAATTTGTCTAGGTCACTCTAGACCCTGTTCCTACTTTCCAGCATATCTATCTCTCCCCACATCTTAGTGTCATCCGCAGACTTGCTGAGGGTGCAGTCCATCCCATCATTCACATAATTAATGAAGATGTTGAACAAAACTGGCCCCAGGACAGACCCTTGGGGCACTCCGCTTGATACCGGCTGCCAACTAGACATCGAGCCATTGATCACTACCTGTTGAGCCTGACAATCTAGCGAGCTTTCATGCAATCCATACTTTTTTAACTTACTGGCAAGAATACTGTTGGAGACTATATACAAAACTTTGCTAAAGTCAAGACACATCACATCCACTGAAGGATGTGCTGGCCGCCCTTCCCGCAGCCCCCATGTGCCTGGAGCAGAGAACTATGGCCAGTGGGAGCCACGATCGGCCGAACCTGTGGACGCGGCAGGTAAATAAACTGGCCCGGCTCGCCAGGGGCTTTCCCTGAACAAGTGGCAGACCGGCTTTGAGAAGCACTTTAGATAATGGCATAGAGAATACACTTATAAAGTTTGCAGATGATGCCAAACTGGGAGGGGTTGTAAGTGGTTTGGAGAACAGGATTAAAATTCAAAATGATCTGAACAAACTGGAGACATAGTCTGAAGTAAATATTGTGAAATTCAAGAAGGATAAATGCAAAGTACTCGACTTAGGAAGGAACAATCAATACAAAATGGGAAATGACTGCTTTGGAAGGAGTACTATAGAAATGCATCTTGCCCTTATAGTAGGTCACAAGATAAATATGAGCCAACGATGTAATGCTGTTACCAAGAAAGCAAACATAATTCTGGGGTATATTAGTAAGAGTTTTGTAAGCAAAACACAAGAAGAAGTAATTCTTCCACTCTACTCCTTGCTGATAAGGCTTCAGCTGGAGTGTTGTGTCCAGTTCTAGATGCCACATTTCAGGAAAGATGTGGACAAAATGGAGAATGTCCAGAAGAGAGCAACAAAAATGATTAAATATCTAGAAAACATGACCTATGATGAAAAATTGGCGGGGGGGGGTAGTGTTTGTTTAGTTTTCAGAAGAGAAGACTGGGGGTGGGTGGGCTTGATAACAAGGACATAAAATGTTATTACAATGAGGAGGGAGAAAAATTGTTCTCATTAACCTTTGAGGGTAGGACAAGAAGCAATGGGTTTAAATTGTAATAAGGGAGGTTTAGGTTGCACAGTCAGAAAAGTTTCCCAATTGTCAGGCCCCACCTCCTACCTAGATCTCCTGGGCAAACTCCAGCTCCCAGCCGGCTCCAACTTCAGGCAGCACTAGGTGAGTCCTATTTCAAGTGTTGGGGGGCTGAGGCACTGCAGTGTTGGGAGAGGGGAGTCCACCATGGGTGAAGTTTGGGGGTGGGGGGCTATGCAGAATCACTGCCACTGCCTTCCCCCATTTCTGCCAGTGCTGAGCTGCTCTGCTCTGCCTAGATGGAAAAGTGTCTGTCTTCAGAGGTGCCATTTACGGGAGGAAGAAGGGGAACTGTCCTGGCCCCCCAGGATAGTATAAATCCGGGGGCAAATTTGTCTTTCTCATCCCTCCCTTGCACCCATGCATCCGTTATCCAAAATACTCATTTGACACTGAAGTTAAATAGGTGTTAACAAAATCAGACAAAACAGCTTTGCAAAGTGTGATTTAAAATCTCTTCCCTTCTCCATTGCTCAATTTTCTATCTCTTGTCTTGTGATATCATTTCATAGTTCTTCTGTTATCGTAGGCTTTGTCTGGATTAGCATTTGTCCTCTTGTTGTAATTGATTGCCAATTGCTTGTTATGTGACTGTAGATGCAAACATTTGCAAAGTATCAGGACATGGTGGCTCAGCCTCAGGCAAATCACAAAACTTTGTGCCCCAGAACAAACATTTGTGGAGAACCTCAGTTATCAACACAATTACTATTTATGATCAATTTGCTCAAATTATAACAGGACCATCAACTCTAGTCTAGACAAAGCCAAAGCTTGAGTCCCCCATGTTAGACAGGGCCTGGATTTTTAACATAAAAGGAGGCAACATAAATGTGTCTTCCCTCCCCAAATCAAACAAAAACAAACATACAAACAAACAAAAAAACACATATGCCCCCAAATCTTTGTGCCTTCTTTACACATCAGAAGAAAATCAAACAAAAGCACAGTCTCAGTTATTGCCCCTTTATAGGTTTCAGAATGGTAGCTGTGTTAGTCTGCATCAGCAAAAACAGTGCAGAGTCTTTGTGGCACCTTAGAGAGTAACAACTTTATTTGGGCATTAGCTTTCGTGGGCTAGAACCCACTTCATCAGATGCATGGAGTGGAAAATACAGGAGCAGATATGAAAAGATGTGATTTGCCTTACCAAGTGTGAGGTCAGCCTAATGAGACAATTCAATTGACAGCAGGATACCCAGGGAGGAAAAATAATTTTTGAAAAGGTAATGAGAGTGGCCCATTTCAGACAGTTGACAAGAAGGTGTGAGAAATAATAGGAGGAAATTAGTATTGGGGAAATTAGGTTTAGGTTTTGTAATGACCCATTCGCTCCCAGTCTTTATTCAGGCCTAATTTGATGGTGTCCGGTTTGCAAATTAATTCCAGTTCTGCAGTTTCACGTTGGAGTCTGTTTTGGAAGTTTTTTGTTGAAGAATTGCCACTTTCAGGTCTGTTGTTGAGTGACCAGGGAGACTGAAATGTTCTCCTACTGTTTTTTTGAATGTTATGATTCCTGATGTCAGATTTGTGTCCATTTATTCTTATGCGTAGAGATTGTCCAGTTTGGCCAATGTACATGGCAGGGGGGCATTGCTGGCACATGATGGCATATACACCTCTACCCCAATATAATGTGGTCCTCAGGAGACACAAAATCTCACCGCATTATAGGTGAGGCCGCGTTATATCAAACTTGCTTTGCTTCCCCATTCCTTGCTCCCTTACTGCCCCGTCCAGATACCCCCGTTCCTAATCACCCCCAGGATCCCACCCAACCCCCTGCTCCTTGTCCCCTGACTGCTCCGACCCCTATTTCCCCCCCATCCCGCCGCAGGCACTACTGGCAGCAACGGGAAGCAGAGCAGGCTAGTGGCATTCTGTTACTTTCTTTATTGGGCCTGTCTTGTAGTACGTGACTTCTGGGTACTCTTCTGGCTTTGTCAATCTGTTTCTTCATTTCACCAGGTGGGTACTGTAGTTTTAAGAATGCTTGATAGAGATCCTGTAGGTGTTTGTCTCTGTCTGAGGGATTGGAGCAAATGTGGTTGTATCTTAGAGCTTGGCTATAGACAATGGATCGTGTGATGTAGTCTGGATGAAAGCTGGAGGCATGTAAGTATGTATAGCGGTCAATAGGCTTCCAATATAGGATGGTGTTTATGTGACCAACACTTATTAGCACTGTAGTGTCTAGGAAGTGGACCTCTTGTGTGGACTGGTCCAGGCTGAGGTTGATGGTGGGGTGGAAATTGTTGAAATCTTGGTGGAATTCCTCAAGGGCCTCCTTCCCATGGGTCCAGATGATGAAGATGTCATCAATGCAGAGCAAGTAGAGTAGGCGTGTTAGGGGATGAGAGCTGAGAAAGCGTTGTTCTAAGTCAGCCATAAAAATGTTGGCATACTGTGGGGCCATACCAGTCCCATTTACTTGAAGGTATAAATTGTCTCCAAATCTAAAACTGTTGTGGGTGAGGACAAAGTCACAAAGTTCAGCCACCAGGTTTGCCGCGATGGTATCGGGGATGCTATTCCTGATGGCTTGTAGTCCATCTTTGTGTGGAATGTTCGTGTAGAGAGCTTCTACATCCATACAGGCTAGGATGGTGTCTTCTGGAAGATCACCAAAGGATTGTAGTTTTCTCGAAATGTCAGTGGTATCTCGAAGATAGCTGGGAGTGCTGGTAGCATAGGGCCTGAGGAGAGAGTCTCCATAGCCAGATAATCCTGTTGTCAGGCTGCCAATGCCTGAGATGATGGGGCATCCAGAATTTCCAGGTTTATGGATTTTGGGTAGCAGACTACCCCTAGTCAGGGGTCTAGGGATGTGTCAGTGTAGATTTGTTCCTGTTCTCCTTTATGGCATTTCTTGAGCAGATGTAGTTTCTTTTACTAAACCTTAGTGGGGTCAGAGGGTATGGCCTGTAGAATGTGGTGTCAGAGAGTTGTCTAGCAGCCTCTTGTTCATATTCCAACCTATTCATGATGACTACATGAATGATCCCTATTCATGTAGTCATTGTGACCTATTCATGTAGTCAATCTTAGATAATTTCCACCCCCATTTCCCTTTTGGGGAAGCAATAATTAAAAAGCTATTCTGGGACTGGGGTAGAATTTATGGTGCAAATTTAGATAATTTGATCAAGAGGCTCACAATATGTCATCCCTCTGCATTATGATTTTTTAATTTGTAAAGTACTCTAAAATCCACATGCATAATAAGATTATCTAGGATATTGGTATGCCACAACAGGGCAATGGTGCAAGTTTCAAATAATTTGGTTCAGGCATTCCTCAGTTACTGTCCCCACCAATAAGAAGAAAATTTTAATATTACAGTTGCTCTAAAACTGAAATGCATAGTGAGATTATTAAACAATGGTATTCCGCAACTGAAGCTGAGGTAGAGGGGAACTTCCATTGAGATGAATGGATCATTTCACGCCAACCAGTGCTATTGTGTTAGACTGTTCATGTCTTTGGAGCATCCTAATTCATCTGAGAACACTCCACTGGGGTGAATGGGCCATTCCACACGTCAACAGTATTCCTGTACTGCAGAGGGTTTACAAAGCCCCTTTCTTTACACTAGCTCCCTGAAGTAAATATGAAGTCTGAGGCTCCCTGCTATTCCTCTTGCTGCCTCCAGCTGGTAAACATGCTCCTCGCAGCCCATCAGTTACCATCTTTCTCTCTTTCCATTGCTCTTCTAGCCCTACTGGAGGCATGGTGGACCCAGGAGGAGGGCAGAGCTGACAGCTAAAGTGGCAGATCACTCCCCTTCCACAGGTGCCCTCCAATCATGCCCCCTCACTAATACCTCTTCCTCAAGAAACAAGGAAATTAACTGCTCAAAAACATGGTTAATGCAGGTTTTGTTTACACTACAGTGCCTTTTCCAGTATAGCTATGCCAGTTAGACTCACTCCTACTTAGTACCCTCATCAACTCATGAAGTGTGTTTCAGATTCCTACTGGCACTGCCAGTCTGACGTGCCTTCTTTGGCTTGTCAGATTGGGTTTATATCTAGTGGTGAACCATAGTGCCATTCATTAGACTGCTTCACAAGCTGGTGAACCATCTGTGGTTCATTAATTTTATACCAGTGTAACTCAGCTGATTTCATTGGGGTTGCTCCTGATTTACACTGCTACAAGTGAGGAGAGAATCAGGCATAGGCACTGACTCCATGGGTGCTCCAGGGCTCAAGCACCCGTGGAAAAAAATAGTGACGGTGATCAACACCCACCAGCCACAGTTGTTCAGCTGGACCACCATTCAGCTGTTCATCAGCTGGCATGGGACCTCGAGGGAGGGGGTGAAGCAGGGACAGTAAGAGGTGGAGCAAGGTTGTGGCCTTGAGGGAGGGGATGGAGTGTGGTGGGGCCTTGGGGAAAAGTAGGTGTGGAGCATCCCCCAAGAAAAATAGAAGTTAGTGCCTATGAAGAAACTAATTCATTAATGAATAGACAGATAATTAACTGAGACTAGGAGCCAAATTCTGCCCTGCTTTGTACCTAATGCAATGGTGTTGAGATCATTGGCATGAACAGAAGTAAAAGAATTTGGCCTCTAATAAACATATAAGACAGTAAGTAAATTAAACTAGTCAAGTAATTTAAACCTAAACTACACAGACATGGTTTAAAAAAAATTGTCAAAACTGCTTTTGGTAGAAAACTAGGTTTTTAACTAAACAAAGTTTTGAACAGAAAGTGACTGTTTTTTCTTGAAACCCAACAGAATGAATTTTTCTTTGTTTTCATCTTTTGACTAAATGTCAAAATTTCCAATGGGGGGAGGGGAGAATCCTCATTTTTCACCCAGGTCTAGGTAAGGGTAATTTCAGATACTCCTGAGGCCTCCTGCCCTGACAGTTCTCATAGTTTCATAATTACTTTCTTCTTGCCCCTGAAGAGGGAGAATGTTTGTTTTTCTTCACCCTTTTTTGCAGTATGGAAAGCCTGTACAACCAACAAGATACTCAGGCTCTGATCCTTCAGTAAGTTCCTTTTGATAGGTCTATTCCCATGTGTAGTGGTCAGCATGGGTATAACTCTTTGTAGGATCAAGGCCAAACTGTTAACTTCAGGGAAAATAGTAAAAATGACTCTACAAAAAGTGCTATCAAATGCACAAAGTCAGCAAACATATTGAAACTGGGAAAGATACATTTTTTTTCTTAACTACATGTTGGTTAGAGAAAAGTTTCCTGTTACTTGTAACTACTGGTTTTGGTTTTGGTTTTGGTTTTTTTTTTAAATCAGACAGAAGTGTGTGTTTGAAGTTGATTCTGGCCTTTTAAAAAACAAAACAAAACAAATTATCTTAAATTTTGCAGGCATTCAAGAATATAGTCAATAGAAAATTAGCATATTATTAATACCTAATATCTTAACTAGCAATCATTGTTTTCATTGGGGCATAAACATTCCTTACCATTTAATGCATCATAAAAAGCTCAATTGCCTATTAATTGCTAATGCAATTTGAAGCTAACTACATGATAATACATTCTCTTGCAAGCCTCTTCAACCTTAATTGTGTCCTTTAATAATAAACCAATGTGCACTGAACATGCAACCACTAAATCAAATGTCTATACGAGACATTTAAAGGAATTTGCAGTGTTGTTGTAGCAGTGTTCATCCTAGGATGTTAGAGAGACAAGATGAGTGAGGTAACATATTTTATTGGACCAACTTCTGAGGATGAAAAAGACAAGCTTTCAAGCTACACAGAGCTCTTTTTCAGGCTTAAAAAAAAAGATATTACCTTATCCACTTTGTCTGTCTAAGTAAAGGAGTATCATTTAAGTGTTATATAAAGCACACATAACTACCCAATATTCTGCTAGTGATAATCTTGTGTCACATTTCTTTCTAATGTGTCATTGATCTCTGTTCAAACAAAGGACTAATGTTTTTGGCGGGTACCGGTAAGCCTCTATGTGGTTCTTGGCCCAGTGTGGTTTTATCCACAATCTGCTTTACAGGAATGTTAGGGAAAGCAATTCTGGTCTTTGAATTCATGACATTTCTGTGTGCACTGTGGTCTGGCCTTGAAAAGGGCAGTCTTTCCTCCAGCGTATTATAGATTACAGTATCAGGGTTCTCTAAGACCCCCATGTGGGGAACCATGTGGATAGCATTGACAGCTCATATTAGTGAAATGACAGCTGCTCTTTGTGCCTTGCTTGCTCACAAGTTGATTTGCTCTTACCAGGAGGAAACTCTCTCAGTGAGAAGCAAAAAGGTTGTGTTTCAGCTATTTTTTTTAAAAATCCATTCTAATTGGTTTTCTACATTCCTGTTGGATCGTATTGGTTTGCTTCTTGCAGAACACTCTAATTGGTGTTGCCAGTCTTCAGATTTTGATCTTGTGTCTGATATTATATTTTGTTTAATACATACTATTAAGCAAGAATTAATGAGACAGCTGAATGTCAATGTGAGAATGAACCTTGATAAGATCCAGTTGCTTTCACTGCAACTGACTGAAAACTTATTCTTTTTTACTTTCTTGAATTTTATACACAACTACAGCTTTATCATTGTACCTCTTATTCTTCCTCTCTATCTGAGGTTTTACTGGAAAAAATCTCAGTGCCCTGAGTGGGAATTTTGCTAGGATGATGGCTGCTGCATTGGGCCCATCATAACGCTCAAAACTTCTCTGCCTATTAATTTCACACCAGTCTCACTTGGGCCTTTTCACAAATTAATCTCCTTCTATTCCCTCATATGTACACAGGGGTGGCTAGTGTGATGTCAGGTTTGATTTGAAGAAATGTGGGACATCTGATTTCTTTAAAAAGAGAATTTATTTTAGAAAATACTTTAATACTGGGGCAGATTTTCATATGCTTGATTTAAATACCCATTTATCTTATGTTTTTTCATAGTTTTACTAATTTTTTTCTAATTCTGTTTGTTTCATATGAATACATTAGGTGACAGATCTAGAGGAAATGTAACAATTATGAAAGCCAGAAAATACTATAAAATACTATTTACCCTTAAATATCTTCAGTTTCATATTCAGAGAGTAGACTATAATACAGTGTAATATTGTCTGGAGCCACAGCAAGAGGGGGAAAATGATATAACCATTACAAGAATTTTAAAAAGCCACTTAAATAGAAAAAGTTTCCCAGTAGACTATACAGTAGGTTATAGCATATAAAATCCCAACTCAGACTAGAAGAAGATAAACATAATTAAACTCAAGAGCCAAACAACCCTTCTTAGGTTTTTCTAAGCAAACACAGATGTCCCATAATATTCCAGTAATGTCTGTTTTAATGTTATCCAGAAGCAAAGGGAAGACAATCTTAAAAGGAGGAAAAAAAAAAGAGGAAAACTTTCGACCATCAATTAAAGAGAAAAGAAAGAAAAAAGATAAGAACTCTGAAGTAAATCTTCCTCGTTTCCATTCAGGATCAAATCTGTTTGACATTGCTTCCTTCCTTTCTTTTGCACATCTGAGGGGTATCAGAAACTGCTCACATCCTGTCAATAATTGTCCCTCCAGGGAACATGGACCCTCTGACTTCAGTTCCATTATCATGATACATGCATTTAAATTAGGCTCAGGAGCCTGAGATTTGGGTATTTTACTACTATGCTATAAAGCTGAGGTTCTCAACCTGTTGTCTACGGATAACCAGTGGTCCACAAACTCCATTCAGGTTGTCCCTCTAAGATGCAGTCGCATATGAGAGAATGAAGGGCTACCCACCTAATTAGGTGCCTGAACCCCAGGGGCGGTTCTAGGCATTTTGCTGCCCCAAGCACGGCAGGCAGGCTGCCTTTGGTGGCGTGCCTGCAGAGGGTCCGCTGGTCCCGTGGCTTCGGCAGACCCTCCAGGCACGCCTGCAGAAGGTCCTCCAAAGCTGCAGGACCAGAGGACCCTCCGCAGGCAAGCTACACAGTAGGGAATCGGGTCCTTAACTTTATAGGGTAGAAATCTTACTGTAAAACTCAAAACAAATGTAAGATTTTAACTTCTGAGTAGACTGTGCATTATTTTTTTTATCTGTCAAAAGTACCCTAAATTTTCTTTCTATTTTTCCCAGTCACAGACAAAGACTCAATCTTTGGCCTTAATATCCTGCAGAATGTTTCCCATGAGATGTCTGCAAGTGAGACACTTTCCAGGATCCCAATATTTGCTACAACAAGTTGAATACCCAAGGTTCCTATCACTAATATATAACACTGATAAAGTGTCACCATCCAGCCCTAGTTCACCGAGGCAGTTAGGTATATGCCTGACTCTGAGTACATTGTTAGCACCATTGAGATAAGATTAAGGGCCTAATTCAGCACTATGTTACTCCATTTTTATGCTGGTGTCATGTCCTTGATAAGATTTTTTGTATGTTTTAAGTTTGGCATATTGTTATATACCCGGCTTTAATAGGCTATAGTCAGCACTGAGGGGCCTTCTTTATTGTGTCCTATTGTTGTCTCCTTCCTACACTGTATAATGGTGCATATCCAAAGTTTTAATATAAAACAGCATGGAAAGTGAGGTCTTGCTTATTAAACACACAAAAAAAGTCAAAACCAGGGATTAGAGGAGCACAGACTTCCACTGTAAGTTTTCCTCCATGATGAGGGTCCACTGAGGGTACAGAACAAGCAGAGTAATGTGACCTGCTCAATATCTGAGGCATACAGGTCAAAGGGGAGATTGGGTATAAACATCTGCTCAGAGCTAGCAAAAATATTTCAAAAACACACACAAAAAAATCAGGAGCAAATAAATCATGTCTTATATGCATGTGTTTGAAATACAAACAATGAATGATGGTATGTCATGCTGTGACATAAATAATTTATTAGTGCTCATATGAGTGCCCTGCCTAATGCTTGACTGACAAAGCCCAAATAAGTACAGATAAAATGTTTACCATTGTCTATTTTATGTTGCAGGACAAACTGTTTTGGAAATGTGTTAAGAAGTTCTAAAGGATTTTATTAGAACTAGTTTTTATATCCCTCATTTGTAAAACCAGGTACCTTAATTACCATGAGTTCAACTGCACAAGGCACAAAGACAGCGATAAAAATAATCCCTAAAATGGTGGTGTATACGTGCAGCTGAGACTTTTTTAAAGTCTATTATCTTGGGGCTTACTATGGCTCAAAGCAAGTGGTATGTTTCCCATTGAAAAGGGGGCAATTGAATGTCCAGCTGAATGATATGCCTCTCTCTAGCCCCGCTCTGGCATGAGATAAGACCTTAAAGTTCTAACATTGTGATGTACTGCTGTCATTGGCCATGAACTGAATCTTGCCAGGATCAAGAATGTTCCAAATTTTAAGAGAGAAGACTGAAACATCTCTGGCTGGCTGATTTAAAATGTAGTGGCTCAGACATTCGCAATGTTAAAAAAAGCCTTCTCCGGATGTATCAGAAGAAGGCAGATGAGGCGCTTAAAACTACATGATGCATTTATTCATTGCATTATTATAGTTTTTTGTATAAATAGCACCTCAATATGTAGGGAATAAAATTTGTTAGCAATATTATAGATATAATAATGCTTTATTTGCTTTATTTGCATGTTGGTTTAATATGATCCCTTTGGGAATATTCTTTTGAACATATGTATTATTTCACTTAATCCATTTCATTTTAATTAGGATCAACCCAACATTACAGCTGAGCAGGAGGCATCAGCACAGACTACAGTGAAATTACAAACTCTGAATAGCCATGGAGGTCTCATGGATTGACATTGCCTACTCTGTTTTGAGTCAAGTACAGAATGATCTTTAAGCTGTTCCATAAACTGTCTCTAAGCAAGCTTTTCCATGCCAGTTTTCAGATTTACTAGTTTCACCTTCAAAGTCATCAGAAAAAAAAAATACCTGTTTGATTTGTGAACCACATGCATACTATGATTCCTGAATTGAGCCAATGTATGATGCAATCTCAGTAACTGTGTATATTAGTTATATTGTGGTGTATATTTTTGTTACCCCATTTTGACGTGAGTGGCTAGTCAAAGATTGGGGCTCTGGGGATGTCTCAGTTGGGAGTAGACATTGATGACTGAGTCAGGTATTTTCTTTGATTTAATCTTGTTTATTTACAAGGAATATACAAAGTCTTCCTTCTCCAAATGCAGGAGAAACCAAAGGCAAAAGAGCATTTTCTTAGTTTACTGGCTTGGCACCCCAGAACCAGTCTCAGGATCATACAGTTCTTACAGACTTCTGTTTAGATTTCTTCAAGTTGTCTCTCTGATATACACTTGGGTGGGGGGATAGTGCTAATTTATTCTTAAAGTTATGTTAATTGAAGATTGCATTCACAAACATCAATCTCAATAAGGCTTTAACTCAATTGACAATAAGGATTCACCCACTTCATAACATTACATTGTGCATCACAGGACAGGTTTGTGCTTTTGGCTATCTACATAATAGGAATTTATGGTTTGTAGAAGTGTGCAGTAAATCAGATACCGATCTGTGATTCACTTGAATAATAATAATAATAATTAGGGGTTGTGCATCAAATATTCGGCCTGATTCATCATTGATCTTAACAGATTTGCACTAGCATAAAACTGGAATAAAACAGTGCATTGTTAAAAAATGGCTGTCTCCTCAGCATTTTATAGATATCCTTAAATTTTGCTGATGAACTGAATTTTGAGATGTCTGCAATATCCAATGCACTGACTACTCCTATCAAATTCAAATAGGTTTATTAAGCTATTGCTTCTCTGGAGAATGGGAATAGGAGGTGGTAAGAATATCATTTTGCAGTTAGTTTAAAAGTCTCAACCTGGCATCATCTGGGTAACCTGTGCAACTAATGAAGTCCCCAAAGTATGAGACTGTTATATTAAAATTGGCATCTGCCTGTTCTAGATTTGTTCTCTTTTACCCTCCAAATTAAAAATACAAAAGCACAGATGAATCCAATGAATTAACAATAAGCAGCTCATTTGGAGTCCAAATGCAGTTACTATCAGTAATAAATTTCACAAGTAATTAGGAGAATGTATTTGTGCTAGTTTGAAGGTAATTGTCTATTAGGGATGGTCTAGACAGTATTTGGTCCTGCCATGAGGGCAGGGGACTGGACTCGATGACCTCTCGAGGTCCCTTCCAGTCCTAGAGTCTATGAGTCTATGAGTAATTGGTTGTTATGGTTTTAATGTCTCACCACTTTTTATTTTTACTGCATTTTACCTCCAGCTGCTGTCACATTAATCCACAGAAACACCTTACTAAGAGGAAAATGAAAGCAACAGTTACTTGTGGAAATGCTGTTTTCAGTCAAAAAATTTGTTTTTATAAGTGATCATCTCTGAACTCTTCTTCAGTTGAATACATTTTCCAAATCACAAAGATCCATCCCCATCAACTCAAAGAGCACAACATTACCCAGACAATGCAGTTTAATCCCCTCATTCTCCAAGAAGTCACCCACAAGGAAGTAGAGGAGGATGTTTTTTAAGTACTGGACAGCAAAGTGTGAGATATGGATTTAACTCTCAGCTCAGATGTAGATTTGCTATGTGACCTTGGGATAGTCAAATCTCTCTGATCAAGAGCCATAAAGGGTATTTCTATACTGCAGCTGGGAGCATGGCTCTTGGTCAAGGCAGACAGACTTGCACTACCTCCATTCAAGCTAGCATGCTAAAAATATCAGTGTGGATGTTGCAGGGGAGAGTCAGATGGGCTTGGAATTGATCGGATAGCTCATGCCGCTGCCCGTGCCGCAATGTCCACGTTGTTATTTGTAGCATGCTATCTTGAGTAGAGCTAGCAAAAATGTCTGTCTGTCCGAGATGGGAGCCATGATCCTACCTGCAGTGTACACATAACTTTTGGTGCCTAAGTCCCCGTTTTGGTTCATTATGATCCACAAAATCCCCCCTCCCCCCGCCCCAATCCTCTAAGAACCTAAACTACTCAGCATTTATATTTTCACAGTAAAAGTTTCCTAGGCACCTAAGTTTCTGCCTGTGGGTATGCACAGTGCTGCCTCACTATAATTGTCCAGATGCCTATCTCCTATCTAAGCTCCAGAACAATCCATGGGAAGATAGGCAGAGGAATGCTTCCCTCACCTGTGGGGCCCAAGCCAATAGGTAGCCTCTGAGTATGCCTACTGGATTGGTCCCATTCAAAACTAGGGGCAGTGATGATGTGCCTACCTAATATATTTTTAACTGAATGGTCAGAGCATTTACCTGGGATGTAGAAGACCTGGGTTCAATTTCCCTCTCTTCCTGATGAGGAGAAAGACCCTTTTGTCAAATCCTGCCATTTTTCTTAAGAGAGTGCTCTAACCACTGAGCTATGGGATATTCTGTGAGGCTCCCTCAGTCTCTCCTGTTCAATCTTTCCACTTTGTATAAAATAAGTAGTCATTGAAGCAGCATGACTGGATCCTGGTTTCCTGCCTCCAAGATGGGTGCTGTCACCACCAGGCTATAGAATCAGACCCTATGTGAAAAAGCTTCAAAGAAGAGGTTAAGGGGGACCCTACAACAAAATATCCCAATGCTCAAAGCAATCTTCTGAGAGAAGCTGGAGATCCCTGGTAAACCCTTTCTCCATCTCAAAAAGACATAGGGAAGTGAATCTAGGCCTTCTCCATCCCATATAAGTTCTCTAATCATTGGGTTAAAGGTGAGCACTACCACCACCACCTTAAGTTCTCCACTAGTGACTTTTTGTGGAGTGAAGAAGAGCCCTTACTCTTTCACATAAGAATGTCTTAGGCAAGCAAATCTCACGAGCCAGGAAAAAGTTTGTCTGTGGATCACTAGCACAGATAAATGCCTCCTTGCAGCCCAGACTTAGGCATCCATTTCTGGGGAAATAAGTCGGACTTAAGACATACCCTTCTTTCCAGCATCTCCCATAGGCTAGTTTAGGTGACACCCCATCTGGCATGCTGCCTTTTGTGGACTGGTTTATTAAGCACCTATCTTTCCACATATTTTTTCATACAGGGAGCCTAGGCACCTATCACAGACTTTCTGGATCACAAAGTTGTTCCTGTGACCTTCTAGACCTAAATTCCCTTTGTGCATCTGGGCCTCAGTTCCCTGGCCCTGAGTCAAGGAAAGGACCCGGAAGAGGGTTTGCCACACGAATTAGTGAAAGACCTAACTGGGGATACCTGTTGTGTAGGAAGCAGGAAAACCCTTTGAGGTAAAGAGATAAAGCAGGATCAGATGACAGGACCTGGTTGGCCTCTCTTGATTGCTATTGAACCATCTTTGAACAATAAATGCATCCCTGGGATAAAGGAATGAAATACTGAAAGTGGGAGAAACTTCATCTGAAAAAGTGGTAGGTGAGCAAGCCTACCAGGTTCATGAGTGGGGAACTGAATCAGAGACAAGCCTCCTATACTAGGACGGGGATAGCATGATGTAAATGTTCTGACCCTAACTGGTACCTTGGTAGTCTGTGATATTCTTGCCTCTAGGGGAACTGGACTATAATTGAAAGTGGTTCTAGGTTAGGAAGGCAGACCAGGAAGCCAGCCACAATTTGTGCTTGGCAGTGCAAGGGATGTGGACTGCCTAATACTGCAGGCAGCAAACATTACTGACAAGATATGTGGCTAGGCAGCTGTGCCCACACTACTCCCAGGTAACACAGGATGAACACAGGCTAAACCCTTCCTAGAAATGTAGCAAGTCAAGCTGCCTACAATGCTCCCTAACTGCCTGGTGGAATTAAGATTTCCAAGCCCTAGTGCATGTTGAAAACCTCACCTCTTCCCTCAGGTTAAAAACCAACAAAAGGAATATTTCTTACAAAGTGCACAATCAACCTGTTGGAACTCTTTGGTAGAGTATGTTGTGAAGGCAAGACTATAACAGGATCCAAAAATAGCTAGATAAATTCATGGAGGATAGGTCTATCAATGGCTATTAGCCAGACTTGGAAGGGATGGTGTCCCTAGCTTTGGTTTTTGCCAGAAGCTGGAGTGGGTGATGGGATGGATCACTTGATGATTACCTGTTCTGTTCATTCCTAAGCACCTAGTATGGCCTAGTACTGGGCTAGGTGGACCTTTGATCTGACCCAGTAGGGCGGTTCTTACATTTCATTACTGCACAGTTCATAAAATCCTAATTTTAATCTTGAATACAAATTAACTTATGTACAGTGATTAGTATACCAATTTTCTACTGACTGTATGTAAGGATTCCTTCTTCTCACCCTTATCAGCCTTCTGCTGAAATCAGTAGAATGGACCTCCATTAGCTAATGAACTAGCCTCTTGTTTTGGCAGATGTTTTATCCTTGTCTCTGTATGATCTGTTTCACAATAGTGGGTCTGTTTATCAAATGTAAAAATGTTACTGTTAATGGAATAGTCTAAGAACGAGAACACAGAAGAGGATTTAAAATTAGAATGGGCTCAGGAGAGGGTCATTAGATCCACATTTGAGAGTTGAAGCTAGTGTTTGTGTTTAAGGTTGAGTCAAGACTATGGTTTGTGTTTATACTGAAAACTCATGAACTGTTCCCAAAAAATAGCAGAAATCCCATACATTCAACTACTTTTGCAGGATTTCAGATATAACTAGAATATAGCTCGTCCAGATGCCAAGTAATATTACCTGCAACCAAAACCGTAAGAGGGATAGAATCTTTGTACTAGAATCCAGATTCTCTCTTTCTGAAATCCCAGAGTTTAAATTAGGACAGGGGTAGGCAACCTGCGGCACGTGTGCCAAAGGCAGCACATGAGCTGATTTTCTGTGGCACTCACACTGCCTAGGTCCTGGCCACCGGTCCAGGAGGACCTGCATTTTAATTTAATTTTAAATGAAGCTTCTTAAACATTTTAAAAACTCTATTTACTTTACATACAACAGTAGTTTAGTTATATATTATAGACTTATAGAAGAGACCTTCTAAAACATTAAAATGTATTACTGGCACGTGAAACCTTAAGTTAGAGTGAATAAATGAAGACTCAGCACACCACTTCTGAAAGATTGCTGACCTCTGAATAAGGACCGTCAATACTCATAACTTAAAGAGATTAAAACTAGAGTCATTCAGGAAACCTATCTTTCATTGATTCAGCTATAGAAAATAATAATGAAAAAAGATGTCAGCTGTTTTGATTCTTGAGAGACATGAAAATTGAAACATTGTGCCATCCTTATACATAAATCTTAACTTTTTTATACCAAGATCATAACACGTACAGAGAGAAATCCCTATAGGTAAAGAAAAAACATGACTAATTTGCCAGTCTCTTGAGAAGTGTTTATGGTCTTGAATTCTTGAATTTGGAAGATTTGAGTCTATACTAAAAGCAGGGGAATTTTAGTTGCCTAATGTATCCTGATAAACACTGATTGGGAAGAAGCACACACAAGGCAAAAAACTATTTCTGTGTGTGATGTGACAAAGCAGCCACTCACTGGTACAGCAAGAGTTAACCCTTCCTTCCTGGCAGAGGAGGCCACGCCCTGGAAGCTCTGCTGGGCATGCTCCAACTGGAGATCAGATATAAAAGCCTGCAGATCAGCTCAGTCTGGGCTGACTGCCGGAGGGGAAGGATGCATGCCGCTAGCTCCTGCAGAAGGAAAGCATGCGAGACAGGATCCGGGAGTCAGTCAAGCTGAGGCACTACCTGAGACCCTGATGGAGAATGGCCCAGAGGAGGAACCGACTGGAGGACCCCTCACCACAGAGGTACTGTCGGTCCCAGTAGGAAGTGACCCAGGGGGACTATAGAGATAAACGGCGTTAAAGCTGTCTTGATGCTCAGCATGTTGTGAGCAGATCCCGCCGAGTGAATGGCAAGGAAAGCTTGTCACTACTAGGGCCCTAGGTTGGGGCTCGGTGGAGAGGGCGGGTCTGAGCTCTCCTACCCCCTCACCCCCAAACTGTGAAGATTTATATGGAAGCTTTATAGGCCATGCTACTGCGCTCGAAAGGGGGTTCATGTGGACTCTGGCTGCTAGGCTGTACTACTGCTCCAGATAGGGGAAGAGTAGAGAAGCAGGCAGAGAGGTCGTGACAGGCCACACTCGGAGGGGTGGCCACCAGGACGGGAGAGTGGTGAGGCGCGGACAGCCCATCCTATCCCTGCTACAAGGGGGCACTGACGTGACAGGCCTGCCACACTGTGGTACTTAGAAACATTACTGCAGGCAATGATTTTGTCTTCTGGTGAGAAATGAACCCAACTGCCAATGAATAAGCTACTTGCAGAAGAACTGTTTCTCAAATTCTGGGATTATATCTCACATTAGAATCAGCAAAACCAAAGTAAACATGATCTGAAATATTGAATTTTTATTTTTCCATCTAGGAAGGCAAGCCCTAAGTTGAAAAGATGAAGATCTAAGGATTAAAATAAAAAAGATTGATACAAAGTTGGACTGAAGAAAGCATAAAAGCCTTGGTTCAGTAAAGCACCTAAGCCCATGCTTAAGTATTTTGCTGAATCAGAGCCTAACTAATTACATAAATCTCTAACTGATAACAGAAAAAGATGAGATTTAAGTTTGTGTACTTTGGGATGCTGCCAAAGCCAGACTGAGAGAGCCCGTAATTGGTTTGGCACCTGAAAATAAAAAGGAAACAATAGTCAGTTTACCCTAAAAAGGAGACAAGTAAGGGGAACATGATAAATGTACATATAAAATATTTAATGGTGGAGAGAAAATAGATTAGGAACTTCTATTCTTCCTGTGTCAATGCAAGAACCTTGGGACTGGATGGATTCTCCATCACTTGAAGTTTTAATCAAGTTGTGATGTCTTTTAAAAAGATATGCTATAACACAACAGAAGGGCTGGATGTAAAATTATTGGATGAAATTCTGTGGCCATTGTTCTGCAAGAAGCCACGCTAGATGGTCTTTTCTGGCCTTGAAATCTGTGAAAGAAAAGGGAACAATGAAATTAAAAGATGACAAATTCCAAACTAATAAAAGGAAATACTTTTCTCACACAACATAAAATAACTGTGGAACTCATTGCCACAGGAAGTTATCAGCCAATAATTTAGCAAGATTCCAAAAGGGACTGGGCATTTACATAGACACTAAGAGCATCCAGAGTTATCTTAATTAAAGGTAACAAAAACATGAAAGGAATATTAAACCTTGAGTTTCCAGCTTTAAACTCTCACTATTAGCAACCAGAATGAGCCCTATGTGGGGACAGATTATTCCACCTCTACCTACTCAAAGGTTTTTACAGCTACCTCTGAAATATAGTAGAGGCCACTGTTGGAGAAAGGATATGGACTAGATGGACCTCAGGTCTGATACTGCAAGACGATTCCTGTATTCCTATAGCAAATCTGTTCATGTTGGAGGCAGAATAGTCAGATTACAAATAGAACATAGACATAAAGCCCTATTATTTAAACAAAATTAACTATAGCTAGAATTAGTCCGAACACAATCTATAATAAAAGAATGGAATCTTTACTTAGCAATCAATTAGTCAGCAAGACTAAAAAGCCAGAGACCTGTCTAGCCAAGCTTTTATGACAACAAGCTTTAAAAAAAGCCATCAAACAAATGGAGAGGGAACAGGGATTTAATAGAGCAAGCCACAAGTAATTGTAGAAACATTTACACTTTCATTTCCAATATAATAAAACCCCCTGACAACAACCAAGCAACTTTACACATTAGAGTCAGGCAAGCACATTTACAATATTTTTTTCTAGATAAATTTATACTTTGCCCCAAAGAGCAGCCACAGAAGTGTGTACTGCAACATCTAAAATATAGGAAGCTATAAAGTGCTCTTTCTCTAACAAGGTTATATCAGACTGCAATGAATATTGGTATCATATATTTAGCATTTGTTGCCCCCATGATCCCTTAAGCAGTCTAGTCTTCACCTGAGTGATCTTCATACAGACCAAGAATCTTATTTAATAATGATACAACAGTTATTCCTTCAGATTAGAGACCTGTGTACACCATATTATGAAGTTATTGTCATGATGTCTTTCACAGTTTCAGGGAAACTGCACCTTTGACCTACTCTATTGTCACTCCAGGAAAGTCGTCTCAGGCCTCTAATGTTCACCTCTCTCTGGGCACAGATCTGTGTCCCTTCTCTCTCCAGACAGGGGTTTTAGCCTGCAGCTGCTTGCATTTGCACTGTGATTATTTCAAGCAGATCTGATTAAAGTCCAGACTCTGCATTTTGCTTTCTCTTCTAGGGCTATGACCAAGGAATGCCAGTGGTTATAAGTGACCACACAGTCCTTTGACAGTAGAGTAACTTTATTTATAAACTGCATACAGTGAAAATATATAAACAATAGAGGTCTAAATGTATTGGAAGTCACCCCATCATCCACATGGGGGAATCTGGCAGGTCAAAGTCCATCCAACCTTTCAACAGGGTTGGGTTTCTCTCGGACTAGAGGTAGTGCTTCTGGAGATGTTTACAGTGCTAGGGGATTGCAGTATTTACCCCCTCTACCTCCAACCCTTTCAGTTCCTGGATAAACTGTTATAATCCTCCCTTATAGCCTATGATGATCTACGTAACAGGGGCAGCTCTGTTTTTGCCACCCTAGCATGGCAGTCAGGCAGCTTTCAGTGGTGTTTCTGCGGGAGGTCTGCCCCCAGTCCACGTCGGATTTGGTGGCGGTTCTGCGGAGGTCTGCCAGTCCCATGCCTTCGGCATGCCCGCCGCTGAAACTGTGGGACCAGCAGACCTCCCGCAGATACGCCGCCGAAGGCTGCCTTACTGCCACCCTTACAGGGACCGGCAGGTGCCTGGAGCCACTCCTGTACGTAACATCCATAAAATTAACACACTAGTTCCCTAAGTTACTGCATGTGGTTACAATATCATTCACGACACCATATTCACATTTGGAACTAGCTTGCACTATAATCCATATTAGTGGCCCTGTATCATCTTTGAGGAAAATTGATTTGCTTGACTATTGCTTGGTATACTGGACAGATAGGTTGCCTTCACTTTTGAGTGAAGGTTTGGGATTTTTTTATATATCTATCTGTAATATGGTTGTACAATGCTGAGTAGAAAGGGGACCTGAGCCTGATTGAGCCTCTAGGCACCACTGTGATATTGTGTTAAATAACAATCAAGGTTAATCTTTCTATATAACTCAAAGAAGCCCAATCAAACAGTTTTGCATAAGGATCATTGAAAATTACCTTGTCCAGTGTCCATACTTTCTTTCAATCCCCGCAGCTCAAAACAGTTCTTATAGTTGGAACAGAGCCTGAGCCATAAGCCCTTGTGTTATAAGCCTGGTATAAGGCAGAACCTGCTCACAGAATTTGGCAAGAATAGGGCTGATATTGAAGAAATACATATTCCTAAGAAGTGCTAGTCACAGAGTGCTCACACAAACACATCCTGATATCAAGAATAGTACAAAAACATTCCCCATGGATAACAGGAACACATTGACCCCTCCTAAAAGATACGGCCCAGATGACAGTACGTAATAGAGATGTTTTGATCAAACCAACATGTACAAGGTGATGAGTGATAACTAGCCACATCAAGGGGCAGAAACTACAGTACCTATGTCAGAGGGGCAATACTAACTTGTTTGTATCAGGGTATAAAGATGTATCTCATAGGAAGTAACTTTGTCTGGTCTAGGGAGGAAAGGAAAGTCCCACCATTCACTGAGCTGGTCCATTGTTAGGGACATACTTAGTGGTCCAGTAGAGTCTGTGGGATACTAGTACCATGCTTCATCCACACTAAACCTGGCTGGGTGCCTTTGGATCTTGTGATCATTGGGCAGTTTGCTCAAGGTCTGTGCAGGGCTGCAGAAACACTGGTCGATAGCATATTTGAGTGATGAACTATCAGACATTAGGACTATCAGTGGCAATGCAGAGCTATTCTGTTGACTCACCCAGGCAGCCAAAATCAAGTGGGTCTCATTAAGAACTCCTCTACACAAGAGAAGTCTGAGCAATTAGCTGAGCTGAGAGCTAGTGGGAAGGACATGAAATTGTAATAATAGTTAAAAGAGGTCCTGGAAAAAGATAATGTGAAGGGGTAATATGTCTATGAGAAGAAGGCAAATTCCATCTTTTTTTTTTTGGCTTATATAAGTATTGAAGCCTTTTTTGAATATAGTAATAAAAGGAACTCAGTGTCAAGGACGTTTCCCTCTATAGTTCAGAATGCCTGGTCAGAGTTTCGATTGTGCATAAATGAAATATCACATTGCCTATTCCAAAAATATACCTTTAAGAAACTATGTTAATGGTAATTGGATCTGATTTTTTTAATATCTCATGTTACTGATTATTTACCCACAGTTCCAATGATTGGGTTTATTTACCCAGAACATTCTTTAGTAGGCATATTCTTCAGCTGAAATTACCCGTAAGACTGGGGATGGGTTTGTTTTTTGTTTGTCAATTCAATTAATTTCTTCCCCAACACCTCAATAAATTACATGTTCAAAAAGTAGGCAACCCAGTGGAAAAAAGCTATGATCTCCTAGGCATGGAAGAGCTATTATTATAAAAATGAGCATGCTTTGTATGCAAATATTTATTTAATATGGGCATTATGAAACTCCCAGAAGCTACTGTTCCTCTCTTGAATTATTAGTAATTTTTACAGAGTGAGTAGAAAAGACAGAATTTGTCTCTTTCTTTTGGAGGGGTGCTATGGAAGAGATATTAAAGGAAGGCATTGCACTCTCAGAATTAAAACTAAAAGCTGTTATTCTGCCAATTTTATTTGCTGGGCATGAAAACAACCCACAGTCACTGGGTCAATATCTAACAAACTGCAACTCACGTTATGGACATTAGCAAATATATGGCATAACAAAATTCCAGGAGAGAAATGGTATCCCTGAAGAAATGTGTGCCAAGATCAGTATGGAAAACTTAGCTGCAAATTTGAAAGAATAACAGTTTTATCTCCTCTAGCTTCTCCTTATGAGAACATGGAACTTTTTACTCATGTGGTATTTAGTACATTAAAAAAGTTGCTGTTGAAGAAAGGGGTGGGCAGATTCTCTAAGTGTTTCTCTTGAGAATTTATTTCTTTACAGAAAGCTAAGAATAAATTTATGCTTAATGACTTTCCTGTATGTCTAGACTTTTAAATCAGGAGGTTTGCAAACACCATAAGGAATAAAAAATCATTGATTGAACCGGCTGCTGCATTTCAGTTGTCCTTGTTTGTAGCATCTCACATAATGCACACCTCGAGTACTATGTATTGAAGTTGGCACAATGAAATGGTGACTAAATAGCCTTACCTATTGAAATGGCAGGAGTTCAGCCTAAAGATTACACTGACATCTTGGCCCTGATTCATAGAGCACTGAAGTCAATGGAAAGATTCCTACTTTGGATCAGGCCTCCTGTGAGCAGCTCACAGCACCTCACATCTGCTCTCATATGCTAAGATGAAATGTAAAATCTAATACTTACTAAGCAAGAGATTTTAACTCTACAGTGTTTTAGAAGCACCGCTGTAACTGCAAACAGTATATTAATATGGCTCACCTATTTTGGGGAAAAAATAATTCTCTATTAACTGCTGGCTTACAGGGGAAATAAAGATTAGCCCCATCTTAGACATCAAGATGCTTAGAAGGTTTTTTTGAACTAGTCTGAACTATCACTGTGATATTATCTCTCATTTGCATGCAATCTTACTGTTGTCTATCTCTGTTCCAAGCTGAGGGAGGAGATCAGTAAGAATGGAGATCAAATTGTTGGTTTCAACTTTCTAGATCACCTGCTTTCAAGGGAATGGAACATACAGGGAGGAAGACTCCAGGAGATGCAATTTGCATAATTCCCTGTAGAAAATTCACTCATACTGAAGGAATCACTTGGGATGAAGTCTCTCATCCCTATAAAGAAGGGATCTATGTCACCTTCTTCACTAATATCCAAAGGAGGGAGCTTTCTTGGATGTATAGCTGTTCCTTAGCATGACACCATTTGTCCCTATAGCTTCCTGTTTGCATAGTTCTTACCAGAACCATACTGCCATTAGTTGAATCTTCCCTATGGTTGATCAGTAGCAGTTATGAGGAGGACTCTATCAGACTTAGGGTTACTTCAGACAGCATCAGGTCCTACTAGGCTATCTATTTAAATACCTATGGTCTGAGCAGGGTGAGGAGCCACTGACCACAGCCAGTCCCTGGCTGCCCTCCTTCCTTTTCTCAAAGCCTCAAATCACCTTTCCCATACATGTCCTCTCCTATGTAGGAGCAGAGAGAGGTCCTCCTGTGGAGAGTCAGAGGCAAGTGACCAGGCCTATGGTTCCAGCACAATGTATACCAGAGTACTGGGATGGACTTTCTCATTAATGATCATGTCTGAAAGTACCATATTAATAGCCATTTAATCCAGATGTAACATTGTCCAATTCGCTGACGTTGCATCTGAATTCTAGCAGTTAAGAGGCGTTACTTGGAGTAATAGCATAAGAAAGCTTGTTACCCAGAATGGTTATCTGGGCTTACTCAACAATATCTGAAGGCAAAAAACCACACCCTTATGCCTCTGCCTGGCAATTTAAATCAGTACAAGTTAATTATGTTCAGCTATAACATATTGCATTACAGAATCAAATAAAATATAAATGGTTAAACTGGGAGATCTATATATCCCTAGTTCTCCACTCCCTTCCATCAGAGAGGAGTATGGCCCAACCAGAACATGAGCATGCTTATCAGCTGCATAAATTGCTCCTGCCATACTAATCACCTTGACTTGACAATAACAATATTTAACAGTCCTCTACAGTTACTTTTCTTTTGGCATAGGCTTACAGTTTTCTTTCTTTAACTCCACATAATATTTCTGAGAGGCTCAGCTCTTTTTTCTTTTAAAGCGTGTTACTGTGCCTTTCTTCAAATATGGCAAGTCCCATTGTTATAGCATTTCAGTTTCAAGACACTTCTTTCCCCTCCTCATATAATCTATGAATGCAATAAATCCCAAAAATAAAGATCTTGAGGGCTGTAAATGTTATAGTTTCATTAAGTGTGTTTTTGAAAAAAGAAAACTGGAAAAAAGCTGTAAAGTAATAAACATAGTGCAGTATGTTCTCCGTGATTTCTTTTATCCTATCAAAAGATTTGAAAATCAGATTGGAGGATGGATAAAATTTTGTTTAATAAAACTCCACATTTTTCATCAGTCTGTCATGTATTCTGAATCCCTCAGAGGAACTACAATCCTGGTATTTTATTTCTGTCCAGACGAATATTCAAGCACTTATCTATAAATCTATGCACCAACTATTTCCCAGAGTTGGGTGGAGAGTTAGTAGAATACACCAGCTGCTCCTGTCCCAAAGAAAGTACGCCACCACCACCATCAGTGAGAACTGTGAGTCTTACTAAGCTCCTCTAGAACCTACTCCTAGAGAGGCATTGGTAAATCTCCCATTGAACCAATGGAAGCCAGTGTCCTTATCTGTTGTTTTACTGCTGGAGCAGATGTTACTGTTACCATAATCTTTGTAGTTATATACACTACTGCAAGGTGTGTGGAAGCTTTTTACACTCCCTCTGCACTAATCTGTGAGAATATATAAAGTGCAGAGCTATGGTGAATTGGACCCTTAGATTGCATTTGTTTTGTCAAAATACGAAAACAAATCTAGATCACATTAAGTGTGAAAGCAGTAAATATAAAACCAATGAAAAGATATATGTGCATGAGGGGGGAAATAATTTATACGTTTGGATGGTCTCATAAAATCAAAACTATAAATGTTAACCTTCTTCATCTTCCCCAAGTAAACAAAAAAATGCACAGAAACACAAAACCTAACTAATGGATTTTACAATTCCAAATTTATATTCTAAATGGAAATAGATCATTTGTTAAATGTACCAGTTGTTTACTGTTTAAATAAAAGATCAGTTACCAGTAGGGATGAGCAAATATAGGCTCCAATCCTTGCTTTCACCTATGCTTTACTTTACTTTATACACTGTGTATAGCCCTGTTGAAATTAATGGCACTTTTCATAGTGCTTAAGGGTAAGCACATAGGTAGATTTTTGCAGCATGGGGCTATAATGTCCAAATATCTGGAAGCTAATCCAAGGTTTAACATAATGAATCTGTGAAATTGGACTGGAAGTCTAGTGAGAATGGCCTTTCTCATGTGATTTCTGGCATATTATTTCTGGGCCTTGCTAGATTATTGCAAGAATTGTGTTTTCTTGTGGTATTCAAGGACTTAAAATAAAAGATTTATATCTAGCTCAGATCTAAATTAGGCAAAAAGTTCAAGTAATCCTCAATTTATCTTTTCTTGTAAATTATTTGCCACCATCCTCCCCACAAAGTGAACTAGAAAGGAAGTTTTGGCAAAAAGAGGTGGAACATACATTACTTCCTAAGGGCAAGCTGTCATGCTGAGCCCTGTGTCATTCTCATTTTAAGGTCTTTCACTACAGGAGTATTAGTTTTGACAGAATTTTCCTTGTTATCTCATTAGAGAAACAGCAAACCTTCTGAGATGTAGGGTTTTTCCCTTATAATTCTCTCCTACAGGGAGCTGAGGGTAGGGAAGAAACTGATCAAAATAAAGATCACCTGAAAATCAGTTCTGTGAAACTGGATTCCCTGCTGTTAACAGGGAGTGCTGGCAGGAAAGCTGTGTTACTGTATTTGCTTTTATTTAAAAGATAGTTGTCTTGCCCTGGGTAGGGAGGGAACAACACTGAAAAAATTATACAGTCTAAAGAGAAACCAGAGGTGATCAACCTGCCCAGCTGCTTGTAGCAACCCTCAGGAGCTGCTGTCTGGATACTGGGGACAAATCATGTTTGTATATATATACATATAGATTTAATCTATTCTCCTATTGCTCTCTTTTTTTTTTTTTTTAAAGAAGTGTTGAATCTTGGAGTGTCCCGGTGGCATAGAGCTAACGGAAAGAGGGGCTAGAGACTCAGCTCTGAGATAAAGTCAGTACAGTGGAGGACGGGTATGGAGTTGTTTCTAATCCTTCTTTGCAGCTCACAGCTCCTGGAGCAGAATAGGGCCATCAAAGTCCTTCATGTGATTTAGAGCAGTCTTGGGGCTGTTCTAAATTATGTCTGTTGTCTCATAGCATCAAATCACCATTCTGGTGGCTGGATATTTTGATCCTGCAGCCACACTCAGCTTTCTCTAGTGCTGACTCCATGCCTGGCACTGCAAGGGGGCGGATTGGCTTAGCAACACTGTCTGTAGCCCCTGGAGATTTCACCCAATGCTGGGGGAATTTCCAGACATCAGATCTTTGTGGTTTCTTGTTGCTTTCTGCAGCTGGAGTGGCACAAAGTAGCTGGAGCAGGACTGAGGATCTGGTCCATTGCTACTAATTCTTCACTAACCTGCACCTTGTGTAGCCATTTAGGCCCTCATGTCAGAAATCTCTGATGATAAAATATGCTACAACTTTCCATGGGTATAACTTCCCAATCCTTGGGTTCACTCAAGCTGTGAGATGCAAAATCAACAGTGGGGGCAAAACTGACTGCTTGCCATCTTTAATGATCCCATCCCGCACTCCTGAACCTGGGACTGGGAGAGGGTAGGTTTGGCCTCTGACACAAGTTATGACAGCATAAGATTCTCTCTTACCTATGGCAGCTAGTAATGACTCTATCCTGCCACAATCCTACCATGCTCCCTCCCTTAGGAGCTGTGAGTCGCCAAGGGATGCCTCCACATCAGGGAAATCCTCAGTGGGATGGTTAAGGAAGCTTTGCAGCACTGTTCTGCTCTGGCTGTGCAGGAAGCCACAGTGGTGCCCAAGATCTGGCCTTAACTGACTACAAAAGAGGCAAGACAGTAGAGAAGCAGGCCCAGTGAAAGGACCATGTTTTATAATTTCTTAAAACCTCTTTTTTTTTAATGTGAAGCTAGTGTATCTTTCAAGAAAGTATTGAATAAAGTCTCCAGGTACTCAGGTAGTGGATATTAACATAGCAGTGTTTCCTTCCATGTAACTGTGCCCGTTTATACTCACTGACAGTCTGGCTCAGGGTGCTTTGAGCTAGACTTCTTAGTGCATAGGGATGCAGTGCATCTCAAATAGGAGAGTGTTGTACGATGGAGTTTGGTTCCATCTGTCATCACACATCATGTTATTTAATGCAATGCAAGTGATGAATACAACCGAGAGTGACTCATTGCATCTCAGCTCATAAGATGACATAGCTGAAAGATGCACTTTTGGGGCAGATTTAAAAAAAAGGGGGGGGATGGTGACTTTTGTGACATTGCATAACAAAAAAGGATCAGTATCTTCAACTATGCAAATAATAACATCAGCCAAGCCCAGAAATAGATTGTGTCTGTGCATGATATTTGTGGTGCAGGGAGAATATAGAATATAGTAGTAAATATAGATGCATATATTCTGTTGGATTTTTTTAGAGCGAGAGAGAGAGTAACCTCTCTACTTCAGTTGCTTAACAATTTTCATTATGAAACTAGGTTTGACCTTTATTTGAAGAGCTGTAACACCTCCAGGAGTGCAGCATGACTTTAAAATCTGGCAGGGGGATAGTCCTGGGTTGCCCTCTTGTTAATATTTATCCAAATTATAAACTCTCAAATAACACCATTTCCCCGACTGTGGTTCAAAACAATGGCACACTCCCAATACGGTGTAGTACTGTGTGCACTCGCTCAGTGTCTTATGCTCGGGCTGAAAATGCAGGTGGGAAACAGACAAAATGGAACATTCCTTATCACCATCATCCTCCAAATACCATTTGGACTAGGGAAGCACTCCTATACTGCACTGTGAATCATGAAAACAATGAATTCTAGACTTCTGTTAAATACTCTTGTCTTTGACAAGGCCTCACTGTCTTTACAGCTAAGAATATCACTTAAATTCCTAATGTGGCACACACAAGTTTCAGTCACACAATCTCATATGATTTTGAATACCAGTTACTATCTTATTAGAAGATTCATATTGCAATGTTTTTTCTCACTCGTTTTTCTCCTGTTCACTGTGTCTGGTACTCCCCCACCCCCTACCTCAATGTATTTTGAGTGAGGCCAAAATGATCATGGTCAATGGTTTTTAAACAGCATCTTCTTCATACATATAACATATGCTGGGAAACAAAAAGACCTAATAAAATAAGTGTCATTACATTTGTTGGAAATGTTAGGGTAGCTGTTACTGAAGAACTGCAATAGTACAAGTACAAAATATTGTACGTCTGCAGTTTCTAAAAAAATGCAGTGTTTATTGTTTAATTATTTTATGATTATAGTGATGGAATGTTTTAGAGATGATAATTGGGATCCGGAGGATTTTTTATTTTCTCTCGCCTCACATTATATAATTGTTGTTAAAGGTCAAATTTTATGTGCCTCTTTTGCTTCATTCAGAAATTTTTTTTCTCTGAGAAAATCAGTGATAAAGTTATAAAGGTTGCTTCCAAAAAACATGCTTTGTCAATGAGTCATAACTGGGTCAAAACATCCTCTGCTATTAATGTGAGTACTGTACTCAGAAATATAAAAAATATAATATAAATATAAAAAATAGATGTTTTTTCTACTTGCTTTCCAGTTTCCATTTCTGCATTTTCTTCACATATATAGGTTAAAAACCCAAAAGGCTTTACTTAATGAACCATGCTGACTGGGCAGAATTTTAGTAAACTTTAATAATTAAATATAAGTTGTTTTTATATAAAATCTTTCAGAAATTTTTGAATTTCAGGAAATACATTTTTGAAACACTTAATTTCAAGGCTTTCATTTAGAATATAACCAGAATTAAATAGACTGGCATAAGGGAAGGCTTCAAAAGATTGGGAATTGTTTATGGAGCTCTTTACCTCTAAGTCATATTCAGTATGAATTTATCCAGGTCATTGTGAAATCAATTGGTGGTGTCATGTCAGATCAGTTCCGAGTAAACCAATATCTCCACCACAATCAGGTTTAACTGACATTGTTGCCAGAGAAGCCAAAGAATGGTGATGTTTTCTTGTGGTGTGGACAGGTGCCACTAGAAATGGAATTGAGACCATCAAACAGGCATGAGATGGTGATGAATTTAAGACTGTGACAGTTGTTATCTAGTCCTGATATGATCCACACCCTCTAGATCTTTATTCCCAAATTGGGCCCTGATTCTGCAATGGGATCTCAACACACAGACCCTTACTCCCACACAGAGTCCCATTGACTTTATTGAGCTTCTATATAGGAGTAAGGATATGCATTAGGATTCTTCATAGAAGTAAAGATCTGCCTTCTGGGCAGGATCAGAGCTATAGGCTGGATTTGAACCTGTAATAAAGAGATTGCAGACTATGGGTGAAATCCTACCTCTCCCTGAAGTCAATGGGAATTTTCTGTATTGACTTGAATGGATCCAGGATTTCATCCTTTATGTTCTGTTACCTATCTCCTGAGTCATCCTTTCATTACACTTCAACTTGCAGCGAAAGTCCTAGACACCACAGAAGCCTAAAATATAGTGCTATGATCAGCTGCATTTCCGCACCATTTAGGACCTGAGGAGTTTCCCTGGCATTAAAACATCCATATTATCAAAGAGAAATCTAATGTACTGGAGTAAATGTTCTCACTTGTACAAAGATTTCAGAGGGGTAGCCGTACAAGGATTCTTCGCTGTTCTCACTTGTACAAAGTTTATTACCCCAAACTTTTACTGGTGCAATTTGCCTTTCCATAGCTTTTGTATATGATCCCTGCAGGGAATTACATTCATTTTGCATTGATATTGGCTGCACCCCTTTTCCGCATTAGTTCATTTTCACTCTTGCATCTCAATATAATTGTCACGTGTCTCATTGCAAACTCAGAACTGTTTTGTTGAATATAAATATAATGCAAGTACACTAGAAGAAGGGCTAGTATGTTATTTTATTTCAGAATTGTAATCTTTCATGGTTATAGACCCTTCTTATGTAAAGCTCTTCTGGGCTAAATTCTTCCTTCCAGTGCAGTTATGACCAGGGGCGGCTCTAGACATTTCGCCGCCCCAAGCATGGCGACATGCCGCAGGGGACGCTCTGTTGGTCGCTGGTCCCGTGGCTCCAGTGGACCTCCCGGTGGACCTCCCTGTGGACCGAAACCGTGGGACCAGCGGACCCTCCGCAGGCACGCCTGAGGGAGGTCCACTGGAGCCGCGGGACCAGCGGACCCTCCGCAGGCATGCTGCCCAAGGCACCTTGCCTGCTGCCCTCCCCGTGACCGGCAGAGCGCCCCCCGCAGCATGCCATCCCAAGCACGCACTTGGAGTGCTGGGGCCTGGAGCCACCCTTGGTTATGACCATGAGATAAATCACTATGAGGAATTTAGCTCATTCACTTTTATTATGTAACATGAACTTACACTTTAAAGATATTTTTCCCTAATTGACTTCTTGTCCAGAGCATGGACTTCTTTTTAGGAGTACTCACCTTGATTTTTCTAGTCAATAAAACCTGTAAAATAATTTTAATATCAAAATTAGGATTTCTTTTCCTGTTTAGTACAATGGAGTTATAGCTTGTTAAAATACCCAGCCCAAGGTTAAAGTCTTGAGCATTATAAATTATTCCAAAAAATGGCAGAACGAAACTCCAGCTCTCCATTAATTCAGTTTTGCCCTTTTTCCTTTGGCAATATTCTAAGTGATTCATGTTTTTTTATCTTATAGTGAGAGAGTAGCAGCTGAATCCTATTAGAATACTAAGAAGTTTTTTTGTAAAGGCAATAGTCATATCATGCCACATTTGTCTAGTCACTGATATCCTGGATCAAACATGTGATGTGTAGTGATTGATGCAAGATCTCCAATTCCATTACTTATTCTACAAGCGGACCCGTATTAGAAAATCAGCACACTAAAGGGCATGATGATGACTTCATGGTTAAGAAGCAGGAGGGATTTGTCTGTTACTGGACTATACAAGGTAAATTAGTTTTCAGATACGTAAATGAGATCTATCACTACATATTTAAAGCTGACACATTCTATGTGTACAGTGCAAACTAGGGAAGGACTCTAGTTCATCATAAATCCATAATGGTCTCCATTTTCATCCTGTTTCTTCAAGGGATATATGTAACTCTAGGTACACTGAAATAGGTCATATGCTGTAGACTTAGGGCATGTCTACTCTACTATATTAGGTCAATTTTGTAGAAGTCAATCTTTAGTAATCAAGTATATACAGTCGATCATGCATGTCCTCACTAAGCACATTAGGTTGGTGGAGTGCGTCCTCAATACCATGGCTGGCATCGACTCATGGAGTGGTGCACTGTATGGTAGCTATCCCACAGTCCTCGCAGCCCATTGGAATTATGGGTTAAGCTCCCAATCCGTGATGGGACAAGAACATTGTCGCTGGTGGTTTTGGGTACATGACATCAGTCTCCTCCCTCCCTCCTTGAAAGCAATGACAAACAATCATTTTGCACCTTTTTCCCTGGGTTATCCATACAGATGCCATAGCACAGTAAGCATGGAGTCTGCTCAGCTGCACGCTGCTTTTGTGAGCATTGTAAACACCTTTCACATTACCCTTCAGTATGTGCAGAGCCTAACTAGGAGTCTCCAGCATGAGGAAGATTGTGAGGAGAACATGGACACAGATGTTCCTGAAAGCATGGGATGTGGCAATTGGGATATCATGGTGGCATTGAGGCATGTTGATACAGTAGAATGCAGATTCTGGACCTGGCAAAGAAGCACAGACTGTTGGGACCGCAAAGTGTTGGGCTGATTCCCAGTGGCTACAAAACTTTCGCATGCGTAAGGAACTTTGAGTTGCTTTCTCCTACCCTGAAGCACAAGAATAGCAAGATGAGAGCTGCCCTGACAGTTGAGAAAGCGAGTGGCAATAGCCCTGTGGAATCTTGCAATGTCTGACTGCTACTGGTCACTTGGTAATCAATTCGGAATGGGCAAATCTATCCTGGGGGCTGCTGTGATTCAAGTAGCCAGGGCAAACAATGCCCTTCTTCTAAGAAGGGTAGCGACTCTGGGAAATGTGCGGGTCATAGTGGATGGCTTTGCTGCAATAGGGTTCACTAACTGTGGTGGGGCGATAGACAGAAAGCATATCCCTATTTTGGCACTGGACTACCTTGCAAGGGGTACTTTTCAATAGTGTTGCTAGTACTGGTGGATCACAAGGACCATTTCACCAACATCAACGTGGGATGGTCGGGAAAGGTTCAAGATGCTCATATCTTTCGGAACTCCAGGCTGTTCGGAAAGCAGCAAGAAAGAACATTCTTCCCAGACCAGAAAATTACCATTGGGGATGTTGAAATGCCAATAGTTATCCTTGGGAACCCAGCCTACCCCTTGCTCCTAGTAGTCATGAAGCTGTACACAAGCAATCTGGGCAACAATAAGGAGCAGTTCAACTATAGGCTGAGCAAGTGCAGAATGATGGTAGAATGTGCCTTTGGATATTTAAAGGGGTGCTGGCGCAGTTTGCTGAGTAGGTTAGACCTCAGTGAAAGCAGTATTCCCATTGTTGTTGCTGCTTGCTGTGTGCTCCATAATATCTGTGAGAGTAAGGGGGAGAATTTTACGCCAGGGTGGGAGGTTGAGTCAGATCGCCAAGTGGCCAATTTTGAACAGCCAGACACCAGCACAATTAGAAGAGCACACCAAGGCACGCTGCACTTCAGAGAGGCTTTGAAAAGCAATCTCATGTCTCACCAGGCTATGGTGTGACAGTTGTGTGTGTTTGTCCTTGATGCAAACCAGCTCCCTTTGGTGAATGTACTTCCCTGTAAGCCAACCCCCTACTTCTCCCTTTGATCACAGCTGGCATAGGAAATAAAGTCTCTATTGTTCTGAATCCATTCATTCTTTATTTATTAAAAAAATATTTGAGATCACTAACAACACTGACTAGTAAAAGGAAGCCTGGGTATACAAAGGGTGTGATAACGAGTGGGGTGGGGGAGGCTGGAAGGACAAGGCCACATTGCTTATTGTAGCCACACCACAAATCAAAGCTGTTTGAATGACAGCCCTCTGTTGCTTGGGCCATCCCCTGGAGTTGTGCTGCAGGGTGCCCAGAGCCTCCCTCCCCCAGCGTTCTTGGGCATCTGGGTGAGGAGGATATGGAACTTGACGAGGAGGGTAGGCGGTTGGTTACACAATGGCTGCAGCGATGGTCTGTACTCTAGCTGCCTTTCCTGCAGCTCCACTAGATGCCTCATCATGTCCGTTTGCTCCCCATTAGCCTTGGTGGAAAAACTTTCACACCAAATATGCACACAAGAAAATATATTTCTCTTGTTTTAAAGCATTTAATACAATCATAAAAAAAAATTGCTCCTCTTTCAGCAGAGCATCACAGGACCCATTCTGCAATTCCCATTCAGAAAAAAACTCCTATTGAAATCAGTGAGACTGATTCTCCTCTGCCTTGACCCTTATGTAAATATTTATACTGGTGCAAAGAAAAGATTTGATTTCAATACAATAAAGCCTTGCACATGTATTCATAGCAGGACCAAGGCTTGCTTCGATGATATCAATTCTTATTTATAGGGTGCTTTGCAGATATTAGCATTTACTTCTAGGTAGGAGTACTAGGTGTTATCAATCCCATTTCACACAGAGGGAAGTTGAGGCAAAGAGATTAAGTGACTTGTTCAAGTCAGCAAAAAGATTCAATATGACAGCAAGGATTAGAATCTTGAAGTAGCTGGCTTCCACTCCCATGCTCTGGCTACTAAATCAACCCTTTTTGAGGATGAATTATAATGAACAACATACATTCTGACAATGCGAAGCAGTGGTAAATGAAGTCTTAAAGAATGCACAGAGAGAATAAAACAGTAGCAATAATGAAGAATATACATGGGTAAGAAAGGACAAGGTGCTTTTTAGTCATATCTGCTGAAGAGAGAGCAGGAATACAATTTGTGCAATAGAAAGTATTCAATATGTTTGACTTGAGAGCTGGTTGGAAATAGCATGAAAATAATTCTTTTAGAATCTGTTCCTTGGGATGTGTTTTGCTATCTGTGAAAACAACTTAGTAAGTATGTTTTCTTAGCATAAAAGCTCTTTCCATTCTTTTTGCTGAGCCAAGTATAAAACATGAAATATTCTAAAGTGGTGGGGTGGTGATGATGATAATAAAGATTCTGACTTCTAACTCCAGCCTGCAAATAAATATTTAATCATTCAAAGCAATGCCTGTCCTATGATTTGATTGAAAAGGACAGTTTTATTTACTAGTAATTGAAAACAATTCCTTCATTAACTTCAGTTGAGGGTGCTTAGCACCACCCAGGAATTGCTCAACACTTCCAGCTAAACACTTTTCCTACCTGCTTGGCCAAACAAGGCCTCCCTGGCAGCAGATGTGCTATGCTTCTAGTGGCCAAAGGGGCAAGCAAGGATTTGCAGAGATACAGGATGTTGAGGGTGAACCCATGTGCAGACCTATTTTGTTCAGTCTCCCAGTGTAGCTGTACTCAGAGTTGCGGGGGAGCAGCAGATTCATGACTGCACAGATCCTTCAGTGCTCTGTCCAGGAGAGGTGGTATGGGAGGAGCATTACTTATAAATTTGCTTCCATAGTTTCTGCTGAGTGGCTTCATAGCCTTCGTGATCCACCTGCATCCCCTGAGGCCAGTGCATGAAAATGTGTCCCTTTGCATACAGCATTATAGCTTGAGGTTTTGTACTCTCTTTGGAGTGTGGAAAGGGATTGCAGGTCACAGGTAATATAAAGCAAGGGTTTCACATTGAACAAAAATGTTTAGTACCAAAATATTTTGAGTGTAATCTTTAAAATAAACTCTTTTTGTCTGATTAATCTTGGATAGACAAACAACCAAAAACAATAGTCACAGTGCTAACTGCAGTAGCAGTTACAAAGCCTGAAGGTGGATTAGAATTTATTTTTGTAATGCTTGGATACATTACATTTTTGTCAAAGTAGTAGTGGATTATTTGGAAAAAAAATATTCATGATACTTGGCAAACATGTTTTGCCTTTATGTTTAGAACACTTCAAAGTGTAAATATCAATGAATGATCCCATAAAAAAGATTCTCCAATGTTTGATATCCTAAGTGATGCACTAGTTTCACTTAATGCCATTGTCTGTCTGTTAGTTTTTGTATTCATATACAAATACAATTTATATAAATTACATCTGTAACCCTAGTTGCATGCATAGATTTCAAGGATATGGCGATTGTCGGAAACATTCCATGAATGGGAATTTGAGTTCAAATGTGCATTATGGTTGGTGTATATATCAGCATTCATACAAAAGTGACATACTTGTACCGAAATGACAGATATAATATTTAGTTGAAAGTAGTTTTTATTGGTGGGAACACAAAGAACAACCTGAGGATAAAACTTCTATATTTTTATTTCAGGAAAAATTTAGACATGTCCTCAAAAGGATAGTAGCTAGCAGGCATGACTACAACCATTTTTTTCCCCCCAGCCAGCTAGTGGAGAGAAACATGCAAGTTAGTTTGTGGAATCAAAGCAGAATTGATGAGGACTGTAGAAGAAAAACAAACAAACAAACCCAGAGTTTTAAATGTACCAGCTCTGCTAAAGTTTTTGCTGTATGCAATTTGAGTAAATTACCAAAAATGTATGTGCTTTGAAGATATTGCTTCTAAAACATTTCATGGTGAAATCTGACAAGTATATACAGACAATGATTTGTTCAATGTCTTGCTTCTCCCCTCCACTCTCCCACCCATAGATATCTTCTAAGCAAAGTGTACAGTCCTCCCAAATTTCCTGCTGGTTAGGCTAAACAGGTGGCTCACTGTGAGAGTGTTCAATGGTGGACTAGAGCTGCACAAATTGAACTCAAAATTGGCTTTCTTTTCCCAATTCCAGTAGTTTCCTCTAACATTCAGTTCTTTGTTAAGATTTTTTTGCTTTCATGAATATTTTAAATTAAACTTGCATGGATGTCTAAAAATCTGAGGGGACTTTCCATAGGGCTTTTTGTGCCTTGAGCTGTGTCGACCATATACATATTTCTTTTTCTAGTCCCCTAACTGAATGATCTTATCCTATAAACTCAGGTGCAGCCATTTTCTGAAGTTGTATTGGAGGGAGAGGCTGCATGTTGTCTTTTCTCTCAGATAATTTTTTAAAAGTTAGAAAATAAAAACCTATCCCTTACACATCCAATTTTGTATCTGTTTAAATCTCTAGACTCCCTATTGTTCTGAATCCATTCATTCTTTATTTATTAAAAAATACTTGAGATCACTGACAACGCTGACTAGTAAAAGGAAGCCTGGGTGTACACGGAGTTTGATAACGGGTGGGTTGGGGGGGGGAGGGAGGGAGGAAGGAAGGACTAGATGTAATAAATCGATCCCCGCTGGACCGATCACTGCCCACCAGTTCAGCCGGTAGTGAAGATGTACCCTCAGGCTCCGGTATTGAGTTTGGGTGCCGAGTACAGGCTCTGGGCTGGGCAGAGGGGTGGGGGTACAGGAGGGAGTGTGAGGTGCAGGCTCTGGGAGGGAGTATAGTGCAGGGGGTGGTTGAGATGCAGGATCTGGGAAAGAGTTTGGGTGAGGGAGGGGTTCAGACTAGGGGAAGGTGTTTGGGTGCTGGGTGCAGGCTCTGGGCTGGGACAAAGGGTTGGGGTGCAAGAGGGAGTGCAGGGCATTTGGCTGGGCTGGGGATGAGGAGTTTGGGAGTGCAGCAGGCAAGCTGCCCTGGGACTGAAGAGGAGGGCTGAAAGGAGGACTCCCTTCTCCCCCAGCCCTCTCTCCACCAACAGCAGTGAACTCTGGGGGAGAGGGGAAGTGGAGGGGGCACCCCAGCTCCCCCAACACGACACTCACCCAAGCTCCCCCCTTCTCCCAGGCTGCTGCTCAGGAGGTCCACTCGAGTTGCCTGCTGGGGGGTGACTACCATGTGCCTCCTCCCTCCACGTAGGGTGACCAGATAGCAAGTGTGAAAAATCAGGAGAGGGGGTGGGGAGTAATAGGTGCCTGTGTAAGACAAAGCCCCAAATATCAGGAATGTCCCTATTAAATCGAGACATCTGGTCACCCTACCTCCGCACAGCAGCTGCTTCAGTCTGCCCCCAGCAACACTCCCTTGTAGCTGGCAGTGGATTGGGAGGGAGCGCAGCACGGAGCTGTAGTGGGCAGCTGCCTGCTGCCCGGGACAGGTAGGGATGCTTGGGGGAGGCGCACAGTGACAGCAGGCAGGGCCAGGAGATGCTCCGGGGGAGGTGTGGGGGGGTAGCAGGTGGGGCTGGGGGGCAGACCCAGCCCCGAACATTGGTGGAGGCAGGCCCCTGGGCCCTGAATTTGCTGGAGCCAGAGGCAGCTCTAGGAATTTTGCCGCCCCAAGCATGACAGGCAGGCTGCCTTCCGATGCTTGCCTGCGGACGGTCCGCTGGTCCTGTGCCTTCAGCGGACCTCCCACAGGTGTGCCTGCAGGAGGACCAATGGACCCTCTGCAGGCATACCTGTGGGAGGTCCGCCGAAGCCGCGGGGCCAGGGGACACTCGGCAGGCAAGCCACCGAGGGTAGCCTGTCTTCCGCCCTCGCGGCGCCGGCAGACTGCCCCCCGCGGCTTGCCGCCCCAAGCACGCACATGGCGTGCTGGGGCCTGGAGCCACTCCTGGCTGCAGCGTGGGCACCACGAGCCTATATAACTCGCCTCCCCTGGCTGGGGAATATGGAGGTATAGTATAGTGCAAGAGTGGCCAAACTTACCCTCCAGGCCACATACAATAATCTTCAGAAGTTAGGGAACCGCAGGGCATGCCTGTCGGGGCTCAGGGCTTCTGCCCTGTCGGTCATGACCCCGCTCCTGCTGAAGCCCTAGCACCCTCCATAGGGTAAAGCCTTGAGACCTCTCCCCCCTCAAGATTTCAGCCCTGATTCCCACCACCAATCTAGTAGGCAAAGAATGTGGGGGGGGTGCATATTCCACAAATCTCACTTTAAATGTAAAAGAGCTGCATGTGACTGGTGAGTTGCAGTTTGGCCACCTCTACTGCAGAGTCACTATGCCATTTGTCACCTGCCAGTTTCCCCTTGCATAAGAGGATGTTGAAGGGGGCTGGTTAAACCAGTGCACAGGAGAAGACTGGAATCTTTGGTTTTGTACCGTGTTTAAGGGAGACCTCATCTGTGCATTCCTCTTAGATTCCTGTACTCCCCAAGGCCATTAGTCCTACTGTCTCAAGTGTCCTTAGTTCTTAAGATTTCCTGGGAAATGCTTTTCATTTATTGAAATGAGAGTGATGTGGGAGTGCCACTATAGTTAAGTTCGCATCATGGCATCTGTTTGAAGGTAGACCTTACTAAGTCCTCTAAAATTTACATGAGTAGTTAGATTTATTTGAATATTAGTGTACCTCAGGAGGATGCAAGTTGAGGTTAGGGACCCAAATCTGGAGTCATGTGAGCCTGAGATAGAAGCCCTCCAAAACTAGCCATTTTTACAAAAAAAGTTGCTAGGTGTTTTGCTCCAAGCTACAGCTTGGTGTAATGTGATGTGGGTTGAAATGATCTCATTCTGTCAAGTTTTACCCAAGGATCTGTGTGACACCCACTCAATCTTTGGCGGATGAAAACTGAGAACTGTATTTAAGAAAATGTACATTTTTTTACATGGATTGTGTGTGTGTGTATGTGTGTGTGTATATATATATATATATATATATGTATGTAGAGAGAGAGAGGGCAACCACCATTTGAAATGCAAAATAAAGGGCAACACCCCTCCCCACACAAGGCAAGCCCACCGCAACCCCAACCACAAGGCAAATCTGCAACTCCCCACCCCTTTAACAGTCATTTATAGTATCTAGAGAGGTAACACTTCAGATAACACAGCACATCTCCTCACTCTTGTGTGACTCAAACCCTCTCACACACGCCGGGTGCCCTTGCATGTTGGTGGGTTGACAGCTGTTATATTTTCAACAGTTTCAATCTGTTATCGCTTAAACTGCGGAAGTGGGAACACTGCACCATCTTTAGCAGGACACAGAAACTTTTTACAGTAGAACTCCCAGTGTACTGCAATGATAATGAAAATCTTTAGACCTGCGTAAAAAAAACCCTGGCAGATTAAATTATTTATCTGTCAGATGGCAAATCCATTTAAAAAAATGGCCAGGCCAGTGAAATACTCGCCAGACAGTGACCTTATGCATATGCCAATACAAGAAACCAGCTAGAGGATTTCACAGTCCCACTATTTTATATGCTTTAAACTTAACTCTTGTAAATTCCCTAAAATCCAAATGGTTACTCTGCTTGCTTTGAAGTTTGGTGTGCCTCAGGAGGGTGTAAGGCACCATTACTGATCCAAATTATGGGTTTATGTGATGAAGGGGCTCCCAGGTTACAGGCCCTCCCCGCAAAATGGTTTATTTCTGCTGCCTTGTACCTTTAATCTAAGAGGTATTAATGAAAGGAAAAACAATGAGGACTCCTTGTGGCACCTTAGAGACTAACACATTTATTTGGGTATAAGCCTTCATGGGCTAAAACCCACTTCATCAGATTCATGGAGTGGAAAATACAGTGGAGAGGTATAAATACACAGCATATGAAAAAGATGGGAGTTGCCCTACCAGTGCTAATGAATCAATTCAATTAAGGTAGAAGTGGGCTATTCTCAACTTGACAAGAAGGGAAGAAAAATCATTTTTGTAGTGCTAATCCACATCCCTGAGTGAAGTAAATTATGCTGACCTAAGCGCCAGTGTGGACAGTGCTATGTCAGTGGGCAAGCTTCTCCCAGCAGCACAGCTACTGCCTCTCAGAAAGGCAGGCATTATTAAGCCAACCGGAGAACTCTCTCCCATTGGCTTAAAGTGTGAAGCACTATGCCATGCAGGTGCTGTGTTGCTGTAGGTGCTCTAGTGTAGACAGAGCCTCAGTCCACACCTGATCAGCTGAGCTTCATCCTCTAATCAGGGGTTGCTTCTCCAGCGTAATCCCCTCATTGGGTGGCCTATCACACTAATTGGTCCTTTCTCAGCTTTCTTAACCCTTTAGGGCTGTTGTGGGATGAACATGCCTTCACAATAGCATAAAAATATATGCTCTGACACTCCAGTGTTTCTCTGAGATGGTGTACATCTAGCGGACAGGATCATTCTGTCAGTATTTTGGAACAGAAACCCGATCTGTAATTTCTCTCTCTGACCCCACCACACGCTCCACCCTACAGCCATTATGAAACATGAACAGAGACACTGTTCACAATTGCCTTTGCTACAGGCACTGCATGTGAATCAGGTTATAGGAGGGGGGAAGTAACAGAAATAGAAATATTTATACACCAGGGAGTGAAGGATCCAGGGAGCTGTGTTACCTGGTTGCAGTGGGGAGCCTGGGGCAGTAGTCGGGAGGGACTAGGTTTTAGAGGGGAAAACAATGACTCTGGGGAGGTGTGTGAAAGCAGGGCTGCTCAGGGGTGATGGTTCATAGGTGTATGGCTCAGTATGCAAATTGCAGGACATGATATGTACAAAAGCCTAAATGACCACTAACTCCAACAACTTCTTTTTTTCTGTTTTAAAAAGAAAAATTAAAAAACACCTAGGAAATTCAATGGCAATTTTTTTTTCATGTTAACACAAAGTTAAGGTTGTTTGGTTGTATGTCATCCCCTTTCAGAATGCTGAGTTGACCAAAACTGAAACCTTTGAAAACTAGGAAATGCATTTTTATAGCTGCCCATGCAACCTTCTGGCTTCCAGCAATGCCCAAAACACATTGTCCTTTAATAGTATCAAATGGAATCCTGTGGCTGAGAGTGAATGCATCATAAAAGGAGATGAAGAGCATATACACTTTAGCAACCATGGGGCGGACAGAGTAAAGGTAATGTGGGCATATTGGGGCATTGCTGAAAGAGGCCAGCAGCAAGGTTGTATGGGTATTTTAACTGTGCCTCCACTGTTTTCAGATGTTTCAGTTTTGCTTAACTCAGCATTCTGGTACATTTGACTACATCAAGCAATCTTGACTCTGAATTAATGTAGGTTTTTCGCCATTAAATAGTATTTTAGATTTAATTTATGGAATATTTGAGGCTTCTATGCCTCATGTTGCTTTAGATACATAAAGGAAAAGTCCCTTGGGAAATGTCTGGGATTCTATGTTGCATCATTGGTCTAGTGTAGACCTGCCAACAAACACTACTGGGTACGTTGATGAAACTTACGTTGTTCAGGGGTGTGAAAAAGACACTCCTATGAGCAAGACAAGTTACAGCGACATAAGCGCTGTCAACACCAGCTCTATGTTGGCAGGGGATGCTTTTCCAGCAACATAGCTTCTGCCTGTCATGGCGGTGGAATAATTATGCCAATGGGAAATAGCTCTCCCATTGGCATAGAGCATCTTTACCAGATGTGCTAGAGTGGCACAGCTTCATCAGCGGAGCTGGACTGCTGTTGCGCTTTTAGTGTAGACCTGCCCTGTATTTCTGGCAGAGATCTACATTCCTCCTACTTCTGGTACTATTGCTTTGCCAGAGTTAGGTCCCCTTTTTCTCATATTGCTGTTTGCACTGATCATTATAGTCCGACAGCAAACTCATGTGACATTTATCTGAAAAGACTGAACTGTTGCCAGAGCTGTAGCATGTATCTGTCAGTGTACTCTCCTTTTTAATTAATTATAAAAAGGCACTTGTTTCTTTTATTAAATTGGAATTCAAAAGCATAGTGTATTTCATATGCAGGCACTATCTAGTCATTTTTCCATCTCTCCTATTACAACATTTGTCACTGAGATCCAAACTATGTTTTCCATGTTGGTTTTTGTAACTTTAATTAAGAAATATCTCGGAAACAGGATGGAACCAGATCTCTAGTTTTCTTTCTTCTTTCATTCTTTTTAAATATACAAAAAAGGGCCAGAAACTGCAGTAGTTTGTTTTGTTTTTTTGTTTTTTGCTGATCCTGTGAATGGTGCAAGCTTTCAGAACAAGGAATACGCCAATGAATATAAGTTCTTGTACTTCCATAGTTGTCGCCTTGTGAATATATATCTTGCAAGACTGGGGACTGTTCTGCATAGAGAGGAGCATCATGCAGGTAAAGGCCCATAGTTGACAGTTATTACTTTAGTAGTGACTGTCAATATTGCCTAAGTTACAGCATTTTAGATCCAGCCTATTGGCATTATTAACTTGATGAATATTTCTTTAGTGGTGAATCCATTTTAGGGATAGTGTCATAGCCTTAATATAGGCACTATTTTCTGAATTGCACTCTGTGTTATGGACAGTATTCAGGTTATTGAATATGGACTATTGCTATACAGCACACATTTAAAGGAGTTTGGATTGCTTGCTTTTATGGCCAAAGTGGTGTTTTTGCATTTCTCTATTTTGTTAGTTTTTAGAGTTCTGTTGATCTGTAATTCTGATTTTTGTGGTTCTTATTATCATATATTGTCTTTCTCTAATAATTATGATGAATTAATGGTGATGAGGTCAACTCTCCTTTTGGTTCATTTGATGAGTGGTCTTATTTCCATGGTGATATTTGATGGTTGGTTTTTGGCGTTTGTGAAAAGTACTGTCACTGGTAACTATTTGAATTCAGTCTTTATTAAATGCTTCAGTATATTTAAAATGATGGCGAAACTGGAACAATTCAGTTTTCAAATGAATTAAACAAATACACTGCAAATCCCTCTTTTGCTTGAGGGTACAGCAAAGCAATGTCTTATTCATTTGAGCTCCCCTATTTAAACTGATACTTTGAGTTAATGACAGCCAACGTTTGATAGCTTTAGTAATGTGATTTTTTTTCTGTTTTAATTTGCTGGTGTCATGGAAAATGACCACCACCGTGTTGAGTTGATCAGACAGCCTGAGGCTCCTTTATTGATTAATCAGAGAATACATGCATATGCACGGAGAGACGACAAGTCCCCTAGCAAAGGGTAAGTCACTCTACCTTACAGCGGTGATACCTGTGCTTATAAAGCCTAAAACCGCAAATTATCATATGAGCTTACACATCTGTCATTACCTTATTTGGCTAATATATGACATCTTTTCAAAACAATTGTTATTAATTATTTTTATATATTGCAAAAAGAGCTAAAAATTGCAAAGCTTGTCCTTTTCTACTTCCTCTTAGGAAGTTCTCGCAATTGCCAAGACCTTGACACTTCGGTTACCCTTTACTTGCGGTCGGGCAGCTGTTACTTAAGCTTTTATTTTGAGGAACTTGCGTCCAAAAATACATATTGTTTGTTCTGTTAGCCAAGTTATTATGAGTTATCTTTTATGCTTAAATGAGCTACTTAATAACCTATACTGACCTAACAGCTGTTACTTTATTCCGGCAGTGATGGATTGGTTATTTAAGGGATTTTATGTCAGTTTAACCCCTTATAGCAGCATTTTATTGTTTAGCAGCATTTGGTTGTTATTGTAGTGTTAGCGACATTTAATAGTGTTATGATAGTGTATAGTAAAATAGTAAAATCAGAGAGTGGGCCTCAGGTGAGTTAGTAATTGATTATTTTCCTTACTCTTCTATATGTTAGTATGATTGAGGCCTATGGCCTTGATGTAATTATTAGCTTGATCAAGACTCGGCTTTTGGGCCTGGGGTTAGTTTTCTTTATCACTGGTTAAGTAATTTGCTTGAGATAACTGCATAATATTTTAAATTTTATTTTGGAATCTCAGAGTCATAGATTTTTAAGGTCAGAATGGAAAATCATCATTGTCTAGTCTAACTTCTGCACAATGCAGTCTGCAGATTCTCACTCACCCACTCCCGCAACAAACTGCTAACCTATGTCTGAGCCACTGAAGTCCTCAAATCATGGTTTAAAGACTTCAAGGTGCAGAGAATCCTCCAACAAGTGACACGTGCCCCACGCGGCAGAGGAAAGTGAAAAACCTGCAGGGCCTCTGCCAATCTGCCCTGGAGGAAAATTCTTTCCTGAGCCCAAATATGGCGATCAGCTAAATCCTGAGCATTTGGGCAAGACTCACCACCTGGACACCCAGGAAAGAATTCTCTGTAGTAACTCAGATCCCACCCTTTCTAACATCCCTTTGGGCATATTTACCGCTCATAGTCAAAGATCAATTAATTGTCACAATTAGGCTATCCCATCATACCATCCCCTCCATAAACTTATCAAGCTTAATCTTGAAGCCAGATATATCTCTTTGCCCCCACTGCTCCCCTTGAAAGGCTGTTCCAGAACTTCACTCCTCTAATGGTTAGAAATCTTTGTCTAATTTCAAGTCTAAACTTCCTGATGGCCAGTTTATATCCATTTGTTCTTGTGTGCACATTGGTACTAAGCTTAAATAATTCCTCTCCCTCCCTGGTATTTATCCCTCTAATATATTTCTAGAGAACAATCTTATCTCGCCTCAGTCTTCTTTTGGTTAGGCTAAACAAGCTGAGCAATTTGTCTCCTTTCATAAGACAGGTTTTCCATTCCTTGGATCATCCTAGTAGCCCTTCTCTGTACCTGTTCCAGTTTGAATTCATCCTCTTAACCATGGGAGACCAGAACTGCACACAGTATTCCAGATGAGGTCTCACCAGTGCCTTGTATAATGGTACTAACATATCCCCATCTCTACTGGAAATACCTTGCGTATGCATTCCGAAGACCGCATTCGCTTTTTTCACAGTCATATCACATTGGCAGCTCATAGTCATCCTGTGATCAACCAATACTCCGAGGTCCTTCTCCTCCTCTATTACTTCTAACTGATGAGTCTCCAGCTTATAACAAAAATTCTTGTTATTATTAAATGCGTGACCTTGCACTTTGGACTTTGCACTATTAAATTTCATCCTATTACTATTATTCCAGTTTACAAGGTCATCCAATCTTCCTGTATGATATCTTGGTCCTTCTCTGTATTTGCAATACCTCCCAGCTTTGTGTCATTTGCAAACTTTATTAGCACACTCCCACTTTTTGTGCCAAGGTCAGTAATAAAAAGATTAAATAAAATTGGTCCCAAAACTGATCCCTGAGAAACTTCACTACTAACCTCCATCTTGACAGTTCACCTTTCAGTATGACCCATTGTAGTCTCCTCTTTAACTAGTTCCTTATCCACCTTTCAATTTTCATATTTTTCCCCATCTTTTCCAATTTAACTAATATTTTCCCTTATGGAACCATATCAAATGCCTTACTGCTTGGTCTACAACTCCTGCCTCTGAATTGTTTCCTCTTTCTTGGAATGCAGGCTTCTGATAGTTTCTGCAACTTTGATTTGAAGTAATTACAGGCCTCCTCCACCTTTAGATCCAAAGTTCATCAGTTCCAAATCCACTTCCCTAACTATTTTCCTTAATTTTTTAAAGTTAGCCCTTTTGAAATAAAAAAAACATAGTCCCAGATCTATTTTTTTTATCCTTCCATCTAGTTTGAACTGAATTAACTCGTGATTGCTCGAACCAAGGTTGTCCCTTACAACTATTTCTTCTATGAGGTCTTCACTACTCACCAAACCCAAATCTATAATGGCATCCCCTCTTGTTGGTTCAGCAACTACTTGGTGAAGGAATCCATTAGCTATTGCATCCAGGAAAATCTGAGCCCTAATATTATTATTAGCACTTGTCCTCCAGTCTGTATCTGGGAAGTTAAAGTCTCCCATGATCACACAATTCCTATTAGTATTTACTTCATTAAAACATTAAAGAGGTCTCTATCCATATCCAAATGAGACCCCGGTGGTCTATAGCACATCCCAAGTACTATCCCAAGGGAGGCTGTAGTAGCTTTCTTCCCCAATGTGATTTTTGCCCAGACAGACTCTGTCTTATCCATTCCATCACTTCTTATTTCTTTACAGTCTACCTCATCATTAATATACAATACTACTCCACCACCTTTGCCTTTATTTCTTTCTTTCCTAAAGAGCACATACCCTTCAATACCTGTTCTCTAGTCATAACTACTATTCCATCATGTTTCTGTTATCCGTATAATATTTGGTTTCACTTCCTGCACCAGCAACTCTAATTCCTCCATTTTGTTACCTAGGCTCCTCGCATTGGGGTACAAACATCTTAATTTCTGCTTTGCTCACATTCTTTATCTGGTTAGGCACAGACATTCTACCACCAGTATCGCCTATTAGACTGGTATCTACACTACCCTTTCCCCCTATGTCCATTTGCCTGCCCACAGCTATATCCTCTCTTTCTTTTTCTTCCTTCTCAATGTTAAAATAAGGCATGGAAATTACCTGGACATCTCTCCCAAATTCCTTAGTTTACAAGTTCTCGTAATTCAGTTTGTTCAGCCTCCATCCTAGAAGTCTATTTCCTTCCTAGCTCATCTGTGAAGAGCTCAAATGAATCTGTATGGGGTTTGAAAGTGCTTTTATTTGTTTGTACATTCCTCTGTTGTAGTATCTTACTGTTTTATGACTAAGACAAGATCTCTCTGATCTTTATTTGTGTAGTTCTTCAGTATCTTATCTTTTTCTGGGTCTGAATTTAATCTTATTTTATTGACAGGTATTTCTCTGGTGCTCATCACTGTATGTTGTGGGTTTTTTTTTTCAGTGCTCCATGCACATTAATGCATAAAGCAAGACAATGTCCCTGTGAGGTAGAGAAGTATTGTTATCCCTGATTTCCAGGAGAAACTAAGACAGAAGTTAAAGCCAAAATTTTCAAAAGTAGCCTATGATTTTGAATGCTTCAGTTTTTGGCAGCACACCTGAGACACCTTAGGACTGATCTCTCAAGGGCCTTGAATGCTCAGCACCTCTGAGAAACAGATTCAATGTCTCTCACGTTGCTCAGGCAGACTAAAGGGACTGTATCTTCATATGCTGATGAAAAGACAGAAAAATGGGGGAAAATGTTTTTAAAATCTTTTTAAATACTTTTCAAATATAATACATAGGGCCAGATCCTCATTGGCCTCTATGATTGTTTTGTGCCATTGAACGGTGCAAACATGATCTTAAAGTTCAGCTCACGAGACATGATGATGATAACTGAAACATGAACCTGGCTTAAAACATTCTCAGTGGGGACAGAAGGGGTGTTCTGGTGCTGAGAGAGAGCTCTGCTGGATAGATTTTGTATCAGTCACCCCCACTGGTGGAATGATTCATAGGAGTCCATTCCAGCTGCAGTCATAGTGCTGCTCTGTGACTTCTCCTGGTGGCTGATTTCACCCCTTCCCCCTCCAATCCCCAGCCCCCTAGTTTCTCTTGGTTTGTGAGAGCATATATGGAGAAGCATAGGTCATTTGACGGGAAAAGGAGTATTTAGATTTTTTTTCTACCCCCACCTTCATAGTGTTGTTCAAAAACAAACATGATTAGTCATTTTCCCTTCATTTCTTACCAGGAAATAGATAACAGAAAAAGACCTGGCATACATCTATGCAGATTGCTTTTATGGGACTCTTCACAGGAATGAAGTCAAATACATGTATAAGGCAGGGATCGGCAACCTTTGGCACACCGGCTGCAGACGCGCAGGTAAACAAAACTGGCCCAGCCCGCCAGGGTGCTTACCCTGGCGAGCTGCGGTGCCAAGGGTTGCCGACCCCTGTGGTATAGAGTGTTTGCTGAAGTGGTGGGCCTAACTGAATGTCACTGACATTAATAACTAAGGAATTAATTAGTTTAAGATTCAACTAGTTCCCAGACCAGAAAGAATTATTTGATCCTAAACTGTCTATTAAAACTCAAACATTGTTCTTTACACCTTCAGATTAATAGTTACTCATAAATCCTGATTATGCATTGAAAATCAAGGAAAAGTTGAACAATTGATTATGAAGCTTATTATAGTTTTTTAATGAAGATTTAAAAAATTTTAATGAAGTTTGTTCATGCAACTGATGTAAACTAATTAGAAATAAAGCCCAGCTGGGGGATTGCAGGACTTGTATCCATATACGGCTGAGTGAGTGTAGTTTGAAGGGGAGAGCTAAAAAAGAGGGGGTGGAGGAGTCTGATTTCTGGGATGTGGCCTGTAAAGGTTGAGAAAGAGAGGAAAAGAGTAGCAGAAAGCCTGATTGAGTGAGTTGTGGGCTATGACAAGCTAGAGTAGAGGTAGGCAACCTATGACACACGTGCTGAATGCGGCACATGAGCTGATTTTCAGTGCCACTCACACTGTCTGGATCCGGGCCACTGGTCCAGGGGGCTGAGCATTTTAATTTAATTTTAATGAAGCTTCTGAAACTTTAAAAAAATCTTATTTACTTTACATACAACAATAGTTTAGTTACATATTATAGACTTATAGAAAGAGACCTTCTAAAAATGTGAAAATGTATTACTGGCACGCAAAACCTTAAATTAGAGTGAATAAATGAAGACTCGGCACAGCACTTCTGAAAGGTTGCTGACCCCTGATCTAGAGCCTGTCTGAACCCTTGAGTGAGAAGAGGAGTATTCCAGCTGCTGGATTATGGGGTGGACGGAGGGCAGTCTGCAGCAGCAGAGGTGTGCCTGCAATGAGGGGGTTGCCTGCTGAACCCACCTGGGCTGAATGTTTGGGGTTTTTTGGTGGGGGGGCATAATGGTGATTGATATGTTATTTTAGATCTTTAGCCTGGGAAGGGATAGAACTATGTAAAGCGGTCTGGCTGGAGGTCCAGGACACTTCTATGGCTGGATAGGCTGAAGAACAGTGGGGGAATTGAGGCAAAATTTGCTGCAACAGTGCAACCAGCCAGGATGGGTCATGTTGGGGTAGCAACTTTGCTATGGTATGGCTCTTGTGGAGCTTTCCTATAGGCCAGTCTAAGACTGGGCTGGTTCCTACTCTTGATGGACTAGATAATGCAATGTGTCTGAAACACCGTAATTAACATCACTATTATTGAAAGCTGATCCTCTGCTTCATTTTGTTATAAAAATCCAAGCAATCATTAACTCTCTAACATGATTAGTTAGCCAGGTGCAGCAAATCAGTTACCCAGTGACTTTCCCAAGGAGGCACTTCCCAGACTGAGAGTCTTGGTAGGGCACTGTGTAGCTCTTGTTGAGATGGCTGAGCCAGTGGGAATGGGACACAAAATAAAGCAGATATCTAGCAAGCACCTTACTCCCTGTGAGTTAGTCGCCAAGCCAGATATCACGTGTTATGTACTATGACTTATGATGAATAAGTGGGCTGCTTGAGTCTGAGGGACTATATGAAGCACCTTCTGACTAAGACTGTACAAGTGGAGGATTCAGTCTATGATAAGATGTCCAAAAACGTAGGTTTTCAGGATTTCATAGCTCCTTCGCAGCTATCTGCTCAGATCCTTCATATAATGCAGCCTTGATCACTACAAATGTATCTTGTTTTCTTCAGTACGGTAAACTTTACAGCACTTGTAGGAAGACTGTGTGACAGAATTGCTCTGAAGATTCTTCTCCAGAGTGTGTGGTTCTATTTCAATTTTGTGGCTATTTCTGAAAAGTCAACATAATTGTCTTTGATGTTTTATGGTAATATCAACAGCATTGATATTTTGTTGCTTTACTTGTAATCAGGGCCGGCTTTAGGCCGATTCGCCCGATTCCTGGGAATCGGGCCCCGCGCTTTAGGCGCCTTTTAAATTTTTTTACTTACCCTGGCTGCAGTCTGCTCCGAGGTCTTCCATGGCCCCGCTCCCCTGACCAAAGGGCCGGCGGGAGCGCGGCTGCCCCACAGCCCCGCTCTCCCAGCTGGAGCTCTGACCAGAGCGCCGCAAGCTCCGTGCCCTGCTCTCCTGGCTGGAGCTCTGGCCGGAGCGTGACAAGCCCCGCGGCCCCGGCTGGAGCTCTGGCCAGAGCGCGACAAGCCCCACGGCCCCGCGGCCCCGGCTGGAGCTCCGGCCGGAGCGCGACAAGCCCCACGGCCCCGGCTGGAGCTCCAGCCGGAGCACCGCAAGCCCTGCGGCCCCGCTCTCCTGGCTGGATCTCCGGCTGGAGCGCTGCAAGCCCCGTGCCCCCAGCTGGAGTTCTGGGCTCTTTAAATAGCCCCCAGAGCCCTGGGGTAGTAGGGGGCTCTGGGAGCTATTTAAAGGGCCAGGGCTCTAGGTGCCTCTGCCACCCCGGTCCTTTAAATAGCTGCCGGAGCCCCGCCGCCCCCATGCATTCCCCAGGGCTCCCACGGCTATTTAAAAGGTCCGGGGCGGGGTAGAAGCAGGGGAGCGCCGGGCCCTTTAAATAGCCCCCAGAGCCCTGGGATAGCGGGGGGCTTGGGGGCTTTTTAAAGGGCTCGGGCTCCAGCTGCCTCTGCTCTGCCCCTGCTCTGCCCGCCCCATCCCCGCCCCCCCGCTGCCTGCAGCCCGCTCTGCACCCCCTGCCCATAGCCAGCCCCTATCGGACCCCCTGCCCTGTCTCCAGCCAACCCCTGCCACACACCCCTGCCCGCACCAGCCCTGCTCTGCCCGCCCTTCCCTATCTGAAGCCAACCCCTGCTGCAGCCCCCTGCCTGAAACCAGCCAGTCCCATACTCCTGTTTCCAGCCCTGCCAATGCCTGCTGCACCCCCCTGTGGCCCTGCCTGAAGCCAGCCCGCCCCACACTCCTATCTCCAGTCAGCCCCTGCCCTCTTCAAACCAGCCCCATGTCCACTGCTGCCCTGCAGTTCCCAGGCCAGTAACCTGCACACCTGCTTCAATGAGGGGGGCAGGAAGCAGCAGGGACCCACACATGTGCACACCTCAAGGGAGTGGCGGGGACCCACACATGTGAAACGGCAGTCATTAATAACCAATCAACAGTATATATGATGCAATGTACATAATATACAATTTTATTATTTATATAGTTATGGAAAGTAAATAATACATGGAAGAAATGGAAGGCTTTTTATTACACTTTTTTCTTTTTAAGTCATCCCTGCAGGGCCCCTCCGAAAGTGTTCAAATTGGGCCCTGCACTTTCTAAAGCTGGCCCTGCTTGTAATCCATTACTTTAGCCTAGCCTACACTAGAAAAAGATTTGCTGGTATAGCCGGAACCCCTCCTATTGTGCTGGTAGCTTATTTCATTTGGAAAGCCACTAGAAATATACCAGGAAAACTCAAAGCACTCTTTTTACTTTTTGCTGGCATTAACATGTCATCACAAAACTGCATCCTTAGCCAACATTACTATGTCAGCAAAAAGCTTCTAGTGTAGACCTGGCGTAAGGCAGTATGCCGAGACAGACAGGCAGTAAACTGGTCTGTGGAAAAAGCTGGAACAAATGAAGCAGAGCTCCTGTTGAACACAACTTGAGATGCAGCTTTATATAAAAAAGAGAAAAAGTACTTCATTTTTGTAACAAGAACTAGGTGGGTGTGAAGTTGTTTCAATCTCTATACTTGTAATTCTTTCCTTTTGTTGCATTCCTCAGGGGAGGGAGGCAATAAAACTAAAATACTGTCTATCTACAGTTTCCAAGTATTAAAATGTCTGACAAAGATAAAAAAAGGAAATATGAGAGTAGCAGTCATTTTGTAGTGAGACGCATTGGGCAGACAATAGAGTGGTTGTTTGTTTTTTTTACCTTGAAATACAGCTTTCCTTCAATATCAGATACACGCCAAGGCTGGAGGGAGATGTTATAGCTTTCACTTCATAAAAATTTCACAGAGAATTAGCAAAAAACATTTGGACATTGCTTTTAACTACAAAATATTGCTCAGTTTTCTCAGCGTTTAGAAATATGCTACATTTTGCTGACAGTTTGGCAAATTTTTGCAGTAAGCTATTACTTGTAGGTGGAAACACACACAAAAGCTGCCTTTAAAATTTGTTTTCAGGCTTTTTGCTGGTGTGGCGGTGGCAGCATACTGAAGGAGAGGACTTTTAGGAATTTGACCTCTGGCAATCAAATCAAATTGAATATGATCCCACTCATAGTATCACGCTTATTATTTATATAAAAGGAATAGAAGACCAGAAAAAGGCAGCAAAAAAGAAGGAATCACTCTGTCCACAGATGGAAATTTGACTTTTCACAAGTGAAAAGAGGGCTGATTGATTCTGCACACATACTCCTGTCTCTAAAACACTAATAGCTTTTTAAAAACCAGAATTCATGTAGAGTCTGATCCTGTTCCCATTGAAGGCAATGGCAAAAGCTTCAGCATATTTAGGATCAAATCCAAAACCTCACACCCATAGAGCTGTAAACCAAGTTGACAAAAGAGTTGGCAGCTGCTCTGGAGTTGCAGTTCAAATGCCTGCAGTCAGGCCCTTGTTGTACAAGGCTGTTCTTTATTTTAAATTATTACTGAGTAACATTATCATAGCACTGAAACAATTTGATTAGTATTAGCAGAATTGCTGGGGGGCGGGGAATTGCCCAGGTCTAATATAGTGAGTTTCTCTTCAGGAGAGTGACTGATTCCTAGTCAATCAGAGGAAGCCACTCTTTTTCTCATAACCCCTTCTCTCCTGCTGTGGCAGTTGAGTACAGAGAACTTTTTTCTTTCTCTGCTCATAACTTTAGTTCAGATACATTTAAGCCATAAGCCATCCAGTTATAAGCTGTAACTGAGAGAGCTCTGAACGTGGTTAGCAAATGTGAGAGTTTTTAGTGTGCACGTGTAGTTACATATACAGGGCTGGGCTGTGTCTTGCCCTTAACTAGCCATGGAGGGGTGTAAGAAATAAAGTCTTTTTAAAAGAAGAGGGCTGCTTATTAGTCCTAGTGCTTGAGGAAGGCAAGCCCATGATGCCCCCCCCAGAAGCAACTTGGCAGAAGTGGGGCAGAGTGAATTCACCCTGAGGGCTGGGGCTCTTCCCCCTTTTAATGGGTGTAGTAAATACCCTTGCCTTCCACTCCCCTCTCGCCCCCCATTTCCATCTCATACCAAGCCCCAGGAGGTATTGTGTTTTTGGATATGTCTACACTGCAATGAAACATCCTTGGCTGGCTGGGTCAGCTGACTCCACAGGGCTTGGGCTGTGGGACTATAAAATTGCAATGTAGACACACAGGCTGGTGCCTGAGTTTTGGGAACCCCTGGGCAGGGAGATGCATGGAGTTATCCCAGAGCCTGCTCTCCAGCTTGAGCTGCAATTTCTACATTGCATTCTTTTTAGCCCCGCAGCCCAAGCCCTGTGAACCTGAATCAGTTGACACAGGCCAGCCTTGGGTGTTTTATTGTAGTGTAGACACATCCTCTGAGGCTTAAGCACACAGAGAAACCAGTCTCAATATGAGTGCTTTGAGTATACTGAGGTCTGATTACTGAATGCTCTTACATGCAATTTTTCTATATGCACAAGCAGTAAATTGCCTCCAAATTTAACATTTATTGCAATGTTGTAGCTATTTTACTGCATGATCTTACAGGTATTTTTGTTAGAGCTTCTGAATCCTGTAGCTAGATGCTAAAAGGAATGGACCATGTCACTCTGCTAGCCAAGGTAGCAAAGAAGACTGTACCAGCTTTTTCTTCTCATTTGCACTGGGCTAATTACTTCTCTTCAATTGTATAGGCATAAGTGAAGCCTCTAAGCATCTGTAGAGAGTTTTGAGGCTAACAATCAATCACCATCTCACTAATGATGTAACATGGGTTAATCTATTTGTAGGTCCTAGAAAACAACGAATGCTGAAGGATTGTTCCTTATACAATTTGATTCATGTAGGGCTTGGCCATGCTCCCTTTCCAGTCAACTGGAGGGGGTTGGGGAGACTCCCATTGACATGAATGGTGCTGGATCAAGCTCTTACATTACCAAACACACCAGAACAGACATTGTAACAAAACTTTCCTTTTTGATTTATATAACTATGTACAAGGAGGAGTGGAACTTACTATGGATTGGCTGTTTGCAGAGTCGTCATAGCCGTGATGGTCCCAGGCTATTAGAGAGATAAGGTGGGTGAAATAATATCTTTTATTGGACTTCATCCACCTTGTCTCTCTACAGACTGGCTGGCTGTGGATGAAAGTCATTGTTTTTAATTGTTAGTAACTGTCTGCAAATGACCAGGCATAAACAAGCCCACTTATCCTCTTGTGTTGACTCATTGTACCTCCTAGATGCATTTCTGATGCTGCTGTATCCCATCCCACACATCGTTACATTATTGAAAATATTTCACAACCTACTTCCTGATGATGTGAAACATCTAGTCCTCAAGACAATGATGGAATGAGGCTATGTGATATTCAAGTGTCAGTTTCAGCAGAGAGGTCAATAACTGAACCATGAAGATGATCAGCCCTAGAGGTTGTCACTTCATAATAGGGGGAGGTGGATTAGCAAAATGGCCTGGGTGAAACTTGTGCTTCTGATGCCTGTGCTTTACTTGCTATAAGGGTTTTTTTTTTTCATATCAAACTAGAATCTTCTGCAAACATTACAGTTCTTAAATAATTCAGAATCAGAGGATTAACATTTCAAAATAGACCTTCAGTCTGCTTCCCTTTTCACATCCATATAAAATGGGGATAATGCCACTGAACTAAATAATTACAGTAGTGGAGAACTGCTTTAAGTGAGAAAAGAGGCTCTTAACTGTCAGTTGTCCTTCCGGGGAAGCTAATACAGCCTAAATCCTACATAGCTAGTAATGTTTCTTGCAAGTAGCTGAAGAGTTGTAGAGCATTCACAACTTTCACCTTTGCCATTAGATTTAGTCTGAGGAATAGTAAAAAAATAATACATTTAATTTTATCATTGTTAAAATACTTATAGAAGTGACTTGATCTCTTTATATTAAATAATTTGCCTACTGTATTTCTCTTCTTACCTAAGGCCAGCTTAACACAGACAGAGTTGTGTTATTCACATTAATATTTTAGATACAAGAGTGAAAAGCAGCAGTAGAAAGTATGAGCACTTCCACCACAGTCTGAGAAGCCAGACCACCTCTCTCTCAGATTGAAGAGGCTTAGAGATACCTACACTGATAAAGAACACAGGAGGCATGTCTGATCAGAGCCTAGCACAACTAGGTCCTTATAAATTACCCCTCGGTAGAGCTGAGTGAAACTTTTCCAGCCAAAATTCATGTAAAAAACTGCAAATTCAGGTTGACTTACACATTTTGTAAACTTGTGTCAAAATTGACACCAATGGACAGCTAAGGGGAGAAATCCTGGGGGGAAACCCGCAATAGTTTGATTTACTCATTTCAAGATTTTCATTTACTTTGTTTTTTTTTTAATTTAAATGGTTAAAAGCTATACAAAGTGTGGGGGGGGTTCCTTTTGGGGGGGGTTAATGAACCCATTTTTTAATTTAATTTTTCTGAAATGGTCAAAATAAAAAATCAGCTCTTGGCACACCTCTGCACTTAGGGTGTACTGCTATTCAAACAATAAAACAACTTACAGTGTATGGTACCAAGTCTGCCCTGGTACCAAGTGGACAGATTCAATGTATTTTTATTCGTCCACTCATTTTCTTTGGGGCTGATTCTTTGTTCATTTACTCCTGATTTACTCCAATGTAACTTTATTGAACTCAGTGGAATTGCACTGGTCTAAAATTGGTATAGGAGGGGAATCAAGTCCTTTGACATTTATATTTTCCCATTTACCCTAATTAGGCAATTCTTGGTTTGTGGATCTACTGTAGCTGAACAAACTAGAAATGTTTTTGAAAAATTAGGTAGGCTTGTCGAGTACTGGACTAGTTTTTCATCAGTTTGCCTTCTCAAGTCAACATGTGTTAACCACCACTACAGTTGATTTTTACCAAAGTAAATCAGTATCCACAGTACACATTCTAATTCTCCACTCCTGTCTTTTGAAACTAACTTATGTGGTCCATTTGAAAGTGACAGCTCTGGTAATAATTGCAATACATTAAGTAAAGCTTTGAGGAGTCAAAAAGAATAGTAAATTGTTACATATTACTGAGCCATCAATTAGTATTAAGGCAGCTAGATGAAGGGCAGTTAAAATGGTCTAATAATTGACACTAGCCTTGCAGTATCAGTTCTTCGTTTTGGCTAACTGTCTTTTTATTACTCAGCAATGTACAAAGGAGGCTCAGTAACTCAAAATGGGATTTTTTTTTTACAGAGGACAAAGAGAGAGGAATAATTGGGGAACACTTAGCAAACGCATTCTAATATATTGTCCACTGTGTATGCAGATGTATAGCTCCCAACGGCTTCAAGTCAGAAACCTCATAGCCCCTGCATTAATGTGCTGATAAATATTTATATTTTCATGTATTAGAAAATATTCCAAGATAAATGATTTATTCTGTTTGGGTTAGAGATGCACTTTCTGCTGAAATGACAAAAGTGGTTTGCACCTAAAAGTTTTGTAACCATTTGATCTTAGGCATCTGGTCAAGCTGCTCGGTTACCAAGACCTGTATTGCTTTTGGACATTGGAGAAAATCTTGTTGTTGTTGTTGTTGTCCAAATTGCCTTGTAAATTATTTATCTCACACTGACTACTGAGTTTCCCATAGCTGTAGTCTATTCTGGGGACTTCAATGTCTTGCCTTTGTCTTCAATAAAACTTGAAGATAACCAATCTTCAAAAAGCTTAATTTAGCATGAAAAATTGAAACCATTTAATTTTTTTATCTGGACAGTCTTTCATGCAAACATTTTAAATGACTTGAATAACATATAGTTACTGTAAGAACCCAAAGCCCCAAGTCCATTGAAATCAATGGAGCCACTCATGTGCATAACGTTAAGCATGTGCAGGGTGCTTACAGGATTGGTTCAGTAGGGACCTCTTTATATGATCAAGTAAGCTTCATGGTCTTAGAAGATAGGTATTACATTTAACATTTAATGAAAACATAATTAAATTGTCCAAGGATTTCCTTGCAATGGTTGTAGCTGTGTTTAGTCCCAGGATATGAGAGAGACAAGGTAGGTGAGGTAAAATGCCTTGTTGGACCAACTTCTGCTGATAGCAGGGACAAGCCTTCTAGCTTCAGACAACTCTTCTTCAGGTGTGGGGAAGGTAACCATAGCATCTAAGCTAAATTCAAGTTGGAACAGATTGTTAAGCATAAGGGGTCCATGTGTGTAGGAGATGACTTAAATTAAAATAGGCAATAAAGGTTTAATAGGTGGAGGGTGAGTTACAAATTGTTGTAATTGTAGGTTTATTCTGACCAAGGACATGAACAAATTAATAAAGCATGAATTCAGAGTATTCACAGTAAGCTTGTAAATATGTAATTAGTAGATAAGGGAATAGTAGTAGGCCAATGAATAACGTGTAACAGTAAGGCCAAAAATGTGTGACGGATTGCAGATGTGTGGCACATAAACTAGTCATGACCTGTATAGACACTGACTCACTGACTTCTTAGAACCAATCATACAGCCCATGATATGATGTAGAATGGAAGGTTCACAGTGTCTGTTTTGGGAATCTGTATGTAAGTTTGATGATAATGTATTCTGGACTTGTGGTATACCTTCTACCTACCCACTGCACTTGAGCCTGAGCAACTCATCATAAGTTTACTGTATGCCAGTAAAGAAACCTGAGTGACTAGTTCAAAGTTGAGATGAGTTCTTGGGAATTAAGGTTAAGGTGTCAAATTCAATCCAACAGTGAGCCATAAAACTAGTCTCAAAGTCCATGATTGTCAATGTTCAGCAGGGTTCCCTGGCTCATCTCTTGAAGGTATTGTATAGGTTGCCTTTGAGGTTGAGAACTGAGAGGTCAAATATGCAGCAAACACTTAGTGAAAAGTGTTTGCCCATGGGTGATAGGTTGTGTTTGTCTCTCATAGTTCTCTGTGACAATATTCAAGAGCATAGTGCTTGTCCACCTTTACAGGTGACAAATCTGAGGAATTGTCACAAATTGAAGTGTCATTAGAGGAAGTTTTCAAATTTTTTAATAAACTTAACAGTAACAAGTCACTGGGACCAGATGCTTCAGGTTGGGGGGTTGTCTGTAAGCGAGGACTGGCCTGTCTCCCAAGGTCTGTGAGAGCGAGGGATTTTTTTCCAGGATAGGTTGTAGATCGTTGATCATCACAAACAGCCCCCCAGCTAAAACCTCTCCAGCTCATTATCAATGATCTACAACCTATCCTGGGAAACAATCCCATATTCTCACAGACTTTGGGAAACAGGCAGTCCTTGCTTACAGACAACCCCCCCAACCTGAAGCAAATACTCACCACACCACAGAAACACCAACCCAGGAACAAAGCCCTGTAGCAAATCTCGTTGCCTACTCTGTTCCCATATCTACTCTAGCGACACCATCAGAGGACCCAACCACATCAGCCATTAAGGCTCATTCACCTGCACGTCTACTAATGTTATATATGCCATCATGTGCCAGTAATGCTCCTCTGCCCTGTACACTGGCCAGACGGAACAGTCCCTAAGTAAAAGAATAAACGGACACTAATCGGACATCAGGAATAGTAAAATACAAAAGCCAGTAGGTGAACACTTCAACCTCCCTGGACATTCTATAACAGATTTAAAAGTAACTATTCTTGGGAGGGGGGGAACACACACTTCACAAACAGACTTCAAAGAGAAACCGCAGAACTAAAATTCGTTTGCAAATTTAACACCATTAAGACAAACCCAAGAAAGAAACCAACAGGGCTCCACTGACCATCACATACAATCCTCAGCTAAAACCCCTCCAATGAATCATCAGAGATCTACAACCCATCCTGGACAATGATCCCTCACTTTCAGAGGCCTTAGGTGGCAGACTAGTCCTCGCCCACAGACAACCTGCCAATCTGAAGCATATTCTCACCAGTAACTGCACACTGCACCATAGTAACTCTAACTCAGGAACCAATCCATGCAACAAACCTCGATGTCAACACTGCTCACATATTTACACCAGCGACACCATTACAGAAACTAACCAAATCAGCCACACCATCACCGGTTCATTCACCTGCACGTCTACCAATGTAATATACGCCATCATATGCCAGCAGTGCCCCTCTGCTATGTACATCGGCCAAACTGGACAGTCGCTACGGAAAAGGATAAATGGACACAAATCAGATATTAGGAATGGCAATATACAAAAACCTGTAGGAGAACACTTCAACCTCCCTGGCCACATAATAGCAGATCTTAAAGTGGCCATCCTACAGCAAAAAAACTTCAGGACCAGACTTCAAAGAGAAAGTGCTGAGCTTCAGTTCATCTGCAAATTTGACACCATCAGCTTAGGATTCAACAAAGACTGTGAATGGCTTGCCAACTACAAAACCAGTTTCTCCTCACTTGATTTTCACGTCAGCTGCTAGAAGAGGGCTTCATCCTCCCTGATTGAACTAAGCTCATTATCTCTAGCCTGCTTCTTGCTTGCATATATATACCTGCCCCTGGAAATTTCCACTACATGCATCCGAAGAAAGTGGGTATTCACCCACGAAAGCTCATACTCCAAAACCTCTGTTAGTCTGTAAGGTGCCACAGGACTCTTTGCTCCCTTCTTTTCATGTGTCATTATATAATGCCTGTATCTGTAACTTTCACTCCATGCATCTGAAGAGGTGAGGTTTTGTACCCACGAAAGCTTATGCCCAAATAAATCTGTTAGTCTTTAAGGTGCGACTGGACTCTTTGTTGTTTTTGTGGACACAAACTAACACGGCTACCCCCTGAAACTTCACAAATTCTGACACTCTGTAATTTCCCGCCTTCCTTTTGAATGATAACAGCTTTGTTTAGTTATCCCTTATTTAGTTTCTGCTGCACTTTCAAGTACACCAAAACTTGAGGTAGATGATTAGAGGCATCTTCTCAAAATTCGCAAAGTTTTTTGTTTTGTTTCACATCTCTATTTTTCAGAGCATGCATTGCCCGCTCTTTAAAAGTGACCTGTTTAGTGTTGTAAGTACAAGCCTAGCTGCACTTCTGTCTCCTCCTTTCTGGTCTATTAGATAGGACTCTTCTCCTTATCTGACTTGGGGTGGAATTTCATTGTTCTTCCACTCTTAGACCAGGACCTGAGTATGCCACCCTGTGTATAAGAAACACTCACTTACTACTCTGCAGGCTCACCTTGTGTTTGAACCCCTGAATTTCCTTCTATGAGGAATCTATGACCAGTGATAGTGCTCAAGACCAGGTCTCCAGACAAACAAACACACACAGGCAAGTGCAGAAACAGTGAAAACATAGTAATATGGGGATGAAATATAGTTTTTTGCTTTTGGGGGATGTTTGTACCTAGGTTAAACTAATCAGAGTACTCAAATCTGGGTGCCAATCACCTGGACTAACTGTGCAGTGAAGACATACCATGAAATTACATCTTGACTATGCACACAAATGTTAAATTAATACAAATACTTATGGTTTCACATTTCACAATTAGTATCATCACTTGCATGTTAATACTTGGAATGATCTTTTACTTCTCTGATATTTTATACGGACATTGCTGGGATCCAGGCTGTGGCAGTAAACTGAAAGATTTGGGTATAAGCTCCAATTCTTTTCAGCACGACTTAAACAGTTTAGCAAGTCTCACCTGGGTCAGTAGTAGCCGGGACCTCAATCACCACAGGCTTTTACTACTTGAGTTAGAACAGCAATTCCATTAGCTGACAGCAATAGTAGGTTGTTGTTCTCAGTATTTCCTAGATACTAGGAGGAGTGTGACAGAAGCATTTTTTTAAATGGATCTTCTCGCACTAAAGTAGGAAAGTACATGAGCGTGTCTATAGGCTTCTGTTGTAGATGTAGAAGAAATGGGTAGTTAACATGGATGAGTTATCCTCTGGTTGGACAATCGCAGCAAATGTGAGCAATATATATATATATATATATATATATATAAAGGCACTATGTCATTATCCATTTAGGATATGACAGGTAAAAGGGAGCTGTACTTAACTTCTCTAGCATAGTGATTTGTTTCTTTTCTCTTTTATACTAAAGGTCACATTGCACAAACACTATTGCATTTCTGAATGGATTGCGTGGGCTGTTTGCTGACCCACTCTCTGTTCCTTTTAACTTTAAATGGAACCACTTTGTTAAGAGTGCTCTCATTTTGACTGTTTTTTTTAGTCCTATGGGAGCCATAAGATTCAGAGTTTGGACAGTTCCAACTTAATGATTGAGTTAAAAGTTTTTTACTATTTGCCACTTTACTATAAACTTTTTTTTTTTTTTTTGGTCAGTGTGTCCTCTGCTTTTAAGTTTCCATCTTTCTCACTTTTAGGCATTTTAATGACTTCAGATTTTATATTAGTTAGAGCTGAGGATCATCTTCACTGTGAATGGCTTTCATGCCCTTTCATTTGATTGGTTCCTACAGAAATCACCAAGAGGCTGCAGTGAATCACTCTGACTCATTACCTTCAAGTAATAGGCTAGCCTTTTTCCAATTTCATCTGACTGCAGATGTGACTTGAAACTTTTTTTTAATATTATCTTCTACACTGGAGATGACGAGTGTAAAATCAGGACAAAAAAGCCACTTGATTACAACTAAATTGTGCGTCATAGGCTCTGACAGCAAAACGATAATTACAGTTTCTTTGTATTTGTGGGAGGGTTACATTAAAAGAGGCAAAGACAGAAGGACTGAAACCCAGGACTTTGGGTTCTATGGTCTGATGCTAACCTGCTGTATAATGTTTGGCAATTTCATAACCCCTCTATGCCTCCATTTTTCAATCTGTGAAATAGATACAACGATAACACTTGCAGATAAAATTACGTCTTTAGATATGAATGTTTTTTACAGAGACGGGTAAACATTGTCTCCACAGGTATGCAGACTGAAACCTTAACACCCACATATTGGCTCTGCCAATTTTTAGGTGCTCATCTTTAAACATGTATGTTTTAATATGCTCACCTAAAAGTAAAGATATTCCAAATGACAGGTCATGCTGGAAAATTTGGCCCCAAGTGACTTGCCAAGGCCACATGATGAGTCAACATTATCAGAGCTAAAATAAACCTCAAGCCATCCTAACTATCATCACTGACCTACCACACAGGAATGTTGAGAGCAGTGATGGCCTGAACTGGAATACCAGAGATACACACCTTTGCATCCAAAAGCCTCATGCCAGAAATGCACACCACTGGATCTACAACCAGACCCTAATTTCACAAACTAGGTCCATCCCCCATTTGTGAAGCATCATTAAATGACCAGTGTAGCTCTTCCAGATTCTGAGATGAAAGGCATGATAGAAATGCAAAGGAAGGTTTAATGGCATTGTCTTCAAAAGGCTTCACTCATTTCTAGATGAGAACCTAAGAATATTGGTGCGTGATTGATTTTCTGGGTGGTATTTTAACTTTATGCTCTCAATTTAATGTGAGGCCCTTAGGGTACGTCTACACTACAGGATTATTCTGATTTTACATAAACCGGTTTTGTAAAACAGATTGTATAAAGTCGAGTGCACGCGGCCACACAAAGCACAATAATTTGGTGGTGTGCGTCCATGTACCGAGGCTAGCGTCGATTTCTGGAGCGCTGCACTGTGGGTAGCTATCCCATAGCTATCCCATAGTTCCCGCAGTCTCCCCAGCCCATGGGAATTCTGGTTAGAGATTCCAACGCATGATGGTGCAAAAACAGTGTCGCGGGTGATTCTGGGTAAATGTCGTCACTCATTCCTTTCTCTTTGAAAGCAACAGCAGACAATCATTTTGCGCTCTTTTTCCCTGGATTGCCCTGGCAGCCCTGGCTATGAGGATAGCTGGAGTCCTCATAGCATGGCAACCATGGAGCCCGTTTTGCCTTTGGTCACTGTCACCGTATGTGTACTGGATGCCGCTGACAGAGGCGGTACTGCAGCGCTACACAGCAGCATTCATTTGCCTTTGCAAGGTAGCAGAGACGGTTACCAGTCGTTCTGTACCGTCTGCTGTGCTATTGTAAATTGGCGATGAGATGACGGTTATCAGTCGTTCTATATGATCTGCTGCTGTCATGGGTGCTCCTGGCTGACCTTCGCTGAGGTCAGCTGGGGGCACAAAGACAAAAATGGGAATGACCCCCCGGGTCATTCCCTCCTTTATGTTGTATCTAAAAATAGAGTCAGTCCTGCCTAGAATATGGGGCAAGTGTACTAGAGAGCCAGTGTACCAGAGAGCACAGCCTCTCCATGTCAGATCTCACAGAAATGATGAGCTGCATGCCATTCTAAGGGGTGCCCGTGCAACAACCCCACCCATTGCTTCCCTCCTCCCGCAACCCTCCTGGGCTACTGTTGAAGGGTCCCCCATTTGTGTGAAGAAGTAATAAAGAATGCAGGAATAAGAAACATTGACTTTTTAGTGAGATAAAATGAGGGGGAGGCAGCCTCCAGCTGCTATGATAGTCCAGGCAGGACATTAAATGGTGCGGGGGAGAGGAGCCCAGCATCCAGCTGTTATGATAGTCCAGGCAGTACAGAATTTTTTCTTTAGACATGAAAGGGAGGGTGCTGATGGAGCTCAGCCCCCAGTTGCTATGATGAGGATGGTTACCAGCCATTCTGTATCATCTGCCGGGAATAACTGGGAGTCATTCCTATTTTTACCCAGACGACCCCGGCCAACCTCACCTGAGGCCAGCCAGGAGCACTCAGGGGATGATGACAAGGACGGCTACCAGTTCTTCTGCACTGTACCGTCTGCCACCAGGGAAGGGAGGGGAGAGGATGCTGTTGTTCAGTGCCGCGGCACCACGTCTACGAGCAGCATGCAGCAGACATACGGTGACATATAAAAAAGTCAAGAAATGATTTTTTCCCTTTTCTTTCACGGGGGGGGGGAGGGTAAATTGACGAGATATACCCTGAACCACCCAGGCATTGGGAGCTCAGCCAAGAATGCAAATACTTTTCCAGACTGTGGGGACTGTGGGATAGCTGAAGTCCTCAGTCCACCCTCCCTTCCTCCGTGAGCATCCATTTGATTCTTTGGCTTTCTATTACGCTTGTCGCACAGCACTGTGCTGTGGACTCTGTATCATAGCCTGGAGATTTTTTTTCAAATGCTTTGGCATTTCATCTTCTGTAACGGAGCTCTGATAGAACAGATTTGTCTCCCCATACAGCGATCAGATCCAGTATCTCCCATTCAGTCCATGCTGGAGCTCTTTTTGGATTTGGGACTGGATCGCCACCCATGCTGATCAGAGCTCCACGCTGGGCAAACAGGAAATGAAATTCAAAAGTTTGCGGGGCTTTTCCTGTCTACCTGGCCAGTGCATCCGAGTTCAGATTGCTTTCCAGAGCAGTCACAGTGGTGCACTGTGGGATACCACCCAGAGGCCAATACCGTCAATTTGCGGCCACACTAACCCTAATCCGATATGGTAATACCGATTTCAGTGCTACTCCTCTCATCAGGGAGGAGTATAGAAACTGGTTTTAAGAGCCCTTTATATTGATATAAAGGGCCTCGTTGTGTGGATGGGTGCAGGGTTAAATTGGTTTAACGCTACTAAAATCGGTTTATACGCATAGTGTAGACCAGGCCATAGATGCTAAACTTTACGAACAGAGGAACAGACTAAGGGACCAGAGTCAGATGATTCGGAGGAAGGAGTAAAGAGAACTATCATGGTAGTGTATTTCATCATAAATCCAGAAGCTGATCAATTTATGTGTTGAAGTTTGAGTTTTAACAGCTCTTGCACAAGCAGAGTTAATGCAAACACATGTGCTGTTCTTATCCATATTAATGTCTAACTCATTTTGAAACTTAAGCTATTTGCCTGAAGAACATCTGGTGGAAGTGAGTTCCACAGCTTAATTATACAGTACATTGTACACAACATATTTCCTTTACTCTGTTCGGACTCATTGCTATTTAATTTTATGGAGTCCATATTTGCTCTTTTACCATGAAATTACTGAATGGAATAGAAATATAACTCTTCTCACAGTGACTTCCAAGGTGGCAGTGTCAGAGCTATGAAGACAGACTGAACTTGTGCTAAAAGATTTCCTACACTAATTATCTTTTAACTTATATTTTTGTTTAAATGTTTGCTATAGCATTGACTAAGCCATTTGGCAGCAAGCTGCTCTTCCTGCTGAAAATGCTGATGGAAGCACCTTGGGTGGTCCAGTGGTGCATTCAGGTCAAGTCACTATGGATTGTTGATGGGGACATAACTTTAAAAATAGAGTGCACAGTAGCTGAAACTAGCTAGCACAACAAATAATTGAGATAAATACATGGGGAAAAGAAAGTAGAACAAATTGAATACAAACTAGGGCTAAGTGAATAATGGAGGGGTTATTTTGGTTTCATGGCAGTTCTCAAAAGTTGAGAGAGGAAAAACTGGCTTGGCTGAACAAAGTGTTTTGTTTCACTTTGACATTGATTAAAAAAATAAATAAAATTTTAAAGTTTCCTTTAACTTTATTTTTGAAAATGTTGAAACAAAATGTATTTTTTTAATGTTTCAGTTGGGAGGGAAAAAAACTTGCTGAAATCTTCATGCATTCACAAAATGTTGCAGTGTCTTAATCTGCATCTTTTGCTGGAGTAGTTGAAGTTTGCCTGAAAAATTTTGCCCAGTACATGTACAGACCTTGTTTGTCCCATCAGAACCACGAATGTGACACGATTCATATAAATAGGCATCTGGCAATGCAGAAAAGATTTTCCTGCAAGTGATGCAGGTTGGGAGCTAGAATCTAGATGTGGTTAAAGAGATCTCTTATATAGAGTTAACTATACACTAAATTATCACCAAAACCAAGCATGGAGTGATGTAGAAAGTCTGGGATAGAGAGATCTGTAAGAACCGCTCAAGTGGAAATATGGCTAGACTGCCCAGAAGATTAGAGCTGCTTCTACTACTGTGGCTGAAGGGAATTCCCTAAATGATTGCTATGAAAATTTGTATACTTGCCAGATATAGAGTGGGAAGAAAGGATTTGTAGTAAAAGCACAGGACTGGGAATAGGAGACATAGATTCAATTTTCAGCACATCCATGACTGCCTTTTGTGACCTTGGGGAGGTCACTCAAAGGTTCTGTTTGCCATCTGTAAATGGCAGTAAGGAGGGAAATATTATCTGAAAAGACATTTTGTGCGGATAAAATCTATTGAGCTTCACAGATACTATAGTGATGAGGGACAGAAATACATTTAATATAACGTATTGAGCATGTTACAAGTAGTTCAATACATGCACAATCATAAATGCATATATTTAGAATGTTTCTTAAGTTTTCCTTCACAGTTTTCCCAAATGCACCTAAAAACTGACCGTGAACAACATGTTTACTACATTCTCTGTTTTCTTCTAAGCGGAGACAGCCAATTGAAATAAAACACTCAGTGGTTCTGTGACATGGACAAATGTCTCAAAGGGACAAGGTCAAGACAACCAAGCTCATCACTTGTGAAATGACAGGTATAAATCTGCATTGTCTGTAAAGGTGAAAGACCATTGCCTTGAGTCACTCTGCCAGTTTGTCCTCTTGTGCTGATAATTTAGATGCCATGTAAAGGTAAATTGAAAGACTAAAATACAGGAGAATTTACCATTATATAATGTTGCAAAGAAAAGGAAACTTTCTGACTAATTTTAAACTCTTGCGTTCTAACATGTTACTGATAAACAGCAATCCACACAGATCATATGACTTTTTTGTTATATGTGCAGGGATGTAATTCCAGATACTTAAATTACACATGCTCTAACTGAATATTTAGTAATGCATAGCTTTCAAAAAGATTATGTTATATCTTGTCACTAGGTAGCCAATTTGCATGACTTTTCTTATGAGAGAATAATATCTCTAAAACAGATGGGATTAAAAGCTAGTAGAGCCAGGTCAGGCTAGTGGGAGCTCTTGAATACAGTTTTTGCCAGCGGCACATTGACACACAATCTTCCTGTGTAAGAAGAAACTAATTTAATATCTACATTGGTTATGTTTGATGCAAGGCCTGCCAAATGCATTGGATGGTTCCTCAGGTAGAATATACTAAGGGCTCAGACTCTATTTAAAAAAAAAAAGAGTGGAGTAGCCCTTTTTTTACTGTAATGGGAATTTTTTTTTCTCATTATAGAACTGAACATCCCAGATAGTTTATTATTAAATTTATTGCATCATGTTTTGTACAATTTCTCAGCACTTTTTAGTAAAGTGAAAAGTGAATATTTTTTCATGTCTGTCATGTAGCAGATTCTAGTAACTATCTGCAGAGCTGAATATCTGTATCTTGTGATCTATAGAAAGGAGGAAGGCCTAGGATAACTTCTCAAATTCATGCTTTTGTTCCTCATGCTGCCCCTGAGAGTTGGAAATACCTCACTCTCCTGATTGACTGCAATCCATTCTCTTCATTTATACCTCTTCAGTAAAGCCCAGTGGTGATAAGCCCCAAAAGAACAAAAATTGCACTTGTCTAAGACTCTCTCTCTTGTCATCCAACAGAACCGACTATGAAATGCAGACAAATGATCAGGTTTAAAATATAAGCATCTTGGGCTACAGACCATGTCTCTCTTTGTTTTGTTTCAGTGATGTAAAGTCTGACAGTGGCTCAATCAATGATGATATCCAGGACATCTTTGACCCAGAAACCACACAATCTGGGTAGGAGAGAGACTATATGTAAGATCTCCTTTGATAGGGACCCCTTGCAGTTAGAGCTGGGGGATGGCAGGACTGGAAGCATGAGCTAAGACAAAAAGAAGAAAAATAGGAGGCAGATGGGAGGGAAGTCTCAAAACTAAAGATGAACCTGAGCTTTGAGGCTAAGCTTCTGCTCCATACTTCCTCAAAGTTGAGAGTTTGGGACTATTGGGTTTTGGTTCAGGCCCTCACTTGCTCTAAATTTGGCATTATATTACTTTCAATATGTATGTAGTTGACATGAGTTGGGGATAATACTATCTAACTTGTATTTATATATAATTTATGAGGTTCTGAGCTTTGTTAAAATAATGGAAGGGGCTTGACTTGGCACTGCCCAACATTGTGACTATGGTGACCAGACAGCAAGTATGAAAAATCAGGACAGGGGGTGAGGGGTAATAGGAGCCTATATAAGAAAAAGACGCCAAATCGGGACATCTGGTCACCCTAATTGTGACTAAAAACTAGAATGCTATTATACTAAACTAAAAAACTAGCACTTTATAAAATTAGTATGGCACATGGAGTAAAAGCTGGCTAATTTATAGGCCTCAACATGTAGATGTAAGCCAAGACACTTAACTGAGTGGGTGTGCTTCCAGTGGGTTTTGTGGATGTTGGTTCTTGGCCCTACGTTATTGAAAACTTTTATCAGTGACCTGGAAGAAAATGTGAAATCATCTCTGAAAAAGTTTTTAAGGCCTGTCTTGACAAAGCCCTGGCTGGACTGATTTATTTGGGATTGGTTCTGTTTTGAGCAGGGGGTTGGACTAGATGACCTCCAGAGGTCTCTTCCAACCCTAATCTTCTGTGAAACTATGATAAGTTCATAGATGACTGAAAAATTGAGAGGAGTGGTAAATAATGAAAAGGATAAGTCACTGATACTGTGTGCTATCTGGACACAGGCAAACCATATGTGTTTTAATATGGCTAAATGTAAATAGGAACAAAGAATTTAGGCCATGCTTGAAGGATCAAGACCTCTGTCTTGAGAAGCAGTAACTTTGAAAAAGATTTGGGCATCATGATGGATATTCAGCTAAACGTGAGCTCCCCGTGCAATGCTGTAACTAAAAGTGCTAAAGCAATTCTGGTATGCATAAACAGAGGAATTTTGAGTATAGAGGTTATTTTACCTCTTCCAGGGAGGATGTTGATATATTAGAGATTGACTAAAAAAGTAGAAATCATGTCTTGTAATGATTGTTCTCTTTGAGTCTATGTAACTTAACCAAAAAAGGTCAGGGATGGCTTGATTACAGTCTTCAGGCATCTACATGGGGAATAAATATTTAATAATGGACTCTTCAGTTTAGCTGAGAAAGGTATTATACAATCCAGTGGGTGGAAGTTGAAGCTAGACAGACTGGAAACAAGGTGTACGTTTTTAACAGTGAGGCTAATCAACCATTGGAACAATTTGCCAATTGTCATGGTAGATTCTCCATCGCTGGCAATTCTGAAATCAAGACTGGATGATTTTCTAAAGGTATGGTGTAGGAATTATTTTGGGGAAGCTCTATTGCCTGTGGTATGCAGCAGGTCATTTTGGATTATCAGAATGATCCCTTCTTTTCTCAGAATCTATTACAGCAAGATTATGTTGAACGTAATGATATTTAGAAAAGCTTCAGATAAACATTGACACGTAGAAAGCTTTGTTTCAAATTGAACTTTCTGAGGTTCACTCATTGCTGATCATTGCTTCCAACACCAAATAATAACTAGCTCTTTTGTATGCGTTTGAGCCAGGTTCTGCAGTACACCAAGTTCACATTGCATTGCTTAGGTGGTGCAAAGTGAATTTACAAACTCTCTGGCCACTTTACCTTAGAATTCTTCCTGTGTAAGGGGAATATCTGCAGGTGCAAAGCAGTTCTCCTACACCAACTATGCCATTCCTGCACTGGAACTCTGCTCCCTTATATTGGGTAGCATCTCTGAGGTGGGGAGGCAGACATGTTGGAGCTGGGAAGAAACAGGTGGCATGTCAGGAGAATGGTGATGGTAGTGCAAGGCTTTAGCTGATCTTCTGCCAGTGTTCAAGTTAATGCTGCCCCACTACATCTTTAACTTACATTAGATATAGGTAGCTGAAATTTGGTTCCAGGCAATCCCACCTCCCTTACCCCCACATGAGCTTAAGCTGTGATTGGGCACAGTGGAGAAGGAAGCCTGTTTGTGAATAAGTTGCAGAATAAATTCATTTCACCTTTATTTCTCTTTTTAGGTTTGTTTGTTCTGGAGAATAGAAGACTGAAGGAGGACATAAGAGTATCACAATCTTGTACATATTTGAAGAAAGAGGATGATGATAAATTGTTCTCCTTATCCACTGAGGACAAGACAAGAAGGAATGGGTTTAATTTGCAGCAGGGGAGATTTAGGTTAGACATTAGGAAAAAGTTCAAAAGTATATTGGTATTTAAGCATGTGAACAAATTATTTAGGGAGGTTGTGGAATCTCTGTCATTGGAGGTTTTTAAGAATAAGCTAGAAAAGAACATGTCAGGGATAGTCTAGAGAATACTTAGTCTTCAGTACTTAGTACTCAGTCCAGGGGACTAGATTAGGTGACCTATTGAGTTCCCTTACAGTCCTATATTTCTATGATTAAACATATACACTTCAGAAAAATCTATGTCATATACATCGGCAATAAACAGCCCATTGAACAAAAGGTCTCAGTGCAATACTGGAGCTGAAAGAGAAATCACAATCCTCTGAAGTATAAGCAGGGGAATACCAAAAGGAATTGGGAGGTAGTATTCCCTCTGTGGAGACTATTTCTGGTCTAGTGTGTGTCCAGTTTCAGTGTCCACAGTTAGAAAAGGATTTGAAAAATTGGAAAGAATTTAGAAAAGATCTATAAAAATTATTTGATGTCTGGAAAATGCCTTGTGGTGAGAAGTTAAAGATACTGTATCTATTGAGTTTATCCAAAGATGGCATGATCATGATCTTCAAGTATCTATGCGAGAAAGAGATTTTTAATAGCAGATGACTCCATAATCTAGCAGAAGACCTTGTAATAGGGATCAGCAAGTGGCACGCCACTGGATCACATTATATGGCAGGGATCGGCAACCTTCAGCAGGTTTGGCTGATCGTGGCTCCCACTGACCACGGTTCACCATTCCAGGCCAATGGGGGCTGCGAGAAGCTATGGCCAGCACATTCCTCGGCCCGCACCGCTTACCACAGCCCCCATTGGCCTGGAAGGGCAAACCGCGGGCAATGAGCCACGATCGTCCGAACCTGTGGATACAGCAGGTAAACAAACCAGCCCGGCCTGCCAGGGGGCTTGCCTGGCATGCTGAAGGTTGCTGACCCCTGCCGTATAATGTGATCCAGTGGTTGGAAAGTGAGGCTATCCAAATTTAGACTAAAAATATGGAGCACTTTTTTGACAGAGAACATTAGCCACTGGAACAACTTACTAGGGATGAGTTGGATTCTCTGTCACTTGAAGTTTGGGGCTGGATATATTTTTTAAAAGAGATGCTATAACTCAGGAGTGGGCAAACAATTTCACCCGAGGGCCACATCTGGGTGGGGAAATTGAATGTAGGGCTGGGGCAAGAGGTTGGGGTGCGAGAGGGAGCACGGGGTGCAGCAGGTGGCGCAGCACAGGTTGTTGGGGTGCAGGAAGGGTGTTGCAGGTGGTTCAGGACAGGGAGATGGGATGCAAAAGAAGTGTGGAGTGCAGGAGGGGGCTTAGGGTAGGAGGTTGGTGTGCAGAAGCAGGGCAGGGGCTCAGGGGGCTCAGGGCAGGGTGTTGGGATGCTGGCTCTGGCCTGGCACTGCTTACCTCAAGTGGGTCCAGGGTGGCAGTGGCATTCAATGGGGCTAAGGCAGGCTCCCTGCCTGCCTGCCTGCCTTGGCCCCATGCCACTCCTGGAAGTGGCCAGCATGTCTGGCGGTGGCTCCTGGGGTTGGGGTGGGAAAAGCGGCTCCCCCAAATGCTACTCTCGCCTGTGAGTACCACCCCTGGAGCTCCCATTGGCCACAGTTCCCCGTTCCTGGCCAATGGGAGCTGTGGGAGGCGGCAAGGGATCCAGCCCATGGGCTGTAGTTTGCCCTCCCCTGCTATAACTCAAACAGAAGTGTCATAAACAGATAGTCAAGGGTTAATAGAACAGAAGTACTTCATGTCTCTTTTGCCTGTAAAGGGTTAAGTTCAGTGAGCCTGGCTGTCACCTGACCAGAGGACCAATCAGGGGACAGGATACTTTCAAATCTTGAAGGAGGGAAGTTTTTGTGTGAGCTGTTAGATTTTGGTTGTTGTTGTCTCTGGGTTCTGAGAATGACCAGACGTGCAACCAGGTTTCTCTCCAATCTCCCTGATACAGGTTCTTATAGATTCAAAATAGTAAGTACTAGGTGATAAGGCAAGTTAGGCTTATGTTGTTTTCTTATTTGCAAATGTGTATTTGGCTGGAAGGAGTTCAAATGTGTATTTGGCTGGAAGGATTTTAATTTATACTTGTATACTTAGGCTGGGAGGGTATTCCCAGTGTCTACAGATGAAAGACCCTGTAACATATTCCATCTTAAATTTACAAAGATAATTTTTACTGTTTTTCTCTCTTTAATTAAAAGCTTTTCTTCTTTAAGAACCTGATTTTTTTTTTATTCCGGTGAGACCCCAGGGGACTGGGTCTAGATCCACCAGGGAATTGGTGGGGAGAAAGGTTATTTTCTCTCTGTGTTAGGATTACTTTCTCTCTCAGGGAGAGTCTGGGAGGGGGAGAGAGAAGGAGGGGGGAAGGTGAATTTTCCTCTCTCTTTTGAGATTCAAGGAGTTTGAATCACAGTGATCTTCCAGGGTAACACAGGGAGGGGAAGTCTGGGAGAGGCAACAGTGAGGGAAAGGGTTTACTTTCCTTGTGTTAAGATCCAGAGGGACTGGGTCTTGGGAGTCCCCGGGCAAGGTTTTGTGGGGACCAGAGTGTGCCAGGCACTGGAATTCCTGGTTGGTGGCAGCGCTACATGTACTAAGCTGGTAATTGATCTTAGAGAAATTCATGCTGGTACCCCATCTTTTGGATGCTAAGGTTCAGAGTGGGGAATTATACCATGACAAGAAGTTATGGGCTTGATCCAGAATCTGTGGTCTGTTATGGAGAATCTCAGACGAGATTATCATAATGATCCCTTCTGGCCTCAAAATCTGTGCATGTCTAGATTAAATTTTCATAGATTTATTGCCTTCAAAACGTTCCTAATACAATAACTAACAGTGAACATTTTAAAATGTAGCATGTGGGATCAGATTATACCTGATAGGCACTGAGGTATATTCATTTCCTCATTCCCTTCTGCAGCACAAATCTCTTCTGGACTGTGCACCCTACTACTCCAGGTGTGCCCAACCAGCTCCTTAGGCCAGTGAGAGCTGGGGAAGAGACATCATCATATTCTCTCTGCTTTCTTTGGGTTGACTGGCATGCCATGGAGCAGTAAAGAGATAAGCGCCAGGACTCCATGTGTGTGTGTGTTTTAACTCTTTGTATCCTCCTTCTCCCTATGTGTCTCTGGTGGAGCTTGATTATTTTTGTTTTTTAACATATTCTATTCTATAGTGTGACTTCTAAACAAATCAAGTGAGCTGCAGAAATACTACAGTGATTCTATGAACTTGGCTCCTCACTTGCAATATTTCTACTGACGCAAACCAGAATGAGAACCATGAATCAGGAAGGCAAGGAATAGTCTTAAAAGGGTTAAATATTGATGAAACAAAAATATTCCATGACGAGCAGCTTTTTAAGACCCAGCCATCCATACTTCACTTACATGGCCATATCTTTCATTGTAAATATGTTTTCCATGTAGCCAGATGGCTGAATTAGCTGCATGATATTCATCAACATATATTCTGAAATTATATACCTGTGAAACAAGCATTTAGGCAGGGGGAAAAGGCTACATCTATATTTCAGAAATCATTCCATACAGGAAAGCAGGATGCTCTTTCTTTTGACTGGTAATAATTAGACTACTGTGGTGTCATGGTATAATCCCCCACTCTGAACCTTAGCGTCCAAAAGATGGGGTACCAGCATGAATTCCTCTAAGCTCAATTACCAGCTTAGTACTTGTAGCGCTGCCACCAACCAGTAATTCCAGTGCCTGGTACACTCCGGTCCCCCCAAAACCTTGCCCGGGGACTCTCAAGACCCAGTCCCTCTGGATCTTAACACAAGGAAAGTAAACCCTTTCCGTCACCGTTGCCTCTCCCAGGCTTCCCCTCCCTTGTTACCCTGGAAGATCACTGTGATTCAAACTCCTTGAATCTCAAAAGAGAGAGGAAAATTCACCTTCCCCCCTCCTTTTCTCTCCCCCTCCCAGACTCTCCCTGAGAGAGAAAGTAATCCTAACACAGAGAGAAAATAACTTTTCTCTCCCCCTTCCCTCCTTTCTCCCCACCAATTCCCTGGTGGATCCAGACCCAGTCCCCTGGTGTCTCACCAGAATAAAAAAAAAAATCAGGTTCTTAAACAAGAAAAGCTTTTAATTAAAGAGAGAAAAACAGTAAAAATTATCTTTGTAAATTTAAGATGGAATATGTTACAGGGTCTTTCATCTGTAGACACTGGGAATACCCTCCCAGCCTAAGTATACAAGTACAAATTAAAATCCTTCCAGCCAAATACACATTTGAACTCCTTCCAGCCAAATACACATTTGCAAATAAAGAAAACAAACATAAGCCTAACTTGCCTTATCACCTAGTACTTACTATTTTGAATCTATAAGAACCTGTATCAGGGAGATTGGAGAGAAACCTGGTTGCACGTCTGGTCATTCTCAGAACCCAGAGAGAACAACCACCAAACACTAACAGCACACACAAAGACTTCCCTCCCTCAAGATTTGAAAGTATCCTATCCCCTGATTGGTCCTCTGGTCAGGTGACAACCAGGCTCACTGAACTTGTTAACCCTTTACAGGCAAAAGAAACATGAAGTACTCCTGTTCTATTAACCCTTAACTATCTGTTTATGACATATGATCAGTCATAATTTGCTCTATCAGGTTCAAATACTATAATTCTTATTCAGGACTCCAATCGATTTCCATGGAAGTTTTGCCTCAGTACTGACTAGAGTAGCAGAGGACCTTGACAGTAACAGTCAATTTTAAGGCACGTATGTGGCTTTGCAAGCGTTGTAATATTTGGTACAAATTCAGATATTTAAAGGAGTAGTGCAGTACTTATAGCAGCATGGACAAAGGTATTGCTTCTGTAAATTCTTTGGTTGCACTGAACTGAACTAAATAAACAAAGCAAAGGTCCAAATCTTCTTCTGATTTACACCAGCTTAGCTCCAATGAAGTCAATGGAGCTATGTCAGTTTACATCAGCAGAGGCTCTGGTCCAAGAGGTACAAGAGATCCTTAATTGAACTGATTTATAAGGACAGCATTATGCAATACATACAACAAGGGTTTATTGCCATTTACAGGTGCTTACTTTACTGAATCACATCTATGTATGGGTTGCCCCATTGAGCAGACATGCAATTATTTCATCTGAATAAAGCAGTGTTAGAAATATCTTCACCTCCACACTTATATATGGAGGAATTTTTCTAATGACATTAGGATACCTTTCAGAAGTTACTCCTAAGGAAAAATATGTATTTGTAGAGCAGTTAAATATATTATTACACAAACACACACACATTTTAGAAAGCTAAGAATTTAAATACAGATCTTTTCATGTTCACTAATTGCAAAAAGTGAAGAAAAGCATTTTTTCCCTTTTAGTAAACTCTTGGCTGAGGACAAAAGGGAGTCAAAACAGCTTGGAAAACAGATTGACTTTTCTTTATCTATAATTTCTTATAATCAAGAATACAGTCATGCATCAACAACATGGATAATATAACCTCAGAGACTTTAATCGTCCTAAGCAAATTTGCATGGTTGGTCCTCCTGGACTATAAAAAGCATGCAGCCTTTCATTTGTTATTCTTTTTGTTTAAAGCCTATCCTACTATTTCTCAAGAGGCCTACAATACATGAGATTATGTCAGAAATGAAAGGGATCTATTGCTTTCCATAAGCTTTTTACATTTTCTTATATAATGTTGTGAGACCATATTATCTTAAAAATGTCTGGCTAAATATTCACTTCTGCAAGCTTACAAAAACAATTAGCTGACATTTCTCTTGTGCAATAAAATTCACAACAGTCTTGAGGTCTGATGCTAATAGTTTATTGGATGAATGAAGGGGACTATAGGTGATGGCAGCCTAAAGGTCTCTCATTTAACCAGTGCTGAAATTGATCACTCACTTAATTTTGTGAGTCAACGTGATTGCTTAGGTATCTTTAACTCAAGAGTGTGGCTTATTACTTTCAGACAATGTTGTATCATTTTTGAGGGCTCCAAGAGTCTAGCTGAAATCATTACAGTGCAACTGTCACCACCAGTGTGCATGTGGCAGTTAGCAGAAGTGAAAAAAGGTTGAAAATTCAAAACACAATGAAACCTACTCAAATAATTCTAGTCTAAACTTGTGCCCTCCTATGACAAGGCCCTTGGGAAGTTAAGTTGAAAGGAAAGACATCTCCACAAGGACTCCCTCAGGGAACCAATAGTTCTGTCAGGAATGGAGGATGGCCACTGAGCCCAATTCTACTACAAGAATCCAAGCCTTTTAGTCATCAACAAACTGGGATCTGGAAGATTATCGTAATTTCCACAATCATCTAAGTTTGAATAAATGTTAACTGTACAAGGATTAGTTATCTATCATGCAATGTCATATCTTGCTGTTGGCATTTAGCAAGCAGAGATGGATTTAAGTGATAACATTCAGATCCGTATATCTAATTATCTCAATATTCAGGTTTTGCTTTGGCCCACTTTAAAATCCAAACCTGTAGCGAGGCTTGCCATGCAAACAAACTCTGAATTTTGGCAGAAATAGATCCAGGGTTTTGGTTTGAGCCCATCTTTAACTTTAGAATATGGACACTCTGTACATATGGAGAAAGGGCAAATCTTTTTGTGTCATACACAATTCATAATGGTGACAATGGAACCCTCTTGTTACATGGCACCTTAAAGAGTAACAGATTTATTTGGGCATAAGCTTTTGTGGATAAAAAAGCCACTTCTTCAGATGCCTCCATGCATCTGAAGGGTCTGCTCTAATTTACCTGCATGCATCTGAAGAAGTGAGGCTTTTCATCTACAAAAGCTTATGCTCAAATAAATTTGTTACTCTTCAAGGCGCCACCGCACTCCTTGTTGTTAGCATGTATCCACAAAAACATGGCTACTCTATGATACGCCTGTTACAGCTACACCTCCCTTTGACTTTTGGCCTATAATTGGGTTTCTTCTTATGTGATTTCAAAAACAAAATAGTATGAGTTTTGAGAGAGCCAGCAAAGATAGCAAATTTTCTTTTATTTATTTTTTTTAATTTGAAACAATTTTAAGAAACTCTTCATATTTTTTTAAATTGCTGGATTTGCATTGCATACTATTTTAAGGTCCTGATCCAGAATTACACAAGCAAAACTCCTATTAAGGTCAATTGTACAGAAAGGAGAAAGGGAAGAGTTTCACTGGAAAGAAAACAGAACTCCTCTCCATCCCCCTTTTCTATGTTCTAGGGGAGAGATCACAGAAGGCTCAGTCTGGAGGAAAAGGGAGCAAAGTGACTTTATGCCATCCTTGTGCCTAGTGGATTCTGCCTGTGCCAGAGATCAATGTAGTGCACAAATTAGAGCAGACCCTTCCAGTCCAGCTCACCTGCTATACTGCTCCTGCCCTGGAATTTTCCCTTGGCTTATAACAGCTTCTGTATACCACTAGAATTGAGTGAGGACCAGAATTTATCATCTAAATATGTCAGCCTATCCTTGGAAGCAAAGGTGGCCTTCTATCCCTAAAACAGCACAGGCTGTCTTCTGGCTAGTCTTATTCTTTTTATTTTTTATTAATTCATTCGGGGGCAGGGGGGAAGAAACCAAGCTTTAACTTATATGAGAACTAATGTTTGAAAATTAATTTTGTGAGCCTGCAAACTCCTCCCACATTCCCCTCAAATAGGTTGATCAAACTTACGCTATGTTAGAGATTTTTAATCACTAATTTATAGTGCTAGTGTACAGCTCCATATCTAAATATCAAAATCTGTGCTAACATATTGAGTAGCAGCACATGCATAATAATAAAAAATTTATGCAGCAGTCATAACTGTATACATGCCCCTGATCACTGATGGCTATTGCTACAGGCTATTTGTTTTTTTAAAATTAGGACACAATCCTGAGTTGATCTGTGATATGACTTTATATGGGGAAGCAACCAGCCATGAGGTTGACAATCTCACATCCACCACACCAGGCTCTCAAAAGTTCTCTCAGAGTACACTTACAGCCCAGCTTGCTGAGCACTAACTGTTTTTCTAGACAAGCCCTCAACTTTCCTTCAAAAATCAACTATATTCTAGTTCATGCACCAGTTATGGAAGGGCAATAGGGCAGTTATATGGACCATTATTAGATGGGGCACAGAATTGTCTCTTATTTACTTTGGGGAGTCCTCAAGTTCAGAACTCTGCTGTGTTTAGGGATGAAACATCGAAACCACACAAATATCCAATTTTATATATTAACTAAACTAAATTACAAAGCATAAAATTGCATATAAACAAATCAAAACAAGACAGTGGCTTAATATCGATTAATTAATCTAATTATGTGGTTGCTTAAAACCTATCAACTCAACATTTCCTTATAAGCTCTGTGTAATAATGGGAGGTAGCAGTTTTGTAATAAGGCATTAGCAATTTCTCATTGTCAATAAGTTCCAATCAATTAGCTGATAAAGGGAAGGTCAAATGATTCCCTGGTTTGAAGCTGATATTGAAAATACTGGTCTCATGCCAATTAAGGTAGCTTTCCCAAATTGTTGGTGATTTGATTATATCTAAACTCTAATACCCCTTCCCAAAATATGGTTATAATGTAACATTCCAATACAGATCAAGATGACAAAGCTTGTTACATTTAATTTTCAAATGACAAATTTAGGTGAAAATAAGACAATTTCTCAAGATTAAATATACAGCTCCTAACCCATGAAATATAGGCATGTGTGGTCTTTGGACAGTAAGGTTGTTAAACCTAGGGCTGCTTTGCTATTCTATAGATGTAATTCTTAAATACATTTTTTGTGGGTTCTAACCACACACAGCTATGCTTGTGCATGCATGTGTGTACATACATGCTCCCAATCAGCCATCTGCTGGAGTTAAAAACCAATGCTAGAATGCTGATGTAGAGGTAACCCTCTGTTAATAAAGATCAGAAAACAAATAAAAAAAATACACGGGATGGTTATTCTGGCTTCAATCAGCATCAGGAAACTGGTACACTGTTAAAAAGATTAGCTGGTTGTCTTTAGTGGCTCCATTTTATATCTGGTTATAAATTGCTTGCTATTAGATGTTGAACCTTAGATGTTCCATGTGAAGCACTCATAAAGGAATGTCAGGGTTAGATTTACCTACACACTGTCCCTTTAAGGAATGAAAGCCTGCTGAGAAGGTCAAAGGGGCTGGCTCTGGGTGCAGCAGCGGATGTGCTCTGACAGGACTCTGGAGCAATGGGGCATGTACCTGTGTGTCAGAGAGAGAGAGACACTAGCTGACTGACTAAGGACTTGTCTACATGAACAACTAGACTGCACCAAACAAGCTGGAGTGTGAATCTACCTTGATCTAGTCTGCTGCAGTCTAACTGTCCATGTGAATGCGTCTGATGCACATGAACAGTTCGTTAGTGCTTTAAGAGCTCCAGCAAAGTCACTAACATAGAGCAGGGTGCACACAGACAATTAAGATACATCCATACTTCAAACAAACATGGCAGCAAGTCTCAGGCCTTGGGTCATCTGACTCAGACTTGCCCTACAGGTCTAAAATTAGCCCTGTAGAAATTTCCACTCCAGCTGGAACCTGGCCTCTGAGACTTTCTCTGCCTGACTGGGTTTCAGAGGCCAGGCTCCAGCCCAAGCAGAAACTCCTACAGAGCTATTTATTTAACCCTCTACCAACTCTGAGTCAATTGACCTGGATTCAGAGACTCATTGATGTAGGATGATTCTTTTATTTACATTTAGACTGCATCAAGCTAGTATGGGGTAGATTCACACCACAGATAGCTGTGGTCTACTTGTTCATGTAAACAAGCCCTAACTTTTTAAAATTCATGGTCCAGGAATGTAACATAACATTGCTGGTCTCCTGCCCCTTGTTGGCCATCTGGCAGGTTGGAGGAAGTGCAGAACTTGTTGTCAAGCATGATGGCATGGAATATCCAGAGGTCAGCCAGCAAACAGGCACCACGTTTGTAGATGAACAGCAAATTGTTTGTCTTTTCATTTGGTTTTTGAAGATAGGAGTCTGAATGGTTCGTCTCCTTTGTACCTGCTCTCAGGAACTATTTGGCAAATCAGAATGGGGCCCTTGCAGGGCAATTAGCATCACTAAATTTGTTCTAATTAGGTCATCTTTAGGCAAATAAAGAATTTCCCCATTCCAATAACCAGTCAGCCGGTCAATAGGCATTTTGAGACTTATGAGGTCATGGACCAGTCTGCAGACATTATCTTAACCATCCTTAAAAATCCTGACTCAAAAATAACAAATTCAAAACCAGCAAAAAGTTGGACCTGAAATTGTAGAATCATACACTTTTTCAGCCATGTCCGGAGAGGGACAGTTCCTGTTTTATAGACAGATGCCTGTAAAGGGGAAGATATATTTTAGTATTCAGCAGCTCAACTGTAAACAGCATCTTTATGTACACAATCTGTGAGAGGTTGACTACAGAAGAGAGAGGCAGTGAATCCTACATGGGCTTTCACCTAAGATGACAAAAAAACCCATCACTGTGGACTTTGTGGGGGATCCTGACTAGAGAGGATTGGTCAGCCATTTTGCTGGAAGGTAGTGTGATAAAAATCTTACGTAGAACCAAGACTGTAGTTTTTAAGTTTTAGTCTCTAGATAGCATTTTGCATTTTGCATTTTTTTTTGCTTGTAACCATTTCTAACTCTCTCCTTCCTATTTGAACTCACTTAAAAAAGATCACCTTTTGTTAATCAACTTGTTTTTATTTTAAGCTAAGCCAACCTAGTGCTGTTTGAGTTGAAGTCACTGTTAATGTCAGTTAAGTTGATAAGCTGTGTATTTTGTCTCCTTAGAAGAGCAAACAAACTTTATTGCTCTGAATGGTCCAGGCAAGGACCTGGACACTGAAGAGCACATCGTTTTGGGAAAATCTGGGATGTTGTGATCATCATGCCAGGCAGGTAGAGGCCAGAGTATGGCTGTGGTGTAACAAGTAGGCTCCTGGAATAAGACCTGCTAATTCAGGCACTTTCTCACACAGACAGTTAGTGCATGCTTGAATGCTGGCTAGGAGTGTCCAAACAAAGGAGCTACAGCAGGAGAGCTCTTTAAGGCACTCAGGATTACAGACAAAGTGATGACACAACCCCTCATTAGTCTGGATTGCACCCTAGAACATGAGTGTCCCTCTGTCTCTTGCTTGTTCAGACTGTAAGCTCTTCAGGTTGGGAACTGTCTCGTATGTTTATACAGTGCTCAGCACAATGAGTCTGTAATCTTTGTTGAGGCATCTAAGGAGGTATCGCATAAAAATAAAAATACAGAACTACTGCAGCCAATTAGTACTTATTGCCTCTGTAGGAGCTTTTCTCCTATGAATGTGCTGCGAACACTTTAGTGTGCTGCATATTGACAGCTGTTCTACTGCAGAAGATCCCACAGAACCTGAGCTGAGTTGCTGTAAATATACTCCTTCTCCTGTACAGTGCAGCTTCCTAAACCTGCTCAACAGCTGGTGTTCAGTGAAAGTATGCATCTCTGCTGCTTAACGTTACAACACTCTTGGACATTACCAGAAATGTTCACTGCATATCAAAAGAAGAAACATTTATTTTCTTGAGCAACAAGGAAAGATTTCTCTTAAGCAATGAATAGCACACTACATCTGTAGGGATCGGTCCTGGCTGGCAAGCCACCAGATGATTGTTCCCTATAAACCCTTTATCTAATCACAAGATGGGAAAGTACAGCACATCCCCGTAGGATGGAAAAGTACAACACGCGCTGCGCTTCTGCTTTTCCACATGGGAGGAAGGGAAGGGGAGAGTCCCAAGGCCACCAATAGAAGGATAGTAAATAGAGTTGTGAATCATGCTAATGCTGTAGGAATGCTGTAACTGAAGATAATAAAAGGGCTGCCACGCCTGACGACGGAGCGCCTTCCTGAGCAAACAAGCTGTCTGTGTCTGGTTCCTTCCCGCATACATCACTTTCATAGTCACTTAGTTAACTCATGTATAATTATTAATTTATATTGTGTGCCTTTATTTCCACCCTCCTTCATAGCTGGCTATAATAACCTGAAAATGGTTGCCTGATCACCCCACTTATGAGCAGATGTTGATTTGGCAGAAAAAGGATTTTTTTTTTCTGACTCAGTCAGGTTTGTTACTCCCATCTGGATATAAGAAAAGTAGGACTGACTTCAGGAGCAGGAGTGAGAATTTTAGGCTAAGCAGTAGAGAAGAGAGAATCCGAGGCACAGTAGCCACTGCAGTCAAACTTGGATAGAAGGTTTGAGCTGATCTTTGTTACATTAGGATTGTTTTGTTAGTTGATAAAATAAAACCCAGGAAAGGGGGTGGAGAACAGAGTTTGGACGCTCTGTGTTTTGTAGAATAGCTTCAGACAAGTCTGATTCCAGGCTTTATATGACATTTTTTCAATTTTTGAGAGAAGTTTAGTCTCCTTCCCCATCCCTCACCCCCATGAATTTTCTTGGCTGCCTTTTATCTTCAGCTCATGTGTGTCCTAATTATATTAATCAAAATCTATTTCTATATGATCATTCAACTTAATCCATGCTATACATTTTAAAAAATCAGTCAAAAGCCCCATTTTCTGTTATGTTCCTATGTAGCATAAGACTAGTTTAGCTCCATTTTTATGAAAAAAACATTTTAACTCTAGGGCCTGTTCTGTTCTGTATATCACAAACCAGCTTTAGCATTTGTCATATCTGTCAGTGAACTAGATGGGCTAAGTCTTGCTTACCCAGCAAGACCAACATCTGATGCTTTACAGAAGGCTCAAGGACATCACATAAGCACTTAGCTAAAGGTGGGATGTTATAAATATGGAGGAAGTGAGTTCTTCTCTGCTTTCTGTAGCAATCAACTTGTACTATGAAATATACATTTGTTTACCCTTATGTGATGGGGTGTACATAGATCTGAGTAAGCTAGGCATGCAAAATTAGAAACTTTAAAAAAAGAAGAGAGGACACTACCCCTATAATTTGCCAATTATTAACAAGTTGCCATGTAGACTGATAGGGCAAAGCAATAAAAAGGAGGCAATGGTAAATTGGTGAGGGCATTGTAGCCATGCAGGACTCACCCCTGCAGCACCTCCTGCTAGTCTCTCAGGGAATTAGCTCATCCAAAGCCTCCAGAGTGCCCTGTGCAGTCTGATGTCCTGCTGCCACTTGGCCCCGTGTCCCTCCCAGACCTGGTGCCCATTATCTGGGTTGCTGCCCCTTAGCAGTAACGCTTTTCTCTCAGGGTGTCCTCTCCCCAGGGAGCCCCCACCCACTATCCCCACCTTACTTCAATATAAGGCTACTGACAGTCATTGTCTAGCCCCAATTCCCTGGGGCAGACTGCAGTATCAACCTACTCATCACTGGCAAGGTTGGGTTTGGACCTGCTACCTTTGCCTATCCCTCGGCTACCCTCTGCAACCCCCAGTACCCATTGGCCTTCTGCTAGGCCACAGCCTGGGGCTTTTCAGGCTGGAGCTTCCCCAGCTCCTCTGCTACAAGGGGAGATAGGAACTCTCCCGGTGGAGGGGATCTTGAGATGAGGTGCGTGTAGTGGGGTTGTCACCCACTCCTGCCCTGAAGGGCTTGAAATGAGCCCTGGGAGAGGACTGCAACTGTGAGAGGGCTGCTGCTAGGAAAGCAGCAAGCCTCGGCTGATTTTGGAAACAGTCACAGCTGTGGCCATGCCCCAGTCAGGCCACAGCTGGCCCTATAAAAGGCCAGTGAGCCAGGAGCTGGCAAAGTCTCCCTCTAGCTGAGGAGGGAGATGGACCTGGTTGCTTGAGCCCTAAGGGGTACTGGAGTGAAGGAGGGATGGGGAAAGGCCAGGGGAGCCCTAGGCTGGCAACTTCCCAGGCTGCAGGGCCTTGTCCAAGGCCCTATAGAAGTACTGAGTTGTAGAGAAAGGTAGCAGATCAAAAAAATCAACCTTGCCTGTGATGAGTGGCTTATACTGTAGTTTGCCCCAGGGTATAGGGGCTAGTTGGTGACTGGCAGTAGCCTCTGAATGAGGTGAGGTGAGGTGGGGGTGGGGTTTCCCCTGCTAGGGGAAACCCTGAGACTGAAGGGTATATTGTCAGGGAGCAGCACCTCAGATAACAGGGAGGGATGTGGGGGCCAGCGGTAAGGTGGATCACCAGCCTGCAGAGGGTGCTCTGGAAGCTGGATGAGCTAATTCCTGACAGAGACCAGCATAAGGTGCAGCAGGGGTGAGTCCCACACTGTGACAGGCATTTAAAGAAGAAGCATACTTTTGCTCTTCCTTTCCAGTCAAAGAAAAAACAGAGATTGGGTGTCTGAGAACAAATCTTTTTTCAAAGGGAGTCCTGAAAACCTGGAAGGCTTTATTTCTCCAGAAGACCTCTCCTGACTGAAAAACATAGTAAGTCATAAATTTGGTTTGTGAATTAGAGTGGAGAAAGTCCATCCTGTGCCTTATTTGTTGCTATTATGAACTTGGTTGGGTGAGGGAAGTAGTGACTTAAGGTCTTTTGTTTAGAATTTGTCAGCAATAGATTAGCTTTTTATGCAGACTGTGCTATGAATATTTGCAGTCAGTTGCAACTAAGTCTTTTAATTACAAATATACTCAAGACTTATCCATATGATCATGGCTGAAGAAGCTTCACCTGGCATAAATTTCCTGTGCTGAGTCTAGGCTGTGTCAGTAGGCCCTGGGATGCTCTGATAACTCCTTCTTGGAGGGAGGAAGAAGACTGCGTCACTCCTATAACAAATTCCTGCTCCTTGATCTGCCCTACAATGATGCAGCTCAAAGGGGGCTTTTCTTCCATCAGATATTATTTCTAGCTCCCACTGCATCTTAGTGTGGAAAAAGTGAAATAAAGACTTTCATTTAGTGTAGCTTATAGTGGTGGTATAGCTCTTCTGGTTTTATTCTCACCCTCCCCTGGCCCTACTCCGTCCAGCAGAGGCAGCACCCCAGGACTTGCTGGCTCTCAGTGGACCACTAGAACATTGATTATAGAACAGTCAGTGCTCAATAGGCCTCTGTTTAAGAACCATTAATTTGTCCTATTTGCAGCAGATGGTTATTGTTGTGCCCATGGCCATTTCAATCTTTTCTTCCATTTAACTTTTAATTATCAGACCCCTCTACAACAAGTAGATTGTTCATGTTGGACACTCCTAAATAATGAACTTTACAAAAAGCAGATTGTTTCAATGTGTCACTTATTGTAAGAAGCGGTTCTCTTCAAATGTTAAGGATTTCTCACAGAAGAGCCATTTTTTAAGTTTCAAGGGTTCATATAGTCTTTTCTAACTCACTGTTTGCTCTCTTTGCGAATGAGAGCTTCCCATAGCTAGGTGGAGAGGCACATCTCCTTTTTACTCTCCCTCCTCCAGCCTTTAGCAGAAAAAAAATCCTTCTCATTCTGCTTCACAGCAAGCCAAAAAATGAGACCAACTCTCTCTCCTGCTGCTCTTGTGTTTTTTCCACAGCATGTTTCCAAATTACTGCAATATATCATTGCTTCCGATTAAATACAAGTTCAAGAGTGGGTCAGATGTCCTTTCAATAGGACATCAAAGAAGTGATAATACAACATTAGTAGGAAGTTTTAGTGCTTATGCATATTTCATTAGTAACCTTTGTTCTTGGACTGTTCTTACAAAAAGCAAAGTCCACATTTTTCTTGTTTTGTTTTTAAAATGTCCTGTTTGCAAAGAGCTCATAACCATGCATTTCAAAATTACTAGAACAAATTAACTTAGACAATGTGATTGGGTCCAGCGTTGTATAAACATCATGTAAATCTCATTCCTTTCTTATTGTACATGGACGAGGATGCATAATTTATTTGAATATCTTAGGTCAAATCTTGTTCCTGTATAGTAGTTTTTATTTTTAAGGGATGGGAGGGAAGCAAATGGATTACCTTCTTAAACCTGAACCTAGGCCATTAACTCAGTTCAGCCTTCTGTATACATTGTCTGCCAATACAGTTACAACAGATACATCAATTACAACAGATACATCAATTACTTCCTATTTTTGATTAACATATGTGAGCTGTGATTAAGATACTGCTGTAGGTATGTGTTGTCTTCTCAATGGCAACCACTGTGTGGTCACTGAAAAAATGTATTTTGTCTTTGTGGTGGGAAAATAGCAAACCAATAATTGTCCTGTTGGATAGAAGGAAGAAAGTGTTCTTGGATTTATTATTTTTATTTTAATCTTTATGGATCAATGTGAGATTGTTCTGGCCAAAATCCATATGACTTTTATTTTATTTTTTTTTCTTAACAGATGGAACAGTTGACCTTTCTCAGAGTACGAACCATTTCACAGAGGGCTATTTGCAGTGCAGTGGATTTCTAGTTTCCACAGCTCCAATCTACACCTGCTCAGTTGGTTTACATCTGGGGTAAGTTGCCAATGCTTTAAGTTGAAGTCTTTAAGGTCGAAAAATTGCCTGTTGCCCATGCTCTCTTGCATGAACTCTTTTGGATTTAGGTCTATATCTTTTATATTCTTTGTAGTAGAAAGAGAGCCTGACAGAGGTCTGGTATGAGGCCTGAACTGAAGTAGTAGTCAAGCCTGTCTAAGAAATACAGTTAGCAAGAGACACGATGTGAGCAGGCTCACAGAATCTGGCAAGAGTAGAGAGAAATGCTAGGCACAGGACACTCACGTAATCACATTCCAGAAAGTGGTATGAGAACATCCTCATACCAAGTTGGTACAAACACATTCCCTAAAGATAACTGGAACATGCTGACCTCTCTTAATGATAAAGTCAGGATGATTGAGTGATGGATAAAGATGTTTTGATCGAACCACCTCAGAAGGGCAATATGTAACTTGTTTGTACTGGTAGATAAAATGGAGTCTGTGACTTTGAGCCCAGGGGGGAATGGAAAGTGCTATCATTAACTGAGCTCCGTCCATTGTCACAGGCATACATATATTAAGTATACTTGTAACAAGTATAAGGCACTAATAATGTGCTTCATAGATGGCAAACCAGATGAAGTTCATTGGCCAGTTTGATCGAAGGCCGCTGTATGGGTGATCTGGCCAGAGCCTGTGCAGCACACAGAGAGAACACACATGCAGCCAACTTCTAATAACACACTTATCTCTCTAATAAAATTAATGTTCTGCTTTTCTGAATTGCTGAAGAAAAAGATTGAACAAGTTTAAAAAAATCTGATTTCAAAAGCAGCTCTGGTACACCTTTAAAACAAGCAGTGAGGCACAATGGGAAAGGCATTTCTGGTCAATTAGAACATCCCTGGGATAAAGCCAAAGAGAGGCACTACCCACAGTGTTTCTTATTGCTATTAAAACATCACTGGCTGCTAGTCAGTGTCAATTATGTTCAGTATTTTAAGGTATATCATAATTTGAATCTTTATTGAATGAAGAATCTAAGTTTCCCCCACCTGAGAGGAATGAATCCTGGAGGGGGAAAAAAAAGTGATTGTTGAATGACTCATCACATCAAGAGATGTAAAGCGGAGAAGAGAGATCCCTAGGGATCTCTCATCTTCTTATTAAATCCTATTTTCAGTTTACCAGAAAATCATGCCTATACTCCTATCCAAATAACTGATGGAACAAGGCAGTGTGCTCCCAGGTGATATTCTTAAACTGCACATGCTTCATTTTATTTAGCACTTTTAGACTTGACTGCTTTGCTAATCGGTGCTAAGCTCCACAGATACCAATCAGTTGTGGGCCCAGGGCTAAATGTATAGTCCTTGTAAATATGTGAGTAGCAATTTGAAGCCTCTTGTCTCTTACCATTGCTAGAACTCCTGTAAATGGCTCAATAGCACCATCAGTTCCATAATTCAAGAATGTTATCTATCTCTCCATCTTTCTCTACAACTCCAGGCTCCTGATGTGTTCTTGAAGTCCCATGATATCAACATTACTCCACAATCTAACTTTTTAATTGCTGACAATCTCTTTAGTTGGTTGAACCGCAAACCTGAGTCCCTCATCTCCTTTCACTAATTGAAAAGTTAGCTTTTTAAGAGGGAAAAATAATTGGCACGAATCCAAGGTTTCACGTCTAACCAAATTTTATTTCGCAATGTTTTTTCCTTTTCTTCTGACGTGGAAAATAAACAGCATTAAATATTTGGGGGCTACATTTCTTGCAAACCAAAAGACACTTTCACTACCACATTTGTATGGCAGAGGAGACTTAGGAAAATCTCCAGAGATATGTGGGGCTCACTTTCCTTTCTGGCAGTTATTTTATTTTTATGGACAGGGAAATTCCCGCATCCCCTTGCACTATTTATTCCCTGGTTCTAAATGCTGAATTGCTTTCCTAACCAGTGAATGTTCTTCTTGCTTCTACACATTTCCCCTGTGGTTTGCATTATCATTTTTATTAAATAGATTACACATGCTATTAATGATAGCTCAGTTTTCAGCTATTAAGACCTTGCTTTCCATCCCCCTCGCCATGAATTTGAGAAATAAATCACAGCTGCAACTTTGCAACTTTTCATGTAGCCATTTCCTGTCAAAAAAAGCACAGTCATGGTGTACTGTACTAATCTATATTGACTTTCTGTGTGCCTTTATTTTTTTAAAAGTATACATTTTAGAGAAAGCACAAACTTCCTTCTTGACTTTTTGGCAAGGAGCAGGGGAGATTTGAGGAGAAAAATGAAATAGTTTGGTAAAAAACTGCTGGTTTTAAATATTGCTGTGGTGCCTCAGGGAATGGCAGTTTAAGTGCTTCATGCCTCCACCCTCCTTAAAGGCCAGCTTATCTGGTGAGACTACATCTCCCATGAGGCCAGGCCAAAGTGTACATCATGTGAGTTATAGTTTCCTTGTTCCCATTCTCCTCAATGGGCTGGAATCCTCAGCCTGACTGTCTCTCCAGTGATGTACTGGGGCCATGTGACTGAGCCATAACACACAGCCTCACCTCACACAGAGGGAAAACCATGCCTCATGGGAGTGTAGTTCAGGTAGGGAGTCCAATCCATATTGGAAAATGGGAACACGAGGCTTCCATTTGCAATTCCCATGAGACACAATAGCTGTATTTCAGAATAACTTTGTGCAGGTTTAGAGTATTCACATTTTCAATAAAAAATTTCCAAAGAGAGCTCAGACTTTTCAACAAAACAATCTTTGTTTTCACCAAACCAAAAAAACAACAAAACCTTTTGATGGCAAAAGTGTCAACAGAATTTTCTACCAGCCCTAATGAATAGCCAGAAGCCTCTTAAATGTCAGCTATTTAAACAACCTGTTCTTGGAAAGAGATGGGGGAAAAAAACTTCAGCTAGATTTTTTTTAAAAAATCCATGCTTGTAACTGCAATATAGTAATTTTACAGATTCATAGACTCTAGGACTGGAAGAGACCTCGAGAGGTCATCGAGTCCAGTCCCCTGCCCTCATGGCAGGACCAAATCCTGTCTAGACCATCCCTGATAGACATTTATCTAACCTACTCTCAAATATCTCCAGACATGGAGATTCCACAACCTCCCTAGGCAATTTATTCCAGTGTTTAACCACCCTGACAATTAGGAACTTTTTCCTAATGTCCAACCTAAAGCTCCCTTGCCCATTAAGCCCATTGCTTCTTGTTCTGTCATTACAGGCTAAGGTGAACAAGTTTTCTCCCGCCTCCTGACGACATCCTTTTAGATACCTGAAAACTACTATCATATCATATCAGTCTTCTCTTTTCCAAAGTAAATAAACCCAGTTCTTTCAGTCTTCCTTCATAGGTCATGTTCTCAAGACCTTTAATCATTCTTGTTGCTCTTCTCTGGACCCTCTCCAATTTCTCCACATCTTTCTTGAAATGCAGTGCCCAGAACTGGACACAATACTCCAGCTGAGGCCTAACCAGCGCAGAGTAGAGCGGAAGAATGACTTCTCGTGTCTTGTTTATAACACACCTGTTAATGCATCCCAGAATCACGTTTGCTTTTTTTTGCAACAGTATCACACTGTTGACTCATATTTAGCTTGTGGTCCACTATGACCCTTAGATCTTTCTGCCATACTCCTTTCTAGACAGTCTCTTCCCATTTGTGTTTGAAACTGATTGATTGTTCCTTCCTAAGTGGAGCACTTTGCATTTGTCTTTATTGAACTTCATCCAGTTTACCTCAGACCATTTCTCCCATTTGTCCAGATCATTTTGAATTTTGACCCTGTCTTCCAAAGCAGTTGCAATCCCTCCCAATTTGATATCGTCTGCAAACTTAATAAGCGTACTTTCTATGCCAACATCTAAGTCGTTGATGAAGATATTCGACACAGCCGGTCCCAAAACAGACCCCTGCGGAACCCCACTTGTTATCTTTCCAGCAGGATTGGGAGCCATTAATAACTACTCTCTGAGTATGGTTATCCAGCCAGTTATGCACCCCCCTTATAGTAGCCCCATCTAAATTGTATTTGCCTAGTTTATCGATAAGGATATCATGCGAGACCATATCAAATACCTTACTAAAGTCTAGGTATACCACATCCACCGCTTCTCCCTTATCCACAAGACTCGTTATCCTATCAAAGAAAGCGATCAGATTGGTTTGACACAATTTGTTCTTTACAAATCCATACTGGCTATTCCCTATCACCTTACCGCCTTCCAAATGTTTGCAGATTATTTCTTTAATTACTTGCTCCATTATCTTCCCTGGCACAGAAGTTAAACTAACTGGTCTGTAGTTTCCTGGATTGTTTTTATTTCCCTTCTTATAGATGGGCACTATATTTGCCCTTTTCCAGTCTTCTGGAATCTCTCCCGTCTCCTATGATTTTCCAAAGATAATAGCTAGAGGCTCAGATACTTCCTCTAACTCCTTGAGTATTCTAGGATGCATTTCATCAGGTCCTGGTGACATGCAGGCATCTAACTTTTCTAAGTGATTTTTAACTTGCTCTTTTTTTACTTTGTCTTCTAAACCTACCCCCTTCCCATAAACATTCACTATGTTAGACATTCCTTCAGACTTCTCAGTGAAGACCGAAACAAAGAAGTCATTAAGCATCTCTGCCATTTCCAAGTTTCCCGTTACTGTTTCTCCCTCCTCACTGAGCAATGGGCCTACCCTGTCCTTGGTCTTCCTCTTGTTTCTAATGTATTGATAAAAAGTCGTCTTGTTTCCCTTTATTCCCATAGCTAGTTTGAGCTCATTTTGTGCCTTTGCCTTTCTAATCTTGCCCCTGCATTCCTGTGTTTGCCTATATTCATCCTTTGTAATCTGACCTAGTTTCCATTTTTTTTATATGACTCCTTTTTATTTTGTAGGTCATGCAAGATCTCATGGTTAAGCCAAGGTGGTCTTTTGCCACATTTTCTGTCTTTCCTACCCATTGGAATAGCTTGCTTTTGGGCCCTTAATAGTGTCCCTTTGAAAAACTGCCAACTCTCCTCAGTTGTTTTTCCCCTCAGTCTTGATTCCCACAGGACCTTACCTATCAGCTGTCTGAGCTTACCAAAATCCACCTTCCTGAAATCCATTGTCTCTATTTTGCTGTACTCCCTTCTACCCTTCCTCAGAATTGCAAACTCTGTGATTTCATGATCACTTTCATCCAAGCTTCCTTCTACTTTCAAATTCTCAGCGAGTTCCTTCCTATTTGTTAAAATCAAGTCTAGAACAGCTTCCCCCCAGTAGCTTTTTCAATCTTCTGAAATAAAAAGTTGTCTGCAATGAAGTCCAGGAACTTATTGGATAGTCTGTGCCCTCGGTGTTATTTTCCCAACATATATCTGGATAGTTGAAGTCCCCCATCACCACCAAATCTTGGGCTTTGGATGATTTTGTTAGTTGTTTAAAAAAAGCCTCATCCACCTGGTTAGGTGGCCTGTAGTACGACATCACCCTTGTTTTTTACCCCTTTTATCCTAACCCAGACACTCAACACTTCAGTCTCTATGTCCATCTCCACCTCAGTCCAAGTGTGTACATTTTTAATATATAAGGCAACACATCCTTCCTTTTTCCCCTCTCTATCCTTCCTGAGCAAACTATACCCATTCACACCAACATTCCAATCGTGTATTATCCCACCAAGTTTCAGTGATGCCAACAATGTCATAGTTGTATTTATTTATTAGCACTTCCAGTTCTTCCTGCTTATTACCCATACTTCTCGCATTTGTATATAGGCATCTAAGATACTGGTTTGATCTTGCCTCCCAGTTTTGCACTGACCCTCCTTTCTCTCTGCCATTATAGCCCATGCTCCCTCTTGTATGTTTTTACATTACAAAAACAATTCTCTAGCGATAAGTACCCCATCAGCTCTTCTATGCTATGTGGAGCCCTGTGTGGGGGCATTGTCAGTAATATGTAAATCATTATCCAGAATGTTCCCTAATTCCACCAGGCAAAACATTATGAATATTCTGACAAATGTTGGCAAGGATGTAGTCAGACTGTCCAAAAATAGCATTATGGTAGGCTGTGATAAAAACAGATTCAAAAATTTGTTCTTTAGAGTTACAGGTCTCCTTATCAATACTTTTTCCATTGTTCAAGACTTTCTGGAGCTGGTGTGCAAACTAGACAATTGTAGAAGGCTTTCTTTGTTCTGGAAACGGAGAAATTCTTCCAAAGTAGGGAAAATATCAATTACATATCATGATGGGTTGATCTCTCTATTTTTTTAACAAGAAAACAGTCTGAAAACCCTGAATTTGTTATAACTCAGAAATAAGCAAGCACGTTTCACTCAGATTTGTTTGCAACTGTTGATGTGTCACAATGAATAACCTTATTTTAAAAATAAAGATTTCTGGAAAAGTTACATATGCCATCACCTGAAAAGGTCTCTAATGATTTGAGGGCATGAGAGAGAGCTTGTAAGTGACTGACTTTTTTTAAAAAATTATTAGTACAGTGGTTGCCCTTTGTGCTTCTACTGGTTTTAATAGTTATTCTTTCATACTGGTTTATATTTGTGTGTGTGTATGCAAAGAACTCTCAAACCTATAGAAATAACTCAAGTACAAACACTGGAATCTCCTATTTTGAAAATAAAATAAAATGGTTGTGATATAATAAAACAGTAGAAAACCTTCATTTCCATGAAGAGGCAATGATCTGACTGGTATACTTTGTAGGATCATGTGCTTGGGGATGGAGAGACTCCATAGGTTGGCAAACAGAAATATATAAAAAAGGAATATGCAGCATAAACTCAAAATAGAAATAGTGCTTTTCTCTTCTGTAAACTTTTACAATGAATAAATTTAAAAAAACAACAACTCTTCAGCATATAATTAAATTTTTCCCTCATAAAATACACGAATAGTAAACCTGTTCCTATTTATCCTCCAGGTCTAGTCCTGAAAAGATTACTAAGGTTTTACAGGATTTTTGCTGCAGTCAGGAATGAGTATTTCAGATCAAGGACACAGTAAATCCTGGATCAGGACTGTTATGAATTTCTAAATTGCTTTCTGTGAGGAAAATATACCCTACATATTAGCATTAACAATAAATTATTAGAAGTCTTGTAAATCAAAAACTTGCTGGTGTCAAGGTCCCAATTACAATTTATGTCATCATCCTTTTATCTTCTGCCACGTTATATGGTGGACAGTCAAGTTATACTGATAGTGAAACTATCAAAGTATCTTCTTTGTAATCTATCCTCTAGCTGTCTTGAATGTAGCAGCCAACTTAAGTCAGTATTCCTGGTAAGCTTTTTCTCTTACAAATATTAATTCCTTAATAGTAGCAAAAATACACCTTCCAGAAAAATCTCTCTAAGGCACAAGCCACATGTGCTGATAACATTTTGGAAGATGGGCATCTTCATCATAGCTCTCTTCCGAGAACTGTGCTAAATCTTAACCTGATACGTAGACAATTTTTCAAATATATTCAGTTTAAATAAAATATCTAATGGTGAATAAGCACTTTTAAACAAAGTATATAAAATTGTCTGAAATCACTGATACGGTTAATGACTAAATACACTTCCATGGAGCTGAAAATATTTTGATTTACTACTCTAAATTTTGAGTTCAGGAAATTTGATATCCATTTCAATATTTTTAGAAAGTTGCCTTATGTTGATGTTGCATGTTCTAGAGTTTCAGGGTTTTTTGTTTAGGATTTGGTTTTATTCCAGGAATGTATAGGGTTTGAGATGAGATCCTTCTAAATAAGTAACAATAGCTATTCACTTATCTGTTCTTTCATGTTATAACTCTTGTGGAATTTCAAACATGAATGGTAGCTTGAACTTTTTTCAAGTGTGGCTTTCATTTAAGTGTCTGTCAATCACAAATACTGCAATATCATAGGTGGCTAGAGGTGGGCTTTAAAAATAGTACCTTGCATCTAAGCATATTTTTAGGATGCCATATCAGGACTTCAGCAATCTGAATTTCAGTGATAGTCATCCACATCCACCCAGTACAGTCAAATGCTCTAAATTAGAGTGACATGAATCTGGTAGGATGACTTCAGATGACTACAGAAAACAAAATAATACCCTAAACTTCATAAGTTACAGTACTATAATCTGTTTTTTTTAAAAAAAAAGTCCTTGAAACAATATTACACTGGGGAAAAAGGAAAAAAAAGTCTTTCATTTTGAATCTTCAGAGGAATATACTTTAGACTAGACTAATAGAACACTGGTTCCTTAAACCCTTCTATCTTCTCTCCAAACATGCTAAGAGCTCTGTAACCCATATCACTTTCTCCTTGACATCTGCTGTTGGAGTAGCAGCAGATGTATCCTGTTACTCTTCACCAGTGTGTGTTACAGGCCAAGTGGGGTATATGGACAAGTGGAACCACTATATATGTTCTCTGATGTGGGGGATGCACCCAATTTCTCTTCCTCTTGCATCCCCACATATTTACCTATGGAGACCCAAGCCAGACACAATGCTTCTGATGAAGTTCTATATGTGTAGGTTCTTTGCTGCCTGGCCTAAAAAGGGGGGGTGGGAAAGAGTGAGTGTGTGTGTATGTGGGTGGGGTAGGATGACTTTTGCCACTGCTTAAAGAACAAAGCTGATTAGACTTACTTGTGCAGCTCTAGATTCATCCCCAGCTGATCTATGGAGCTGCAAATCACCTCCCACATCAGTACAGGCCTCTGGCTCTTGAGATGGATTGAACCTACAAAAGAAGGGCTCAATCAGTTCTTTCATGTGAGGTTTACTCTGTGGCCTTCTCTGAGGGTGGTTCCATCCTGGAAAGCGATTTTCCTTTGCTGCAAAAATACCTACCCAGCCACAACCCATCCTTCCCCAGGCAGCATTGGTGACTGGCTAGGTTCAGTCCCTTTTAAAAGAAGGCTATGACCTACTTTAAAGGTGGACTTCCTGCTCTTAGAGATTCTGTTTAGAACTACCAAGCAAAGAAGTCATCGCAAGGCCAATACCTATGTTAAATCCCAAATTATAGAAACATTTAAAGTTTTGGAATTTAAAATAAAAAGGCTTAACCCCTCTGCACCTGTGTGTTCTCTATGCCACTGTAACACACTACTTCTCACAATATAAAACCTAAAACCATCTTGTTTCTGCTGTTTGTATTTTCACCCTCATTTATTTTTCAGTTCTACCCAGGATCCTGTTTTCCAGCCAACTATATAAAATACTTTTATTGTTTTCTAAATTTTTGGCAACTCTACCTTCTCCCCTGTCCCATCTGTCCCTTTCCAGCTGCTCATTTCTACCTAGTGCCTGTTCTCAGCCAGCATTCAAAATGAATAAATATAAATTTTAAAAACTATTTGCCAAAAAATCTACTAATGATCTTGATCCCACCTGCCCCCTCCATGCTCACCAGATGTCTAACACTGTAATGACCCCTGTTTTCTAGTTTACTCTAACAATTATTTAAAATATACATTACAAAAAATGTATCGGAGGGTAGCTGTGTTTAGTCTGGATCTGTAAAAAGTGACAGTCCTGTGGCACCTTATAGACTAACAGAAGTATTGGAGCATAAGCTTTTGTGGGTGAATACCCACTTGGTCAGATACATGTAGTGGAAATGACCAGAGGCAGGTATAAATATGCAGGCAAGAGATAATGAGCTTAGTTCAGTCAGGGAGGATGAGGCCCTCTTCTAGTAGTTGAGGTGTGAACACCAAGGGAGGAGCAACTGCTTTTGTAGTTGGCTAGCCATTCAGTCTTTGTTGAATCCTGAGCTGATGGTGCCAAATTTGCAGATGAATTGAAGCTCAGCAGTTTCTCTTTGGAGTCTAGTCCTGAAGTTTTTTGGCTGCAGGATGGCTACATTTAAATCTGCTATTGTGTGTCCAGGGAGGTTGAAGTGTTCTCCTACAGGTTTTTGTATATTGCCATTCCTAATATCTGACTTGTGTCCATTTATCCTTTTATGTAGAGATTGTCCAGTTTGGCCGATGTACATAGCAGACGGGCATTGCTGACACATGATGGTGTATATTATATTGGTGGATGTGCAAGTGAATGAACTGGTGATGTTGTGGCTGATTTGGTTAGGTCCTGTGATGGTGTCGCTGGTGTAAATATGTGGGCAGAGTTGGCATCAAGATTTGCATGGATTGGTTCCTGAGTTAGTGACTATGGTGCGGTGTGCAGTTGTTGGTGAGAATATGCATAAGATTGGTGGGTTGTCTGTGGGTGAGGACTGGCCTGCCTCACAAGGCCTGTGAAAGCGAGAGGTCGTTGCCCAGGATGGGTTGTGGATCACTGATGATGCATTGGAGAGGTTTTATCTGAGGACTGTTGGTTTCTTTCTTGGGCTTGTCTTGCAGCAGGAGGCTTCTGGGTATGTGTCTGGCTCTGATTTGTTTCCTTATTTCCTTGTGCGGGTATCGTAGTTTTTGAGAATGCTTGGTGAAGATCTTGTAGGTTTTGGCCTCTGTCTGAAGGGTTGGAGCAAATGCGGTTATGCCTCAGCACTTGGCCATAGACAATGGATCATGTGGTGCCTCCAGGATGGAAGCTGGAGGCATGAAGGTAGGCATAGTGGTCGGTGGCTTTTCTGTATAGGGTGGTGTTGATGTGATTGTCACTTACTTGTACCGTGGTGTCCAGGAAGTGGACCTCCAGTGTAGATTGGTCCAGGCTGAGGTTGATGGTGGGGTAAGTCTCTTATTGAGCTCCACTAGTCTTATCTGACCTCAAGGGTTATATTATGAATTCCCAAGGTAAAGGGACAGAAAGCATAGGAAATTCAGAAGTCATCCTTGGTACATCCAGGATACAATATTTGCGATGATCCCCAAGGAGGCAGAGAGTGTGATCTTCAAACCTCTGGCTTCTGTAGATCAGCCAGAAAAGGGAACTCCTACTTGCAAACAAGCTGTCCTCCATGTCGCTCTCCTGGGTCCTCTTTCCCTGTTGGCATAACGACTTCAGTTGTGTTTATAACCTACCAGAAGAATGGGCAATGAATTTGAATGTCCAGTGCACAGGACCATATTACCAGGCTTAAGGTTTCTATTTATCTATACTGTCATTCAGACTATTGGAGACATCTAAAATATTTTAGATTTGTTTTTATTTCAAAGCTTTGCTCCCCATCTCTCCTTGCTGTGCTTGGGAAATTACACCCAACTGAGATTCTAGTTTGTGATCTAGTTTTCTAACCCAGCTTCTGTGCTTAACTTTAATTTAAAAAAAGAGGGGAAAAAACCCCACTTCTATAGGAGGCTTGCCATGTTTATACAGTGAAATGTTTTTAGAACAAATAAGTTTGCAAAGCAAAATCTTCTGAAACACAAATCTTGCTGAACTAAATCTTCCTACCAGAACACTCACTAGATTTAACAGTGAAGCTTAACACAGTGAAACTAGAGTGGTGCACAGTACATTTTCCTACAACAACAAAGAAATTCTATATGAAAAATGTCAGAGGGACAACATGGAAGTTGCAGATGGTCAGTACCTTTTGGAAATCATGAAATAGTTTGACTATGGATTTAGGAGCCTAACTTTAGGCCACAGGTTTGAAAATCTAGGCATGTAGCTATTGTAAAAAGGGAATGCTATAAAAGTGTTTGCTTCCCAAGAGAATCTCAGTATGAAATGGGATATTCAGTGAAGTAGAGCTGCCACACTGCTTAAAATAAGTGTATTGGCCTGTAGAGAGCATTTTAAATTGTATACAAAAGTGTAACAAACTTAGCAAATAATAAACTAACACAAGACTACATTGAGCAAAAATAATATAACATGTTCTTTTTAAAAAAATCATTAAATCAGAGTACAAGAATTCATTCAGTAGTCTACTCGCTACCTCTAATGTCTGATCCAAACTCTGTTGAAATTAATGAAGAAGGCTCCCTTAGTGTGTCAACCACTAGATAGGTGAACCCTTTGGAACAAAAAGTGGTTCAAAATTGGGGGAGTAAAAAAACCTGTTTTTTTATTTTATTTTTATTTGTTTTTGCTTCAGGTTCAGCTCTGAGCATATGCCTCCCTGAACATAACACAGTTCTTTCACTCTGGTTCTTTCACTGCTCCCCACTCCACAACCCCTCTCTCTTCAGGGTGTTATTTAGGATGTGGTGGGATTCCCTTGCTGCTGCTGCTGTCTTAATTTTTTCACTACTTTGAGTTTTTCCCTTAAGTCATACCTCCAAGTTCAGCAAGTTGAATAGGGAATGAGGAATATAATGCCCTGAGCTTTTCCTGAAGGTGTCATAAACAGATAGCTAAGGGTTAATGTTCTTTTACCTGGAAAGAAGTAACCTGAAACACCTGACCAGAGGACCAATCAAGAAACAAGACTTTTTCAAATCTGGGTGGAGGGAAGTTTGTGTCTGAGTCCTTTGTTCTTGTCTTCTGCCTGTACCCTCTCGGCTATGAGAGGATTTTTCTGCCTCCTGCTTTTCTAATCTTCTGTTTTCCAGTTGTAAGTACAAAAGATAAGAGAGTGATTTATATGGTTTATTTTGTATTTACATGTGTGTAGTTGCTGGAGTGTTTTGAATTGTGTTCTTTTGAATAAGGCTGTTTATTCATATTTCTTTTAAGCAATTGACCCTGTATTTGTCACCTTAATACAGAGAGACCATTTTTATGTATTTTTCTTTCTTTTTACATAAAGCTTTCTTTTTAAAACCTGTTTTTCTTTAGTGGGGAACTCCAGGGAATTGAGTCTGTGCTCACTAGGGAATTGGTGGGAGGAAGAAGTCAGGGGGAAATCTGTGTGTGTTAGATTTACTAGCCTGACTTTGCATTCCCTCTGGGTGAGGGGGGAAGAGAGATTAGCTCTCGGTACTTCTGTTTTCCAGGACTGGAAATAGGGAGGGTGGAATCCCTCTGTTTAGATTCACGGAGCTTGCTTCTGTATATCTCTCCAGGAACCCAGGGAGGGAACACCTGGAGGGGGGAAGGGAAATGGTTTATTCCCCTTTGTTATAAGACTCAAGGAATTTGGGTCTTGGGGTCCCCAGGGAAGGTTGTTGGGGGGACCAGAGTGCCCCAAAACACTCTAATTTTTTGGGTGGTGGCAGCTTTACCAGGTCCAAGCTGGTAACTAAGCTTGGCAGTTTTCATGCTAATACCCATATTTTGGACGCTAAGGTCCAAATCTGGGAATATGTTATGACAGAAGGGCAAGCTCCAGAGCAGGGATCAGCAACCTTTAGCACACAGCCAACTAGAGTAAGCCCCCTGGCAGGCCATACAGGTTTGTTTACTTGCCAAGTCCACAGGTTTAGCTGATCGCAGTGCCCACTGGCCTCAGTTCACCACTCCAGGCCAATGGGGGCTGCGGGAAGTGGTGGCCAGCGCATCCCTCCATGGGCCACGTGCCAAAGGTTGCAGATTATGTATAATGCAATTTGAGTCATTTCATGATTTTCAGGATAAGTTATAATAGAACTGATTTAGGATCTTTCCAGGTTAGTTAACTAAAATTCACCACTAATGTATTTCTCTGCAGTGATCTTAGCCTATTTTCTATGAATATGTTAAGAATGGCCATACTGGGTCAGACCAATGGTCTATATAGCCGAGTATCTGGTCTTTCTGCCAGTGCCAGATGCTTCAGAGTGAATGGATACAACCGGCACAAACGTATCTAATTCTTTTTTGAACCCAGTAATACTTTTGGCCTTCATGTGTCATGTTGCTGGTGGCTGTGCTGCTATAATGTTTCTTGAGGTGCTTTACGGAGCAGGTTACTAGATTGCCAGTCATTATCTGGAAAAATAAGAGGTGGTTGGTTTTTAAAAACAGTATTAGAATTCATGCTGGAATAATGGCATTTCCAGAATTATTTTTCTGGTAGTAATAAATTATGGCCAGATGAGAACAATTGGTGCATCTTTGTTTGTATTATTGGCTCTCATGAGACTAGCAATATAGAAAGTTGCTGTAATGGCTATTTACATTAATATGTGGATAATGGATTTCTACCATGTAAGGTTTTTCATTTAGATGTCTAATTACTAGAGTTTTCTCAGCCATTCTAGAATGCTAATCCTCAGTATTAGCTGCCAAATGCTGAAGGTCTTTTGTGTATTGGACAAACAAGTCAGATTTAATATCGTCAGTGAAATGATGCAAGCAATTTTCTCTTTTATGAAGGATAGTTAGTGATACCATCAAGACACAATGTCTCTAGCTAGAAATATTTGATTTCAAGGATGTCAGAAATCTTAACTCATTATAAAATACATTACTTGCTCACCAACATTAGCAACAGGATACAGACTTACCTTTTGTCACCATATTAAAGAGGAAGGCGTACATAAGAGAATATTTTGGGGAAGTTCAAGGTCCCTTTGTAACAGCTCATAATGCTACTCATGTTAATATTACAGACCAGTGTGAGTGACAAAATTAAGTCTGACTTAGTAGTGAATGTTCCATTTTCCAGGTCAGGGCCAGATTTCTTGGGCTTACTCCTGAATAGGATGCTGGTGCCAAGTTACTTGCATACTATAACCTGCCAATCAATTCCTGTGGTAGCAGTTGAGGTCATTCTGCAGCTAAAGGGCTGCAATTCAGGCTGTCAGAGGTTTGGGCAAATACATTTTGGAAAAAGAAACTCATTCAAAAAGAGAGCCTAAATACGGCAGGAGTTATTGTTTGGAATCTTAGTATTCACAGGGTCTGAGTACAAGGTACAAACAATTCTCACTTCCTAGTGATTAACTGAGATAATTTAGGAATAGTCTGGACGGTATCTATTTCAGATGTAGCATTCTCAATATAACATCTGAAAATACTGTTCTGAAACTGAGGGTTTGCAGATGACACCAAAATTGCGGGAGAGGTAAATAACAAAGAGCATAGGTCTCTGATCTGCAGTGCTTCGTAAACTAGTGCAAGCAAAAAAGACTCTTTAATGTAGCTAAATGCCTACATCTAGAAACAAAGAATGTAGGCATTTAGGTTGCATGCGTTCCGTCAGGGTAATTTGATTGCGGGCCATGAGACATTTCGCTGATGACTGTCTGCAGGCATGGCCCCCCACAGCTCCCAGTGGCCACGATTCACCATTCCCAGTCAATGGGAGCTGCAGGTAGTGGCAGACCACAAGGATGTGCTGGCCGCCACTTCCCACAGCTCCCATTGGCTGGGAATAGCAAACCATGGCCACTGGGAGCTTGCAGGGGACTGTGCCTGCAGACAGTCATCAGCAAAATGTCTCATGGCCTGCAATCAGGTTACCCTGATGGGCCACAAGTTGTCTACCACTAGTGTAGGCCATACATATATGGGTGTCACAGTGGATAATCAGTTGAATATGAACTTGAGTGCGGTGATGTTGTGACCAAAGAAAGCAAATGTGATCCTGGGATGCATAAACAAGGGAATCTTGAGTTAGGAGTAGGGAGGTTATACTACACCTATATTTGGCGCTGGTGTGACCGCTTCTGGAATACTGTTGCCAGTTCTGACTCAAGGAGTCCAAGCTAATAGTAGGCTCTTCAATCTAGCAGAGAAATGTATAACACAATCAAATCACTGGAAGTGGAAGCTAGACAAATTCAGACTGGACATTAAAAGCAAACTTTTTTAACCATTGGAACAATTTTATCAATGGTGGACTCTCCATCACTGACCATTTTGAAATCAGGCTTAGATGTTTGTTTTGTAAAAGCTATGCTCTAGGAATTATTTTGGGAAAGTTCTATGACCTGTGTTTATATAGGAGGTCATATTAGCTGGTCACAGTGGTACCTTCTGGCCTTTGAAATCTATTAATTACATTTAGAGTGCCTTGTTTGAGAGAAGTTTAAAATAAGATATGTTTTAAATCTTAACAGAAATCTACCAAGGGCTGCTTTTTCCACACATCATGCTTATTGTTTTGTGTAAATCACTTACTTTGAGGTGGTCGGTGATTGGACAATAATTATTAAAGGACCTGTGGACTGTACTTGTATAAAAATGCAAAGATGTACTTATTACTATGTTTTATATACAGTAACTATATACCATAACAGACAACCTATCTACTTTTTAAAATGAAAGTCAACAATTACAGAATTTCAAAATCTATATAGAGTGGTTAAAGTAACTTTTAGACTAATGGCAAAATTATAAAAAATCTTCTATTTTACAGGTGAGCATATACATAAAATATTGATACTTGCATCCTTAAGTTCTGTATCCCTAAATCAGCACGGTGGCATATATTTTAGATGCCTAAAAGTTTCTTTTTCAGTTCTTGAGCATTCCGTGGATTGGCTGTTCTAGGCAAAGAAGCAAAGTTTATAGTCCACGGATCATAAACGTGCTCTTTAGTCGGTAACTAAGAACTTCACTTGTGATAAAGCACTCTACTAGGCCCTTTTTAAACACAGTCATACCTTTTTGTGGTGAGTGCTTATGGGGCATTCATATAACATTTTTCTTTATAGTGCTCCCGAAACTCTGGTGCTGTCTGTAAGTGTTACTCTTCACTTACACCAAACAAAACATTTGTAACTTATAATATAGTGATGTGCTAATGAGTCATTCCTTTTCTCCTAATGCAGCTTTCTTGCTTTGTGCCAAAAAGCAATAGTCTAAGAAAGGAAAGCCAATACCTGAGACAAACACATTTGGGTTGATGTAACTGTCCCACTCATCAGTTTGTATACAGTAGCTAGCAAGAGCTGTACTTGAATCACAGATGGCAAAATTACTCATCAATGTATCTTATTTGTTTACCACTTTTCTCTGAGCAGGTTATGATTTGTATAAACTATCTGTATTGAATTTTCACTTTTGTTTTGAGAAATGATCCGAGTATTTGTTACTCTTTATCTATGAGTGGCCACCTAGAGCACATGTCTTAATGAAGACTTAGACCACCAATTAGGTAATAGAACACAAGTCCCAATTTTGTTTGTCAGTTACCTGCAAATACCTATGATCTAGGAACTTCCAGATGCCACTAGCAGAGAGCATATGGGCACTAGGATTCCCTGGTTCACCAAACTAAAGTCATGTAAGGTCTCTTATAAAAGCCTGTGTGAGAGTGGCGGTTATAATCACTGCAAAAAATATGTATGAATGTTATGTAAGGAGGGGTGTGTGTGTGTACTTAAAATTATGTGACTATAAACTGGTTACCAGAAATGGGAAAAGCAGGTTGTCCTGTTTCTGTCTGTCTGTTTACATGAAAATTAAGTATTGTATGGTTCACAATGGGCCTCCATCAGCATTCTGAGCTAAATGCTAATGAAGGATTGTAAAACCTCCAAATAGAATGTTTTCAGGAAGCAATGACCCTGCAGCGAACCCTATAAGAAGCAAGAACCAAACTCTTTTGGGGGTCTAATGATACACCCTCATTCCTTCAATTTGCGAGGACAAGCTGCCATCAGGTTTGATCTGTATTTATTAGAATATAATATAATATAACTAGCTTCTTGTAGCACTTCCTAGCAATGAGTCCAATCATGAAATGTGTCTCTGCCATCATTTCTGCAAGGAAGTGAACATGATCTCTCTCCTTACAACTATTTGTTTTTTACAGCAATACCTACACATGCTAATAGAGGGAGCAGTTTGGTACTTGCCAAAGAATGTTCCAAGAATGAAAAATGAATTGTCCTGTGACTGTACTCTGAAAGCAGTAGTTAACTTACTCCATATTGGAGAAACTTGCTCAGCAGATATCAGTGCATGAAAGGCATTAACAATTCCAAGAATCTTCCAGAATCACTTCTGTTTTTCCAGCATTTTGTCTTTTGGATAATGTCAGCAAAATGGAACTATAGAACTAAACATATTACAAGAACTGTGGATTCACCTTAATCAGGTCATCTTGCTAGAGAGAGAGAGTTGCACAGATATTTAAGTCAGCTTACAAACCATTTTATGTTGCTTTGCTGTCTGGAAGAAAACTTAAGAAACAGACAGTAATAAGATGTGAACTTATGGTGGGAGTCCTTGACCACAAATAGCTTCAATGAGGCACATACTAGTTACATATGCATTTCTTATGTGGACATCAAAGCAATTACCGTACATAAAAATGTTTTTTTTAAAATCTCATTTGAAAGTGTTGTAGTATCCAGGAATTAGCATACTGAGCTTTGATGGACTTTGAACATGGTTGGCTGCTGATTTAATTTTCATTGCCTTAAGATGAAAGTGCAGTAACACATCTTTGGCTTTAGAAGCTGGGATGAAAGCGAGGCAGTGACAGAATTAAAAATGCCGGAGAAGGAGAACTCCGTATTGTCCAGATACAAAATCGATTTCTAAATAATGCTTAGTCTAGAGGTAATACACCTCTACCCCAATATAACGCTGTCCTTGGGAGCCAAAAAATCTTACTGCATTATAGGTGAAACTGCATTATATCAAACTTGCTTTGATCCTCCAGAGAATGCAGCCCTGCCCCGCCACTCCCAGAGTGCTGCTTTACTGCATTGTATCTGAATTCCTTTTATATTGGGTCCCGTTATATCAGAGTAGAGGTGTGTATATAGTCCTGCCTCAGTGCAGGGGACTGGACTAGATGACCTATCAAAGTCCTTTCGATTTCTATTTCAAAATATTAAAACAGAGCAGAAAAATAGCTCTCAACACTAGAGAAAATTGTCTGTAGCTACTCTAATGACTACATTCCTACATGTTAAGTCTGTCACTCAAAGTGTTAGGGTAGCCGATTGTTTGTCTTGTCTTTCTACTGTTATCACCAATCAGAGAACTCCTTATGAAACAGTATTATTGACCAGCCAGTGAGATGGTTTCTATGTCATGTTCCTGCTTTTTTTTCCCATCCCATTTCTGTGGTGCCAGGTGGAAGGGGAGAAATGTGTTCCAGCTCCAGGCAGTCATTTTGGTGTAAAAGTAATGGTAACCCAAAGGAATTGCTAGTCTTGGTAAGCAGCTGGCCTGTAATAGTTTTTAGTACATTTGATGGTATTTGGGTAAATTGAATATATGTATCATTAGTACACTATTCCTACACCACAGTTGAAACTGGCTCAGATAAATTACTTAACTTGAAGCACTTACCACTTAGCAATTGGCATATTGAATCAGATCAGTTCTTCAAGTGTAGTTTCTGTAATGTCTTAAAGAATACTGCTGAAGTGACTAAACAATGCTTTCAAAAACATGTTCCCAGATAATATATTCAAAGTTTTACTTTGAGTCCTTATTTTCAAACTTCAGTGTATGAGTTTATGCACTTAAAGTGAATTGACTTTTTTCTTTAAATCCTGCTGAGCACAGATTGTCAAAGTCATAGAATGTAATCAGGCTACTTAGGTGCTTAGATGCTTAAACTGTAGTACTCATATCTGAAATTCAGTCTATTTTTTTTTCCTCTAAGAAGTTGGAGTGAGTAACATACAAGTATTTCAAAAATTGTAAAAAGTTTTATACATGCTAGAAGTAACATCTTTCTCTCAGTTGACATTGTGTTGGCTCATTTCAAGTAACTATTTTGATCCTTACAAAGAGGTAAATCATTATAAAACTGCCTATTTTATTTATTTCATTGGAAGTTTTTCTAACCCTCCCCACCACCCCCATCGTATCTCAACCTCATGCTCTAGACACTTTAAGAATTAAAGCTGGTTACATTTGACTCTTTTTGCTGTTTTCAAAGACTTCTGCTTCCTGCTGGCAGTTAGAGCAAATATACTAAAGTATTCTTCAGAAATGTAATTGGCTTTTTACCTGGAAAATTGTCCTTGGTGGTAGATCTACAGTTTCTTTATGAAGAGACATCAGATTTTATATAGATAAAATTAGAACTTTTTAAAAAAAAACCATAACTGTGTAGACTAAGTGCAGTTATTGCTTATGAAGGTGAAATAAGAAACTCACTTCTCATAAGATTAAAATATTTGGTAGCTTGACAGTAGACCTATTTTCATTAATGAACAATTGGATTCCAGATGAGAGTTTTTAAGCCACACTTTCAAACATAGGCACCTAAATTGGGCCTGAAAAATATGCATGGGCACATATGACCCATTTTGCATGCAGAAATATTTGTTATGACATTGCAATTATTTCTGCCTGTATTCTAAATATGTGGGGCTATGATAAATACTACTACTAGCTGTCAGTGTGTGGTTTTTTTTCCATATACTATGAACAAAATAGTTCATTCTAAGTCCAGAAATGTCAGGAAGACATGTAGGGAAACAGAGGGAGATATTTATTGTCTTATCACGAGACAAGTAATACACAGCAAGTTTAGACCTCTTCCAAAAATCACAGGTGCTGTAGTATTTCAATGGCTGAGGTAGGCTGTAGGATAGCTCCTTTGTAGATTTTTTTTTTTAATGTAATTTAAAGTGAGCACCGTACTGATGCTGGTGGAACTGTTTGGTTGTTTCTGTAATGGGTTCCTGTCTCTGGGTGGGACTGAGTCTTTGAGAAACGTGACTCTGTCTATTGTCTTGCTTCCAAATTTGGTAAAGCTTAAAACTGTTCTATACATCGAGCCTCTGTCATATTAGCGGTTCTACCGTTTCAGTTCAAAACTGAAAAAAATTAAGCAGCACAGAATGAGTGATAGTCCTAGACAAAATGCATTGTTATGAACTATTCACAGATATTGCATGCAATTCTTTGAATAATTGGCAAGAAACCAAGTAGGCCTCATCTTATCTACTTAACCTCATTTTGACAAGGCTATCATTTGAATATATACTTTAGCATTGCTTCATGTCAAGGTTTTGCTTGTTTTTCTGTACTGTAAACACATAAGATAAAGCCCTACTTTGCCTTAAAATGTTTTGAAAAGTTCGTTCATTCGGTCTAGATAAGAACAACTAAACAACAAGAGTGCCTTTCTTCAAAAGGACATGTGGTATCGGCAGCACTATATTGACATCTTGATAGAATTAGTGGCACTGGGTTTACATATGAGGCTTGTTTCGTATGTTCTCCCAAACCCAGAGGACTAAAAGATTGAGAGACTGAACAGTAAATTGAGAACATGGTTTTAGCTGCCCAATATGTTGGCCATCCTTTTGGGTATTGAGTGACAGATTATACAAAGTGATTTATTTGTGATGACAAGTAGAGCTAGGCTATTAACTGAATTCTGTTTGGCAGGTCTTTTTAAAAAAAAAACAAAACTTTCAGAATTTTTGGTGAATTCAAATTTTGTGTCTGTTTGAAAATGGGAATTTGAACTTGGGCCTCTCGTAATCCAGAGAAACAGCAGCACCACTACCACCTCCTCATCCAAGGTCACCCAGAGGGGGAGGACAAGTGGGGCAATTTGCCTCAGACCCCGCAGGGGCCACACGAGCTGCTCTGGGTTTTTGGCAGCAGTTTGGTAGCAGGCCCTTCACTCACTTTGGGTCTTCAGCGGAAGGTCCTTCAGTGCAGCGGAAGACTCGGAGCGAGTGAAGGTCCCACCACTGAAGTGCTGCCAAAATCTCAGAGCACCACCTAGTGAGTACAAGCGCCGCCGCAAGCGGCAGAGGAAAAAGAAAGCTGCTATTGGCGGCAGCTGTACCGCTGCTGCTTCAGCAGGTCCTTCCCTCCGAGAGGGACCCATCGCTGAATTGCCGCTGAAAACCCCCCCCTGCCCCAGGCCCCCTGAATCCTCTGGGCGGCCCTGTCCTAATCCTCTTCCTGGTTGGCTTATGGATGGCCACAACTATTCCTGTCAAACTGGCAAATAGTTTTGGGTCAAATTAAACTGCATTTTTGTCAAATCTATTAATTCAAAACATTTTGTCCAACTCTAGGCACAAGTTAGTACTTATGTGAAAATATCTGAGGGATCATCTTTGTCCATAACCAGCTGTCACTGTTCCAATCATATCTTTTATTGGACCAACTCCTATTGGTGAGAGACAAGCTTTTGAGTTTATACAGACCCCAAAAAGAGTGATTTGTGTGCAAGTTCAAAAGCTTCTCTCTCACCAACAGGAGTTGGTCCAATAAAATATTACCACTTTGAGAGAGACAAAGAGACTGACACGGCTACAACAACACTGCACACTGAGATCAGCAGAGATGCCCATGCTAGAGCTCCCTTAATATACTCAAGAGGGAACTGCTGACAAGGTGTTTTCTGTGAGGAATCCTTGATGCTGGGGATTGCTCCCCCTGGTTGACTCAACAGAGCTCATAATTGTTAACTTTCAGGCATGCTACAAATCCCTCTGTCTTTCAGCCTGCTAAAGGGTGTGTGGACTAAAGGGGCTGGTTTATATTTATGCTGTGACTCCTAGGGTATGGCCACACTTGTGAATACAGACAGTTTCATATGTGCACACTGTTAGTGTGGCCATCCCATACTTGCACAGTGTATCCACATATGCTGTTCTGGGCATGGGCATATAGAGTAAATGAGCATTGTCCTGCATCCATACTTGCTTTTACAGAATGCAACAATAAAACTGAAAAATCAGTTGTGGTATCCCAGAGTCCTTTGCATTAAAGGAGGTAGTCAAGGAACTGCCTTGGTGCATGTTACTGGTACCGTAAGCCACCTTCACACATCTTTAGCAATGACAGCTCCCTCTCATCTTACCCTTTTTTTTTTCCCAAACTGCTTTGGAGACATGGAACAAGTCCATGAGGATTTGTTTCTGCTGATGCTACTGCTTGTGGGACAAATATTCATATGGTCCAGTACCGGACATTGGGTGCACTTGCTCCAGATATTTTGGGACTCTGAAGAGTGCTGACTTGGGGGGAGAATGAAAGTCCACTGGGGTCCTGTGGAGCAGATGTCTTGAATGCAGGGATGCCATGGGCGGGCCACCCCTTCTGGTCCCAGAGAACCAGCATGGTGTGGTGGGACTGAATCATCTTGGAAATATGGGATGGTAACCAGTGATTGCAGAACTTCAGGATGAAGAAGCAGACCTTCCTTGAGTTGTGCAGGAAGTTTGCACCAACCTTCCTGCACCAGATCCCTCAATTTCAGAAACCCACACCAGTATAGAAGCAGGTGGCCATTGCTGTTTGGAAGCTGACATCATCTGACAGCTGTTGATCTGCTGGAAACCAGTTTGGGATTGGGAAGACTACCATTGGGGCAGGGTTATACATGTGTGTGAGAAATCACTTACTGTGATCTGCCAACAGATGGCTGCCATCAGTGATATCACTGGAAATTATAGTGGGATTTCAGAGGATGGCATCTGTGAACCATGTGGGAGCCATTGATGGAAGTGGCATAGGCTGAGGGATGTGCTGGCCACCAGTTCCCACAGCCCCCATTGGCTGGGGATGGTGAACCACGGCCAGCAGGAGTTGTGATTGGCTGAATCTGTGGACACTGCAGATAAACAAACAGGCCAGGCCCACCAGCAACTTTCCCTGATGGGCTGCATGCCGTAGGTTGCAGATCCCTGTGCTAACTGAAAACACACAATTGTAATGTGGACCCTTTGGCCATACTTCTGTGCTGAAGACATTGTTAATGCCCTGTAATGCCGTCATTCATCCATGTTTCTGTTAATGTCAAATGCATTTGATTTATGGGCAGCACTTTAGCACTGTTAAATCTTGTACGTTTTGTTTTTCTTGCTTTCTTTTGGGAGGGACTTGATACCTTCTCTCCTCACAATGTTACAAGACACCATTGTTCACAGCACTTAGGTACTATGCAAGATTGCTCACACCACATGAGTACCGTGATTGTCACTTCTCTGCTTGAGAGAGGAGGGATGTGTGTCAAAGCAGTGTCAGATGTCTTCCATGTCATTTTACTTCGTTTCCTTTGTAGTGTGTGGTTAAATCTTTTAACAAACCCATAAAGACTTCTCAGTTAACAACTTCTCAGTTTCTTATTTTGGTGCTTTTAAACACTAACAGACATTTCACAGCTTACTTCAGTGATGGCAAATTCTTTATTTCTTCTTGTCTGATTTTTGGGTGGACTTTGTTTTGTTTTGTTTTTAATACATAAGTGTACTTATGGGGCTGAGGTACAAGGAAAGGGCTAGTATGAGGGATCTTTTTATTTGCATTTCAGTGGTTCCAAATAAACAGATATGTGCTGTGATTCATGCTACCTCATCCCAAACCTCTGTGAATTATCATCTTCCTCATTTGGGAAACAAGATGCACTTGTTCATGTTTGTTCATGCACATTTCTATACAAACATTTCTATACAAACATGGATCTAACTTAGTGCAAAACCACTTTTGTAACAGGAACAAATAAAGCAAATTCCCAGAAATGAGTAAACGCTACTGCCTCTGGACATGTAAACGCTACTGCCTCTGGACATGTCTATAACCCTTTCCCCTCCCTTTGCCCCCGACGAGGGGGAATGCCTAAGGAATGGGGAGTATCTGTGTGTTGGGCTACAGGGACAGGACTGGGCTCATTGTTGTGTCTCCCTCCCGCCCCCAGTGCTTTGGAGAGTTCCTTTGCAAGTCCATAGTAGTAGTATACCTCTTCTCTTCCCCAATCTGCCCCTGGAAGGCACCTAATTCCTCTCCCATACAGCAACTGTGGTTCTGAAGGCCACACTATTGCTACATTTTAGAATCCCAGGAACAAAGCTTTTACAATTGCCTTCCTTTAGATTGCTTCTGGAATTCATGAGAAAGGAGCTGAGATTAAAAATAGTAAGTTACCTGCATTGCTTTTGATTCAAGTGTTCTTGTAATATTTACAAGCCTAAAGAGCCTGTTTGCAGTGGGTTTTGGTTCCTGCAGAGATGACAATGCAAGTCTTCTTTTTTCTTTAAAAGGCTGGCCATCATTTAGAGCAGATAAAACTTTTGAAGGGACCAGAATGAAAAAGTGGCTTCCCAGTACTGTTCCCTCTACATATTGCTGAATGAAGGGGTTTGGTGAGTTATGAAGGGAGACCAAACAATTTTGCACTGCCACTAACAATCTGCATTGCAGAACCATCTGGAATATCTGCTATGCTGAAAGTTAGCTGAATTATGCTTATAGGACTGGGTGTCAATTTGAGAGGAAATTGATTTTATTCTAAACTAGAAGAGGAATTTCCCAGGAGGAGGAACAGAGAACCATAGAAATAGTCAACCCCCCTCCCAACCCCAACCATCTCTTGGTCACCGGGAAGACCAACATTTGTGTCCAGTAAACAGAAGAGACCAGGAAAGAGGGAGTCCCTGAATACGTGTATCTTTCCCTGAACTTTTGAAGTAACTTTATAAGTAGTCCCCTCTTCACTGCTAAGGGACACCACATTGTGTTTGTGCAATGTCCAGCATGGACCCTTTACCCACTCTCCCTCCTCCTGGCTCTTTCAGTGAGACCCAGCATGGGGTGAGGTCACACACCAGGGACTGAGAATGGTACAACATTAACAAGGTATCAATATTATCACTGTAAAACTTACCATCATTGGATTCTGGTTCTCATCAGGGCTTGCAGTCCTTGGGCGGGGGAAGGGAGGACTTCCTTAACTGAGTCTGTGGGACAGAGGTGCAAAATAATGTGTTCCTCTTCCTCTGGGTCTCCTGGGGTTTCATCTGGGACTTCCTAGAACGTTCCTACTGAGTCCTTGCCTTTCCCCTTATTGGCATCCCATTGTACAATGAGGCAAGCAATGCTGAGGAGGAGGTTGAGAGTCATTTTCGGCTCTGTCCTCACAGCCCTGGGGACTACCCAGTCCAGCTCATCATAGCAGGGGCAGGTGGTCAGTCCCCTCCCAGAGTGATTTATTGGAGTCCTTCACCCTCCAGTAGACCAACCTGAGACATTTCATGTGTTCCCAGCACTGCTATGTAGTCTAAATGACCACCTCCTCTAGCCTGCATGAAATCTGTCAATAGAGGTAGATCCATCCTTCTCCATCCTCTGACAAACAGAGGCTAGGGACACCATTCTTTACCCATTCTGGCTAATAGCCATTTATGGACTTCACTACCATGAATTTATCCAGTTCTCTCTCAAATGCTGTTATAGTCCTAGCCTTCACAACCTCCTCAGGTAAGGAGTTCCACAAGTTGACTGTGCGCTGCATGAAGAAGAACTTCTTTTTGTTTGTTTTTAAACCTGCTGCCTATTAATTTCATTTGGTGACCCCTAGTTCTTGTATTATGAGAATAAGTAAATAACTTTTCCTTATCCACTTTCTCCACATCACTCATGATTTTATATACTTCTATCATATCCTCCTTTAGTCTCCTCTTTTCCATGCTGAAGAGGCCTAGCCTCTTTAATCTTTCCTCATATGGGACCCTCTCCAAACCCCTAATCATTTTAGTTGCCCTTTTCTGAACCTTTTCTAGTGCTAGAATATCTTTTTTGAGGTAAGGAGACCACTTCTGTACACAGTACCATGGATTTATATAAGGGCAATAATAAATTCTCAGTTTTATTCTCTATCCTCTTTTTAATGATTCTTAACATCCTGTTTGCTTTTTTCACCGCCTCTGCACACTGCATGGATGTCCTCAGAGAACTATCCATGATGATGCCAAAATCTTTTTCCTGATTCGTAGCTAAATTAGCCCCCTCATATTGTATATATAGTTGGGGTTATTTTTTCCAATGTGCATTACTTTGCATTTATCCACACTAAATTCCATTTGCCATTTTGTTGCCCAATCACTTAGTTTTGTGAGATCTTTTTGAAATTCTTCACAATCTGCTTTGGTCTTAACTATCTGGAATAGTTTAATATCATCTGCAAACTTTGCCACCTCACTGTTTACCCCTTTCTCCAGATCATTTATAAATAAATTTAATAGGATTGGTCCTAGAACTGACCCTTGGGGAACACCACTAGTTACCCCTCTCCATTCTGAGAATTTACTATTAATTCCTACTCTTTGTTCCCTGTCTTTTAACCAGTTCTCAATCCTTTAAAGGACCTTCCTTTTTATCCCATCACAGCTTAATTTATATAAGAGCCTTTGGTGAGGGACCTTGTCAAAGGCTTTCTGGAAATCTAAGTACACTATGTCCACTGGATCCCCCTTGTCCACATGTTTGTTAACCCCTTCAAAACTCTAATAGATTAGTAAGACACGATTTCCCTTTACGGAAACCATGTTGACTATTGCTCAACAGTTTGTTTTTCTATGGATCTGATAAATTTATTCTTAACTATTGTTTCGACTAATTTGCCTGGTACCGACATTAGACTTACTGGTCTGTAATTGCCAGGATCACCTCTAGAGCCCTTTTTAAATATTGGCTTTACATTAGCTAACTTCCAGTCATTGGGTACGGAATCTGATTTAAAGGACAGGTTACAAACCATAGTTAATAGTTCCGCAACTTCACATTGAGTTCTTTCAGAACTCTTGAGTGAATGCCATTTGGTCCTGGTGACTTGTTAATGTTGAGTTTATCAATTAATTCCAAAACCTCCTCTAGTGACACTTTAATCTGTGACAGTTCCTCAGATTTGTCACCTACAAAAGCCAGCTCAGGTTTGAGAATCTCCCTAACATCCTCAGCCGTAAAGACTGAAGCAAAAATCCATTTAGTTTCTCCGCAATGACTTTATCATCTTTAAGCGATCCTTTTGTATTTCGATTGTCAAGGGGCCCCACTGATTGTTTAGCAGGCTTCCTGCTTCTGATATACTTAAACATTTTATTATCACCTTTGGAGTTTTTGGCTAGCTGTTCTTCAAACTCCTCTTTGGCTTTTCTTATTACACTCTTGCATTAATTAGGCAGTGTTTATGCTCCTTTCTATTTTCCTCACTTCGATTTGATTTCCACTTTTTTAAAGGAAGTCTTTTTATCTCACTGCTTCTTTTACATGGTTGTTAAGCCACAGTGGCTCTTTTTTAGTTCTTTTACTGTGTTTCTTAATTTGGGATATACATTGAAGTTGGGACTCTATTATGGTGTCTTTAAAAAGCGCCCATGCAGCTTGCAGGGATTTCACTTTAGTCACTGTACCTTTTAAATTTCGTTTAACTAACCCCCTCATTTTTATATAGTTCCCTCTTTTGAAATTAAATGCCACAGTGTTGGGTTGTTGAGGTGTTCTTCCCACCACAGGGATGTTAAATGTTGTTATATTATGGTCACTACTTGCAAGCTGTCCTGCTAGAGTTACCTCTTGGACCAGCTCCTGCGCTCCACTCAGGATTAAATCTAGAGTTGCCTCTCCCCTTGAAGGTTCCCGTACCAGCTGCTCCATGAAGCAGTCATTTAAAGTATCAAGAAATTTTATCTCTGCATTTCATCCTAAAGTGAAATGTTCCCAGTCTATATGGAGATAATTGAAAACTTCCACTATTATTGGGTTCTTAATTTTGATAGCCTCTCTAATTTCCCTTAGCATTTCATCATCACTATTACTGTCCTGGTCAGGTGGTCAATAATAGATCCCTAATATTATATTTTTATTAGAGCATGAGATTTCTATCCATAGAGATTCTATAGAACTTGTGGATTCGCTTTAGATTTTTACTTCATTTGAATCTACATTTTCTTTCACATATAGTGTCACTCCTCCTTCCGATATATTTTGTACCCCGGAATGATTGTGTCCCATTGATTGCTCTCAGTCCACCAGGTTTCTGTGATGCCTATTATATCAATACCCTCCTTTACCACAAGGCACTCTAGTTCACCCATCTTATTATTTAGACTTCTAGCATTTGTGTACAAGCACTTTAAAAACTTGTCCCTGTTTGTCTTCCCTTTTCTGATGTGCCAGAATCTTTTTTTATGTGACTGTTTTTGTTTATCATCTGATCTGGCCCTTACATTATCCTCTTCCGTCCTCTGCTCCTGACTATAACCTGGAGATTCTCTATCGTCATACTTTCCCCTAAGAGAAGTCTGTGTCCGATCCACATGCTTCTCTGCAGCAGTCTGCTTTCCCGCATCTCCTAGGCCAGGTCCAGACTAGAGCTTTAAATCGATTTTAAGAGCTTTAAATCGATTTTAAGCTGTAACCGTCCACACTACAGAGTGCATAAAATCGATTTTAAGGGTCCCTAAAATCGATTTTGGAACTCCATCAAAACGAGAGGAGTAACCCCAAAATCGATTTTTTAAAATCGATTTTATGATAGTGTGGACGGCCATCGAAGTTAATGGCCTCCGGGACGTATCCCACAGTGCTCTAGTGGCCGCTCTACACAGGTAAAGGTACTCTTCTGCTGGCCAGGTAAACAGGAAAAGCCCCGGGAACTTTGAAATTCCATTTCCTGCTTGCACAGCGTGGAGCTCTCAGCAGCAGAGAGAACAATGCAGTCTCCTGAAAATAGGAAAAGAGCTCCAGCATGGAGCACACAGGAGTTACAGGATCTGATAGCTGTATGGGGAGAAGAGTCGGTGCTTTCAGAACTGCGCTCGAGCAGAAGAAATGAGAAAACCTTTGAAAAAATTTCTAATGCCATGAGGGAGAGGGGACATACCAGGGACTCGTTACAGTGCCGAGTGAAAGTGAAAGAGCTCAGACAGGCGTATCAGAAGACCAAAGCAGCAAAGGGCAGGTCAGGCTCTGCCCCCAAAACATGCCGGTTCTACGACGAGCTTAACGCAATATTGGGGAACAGCGCAACGACGAACCCCCCCTTGTCTGTTGATTCAGAGGTGGGCGTCGTGATTCCTGCAACTACGGAAGATTTATTTGATGGCGATGATCAGGATGATGAGGACCAAGAGGAGGAGGCTCCAGCAGAGAGCACAGAGCATTTTATCCCCCCAAACAGCCAGGATCTTTTCCTCACCCTTACTGAGGTTCCCTGCCAGCCATCTCAAGTCAGTACTCCAGAAAATGAAGCTGAGGGACCGTCCTCTGGTGAGTGTAATTTTTCTTACCTTTCCTAAAACACTGACCCCTGAGGTGGTTTTTAGAAAAGTCTCCATCCTGCTTGTTCGGGGAATGCGAGAGCAAAGCAGGGAAGGAGAGCAGCCTTGCCGCGGTTTGCTCTCCCGTTCCACGAACCACCCAGCAAACCGCAGGCAAGGAGACCTGCTTGTTCGGGGAATGCGAGAGCAAAGCAGGGAAGGAGAGCAGCCTCGCCGCGGTTTGCTCTCCGGTTCCCCGAACCAACCAGCAAACCGCAGGCAAGGAGACCTGCTTGTTCGGGGAAGGCGAGAGCAAAGCAGGGAAGGAGAGCAGCCTCGCCGCGGTTTGCTCTCCCGTTCCACGAACCACCCAGCAAACCGCAGGCAAGGAGACCTGCTTGTTCGGGGAAGGCGAGAGCAAAGCAGGGAAGGAGAGCAGCCTCGCCGCGGTTTGCTCTCCCGTTCCACGAACCACCCAGCAAACCGCAGGCAAGGAGACCTGCTTGTTCGGGGAACGCGAGAGCAAAGCAGGGAAGGACAGTAGCTTGATTACCAGTACAATCTACTACAGGGATTACTAGCCATTATTAACTTCCCATTTTCTCCGGACAAGGTCTGTGTGCTTCCCTGACCTGCGTCTGAGCAGAACTCTCTGTCCTCAGCCACAAGCAATAAGTATTAAAGGAATCCTAAGGTGACCTTGTGGTAAAGTAAAATGTTCAAGGTTCGGTAACAGGCACAGGTCAGTGAGGAGAAAGACTGTATGAATGGTTGTGTGAAATGTCTCATGATTCTTTTATCACTCTTTCCAAACCCCACCCCCCCACACACAGCTGCACATTTCTCCAGCCTCCCTCTCGCTTCTCATCCACGTGGGGGGGGTATCATAAGAAGATTGAGGAAAAGGAGGACGCGTGAGGACATGTTCACCGAAATTATGGCAGTGACCCGTACAGAGAGAGCTCAGCAGGGAGACTGGAAGCAATTGGTCGCAAAGTACAGGGAGGCTGCCAGTCAACGCGAAGACAGGAGGGACCAACGCGAAGACAGGAGGGACGCCAAAAATGATGTCAGGTGGCAGGAAGATCAGCGCTGGCGAGCAGCAACTCTGGATCTTCTTCGTGATCAGACTGACATCCTCCGTGATATGCTGCAAGAGCTCCGTGGTTTCAGAATGCCCCTACAGCCCGTGTATAACCTCCCTCAGTACTCACCCTGTCCCACACCTTCCAGAACCAGGCGTGTAAGAACGCGTGGGGGAAGGCTCTCTACACCAGCCCCCTCCACTGCTGCGGACACTCCAACCAGAAGGCTTTCATTAGATTGAAAAGCCCTTTGTGTCCTGTTTTTTCCCTCCTCTAATGATCCAAACTTCTCCCATGGCACCTTTGCCTATTTTTACTCTCAGGTCATGCTATTAAGGAAGTGTGACTGTAGTTTGGTAATGAACTGAAGCAAGCAGCTTTGGAAAGCTGCACGGAAGCTAGTTATCAGCATCAGGATTTGACAATTGGGGATATGGGTAATAAAGGGAAAACAAAGAAAGCAGCCATACCGTACCCTGGTCCATGAGAATTCTTGTTCTGTCTACTCTGATGCACTTTCTTCTTTCAAACCTCCCTCCCCCTTCCTCCAAACCTCCCTCGCTCCGTCCCCCATAGAACGCTGAGTTATGAAATTTCAAGCACAGTATTGTAACAACAAGCATGATGCTTGATTGATGAAACGATCTGTTTTTAAATAAAGAACACAATTCTTGTAACACATAGTAATAACTTTATTTTCAATAAAAAAGCAGTTAAGGGAGGTTGCAGGTCCTGTGCCTAGCAGCAGACGGAAGCAGCTAATGGTGGAGGTAGGTAATTGGGAAATACAGAATTATATGTTTTCCAATGGACAGCTCTCGCAAGTAAACTAAGCAAGCAATTGAGGAATGCTGCAGGCAAAGTATTTTGCAGCAGCAACACCGCATAGACGGGGAGGGCAGCAATCAATTGAAAGGAAAATCAGCAGTCAAACTGTACCCTGGCCCATGAGGAAGCTACTTTTCAGTGCTTCTCTGATGCGCACAGCATCCTGGTGAGATCTTCTAATTGCCCTGGTGTCCGGCTGCGCATAATCAGCGGCCAGGTGGTTTACCTCAGTCTCCCACCCCGCTATAAAGGCCTCCCCCTTGCTCTCACAGAGATTGTGGAGCACACAGCAAGCAGCAATGACAAAGGGGATATTGGTTTGGCTAAGATCTGAGCGAGTGAGAAGCGTTCGCCATCTCGCCTTAAGCCTGCCAAATGCACATTCTACCACCATTCTGCACTTGCTCAGCCTGTAATTAAACAACTCCTGAGCACTGTCAAGGCTGCCTGTGTATGGCTTCATTAGCCAGGGCATCAAGGGGTAGGCTGGGTCCCCAAGGATAACTATAGGCATTTGGACATCTCCAACTGTTATTCTCTGATCAGGGAAGTAGGTCCCTTGCTGCAGCCGTTTAAACAGTGTAGTGCTCCTGAAGACACGTGCGTCGTGAACCCTTCCTGGCCATCCCACGTGGATGTTGGTGAAACGTCCCTTGTGATCCACCAGGGCTTGCAGAACCATCGAAAAGTACCCCTTGCGGTTAATGTACTGGGCACCCTGGTGTTCCGGTGCCAAAATAGGGATGTGGGTTCCATCTATGGCCCCCCCACAGTTAGGGAATCCCATTGCAGCAAAGCCATCCACAATGGCCTGCACGTTTCCCAGAGTCACAACCTTTCGAAGCAGCAGCTTAATGATTGCTTTGGATACTTCCAGCACAGCAGCCCCCACAGTAGATTTGCCCACTCCAAATTGATTCCCGACTGACCGGTAGCTGTCTGGCGTTGCAAGCTTCCATATGGCTATTGCCACTCGCTTTTCCACTGTGAGGGCTGGTCTCATCCTGGTGTTATGCCGCTTCAGGACAGGAGAAAGCGAGTCACAAAGTTCAAAGAAAGTGCTCTTACGCATGCGAAAGTTCCGCAGCCACTGCGAATCGTCCCACACCTGCAGGACTATGCGGTCCCACCAGTCAGTGCTTGTTTCCCGTGCCCAAAAGTTGTGCGGAACGGGTAGAACCTCACCCATAACCGTCAGGAGCTCCAACGTGCAGGGGCCCGGGGTGTCAGAAAACTCGTTCTCCAGTTCGTCATCGCTGTCATCCCCGCATTCAAGCATTCTCTCTTGCATTTCTGCATCATGGGTCAGCAGTGATAGAACGAGAATGCGTGAATTATTTACAGCATTCGCGATCAAGGACAAGAGCAGACCTGGATCCATGCTTGCTGCAAAATGGCGTTTCCCTCACTGCAGCCAGTAAAAACAGCGCGAACTGACTGTGTGCCGTTTACAGGAAGGGGGGGGGCTGTACCCAGAACCACTCAGGACGGGGACTTTGATCCCATCATGCACTGGGCTAGTAACCCATAATTCCAAAGGGCAGGGACCCGTGCAGGAACTGTGGGATAGGTACCCAGAGTGCAACGCTCAGGGAAAACATGGACGCCAAGGAACATGGACGCTCAACATCGATGTAAGTAGCCCTAGTGTGGACGTGCAAAATCGATTTTATAAAGCCTGCTTTATAAAATCGATTTTAATAACATCGATTTTACCCTGTAGTGTGGACGTGGGCCTAGTTTAAAAACTGCTCTACAATCTTTTTAATATTTAGTGCTAGCAGTCTAGTTCCACTTTGGTTTAGGTGGAGCCCATCTCTCCTGTATAGGCTCCCCCTATCCCAAAAGTTTCCCCAGTTCCTAATGAACGTAAACCCCTCCTCTCTACACCATCGTCTCATCCACGCATTGAGACTCCGAAGCTCTGCCTGCCTACCCGGCTTTGCGTGTGGAACTAGGAGCATTTCTGAGAATGCCACCATAGAGGTCCTGGATTTCAGTCTCTTTCCTAGCAGCCTAAATTTGGCTTCCAGGACATCTCTCCTACCCTTCTGTCAAGGTTCCTTCCCCACTCTGAACTTTAGGTTACAGAAGTGGGGGACCTGCATGAGAAGCTCTAAGCTCAGAACAGCTTAGATGTGGTCTGGCTGCCACCACTCGCAAGCACTAATTCCCTTCCCTAGGCAGCATTGAGAGACTCTTCACCAATTCCCTGGTGAACACAGATCCAAACCCCTTGGATCTTAAAACAAGGAGAAATTAACCATCCCTCCTCCTTTCTCCCACCAACTCCTGGTGGATCCAGATCCAATTCCCTTGGATCTTAAAACAAAACAAGGAAAAAATCAATCAGATATTATGAAAAAGGCTTTTAATTAAAGAAAAGAAAGGTAAAAGAAAACCCTCTGGGAGAGATTAGCATACCAGCTACTCTCACAGACAACAGATTCAAAACACAGAGGATGTTCCCCTGGGCAAAACCTTAGTTACACCAAAAAAATATGTAATTTGATTCTTCCTCTAATTGCACAAGACAGGTTACAAAGAAATAAACATAAACCTATTTATTCCTTTCTAAAACTTACTACTCTGATAAGAGGCTGGTTCCTTGATCTTTTTCATTCGGCTGAAAACTAAACAAAGGAAACTTCCCTCCTTCCTTTTGAAACATCTTGTTCCCTCATTGGTTCCTCTGGTCAGGTGTCAGCTAGGCTAGGTGAACTTCTTAACCCTTTACAGGTAAAAAAGGCATTAACCCTTAACTATCTGTTTGACACCTTCCCTATGTCATTGGTACCTACATGTACCACAACCACTGGCTCCTCCCCAGCACTACACATAAATCTGTCTAGATGTCTTGAGAAATCCGCAACCTTCGCACCAGGCAGGCAAGTCACTATACGGTTCTCCTGGTCATCACAAACCCAGCTATCTACATTTTTAATGAAGCTTTTCCTAGAAACTGGAGTTCCCTCCCCTGAGGAGGTAACCTCAGTGTGAGAGGCAACCCCAGCACCATCTGGAAGGAGGCTCCAACCTATGGGAAGGTTTCCCTCTGCTCCCATTGACTACTCTGCTTCCCTGGGTCTTTCTTCCTTCTCAATAGCGCAGGGACTGTCTGACCGGAGGTGGGACAACTCTATCCCGGAAAGCCTCATCAACATGCCTCTCTCAGCTCCTCCAGTTCCACTGCCCTGGCCTCCAAAGTCCGTACATTGTCTCTAAGGGCCAAGAGTTCCTTGCACCGACCGTACACATACACCACCCACACACAGGGCAGGTATTTATACATGCTACACTCAGTGCAATAAACTGGATAGCCCCCACTCTCCTGCTGGGTTTCTGCCTGCATTGTCTCCTAGTTAATGAAAGGGTGGTTTAAAGAAGGAGGTTTTGAATGTAGTTTGGTTTATAGGTTTTAAGGGGACTTAAGGGATACGGATAGAACCAACAAGGGACCCCTGCTCCCTTCCCACTCCCCTGCCAAACTCCCTTGCGAAACTCCCTGTTAGCAGCCCCTGGTCGCTTGTGCACAGCTTTATAAAGCCCTGGCCTGAATGAATGCCCCGCCCACTGATTAAGGCTCAACCAATTACCAGAGGCTTCTAGCTTTCAAACCTTGCTTCGAAGCTCACAGCCTCCAATTGCCAGCCACAGCACACGATCCTTCAACCAACCAGACTGACAAACACAAGCTCAGCACACAGCAAGTAACCCCCAAACAGAAAAACACACACACACACACACACACACTACAGACAGTCACTTACCCCACAGATGCTGTATTTGCTCCTCCTTCACCTGGAGAACTCCCTTGCGAAACTCCCTGTTAGCAGCCCCTGTTCACAAAGCAGCCCCTGATATGTTGATTTAAAGTAAAAGATGAGTGATTTTGCTTGGCTTGAGGATGACATGATGATCCCCTTCCACTGCCTCGAATTTTAGTTCTGGAACAATCTTCATTCTGTGTTTTGTTTTAAAAAACAACAACAACAAACAATATATGTATTTATCAATCCACACATAATATGGAATCTGGTGGAACAGAATACTTAAGCATATGCTGAAGTCCCACTGAAGTTAAAGCTTAAGCATATGCTCAAATGCTTTGCTGAACTAATGCCATGATCATTTTAATAATTCATTCCATCTAGAACTGCTACTGTAGCTTGAATAAGAACTTTTTAACATGGTTACAGGGTGGGTGTCTGTGTAAAGGCTAGATTGTTACTTCCAAGAGATCAAGGGGAGAGAGGGACACCTCCTATATTCTAATCCCACTGCCTCTTAGCTCATTTATCCTTCCTTCAGTTTGCCATCTGTAAAATGAGATAATGCCTCAAATCACAGGGATGGTAATGCTCATTTTGTAAAGCGCTTCGGAGGTGAATGTGAAGTAGAACTGGTCAAGAATTTTGCAACTAAACCGTTGCTAAGAACTATTACTATCAGATTTTTTTTCCATTCCTGTACATTTTCATGGAACAACCATTAAACATACCTTTTTCCAGCCCTTTGCCTCTTTTCCCCTATCAATTTATATATTCCTGAGCTTTTCTGTCCCTTGTATAAAATGTAGAATAAGAGAACAAATCTGGGAAATGGCCAACAAATTATTAGAGAAAGGAACAAATTGCATGAGGTATAAAAAATCCCTCTAGCAGGGAAAGTTCTGATCACTCTATAAAGACCCAGGTTCTTGTGGAAGGCCTGGAAATGATCATGATTCATCTTGCTTTTAATCTGAAATTGTTCCAAATGGTCTGAAATGGACAGTAAAAATGAAAGAGGCTCATTGAAAATGAATGCAACTTGAAAGGTCTATGAATATCATTTTTCCTGGCTTATAGATGTCCTATTGCATGTGTCCCCACTGTAATCCATCAGGATTTGTAAAACAATGTTTTGGGACAATATCTTTTTAAAGATTTTTACCTAGCTCTCTGATGAAAACTACCTAGGATATATTAACTCCTGCCTAGTACTGCAACATAAAAGCATATGCCTTTAAAATAGTGATTTGGATTTGCATTCCTTAAAAAACAAAGGACTAGAAACCTCTGCACAAGTTGCTGGATCATAACCTGTAAGCCCCCCCTGCTATTCTAGTCCCACTTAAGTCAAATTGTTTCCAGGTGTGCAATGTTTAGAGAGGTTTGCACAAACAGGTACCAGAAAAAGGAAAATGTATTTTCCATTGTGGCACAAGTCAAAATTTGCATTTGGTACTCCAGATGTGGAATGTGAGAATGTCAAGCTACTGCTCCATTACCTCATAGGTAAACCTGGAGATAAGCAGCAGAAGGCAGAGGAGCATGTGATCAGGGCATTTAGAGGGAGGACAGTAGCATTCTAAGGAGTCAGTTTGTCTTCTGAGTTCTGTAAAGACAATAGGATGACTTCACCTTTTATGAACAACTTAGCTGGAATTGTCACATTTCTAAAAATAAAAATCTTTATTACAATAGAAATAGGAGAGGTTGAGCAGGACTTTTATTTGCCTGAATCCTTCACTAGCGTATTCTCTCCCAAAATAGCAATGCATTTTCTTATTTTGCATAGCTATTCTTACACTGACAACAGCAAGTGTGCCTTTAACATAGCCTGAAAAGAATCTAGGACAGTACAGTCAGGATTGTAACCCCTGGTACATTCAAGAACAGCGAACAAATTGGGACAACACACTGCAAGGCTCATGCAACTGGGAGGAATATAACTTGAAGCAGCTTACTTCAGCCTTTCCAAATTGGGCTGGGCAAGCCAGGAGCACATGGTGTGTGGGGAGAGAGGGGGGAAGGAGCACTAACTCAGTTCTTTTCATGGGCAGCCTCCCTTAACTGAGGCCCAATATGCCGGTGTCCCAGGGCTTGAAGCATTGACAAATTGTGACTTATAAATTTTAAATTCTATTCTTTAAATGTTGGTTCCAGCTTTTGTTATATTAATGTAGGTATTCATTCTTTCACTTTGAGGTTTGGGGCTCATTCCAACAAGAGATTAATTCCAGGATTTTGGCTGGAGCCAAAGCATATCCCACCCGAAAAAATGTAAGAATAAAATGTATTGTATTGGATAATGGTAGAGCTGTGTAAAAGTCAATAATAGGCTCCTGTGAAGGAATTTTACTAGGATGTGAACTATGAATTTCAGATATGAAATCAAATTCTTCAGATATTCAGAACATGGTTAGCTTTAAAACTTAACCCATGTCTCAAACATATCTTATGTTTAAATATACCTAAAATCTCATAACTAATTGCATCATGGTGTTATGTGATTGCAATGTGAAACCATGTATAAAGTTGAACTTTGCATCTTTTTATGCAGTGCCACAAATTGGAATCTGTGTTTATTTGCCCTACCTCCTTCCAAATTGGCATCAGGATTACTTGAAAGACTTGGAAATCTTAGTGATGCCTTCAGGGGCAGCTCCAGGCACCAGCACGCCAAGAATGTGCCTGGGGCGGCAAGCCATGGGGTGTGCTCTGCCGATTGCCACGAGGGTGGCAGGCAGGTTGCCTTCGGCAGCATACCTGTAGAGGGTCCGCTGGTCCCGCAGCTTCGGCGGACCTCCCACAGGCATGCCACTGAATCTGTGGGACTGGGGACCTCCCGCAGGCATGCTAGAACTGCCCCTGGATGCCTTTGACTAAATATGGTATCCTATGAGTTGCCAATATATCAGAATTGCGTGTTGCATGTGAGTTCTAGTTTTGTTGGAAATATTTTGCACAGCACTGGTCACTAGTAATTGTAAGTAATTTTCCAAGCAATATATTAGATGTTATGTCAGCTTGTGGTTCTGCAGCTGTTAAAGGTTAAAAATACTATTTTACCTCCTAGGGGGAAAAAATGTGTGTTATGTATATTGTCACTGTTTACCTGATTTAAAACTTTTTGTATAGGATAGGAAAAACATTGAAAATGAGACTTTGTATTATGATGAACAATTAGCAGCCAATTGGTAGTGTTCATTTCCCGATAGGTAATTAAAGCTACTGTAAAGCATTTATTTCAGTAAACGATAGCATTTATTCCAGCCTGTATATTTTTAACAACTCCAGCCATCCACTTCTGTGTGTAGAGGAAGACCAATTAACTTGAAAGAAACAATTTAAAATTGCAATTTAGAACCTTGAACAAGATCAATAAAATTACTAAGTGCAATAGTGAGGTTGCTTAACCTCTTACAAGCTAACATTTCCTTCAATTTATTATCTAATATTTAGTCTAATAAAGCATGTGTTCATAAATTATATGAACATCTGCTTTGAGCTGGGTGACCTTATAGGATGTTTCTTACAGCTTTGACTTATAATGTATATTTTTAAGACTGCAAGGACAAACAAAGTGCATGGAAAATGTCCACAATGACAATGTAATTTATAAACATAATGCTGCATGAATAATGTGGAACAAACGTGCAATGATGGCACCGTAATGTCTTCCTGTAGGACATATTTAACAAATCACTGTGCATTCTATTGCCTTTGGTTACATGGATCTTGATTGTAAATGTGCTGACATTGGAACTGGATGGCTCAGGGAGAGGGAATGAGATACGGTAGTGAGTGAAAGTCATCTTCGGAAGGTTGGTTGGTGGCTTATATGAAATGTCTTGGTGCTTTCTATCTAAGCCTTAATGAAGAATTTCATATAACACAAACTAATATGATCAAGACTGATGTTAGAGACTGTGTATCTCTCACAAACAGAAGTTGGTCCAGTAAAAGATATTACCTCATCCACTTTGTCTCTCTAATATCCTCGGATGGATACAGCTACAACTACACTGCATACATTAAAGAGACTGTCAAGTTAAAATAATGGTCTTCTTTATCTGCATACTAATAACACTTGAGACTATAATTTGAAAGAAATGTCTAATTTGCATTGTCTCATTTACTTGACTCCCCTGTTTACTATCTGTATTGTATTCAATTTGGATTATGAAAAGCAAAACTGTCATTTTAATCTTTGTTTGTTAGAGCTCCATACTGTTTCCCATATATGAGCAGAGCAATTTTCGGTTTGCAGTCACAAAGGGAAATGTTTGATTCTCTAACTTTTTTCTTCTTCTTCTAAAGGAAATATTTCATTTTTTTTGGATGTTTTTTACAAAACCCAAAATGAAGGACTAAAGTGTCCTTGTGGTATCTCTTTTTTTTAATTGATATTCTTGCTGTAGTCTCTGCAAAAAGGTCAAGGATTTAATCAGCAGGGAAACCTTCATCAATTTTAATATTATTCTTCAGATGAAATTGCTTGGATTCAGACTAAGCTGTTCACTGCTGTAGAAACAGAAGAATGTCTTGAGGGGGATGAATGTTGAATTTTCTGCTTTAGATTCAGCTAATAGTGCACTGAAGAGGTGGAGATGGAAAGATGGGTTCATGCTAAATTCTGTAAATTGGACCATTGTTCTTTCCCAATTATCTTAGATTGCCAGAAAATATACTGGGTCTACTAGTGAATGAGATTATAAGGGTTTCTTTATAAGTGGGGAATAGTTGCATTATGCCAGCAGTTCTTAACAGAACTATTGAGGCTAATGCTTAGGAAATCAATAATAGATGGTTGACAGTCTACCCTAATTGATATCCCATCTCCAGTTATAAGGAAGGTCATTGGGAAGTTTGTGGCTGGGAAACTAAGGGTTTTTTTTGTTTTGTTTGTTTTGTTTTGTTTTATTATTATTATTTTATTCAGATTTCCCTGACTCCAGTCATTTTGAGCTGTAGGCCTGGCTATAGGGTAGAAATGGCACTAATTGTATTAACTGACTTCCTCCTAGCAACAGATGAAGACTAAATGTCTTTGCTGATTTTTTTTTTTAAATCTGTTAGCAACCATTGATACTGTTGATCATGAGATTTTGTTTACTTGCTTACAGATCCTAGCAGGGGTCAGTGGAGTTGTTCCTGAATACTTTATTCTTATTTATCTGACATCCAAAAGGTTAGTTGTGGTCAGTTTTTCTTCTGTCCTAAGAGTTCTTTCCTGAAGGGTACCTTGGGGAGATTTGTTTTCTTGCCTCTTTCCCAGCATGTGCATGGAAGGCAAATAGGGAGACAAGGGCTGCTGTGCATTCAGTATACTAATGACACTCAGCATTACATTTCCTTCATGTGTGACCTGGCCAGAGCAATGAAACTTACATGCATATATTTAGGATTTGGATTGGAGCTAACCAGGTGCAATTTATTCTGAATAAGGCAGAGATACAGTTGCTTCCACCAAAGTTAGGATAATTCTGTGGGAAGTAGCCAGATTGACATACCTTGTATTTTGGCATTCTACACTGGAAAAGTGTGACCACGGCCGGTAACACAGTTGTGTAATTAACGTGTCATCTGAGATCAGGGGCTGCTCCTGGATGTCCAAGTCGTGACAGTGGCCCCCTTGGTTATTAGTTCCCCCTTTTGCTTTCTTACAAGGTTAGTCGTGTTTATATCTTCTGTGGTCAATGCAAACATCTAGAGGCCAGCTACCACACAATAAATGTCAATGAACAGTTCCTGATCCTTTAAGATCTTCTCTGACACACAATTCCCATTCTTTTGAGGATGAATGCAAAAGGATAGTGGAAAGGTGAAGTTATCAAAATGATGTGATGTTTTTGGAAACATCAAATGGATTCAAAATATGTGTAAAAGTAAAGCCTGTGCTGTTGCTGGTGCTTGGCTTGCATGATGTAGTGAAGAAAGTCTTCTGTAGCAACAGAAGAAGGGAAAAATTAATGCCAAGGCTGGCATAAAACTTGTCATTTTTAAGTAAAATGTCAGGGGGAAGAAACCAAAGTCTTATTTCCAACTGCTGTAGAAAATTGTACTGGGGAATAAAAATGGTGAGCTGTGTGTGTGTGTGTGTGTGTGTGTGTGTGTGTGTGTGTGTGTGTGTGTGTGTGTGTGTGTGTGTACACAGAGAGAGAGAGCGAGAGAGCTAGTTGTGATAAAAGGTCAAAGATTCTAATACCTTATGGAATTTGAACCTGCAGCCTTCTCTATAACCCTACTACTACCTCAATGAAATGCTACTATTGTCACCATTATGAGGAATCCCCACTGGGGAAGAGTAAGAAAGATGGGTCACAAATGCACATCCAATTCAAACTTCCTGAGATTTATCAATCATTGATTACTCTAGGTAGCATACAATGCAGACCAAAATAGCAATAAGAATATTCTCCTAAATAAGGCAATGATATTGGCATTCTGTTTTCTGCCCTAGCCCAGGTGCCTGGTTCTGTTTCTCTCTTTTTGCTGTAGTCCTCCTGCTTCCATGCCTTCTCATGTTTCATTTAAATCCATCCCCCTCCATATGCAAGTAATCCTGGGCAACAACAAGAAACCCTCTAGGTTTCAACCCTGCATAGTCAATCATGTATTCTGGTTGGTCCACATATTCCTAGGAGTATTCTCCTGGGCCTACACATTTTAGCAATAAAGGAAAGATCTTATTGCTCTGTAGGGGCAGGTACTAGTTACTTTCATAGGCATAATAAATGCTTGACCACCATCTTTCTCATGCTGTTTGTCTTAATGCTGCATTTCCTAGGGTACATCCAGACTACCTGCCGTATCGGTGGGTACCGATCAATTTATCGGGGATTGATATATCACGTCTCAATGAGACGCAATACATCGATCCCCAAACGCGCTCCCGGTTGACTCCAGAACTCCACCGGAGCAAGCGGTGGTAGCAGAGTTGACAGGGGAGCTGCGGCCATCGATCCCATGCCATGAGTACGGGAGGTAAGTCGGAAGATGATGTGTCGACTTCAGCTGCGGTATTCCTCTAGCTAAAATTGAGTATCTTACATCAACCCTCCTGCCCCCACCACCCTAGTGTAGACTAGGCCCTATTCTGTAAAAGTCTTCATATCATCCTCTGAAGATGATGCAACAGCATATTGTGGGGCAATGAAGTATATGGTATCCTCTGACTTTTCATATGTCTAGATACGAAGAACAAAATTTTTAATTCTAAAAAGACAGAACTAGAGTACAAATGCAGACCATTTCAGATATTATCTAGTACTGTGTCACTAGTCTGGGGAGTAGTAAGAGAGCAGTGAGGAACTTGGACATGAAGAGAGTGGGATTTCTCCGGCATTGTCTGAGCCAAGACAGCAAAGTAGAAGGACCCACCATGGGAGCCACACTTTGGCACACAGAGTGAGGCTAACTCTATCTAATTACACTATAAAAGTGATAGTCTTTATGTACAACTTTGCCCCATAATACTGCCTATGCCAGTGAGATGTTGGGATACTTGCCACAGATCACGAATATCAAGCATGCAAGCTAGAAATGACACTTATTATTTTAACCTGTCCCCTATATTTAAAAAAACAAAACAAAAAAACCTTCACAGCTATAATAGAATTCATTCATCTTGCCTTACATAGAGTGAGACATTATTTTAATGTAATTTATTCAGAGGGGCTGAAAATTTCTATCCAATCTCATTTAAGTCATATTTTTCAGTCAATGAGTTAATTACACTGCTCTACAGCCAAAATGCTTCTGAAATAAATGTAGTCCAACTTTACTAATTCTGGGTCACTGAGAATGAAAATGATGCTTAAAATTGTTGATTGGCTCTAGTTTTCAAGATATGCTATTGGATCAATATATACGACCCTTGACTTGGGAATGGTGGAGGATACGTGAGTTATAAAGGGAAGGGATCTCAATTTAAACCAGAAATGACTAAAATACATCTTTGACTGGATCTATGAATAAATCTACGACTGGGTTTGGACAGTGCTTGCTTTTTAGGCAAAACAATGAATGATGCAATCTGAAGCTGGTATTGCATCATACATGATATGAATTGCATCATGTTATTCCTAGAAGTCATGGATGATGCAATCATAACGAAGCTTACTTCACTCTGCTGAAGAAATTGCCCTATATCAGTTCTAGAAATCATACAGTGTTGTGCTCTCTTCTTTGTCAGTGTTTGATTTTGCAAAGGGACACATTTCTGTTTAGTCAAAGTGAGCAGAGATGCCTGGTACTTGTGTCAACAGTGCAGATAACTTCTGCTATGTTTGTGGTGAAGTGACTTTTGCATCACAAAAGCGCAGTCTAACCACTCTGGTTAAGAAAGCCTATCACCTTTCTTTTGGCTCAAAATTGGAGATCAGGACAAGAGGTGGGCCCCACACATATGCTGCAACACTTGTGCAACAAATCTTGGCCATTGGTTGAACAGGAAAAGGAAATCTATGCCTTTTGCAGTGCCAATGATTTGGAGAGAGCCAACAGATCATACCAGCAATTGTTACTTCTGCATGGTGCCTCCAGTTGGGAAAGGTGTGTCAAAGAAGAAAAAGTGGACTGTGCATTATCCAAACATTCCATCCGCTATACGCCCAGTACCCCACGGAGAAGGACTGCCGGTTCCTGATGCACCAGAATCGTTCTCACTTGAGTCAGACGAGAAAGAGGATGAAACTTCTGGTCCTGAACCATCAATGTCACAGGACCCACATTTTCTCCCATCCTCCTCCTCTGAACCACACCTCATAACACAAGGTGAACTGAATGACCTTGTCAGGGATTTGGAACTACCCAAGAGGAAGGCAGAGCTGTTGGGCTCCAGACTACAGCAGTGGAATCTCCTGGCAGGCTATCAGGGCAAATGGAGCCCATCAATGCTTGCAGACTATTGCTGGACAGTGATAAGAGATGCTCCATTTAATGAATAAAAGAGACAAGCCAAGAAGCACCAAGTAGACACTGAATAGGACTAAACTATGTACAGAATAGTTTTTTGCCTTTTGTTTCATAATAAATTTTATTTATATAACCCTTTTTCTGATTTGTGAAGTGTTACATAAACAGGACAGGTGAAATATTATCATGTAAAGCAACCATAAACACGTGAAAAGACCTAGGTTTACAATTTATGATTAAAACTCTACTATCTATACAATATACATAGACATAAAATGTCAAAACTTAAATATCTTAGAAACAGTAGCCAATCAGTTGTTTTAATTGTCATATTTGGATTCAGCACATCAAAATACATAATAAATAGCACACTTTATCTCTGAAGCAGACGACTTCTCAAATTGTAGACCAGTGTTATCTATTAAGAGACTCAGGTACAATATGGACTGTACAGAAAATCAAATGGAGGCAGCAAAGGCTGTTAACAAGAGCAACTCCAGATCGAAAAGGCAAATCTATCACAATAGCACATTCAAGCAATAATTTCTTGTTCATCGATGGTCACATTTTAGCATCATTGACTTACATTTTCTTACAGTAAAGCATGAACCACTTTCACCATATTTCCCTATAAACTTCTCCACATAAACTGCAGGATCAGATCCTCAGTGAGTATAAATCAGCATAGCTCCTGAAGTCATGTTGAAGCTATATTGGTTTGCAACAGTTGGAGATCTCACTTGTGGTCTTTGCTTTCCTCTTCTTTCCAGATTGTATGTATTTTAGTATGTTACTACTGGAGACTATATTTTGCAGTTTCTAATTTTACTGGTCTGCTACTTTTTGTCTAAAATGCCTTTCATCAACTCTTGTTGCAGTTTTGATCAGTCTTCGTTCCAGTACTGTCTAGCCTTTTCTCACTGGGCATGTATAATGTCTGGAGACAGGAGAATGGATCCCTCTCTTCTCTGCAACTAGGCTGTAATTTATATATGGTAATGTTAAATCCAGTCACAATAAATACAAATTCTTCAGTATAAATTTTCCTGATGTTTGCCATCTTATTTTTTTTACATCTTGATCAATCTACTCCTATAAGTTATTTCTGTGAATGAAGTTAAATGAAACACTGTATACAATAGTTGATCTCAACGTAATTCTCTTCTAAACTTCTGAATGTATTTGTTTTGAGTCTCTAGAATGTGCAGGCACAGTACCAAAAGAACTAAAGACCATTCCTTTCTTAAGTGCTTATAATCTATTCCTTTAGTAAATAATGAGTTTATTGGTTCTGGTCACTGTAAATGTATATAGTTCATCAACCAAGCTGCAGAAGTGGTTTAGGTTTTTAAGGTAAATATTTTAAAATAAGTATTGCCCTTTTATAATGCATAGCTACAGTGTATTCACAACCTGTTTAAGTAGCAACAATGTACTTAATGTGTTGGGGGGGAGGATATTAACATATCTGTGATGTTAAATGGTCACAAGAATAAAAATATAAAGCTTAATAATGTGCCTAAAAATCAATGGACCAAATTCTTATCTCTCACCCATGTAAGTCTAAATGCATATATTGAAACTAAGAGAGAGTTCCTGCAAGTTTACCTCAGCATAACTGAGAACAGTATTTGATTTCACATCTAAACAAAATAACTCAAATATTTTACCTACATTGAATTATACCAGAAACAAAATAGTCTCTGAACAAATAAATTTGCGTGTTCAGAGTTTCTCTGGTCTTCATGTACGTTGTAGGAGCTGTGTATAAGGAAAAGGGGCCCACTGTGGGGAGCTTGTGAACACTTAAGGAGCAGAATCTGGCTCCTGTACAATTTAGGAGCTGAACTGCAGGAGAAAGCAGCTGTTATGTGGAACTCCTAAGCACTCTGGGAATTGTACTGTGCATTGCAACCAAGTTCAGGAAATTAACTGAGCTTCACTTGAGGAAATATAGAAAAATGAATTGTTGTGAAAAAAAGGTGAAATGGTAGGCAGACAAGCTGAGGAGCTGGAAAATGGCCATATTTGTGGATTTACACAGTCCAAATATGTGTGCCATCTAGACCGAATGGTAAATTTATACACCATTTGCATGTCTGCATCAATCACATTGTCCAAGGGCCTGAGCACAAATGTAAAACTTTAACAGAAAGCCCTGTTGTTTTCATGTTACAGTTCATTTCAAAGTATTAACTTTATTGTTACTGAAATCTATATGTAACCATTATTTAGGGTGTTGTGGAGGCTTTGCTGGTTGCATGTTATGCCGTTGTGTGTATATGTTGCCCTTAACGTTTGTATTGGATGGTAGTTTAATGATGATGTTGCCCGTGCAGAAGCTCTTTCATTCTTATTATGATTTGTGCAGAACTTCCTTTTCTTGAGGAGAGCATGTAGATTAAAGATGTAGGGAAACCTTTGGTTCTAGAACTTGTGGTGTTTCTGGAAGATGTCAGCTGTTCTCATATCTTCATTTGAAGAAGCATTAGATAAATGGTAGATCTACTGATGTAGACTCGTATAAAGCAAACACTATAAACTTTTTGCAGTAAGGAAAGCTTTTTGTTAAATAGTTATGCAGTGCGTAGAGTCCAGGCCATCTGGGCACTACCATAATACATGTGAGATAATCCATCCAAATGTTCAAATTAACAAATTGTTCCCCAGTCTTCGTGTGGTAAAATCTTAAAGTAGAGGAAAGGAACTGGGAGTAGCTGTATATATTTTGTGAGTGTGCATGCAGACATTCCTCTGTTTAAGAAGAGGACTTACTGGTTTTTATATTTTGTTAAATAATTCAACCCTCCACTACATCTTAAACCTATATGGAGTTGGAAACAATTTTGTTATTCCATAAAATATATGTACTCACTTGAGTGACATGAAAAAGGGTCATGAGCCATCGAATAAAAGCCCCACATTGGTAATTAAAGTTATCCCTGTTTTGTTAATTGCAATTTTTAATGCTATAGTATTCTAAATAATTTATGGATTATCAAAACCAGCTTGGAAAGGACAGTCAAAACCTGAAACTGCTGAAATCAATGGCAAAGCTCTCATTGACTTTAATGGAGCCAGTATTTCCTTCCTTATTACATTTACCTCTAATCCCTCATTCACTGCTTTACAAACATTAAATGTTTAAACATCATAGGATGTCAATGAAGAGGAGATGACTTAGAAACACCATGATATGTATCTTGTTTAAACTGGAATTTGAGTTATTCTGACCCCAACATTCTCAACTGCAGAAATCCAATTAACTTACATGTCTGTACCTGGTTCTGCTCCTGTGGACTATCGCAACATATTACAAGTTGTTGAATTTGTATAAAGAAGCTTTAAAAAATAAAAAAGAGAGCCTCCAAAATATGGAACAAGCCATTGTAATCCACCCTTTCAAACACCTTCCTCAGGACCTATGCTTCTTGTAGTACAAACGGAACATCTGCTGCTCTTAATTTTGATCTTTCCAGGCAAAACTGGGATAATTTGAAGAGATGACAGCTGTCCAAGAATATTCTTTCAGATTTGAAACCATTTCTATTCACCAATGTTTTAAAAAACCTTTTTGTGTGCAATTTTACATACATTTGAGCTTTACTAGAGTGAACATTCAGGGAAAGTGAACTGTAGGACTGCATGCTTGGATAGTTACATAATTGTACTTCAAATGTATATTTTATTGTAAAACTCACAATTTTATGCTGTGTTCAAATTATCCAAAATACCAGATAACAGCTTAGTAAAATGAGAAGTGTGTGGTTTTCCATCCCTTCCCCCAAACTAAATGTGATGTTCTACTCAGGACACCCAGAGTATAAGGCACCGGGTTACCTCTCTGCCTCAACAAGGGAAATTTTTCCTGGGACTTAAACTGTGTCAGATCTCTGCCACATCCATCTGTCTGCCTCACCAGCAAACTACTCAAGACTCTGCCACTTTTAACCTGACCTTGCAGGTAACAATCAGTGAACTCCAGATACTTATCTCTGCAGTGTCCAGTCCCTCTAATGGGACACTCACAAAAATTAAGTTTGCTGCCTCCAAAGAGACAATACACATGCCAGCCTGTCAGGTAAGCTGAGGACTCAGTCTTTTCTTCAATATAGAAACACTAAAATCGTTTATAGTAAAACTAAAAATAAGTTTATTAATAAAGAACAGAAATTGAAGTACTTGTGGCAAATTAGAGACTAAAATTAATTTGCGCATAAGCTTTTATGGGTTACAGTCCACTTCTTCGGATGTAGCCCACGAAAGCTTATGCTCAAATAAATTTTAGTCTCTAAGGTGCCACAAGTACTCCTGTTCTTTTTGCAGATACAGACTAACATGGCTGCTACTCTGAAACCAGAAATTGAAGTGATACAAAACAAAATAACATACAGAAAATAGTTGCAAACAAAACGAAATAAAACATGTTTCTTGGTGCAAAAACAAAATTCTAGCAACTTATGGCTTTGCCTAACCAGCTTTCTCACATCTCCAGGCTGTCCTTGGAAGATGATCATATGCTCACAGAATCAGAGGGTGATTACCTAAGTACTGGAGAACTAAAATGTCTTTTTGCTTCCCTTGTATTTTCCAAAGTATATCGTCTTTGTCTCAAGAACCAGGAAGACTTCCTGTGGGGGCGAAGGAGGGGTGCAGACTCTGTCCCTTGTTATGCTTGTTAAACTGTTTCCTCAGCCACTTGTTAACTTGATTGTTTTGTTTACCTTGCATGTAAATGTACATTCACTATCCTCTGCCTGTAATTAAGCTAGTCAGGTAAATCCACAGTCCTTTATCAAGGTTTATGGACATATAATCTGTGAGTAGCACTCTAATTATAAGAACAAGATCAACCATTCTCTCATCACTTTGCTCAAAATGAATTATTGGTAATTGGGGGGCAGGGGAAGGGAACACCCAGGATCTGGGGGGGCCTAATCTTTTCCTTATGGAGGAAGGATTCCCCGCAAATCACCTTCTTTATAAACCAGCATAGAACTATGCATATTATGTCAGAATATTACTCTTAAAATTCTTTGTCTTTAACCTGTGATGTCCCAGATTTGGATGATTTAAAAGCCTAGATGAATAGAAGTATTAAAAGCATTTGGAGATGTTTCACAAAGGTCCATTTAAACCTTTCCTTAACATTATGTGGTAATTGACCTTGACTATCTTAGATAATTTATGAAAACCATGAATGAGGGGTTTATAGTCATGAGTATGATTCCTTTACCCATTGCTAGTTATATTAGTTACAAATTTGAGAGAATCTCTATTTATTTAGGTTACTGCTCTTTCTGCAGATTTGATCCATTATTAATTTCCAATCTCAGTTCCTGATGATTTTAAGTTTAAATTTAAATGAATAGTGCAGCAAGAAATGAATGATACCGAGCAGGATGGTGTATGATATTAAGTACTTCTTGTCAGTCCACTAGGGAAGGTAGATCACAATTTTTATAGGTCAAGATTTTACGAGTTTTATTGGACTCTTGCCAAACTCTTCAATAAAAGATTACAGCCTAATGTGAAATGTTGGAAGAGTAGCCTGGATGGCAGAATGCAGATTTTATGGGTCTGTAACACACTTTACTACCTTTTTGCAGCGACTACTGTTTTCTCAAATAATCTGAGCCAAAGTATTAAATGGGTGCCAATGATTATAGTCTGACTTGATCTTGGAGATTTGATAAAGATTGTGATGAGAGTGAACACTCCTACTGCATGCTACAACCTCATGGCCAAATGTTTATATCCTGTGCAAAGCCCAAATGACCAAGCTTTGTGGGGGATGGAATCCTCCTTTAATTGAGAGGTGGGAAAAAGAATAGGCAGTAGCTCCTACAAGCTCTGGATTTTAGTAGCAGCTCTGGCCTGCCATATGCCAGTCTCAAGGATTTTCACCTTGGACATGCACGGTTCACAGACCCACGGGCTATGCCACATACAGCTGACCAGAGGATGACCATTCTGTTTTGTGAAAACTTTTTGAGGCTTAAAAATTTGTTGTTCACTGAAATGATATAACCTTTCAAACTTTTTCTTCATGAAAAGAGAAGTGTGGATGTAGACCAGGTTCTGTACTTGGCCAGGGATGTGAGAGAGTTGAGTTCAAGTCACTGTTTTGGCTGATTCAGAGCAGTTTTTCATCCTAATCACTCCAACTCTGGCACAGCAGGGACATGAATCCAGGTCTCCTAAATCCCAGTCCTTCACCGTCAGGCTACAAAGTTTGTCTTTCATGCCCATCTACCCAGACCAAAAACCTTCCCAATAAAAGTTTTGAGGCAACTAATATGGTTGATTTTAAACAACTGTAATGCCTCATGTTATGTTACATTCCATATTCTTCATAGAAATATGGTTGATATGAATATGAACTAACTCAGGAATTGGTAACCTTTGGCACACTGGGCCAGTTTGTTTACCTACTGAGTCCGCAGGTTTAGCCGCTCGTGGATTCCCACTAGCTACAGTTTGCCGCTCCAGGACAATGTGGATGGTAGGAAGTGGCGGCCAGCACATCCCTCGGCCCATGCTGCTTCCTGCAGCCCCCGTTGGCCTGGGACAGCGAACTGTGGCCAGTGGGAGCCATGATCAGCTGAACATGTGGACGCGGCAGATAAACAAACTGGTCTGGCTCACCAGGGTGCTTACCCTGGTAGGCCATGGGCCGGAGGTTGCCGATCCCTGACATAACTGATATGTACTTTATGCAAGATGACTCAAGTAAGGTATCATTGGAAAGGTTACGATTTACTGAATGTATTTATCCAATTTATATGCATGTTCATTTTTGTATCTGAAGCTGGGAATATTAACCATGTCTCTGTATTTCAAATGTGCTATGTTGGATGAGGTCAAACAATGTGTGTGGCTTATTGAAGAAATACACATAAGCATAAGGATTACCCTGTGCAATAGAAACATCTCAGAGATAGCTCTACGCAATGGGAACTGTTTGATCAATTCACAGCAAAAAAGCTTTCTAGCAAGTAGGGGGAAGATATAAAAGAGGGACACTTATATCATGGGGGGGGACCTCACTCTTCCTACAACAACACAGCTGAAATCACCTGAGGAACAAAGACTGAACTGTGGGAAGTGATGGTTATGAGGCTGGAAGGATTTTTAGCCTGTGTAACAGAACCTGGGAAATCCAAAGCAACTTGTGCCTTAAGAATCTACCAGCCTGTTTATCACTCAGGGTCAGAATTTTCTAATTTGTATCCTAACTATCTAGTGTGTTAAGCTAACGTTGTGGCTTTTGTTTATTTACTAAGGTAATCTGCTTTGTTCTGTTTGTTATCCCTTTAACCACTTAAAATCTACCTTTTTTGTAGTTAATAAGCTTATTTTGCTGTTAAACCCAGTTTATGTAATTTCTAACGGGGGATGGGGCATGAAGTCATCACATCTCTCTTCACATTGAGGAAGAGGGTGGATTTTTATGAGCTTGCACTATGCAGATTTTTCTATAACGTGCAAGACAGTATTATTTTGGGTTTATCTCCCAAAAAGGATGTGCCTGTGACTGCTGGGGGAGTCCTCTCACACAGCTGACTTCAGTCTGTGTCTGTAGTGGGGTGTGGAGCCTAATTCAGCAAAGCAGGGAGAGGGAACCCAGGCTGATTGAGCAAGAGGCTCAGTGAAATCCCAGTACATCAGGTGGCATCCCAGAAGGAGGGTCTAATCCATCACACCTCATTTATCTCGAAACTCCCACTTCTCCCCACCCTCATGCTGAGCTACTGGGTAGAGAATCATCATAAAGCAGTGTTCCATGTTATTCATGAAATGAAGGATGTACAGTCCCCATCACCACTACATAGCCTATCCCTGAACACCAATAATGAACAAAATAAGAAATTTTTTTTGTTTGGGGGGGTTTGTAGTGAGAACACCAGGTTTATATTAAAATCATAGCTAATAAAAATGGGATATTCGCTTTACAGGAAACCTCATAATCACTTTCATTTCAAAATGGAACCATGTCAAACCAGATTTTGAAATATCCTATGAAATGAACAATTCCTACAGTTTCAAATGTAGTGGGGAAAATGTACAGTACCAAGAGTTCTGTGTAGTGTGAGACCCAGAACAAAGAGGATGGAGAAGAGAAGGGATGAAAACCTAATCTTCTGATCCTGCAAACCTTACTACCAGACAGTGATCCCACTGTGAGTAATCTCGCACTGCTACACTGAAGCCTGTCTATAGGATTGAGTCCTGAATGCTTAAACAATCAGGAGAAATCAATAGCAGAATTCCTGTTGACTTCAGTGGAGTCAGGATTTTGACCCACAGTTATGATACACAAGCTGCACTGCTTCCGCTATGTGGCTCCCCTTCATAATGAAAAAGAAGGTATCGTCTGGTGCCATTTAGAATATAATAGGTGCCATTTCAGATATTTTTCAAGTTCAGAATCAAGCTTACTGTTGTTTTTTAGGTACTGTTTTAAAATCTGTTCTTTGTATTTGATTATTTTACATGTATTATAATAGATGCTAGATGGATGCCCTGCAATTTGTTGACTAGACTTCTCTCTGTACATTTCTGCTTCCAGCCTTTGAGAACTGGTTTTATTTAGTGAAATCCATACTGTAATTGCCATTGGCTCACAAATACCTTTTGTGTGCTTTCCATTAAGCTGAAATAAATACTTTCTACTCTTGAAAATTTTAGTATTTTTTTTCAGGCTTCATAGTTTACTTATTAGCTTTGCCTCACTAACCTTGAAGCTATCAAAAATAGTGGGCATACAGCCAACATTGGTTAATATACTGTTAGCATCCTCCTTATAATACAGGTATAAAGAATTTATATAATTAAACCATACACACAATACTATGCTTAAATAACATTACATTTTGGACAAAGAAAACTCACCAAAAAGCTGATATATTGTCCTTTTATCTTGCTGTGTATAGTTAATGCAGCACATAATATGGAATCTCATTCACTACCTCATTTAAGACACAGTTTTGTATGGATGGACTAATTCAGGAAATAGAATCAGCCTTGTAAAAGAAAACAAATGGAAAAAGAGTTAAAGTGGTTTAAGCTCTGGCCTTGCCTACACTAAAGGGAAAAGTCAATCTAAGTTATGCAATTTGAGTTGTGTGAATAGGGTAAATCAAAGTAGCTTAGCTCTATTTATCACAGGGTCCATACTATGCAATGTTGACAGGAGATAGGAGATGCTTCTCTTCTCGATCAGGTGGAGTATAGGTGTCGATGGGAGAGCAATCAGCAGTCAATTTAGTGGCTCTTCACTAGACTCGCTAAATCGACTGCCGATGCATCAATTACCACAGTGTAGATCCAGTAAGTGTAGATGAGCCCTCAGAAGTGGGTGTCTGGAGATATAGGTTCTCTGCTCCCAGTTCTGCTACTATCTTTTTGTAGTCATGGGATACTCAGAGACCCTGATTCAGCAAAGCACTTAAGTATGTCCTTAAGTCTAAATGAATGAAAATCATTGGGACTTAGTATGTGTTTATGTTCTCTGCTGAATTGGGACCTTAATATCTAGGTGCCTCTGTTTCATCATAAGTAGTACTGAGATTAATATATTTACCAACCAAATGGGGATGCTGAAGCTCACTAGTATTTGAAAAGTGTTTTATGATCTTTGTATGGAAAATGGATGTAGAAATGTAAAATGCTATTTTTGTTAACAAAAAGTATTTTCCTTGCTATGTCTGAAGTCTTCAGGATCCGGTATTTTCCCTAACATTTAAAAATATTTCAGTTCTGGCTTGGAGTGTTTTTCCCAGGTCATTTATCCCCCAGTATCTAAACATTAACTATTTTTGTTTTTTGTGCAGGGCTGGGGGTAAACAGTTGCTTTAGAAAAGCGGTCAACTGATTGCTTCCCCTCTGGAAATCATAAACAACTTTTTGCTTGTTCATAGAATATTAGCAAATGTACAGTTTAAGGTATCTAGTTGCAGATGAATTCTGTTGATGATGACGTTGTCCAAACAGAATTGATTTCAGTGTCTTATGTCATATTGCATCTTCTACACTTTTAAATTCTCAATGGCAATTTATAATTTGTCATCTATTGTGTGTGTATTTGTCTTCTGCAGTACATAAACAATACATTGGCCTTGTAACACTGAAGTATGTGTAAAGAATATTAAATCTTGTACTTGTACTTGTAAGAACTGTACAATCCTATACATGCACATGACATTTGACAAATCATCTTTGCTCAGACAGGTTCAGCAGAAGAAAAGATTATGAATCAGGAACAATTATGTTTGAGCCTTGCAACTTGCTGCTTGCTTTCAAATATTTGATTAAATATGTATTGTCCATTTCAATAAATGTCTTCAGTGCCCTTGGAGGCTTTCTTCAAACTGATGATTGAAGACATCTTATATATTTGAAGTTTTCCATTTTAAAATTCCTTTATTTTGTTTAAAGCCTTATATGTGCAGTGATAAAATTCCCCCATCCTCTTGCAAAGTCAGCAATGCCAGATATTAACCTGCAATTACTTAAATTCAAGGGAAAATCCTATTTTATGTGAATTGTTAAGGCTGATTTATATCACTTTATCAAAAGTGACATAGCCATTCATTTATTGAATGAACTATCAAAGAGCACATGCATTTGTGATTAAAAGTGACAGATAGGGCAGCATATATAATTGAGTATTGACTTTGTGTGATTGCAAGACAGATGTGCAGAAAGATTTAAAAATTGTCTATTAATAAAGGATTTCTGTTGCCCATGGCAGAGCCACAGGAAAGGAGGAGGCAGGGAAGGTCAGTGTGACATTGATAGTTATATATTGACAGCTGTTGATATCTAATGCAAAATGATGATGTGGTTAAATGAACATCTTTTGGCTTAGAAATCTTGTACAGGATTTGGGGGGGGGATGATTACAGCCTCCATTCTTCTGCTATTAGAATATATGTGTGCAGCATGTTTTACAGTCACAAACAAAATCTACAAAAAGATGGCAGAACGCTCCTATACTACTAAAAGTTCATATGAAACAATTCAGGGAGAAATGTATAAGCCAAGGAGAAATGTATACTCCAGACCTCTTAAGCCCAGGGTTGCAACTGGAATGGAAGTCCTTGCGCGGGGCCCTTTGTGCTCACTTGCATGACTTCCACCTTAAAAGAATACATTTTCTATTTAGAGCAGAGGGAAAAGACTCTCAATCAGTGACAAATAGTGATTGGATTCTTTTAAAGATATTGTCGTTTCCTCCAATGTCAGGTACATATCCATGAACTAGCGTGTGTATCTTCTTCAGAAAAAGAAGTTAAACAATGTTTTGGGTTGAACTAAAACTTTTTCCAAATTTTTAGTGATTTGAAAATATTAGATTTTTATTATTTCTGGTAAAAATAAAATTTGTTTTGTTTTAGGTTTGGGTATTTCTTACCTTTTTGAAAAGCAAAGGAAATAAAGGGGATATATTTACAAAAAGGAGGAAGAGGTGGTGATGCCTCAGCTCACCCTTGGACTCTGTGGGCTAGGGGCATTCACCTGAGACAGGGGAATCCCAGGTTCAAATCTCCACTCTGGAGCATGGATTTTAACCCAGCATCTTCCCCCTTCCCAGGTGAGTGACCTAGCCAGTGGGCTATTCTGTGGTGGATCTCCCTTTTCTGCTGAAGCTGTTCCACATTGTGTAAAATTTTTGAGTAGTCTCTGAGTCACAAAGCATAAGTGTGATTCTATATCCCAGTAGTTAAAACTCTGGTTCCAGTGCCTGCTCCAATGATTCTTTTTAAATGTATATATACAAAGTGGATCAGCTTGAATTGGAGAGGTGGAGAGGCCAACTCCAGAATACCCTGTGGGTCAGGGCCCTGTGGGAGGGGGCAGATCTGGTTCACAGTGTGGGCCTATAGAGCTATAAGATCTTTATCTCTAGAAAAGAAAGGTAAACAACACATGTGAGTAATCTTTCTTCAGTTGTAAACTCTAGGGCTGGAACTATTTTTGGTTCTGTTTGTTTTGACCAGCACAATGGGGTCCTGGGGGATCTAAGCCCTAATTCTGCAATCTGAATAATAAAGATGCACTTGAAAAGTAGGCAGCCTGTTTTGGGTGAATCCAATAAGTTCTGCCTGAAAATCTTTGTGAAGCTCTCAGGTTTCTGGGCTGCCTTGACTAATTCTACTTACTGTGGGCAGGGGAATGGAAATCTCCTTTGAGACTGAGAAAAGTGAAAGGTTTTGCAATTTTATTTGTACTATTTTTGTTTTTCCTCAGGACAATTTATTTTGATGGAGGTGATATTAGGTTGGCTGTGATGAATTTTCACATAGGACAAATGTGGACATGTACATCTCAGGAATGTCACCATCTTCTGAAGTCAGAGAACATTTGTTTAACACAACTAGCAATAGGTAGCCCTGGAACAAATTTAAATCTCTCTCTCTCAAAAAAAAAAAAATCCTACAAATTGATACTTATGCTGCTCTATTACCCACCTTATCAGTTGTTATCATCTTCTAGTGAACCATGAAGCAAGGAATTCATTAACTTTTTTAGCAAGTATGAAACTGTCAACCAATATACAGTCATTGTCATCACTTAAAGACCATACATTCTCAGAATCAGTTAGTGACCTTTCCCCTTAGTCACTGGAAACAGTTATTTTAACTTGCAAAGTAACTTGCCACTCTTCTTGTCTTGACTTTTTGTTAGGCTGCCAGATGTCAAAGGTGGAGAAAAGTGAACTCTACAGTTTCTTGTGACAAAAATTGAACTTTCCCTTTTGCTTGCTAATAGTAGGCATAATACCCTGATAAGAATAAAAAAATAAGAGGTCTATAACTACCAAGCAGATCGACTTCATATACTAAACTCTCAAGCTCTCCATTCCAGAAGTTCTATTTCTCACAGTCCTGATGAAGCACTAGGAAGAGGGAGAACTAAAATGGGCTGCATTGGAAGGCTCAGTAGGGATGCCCGGAATGGCACCCATTGCCATGAAATATCTGCAATCAGAGTTCAAGGCTTCAATGTAGGGTGCATAAGCCCTGATGATGCACCGGGGACATAGTGGGGACTCCCTCTTCCCACTCTCATTCATGCTGCAACTCTGCAGGATCTAACAGTTATAGTGCTTCCTGCTTGTTTGTGAACCAGGATGTTCCTTCTTCATGGCTTGGCCCTCCAGCCAGGTCACTCTAGTTTTCTCCTTGTGCGACACAGAAGTCATGCTGGACTGATTCATCCTGCCAGTGCTCCAACCTAAAGCTATGCCACTTTCGCAGGTAGGGGAAACTGGGACCACCTACTGCCCTGAGCTCTTTCCCAGGGACCCTCAAATCAGTGGCCAAGTTCTGCACCATTCCAAACCTAGCTACTGTTTCCCTAAGCCTTGTCCTAGTCCACTTCCATTAAGGTTCTACTCCACCACTCTTCTGGGCAAACCCTTCCTTGAGGGACAGGATAACAGGGCTTCTACTCTCCCCCTGGATTTCCTCCTTTCCTTCTCTAAGCTCAAAAGAGTGACTGACAGGCTTCCATGCTGCAGCCTCTTTCTACCCTCACTGCTTGGCCTTTTTCCTGCTCCTGCCAAGCTGGGCTCCATCCTCGATCAGTGCTTGCCTATCAAGCTTCCTCAGGTGTGGCCTATCAGGTTACTTTACCCCTTCTGAGCCATATTAACCCTTTCTGGGCTACTGTGGGGTGGACACACTATCACACAGTTCCAGAAACTAAGGGGGGAAATAACCACCAAGAAGATCCAAACAAACTATGATCATCAATCTGACATATAAAAAGAGGGAAAAAAAGTAACTGGAAATGAGGGCAGCAGTAGATTGTATTGTCAGTGTGGAGGAGAGTTCTCAAGAACAACTTGGCATGGACCCCATCTAAAAATAGACAGGGCATGCAGCACAGCTTTAGTTGGAGTGTCTCTCTCCGGCTCCTTAGCAAAACTTTTTGGTAGTCATCCAAGAATGAGACAAACATTCACATAAAAGAGAATCTGACACATCAGAAAAGGGCAGACAAATAAACAGGGACAGGTTTTTAAAGTGCTTGTACACAAATGCTAGAAGTCTAAATAATAAGATAGGTGAACTAGACTGCCTCATTTTAAAGGAGGATATTGATATAATAGGCATCACAGAAACCTGGTGGAGTGGGGACAATAAATGGGACACAATTATTCCAAGGTACAAAATGTATAAGAAGGACAGAACAGAGACAAAATGTAAAATCAAATGAAGTAAAAATCTTAAATAAATCCACATGTTCCACAGAATCTCTATTGGTAGTAATTCCATGCTCTGATAAGAATATAACAGTAAGGATCTATTATTGACCATCTGATCAGGACAGTGATAGTAATGATGAAATGCTAAGGGAGATTAGAGAGGCTATCCAAAAAAAATAACTCAATAATAGTGGGGGATTTCAATTATCCCCACATTGACTGGGGACATGTCACTTCAGGACAACATTGCTCAATACTTTAAATGATTGCTTCTTGGAGCAGCTGGTACAGAAACCCACAAGGCAAGAGGCAATTCTCAATTTAGTCCTGAGTGGAGGGCAGGATCTGGTCCAAGAGGTAACTATAACAGGACCGCTTGGAAATAGTGACCATAATATAACAATATTTAACATTCCTGTGGTGGGAAGAACACCTCAACAACCCAACACTGTGGCATTTAATTTCAGAAAGGGGAACTATGCAAAAATGAGGTGGTTAGTTAAACAGAAATTAAAAGGTACAGTGACTAGAGTGAAATCCCTGCAAGTTGCATGGATGCTTTTCAAAGACACCATAACAGAGGCCCAACTTAAATGTATACCCCAAATTAAAAAAAAAAAACACAGTAAAAGAACTAAAGAAGAGCCACCATGGCTTAACAACCATGTAAAAGAAGCAGTGAGAGATAAAAAGCCATCTTTTAAAAAGTGGAAGTCAGATCCTGGTGAGGTAAATAGAAAGAAGCATAAATACTGTGAAATTAAGTGTAAAATGTAATAAGAAAAGCCAAAAAGGAGTTTGAAGAACAGCTAGCTAAAAACTCAAAAGGCAATAACAAAATGTTTTTTTTAAGTACATCAGAAGCAGGAAGTACACTGCTAAACAACGAGTGGGGCCTCTGGACAATTGAGATACAAAAGGAGCACTAAAAGATGATAAAGTAATTGTGGAGAAACTAAATGAATTCTTTCCTTCAGTCTTCATGGCTGAGGATGTTAAGGAGATTTCCAAACCCTGAGCCATGCTTTGTAGGTGACAAATCTGAGGAATTGTTGCAGATTGAAGTGTCACTAGAGGAGGTTTTGGAATTAATTGATAAACTTAACAGTAACAAGTCACCGGGATGAGATGGAATTCACCCAAGAGCTCTGAAAGAACTCAAATGTGAAGTTGCAGAACTATTAACTGTGGTTTGTAACCTGTCCTTTAAGCTTCTCTACCCAGTGACTGGAAGTTAGCTAATGTAATGCCAATATTTAAAAAGGGCTCTAGAGGTGATCCTGGCAATCACAGACTGGTAAGTGTAATGTCAGTACTGGGCAAATTAGCTGAAACAATAGTAAAGAATAAAATTGGCAAACACATAGAAGAACATAAATTGTTGGGCAAAAGTCAACATGATTTCTCCAAAGGGATCATGTCTGACTAATCTATTAGAGTTCTTTGAAGGGGTCAACAAACGTGGACGTGCGGGATCCAGTGCACATAGTGTTCTTAAATTTCCAGAAAACAATTGACAAGGTTCCTCACCAAAGGCTCTTATGTAAATTAAGTTGTCATTGGATAAGAGGGAAGATCCTTTCGTGGACTGAGAACTGGTTGAAAGATAGGGAAATGTTAAATTTTCAGAATGGAGAGGGGTAACTACTAGTAGTGTTCCCCAAGGGTCAGTCCTAGGACCAATCTTATTCAACTTATTCATAAATGATTTGGAGAAAGGGGTAAACAGTGAGGTGGGAAAGCTTGCAGATGATACTAAACTGCTCAAGATAGTTAAGACCAAAGCAGACTGTGAAGAACTTCAAAAAGATCTCTCAAAACTAAGCAGCAAAGAGTCCTGTGGCACCTTATAGACTAACAGATATTTTGGAGCATGAGCTTTCGTGGGTGAATACCTACTTCGTCGGATGCATGTAGTGGAAATTTCCAGAGGCAGGTATATATAAGCAAGCAAGAAGCAGTCTAGAGATAACGAGCTTAGTTCAATCAGGGAGGATGAGGCCCTCTTCTAGCAGCTGAGGTGTGAAAACCAAGAGAGGAGAAACTGGTTTTGTAGTTGGCAAGCCATTCACAGACTTTGTTTAATCCTGACCTGATGGTGTCAAATTTGCAGATGAACTGAAGCTCAGCACTTTCTCTTTGAAGTCTGGTCCTGAAGTTTTTTTTGCTGCAGGATGGCTACCGTTAAATCTGCTATTATGTGGCCAGGGAGGTTGAAGTGTTCTCCTACAGGTTTTTGTATATTGCCATTCCTAATATCTGATTTGTGTCCATTTATCCTTTTCTGTAGGGACTGTCCAGTTTGGCCGATGTACATAGCAGACAGGCATTGCTGGCATATGATGGCGTATATTAATTGGTGGACGGGCAGGTGAATGAACCAGTGATGATGTGGCTGATCTGGTTAGGTCCTGTGATGGTGTTACTGGTGTAGATATGTGGGCAGAGTTGGCATCGAGATTTGTTACATGGATTGGTTCCTGAGTTAGAGTTACTATGGTGCAGTGTGCAGTTATTGGTGAGAATATGCTTCAGGTTATCTGTGGGCGAGGACTAGCCTGCCACCCCAGGCCTGTGAAAGTGAGGGATCATTGTCCAGGATGGGTTGTAGATCCCTGATGATGTGTTGGAGGGGTTTTAGCTGGGGACTGTATGTGATGGCAGGTGGAGTCCTGTTGGTTTCTTTCTTGGGCTTGTCTTGCAGAAGGAGGCTTCTGGGTACACGTCTGGCTCTGTTGATCTGTTTCCTTATTTCATTGTGTGGGTATTGTAGTTTTGGGAATGCTTGATGGAGATTTTGTAGGTGTTGGTCTCTATCTGAGGGGTTAGAGCAGATATGGTTGTACCTCAGTGCTTGGCTGTAGACAATGGATCATGTGGTGTGCCCGGGATGGAAGCTGGAGGCATGAAGGTAGGCATAGTGATCGGTAGGTTTTCAGTATAGGGTGGTGTTAGTGTGATCACCACTTATTTGCACCGTGGTGTTTAGGAAGTGGACCTCCCATGTAGATTGGTCCAGGCTGAGGTTGATGGTGGGGTGGAAGCTGTTGAAATCGTGGTGGAATTTTTCCAGAGTCTCCTTCCCATGGGTCCAGATGATGAAGATGTCATCAATGTAGCGCAGGTAGAGAAGAGGCATGAGTGGACAAGAATTGAAGAAGCATTGTTCTAGGTCAGCCACAAAAATGTTGGCATATTGTAGGGCCATGCGGGTGCACATAGTGGTGCCACTGATTTGGAGATATATATTGTCATCAAATTTGAAATAGTTGTGTGTGAGGATAAAGGCACAGAGCTCAGCAACCAGTTGTGCTGTGGCATCATACTTCACAAAACTAAGTGATTTGGCAACAAAATGGCAAATGAAATTGAATATGGATAAATGTAAATTAATACACATTGGAAAAAATAACCCCAACTATGCATACAATATAATGGGGGCTAATTTAGCTACAACCAATCAGGAAAGAGATCTTGGTATCATTGTGGGTAATTCTCTGAAGACGTCCACACAGTGTGCAGTGGCAGTAAAAAAAGCAAACAGGATGCTAGGAATCATTCAAAAAGGATAGAGAATAAGACGGAGAATGTCTTATTGCCCTTGTATAAATCCATGGTATGCCCACATCATGAATACTGCTTACAGTTGTGGTCTCCTCATCTCAAAAAAGGTATACTGGCATTAGTAAAGGTTCAGAGAAGGGCAACTAAAATGATTAGGGGTTTGGAGTGTCCCATATGAGGAGACATTAAAGAGGCTAAGATTTTTCAGACTGGAAAAGAGGAGACTAAGGGGGGATATGATAGAAGTATATAAAATTATGAGTGGTGTGGAGAAAGTGAATAAGGAAAAATTATTTACTTGTTCCCATAATATAAGAACTAGGGGTCACCAAATGAAATTAATGGGCAGAAGGTTTAAAACAAATAAAAGAATGTTGTTCTTCACACAGCGCACAGTCAACCTGTGGAACTCCTTACCTGAGGAGGTTATGAAGGCTAGGACTATAACAGCATTTAAAAGAGAACTAGATAACCTCCATGAATGTATGTCCATTAATGGCCATTAGCCAGAATGGGTAAGGAATGTTGTCCCTATCCTCTGTTTGTCAGAGCGTGGTGATGGATGGCAAGAGAGAGATTACTTGATCATTACCTGTTAGGTTCATTCCCTTTGGGACACCTGGCATTGGTCATTGTCAGGAGACAGGATACTGGGCTGGATGGACCTTTGGTCTGATCCAGTATCGCCATTTTTATGTTCTTATATTAAACATAAGGAAGATTGCAAACCACTGCAAGAAGTTGGAATGTAACTTAGATTGCTACCCTCCCAATCTCAAAGCCATTAGCTGGATTTTAGGATGAGGGAGCATTTTGAAGGCAGAACTGGGAGAAAATTCTCTGAAACAGGATATGTGTTAATAAGTATTCAGTTGCAAGCTGGTGTTCAAATCTGTTGCATTATTAATTTCATATTTCTGGTGATTTTCTGATATTATTTGATAATAATAAGTTGTACAGGCAGACTGGAGCTATACTGTTTGCCATGATCTCATTGCTTATGTTTGAGAGAGAGAGAGTAGAGAATTATCCAGAAAAGATACTTGGATAAGCATTAATGGTAGTTGCAATGTTTTTACAGGTTGAGTCCTGAAGTTCAGTTGAAAACCATAGTGCAAGACCTCTGGGAAGGGAATTTGGATGGAAAATTCCTCCCCCCACATCTACAAACTGAAGCTTCCAGCAGGGCCGCCCAGAGGATTCTGGGGGCCTGGGGACCCCCCGCTTTGGTGGTAATTCTGTAGTGGGGAGTCCTTCCGCTCCGGGACCGGCCGCCGAAGTGCCCCGAAGACCGGGTCTTCAGTGGTGGGTCCTGGAACAAAAGGGCCCCTTGCTGTCGAATTACTGCCAAAGATCCGGCTGCACTTCGGCGTGGGGTCCCGCTTCGGCAGTAATTCGGTGGCGGAGGTTCCTTCTAGCCAGGAGTGGAAGGACCCCCCGCTGGCAAAGACCGGGAGCGGAAAAAGCTCCGGAGGCCCGGGCCCCACAAGAGTTTCCCGGGGCCCCCGAAGTGAGTGAAGGACACAGCTCCAGGGGCCCCGAAAAACTCTTGTGGGGGCCCCTGCGGGGCCAGGGCCTGGGGCAAATTGCCCCGCTTGCCCACCCCCTCTGGGTGGCCCTGGCTGCCAGCATACAGCCAAGCTACAACCTTTCCCTGGCTTTGTATTGCCCTGAATTAAGGTGTAGTACAGAATCTCAATCTATTCCTTTTATGAAAGGAATTTGCTTACATTTGGTTGTCCACATATAATAGGATGCCCCACTGCTTTAAGAGCCAGGGTACCTTGAGCAAGCCATTCCTTTCCAATAATCAGACCCAGCTGGAAAGGGGTCTGCTGATCCCTATAAAGGACAAGGGAGCCAGGGAGAAAGACTGGGCTCCTGCAGTAAGCCTTAAAGCAGGAGGATAGAAGGCCATGTCTACACTACAAAATTGCATCAATCTAAATTATGTTGGCATACAGCCCACTTCAGTTATTACAATGCTTGTGCATATGCTTGCACTATGCTCCTTGTGTCAGCAGTGCACTTCCTCACCAGGAGCATTTACAGCAGTGCACACTGGGTAGATATCTAACTGTGCAACTCGCTTGCATCCAGTGCAGGGTGTTTTGGGAAATCTTTGCAATACCTCCTGGGGCTGAAATGAGTCCCAAGACTGAGCTCTCTGGCTCATTCTGGATCATCCTGATACTAACATTGGACTGTAACCTATGGAACTAATTCTGGAAGAACTCTTTACAGCTCTAAAACTCACCATCTCTACTATAGGAGTACTTGTTGCACCTTAGAGACTAACAAATTTATTTCAGCATAAGCCCCTGATAGCATGGCTGATGTGATTAGTTCCTATGATGGTGTCACTTGAATAGATATGTGGACAGAGCTGGCATCAGGCTTTGTTGCAAGGATAGGTTCCTGGGTTAGTGTTTATGTTGTATGGTGTGTGGTTGCTGGTGAGTATTTGCTTCAGGTTGGGAGGCTGTCTGTAAATGAGGACTGGCCTTTTTCCCAAGATCTGTGAGAGTGAGAGATCACCTTTCAGGATAGGTTGCAGATCTTTGATGATGCGCTGGAGAGGTTTTAGTTGGGAGCTGTAGGTGATGGCTAGTGGCATTCTGTTATTTTTTTTGTTGGGCCTGTCCTGTAGTAGGTGGCTTCTGGGTACTCTTCTGGCTCTGTCAATCTGTTTTTTCACTTCAGCAGGTTGGTATTGTAGTTTTAAGAATGCTTGATATAGATCTTATAGGTGTTTATCTCTGTCTGAGGGATTGGATCAAATACAGTTGTATCTTAGAGCTTGGCTGTAGACAATGGATCATGTGGTGTGTCCTGAATGGAAGCTGTAGGCATGTAGGTAAGTATAGCGGTCAGTGACTTTCCAGTATACGGTGGTGTTTATGTGACCATCGCTTATTAGCACAGTAGTGTCTAGGAAATGGACAACTTGTGTAGATTGATCTAGGCTGAGGTTGATGATGGGATGGAAATTGTGGGAGGAATTCCTCAAGGACTTCTTTTCCATGGGTCCAGATGATGACGATGTCATCAATGTAGTGCAAGTAGAGTAGAGGCGTTAGGGGACAAGAGCTAAGGAAGCGTTGTTCTAAGTCAGCCATACAGATGTTGGCATACTATGGGGCCATGCGGGTACCCATAGCAGTGCCGCTGACTTGAAGGTATATATTGTCCCCAAATGTGAAATAGTTGTGGGTGAGGACAAAGTCACAAAGTTCAGCCTCCAAGTTAGCCGTGATATTATCGGGGATACTATTCCTGATGGCTGTAGTCCATCTTTGTGTGGAATGTTGGTGTAGAGGGGTTCCACATCCATGGTGGCCAGCATGGTGTTTTCTGGAAGATCATCGATGGATTGGAGTTTCCTCCGGAAGTTGTCTCGAAGATAGCTGGGAGTGCTGGTAGCATAGGGCCTGAGGGGAGAGTCCACATAGCCAGACAATCCTGCTGTTAAGGTGCCAATGCTTGAGATGATGGGGCATCCAGGATTTCCAGGTTTTTGGATCTTGGGTAGCAAATAGAATACACCTGGTTAGGGTTCTAGGCATGCATCTGTACAGATCTGTTCCTGTGCTTTCTCAGGGAGTTTCTTGAGCTGATGGTGTAGTTTCTTTTGGTAACCATCAGTGGGATCAGAGGATAATGGCCTATAGAATGTGGAGTTAGAGAGCTGGCTAGCAGCCTCTTGTTCATATTCCAACTTATTCATGATGACGACAGCGCCTCCTTTGTCAGCCTTTTTGATTATGATGTCAGAGTTGTTCCTGAGTCTGTTAATGGCATTGTGTTCAGCACGGCTTAGGTTATGGGGCCAGTGATGCATATCTATTCAAGTGACACCATCATAGGACCTAATCACATCAGCCACGCCATCAGGGGCTCATTCGACTGCACATCTACCAACGTGATATATGCCATCATGTGCCAGCAATGCCCCTCTGCCATGTACATTGGCCAAATCGGACAATCTATGCAAAAAAATAAATAGACACAAACCTGACATCAGGAATCATAACATTCAAAAACCAGTGGCTGAGAACTTCAACCTCTCTAACCACTCAGTGACAGACTTGAAGGTGGCAATTTTGCAACAAAAAAACTTCAAAAACAGACTCCAAAGAGAGATTGCTGAACTCAAATTAATATGCAAATTAGATACAATTAACTTAGGTTTAAACAGAGACTGGAAATGGTTGGGTCATTACACTAACTGAATCTATTTCCCTATGTTAAGTTCTCCTCACACTTTCTATGGGTCATCTTAATTATCACTTCAAAGGTTTTTTTTTCTCCTTCTGACAATAGCTCAACTCAGTTGATTGGAGTCTTCCAGTTAGTATGCATACTTCCACCTTTTCATGTTCTCTGGTATGTATAAATATCTCTTGTCTGTGTGTTCCATTCTGTGCATCTGAAGAAGTGAGCTGTAGCCCGCAAAAGCTTATGCTGAAATAAATTTGTTAGTCTCTAAGGTGCCAAAAGTACTCCTGTTCTATGAAACTGACCTAATAATTTTATTCACATATAACGATCTTTTAACTGATACTCTCTTCTTTTTTAATAAATCTTAATTTAGTTGATCAGAAATGGCTGTAAACGTTTATTTGGGTAAGATCTGAAATATCCATAGACTTGGTGGGTAAAGTTGCCCGATCCCTTGGGATTGGTAGAACTTTTTATATCATGAACAAAATTTTCAGTAATCCTCATCATATTTGATTTGGCTGTCTGGGTGGGAGCCCAAGGATGAATTGTTTTAAGGGAACTGTATTTTTAGATTTTAGATTCATAGACTTTAGGGTCAGAAGGGACCAATGTGATCATCTTGTCTGACCTCCTGCACAAAGCAGGCCAAAGAACCCTACCCATCCACTTCTATAACAAACCCCTAACCTATGTCCGAGTTATTGAGGTCTTCAAATTGTGGTTTGAAGACCTCAAGCTGCAGAGAATCCACCAGCAAGTGACCCATGCCCCACGCTGCAGAGGAAGACGAAAAACTTCCAGGGCCTCTGCCAATCTGCCCCGGACGAAAATTCCTTCCCGACCCCAAATATGACAATCAGCTAAACCCTGAGCATGTGGGCAAGACTCACTAGCCAGCACTCAGGAAAGAATTCTCTGCAGTAACTCAGATCCCATCCCACTCAACATCCCATCACCGACCACTGGGCATACTTATCTGCTGGTAATCAAAGATCAGTTGCCAAAATTAAGCTATCCCATCATACCATCCCTTCCATAAACTTATCAAGCTTAGTCTTAAAGCCAGATATGTCTGTTCCCCCACTACTCCCCTTGGAAGGCTGTTCCAGAACTTCACTCCTCTAATGGTTAGAAACCTTCGTCTAATTTCAAGTGTAAACTTCCTAGTGTCCAGTTTATACCCATTCATTCTTGTGTCTACATTGGTACTAAGCTTAAATAATTCCTCTCCCTCCCTAATATTAATCCCTCTGATATATTTATAAAGAACAAGCATATCCCCCCTCAACCTTCTTTTGGCTAGACTAAACAAGCCAAGCTCTTTGAGTCTCCTTTCATATGACAAGTTTTCCATTCCTCGGATCATCCTAGTAGCCCGTCTCTGAACCTGTTCCAGTTTGAATTCATCCTTCTTAAACATGGGAGTCCAGAACTGCACACAGTATTCCAGGTGAGGTCTCACCAGTGATTTATATAACGGTACTAACACCTCCTTATCTTTGCTGGAAATACCTCGCCTGATGCATCCTAAAACCGCATTAGCTTTTTTAACGGCCATATCACATTGGCGGCTCATAGTCATCCTGTGATCAACCAATACTCCAAGGTCCTTCTCCTCCTCTGTTGCTTCCAACTGATGTGTCCCCAATGTATATCTAAATTTCTTATTATTAATCCCTAAGTGCATGACCTTGCACTTTTCACTATTAAATTTCATCCTATTCCTATTACTCCAGTTTACAAGGTCATCCAGATCTTCCTGTATGATATCCCGGTCCTTCTCCGTGTTAGCAATACCCCCCAGCTTTGTGTCATCCACAAACTTTATTAGCATATTCCTGCTTTTTGTGCCAAGGTCAGTAATAAAAAGGTTAAATAAGATTGGTCCCAAAACCTATCCTTGAGGAACTCCACTAGTAACCTCCTTCCAGCCTGACAGTCCACCCTTCAGTATGACCCATTGTAGTCTCCTCTTTAACCAGTTCCTTATCCACCTTTCAATTTTCATATTCATCCCCATCTTTTCCAGTTTAACTAATAATTCCCCATGTGGAATCGTGTCAAATGCCTTACTGAAGTCGAAGTAAATTAGGTCTACTGCATTTCCTTTGTCTAAATAATCTGTCACCTTCTCAAAGAAGGAGATCAGGTTGTTTTGGCATGATCTACCTTTAGTAAAACCATGTTGTAATTTGTCCCAATTACCATTGACCTCAATGTCCTTAACTACTTTCTCCTTCAAAATTTTTTCCAAGGCCTTACATACTACAGATGTCAAACTAACAGGCCTATAGCTACTTGGATCACTTTTTTCCCCCTTTCTTAAAGATAGGAACTATATTAGCAATTCTCCAGTCGTATGCTACAACCCCTGAGTTTACCGATTCATTAAAAATTCTCGCTAAAGGGCTTGCAATTTCATGCGCCTTTAATATTCTTGGATGAAGATTGTCTGGGCCCTCCATTTTGTCCCATTAAGCTGTTCAAGTTTGGCTTCTACCTCAGATGTGGTAATATCCACCTCCATATCCTCATCCCTGTTTGTCATCCTTCCATTATCCCTAAGCTCCTCATTAGCCTTATTAAAGACTGAGGCAAAGTACTTATTTAGATATTGGGCCATGCCTAGGTTATCCTTAACCTCCTTTCCATCCTCAGTGTTTAGCGGTCCCACTTCTTCTTTCTTCGTTTTCTTCTTATTTATATGGCTATAGAACCTTTTACTATTGGTTTTAATTCTCTTTGCAAGGTCCAACTCTACTTGGCTTTTAGCCTTTCTCACTTTATCCCTACATGTTCTGACCTCACTAAGGTAGCTTTCCTTGCTAATCCCACCCTTCTTCCACTCCTTGCAGGCTTTCTGCTTTTTCTTAATCATCTCTCTGAGATGCTTGCTCATCCAGCTTGGTCTACAACTCCTGCCTGTGTTTTTTTCCCCCTTTCTTGGGATGCAGGCTTCCGATAGTTTCTGCAGCTGCAACTTAAAGTAATTCCAGGCCTCCTCCGCATTTAGATCCACAAGTTCTTCAGTCCAATCCACTTCCCTAACTAATTTCCTTTATTCTTTAAAGTTAGCCCTTGAGAAGTCAAAAACCCTAGTCCCAGATCTATATTTGTTTATCCTTCCATCTAGTTTGAACTGAATTAGCTCATGATCACTCGAACCAAGGTTGTCCCCTACAACGATTTCTTCTATGAGGTCCTCACTACTCACCAAAACCAAATCTAAAATGGCATCCCCTGTTGTTGGTTCTTCAACTACTTGGTGAAGAAATCCATCTGCTATCACATCCAGAAAAAACTGAGCCCTATTATTCTTGCTAGCACTTGTCTTCCAGTCTATATCTGGGAAGTTAAAGTCTCCCATGATCACACATTTCCCATTAGTGTTTACTTCCTTAAAAACATTAAAGAGGTCTCTATCCATATCCAAATCAGATCCCGGCGGTCTGTAGCACACCCCAAGCACTATCTCAGGGGAGGCTCTAGTAGCTTTCTTTCCCAGTGTGATTTTTGCCCAGACAGACTCTGTCTTGTCCATTCCATCACTTCTTATTTCTTTACAGTTAACCTCCTCATTGATGTACAATGCTACTCCACCACCTTTGCCTTTGTTTCTGTCTTTCCTAAACAGTACATAGCCTTCAATACCTGTACTCCAGTCATGACTACTATTCCACCATGTTTCTGTTATCCCTATAATATCCGGTTTCACTTCCTGCACCAGTAGCTCTAGTTCCTCCATTTTGTTCCCTAGGCTCCTCGCATTAGTGTACAGACATCTTAATTTTTGCCATTTGGCTTCACTGACATTCTTTACCCTGTTAGGCACAGACATTCTACCACCAGCATCACCTGTTAGTCTGCTATCTACACTACCCTTCCTCCTTATGCCAATTCTTCTGTCCACGACTGTATCCCCTCTTACTTTGTTTACTTCCCTCTCAAGGTTAAATTCTGGTGTGGAGATCTCCTGGACATCTCCCATCTCCCCCAGATTCCTAGTTTAAAGCTCTCCTAATCAGTTCGGCGAGCCTCCATCCTAGAAGTCTATTTCCCTCCTTACTCAGGTGAAGTCCATCCCGAGAGAACAGTCTTCTGTCCGTAAATGCTTCCCAAAGGCTTTACATCCCAAAGCCCTCCTTATAACACCACTGCCTGAGCCATCTGTTGATCGCCATAATCTTGTTACACCTTTGTTGCCCTTCTCTAGGAACCGGCAGAATCCCACTGAAGATCACCTGAGCCTCAATTTCCTTAAGCGTCTTCCCCAGTCTGGCATAGTCTCCTTTGATACATTCCAGAGAGTATCTAGCCGTATCATTCATTCCCACATGAAGGACAATCAACGGATTCTTTCCCGCTCCCGCCAGGATCCTTTTCAGCCTCAGGTCCACACCCGGCAGAGAGCACACCCTTCTGTTCTCCCGATCAGCACTAGTTACAGGCCTGTCTATTCTTCTCAGTAAGGAGTCTCCAGTCACGTAGACCTGCCTTTTCCTGGTGACAGTGTGATTCTCGGTCTATCCCCTGCGCCCACTGGCTGCAAGTCCTCTCAATTCCTATTCACCCTTGCAATCCTCCTGGGACTTATATTTGGTGTTGCCTCCATTGACTCCTCCCCTCCTCTTGTAGGACTCTCAGCTCTTCTCTTTTTCCTTGCCCTCTCTCCTTCAGCGACCACCTGCTGTGCCCCTTCTTCATTTTCAAACTCTGCAAACTTGTTCCTGAGTTCTATTTCTCCTTCACTGGCCTGTCTTTTCCTTTGCCTGGTTCTCTTAGTCACATGCTTCCACCGTCCACTTTCCTCATCCAGCAGTCTCTCCTCTGAATTCTTTGGTCCTGCTTCCATCTGCATGTCTGAGCTTATCCCTTCAGCCCCCTCATGTCTGTGCTCCATCATCTGCTCAAACCCCCTTCTAAACTCAACCAGAATTTCCACCTGCATCTCCAGTCCTCGGATCTTTTCTTCCTTCAGCTCTATCAGGCGGCACTTCATGCAGACAAAACTCTTCTCAGGTACCCACTCCAGGATCATGTACATGCCACAGCTTCCACATCCGGTCATCCTCATTGTGTCTTTCACTGCTGCCTCTGTATCGGTCATAGCCTTCCCACCTAAAGCCTGGTAGTCCACAGAACACAAAACAACACAAACCCCCAGCAGCCTTCACACACACACACTACACAATACAATCCACAAACTACAAAAACCTGCTCCTCCAACAGAACTCCATCTGAAACTCCCCTGTTTACAGCTCTGTTTGCTGGCTGCTGTGCCGCTGCAGCTGTCTGGCTAACCAGGGAGGTATAGTAGAAGCTGTTTTGTTTCTGAATTGCTGAATCTAATTATTAGTAATAACCTCCTGTTTCAGGGATCGTCTGTCCCACTCTTTGCAGTTTGCAAAGATTAAGCAATCTCAGTATGCCTCCTAGGATCCCAGCCACATCAGGGATGCATTCTTGACATCAGTGTGAGCTGATCAGGAAGGTGTGTGATGCACACAGCTTTGAGAGCACAAGGCTGTTCAGAAAACTCAAAGCAGAGACTTTTTCGCAACAGGCAGATTACCAGTTGGAATGTTGAAATGCCAATAGTGATCCTGGGAGAACCAGCCTGCCCCTTGCTCTCATGGCTCATAAAGCCAGACACCAACCACCTTGATTGCACCGAGTGTTTCAACTACAGCTCAGCAGGTGCAGAATTTCAGTTGAATGTGCCTTTGGTTGTTTGAAGAGTCACTGGAGTCATGTATTTATGAGGTTGGACCTCAGTTAAAAAAATATCCCAATGGTTATATGCCTTCTGTATCCTGCATAATACCTGTGAAGCAAAGAGGGAAAAGTTTCTGCTGGGGTGGGTGCTAAAGGTTGAGCCCGATACAGGGGATATGAGAAGAGCTCAACACAGAGCTATACGGCTCAGGGAGGCTTTGAAAGACCATTTTAGTAGAGAGCCAGAGTAGTGTGTGTTGATGTCATGTGCTCTATGTGTCCTTACTATTTTGGAGCTCAGTATAAGTCTTGGGTGGGGGGATGTAGGAATACAACCTTGCCAATGCATCTATTAATATTGTCTGTGAACGACGTTATGCATTCTGTGACAAAATGGAGTAACAGGGAATTGGTGGTATTACAAACTAATAAAGATGAATTTTGTTCCACAAAATATAATTTCATTCTGTAACATGAATTAGATGAATAAAAATCATTTAGAACTTACTTTATTAAGGGAACAAAATTTAGTGAAGGAGAAAGAGAGCAGTCATTTCCATTTCAAGTACATGTATGCCAATTATATCTCTCCCAGTTCAGTGTATGTGAAGTTATGATTGTCTTTAATTTCCCTTGGGATGGAGTGATGGGGTAGTGCAGCAACCTGTGATACTATGTGGAATGTTGGGAGGGGATATAGGGAGGTCCCAATATTGAGATCTCTACGGGCTTCAGAGGGAAGCAAGCATGGTATTCTTGAATCTGCAAATCTATCAGAGTCTGCAGCATCTCTGTTTGCTGCCTGGGAAGCTCCATTATATCCTGGTGGCTCTCCCTCTTCCTTTTCTTCTTTTCCCAGGCTTTTCTCCTCTCCATTCTTTCCTTCTCCATGCTGTCTGCAAGGGTCATCCTCCAGGACCTGATCTTGTTCTCTGATGCAGCACTGTCTTGCAGTATCTGCTGGAACATGTCAACTCGAGTCATCATCTTTCTCCTCGTTATCTGGCTTGGGCATTCCACAGGTGCCGAGGAGGAGATCCTGAAGGCCAGAATAGCAGCAGTTGCAGATACAACACCCAGAGGTACCATTGCCGGTATATTCATGACAGAAATTTAAGATTAGGATATTGAACTCATCCCCATTGCTCCCAAGGAGCACTAGATTCTCACTTTTCCTTGGGGTTCATATAGCACGGTGCCAATCACAGCAACAGCCATGATGAATATGGCTTCAGTAGGTGCAGAGGGAGTTAAGGAAATGAGGGTGGAAAAGCTCACATATATGCATATATTTGTATAGGGCAATGGAACAGAATACCGGCATCATTTTCCAGAGGCTTATCTCTCACTCTTGAGTAACAGAGACAGAGAGAGCACAGCTAGTGCAGGTGTCCTGATGCTGCTCGGGGCCCATATGTTGCTAGCCTATATATGTCATAGTGCCTGCTGAAGTAATCAATGAATGGCAGGGGGGAAGTGTCCTACCACTACAGAACAAATAAGGCACCTTCAGCAGAGGATTGTAGACTATCTCCATGAAAGTTTCCTCAGGCTCTCTATGGAGGATTTACTGGACATCCTGGTACATGTTGTGGCAGAGCTCCAATCTTGTCTCCATGGGTCCTGCACTTCTAGGCAGTTTATGCTAGCCTCAGAGGCTCACTGCGACCCTCCACATATCCCTTCTCTCTCTAGGGCCAGGGTTACAGTCTACTGAGCCCTTTTCATCATAGGCCAGCAAGGAGGTTGGTGAGAGAACTCCCACAGTCTCTGTTGTCCCTAGGGCTAAATTCAGAACAGTTTAGCCTCCTGTCCTGACAGGGGCCTGTCTTCCCTTCCTAGGAGGTGTTTCTGTAGTGGCAGGTTGGGGGAAACCCAGGCCCACCCTCTACTCTGGGTTCTGGCCCAGGGACCCTAATGGCAGCAGCTGTTGGCAGCCAACCTTTCACTGCCAGAGCCGCTACATTTCCCTGGGCCACTTCCCCACAGCTCCCCCGCTTCCCTCTCTCAACGCCTTCTTCACCCTTATCTTAGGGCTCCCTCTCCAGTGACTTGAGCATGTCTCCATTACCCAGCCCTTCAGCCGCACTTCCTCTCCTCTGGCTCCCTGGCTCTCTTTGGCCTGACTGGAGTGAGCCCTTTCATAGCATCAGAGGGGCCTTAATTAGAGTCAGGTGCTTAACAGTCTCACCTGACTCTTAGGTTAATTGGAGTCAGTTGTTCTCATTAGCCTGTAGCAGCCCCTGCTCTGGTCAGTCAGGGAACAGAAAACTGCTTATCCAGTGGCCAGTATATCTACCTTCTACTACTCTGCTGTTCCTAAGTGGCCTGGGTCTATCACAACATAAACAAACTGCTCAGCATGGCCCCTTCTGCCTAACCCTAGAAAGGAAAGAAAAGCAGATAGCAACTCTCCCTTTCTTGGTTGCTTCATTACCTCTTCTAGCACAAGTAAAAAAAGAGTAAATCAACAGATGTTTCCTGCTACTTTGGGGGTTCCATGCCTTTAATTTCAAAGCAAACGGCATACTTACTAAAGGTTTCTTCCCCTGCATCAGGCTTGCCCTGGCTAGACTGTGGTGGAGTCAAAAACATGTCCTGTCTTGTTGGCAGCTGGATCCTCCTGGTCACCTGTCCCCCATATTCCGCCTCTTCCTTGTCAAACCTCCTCCTTGCTGTTCATAGTGGGGGCTGGCGACTCAGGCTCCTTTGATGTATCACTGAGGCTCTTGCAAGTGGTGGGGTGTCCACCATGGGTTGGCATGAAGCTCTTTGTAAAAGTTGCAGGTCTGTGGCTCTGCACAATAGTTGGCCTCCCTGGCCTTCTGGTATGCTTGCTGCAGCTCCTTGGCTTCCATGTGGCACTGTTGCTGGTCCTTCTTGTTGCCCTGCTTGGAGCATGCAGGAGAAATCTGCTTGTAGATGTCCAATTTTTCCAGAAGGATCAGAGCTGTCCTTACACAGCCTCTTCTCCCCACAGGCCCAGGAGATTCAACACTCACTGTGTACTCCAGGTAGGAGTGCATCTGCAGTGTGTAACCAGCATGGTCAGCTGGGCAGTTGCACACAACAATAAAGAGCTGCTAGGTGTGCTTGCCAACCAAGAAAAAGAATTTCAAAATTCACTGGGCTTTAAAAGAGAGGGGCAGCTTCCTGTATACCCTGACTCTGAGCAGCAGTGTTCACAATGGTGACCAGAGGGGGCAGTGTGGGGCATTGTGGGTCAGCTGCTGGACGTCAGTAACAGTCGACATAAATAACAAAGTGTCTGCACTGACATTGCATCAAACCTAATTGCACTGACTCTGGCTCAATGCTGCTTGGGCAGGTGGTGTTATTAAGTTGGCATAAAAGGGCGGTTATGTCAGTAGGAGTGAAATATAAGCATGGACACATCTAGAGTTAGGTCAATGTAAACTGCATTGTGTCTCCTTGTTTCAGCATTGAGAGAGGCAGAGGGAAAAATCTTTTGGGAGCTGTAACCCAGGCTGGAAAGAGGAACTGCTTTTGTTTTGTCTGAGTTTTATGTTGAAGAATAAAATCAAGCATAGCAGAACGTCCTTTCTGGGAAGGTTGGGAAATCTAACCAGAATGAGGGAAAACTGAGAGAATGGATAGCCTGATGCCAGACCAGGTAAGGTGGTGCTGCTACACATTTTTTTTTTGTTAAGAGCAGGATAAACCACATCTTACCTTGCCTCCATGTTGGTGCTTGGTTTTTATTTAAAAAAAAATAGGGAATGTGTATGTGCGCATGTGTGTATGTGTGTGTTTAAACTGGTGTGAGTTGCAGGTGTACCAATAGCCACTGGAGTCAGAAAACTCTCCCGCTTTCTCCCATAGCTCCTTGTACACATGACAAAACTAGAGATAAGAGACAGCATATCTTCCCAAGTCTGAATTTCACTTGCATGCTAAAGAAAAAAAACTAGGAAGATTTTAACAAGGCCATTGATGACAACTATTATAACAGTATATTCAATATTGTTGCAATTTTTTTCGATAATTTCACTAGATCACATGACATTTGTATCTCATGTCACGTGGTCCTTCAGATTGCTGGGGTGAAAAGAGTAGTTTTATGTTTTATACAGCTTTCCTGCAAACTTCCAACCTTGAGGAAAACAATAGTTGTGGCAGGTGGCTTTTATCAAACAGTTCTATTTCAGTCTAGTGCAGTTCAGTTACATAAAAAAACTGAATTGTGTTATCTTAAACTAGCATCACAGTGTTCAGTGCATACCCTTACAGCACCTGTGTAATGGGATCCAGTCTCTGCATTCCTGCACTGTCAGGATTAGCTCTGAATTTATTTATGTTTGGTCAAGCTCTTGATATCCAGATGGCTATATAGCTTCTTATGCACAGCAAAGAAAATATGTCGTTAAACCAGAGCAAGGTTCATAGGTTCAGACCTAGAAAACTGAAACTGATTGTGTTAAAAGCCTGGAATAAAATCTCAATGCTTGCCCTGTGCACTTTCAGTAAGGAAAATGTTTGAAATCCTTCGGTTTGGATTCTATTTGACAAGTTGTTTTTTAATGTCTAACTTGCTATAAATATAAACCTTACAACTTTTAGTCAACATTCAAAGAGCAATTCATTTACTAAGGAAGGAATGATTATTGTATTTTTATTCATGTGCTATGAATTAAAATGAAGCTTGAGGCATCACACAAAATATCAATAAAGGTGATATAAAACATATTATACTGAGCATTGTTGCCCTTGAGGGAAATGTTATGTTGATTGGAAAGATTACATGTAAACAAGTTTTTACTATTTTAAACACAAAAAAGGTAGTTTACTTTATAAAGTAAATTAAGATTTCCATTTTATGCAAAATAAGGACATTTTCAAATAGGATTCCATTGCAAAAATAATTAACTCCCTGGTTACTGGGAATGCATCCTTTCCATTCACATTAATTCCACTGTCAAGCAGCATAAAATATTCCTAGCAGTCAGAAGGTGGAATGAGTTATAAATTTATAAAAGTCAATGAGAGTTGCAAGGCTAAAACCGCAGGCACTACTTTGAAAATTTAGAAGGTGGAGTAAAAATTTGTTAAATATATACGTGTGAAGCAGTGTATTTCTATCAGGAGAGCATAGCTGGAATAGTGCAGTAGAAAAAGTGAACATTCTATATTACCCTTGCTCTGTGCTGCGATACCAATGTGGGGACACAAAAATCAGATGCACCTCAGGGTAAATTTGATAGGGACCTTAGAAATAGAAAGATCATCTTGATCATATTTCATGCACATGCACAAACCCCTGCCTTGTAATGGCTTGCAGGTACAAAATACCAAGCTGAATATTTTCAGGGGCTAGATAAGTGTGTGAAGAAAAAGCTACTGTGACTCATCCATTGTAAATGCATTGGGAACTGCTGTGTTAGCACACTACACCTTTATGAAATTGCACTGTTCTGTCCTCTCTGTAGAATAATTATTGCAGAACTTTCATGTTGATGTTCAGCAATTTAATTTTTATAGATTGTATCAATATTTTGTCATGTGATGTGTGCGTGGTGACCACATATTTTATTTTGTATGCAATAGGTACAGTAAGGCATCTCTATTCAGGAAATCACTTAAATATGTATTTAACTTTAATTACACATTTCTAAGTTTTATTTCCCAGATCTAAGCCTGGGTCTAATCCAATGCCAATAGAAATCAATGGAAGGCTTTTGTTTTGGGTTTTTGCATTCAGTTCAGTGGAGCTTGGGTAAGGCTCTCGTTTCTGTATCCTTTGGATACATTAAATAGGCTAAATGCAGCATAAAAAATAACTTGTTCTCACATAAGATATCAAAACACTATGTCCACCTATGCCAACCCACCACATAAAACAATGATGCCCCTCCATTAGCATTTCTTTTCTTTTCAAGTCATGCAAATATCTAACCAAAATGCAGTGGGTAATATTCTATGCTGACTCTAAGACAGAGCTGAGCAAACTACAGCCCAGGAGCCGCATCTGGCCCTTCAGACATTTTATCCAGCCCTCAAGCACCCATTGAGAAGCAGGGTCTGGGGCAGCATGCAAAGCCGCCTGGCCGTGCCTCCGTCTAGTAGTCAGAGGGGGGACATGCTGCTGCTTCTGGGAGCTGCTTGAAGTAAGTTCCACCTGGAGCCTGCACCTCTGACCTCCTCCCACGCCCCAACCACCTGCCCCAGCCCTGATCCTCCCCTGCCCTCCAGACCCCTTGGTCCCAGCTCAGAGCATTGCCTGCACCCCAAACCCTCATCCCCAGATCCCACACCCCCAGTCAGAACCCTCACCCCCACCCCCACCCCTACCCACACCCTGTGCCCCAGCCCAGATCCCCTTCCTGCACACTGAACTCTTAATTATTGGACCTATCACTGAGCCTGCACCCCTAGCCAGGGCCCTCACCCCCTCCCTCACTGCAACTCCCAATTTAGTGAGCATTCATGGTCCGCTATACAATTTCCACACCCAGATGTGGCCCTCGGGCCAAAAAGTTTACCTACCCCTGCTCTAAGCAATACAGCACAGAATACATGGACCAGGAGATGGTGGCTTTATTTGGGGATGAGAAGAAATAGTATGTGATCATATAATTGGACTGTTACATAATGCATATGCACAGGGTGTCAAAACAGATCGGCTGAGCAATCCTAACACTTCAGTATTTGATGTTGCACCTTTGTTCTTGTTCTTTTAACATTGTTTAATAATAAAAAAAATTGAAATTTGTTTATAGCAAATGGGATGGGGAGAATCTATCATGTGGAACCATTTGGACCACCTATATGGGTTACAGGCAGGGACCTTTAGACACACAGCACAGACTGCTATCACTTGACCTTGGATTAGTGCCATGTTTTAATGGTTATAAACTCTTCTACTACTGTCCATCTTATAGGAGAATCCAGTCTCTTGCTCCTATTCCCACTGATTCCTGCCCTTCTATCCTCACCCCCTTAATCCTCTGCATTAACTAGGCTGCTTCTTCCTTGCTTTCTTGTTACCAGCAAGGGAAGCATTGATAGTAGAGATCAGAGACAACCTCAGCACTGGTGCTTGGAATCACAGTGGCCTTGTGCAACTAGAAGGAACAGTTGCACTGAAAGTCCAGCTTAGATACTACGCCCCTGAGATGGAATATGGTCAGCTGTTCTACGGGGCTGCTGCATGCACATTCTAGTCAACTCATAGGTGATATGAGGGGATGGAACATGCTCAGTGCAGATGGACTCCTAAGAGAAGTTAGCTGCCAAACTCTAACAACTTTCTACAGAGCATGTGCACACTGCAGTTTTTCCAGAGGTGTATAGCTTGGCCAATTTAGAGTGGATTTTCATATTTTTAGGAAAAGGCACACTCCTGACAACAGGGTCAGCCTCCTGCCAAATATAAAATCCCTACCTCAAAGTAATGTAACAGTTGACTTTTTAAAAATCTGGGCAAAACAACTTTGTTTTCCCTCATCTTTTTCTCTGAAACCACTGAACAAATTTATCTGAAATTTTCAAAAAGATTAATAGATTTTAAGGTCAGAAGGGAGGGACCATTTAGGATGACCAGACAGCAAATGCGAAAAATTGGGACGGGGGTGGGAGGGTAATAGGATCCCATATAAGAAAAAGACCAAAAAATCGGGACTGTCCCTATAAAATTGGGACATCTGGTCACCCTAGGATCTTTAAATATCTAGCCTGACCTCCTGTGTAACATAGCCTATAGAATTTCACTGAGTTACTCCTATATTGATCCCAATAGCTTGTGTTTTGATTAAACTGTTTCTTCCAGAAGTGCATTCTATCTTGATCTGAAGACATCAAGAGATGGAGAATGCACCACTTCCCTTGGTAGATTAAAAATTAGAACAATGTCCCTCACTGCTATTTTTTAATACTGTATTTCTAATTTCAGTTTGTCTGGCTTTGACTTCCAGTCACTGGTTCTTGTTATGCCTTTCTCTGCTAAATTAAAGAGCCCTTTAGTGTCTTTTATCTTTTCTGCCCAAGAAAGTACATACACACAGTGATCAAGTCACATCTCTATCTTCTTTTTTGATAAGTTACACAGACTGAGCTTCATTTAAAAAAGAAATGAAAATAAATAATTTAATTTAAAAAAAAATCAGTATGAGGAAGAGATTTAGCACGGAAAACCTCAGCCTGAATTGTTAGTTTGGGAAAAGAATAAGCAACTGAATACAAGGTCTTATAATCAGAAGTGTCAGGCAAATAAAACAGGTGGTGCAACCGGCTCTGCCTATAGCTTGACAAATAACGCAATGCAGTAAAATGACCCTGAAATATTATCATTCAAAGCATAAGCACAAGGGGGCAGAGATAACTTTGATCTGTGAGCTTCAGCATTTAATTTCCTGTTTTTTTGGCATTTACTTTTCCCACTACTAATGCTTGATTTTGCAGATTTGATATATAGCTAACTCCCGGTGAGATACCAGAGCTGCAAGTAAGTCCACAATGTGGATAAGGGAGAAGCGGTGGATGTGATATACGTAGACTTTAGTAAGGCATTTGATACGGTCTCGCATGATATTCTTATAGATAAACTAGGAAAGTACAATTTAGATGGGGCTACTATAAGGTGGGTGCATAACTGGCTGGATAACCGTACTCAGAGAGTAGTTATTAATGGCTCCCAATCCTGCTGGAAAGATATAACAAGTGGGGTTCCGCAGGGGTCTGTTTTGGGACCGGCTCTGTTCAATATCTTCATCAACGATTTAGATGTTGGCATAGAAAGTACGCTTATTAAGTTTGCGGACGATACCAAACTGGGAGGGATTGCAACTGCTTTGAAGGACAGGGTCAAAATTCAAAATGATCTGGACAAATTGGAGAAATGGTCTGAGGTAAACAGGATGAAGTTCAATAAAGATAAATGCAAAGTGCTCCACTTAGGAAGGAACAATCAGTTTCACACGTACAGAATGGGAAGAGACTGTCTAGGAAGGAGTATGGCAGAAAGAGATCTAGGGGTCATAGTAGACCACAAGCTTAATATGAGTCAACAGTGTGATACTCTTGCAAAAAAGGCAAACGTGATTCTGGGATGCATTAACAGGTGTGTTGTAAACAAGACACGAGAAGTCATTCTTCCGCTTTACTCTGCGCTGGTCAGGCCTCAGCTGGAGTATTGTGTCCAGTTCTGGGCACCGCATTTCAGGAAAGATGTGGAGAAATTGGAGAGGGTCAGAGAAGAGCAACAAGAATGATTAAAGGTCTTGATAACATGACCTATGAAGGAAGGCTGAAGGAATTGGGTTTGTTTAGTTTGGAAAAGAGAAGACTGAGAGGGGAGATGATAGCAGTTTTCAAGTATCTAAAAGGGTGTCATCAGGAGGAGGGAGAAAACTTGTTCACCTTAGCCTCCAATGATAGAATAAGAAGCAATGGGCTTAAACTGCAGCAAGGGAGATTTAGGTTGGACATTAGGAAAAAGTTCCTAACTGTCAGGGTAGTTAAACACTGGAATAGATTGCCTAGGGAAGTTGTGGAATCTCCATCTTTGGAGATATTTAAGAGTAGGTTAGATAAATGTCTATTAGGGATGGTCTAGACAGTATTTGGTCCTGCCATGAGGGCAGGGGACTGGACTCGATGACCTCTCGAGGTCCCTTCCAGTCCTAGAGTCTATGAGTCTATGAGTCTATGGTTGAAGTAATACAAATTGTGTAAACTTGCATCAATGTGGAAAAACTCACTGTGAGTATAACCCTGTTATAGGAAGACAGAAGGGCTCCAGTTTACTCTTGCTGATACAGTGGCATCCCCTAAACATGCATGCATGATTTAGATCACTTGTGACAATAATGGATAAGGCATTTTCTCTACCTGTAGTGGTGATGGAGGAGGAGAATGTTAACCATGGAACACTGTTGGGCCCTGATTCTGCAAACACTTACACATGTACTTAACTTTATTCACATGAGTAAACATGAATCTTGCTGAAGTCAATAGAACTATTTTTGTGGTTAACTGTAAACAAGTGCATAATTGTATGCAGGTTTAAAGTATTGCCTTGTAAAATAAAGCCGGAGAAATGTTTTGTGACTACTAAGCAATAGATAGTGCAGAGTTTTCATGGCTCTGACTTGATTTTGTTTTCTAATTACTGAATTCTTTGTGTTAGAGCTATGACCATGTAAGAAGCCAGTGCTTAGTATTATAACTAGGGCTGTCGATTAATCAGTCATCTCACGTGATTAACTAAAAAAAATTAAATTGCAATTAAAAATGTATTGTGATTAATTGCAGTTTTAATCACACTGTTAAACAATAGAATACCAATTAAAATTTATTAAATATTTTAGGATGTTTTTCTGCCTTTTCAAATATATTGATTTCAATTGCAACACAGAATACAAAGTGTACAGTATTCACTTTATATTATTTTTATTACAAATATTTGCACTGTTAAAATAATAAACAAAATAAATAGTATTTGTCAATTCATTTCATATAAGTACCGTAGTGCGACCTATTTATGTAGGATTCTTTGTTACACAACTGCATTTAAAACCAAAACCGTGTACAACTTTAGATCCTATAAGTCCACTCAGTCCTACTTCTTGTTCAGCCAATCACTAAGAGAAACAAGTTAGTTTACACTTAATGGGAGATAATGCGGCCCGCTTCTTATTTACAATGTCACCTGAAAGTGAAAACAGATGTTCGCATGGTACTTGTAGCTGTTATTGCAAGGTGTTTACATGCCAGATATGCTAAATATTCATATGCCTCTTCATGCTTTGGCCACCGTTCTAGAGGACATGCTTCCACGTTGATGACGCTTGTTAAAAAAAAAATGCATTAATTATATTTCTGACTGAACTCCTTGGGGGAGAACTGTATGTCTCCTGTTCTGTTTTACCTGAAGTCTGCCATATATTTCATGTTATAGCAGTCTCAGATGATGACTCAGCATGTTATTCATTTTAAGAACACTTTTACTGTAGATTTGACAAAACTCAAAGAAGGTCAAATGTGAGATTTCTAAAGATAGTTGCAGCACTAGACCCAAGATTTAAGAATCTGAAATGCTTTCCAAAATCTGATCAGGATGGGGTGTGGAGCATGTTTTAAGAAGTCTTAAAAGAGCAACACACTGATGCGGAAACTATGAACTACCAAAAAAGAAATTCAACTTTCTGCTGGTGGCATCTAACTCAGATGATGAAAATGAACATGTGTTGGTTTGCACTTCTTTGGATCATTATCGAGGAGAACCCATCATCAGCGTGGACGTCCTCTGGAATAGTGGTTGAAGCATGAAGGGATATATGAATCTTTAGTGTATCTGGTACATAAATATCTTGCAAAACCAGCTACAACAGTGCCATGTGAATGCCTGTTCTCACTTTCAGGTGACCTTGGAAACAAGAAGCAGGCGTTATTTCGTGCAAATGTAAACAAACTTGTTTGAGCTATTTGGCTGAACAAGAAGTAGGACTGAGTGGACTTGTAGGTGCTAAAGTTTTACATTGTTTTCTTTTTGAATGCAGTTTTTTTGGTACATAATTCTACATTTGTAAGTTCAACTTTCATGATAAAGAGATTGCACTACAGTGCTTGTATTAAGTGAACTGAAAAATACTATTTCTTTTATTTTTACAAGGCAAATACTTAAAATAAAAAATGAATATAAAGTGAACACTGTACACTTTGTAGTCTGTGTTGTAATTGAAATCAGTGTATTTGAAAATGTGGAAAACATCCACAAATATTTATATAAATAGTATTCTATTATTGTTTAACAGTGCGATTAATCTGGACTTTTTTTTATCATTAGATTATTTTTTTTAATTGCTTGACAGCCCTAATTATAACTTATAAATTATGTATATAAAATTCACTCATTTATATGTAGCATATACTTTTAAACAAAACAAAGCTAACAAGCAAACAAACCCACCCTCCTGTGCACCAGGAGGTTGTGACATTTTTACCTTGGGGAGCGCCCTGTAACCTCAATATTCCTCATATACATATAATTATGATATTGCATATAAAACATGCCATGTGTGGTATCATGGGAAAGGTTATGATCTACTGAAAGCTATTGTTCTATCTAAATATGTGAATAATTAATGCATATAAAATTATAAGAATTGTGTTGTATAGTTTTCACTAAAATATGCTGTGGGTTTGAGAAGTGCCCAGATACTAGCTCTCCAGAGACAATTACAAGGGAAGAGGTAACCTATGCCTGGGTGGGTGCTGAACAGATGTCACCAGCCATTGTCCAGCACAGGAGTTATAATTCAATGACTCACTCACAGGAAATACACCTGGGGTATTGCTTCACTTTGTGACTCAGCAGTGCCTACCAGACATACCTAGACTTGTGTTCTCCAAGCACGTAGATTATAGGTATAAAACAGAACACAGGGAGCCCATGCTTGGCTTTTTCTCCCTCTCCCACCTATGCTGCAAGCAACAAGGATGCTCAGAAGACTGAAGACTCCAACAGGAGTCTGGCCCAAGTTTCAAGGTTGAAATCTGTGTTCTATGAACTGCAATATCCAGTGGGGGTAAGAAAAAACTGCTGAATCTAGATGTTGCACAGTCTGATAGGTTGATAGTTTATATTTTATTTTACTTATATTTTATTTTGGTAACTATAAGTGATAGGCAAAAGAGTCAGAGTTAATCACTTAAAATCTATCTTTTATAGTCAATACATTTGTTTTACTGTTTATCTTTACCCGTGACTTTGCTGAAGTGTTTGGTAAATTTTCTTAGGTTTACAAAGACTGGTGAATATCCACTTTCCATTGATGAAGTGGTGAACCAATTAATAAACTTGGACTGCTGGTCTTGAGCAGTGCAAGATAATATATTACTGAGGTACAAAGCTGGGGGGTGGTTGGCTGCTGGCTCTCTCTGTATGGTTCATGAGTGGCTCTGGAAGCATTCATGCAATCTAGCTGAGTGTGGGGCTCCACATGTGGTTGTGCTCAGTGATCACATTGCCTGGAGGGCTTCCTGCTTGTCACTAGTGTAGTGCTCCCTCTCCATCCAGTTACCTTCTTTAATGCCAATCTGCTTACAGGTTTGATGGACAGGTGTGGGTTCTTCTGGATCCCACCACCCACTCAGCAGGGTGTGTCTTCTTTATTTTTTCCTATAAATTTATTTGGCGGTGGCTCCACCCCACTCACTCCTTCCTGGCAGGATCACCAGGGCAGTTTGGGAGGAAAATTCTAACCACAGGGTAATCCCCACTTACTTGCCAGATAATTGGAGATATCCAAGAAATAACACAAACACATACAATATATTCAACACAATAATTATATTAAACAGGAGACAAATATAACAGGGTAAAACATTATTGTTAGGTTCACTGGTGCCCATGCTGCTAATACCTGTGACTTCCCCCAGTCACGTGACTTGATGTAGCAAATGTAAGAATAGTGTCCTGTTGGTACGCACACTTTATTGGGGCCCTTTATGACCTATGACCACACAATTCTTCTCTGCAGTGATTTAGCAGTGTGGCTGACGGGGCTCAGTGCAGCCCAAAGGACTCACAAGGGGGAAAAGGGGATAAATCCCTCCACAGGTTTAATATGCATCAGATTATAAAATCCCCAAACCCTTACTCCCTGGCTTGAGGACACAGTTCAGGGAGTAGGGGGTCCCAAAACAAATTCCCTAACTGACTAATTAAAAGATGATGCACTCACAAACTCCATGAATGATCCTCAGGTTCAGAGATGACTCTGGACTCAGGGCCGGCACTTCCATTTAGGCAGCCTAGGCAATCGCCTAGGGCGCCAGGATTATTAGGGGGCGGCATTTTGCCGGGGGGGGGGCGGCAGGCAGCTCTGGTGGACCTGCCGCAGTTGTGCCTGTGGAGGGTCCCCTGGTCCTGCGGCTCCAGTGGAGCTGCCACAGGCATTCCTGCGGACGGTCCGCTGCTCCCGCGGCTCCGGTGGACCTCCCGCAGGCACAGCTGCGGCAGCTCCACCGGAGCCACGGACCAGTGGACCCTCTCCGCAGGCACGACTGCGGCAGGTCCACCAGAGCCGTGGGACCAGCACACGGGGCAGCAAAATGGCCTTGCGCCTAGGGTGCTAAAAGCACTAGCGCAGGTCCTGTCTGGACTCCTCAGACACTGCAGAGGGGCTGATCTCTCCTAGCAGGGATCCTCTTCAGGCAGGAATCAGGCTGCTTTGGTCCCAGGATTTCCCCTCACCACCAAGGGATGCAGGGCTCAAGGTGCAGATTACACAACTGTACTAAAATCCAAACTGTAGTCTCCTAGCCCAGCATCCAGACACAGGCAGCAGCCCTGAACTAGCAGGCAGAGCAGAGCTGATGGTGTGGTGACTGGTCTCACCTTGGAGCTGGAGGGCTAACTCAGCCTGGTGGGGGAGTTTCCCAGCAAAACTCTACAAACTGGGAATCATCATTGGAGAGGGAAAAGCCCAGCTGAGGGATCTTGCTTTCAGGTCCCTAGAGGCCAATTCTCAGTGGAAACCCTACATGCAGGCCTGAGACTTACTAGCTCCCCACACAGCCCGTCCTGCCCTTCCCCTGGTTGCCTCCCGACTCACTCAAGAATGGCTTCTCCCCTTTCCTGAACTCCTTGGGAGGGGCATCTCACTTCCTATTGATTGCAGGGCAGACTCTGATTTTGCCTTAGCTCCCCCTCCATACCAGGGACAGTGAGCCTCCCCCTGAGCTGGCAGCGGGCAGAGCCCCGGGAATCTAGGTAATCTCCTTGGGGGTTACACTAGCAAAGCATTGTGAGAGAAAGCCCAGGCTGGAGAGTTAAACAGGCACAGCGATCCTACAGTCCCAAGCTGCACCCCGGGGATCCCATCACAATGGCATGCATTAACATTCTGTCAACTGGTTAGTAAGTAAAGTTGATACACTTTGTCTTAAAAACATTTCCTGCTGACAAGGGTAGGCCGCTTACATACATCCTCTGGCCTCTAAAACTAACTCATTTTGAAGCTGCTGCAATGCTATTGGGGAGCTGGCAAGAACATTTCTCTGGGAATGGGCTCATCATTATTTAATTGGGACGGCTTATGAGTGAGTCATTATGGGAGCTGATTATTATATTTCTTATTGGGCACACATTTAATTTTACTTCAACGTCACAAGCTGCACTGCTTGCAAGGTTGTGTCTCTTTGACCTTTGATGCAAAGTGAAGCAGTTATAAATAGAAAATAGTTTTGAAGGTAATATTTTACAGAACTATTGTTTGGGGAAAACTGTAATTTTTTTCTAAATGAGGCTTGTTTAATTCTATTATGTCCCTATTGGTTAGTAATACCTGATATATCTAATTTAATTATTGCAGTTTGCAGTGATTTGCATTATTTAAAAAACTCTGTATCCAATTCTGCATTCCTTGCAAACTCAAACTCCCACTGAGTTCCATCAGTATTTTGGATGTTTACTTAATGCAGAACAGGGCCCTCTGGTTTTGTGAGTGTGGTTGGTACTACATAACAATACACCATGTCTTCTTTGTACATCAGCTGTTGGCAACTTTCCTCAGATGGGCAACTTTCCCAAGTACCTTGCCCTGCACCTGGGACCATTCAGATACTCCTTCACAACAGCTCAACAGTACTCGATATTGTTTTGGTGAGGAATTAAGAGTATTTTGGGGACACTGTCCCCTGTGAGCCTGCCATCTTTTCATAGACATATGGTCAGGTGTTAATACTTCAGAGCTATATTAGCTCCCTGTGAGACCTAGCTCCCAAGTGCACCCAATCAGTGGCAGCATTGCACTGGCAGGAACCACATTGTCAGAAGAGAGCAGAACCCTCAGAGAGATCGCCATCTATGAGGCCAGCTTCTGCCTTCACAGAGGTAAATGGAGCCTTTCGCACAGCTTCTCTGAATCTGTGAGTTAGAGGGCCTTGCTCCCTTCAAAATCTGAAGGACCCCAAACCTCTCTGCCCAGACAGGAGGCTTTCCAAGACAACCTCATAGAATATTTCTACTGCTCTGGCCTCCTTTTGTAAGAGTCTCCTCAGGAAATGGAGAGCACTGTGCTGATAGCATTTCCCTATTTGGAGAAGCTGCACTATTTTAAAGTTAAAAAACAAGGCCATTTTTTTCTTATTTGGTACCAACATTATTTGTTTGGAGCAGCATTTGTTAATCAGGAATGGGGTTTTTTTTTGTTTGTTTTTTTTGTTTTTTTTTTGCAATGACAAATTAGTTTATTAAAAATTTAGTATAGCTCCTTGTTGCATCTTGTGCTATTCTGGTTTTTGTGGAATCTGCATTGCTTAAAGCATTAGGGAAGATGCCTTCCTAAACTGTCTGGCTCCTGGATTTATTTTTGCTGTCATCAACTTAAGAGGCAAAGTTGTTAAGCTTTGCTCTGATTTTGCCCTCTGACTGATATGATTGTCAGATTTAAAATTTGTTTCTGTAAAGGCTTGTGATGCTTCTGGCTTTCAACCTGTAGTTTGAGTAGAATTCAGATGTTATATGGTTACCTTATTTTCAGAAATACATTTTTCCCCAATGGTGCATTGGAGTAATGTTCTAAAGGTGAAATCCTGACCCTACTAAAGTCAATAAGAGTTTGCCATTGATTTCAGTGTTGATCTGTGGCATTGTATTTTAACTGAAATGTTTTTTCTCTAGTCATTTTAAGATACTGCTATAAGTCTGGCTTCTCTGTGGAGTTAGCATGAAAAGATTCTGTGTTTCAGAGGCTATGATGGTCTATTCTCCTGGGTTTACCCCTTTACAGGACTATGATGGCTTTGTACTTTGTACAAAATTTTTCTGAGGTTTCATTTGAAAACTCATAATTTACTGACAATTATTGTCCTGGTAAAATATGTGTAGCAACACTATACGTCAGTGGTGGGCAAACTGAGGCCCACTATGTGTAAAGTTGTAAGATTCTACTGTATGGTATTATCAAAATATGTTCCAAATTGGGGAGTGGCCACAAACCAGTTCTCCAGAGACAAAAGGCAAACTGACACCTCAGCCAACAACATCAAATGGATTATCACCTGGATAAGTAGCCAGTTTTTGGCAGGAAAGAAGGTTAGAGTGGAAAAGGTACATCTTGACCAAGAAACAGTTCCCATTCTCACAAACTTCCTGTCTCCTGAACCTAGCTGGAGATGCTTCTTGAGGAAGAGAGAGAATTATAAGAAGGGAGAGCAGATGCTCCAAATTATTCCTCCCTTTCTCTCTGCCCACAGCATCAACACCCAAAGAACAAAGGAAGTGGCTTTTGTTTGGGGGTGGGCTCCTGACTGAAAGAGTTCAACCAGTAAAACTAGTAGAACATGTGGTGAGAGAGATCTTTGCTTTAAATTCACTTTAAGTTGTTAAGTCAGTTCTGACTTTTATGCCTTATCACTTAAAATCCATCTATTTTTAGTTAATAAACTTGTCTAATTATTTCATCTAAACCAGTGTGTTTGGACTGAAGTGTTTGGGGAACTCCACCTTGGATAACACGATTTGTGTGTATCACTTTTTATTAATAAAATGACAGACTTTATATGAGCTTGTATCATCCAGGAGAGAGCTGGGCAGTAGAAGACATGCATTTCTAGGGAAGGTCCAAGACTGGGAATTTGTTGGTATTACTGTATGTGTAATTCAAGAATGACTGGTATCAGCACTCATATACTATAACAAGGAGTAACTTACATGCTGGAGGCTGTGAGAGAGAAGACCAGGAATGGTTGTTCTCACAGCAAAGCGGTGTGAAAGGCACTCCAGGTTAGAGAACTGAAGGGGGACAGCTATTCTTCAGTCCAGATTGTACACTGGAAATGTCACAGAGGGGGAACTTGGTGACCACCTTCTAGTTCACATAACAAACCCTCTACAACGCCTTCACAGAGATATCATTAATGCTCCACATGGAGCAGTCTAGCAGCCAGAAGTTCACCTCCAAGTAACTTACTAAGTTTGACTATTTTGAGTAACTTAATTGTTCTATAATCATATGTTCTTCTTTTTATAAAATATTTTATGTTTCCAGTTGACCACTATCATAGACGAACACAAACAACTTACTGACTAGCGAGTTTCATTGTTTTTCACATAGATATCAATACCAAGATCTTCAAAAAATAACATCCTAGAGTTTGGCTCCTAAAGCCATATTTTGGCAGTTAATTTCCATTCAGTGAAAAGTACAAGGGCTCAGCAGTTTAGAAAATCAGGTCACCTTTTTTAGGTACTAAACCATGGATTTAGAAGTATGATCTGAAAAACTTCACCTTAGTGCTGTCAAACATGTAAGAGAAACACACTGTAAAATATTCTTTCTCTGATCTTTGTTACAGTAAATCACTGATGGTTGTAACAATAGTCAGTAAAAATATTTAGACAAAATGACATTAAGAGCTGGGCTACACTGCAGAGTTGCAGCGCTGGTGGTGGGTTTACAGCGCTGCAGCTTAGTAACTGTCCGCACCTGCAAGGCACATCCAACGCTGTGTTGGTGTCACTCTGGCATAACCCTAGGTAACTCGGAAAGGTGATAGACCACAAGTGTCAATGAAGCCCTTCTGCTGTAGGCCTTAATGAACCAATGTTCCTCCATGTTAAACACTTTGTGTAACCTAGTGTAACCTAATGTACTAATAGCTGCAAAAATGTAGTATTAGCAGTTAGCTTTTGATTGTAATAGCCAGTTCTCTGCTGTAACACATTGAAGCTAGGCTAGAGCACGTTCAAGGTCGTTTTAAGATACTGTATACATGTCTCAGCAGCAGAGAGGGGGAAGTCAAAAGATTGACTGAAAAAAGATACTGCAGCTGGATGGGAAAGTACAGGGGAGTGAAAGATCAGCTAGTCAGCAAGAAAGTTTTGTAGTAAACAACTGGGATATAAAAGGAAGAAACTGCTTGTTTTAGGTGTGCAGGATCTGAGATTGTTATTTCTCCCTGGCACCTTATTTGAGCTCAAATAAATTTGGTTGTTTGCTTCTCTACCCTGGTGTGTTTATTGGCGCTTAAGCACTCTAGGCAACGAACCACTGTTGGTTGCCTCTGGCACTGCTGTGTCTGCAACAGTTGCAACTCCCTGGCTGCAGCGCTGGCTGTACACCTGGTCTGCTTGGGGTGTAACGATTCCAGCGCTGGTGATGCAGCGCTGCTCATCAATTGTGGCCAGCAAAAGCTCTTTATTGGCCTCCAGGGTATTAGGAGGTATCCCAGAATACCTGTTCAGCCACTCTGCTCATCATTTCGCACTCCACTGCCCTGGGCTCAGGTGACCCACCCTTTAAATGCCCTGGGAATTTTAAAAATCCCCTTCCTGTTTGCTCAGCCAGGTGTGGAGTGCAATCAATCAATCAATCAGTGACCATGCCTCCACGCACCAAACAAGCCCCAGCATGGAGCACTGGCAAGCTGCTGGACCTCATCAGTGTTTTTGGTGAGGAAGCTGTGCAGTTACAGCTGCGCTCTTGTCGTAGGAATTATACCACCTATGGGCAGATATCATAGTCCATGGTGGAAAGGGGCCATGAACGGGGTGCGGTGCAGTGCAGGGTTAAAGTAAAGGAGCTGCAGAGTGCCTATTGCAAAACCCATGAGGGAAACCGCCACTCAGGTGCTGCCCTCACGACCTGCCGTTTGTACGAGGAGCTGAATGCGATACTTGGGGGTGACATCACTGCCAATCCGAGGACCAAGATGGACAGTTCAGAGTGGGGAGAGGAGTGGGAGGGGCAGGGGGGAGGAAACCAAGAGTGAGGGTACTGGGGTGGTGGGAGACACCCCCGAGTCCCAGGAGGCATGCAGCCAGGAGCTCTTCTCAAGCCAGGAGGAAGCTAGCCAGTAGCAGCATCTGGAACTTGTTGGTGAAGAAGCAGAGGGCGGGTTCCCGGTAAGCAGCTTTTATTTTCAGGATGGAAATGTTTTTTGCGGGGGGGGGGGGGTTATGGCTGCATGCATGCATGCCTAGATGTGGAAAGCCCATTGATGTGGTCTATCATGTATCTGTAATCAGCCTCTGTAATCTCTTCAAAAGTTTCAGCCAGAGCGTGGGCAATGCGCTTGCGCAAGTTTATAGGGAGAGCCACTGTGGTCCTTGTCCCAGTCAGGCTAACGCGTCCATGCCACTGTAGTGCAAGGGGTGGGGGGATCATTGCTGCACACAGGAAAGCTGCATAGGGGCCAGGGCGGAATCCACATTGCTGGAGAAGCCCTCCTGCTCTTCCCAGGTAACCCGCAGCAGCGAGATATCTGGCAGGATAAAATCCTGTGGAAAAGGTAGGGGTAGTGTTCAGTGCAGTTTCTCCTCTGCAGCTCTCTGCTTTCCCCAATGCACAGAAACCCCAGTGCAGCCCTGACCCAAGCAGTTGCCCTTTCCAGGTGAGCCGCGGAAGCGAGATGGCTTCCAGGAGTAACTCCTGTGGCAAATGTAGCGGTAATGTTCAGTGCAGTTTCCCCCCAGCTGCTCTCTGCCTTCCAAAATGCACAGAAACCCTGGTACAACCCTGACCCAAGCAGTTGTCCTTCCCAGGTGAGCCGCGGCAGCGAGATGGCTTCATTAATCACTCATTCCCCATTACTCACCATGTCTTTGCTGCTGTGGCCTCTCTGGGCTATGTTCGCTATGTGTAAAGGATGCTACAAATTAGACTAAAAACTCCTTCACTGTGATTATAAACAATGCAGCCTCTGTAATAAATGTTTCTGTTTCTGTTTTTTTTTAAGTGTTCTTGAATAGTACCAGTAATCCACCATCCCTATCACAGACTGCTGAAAAGCTATAGAACCTGAAGAGGAAACCAAGAAAAAGCAAAGAGGATTTGGTGAAAGCAGTTATGAATCAGTCTACCGAGAGAGTAAGAGGCTGCAGGACTGGAGAGAAAAAATTCAGCGGTGGAGGAAAACAGAAAGCAGGAGAAAGGAATTGCTAAGAAGAAAGGCACAAAGCAGCTGATAAGCCTCCTGGCGCAACAAACGGAGTGTATGCAGTCACTCAGCCATGCAGGCAGAGCACTACCATGCTGCTCCCCCCATCCCAAAGCTCTCTCCCTTGTGCCCAATGTCAGCTCAAACCCCCCTTCTCCAGCATCCAGGTTCTTAGCACCACCAGCTGCCCCCAACACCAGTACGTTCACCTACCAGCCCTGAGAACTACGACCCTTACCCTCTGCACTCAACCCCCTTCACCATGCAGCATTTTCATCCTGAAGTGCAGCAGGCATTGCATAGCACTCCAGGCAGGACATATTCAAACCTTTGACTGTACAGTTCACCACCCTACCCCCTGTCCTTTTACTTACTGTCTTTTCAATAAATGATTTCTTGGCTTTTAAAACAGTTTTTATTATTGTAGAAAGTGAAAGATACCGTACCCCAAGGAGAGATCAGGCACTGCAAATCATTGTAACCAGTGCATTTCACTCCCGTGCAAGGCACCAAACATTATTGTTGGCTTTCAGCCTCAAATTGCTCCCTTAAGGCATTCCTAATCCTTGTAGCCCTGTGCTGGGCCTCTCTAGTAGCCCTGCTCTCTGGCTGTGCAAATTCAGCATCCAGGTGCTGAACCCCGAAGGTCCATTCCTGACTGAATGTTTCACCCTTCCCTTCACAAATATTATGCAGGGTACAGCATGCGGATATAACCTCAGGGATGCTGCTTTCCCCCAAGTTTAGCTTCCCATAAAGACATCTCCAGTGTCCCTTTAAATGGCCGAAAGCACACTCCACAGTCATTCTGCACCAGCTCAGCCTGTAGTTGAACTGGTCCTTGCTCCTGTCAAGCTTCCCTGTATACGGTTTCATGAGCCAAGGCATTAACGGGTAAGCGGGGTCTCCAAGGATCACAATGGGCATTTCGACGTCCCGTACTGTGATATTGCGGTCTGGGAAAAAAGTCCCGGCCTGCAGCTTCCTGAACAGGCCATTGTTCTGAAAGATGCATGCATCATGCACCTTTCCAGGTCAGCCTGTGTAAATGTCAATGAAACTCCCATGGTGATCCACAAGCTACTGGAGAACCATAGAGAAATACCCCTTCCAATTAATGTACTGGGATGCCAGGTCGGGGGGGTGCCAGAATAGGAATATGCGTCCCATCTATCGCCCCTCCACAGTTAGGGAAACCCATTTGTACAAAGCCATCCAGAATGTCCTGCATGTTCCCCAGAGTCACGGTTCTTCTTAGCAGGATGCCTTTAATGGTCCTGCAGACTTGCACCAACACTATTTCAACGGTGACTTTCCCACTCCAAACTGGTTCGCGACCGATCGGTAGCTGTCTGGAGTTGCCAGCTTCTAGATTGCAATAGCCACCCGCTTCTCCACTGACAGGGCAGCTCTCAATCTCGTGTCCTTGCACCTCAGGGTGGGGGCGAGCTCCTCACACAGTCCCATGAAAGTGGCTTTTCTCATCCTAAAGTTCTGCAGCCACTGCTCGTCATCCCAGGCTTGCAGGACGATGTGATCCCACCACTCAGTGCTTGTTTCCCGAGCCCAAAGGTGGCATTCCATGGTGCTGAGCATGTCCATTACTGCCACAAGCAATTTAGTGTTACACGCATCAGGCGAATCGATAGTGTCGTCGGACTCCTCGCTGTCACTTTGGAGCTGAAGGAATAGCTCAACTGCCAAACTTGATGTGCTGGCAACATTCATCAGCATACTCCTCAGCAGCTCGGGCTCCATTTCCCACAGAAATTGCGCTGCAGACTCACAATGGCGCCAAACTGCTGGGATGTGAAGCAATGCACCACGGGGCATTGGGACAGGAGGTGGAATGACCCGCACCCTTCCATCCCCTTCCCACAACCCACGGTGCCAAAATGGGATGAGGTGCTCTGTGGGATAGCTGCCCACAATGCACCACTCCCAACAGCGCTGTAAATGCTGCAGATGTGGCCACAGTGCAGCACTGGTAGCTGTCAGTGTGGCCACAGTGCAGCGCTGTCCCTACACAGCTGTACAAAGACAGCTGTAACGCCCAGCGCTGCACATCTCCAAGACATAAATCCTTGACTATGAAGGGTGAGGACTTCACCCATGCTCTGGCCCCTTTATCTTTTGTAAAAGAGACAGAGTATCATAAAAGAGCCCTAAACCCCTTGATTTTGCCTGGGAAAGGATTCTCTCAGCACAATCACTTAAGAAAACAGTTGTAAGGTTGCCTTCTGAGAACTGCTTTGTAAGCCTTTGTGTAGGGATAGGCATGCTGTGTTTCTAGATGTGCTATGGTCTGTAGGGCCACCTCAGGAAGCTGCTATAATTTAAAGACATCTTAGACCAGCACCCCATGCACCAGTAGTTGCAAGTTCTGTGCTGCAGCTCTTAGCGGCCCAGCACGAAGTCCTACATCATAGCTTGTCACAGCTTGTTCATGTTCTTGTTGCATGGTTTGTGGTCTCCGGGTAAATTTTTTTAAATATGTATAAAAACACTTCTAAAGAACTTAATTTACACTGTATTGCTAAAGTCTGTGTGACATGAAGGTACATCTTTGTCCTGAAAATAAGTGCTTCCTTGTGTAATTTGTTGGATCATTATAACCTAATGCAGATAACATTAAAAAGTAAGTTATTTTCCTATGGCATATGGAGTTGCAAAAAATGCGGGTTATTCTATGTTAAAATATGCAGCTATGACGACCGGAATTATGTAACTCTAAATCAGTGTAGGAGTAATTGAATATCGCTTTAAAAAATCCAGTGAATAAATGTCATTTATAACATGAAGTAAGTGATTACATACTTGCAACTAGCTTCAGGGAAAAAATATCCTTCCAATTAAACTAAGTTCAAAAATGTAGACCATAAGAAACTGCACACTCAATGCACAGAGTGAGAGAAACATACTGAAAATGAGAAGGAAAGTATTCTATTTGAGCTTTGAAATGGGGCATGGGCAAATCAGGTTCTTAGCCTATTGAAGTAGATAGTTATTTATGTACGTGGAGCCTGACAATATTAGATTGCCAAGCTGCATTAAGCAGTCTGTCTCTGCTCAGTGAACATCTAAATACTGTATGTGGTAAAAGACATGAGTTTCTTAAGATGCACCAGCTGCAACCATAGAAATCTGACAAAAGTAACCAGATTTACTGAATGGAGGGGGATGTTCTCCTGATCAGTACACTTTACTGAACTGCCTCAAGGCAGTTTTTGCCATGAATTCTGGAATGGAAGGTGTCAGATTTTTGTTCTCCAGCTAAATTAACAATGCTGCCTACATACAGATTATGTCCATTCCAATATCTGCAGAGGATTCTGGTTTCATAGCATGAGGTTTCATTAAGTCATTGATTTAGAATGTGCAAATGAAATCTTAGACCTTTTTGACCTTTATTTAATAGCAGGTTTTGGTGTTACGAGGGCTTTGGGATTTTTCATTCTGGAATTGAATAGTAAAACGTGAAAGGGGGAGGGGGACAAGAAGCAGGAAAAAATGAGCTTCCACCTACACAATCTGCTGATTTGTTCATTTTTAAAAGAAAATTAGTGTAGCTCTCAAAAAGGTGACATTTCTAACTACTGGTAACAGACACCAATATCTACAAAAATCATTGTAAAGACTGTAAAATGCAAAATATGCTAATGCATTTGTTATAGGATTATGAACTGAACACACTTTAATGTTGTCCACCTGAACGACATTAACTAATCTTTAATTCTACTTTACTGCAACTGACCTTTTTAAAAGGACAGCTATAAATACAACATTCCTTCTCCCCTGTGCTTGGAAGACTAATTTTTTGTGCGTAATGAGGGATCTAAATGTGTTTTATCATAGTATTAAGACATTACACTGTTAGTTTGTTAATATGTAACTTGTGTACTGTGAGTAGGACTGGGTGACCAACAATGTATTCATTAAAAGCTAGATAGTCCCTTTATGATCTGTCCTGAGAAAGGGGCATTATGCAGTTCTGCTGTTCCACAAGTACTACAGAAAATCAGATTGTGACTTATAAGCAAACAATCAGCATCTTCTTTCCCCTGCATATGTTCCAGTGAGTAAATATACCACACCATGACTATACCCAGTTCAATACGTGTCTCCCAGCATGTGAAACACAATGCTACTGTCCTGTCCTCACTCTGTTCTGCCCACCTGCTCGGTGTAGATAAAATAGTGGACCAACATCAACTTTTACGCTACAAATCATATTAAGGATAGACCACACACAAGGGTGTGTTTCACACTTGCATACAGGTGTTTGGGGTTAATGACTATCTAGTATGTTTGCTAACCCAGTCTGTGTTCAGAATCTTTGAGATAAGGGTTTGTTTGCTTTTCCTGAAAATATTTCCCATACAAATGTTTTGCATGATAGTTTTTCAGAGGAGCACTTTTCTAGTGCAAATGCAGGCATTTGATCTTATTGGCAATCTGGTATTGTTTCATTCACTTAGTGGGAATGTGACAAGAGAAAATTGAACATAAAATCTGCCAATAAATTTGGCTTGCTTCCTTATTAGCATTCTCTATTCCTCACTCAGGAAGAAACCCAACCATGTTTAAAGTCCATGTAGGCCAAGCACATTTCTTCTTTTCAAAAATGGAAAGCTCACCTTAAAGAAGCCAACAGAAAGGAGCATTTTCTATAGCAAGATCGATATTAGGAGATTTTACAATAGATCAGAAATAGGAAGTCTACAGAAGAATCTGTAGATGTGCTACGCTACCAGAGAGTAAAAGGAGATGTTAAGGTGATAAGCACATTGTAGAACATCTGCCTTTACCCTTTTTAATTAATAAAAGTAAGTAGTCAAATGTATGTTGGAACAAATTAGTATTGATATGGCTTGGATTAAATCTTGTTGAAGTTGGTGCGTTTTACATGTGCCTTTCATTCAAGATAAATGTAAAGAACCCATTAAGCTCTTTTATGTAACCACATAGCTGAAATGATAGCTGTGTAACCCAAAGCACAGGAACATAACTAGGCTGGAGTAGAAGACGAACAATGTGACTGAAAAGAGGTTTCTGGGGGATTCAGGTAGCAAAGTCAGGGACTAAGGCTTTGATTATATTGAGGCTGCTTTTGGGTGTCTGGGAACAGGGCTGTCTCCAGGGTTTTTGCCACCCCAAGCAGCAAAAAGAGAGGAGGGAGGGAAGCCAAGATCTGCAGCTCTACTGCCGCTGCCTCAGTCTACAGCGGCAATTCAGCGGCTGGTCCTTCACTCCGAAAGGGAATGAGGGACCCACCACCGAAGACCCAGACATGCCGCCCCTCATCATTGGCCGCCCCAAGCAGCTGCTTTCTGGGCTGGTGCCTGGAGCCGACCTTGTCTGAGAAACAGCAAAAAGACCAGAGAAGCTGGGAGAGAAGGAAGTGCTAGATATAGTAACAGAAGCACTGGGAGGGTGGCCGTGGCAGAAAGCTGGGAGAGCTGTTAGGCTGAGTGCTGCCTAAAAGAGGCTTGGATCTGTGAGCAAAGAAATTCCTGTTTGACTCCTACTGTCTTCAGGAAAACAAGAGTTTGTATATTCTTTGTAATAAAGATTTCACTAAAGATACCTGACTGCATCAATATATATATTGATGCAGTCAGGTATCTTATATATATGGAGAGATATGTCTGACTTTTGAAGGACTTTAAGAATGAGGAGGTTGAGCCACAAATAAAAAATATTCAATGTCTCATTGAAAGCAGCTGCTGAACTGGAGAACTGGAAGTTAACATGTGTCAATCTTAAAAAATCCTAGCAATGATCTTGAAAATTATGCAAAGGAGCCCTATTACAGTACCAAGTAATTTGGCTGAAACAGTAAATTAAAGAGAATGATAATACAGTGGGGGTGAAATCCCACCCCACTGAAATCAATTGCAAAACTCCCATTGACTTCAATGGGGCAAGATTCTGATGAGATGCTAGTGACTAACCAGCATCCTTGTTAATCTACTAGAATTTCTTGAGCATTTCAACAAAATAGTGAATAAGGGAGACAGCTGATGTAGTAGAGTTGAACTTTCACAAGAAAAAGTCTCTCACAAGAGGCTTTCAAGGTTACTAAAGAGTCACAGGATCAGGAGTAAAGGTTCTGTTAGTAGAAACTGGCTAAGTGGCAGAAAAGTTTGGTCAACTTCCATCACCCCAAAAGTTTAACAATGACGTGCCATAAGGTTCTGTACATTAAGGATCTAGGGCATGTACTAATTTAGATAGAATAAATAGGCTAAAGGAGTTAACATAACATAACCCATTCACTGTCTAACCATAAACAGGGTTAAACAAGGTCTGAGGCTTGCTATACAGATTTCAGCTAGCTTAGCTTGATGGCAAATATACCATTAAAATCATTTTAACCTTTTATTAAAGGTACAGAAAACAAGGAAAAACAGTTAAAGCATTTGAAATGTAAAGTATTTAGTAAAGCTGTCATGTTAACTATATCCTATGTTCCCTTTTCCTTTAGTTAAGTACAAAAAAATGCTGCGATATAGTCTTTTAAATAGTATCAAAGATGTTGCAACTGTCCTTCTGGGGAAAAGAAAAGAATCTAGTTGAGATGGGCTGGAGATGTCATTGCTACTGCTGTCATTAATTGCAGTTTTAGAAGGAAAAGTCCCTTTGTTTGATAGTCTCTTCAGCGGTATTAAATAAGGTAATAACTGTCATCCAGGTGCTGTTGTGATTCAGCTGGTAGGGGAGGTGATGTTATTTGGATTCTGCTCTCTGACTTGTTCTGTTCAGAATACCTCTCAGGATCAGAACAATGCAGGCTTGGGGTCACAGGAGATTGTGGGGCTGGCAGAAATAATGATGAAGCTTTCCCATGCTGAAATAATGGTTTAAAATATTGGCATGACGTTTGCTGTGGAATAGGATGGGTTTCAGAGCGTTATAATTTTGTCATGTGGCTCTCATAATTTGTAGATTTGGGGCTTTTTTGCAAGTGAGCAAGTAAATCAGTTCATTATCGCAGGGTTCATTCTCTAGGGGGAATTAACTGCATGCACACAAATTGCAGGAAGTAAAAACTGGGATGGGTTGAGGAATAGGGGAGGGGATATCTGGGTTAGAGGGGCTACTATATTAGTCAGCTTTGCTTAACAGTTATATTATTATCCACAATTCTTAGTAAGCACTGTAAGGGGTACTATTACGGCACAGGTCACTGAGAGAACTGAGGGAGAGCTATTGTCCAGGAATGTGAAAAAAGAAATGGATCAAGAGAGAGGGTTGTTTTTTTTAAGTAATGATGGGCTTTATTCTTCGCTTTTTGAAGTAAATAGTAAAATTCCCATTGATTTTAATCAGATCTGGGTTGCATCCCAAAGCAGTAGCTGGTTGGAAAGCTGAATTTCCATTCTCAAGAAACTCTGACATTTTGATTTATGTCTTCATTCCAAATAGGAAAAAAAAATCCAAAATCTACCCTGGAATGAAAAATTCTGACAAAATATTTTGAGGGGTGCAAATCAAAGTTTGTTTTAATAGTGGTGAATCCTTGTAGTTCAATGTCAGAACATTATAATATACATGTTAATATATTTGAATCAAAATGGGCAGGTGTGTGCTCTGGATTTCGTTGGGTAGTGTTTAGATTTTGCATTGTGACTTGGGCTGTTAGGTGTGAACCAGAAGTTCAGATGGAAAACACACACACGAGAGGGGGTAGCTCTGGCAAGTATTCAGAGATTACAAGGTGTTCCCTGCTCTTCTCCCAAGCAGTCTTGTCCTCAGTCCTCTCCTGCTCCTTTTTCAGGCATATACCCTTGAGCAGTTTGTGAACAATGTTCTAGCCCACGTGCACTCATGGGAACAGGAGGAGCTTCTTGTGCAACCACACACTGACTGGCCAGAAGCTGGCTCCTAGTGAGAGGTGTTCTAATTTGCTATTTATTTAAATGACTTTCAGTATTTGGAGAATGCATATCCTGCTCAACAGAACTGGTCTCTCTGCCTGTGCATGGTGCATGCTACAAGTATTGATACCAGTTAGAGCCAGTCAAAACCTCTGGTTTCACAGCAAAAATAAATTTTGTAAGAACATTTGAAATTGAAATTTAACTCTTTTTTGCAAATGTCACAGTGAAAAGATTCAGTTGCTGATTCAGTTACATAAATTCTGAAAGAATAAAAAACTAGAAACACCCAAAATTATATTTTTTTAATTCAAGTATAGATCACACACACTTTATGACTGTTGGAAATCAGTACACAAGTTGGGTAAAATCCAATCCAATTTTTCAGGTTAAAACTGCATAAGTGTATCAATGCCAATTTTTCAGGAGTTTTAGACTCGTTCCAAAAAAGTTGCATGTATTTTCTTTTCCAATGGTGAGGAAAACATTCTACATTCACTTTCCTTGTGTTCAAAACAGGCTGGTTGCATTTAATTAAAAAAACATTGCTTAGTGGAGACTAAACACAGAAAAATTCAGCAAGAAAGATGAAAGTTTCAGAATACTGAATGTCTGAGAATAGTGGGTAAGGTCCAATCAGTGCTCACTGAAGTCAGTGAGAGACTTTCCACTGTATATTCCCCTTGAATCAGGTGCTTAACGTAAACCATTATGCAACCTTCAATATAGAAGGCCAGGACCAGCACTGGCTATAGAAATAAGAAACACATTCCCAGATAATAGTTTCCTATTTTTAATGAAGCACTGCTAGTTTATAGATGTAGTTGGACTTTAAATGAAGAGTATTTTGAGTGCTTCAATTGCTTGTTTTGAACAATATGGGCTGCCCTATAGCATAACTGATTTTTTTTTTCTGAACTAAATTCTGGTTTTTCCCTCACTGAAGATTTCCTATTAGGGGAGAATCCAATAGTTATATGCTATATCAGCGTGACATTTCTGTCATAAACAGCAGTAGCCAGGTAGGTTGTCTATTTGATACGAGCCTATTTCTAAAATTCAAACATTATTTGGGAAGTAACAAGCTTGTATGTGTATTTTGAAAATTTTACTCTGTAGGTCATCTTCTTAGACTATTCTAGGAAAAGTAAATGCGTCACTAACTAATTATAATGAATAAAGATTATTTAAACATATAAAAACACTAGGTGTCTCTAGCAGGACCAAGGAGATCTTCTTTACAGTATGTTTCCCATGAATCAGAATGAAACAGAGCTCTGACTGTGAATGTGGTAAAAAAAGTTTCTGAAATGTAGTGACATTTTTGTTTGATTAAGAAATGTAGTTTGAACAACCAGCAAAGTGGACATTATTTAAGTTATCTCTCCCAGCACGTAAGTTCTAGACCTCTTCATGACTGTCGTATTCCAGAAATAGAGAGGTCTAGGTCAGATGACTAGTGCATTTGTGAGCTGCCTGCAAACACTAATAGCAATAAAATTGTCCACCTCAGGCAAATAACTCCTTATTACCTGGCAAAGATAGCAAAAGGAATACTTGTTCAGTATTGTACTTTGACATCAATAATTAGTCCAAGGGATTGTGATTTATTTACTTAACAGCAACTTTTTAAACCCATGTTTCTCATTAAAAAATGAAATACAGTGGAAATAGTGAAGTAATTTCTTTTCAACGGTGATGAGGCCAATATACATATGTGGGTAGACAGATCTAAGCAGTGGTTTAGATATATCTGGAATTCCAGTTGGCACATTGCAGGGGATTGGAATGTTTCAAGATTTTGTCATGGTTCATTATATAAATCAGAAAAGATAAAGATGGAAAGCAGGTTACATCGTCTAGACTATCTCACTACCCAGGCAGGATATGCTGTAGTCCTGAGTCTGGTTATGAGCATGAACCATTTAATGAGTGTTTTTCGTTTGGCTTCAGTAGATGTTGAATAAGGAGCTAAATGTGGATTCCATTTTACTCATGGCTGTAGAATCTCAGCAAAACAGTTTCCTGTATAGTTATTAGGCCAGATCCTCAACCAGTGTAAATCAGCATAGCTCCATTGGATTCAATGCAGTCTGTGAATTTGCTTCAGATGAGAATGTGTGCGCGTGTGTTTGTTTTTCCCCAGAAACTATCAAGCTGAATTATTTAACAAACTAAAAAATGTCTGATGTTGTTAGAATGGGCAGACTGATTTTGCTGTTGAGGTTAATTTAAGTTTAATATCACTTTCTTCCAAGAACATGTTCAATGTCCACTAAGTGTAACCAGGACCGGGGGGGGGGGAAACATTGGTGTCTAAATTCTGGCCCAACTGACGTCAGTCGCAAAACATATGACCTTCAAAGCAGGGCAGGGAGGGATTTTACCTGTAAGCTTCTGTCCCACTGGGGCCTGAGAAGGTCCTAAACTGTGTGATCCCTGTATGTAGCTCCAGTGTAGGATGGGTAAAGTTTTCTGTGTCACACTCCCACAAAATCTGGTATGTATAACTGTCTTGTATCATACCTTTTGCACTGAAGAATACCAGGGTTTTTTTTTTAAAAGAAATCTTTCTCGTCAAATGTTCTCAACTTCACCTCAATATTGGGCTTGGGCGGCATATCTGTAGATAAGCTAGAAGCCATAGAAGCTGCTTATCTACCCTCTATTATTCAAAGAGTCACAAAGCAAATGATTTAAAAAAAAATCTTTCCAAGTGTTCCCATCTGAAAAAACCACAGAAATAACCAAGATGATTATCTTTGTAGCTTGTTAAGTATCTTTGAGACTGTATGTATTGTGCTTATATGTTGTTAATTTAAATAGGCCTCGTAAGGATTATTTATGAAAGCAAAGTAAAAGGACTTGGTATATACTTGCTAATATATTGCCATTTAAATACTTACATATATGGTAATAGAAAGACAATGTGTTGGTGGTATAAATAACTTACTGCTGACTAGGAAGGATAAACTATTGTTATCAGAAGATGTGGGATAGGAGAGGGAAAGTAACTTCTGCAAAATTTGATGTGATAGACTTCCTGTGCTTGTATATAGATATTATTTACTGACATTTACCAGGGCAGAACAATGTTTCTAGTAGTTCAGACCATCATCCAGAGTAGATAAAGACACATTTTAAAAGGTACAGTTGAAATTAGAATGACTGTAATTTTGTTTACATAAAAAAACTATACTGTACTTCCAGTACATCCTCAAAACACATATTAACTTTACTCATCTCTTATAAAGAAACCAGATCATTTAGACATCCAGCAAGTTAACATAAACTATGTTGTGAATTCTAACCTTCTGAATGTATCTGGTTAATCTCTGGGACTCAGGATTTTCTGATTCAAAATTTTTTTTTATTGCAGACAGACATTTTAGACTAAGTGTGGTCTTCCAACATATAACCACAGTGCCCTTTGAACCCCCTCACCCCACATCCACCAGGCCCTCTAAAATAATGAGTTTTTCTTTGCAAATCCTCTCTCTCCAAAAAAATATGTCCTTGCAATTAAGTAGCCTTGCCTATTTGTACTCAAGTAATTTAAGAGTATCCTTTTGAGAAGTGCTTTGTCATGAGTTCACGACAAACAGATTTCCTTTCCTATTTCTATCTCAACGTTCATGTTTGCCAGAGTCAAATCACTTGATATTTAAGGTGATATTGTGACTGCTCAAGTGCAGATGTGCTTTTCTGGGGAGAAAACTCTGAGCTTTCTGCCCCTACAATCCAGCACATCCGTAAAGGGGCAGCCATGGTTTGGCTGCAGGTGCTGCAGTGTGTGGAATAAAGTGAAGCTATTGGCCCCTGAGGAATGTATCTTAGCAAAGGCAGGGCACTATGCTCCAGCATGGCTATGTTCTGGGGTAGAGGATATAGGAATGTTACATACCTCTTGGACAAGCACCACAGAACTTTCTGCCCAGTGTATTCTCTCTCTTCCCTCATTTCCCAGTTCCCACTGCTTGTTCACATTTTATGCTTTTTAAAAGGCATAATGAGCCTGATTTTCATGTTAGCAGAATTACATCAATGAATATCAGCAATAAGCAAGAGGAGAATCTGTCTTAATTTCTCCTTTGATAGTACATGCCCTCCCCGCTTCCTCTCCAGTGTGGCTCAGTCTCTGCATAATTAGAATGAAGCCCTTTAAGTCTGTTCAGAAAATTCTTTACTCCTATCCACCCACCTGGTTTGTACTGCACATTCAGTTTTAATTCTCTCTGCAGTGCTCATGTTGACATCCCTGAGAATTCTGCAGGTGGGCAGTGTGCAGAATATGAGGTCTGTTATGCAGATCAGAGAAAAAAATTTAATTACTGATGGTGTTAATTAAAATTTTGCACCTGTGCTTTCATGGGTATAGTCCACAGCATGCTTAGGGCTTTACCTGTACAATTTATTTAACTGTTAGTGAATTTCATAGCTGAACCACTCATGTCAATTTGAGACCTATTGGGTTACACTTCAGCAACTTTGTGCCTCGCACTGCCAAAGAGATCTGAAACCTAGAGAATTTCTTCTGTCATAGAACCATAAAAATGTAGGGCTGGAAAGGACAACAAGAAGTCATGAAGTTCAGCCCCCTGTGCTGAAGCAAGACCAAGTAAACTTAGACCATCCCTGGCAGGTGTTTGTTTAAACTGTTTTTAATCTCCAATAATGAGAATTTCATTATAATTCAAAAGTCATCCCCCCCGCCCATATCTAACCTAAATCTTCATTGCTGCAGATTAAGCCCATTACTACTTGTCCTACCTTCAATGGACAAGGAGAACAGTGGATCATGATCCTCTTTATATCAGCCCTTAACACATTTGAAGGTTGTTATCCATGTTTTGCCTCCCCGATCTTCTTTTCTCAGGACTAAACAAGTCCAGTTTTTTACATCTTTTCTCATAGGTCAAGTTGTCTAAAGTTCATCACTTTTGTTGGTCTTCTCTAGACTCTTTCTCCAGTTTGTCCACCTGTTTCTTGAAGTGCGGCTATGACCTCACTGGCATAGCTCTGTGGGGCTGCTGTAACTTACAGCTGAAGTTAGCTGGGAACATGTTTTCCCATCCCATGTGAATTTTTGAGATTTTGAAGAATTGTCTCATCCTGAATTGTGACAAAAAAGTCAGTATTTCAAAAATTGTGAACTGACAATCCAAAAAATCCCAAACTTTTTGATTCAGGAGATGTGGAAAAACTGCACCATTCCTGCAAACAGTTTTGGTTTCAATAAAATGACATTTTCAGATAGATAAGTAGATCTGGTTGGAAAAAAAAATTCCCAACCAGATCTACTTACCTACCTTCCCAGGGCCACCAGTGGCCCAACTGCTTTAGCCTTCATACCACTTCCATAATTGTGCATGTATGTTCTCTTTACAGAAAATGTATTTGCTCTACGATGATCTTGACAGCTTACCTTTATCACATTAAGGGGAAGCAAAAATCATCTTTAAAAAAAAAAGTGTCAACTTCAAGATTCTTTTTTTCCCCTAAACTTAATCTTTCTTGTTGATCTCAGATTCTAGCCAGGCATTTTCATTGGAGAGTGCTAAAGGCAATGTTCACTTAATTCTTAATCTTGTATAACTCTCAATATGCAGTTACAGCATTATAAATCCACCCTAGAGATTGAATATTGGCATATTATTTACAAAAAAATCCATTAGTGAGCATTTCAATTGATTTTAGCTTGCCCCTGTGAACTTGTTTTTAACCTGCACTTTAGTCTCCTGAGCTGACCAAGAAGGAATGCTATTTCTTAGACTCTGGAAATTGGAAGTCCTTATATGTAAATTCTGTGTTTTTTTTAATTGAAATATGCATTCTCAGTGATTGCATATTCCTTTTTTCATATTGTGACAATACAAAAATTGTGCAATTCCATTTATCCAAAGAGGAGTAGGAGGACCCTCAAAGCCTTCAGATACAGAGTTTCAGTTGGATAGGAGAAGCCAGCTAACTTTTTAGGGACCTAGTCCTAACTCTAGTGCGGAAAAGAAGCTGTAAACCAACTGAAATGGAGGAATATCGAATCAGGCCATGTCTACATCTAAAATTTTGCAGCGCTGGTTGTTACAGCTGTATTAGTACAGCTGTATAGGGCCAGCGCTGCAGAGTGGCCACACTTACAGCAACCAGCGCTGCAAGTGGTGTTAGATGTGGCCACACTGCAGCGCTGTTGGGCGGCTTCAAGGGGGGTTCGGGGAACGCGAGAGCAAACCGGGAAAGGAGACCAGCTTCGCCGCGGTTTGCTCTCGCGTTCCCCGAACCACCCTGCAAACCGCAGGGAAGGAGACCTGCTTGCTCGGGGGTTCGGGGAACGCGAGAGCAAACCGGGAAAGGAGACCAGCTTCGCCGCGGTTTGCTCTCGCGTTCCCCGAACCACCCTGCAAACCGCAGGGAAGGAGACCTGCTTGCTCGGGGGTTCGGGGAACGCGAGAGCAAACCGGGAAAGGAGACCAGCTTCGCCGCGGTTTGCTCTCGCGTTCCCCGAACCACCCTGCAAACCGCAGGAAAGGAGACCTGCTTGCTCGGGGGTTCGGGGAACGCGAGAGCAAACCGGGAAAGGAGACCAGCTTCGCCGCGGTTTGCTCTCGCGTTCCCCGAACCCCCCTGCAAACCGCAGGGAAGGAGACCTGCTTGCTCGGGGGGTTCGGGGAACGAGAGAGCAAACCGGGAAAGGAGACCAGCTTCGCCGCGGTTTGCTCTCGCGTTCCCCGAACCACCCTGCAAACCGCAGGGAAGGAGACCTGCTTGCTCGGGGTTCGGGGAACGCGAGAGCAAGCCGGGGAAGGAGACCAGCTTGATTACCAGAGGCTTCCTCAGGTATGCTGGGATACCTGCTTATTCCACGGAGGTCAAGAAAAGCGCTGGTAAGTGTCTATATTTGATTACCAGCACTGGATCACCAGCACTGGATCCTCTACACCCGAGACAAAACGGGAGTACGGCCAGCGCTGCAAACAGGGAGTTGCAGCGCTAGTGGTGCCCTGCAGATGTGTACACCTCCTAAGTTGCAGCGCTGTAACTCCCTCACCAGCGCTGCAACTTTCTGATGTAGACAAGCCCTCAGACTACAAGTCTCCTACCAAGAATGTGATGAAGCACCAGCTAATTTTGTGTGATATGTGCATCCTCTTAAGTCCCTCTTCCCCTGCTTCTGTTCTCAATATATCATTAAAATAGCAGACACCACCCTTTAGCCCTTGAAGCACCTGAACTCGTCTATGAAACACTCCAGGTATCCTGAATATACTATAAATGGTAGCATTTCAAACCTAGGCAACTGTAGTTTGTGTTAAAGGAATTCTTTTTAATCTGGCTCTTCATACGTGTAAAGCACCTAGTGAAATAAAGCTTTAACCTCAGTGAGTCTTGTTCAGTAAACTGGAAACTTCCATATTTCTGCAAGTGACCACTGTGGTGTTGAGTAATTGGTCTGGGCCTTTTGTTTAAAAGAGATCCTCTTTATTCAGTGATCGGTTCCAACTGCCTCTGTATACCAGGGCTTCTGCAGGGCCCCCCACAGCAGAATTGTTACTTGGAAAGTTAAAACATCTAAAGAGACAGTTCCCCATACCACAGACACTTTATTTTAAACCAGAAGACAACCCCGCCACACTTCTTTACTGATTCACTGTCTGAGCTCTTTGTTTCAGATTCTATCGTCAGAGTTCTTGTTCTTACATTGCAGTCTCTTGCTCTCATTACTGTAGTATCTGAGCACCTTCCAATGATGTCACTTATATCTATCATGTTATCCACACAACTAACCATTTTCAATCTGAATGGCTGTTTTTACTTCAGTTAATCATACCCCAAACCCCCTAAAATATATATAGGGATCAGATCCTCAGCTGGTTTAAACTGACCTATGTGGATTTGTGGATGACCTGCCCCTTTATAATCTCATGAGAAGACCCTGTGCTTTCTCTTATCTGTAACATGCTACACTAACTTCCTTTGAAATTGACAACTGTCTTTCCAAACAGGTAGAATCTAGAGATTTAAATTTGTGATGCAGCAGGAGAAAAAAGCCCATAATAGTTACATAGTTACATGCACCACATGTTGTAAATTAGTTTTGAAAGTCTCAGGAGACATAATCAAACTCCCATTTAACTGAAGTTTGTTACCCAAACTTTGGGTAAGTAGGGTTGTAATACATTTTGTTAACTCAGTGTGTGAAATGAACATCATTTTAATAGCTCTTCCACTTTTTGAAGTGTGTCTTTAATTTTTTTTCACATGATTTCTGCTAGTTTCAACCATCATTGCATAAAAGATGTAGATGTACTCGGGCGCATGCAGCTCATGTTGGGGCTTGGCTTATTCACACACACACGGAGTTGATGAAGTTGGGAATTCATCCCTAAGGCATGTTAAAGTGCTTTTTGACAACTCTTATTAACTATAATGAGGTATTTAAATTGCAGATACCCTACTGAGAAAATATTCAAAAGGCACTTGACCAGCCACATGCCAGCATACCCAATGCTCTTTCCAGTGGCAAGTGCATCCTCATACTATGACTTCAGAAAAGTTGATTCAGTCTGTAAGAACCCTGGCATCAAAGCTGAAAAAAAGCACAAAGAACAAAGGCAAATTATGTTAATTTGAAGAAGAGAACAATATACTGCAACCAGAGAGCAGTTATATGTGACCATCTGATGGCTTTTCTCTTCTTTCCTCTTCCTATTCAAGAAAACTGTGCATGGGTGGGGTGCAGGAAAGAGAAATCAGGGTTCTGTAATACTTGACTATTAAAGACTGATCTACCACAAGCTATGGGTGGGGGTGGTCCATGTGAAGAAAAAAATCAGTCTCCAGAGGGAAAGTTAAGATGCACCCTTCATAATTTAGCATTTCTATTGTGATAGTGCCTGGAACCCTGTAGCAGGTCAGAGCCACAGTTCTTGCCCCAAAGAGTTTACATTCTAACAGAAAAGTAATAACAAGTAGATGAGAAACGTGTGTGGGGATTTGGGGTGAACAAAAATAGGATGGTTTAGTACCGACCTAGTAGCAGTTATCACAGATGTTCTACTGGCTACCCATTATCAGACAATCTCTATCGAAATATTTTTCATAATATTATATAAAAGAAGACTCCTGAAAAGGTGAAGATAAGTGCTAGTAAAAACACTATGTCAATCCTTAGTTAAATAATATGAAATGTTAAGCACATTTAGACAGCAAAGGTAGACCTGTAGATGCAGAAAATACATATGAAAAGGAACTTGAGATGGGATGTACAGCTTACTGCATACAAAATGCTTCTTTCAAGAGTGGACTATCTGTTTTGACAGAATAGAGTGATCGGTTTGTAGCTGGGTAATTATAACTTAAATTAGTTTCCTGCTTGGCCAGGGAAAATAAAAAAGAAAATATAGCTATAAGGGAGACAGCGCAAGAAAGGTGCTAGGGTGGGCAGCGTGGGCTACTGCCTCTTTCTTAAAAAAAGATATCTGATCCATTCCTGTCATATCTTCTTCAGTCTGGGCCTTCTTGGGCTCTCCACATTGAGGATTCTTTTACTTTTTCTTCTCCTTCTTTCTGGAACACTTTTCAATCTCCCTCAAAGCCACAGAGGGTGATATTGACTTTTCATCTTGGCTTTCTGAGTGCACAGAAAATGATGGTGCTCAAAATGAAAGATGCCATGTAAAAATGATGCTTGTTACAAGTGTCACTTACCTCGTATTATAGCAGAATCCTTAGTGGCTACTGTATATGGTACTTATTCTATACAACTTGCACACATTGCATGTAATTTCACGGGCCTTGATTAAACATCATGGGTGAAAGGATTAAATTAAACATCAGATGGTGTAAATTCATGTAGTTTTGTTGACATCAGTTCCTTCAGGATCTGGCCCACGTAACTAAGAAAATGCTAATTCTCTAATATTATGCTTGCTATAGTCTCTCTATTTTGAGGAGGGTAAAAAATCCTGTCATATCTATGTCAGTTAGGATTCATTTGGTCTTCACATTAGACCATAAAATCATCCTGTCAAACACCAGAGCTTTGAAAGCTACTGAACTGTCCTCCTGCTCTGCAGAGCACTGCCTCAGCTTTTTGTCATTCTTACATACCAACTTGTTTAACAAAAGCATGATCAATAAAAAGTAAATGGAAAGCAGGTACATAGGGTATGTCTATGCTGCAATAACATACCTGCAGCTAGCCTGCAATATAGACTTTTGGGCTTGGGCGGGAGCCTGAGCTCTGGGACCTTCATTGTCCCCCTTCCATGGGCCCAGAGCTCATGGGGCTATAAATTGCAGAGTAGACATTTGTGCTGGATCCTAAGTCAGCTCACACTGGCCAGCCATAGGTGTTTTATCGCAGTGTAGAAATACCCAGAATGTTCTGATACGTGTGCTTCTTTCCATTGCTTATGACTTGCTGACAAAACATACCAAATTGAATTAAAGGCCTTCCTGGTGGAGTCAGGGCTGTCAAGGGTTGACTGCTCTAAGGAACAAATTCTCTAGTTTGAGGTGAATGCCACCAGTTCTGGGATCTGTGCTCTACTGAAAAATGTTTTTGTTTAGATTGTCTACTGCCTTAGGAAGGTCACCATGCTTGCTTGGTCCATATGTATAACTTCATCTAAATAGAGAGATACTAACTCAGATGACAGTGATGTTGATTACTTGCCTTAATGCTTAAAAGATTTAATTCTGAAATCTGAAACGAAAGTGTGCTACTCATTGCTATGTTAGCGATGTGATGAAATGTATTGTGTTATTACATTGTCATTAGCTTCTAGCTTTGGTTGAAATGGTAGATTTTAATTAGTGATCATGAGAAGCAAACTTCAAAAGTTAGGTTCAGATTTTCATCTAAAAGGTTGATGTTGAGCTGAAGTGATGTAAACCTGGCTAGTCTGGTAATCAAACTGTAAATCTGTTTTGAGCAGGCTTTTTTCATATTAGATTTCTAGAATTTCCCAAAAGGCTATGTCAGATATGTGGCTAGAATAGTGTTTCCCATAGTATTTCTGATTTGGATCCCAACTATTACCAGGATATAAAGAGGTGTGTGGCAATTTAAAAAAAGACAACTGACTTCTTCCCCTGACCCCTCCTCCCACCCCATCCCCATGTGGTTTTAATTTAAAAGCTGGATCTAGTTTATTTGAATTGATTAGCAATGATCTATACATTGATTAATTCAGCAATTGCTTTTGGGATAAAGTATTAATTTGCCAGGCCTGCCCCAAGTAACCCTTTTTCAGTGAATTTCACCTTTTTGATATTGCACATGTTCTAAATTCCTCTGAAAAGGTTGTATCAAAAAGTTCAAATTCATACCTGACATAAGTTGGTGCAACTGCAGGTAGCTTAGTGGAATTATACTCACTTAGCAAATTTGAATCTAGCCCTTATGACTTTGCCTCCTTTCCCATTTCTCCATCCATTTCATCCCTGTGCTAGCCCAGACAGACATTTTTCTCCAACTCAATTCCTTTCCTTTGCTGTGTAATGTATGAGGTCTGAAAAATTAGAAATTCCTCTGCAGGACAGTAGATGGGGATGATTATTAGCAAGAAATTGGATGGAGACAGAACAAGGGACACTGCTCTCATCCTCAGGATCTCATAGTATCTATTCAAATAGGATTTCCTTAGGCAGTGGCGGATTAGTCACTGAGTCAATGGGGTCTGTGCCCAGGGGCTCTGGCCAATTGGGGCCTCCTCAGAAAAATGGGTTCCTCCAAGCCCTGCTGCCCCCACCTGCCCAGTGCTCCTGCCGGGGAACAGGGGTGGGGCATGGGGGCTTTCCTTGCTCTGCCCACCAGGTGGTCCTGACAGGGATTGGAAGAAGCCCCTGTGCCCCAACCCTGCTCCCCAGCAGGAATGCCAGGAGGGTGGGGGAAGCCCAATCCCTGGCAGGAATACGGGGTACGTGAATATGAGGTACGTGAATCAGGGCAAGCCCCCACACCTTGGCCCCACTCCCCAACAGGAGAGCCCCCAACAGGAGAGCGGGGGTGACTGCAGGCAGAAGGGGTCAGGAGATGCCCCCACTTGCTCTGGCCCAGTGATCAGAAACACCTAATCTTCCTCTGACTTAGGGCCATTTAAACAAATAAGGAAATTCCTACTAGAAAACATTAAGGAGGAATTAACTTGAGAGTAAATAGGGTAAAAATCCTTACAAAACATCTGAGTTACAAAAGCAAAATTAGAAACATCAAGAAATTCAGTATTAAACTTAATGTTTAAAACATTCCAAATTTTAAAATGTTTGGGGTTTTTTTTTTGACAATTCCATCTGGCTATCTACCAGTGCTCAGAAAAATCACAAAACTGACTCACTGTAGCTGAAGGACTGGTGTGGTTCTTCAGGGCATGGGCTGGTTGTAGAGTATACTTGCAGTGGGCTAGGTACCCTTTATCTGGCCCCTGAACAGCATAACAGAGAAGACAGGGCATGTGTAAGCCAGGTCAGGGGCTGGAAGATGCATCATTGTATGGATGCTTCTGTTCAGCCCCATGGAAAGAACTGTGTAGAGATCCTTCATAGGGTTGAAATAGCCCCCACAGAGCAGCTCTGTATCTGGCTGGGAGAGAGAATTCAGCCTAGGAGTCTCTCCAGCATTTGGTTCAGATGCTTGGCTAAGTGCTTGGGTCTGGATTTTCCATGAATTGACTAATAGTGTGTTCGTGCTCTTTTATTTTGAAAGTTAATAATTTTGCTATCAATCCCTGTCATGGAGTCCACTCATCTCTAGCGTGCCTCTTCCTGGTAGCTCTGGAGATCAGCTCTTTCCAGGTGCTGCACCTTCCTCTGGTGATCTCTCCATCCATTTTCTCTCACACTGCAGTCCCTCTTGCTTCCAGAGCCACAGCTTCCTGTTCATGACTTCACCTTCTGGCCAGGTCACTGTGGTCTTCCCCTTCCAGGGCATCAAAGTCTTTCACTTTAAACTATCCCAGGCAGTCCACTCTCTGCTGTCTGGTCCACATCACTTCCCCAGTGGCTGGTAGGGGAACCTGGGTCCACTCCCCTACTCTGGGTTCCAGCTTAGGGGCCCTCTCTTTAGGAGCCACGGTCTGCCCTACCCCATACCTTCTTGCTTTTCCCCTGAGCTTTTCCTGTCTTTCTAGATCTCCCCCTTCTTTGGCTTTGCCATCCCAAACTCCCTCCTCCAAGGTGGGTAACTCTAGGCTATCTATCTATCACTATAGATATCCTACTCCCAGGGAATGACTTAAAATTACTTCCCTGGAACCCCATTCCACTCATATCTCCTGGGCGTTATACAGGCACCTGTCCAACTGAACCTCATTTAATCAATCCCTGCTCCCTGGCTGCTCCTCCAGGTTCAGCCTAGGGAGTTGATTGGCCCACCTGGCCACCTTAACCCCTTCAAGTTCTGTGTGGGATGGACACCCCGTCATAATCCCCTACCTGTAAAAGCAGCAAAGAGACCTGTGGCACCTTATAGACTAACAGACATATTGGAGCATGAGCTTTCTTGGGTGAATACCCACTTCATTGGATGCATGTAGTGGAAATTTCCAGGGGCAGGTATATATATGCAAGCAAGAAGCAGGCTAGAGATAACAAGCTTAGTTCAATCAGGGAGGATGAGGCCCTGTTCCAGCAGTTGAGGTGTCAAAACCAAGGGAGGAGAAACTGCTTTTGTAGTTGGCAAGCCATTCACAGTCTTTGTTTAATCCTGAGCTGATGGTGTCAAATTTGCAGATGAACTGAAGCTCAGCAGTTTCTCTTTGAAGTCTGGTCCTGAGGTTTTTTTTTGCTGCAGGATGGCTACCGTTAAATCTGCTTTTGTGTGTCCAGGGAGATTGAAGTGTTCTCCTGTAGCTTTTTGTATATTGCCATTCCTAATATCTGGTTTGTGTCCATTTATCCTTTTCCGTAGAGACTGTCCAGTTTGGCCAATGTACATAGCAGGAGGACATTGCTGACATATGATGGCATATATTACATTGGTGGACATGCAGGTGAATGAACCGGTGATGGTGTGGCTGATCTGGTTAGGTCCTGTGATGGTGTCTTTGGTGTAGAAATGTGGGCGGAGTTGGCATCGAGGTTTGTTGCATGGATTGGTTCCTGAGTTAGAGTTACTGTGGTGCAGTGTGCAGTTACTGGAGAATATGCTTCAGGTCGGCAGGTTGTCTGTGACCGAGGATTGGCCTGCCACCCAAGCCTGTGAAAGTGAGGGATCATTGTCCAGGATGGATTGTAGATCCCTGATGATGTGTTGGAGGGGTTTTAGCTGAGGACTGTATGTGATGGCCAGTGGAGTTTTGTTGGTTTCTTTCTTGGGTTTGTCTTGCGGTAAGAGGCTTCTGGGTACACGTCTGGCTCTGTTGATGTGTTTCCTTATTTCCTCGTGCGGGTATTGTAGTTTTGAGAATGCTTGGTGAAGATTTTGTAGGTGTTGGTCTCCATCTGAGGGGTTGGAGCAGATGCAGTTGTACCTCAGTGCTTGGCTGTAGACTATGGATCGTGTGGTGTGCCCGGGATGGAAGCTGGAGGCATGAAGGTAGGCATAGCGATCGGTAGGTTTTCGGTATAGGGTGGTGTTAATGTGACCATCACTTATTTGCACCATGGTGTCTAGGAAGTGCCTGTTACTTGTGAAATAGCCATTTTCCATCATTGCTTCAACCTCTCACTATAATATGCCTGAAAATAGCCTCCCCCCAAAGACCTGGAGTCCAATTTAATGCCCCCTAGAGATGTAAACTTCATATATAACCCTGTTTGCATTTATTATAATTTGGTGAATAATCTTGGCTTCTCTACTTCATTCACTATTCTTGAATCCTGTTTCCTTGGTCAAAAGCAGTGGAATGAATTTGCTAAATAAATACAGGAAACCACTATTTCAAATAGTAATTGACCAGTCTAAATGTCTGTATAAATATAACTTAGAGAAGAACAGCCACTGATCATATTATATTACAGAACTGTCTTTCCAATGTTAATTTTGAACTTTTTGATCTTTGGACAGAAAAAGCATATTTCATGGAATTCTGCACTCATAAAATCATACTGGTGTAGCAATGCAAAGGCTGTTTTGTATCTCATAATGACCCAAAACAATGTTTATTTCATATATTATCCCCATGCTCTAGCATTATTTATTGCAAGTCTGCATGATGTTTAGTAGTTGTTTTTTTTCAAAGCAATCAAACTGTAAAAATCACTTTATGCTGATATGTTTTGATAAACAAGGCAATTGAGTGTTTCCATAATAAATTAAAATTATGTTTCACGTTCATGTAATAATTTATTTTTAAGCAGTATATACACAATGATAACTCTTTCCCACTCTTGTCATTTATCAATGCCAACAAAGACTGCATAGTTTATTATAACTGGTTCTGTATGATAGCAACAAAATCAGGCTGTCAGGCAGGGGCCCTAAATTTAGAAGCAACCATGAGTGGTGTTGAGAAGTCTGTAGCCTGTATCCAAAATGTCCAGGTGTTGGTATCAGCATATAAAACGCCCATTCTCTGGGGATTTCTATAAGGGTCTCATTCTACAAAGTACTATTTTTAACCAATAAGAACACTTAAATCAGGTGACAATGTATGAACTCTCACATCACGCAGCTCTGCCCCTGTTCGCTCTTTAAATGAGACAGACTCCCAGTTTAATTTGATTAGCTAAATAGAAGTCCCATAGTCTGTGTAGGTGCTAGGAGAGGCAAATATTCCTCTCCCAGCTCTGTCTAGGTCCATAAACCAAAGTGGACTAAACATTATCATAAATGGAGGGTTTCCTTAGTACATAAAGGTAGAATAATGATCATCTGTATCCAAAGTGATATAGAGGTTGGGACCCAGCCCTCCTAGTGGACTTATCTCTTGGTCCTGGTCAACAGGCCACTGTGTCCACAGGCTAGCCTTTATTCCTGTATCTATAACCATCCCACTCTGTCAAGCTCTGATTGGCCTAGCTCTCAAAAGGCAAATATGTGTGGACCTACAACACTGCTTATCCACAATGAAACATTTCTATGCAGCTTCAAAAACAACTATTGAGCATGTCTACTAACTCCCATATCTTGCCCTGCCCATACGCTTCTGGATGTTTCTGGCTCCTTCTATCTCAGTTGTCCTGTTCTGCACATGTGCAGAGACATAAAGTATTGCAATGAAAATCCATGTCTCCTCCCATAGCTTCTCTACCTTTTTTGGGGGGTGGGGAGAGGAAAGGGGGAAAAGAAATGCAGCAGTGTTAAAAATGTGGGTTACATGCAGAGAATGTAAAACCTTTGATCATGGACAGTGAAATGGTATCAGAAAATGGGAAAGTGGCTTTCTTCTTCAATAACTCTTTTTTTCAGTAATTCAAGGAAAGGCTTCCATGAAGACTCTAAGCTAGAAAAGAGGTTACCATGGTAGCAGTTGACAAAGAGGAGGACTGCTTTTTGTTCAGAAAGGCCAGTGAAAATATTTTCTATGAGGATGCAGTGAGGGCCACCAACTAAAAGATATTGGACAGTAGGCACAATGCCTAAAATGGATCTATGAAATCCATTTATAAAAAATGTCTACACAGATAGTACAATGTAAAATTCTTCTCAATTCTTCTCTTTTAGTTTGAAACCTAAAATAAAAGTTGATGTTGAAAAATATATGCCACTCAACATGCTTAAGAAGACATTTAGTCCTGAGAAGCAATGGAACTGCTAAGATTCCATTACACAGGAGGAGAAAGGCATGGAGAGGCTTTTCAGGTAGAACTGGCACCATGCATTTATCATGGAGCAGTGCTCAGAGAGCACAGATGGCAGTAGTCTTGGGGTACAACATCAATCAAATGTTGACACTGACCCCTAACACACCTCCCATCTGTCACTGTAAAATATACCCACTTCCAGGGCTGAGATTAGAAGCAAGAGGTGGCATGTGACCTCTCTACGAACTCCCTCCCACCTGCCTCTATCAGTTGGAGTGGATTTCATCCCCTTTGATCAAACCCACTCTTGGGAAGCTCCTATCAGGACAAGTTCCAGGGTATGGAGACCTGTGCAGAAGAGGATTGTGTCACCTCTCAGAACTTCACCTCCCCCCTGGAAACCCTTTGCTGTGCAGAAGAGGCTATCTTGTTTCAAGACTTTGTTTTTCAGAAATTGTGGAAATGCTGAGAGGAAACATAACCACTTTCACCACCCTCATGAGAAGTATGGAATTCATTTTAGCTCTCTGGCTGCTTGGTCACCTGTGAAAAAAGTGCTAGATCAGCAATAGTTCTAAGGAGGAAGGGGGAGTTGCCAAGGGAAGCCCTTTGGCCAGCCATTGATGGATACATTGGAACCTGACACTAAGACCTATGAGTTCAAGCACACTGACAAGTGTGATGGCCACTCATCATCCATCCCCATGGAACAAGGTGACCACAACTCACTGGAATCACCATCTGCCAAGGTGAATAGGGAAGACCTTGCTCAGGTAAATAAGCTATAAGAAGTGGTGGTCAAGGCTGGTGGTGTAATGAGGTAGGAACCAACCTGGAGTTGTGTAAATCTAAAAAAAATGGGACTTTTCACTGATTCTTTTCTGAAAATCTTTCAACAGCTCACCAACACCTTTCTAGAGGCCTTTGAGAACCTACACATAAATAGCGCTATGGGAGTAAATTTATCACGCATCAGCCCTTTTTAACTCATGCCTAAGACACAGATCTCAAAAAGGAGACCTTGGATAAGAACAAAGTGCAAGAATGAACTAGCTTGGACCCCATAATGGATGGGGTTATAATGTCCATTTTTCACAGGCAGCTCTAAAATCGTGTGTTAAACCAAGTGATTTAATAAAACTTGGTTTTGTTTCAATTTGTTTTTGTGAACAAGTCCCCCCCTATACTTGTATTAGTGAAAGACATTACAACTAACTGTCATGACTACTCAAGTGGCTCTGTTAAAGAAAATATATTACCCCCCTGGAGAAGCTGGGCACTTCAGAGGAGTGAACCATCTTTTTTTTCAAGCACCCAAAAAAATAGTAAAATTTTGGATAGAAGATAGGTAACTGGTTTTCAGATCAGGATGCTTACACTTTACACAAAACACAAACGAGTATGTTTTAAGAGAAACAAGACTGTTTCAGATGTGGATGTGTAATGGCAGGCAGATTTGGTGAATGTGCATCAGCTCTCCAGGTACAACAGCAGTTTTAAGTACAATTTAACAGCGATAGACATTTTATCTAACTATGCCTTGCCTTTAGGACTAAAAGACAAGAGTGGCGGTGAACTATCCAAGGCCTTTAAGCTATTTTTAGTGAAGGTCGTATGCCTCAAAAATTACAAACAAATCCAGGTTTCAGAGTAGCAGCCGTGTTCGTCCGTATCTGCAAAAAGAGCAGGAGTACTTGTGGCACCTTAGAGACTAACAAATTATTTCAGCATAAGCTTTCGTGGGCTACAGCTCACTTCTTCAGATGCAAAGAATGGAACACACAGACAGGAGATATTTATACATACAGAGAACATGAAAAGGTGAAAGTATGCATACCAACTGGAAGAGTCCAATCAGTTGAGATGAGCTATCGTCAGCAGGAGAAAACAAAATAAAACAAAAAAAACCCTTTGAAGAGATAATTGAGATGACCGATAGAAGGAAACCCACTGACCGCTATACTTACCTACATGCCTCCAGCTTCCATCCAGGACAGACCCACATGATCCGTTGTACACAGCCAAGCTGTAAGATACAACCGTATTTGCTCCAATCCCTCAGCCAGAGATAAAAACCTACAAGATCTCTATCAAGCATTCTTAAAAGCAGCAAAGAGTCCTGTGGCTAACAATCTATAAGGTGCCACAGGACTCTCTGCTGCTTTTACAGATCCAGACTAACACAGCTACCCCTCTGATACAAAGCATTCTTAAAACTACAATACCCACCTGCTGAAGTGAAAAAACAGATTGACAGAGCCAGAAGAGTACCCAGAAGTCACCTACTACAGGACAGGCCCAACAAAGAAAATAACAGAACGACACTAGCCATCACCTACAGCCCCCAACTAAAACCTCTCCAGTGCATCATCAAAGATCGACAATCTATCCTTAAAGATGATCCCTCACTCTCTCAGATCTTGGAAGACAGGCCAGTCCTTGCTTACAGACAGCCTCCCAACCTGAAGCAAAAACTCACTAGCAACCTCACACCATACAACATAAACACTAACCCAGGAACCTATCCTTGCAACAAAGTCTGATGCCAGCTCTGTCCACATATCTATTCAAGTGACACCATCACAGAACTTAACCACATCAGCCACGCCATCAGGGCCTTCTTCACCTGCACATCTACCAACGTGATATATGCCATCATGTGCCAGCAATGCCCCTCTGCCATGTACATTGGCCAAACCAGAAAGTCTCTATGCAAAAGAATAAATGGACACAAATCTGACATCAGGAATCATAACATTCAAAAACCATTGGGGAACACTTCAACCACTCAGTGACAGACTTGAAGGTGGCAATTTTGCAACAAAAAAACTTCAAAAACAGACTCCAAAGAGAGACTGCTGAACTCAAATTAATATGCAAATTAGATACAATTAAGTTAGGTTTAAATAGAGACTGGGAATGGTTGGGTCATTACATTAACTGATTCTATTTCCCTATGTTAAGTTCTCCTCACACTTTCTATGGGTCATCTCAATTATCACTTCAAAGGTTGTTTGTTTTTTTTTCTCCTGCTGATGATAGCTCATCTCAATTGATTGGACTCTTCCAGTTGGTTTGCATACTTTCACTATTTCATGTTCTCTGTATGTATACCTGTCTGTGTGTTCCATTCTATGCATCTGAAGAAGTGAGCTGTAGCCCATGAAAGCTTATGCTGAAACAAATCCAGGAAAAGAAATTTTAAATAAACCTTTTTAGCACATTGTTAAAGCAGCATGATGTTCACCATTTTTGTTACTAATAATGAAGTAAAAAATGGGGTTGTGGAGTGATTTAACAGAACTTTAAATCTAAGATGTGCAGATATTTGATATCCCACAACATCTTTCACTACATCAATGTGTTACCTGAATGTATACAGAGTTACAACCAAAGCGTTAACAGTGCTATACATATCAAATCTGTTTGATGTAACCCCCTCAAATTCTCTGAAGGTATGGAGACAGTTTTAAAATTAAAAAAGTTGTTAGCCTTTTTAGGAGCTTTTGTGAAAGGTTATGCACAAATGTTTACCAATCAGATAATCATAGTGGACAAAGCCTTAACCAAAGGACAGAAACCTGTATACCAACTAAAAGATTATGGAAGTGAGACAGTTACTGGATCTCTTTACCTGAAGAATTACAAAATGTTAACTCCAAACAGGACAGGATTTACAGGACTGGAAAAGTTCTAGCTGTGAAAGGAAAGGGGAGAAAACATAGCTACTGGTGAAATGATTGGAATGGCCTAATAAGTTTAAAAACTAGTTGGAAGCATCTCAACTCTGTGACATTAGAGGTAAAATAAAATAATTAGTACTTCAAAGAAGAAAAAGAGTGGCAGTGGCTTTTACATCACTTTGTCCAGATCTGGATTTTTCCATAAAACACCATTTCAAACCTTACAACTCAGTTACCATATATACTCGTTCATCAACCCATTCGTTTATAAGCCAACGCCCCCAAAATGGATAGGTAAAAATAGCAAAAACTTTATAACCCTTTCATAAGCCAACCCTGTATTTCAGGGGATGGAAAACTTTGGCTCCCGGCCCATCAGGGTAAGCTGCTGGCAGGTCGAGACTTTTTGTTTACCTGGGGCATCTGCAGGCATAGATCCCCTCAGCTCCCTGTGGCTGCAGTTCGCCGTTCCCAGCCAAACGGCAAACCATGGCCACAGGGAGCTGAGGGTCTCTATGCCTGTGGATGCTCAGGTAAACAAAATGACAATGTATTAGATATTCAGTGATTCCATAGAGTTTAAAATCATTAAATTTTGGTGTAGACCCATTTATAAGCTGACCCCCACTCTTTGATGTGTCACTTTTTTACCAAAAATATTTGGCTTATGAATGAGTGTATATATGATAGTTAAGCCCTTGGATCTCCCAAGGTCCTAGGAGCTGGGATTAGTGGAAATACTGTTCCATCTGTGGAGGTATTGTATCAACAAAGACATTCCTTTTCAAGTAACCTTTGGAACTAAGAATTGGAGTTTCACCCTATGATGAGGCCATTATTTGTCTCTACCTGAATATCTGTATCATATGAAGCAACAGAGAGTCCTGTGGTACCTTTAAGACTAACAGATGTATTGGAGCATAAGCTTTCGTGGGTGAATACCCACTTGTCTGAAGTGGGTATTCACCCATGAAAGCTTATGCTCCAATACATCTGTTAGTCTTAAAGGTACCACAGGACTCTCTGTTGTTTTTACAGATCCAGACTAACATGGCTACGCCTCTGATACTTGTATCATATGAACAATAACACAGCTATTCAGCTGGGTCTGCCTGAGGTGGTCATGAACTACAACCTTGTGGATAGAAAAGTTAGACTTAAATCCTCTGATGTTGCTCATATGTTTTCTGCCAGTGGGGAACTACATAATATTTTGGGTTTGGACCCCAGTCACAACGTCAAAAAAGTTCCCTTTTTGGCAGACACTACAGAGGAGTTCAATTCCTTGTATCTATACATGGACATTGTAGAAAACCAGTTTGTGGGAGACTCTTCTATACCTCTGTTCTACTGCAGCCCCATCCAAGGAAGAAAGAACGAGTTTGTCACCATCACATATGATCAACTGCATTACTTCCCTGTCAGTAAACACCACATTGACACCATCAGCAGTGAAATAAAGACAGACCAGACCAGAAATCTCTCATTTCACTTTGGCAAGGTTATCATCAAACTGCACCTGCATTGGAGAGAGCAGAGTTTTTAAAAAGCAAAATGCTATGGTGACCTTAAAAAATTATGGGTACCTCACCATGTCCAAAAACTATTACAAAGCCCAAGCTGGATATGCTTTTCCTAGATATCATGAGCCCCTGTGGTGTACAGAGCTGGCTTGGGCAGAATATTCCATAGCCTCTTTCAAAAAGCTATACCACTTTTGAGAAGGCTAAAGATTATTGAACTCCACATAAAAACATCCACTCCAAACATGGCCAGAGACATGGTAGTCCTGTCTCCCAAATTGTTCTGGAGACAGTGATGGGGGAATCCAGCTACACAGGAGGGATTGGGGCTGATGTTTATTAAAAGGAGGAAAAGAAAGAGAAATGTGTCATACCCATGGCACATGGGTTTCCCAAAACCCTTTAAAGGAAGGGTTATTTTTCATGCAAGACCACACATGAGCAAAAGACCAAGAGGAAGCTTGGGAGAAAGAGGAAATTCTCTCCATTTCTTAAGAGAAATATTTAAATCAACATAGCTTTTGTTCATTGTGGGTCTGAAGAGTGCACCAAATCTGAACTAGACTTGTTTCAAATAACCCCTACACATACCACCATTGAGAAAAGTATCTACCTTGAAATACCACCTCAATGGGCCATTACAGAGGCTTCCCCTCTTAACTTTTTTGTAGCAGGAAATGACATAGATTATATAGCTTTAAAAAAACCTACTGTATCTTTGTTGCAAGACTGTAAAAGAAGATGGAACCACCCTCAACAGGGGAGTGTAGGTAGGCCTGGTGAATTACCCTGTGACTTTTATTTTTAGTCAGATGGATGTCATGTTGGCAGATTGCCTCATAAGTCAAAGCAACAGCTGGTACCCCTCCAGAGCCTTTATAGAATTGGTGCTGAATTACAGTGACAACACTCTCACCACACAATTTTCTGCTCTCCTCTTTTACAACAACACACCCAGACATCACAAAGCATAGTAGCTCGATGGCTAGTCTCAAGAGTTTTTATGATGCAGTCAAACCTGATGACCCAGAACAGGAAGATAGAGCTGTTGGGTCATCTACACAGTGACTTGTTTGGGGGGGAGGGTTGTGTTTTTTTTCCAAAAAAAAGTTTTTGTTGACTGATGTGGATGTTAAAATTAAAATGAGATGCCTTATGCTTAATGAGTGATGAGATTAAAGCTTTAATCTACAGGTTACATCAGGGTCCCTTTTTTGTGAAGAAAGTATAGGTGGCCTTGGGCTTCCATCTGGGGCATGAGGAGGCCCTGCTTACCACTAATGCTAAATACCCTTTGAACTGTGTTCAGCATCCCTTTAAGCAGCAGGGTCAGTGGACCCAGAGGTACTGGAACAATTTTTAGTCGAAGTGCTGAGAACCATTGAACCAAATAAATCCAGTATATAATGGAATCCACTTCAAGCCAGGGGATGTGGCAGGACCCCCAGCACCCCTAGTTCCAGCATCTATGGGTGAACCTGTTCTTGGGGCAGTTATCCAAAATGAGTTTGGGTTTGTTGAAAATGATGCCTTTAGGGGAAATTACTCTTAAAAACTACTTTAACTTTAAGCCACAAAATTAATATTGTTTATGTTTTGTATGTGGTTGGTAAACAGATACCAGTTAAGCCTCTGCAACCAGACTTTGAGGCTGGAAACTACTTGAGAGAATACACCAGTCTGGTACAGATGGCTCTAAACACATGAAAAAAAAACAATAATTTAAATACTGAAATCAACTTTTAACCATTTTCAAACAAACACACAACACATATTTTGCACAGAGTAAAAAAAAACCCAAACACCCCAGTATTTTAAAACACTCCAAATCAAAATTTGCATCAAAATAATTTGTGTTTAAAAATAAAACAAAAAGCCACAGCTATCTCCTACATACACACCTAAATCACAAACAACAATTTAAGCATCAAAACTAACTTAATTTTTTTGTAAAAAAACACATTTAAAAACAAGCTTCAGAAATTTACCTTCTACCATTGCATAAAGGGGTGCTGGCTTGTGGTTATTCTGTTTCCCTATTACACCAATAAAATAATACCAACAGGATCTTATAAGAGGGACAAGGCAAAACACCACATTTATTGCAAATGCAAGAAAATAATCTTAACAGTTATTACAAACCATTCACTCACACAGATCCTGCAAAGATGATTATAGTTTCCAGCCTAAGGGCTTGTCTACATCAGAAAGTTGCAGCGCTGGTGAGGGAGTTACAGCGCTGCAACTTAGGAGGTGTACACATCTGCAGGGCACCACCAGTGCTGCAACTCCCTGTTTGCAGCGCTGGCCGTACTCCCGTTTTGTCTCGGGTGTAGAGGATCCAGCGCTGGTGATCCAGCGCTGGTAATCAAGTATAGACACTTACCAGCGCTTTTCTTGACCTCCGTGGAATAAGCAGGTATCCCAGCATACCTGAGGAAGCCTCTGGTAATCAAACTGGTCTCCTTCCCCAGCTTGCTCTCGCGTTCCCCGAACCCCGAGCAAGCAGGTCTCCTTCCCTGCGGTTTGCAGGGTGGTTCGGGGAACGCGAGAGCAAACCGCGGCGAAGCTGGTCTCCTTTCCCGGTTTGCTCTCGCGTTCCCCGAACAAGCAGGTCTCCTTCCCTGCGGTTTGCAGAGTGGTTCGGGGAACGCGAGAGCAAACCGCGGCGAAGCTGGTCTCCTTTCCCGGTTTGCTCTCGCGTTCCCCGAACCCCCCTTGAAGCCGCCCAACAGCGCTGCAGTGTGGCCACATCTAACACCACTTGCAGCGCTGGTTGCTGTAAGTGTGGCCACTCTGCAGCGCTGGCCCTATACAGCTGTACTAATACAGCTGCAAAATTTTAGATGTAGACATGGCCTAAGAGTTCCTTGTGCCAAGTCACTGGCCAGGTGGCCTGGACATGAGAGTGGAACTGAGTCGTGTCAGATACACATCCAATGCTCCTGAAGTGTGGTCGCAGAACCAGACTCAAAGAGCTCAGTCTCCTGGTTCTGTTCTTATAAGTCCTTGGTTCAATGTATATCTATGGAAGTTGCTTCATCATGCTGAATCCGTGATTGGGTAACCATTAATCAGCTTGATCAGCAGATGGCAAGAGTCTTCTATCTCTCCTTGATGCTCTTGGGTGGGTTCCGGCATGCCCTCCAGGGGTCATCCAGTTGCCTCCACCCTGCATTATGTTCAGCCCATTTATACTGGAGTTGCAGTTCTTGAGTTTCGGCTGGTACCAGTTTCTGATCAATTATTGACCTGTCACAAACACTCACTCCCATGCACTCAGCATTCTTTCTTGATTTTCCAGATTTAACAGGTTTGATTTAATTCTTTTTCCCTCTTTCCATTACTGAAAGATATTTACATAGCTATAATCAAGCTCCCATGGAATTAGAGGATCAGTGGGTGTTGCTTAAGAAAACATCATTGTTTTCCCAGAGTCCTTATCATTCCTTGGTACAGACTTTCTTATCAGTTACTTCACATATTCAATTCCTGTACAGGCCTTAGATAATTGGTATTTTGGCCTTGGGCTCCTTACAGAGATTCATTCAAAAGAATTCAGCAGGAAGGAGACAGAAATTCACTTAATGCAAAGATTCATTTTCCAGAATACAAAAATCCCTTTAATAATATTACCTCTTCTAATATCTAGTCTTCTTCTCTTTTCCATTATATTGGGCGGCATGGTCCAACATCCCCCCACACGTGTTTGGGTCTTTTGTTTAAAGAAAAAGAAAAATTTTAGTTAGTAGTATGCGCCAAGTGCACAAACTCCCTGTATAGCCTGTCTAATATCAGGGTTTTTTAAAAAGAAAAATATTTTCTGTTTTCACCTGTTTAATAACAGGGTTTGCTTAAAAGAAAAGCATTAAACACATCTATAGTTTAAAATCAGGTTTTACCTAGCCCTGATGAAATACAGCTTGAAGTTGCTGTCTCCATACTAAGCAGTTCATACTGCAACAAAGACCTATCATTAATAAAGACAGCATATACAAAGAGTAAGAACATTGTTTTATAATTAATATTATATATAGTGATACCTCAGCTTGCAGTCCAGCAGCAACCATTCTGTGCAAGATAGTTTCTGTTGTGAAAAGACAGTCTGCAAAAAAAAGCTCAGATTTTTATACCACCCAACCTCTTTGTTGTGTTTTTGTTTCAAAACGCTAATCTTCAGTGTCAGTAGTTAGCAGGCTGATTTGATCACTACAGGTCTTAATTAATAGCTTCATAATGAATGTGTGCTCCATTCCCTTTTGTGATCTGTGGTTGAAATTTATATTGCCTACACAACAGGGATTCTGTTTAAGTTTGTTAAAATATGTTTTTCTGCTTTTAATTAAAAACAGCACTACTGAGCCTTCTTGCAGTAGTATATAGTAAATCCTCACGAACGACAATCCTTAATGTTTTCATATCCTCTCCTGATTGACGAAATTGAGGATGTCAATGCATGTCTTTGGTTTTTTTTTCATTTTAAAAATATTTATTTTGTGCTTAAAGATCTAGTTTGTTTTTAAATAAAAATGAACATAGCACAATCATAGTAACACCTCACAAATACCCACTTTTTAATATTTGTTCTTATAGCATATTCTTATTTTATAAATATGGCGGAAGTTTGTGAATTCCTGCAATGTTTCAGGTTTGGGCTACACCAGTGTTTATTTTTGAAATCATCTAATTTTAAAACTTGTAATGACTTTGAGTTGCTAGAAAGACTGGCCTATACTGTTTTACAAACTCCTTTGGTTTCAATTTAATATTAACCAGTGCTCACTACCACCACCACCTCCTTTCTCAAACCTATTTAATCATATTTTTTCTGACTCCTAACAGGGCCTAATATCTTTAATCCTGATGGAATGTTAAGTATACATGGGTGTGTGATTACATCTGAAGGCAATAGTTCCATACACAAAAAATTATAAATAAAAAATATATAGTGTTCCACAGGACACCATTTTTTCAATAGGTTATGGTTAAAACAATACAATTCAAAGGGGCTGAGTCTATTGTATTCAAACACTTCTCAAACACCTATGTTTTAATTTATACAAAGTATTTTGGTTTTATTTTAAACATGTGGGGGAGGAGGGGGTTAGTTTTGTTTTTATTTATCCTGGATTCTACTACATGCATTTCAGCTTTTTTGCTATAAATAGGTCTCTTTTCTTAAAGACACAATAGCTGGATTCTCACAAACTATTTTTTATTTAAAAGACATACAGCCCTGGGCGCGGGGGAAGATGCCCCATCAAAACTTTCTTCATATTTGAGGCCCATATAGACCCTGTAACAGAAACACAGATAGCCACAATATATATTTGCAATAGATAGATAGTTTTATTTACAGATACCAAGTTTTATTTTATGTCATGTTTGTTCCCTCACCATTCTCTAACTGAATCCTATTACATTTCTAACAAATGGTCTTTTTTCCTAGACAGGGTTCTGTAACTTTTTGAGCAAACCAGGCTGTCAATATAATGCACAAAGTGGGTATCCTTTGGTTTGTAATTTTTGTTTAAAACACTGCTATGGTCTCAAGTGCTTTGCACAGCATTTATCAAGGTCACTTCTTGTGCTACATTTTCTTGGGTTAAGCACAGACGTATTTCATAACCTATGGCAATAACTGTGTTTTTATAGGGTTTCCAAACACTGGTCAGTACACAGGGCCTGGAGCTTGTGGTTTGCATCCCCTGAAGTCCAATTCACTCAGTTATGATGCTGTTACCCTGGTGCATCTATAAAACAGCCTTCACAATCTTTCAAAAGCTTCTCACTAAGACAGTGATTAAGGACGACATATACAGAAAGTCACAATAGACTGTAAAAATCTTTTACACTTATGATGTGGTACAGGCTCAGTTGGTTCTATACCAAGCTCCTTCAATCCATATAGCCATCATCCTCTTCATGTTTAGTGTCCTCTTGAACAATTTGTCTCAGTGCTGAGTGCAAGTTGGGCGTGATTCATCTTTGTTCTCTGATGGAACAAGGTCATTGAGCTGTTGAGAGTCTTTCAGAAAAGAAACAGCTCTAAGTCTCTTGTTTTTATATTTACACAACTTCAGGTTGGTTCCTATCCTATTACACCCACCTCCGTGACCGCTACTTTTGGAGTCTATTTATCTGAGCAATGTCTTCTCTGTTCACCTTGTCCAACAATGATTCTGATAAGCTGTGGTCATCTTCCTCCACGGAGGTGATCAATGGGAGGCCATCAAACTTGTCAGTTTGCCTCATGATCACTTGGGTCTCAGGGTCAGGTTCCAGCGTATCCATCAAAAGGTCCCTCACCATCCTGAGGACTGTCACTTATGTATTGCTTTCTTCTCAGGTGACTGAGCACCCGCACAGCTAAAATGAATTCCATAGGTCTCACGGTGGTGGTAAAGGAGGCCATGTTTCCTCTCAACATTTTCATGATTTCTGAAAAACATGCTCTTGAAATAAAAGAGCCTCTTCCACACTGCAGTGAGGCTTCTGGGGGCAGTGCTGCTGACTGGTGAACCATTGAGCTCCAGAGATCAGGAGTTTTGGCCTCCCACTCCAGAACTTGACCTTATTGGCCAAATCTGCTCTTCAGGAGGACCTATGGGACTGAAACCCACTCTGATTGGTGGTAGATGGTGGGAGGAGTTCTAAAAGGTGTCACATGCTACCTCGTGCTTCTGGTCCTGTTAGTCTTGCCTCCAGAAGTAATATCTAAGCAGGAAGGCTTATAGTGACAGGTGGGCAAGGACTTAAGGACCGGGGGTGGGATCAACATTTAGTTGATGCTGTAACCCTAGACTACTGACCAAGATTAAAGAGAGAAGGAGACTTTATGCAGAGGACAGGAATTGGGTCCTGTGTTATTAACCGTGTGATAACAGCTGATATGCACTTAGGGGGCCAGACTGTCTGCTGGTGTAAATGGACACACTCTACTGACATCAGTGGAGCTGCATCCATTTGCATCATCAGAGAAGTTAACCTGTTATGTACGCCTAAGCGTTCATTGCTCTGGCATTGTGGAAAAGAAAGGCATTCCAAGGAGTAATGCTATTCAATACAAAACCCCACCCAAAAATCTATTTTACTTTTATTACTTTGTTCAATAGAAAATTTGTCTCAGTTGTCAGTCCCTGAAGGGTCATCTCAACCCCAATGTAATACTGCAAATGGCAGCAGTGCTCTGGAGGATATCTGGAAAATTCACCTCCTTTCCCATTGCTTTTCTTTAAAATATTTGAGAGACAGGCTGTTGAACCCGACTCTATTGGGCTGGAATAACACCCTGACCTGTACATTCTGCTGCGCAGCTGGAGAAGGGTGGGCAGTGGGGAGAATGCAGAGAAATTGCACATTGTAGAGAGAGAGACAAGAAGAGCTTATTTGCTTGAAAAGTTTGGATGTGTCTGAGAATTTTTATTGTATTGGGCTTCAGCATTAGGATGCCTTTCTGAAAAACAGCAGAGGCAAGGGTCATAACCTTGTATGCCCTTACTTGGTAAAGCATGAACATGCTTGTTATTAAATGCTATGACTTTCTTGTTGTTTAATTTGTTGGTATTGGTTCAGCTGAAGTCTAAATCTTTCTGAATATTTCTTTACAAGAATTGCATTATGATGTATAACGAACTACATAGCTGCCAACAACAGATTGAATGTGGCTCAAATGGGATAGAATTTCAGTTTTAAATTACCAACTCCAATTTCTCATTCAGCTACTTAGACTAGTTCTGCTAGCAAATGCTCATCAGCATGCATTGCCAGTCAGCTGCTCTCTCTAGTCAAATGTAAATGAGTGTTCTACACCCATTTAACATGATAGTCTTTTCTATTCATATTCTAGAAACTGTAATGAGATTGAATTGACAACACTGAAATGTTTAAACTTCTGCAGGAAAAAAACCCACAAAAACCTTGGTAACATATAATAATGCTAAAAACCTGTAATTTTTTTTATCCTCATTGCACTCAGCTACACAGCTGTCAGTAACATATACACAGACAGAATTATCTGTGCCTGGCAGATATAATAAATCCAGCTATTGTCGTTCGTCTATTTCTCTATTCCAGTTCTGGCATCCGGACAAATCAGACAAATAAAATGAGTTTAAGTATGAAGAGCCCCAAATGCTAAGGATTTGAAAGCACAAAGAAATGGGATAATTTTCATTCCTATCAGTCTGATTAAATATATCTGTGCTCTTTGTATCATTAGTTGTCAATGATTCAGAAAAGAACTCATCAGTATTCCTTCTTCACAGAAATTTTCTGGTTTTTTGAATTATAATTAATGTTAAAAAGTGACATGGAATTGGAATTAAGTTGAAACCATGTGCTAAGTTTCTGAATCTCACAACCAACTTTTAATTGAATAGAAGACAAAGTATTGTTAAATCTTTAATTGTAATTAGGAGCATTGATGGTAATTCGTTTAATATATTTAATTTTTCAAGATATGGCAAGTGCTTTGTGAACTAGCGCAAATATGTGAGTTGATTTTATTCCCATGGAAAAGAAAACATAAGGTTTAGGTAGAAAGGAGAGTGAGTAAAGTCAACACCAATGTTCATTTGGCTTCCATGGGGCATCTCCATGTTTAAATTTCTTCACAAGTGGATTTTTTTTCCATTTTATTAAATATTGGTAGAATTGTGATTGATTATTATATAGTGAATCACTTTCCCAGAATAAAGAAGAGGAGAGGAAAAACTGGGAAGAGATTTAAGCAAGAGTAGGATGAGGTTGTGTGGTAACAGAATACATTTCTCTGTTACACAAATGAGCAGATAGTAGGAAAGTGTAGGGTCTTGACAAGGATTTAAACCCATACAGGCTTGTAGAAGAAGGGTTATGGGAGAAGACTCACACTGAGTTGATGTGGGTTATGTTCAGATATAAGGTTCTGGAAAACACTTTCATTCCCTTTGCCGGAGAGTTAGTGTAAAGTTTTACACACAAATGCTCTTTCTTCATTTCCTTCACCACCATTTTATTCACAATTGCTCTGAAGAACTGCCTGAGATAACAAATGCACTCTGAATTCAGGTTTATTTTTATCTTTTGATTGGTTTGCTTGTGTGAACTTATCAACTCTAGCTGTTTGGCATGTGGAACTTTGGGATATGGAATACAGCCTTAGGGTTCATAGTTCTCAGTATTCTTTCTAGTATTTTGGTAGAAACAGGACAATATCTGAGATTATTAGGTTGATTCTATTCTGACATCTCTGATCATATACTTTCTGTCATAATCAGGGTTAAAAGGACTAGAAAAGCCATTTGATGGTGGATTCTATTTCTTTATGTATAATCATAAAATAAAGCTGTAAACTCTGTACATTATGTACAATGAGTAAATATAGAGAGAACTTGTTAGTCTAAATGGCTGGACACCTCAAACACTGCTCTCTCCTTTCTTTTAATGTTGATAGATATGTATAGGGGGAGGGAATTAGTTAAATTAACTGAAGCAATAAACTACATGGGTGTGGGGGGGGTATTACTTTATCCTCCCTCTCTGTCTGAAGCAGACCAAGGGGAAATGGAAATCTGAAACCAGAGCCTCAAATGGTGTAAATGGGCATAGATCCATGGCATTAGTGGCGTTATATCAGCTTACATCAGCTGAAGATCTGACCCTGAAATTTAAGGTACTATCTCTAGTGTGGTGAAAGGGAGAGTAGGTAGCTTTTTGTTTGGCTGGATTTTTTGTTGGTTTGTTTTTGTTTTTCCTGCAGTCCTGAAATCTTCTTTTCCCTTGAGAGTTGAAAAGTAAGTTCCCATCATTTTTATTAACTTAGAGATAAGATGTTCTAGGAATACCTTATTATGTGCAAGTCTGAAAACTGTAGATGTTTGAATAGCTTCTCTAGCAGTATAACACTTGGGAGTATATTTAATTCACACTTTATGTATCACTAGACTTAACAATAATTTGTCTATCTCACAGTACTGTATCTGTTTAATTATGTGGCAGAACTTGTGAGAGGACTTGCTGGCAATAATGATGCAATTTCACGTGACAAGTTAGGAATAAAATAAGATGTATGTTCAGATAATAATTGAGGGAGATTTATCTATAACAAAAATATGGGTTTTTGAACATGTCAGATATTTTTATTGTGTGCTACAGGACAAGGTATCAGGACCTCATACTGTGAGGGACCTCCTGTCCAAAGACCCAGGCACAGAAAAAGAAGGATGATATCTGTGACATTTTGGGGATTTCTCAGATCAGTAAGTGGTTGTGTCACCACCTGTCCTGTCTTAATGCAGTGCTCTTAGAGCTCAGATCCCTGACCCCATTAGCCTGCCCACAAGGTGTCACCCTGGCTTCTATCAGCCTAGTTACAACTTGCAGAATTACCCCCAAAAGCTCTTCCAGTCCTGAGTCTCCCCAAAACCATCACCCTCAAGATGTTAAATACTAGGCATCATGACTGTTCTCCTCTTATTTGTCACCCCCAAAAGTGTGAAATTGGCCTCTCAGTTATCAGTTCATGTTGACATACACATTCCACACAGTTTGCAAAGCAGAGACCTGCTTGGGGTAAAAATAAACAAAAGGTTTATTTAATAGGGGAAAAAAATGAATCAACCATGACCTAGTAGGAGAGAGCAAACACATACAAGTTACACAGAAAATATATACAAAATGCAACCTTAGGCTTTACACTTCCATATTAGATAAAGTCTCTTTTGTAATACAAGTTACCTATTGCCTTTGTATGGTTTCCCAGCATACCCTCTAGCCATGGGGAGGATCCATCATTCACAGACAGCCTTCTGCCTTTGATACAATTGTAAAATAAGTTCTGGATTGATTTCACTTCAAAGCCCTTCCATTTTAAAAGGTTTTGCAGGATTGGTTATTTTTTTCCATCCATTCATTATAGATGTTGAAAGTGGGGGAAACTCCCTTCTCTCTTAGTTTTCAAAGACTAAATTTATCTTTTCAGTTTCAAGCTGTTCCCATTTGCTTTGATGGTTCCTCATCATTTTTTTCCTGGGCAGGACAATGGTGTGATGCTTGATGAACATCTTGTGTGGTTATAGAAGTAGTTCCTCTCCCTTCCTGAATGTGTTGATGCCCTGTTGTAAGGTGTGGCTGAAGTTGCACCACAAATAGTCATGATTTTTTATATATGCACATACATATGTTTATAACCACAAATTTTATGCATACCTCATAATGACTTGTCAATTCAGTTCACTGCAAGCTTTTGTAAAAGATCTTACTCAATATACTCTTACAGTATAATAATAGTGTGCAATCAGTTGGTTTAACCACTTATATCATGTAGGGTTGTGTGTTAAACTTTTTGTTCTCCCGTTGGTGTGTCTGGACCCAACTGTCATAGTATCTTTATACAGTGGGAAAAAGTCAGCTGCTGGAAGAGTACCATTGTGGCTGTTGAAAGGGGTATCAATTAGAACACCTCTTAAGATTAGTCAAGAATAGAACCAGTCCCAAGAATGAGTGAGTGAGTGTGTAACCCATTGGTGAGAGTGTGTTACAAGTCCACCTCTATATACATAAAGGAAAATGTGATTATAAGGCATCCAAACTGCAATGATGTTATGGAACCATTTTGATCAGAATGTTTTGATTTTCAGAGAAAATATTTTGGGGGGGGAGGATGGATATTTTGATATATTTAAATCTTCCATGGAAAATGCTTTTCAAAGAAAAATATTTTTTTTAATAAACTGGGTTTTTGTCTAGAACCATTTTTGTTACATTTTCTTCCAGTTCTAGACAAGACACTTCCAATTAACATTAGGCCTAATCCAAAGCCCACTGGAGTTGATGGGAAAACTCTCATCAATGTTAATAAGGCTTGGGCTCAGGGCTGTAGTCCTCCGAATAGCATCCTTTAGATAATAAGGACCTTGTTCAATGACTACCATAATAAGAAGAGCATTTTTAACCAAGTCAGGAACTGAAACCATCAGGTCTGAAGTGCAAGAGAGAGGTTTAGAAATCTGTGAGTTTCTGATGAGTGTAGACATCTCATTAAACTGTTCTTCAGAAACTGGAAGTAAACTATGTCCTAACATAAAAGAGTGTGAAGGTTCACTCCCCTCATTGCAGGGTAGCACAGCCTAGTGGCCAGAGTCCATAGGATTGCCCCTGGTTTTGGGGCAGCACGTTCTAGTGGCCGGAGTCCATAGGATTGCCTCTAACAGTGCTATAGGACCTTGCCACAAGCTCAGCGGGTATGGGTGTCCTACCGAAACACGCTGAGGCTTACTGGGGGCCAGGTACCAGTCTGTCACTCCCCACAGGTTGCTTCCTACAGAGTTGAGTATTGGGGTCTCCCACGAGTCTCCAGGTTCTCTGCAGGTCTCCGGGTCTGTCTCCTCCTCAGGCTTCTCCCGCAGCATGGCTTCGTGCTGGCCAGGGGAAGCTTCAGACCCCAGAGAGTTCAAGGGCGGTGGCTGGTCCTCTGCAGGAGCTTCCCGGGTAGGTCCTTCTCCTACAGCCGCCAGTCCAGACTGAGATGAATTTCCTCTTTTTATACTCCCAGAGCACTTGGAGCATGCCCAGTACGACCAGGGCAGGACTTCCTCAGTCAGAGCTACTGGTCTGATGCTGCTGTGGCTAGTGCGGGGTGGGGCAGGCCCGTCAAAGAGAAGATATACTTTATTTATAAAATATATAAAGATAGAATTATAAAATAGATATCTTAAAATTATCATGAACACTGAGTTGAAGAAAATATGAACAAATTTAAGGTACTTGATGGAAGATGTTGTTTTTGTTGTGATTTATCTTTTTTACCCACTAACCATAATTAATGTGCAGAATTCCTATAACAAAGTTTCAGAGATAACACTATGGTCAGTCAGCAACCAATTAAATATCACCTTGGAGGGGAATTCAGTTCTGATGAAAAGGGAATAGGACTTGATAATAGTTTCTTATACTGTTAATATCTCAGATTTTTATTTACTGTGCCTATAGCATTCTGTGTCACTTAACTACTGAACTTCATCTTCTGCCAACTAGAAGTCAGGACAGTTTCGGCAGTTCTAATTAGACAGTTCTAACAAAAATCACAGTAAATGCAAGCATGAGATGCATTAAAGTAGTATGGAAAAGCATAATTAGATGTCTGTATTCTTTAACATTGTGCTTCTGAAATAAATTATAATCTTTGTTTTTTGTATTGTGAAATTAATTTGCTTATTTGAATGTTCCATAGGACATAAAAAATGTAAATAAAAAATTGATAAGCAAGTGCAGCTAAACACAAGGGGGTTCACACTTACCAAGAGGTGGAGTAATGTGCTGTTTGAGCACCATCTAGCCCTTGCCAATAACGCATGTTGGGACATCCTCAAATGGAATAAATGAGCATGGTTCTATTTAAGTCAATATGGCCATGCAGATTTACACTGGCTGAGGACGTAGCCCATAGTTTTGACAACTTTTCTGAACATTTGGCTCCATATGTTCTGTGTCAGCCAAGATTTGAGGGGTAGGTTGTTCTACAAGGATAGGAAGGTTACTGTGAGCTTGTCTACAAAGGGAAACTCAGGAAAATTAATCCAAATTAACTAAACATGAGAATTAAAAGTGGATTAGTTAAACGGCATGAAATCCCTGGGTGTACACGCTCATTCAGAATTAAAGTTCCCTTAATTCAGTTTAATTTAATCCATGAATTAAGATAAATCAGATGAAGGCCACTTTAATTATAAATGAGAATGTCCACTCAGGGATTCAATGCAGTTTACATAATCCACTTTTAATTCACGTTTAGTTAATTTGGATTAATTTTCCTGAGTTTCCCTGTGTAGACAAGCCCTGTATTTGTTTATTGTAAGGCACATTGGTGGAGAGAAGTACATAAACTATGGTGTTCATTATCTTTATTGTTTCTACTACCAGTCCCAACCCTGAAAGAAACTAATTTTATTCATGTCTGAGATTACTTTCCCTGAAATAGTCGCTGATCAGCTTTGTCTGTGCCAATAAAGCAGATAACATCAAGTCTTTTGGTTCAATGCAAGAAATAAGCAATTAAAAAGTTTGGAACCTTATACAAAGCACAGATAAATTTTATGCCAGTGTTATGTGGATTTCTGATGGGGGGAAGAGAAGCAAAAGTTGTTTATATAGCCATGGAGAATAGCACTGTGAAAAAGAAACAAAGGCATTTTGACAACTGACAAATGAGTAAATGGCCTCAATGGGAGCTTTGTCTGGATGAGTTTGGAGTCTGAAATGCAAGAGTGGGTATTTTAAGTACTGCATGGACAATGTATTTTATTCCTACATGTGTAACATGGTTTTGGGCATGAGGAGGTGAGGGGAGGGGTGTTAAATCTTTTGGGTAATTTTTTAAAATGTGTTTAAATTATGTGACTCTAGCTTGAAGTACAATAAGCTTGAATGGAAGCATGAAATTAGATGACATTCAAAAACAAAACATATTTTTTTCTAAATGGTAAGTACATGTGACAGAAAATTGTCCACAACTGAAAAACAACAACAGATCCAGAAGCCTTATGTATACTGTCTACCTAGGTAATGACTACCCTAGTGCTACTACTGTAAAGCAAAAATGGTGTATGGTTATTATGAGAAATTGCATTGCAGAATGTGTGAAGTTCATCCATGTATAGGCTACAGAAACCATTTTGGACTTGCTGAGTGCCCTATATTTATATTTGAGCTCTGAAGACTGTTTGTTTTTGTTTCAAAGCAGATTTTGAAGAGCCGTGCTAAAACGAGAGAATATTGGAGTAAACAAAGAAAGGGCCTCTGCTCTACTTATTAAATCTCTTAAATTATTGTAAAGTATAAAATTATATTTGCATTATGTTTAATATTAGATTTTTACTCATCAAAATAAAACGTTAAAATTAGAGATCCTATTCTAAGCAGCCCAACTCAGGTCCCAGCTGAAGTCCTTCACTGACTCATCTGGAAGTGTCATTAGGCCATAAATCACCAGACAATCCAATATTTTCCCCTGCATGATTCCTATTAACTTGCTGAACTGTTTATTAACTTATTGAACTGTGAGAAGAAAAATGGAAAGGTAAGTTCTAGATCAACAGGTATAATAGTATTAAAATACGTACTATACTTCTGAATGTGCACAGAAATTATTGTTCTATTATACAAATTAGTTTATAACCATTTTATTGGAATGGAATGTGCTTAGAGACAGATTTAACACTGACAGTAAAATGAAATATGTTCAATGAAGCACATCAAGGACAGTTAACTGGAAGACATAGAAGTTTTATTGCCACCAAAGGCATTATCAGCCTGACGTTTTGATATTATCCTACTAATTCCCAAGATAATTTTCTAAAAGAAGCTGAATATAGATTATCTTTATGAAGATATGATGACATACTTATTACTCTACTGGCTTCATTTTTTTTTAAATAATTATTTTAGATACATTCATTTTCTTTCTTTCTGTATTGATTTAATGTAGACATTACCTTTATTGTGTGCATGCATTTTTCCTCCAGGCTTTTCATGCTCAATACTAGACATGTTGGTGTTCCATAGGTATTTAAATATATGTGTTCTAGTCTTCTGGGTATGGAACACTGAGTTAATTCTGAGGGTACAACTCAAAAACTCAGTACCATTGGTCTTAACTAAATGGAAAAATTCACATAATGTGATATGTCCTAAGCATCAACCAAGTGCGATCTTACTGGGTGCATATCATAGTTCCCTGAAGAGTTACAAAGAGTATAACCCATAAATATTCAGGGTGGCTCAACTTTTTATGTTTTCCAATATTTATTAGCAAATGGCTTTTAAAAAAAAATCAGTTGCCAAACTACTTTGGATCCTTCTAAAAATGGATCTAATTCTGTTTATAGTCTAGCCTTATTCTCCTCTACCAGTTTCTCACTCTGAGTGAGGTCTATACTTGTGTAGAAGTCTAGTGAGAGATTCTAGGCATAACAGAAAGGTTAAATGGGATCTACGTGAAAGTCAGATACTGGTCTTCAGCACAGTCCTAAATGTTGCTTGTGTGACTTCAAGCAAGCTACTTAACCTCTGTGTGTCTCAGTTTACTGTTTTGCAAAATATATCCAGCACCTCTCACCTCACAGGAGGGTTCTGAAGCATAATCATTTAATGTTTGCAAAGAAGTATGAAATCTTCAAGTGAATGCTATCTAAGTGCCAAGTGTTATTTTTAAGTTGTGAATGAAAGTTATTTACTTTATTGTAACTGGTGGTCTTTGAGATGGGTGGTCCCTATCTATATTTCACTGTGGATACTCAAGCACTCCGTGTTCCTAAGATCAGAGAATCCTTGCAAGTAGCATCTATTTGCCTGTGCCCTCACCCCTCCTCTTGCTCTGCCAAACAAAGGGGCAGGCCTCTGCCAAACAAAGGGGACCAAGTCCTATAAAGCACCAAAACACAGGGGGAATACCTTTCCCTGGCCCCCTCAGTGGGGCAGGTGTTGTCCTGGCCCTGGCCCCGGAGTGTCAGTCCTTCCTCTAAACAGGCACTGGGTTTTGGGTGTCCTCCCTTTCGAGAGAAGTGCAATCTCTCACACTGGAAAAGCCTATCTCTCTGTTGCCTCCTGCTATGCAGCAGTGTCTCTGTCACCACCCTACCCCCCCGCACCCCAGAGAGAGATTTTAATAGGTTTCAGGCAGCCCTCAGTTGGACACGGGTGTCCCTAATTGACCTGAAGTAACCTCTTCCCAGCTTGTAGGAAAAAGGGTCTTTAGCATTCTAGGGCTAACATATCTGGTTTCCCAGACCCTCGTGCAGCCATCGGGCCTAACTTTGTCACAGTAACTTCCCTTTTTTTCTTTGAGTGCGGTTGCTATCTGTATTCCACTGTGGATTGCTGGAAAGCAATACTCAGAGAGGAGGAGCATGCAAGGATACAGGTGGCATAGCTATTATATGAAGCACCGGGACCACCAAGGACTTTGGGGCAGGGTGGATGAACATGACCTCTGCTTCCATAGCCAGTGCAAAACATCACTTCTCTGTTCTCTTTGGGGTAGGAACGTGGGTAGCAGGTATGTGCCATAAAGCCCTTGCCAGTTCTAGTTTTGGCCTCATTTATTGAGGTTCAACCTGCCTGGAGTCCATAAACTGAAGCATATTCAGGATCTTATGCTCAGAGTTCTAGACTTCCTCAAAGGAGATTTGGAACTCTTCTTCCACTATTTGTAAAAAGCTCTTGAAACTGTCTGTGATCATGGAGGGGAGATGGAGCAATGCCTTATTGGGTGATAAGGACAATACTCCTGTTGGAATTGACAGTACTGGAGAATCTGACTCATCTTCCCCTTATTCCATGGGCTCAGGGGGTTCAAACAGGGGCGATTCCAGGCACCAGTGCAGCAAGCGTGTGCCTGGGGTGGCAAGCTCAGGGGGGAGGGGGCGACCTGCCGGTTGTCATGAGGGCAACAGTCAGGGAGCCTTTGGCAGCGTTTCTGTGGGAGGTCCGCCGGTCCCACGGCTTTGGCGGCAATTCAGCGGCGGGTACGCCGAAGGCACGGGACTAGCAGATCACCTGCAGAGCTACCGCTGAATCTGCATTACTGTCGGACTTCCCGCAGAAACACCGCCGAAGGCACCCTGACTGCCATGCTTTGGGCGACAAAAGACATAGAGCTGCCCCTGGTTCAAACTGGCCCTTTGGAGGAGAGGAGTGGTAAGAATCCCTATTGGAATTTACAGATTTGGGGTAATGTGCATAAGGGCCCCAAAAAGGTGACTATGAAGCCCAAGGCTTAAAAGTCTAAAAATCAAAATCATATTAGCCTGACATCCCTTTTGACATCCATAGCTCTGTTTGAAGACAGGCTCATGGCAGAGTAGGACACCAGGACAAGCACAAGGAAAGAGAAGGTGCTAAATCAGTGACTGGCTCAGGTTGTGTGCTGCTTCTTGTAGCTGCCAGCTTGCCAGAGACCTTTCACTGAATAGCTTTTAAATGGATACTTATTCACTACATAACTCAAATACTATGGTGTGGAGTGACTTAAAAACCAATATAGCTAAATTCTAAATGTAGATATCTAAACTTAAACAGAACTTGGTTTTGCGTTTATCTAAAGAGATTACAGTGTCTAAAGTAAACACATCCAATTATAACTCCAGCTGAAATGCACTTGTACCAGTATCAAAAGCAGAAATAAAATATTAAAAAATATATATATAAAAATTACTGTAAAGACAGTCACCTTCAAAATGATTGTCATCTGATGTTACTTCATTACGTACTAAATCTTTAGTCTTCTCACTGCAAGTCAGTTTGCCCTGGTAACTGTACAGGGGCAAAAACAGCATTTCCAGTACCTTATGAAGGATATAATTGCTATAAATTACTGTTCTTTTTAAAATTCTGGATCAAAACTGAAGATATGCCTGTCAAATATTCTGTGCAAACAAAATATTCATGTAATTAATTGTGCGATAGCACAAGCACCCTGAAAAGCCATTTACATCATACAGACTAAATTACCTCTTAGAAACTATGTATTGCAACCTTTGACTGTAATAAAAATAAGAATAAAAGCAGCCTGCGTGTGTAATTGGCCAGTACATTTGGTTAAATCATTCCTCTGTTATAATACTGTTTCTTCTGCTATCCATTTAAAATGATCTTGGTGGAGGTTTCTTAGCACTTCCATTATAACACCACTTTTACAAGTTTCTAAATCAGTTCCAAAATAAAACTTAGTGTCCATGATATGCAAAAGGTCTAACAGATGTGTTTTTTTTAAAAAAAGTCATTTCTGATATGTTTTAAGTTGCATACATTCATGAAAGTTTATTTATTCCTGCCTAGTAATGCTTTTGTATCTCAGAAGCAACTTACAGTGATATAATTTAAAAAAAATTATTCCATGATGTGAGCTAATTAAATTCAGTTTTTTAACAAACATCTTTAGAATGGGGGAACATATTAAAACTGGCTATAAATATTCCCCCCTTAAAAAAATCATTTTTTTAAATACAATTATGGCAGAATATATGTCATATTGTATGGTCATTAATGGGGAAATGCACATATGTGCAGAAAGTGAATACAAGTGTGCTGTACTTAAGTCCTCCAAAACAAATCTTAACTGAGACTTAAAAGGTGTATATGGGACTTGTGCTGGCCATATTCATGAGGTAAATTTTACCTTAGAATCCTTACGTTCTATTAGATGCATTGATTAATAAGTATTTTCATAATTTTGGAGATGAATTCCAGCCTAGTGGCCTGAATGGACTTGTACTGTGACAAGCTTCTTACCTCTGCAATAAGTCATCTCTTTTCTTATATCTTCCTTTCCCTCTTAACTTTACTCTTACATTACCTCCTTCCTAACTGTGCCATTTCTTTTCTGTTCACCTTTTTATATTTGTATGGAAGAGTCTTTCTCTTCTTCTGCACTGTGACCTCCTCCTTCTTTTTCAAATCTGATTCTTCAAACTTTTAACACCTTTCTTTGATGACCCCTTCAAGGCATCTTTCTTATATTATCCCTTGACATTGTGTATATATGTCTAATAAGTAGATGGAAAGCTCTTTGGGACAGGAACCATAGTGTCTCTTTTACGGATGTTCAGCCTGCAATGACAAAGAAGAAATTACAAATTGAATGTTGGAAAAAGTTATGGAATTCAGGCAAGATTATTTGTCCACTCAGACAGCAGATCACTTAGGACACATATTCTCTTCAAATCTGTAGTGGTGCATTAGAAGAAATCTTTAATGATTCCCATAAAAAGTAAGAGCCATAAACGGCCTCCATCTGTGAGTATAATTCCCATTTATATAAATGGGAATTTCATGCATGGATTAAGGGCTGCATGTAGATTTAAAATGCCTAGTTGATAGTATAACTGGTCACACAAATTAGTGTAAGCCATTAGATGAATTTTATCACATATTTTATGCCAGATATATCCTTTGAGGACACAGCATTCTTTTGTCACACACAGTTGCACATCTGAGACGTATTAGTCAAGCAAAGTCATCTGCGTGTGATCTCCTTAATGCCTAGCTCTTTCCTTTTATATCTCAATTATATCACTGAAGCTGAGTATATATTGAAGTATGGGAGAGATTGAGCTCAATTGTGAAAAGATATTAAGAGATAATAATAAGAAGTGAAGAATTCTGTGTGTTAGCCAATATGCCACGTTAATGTGTACTGTGTGCATGGTATCTATCTAGTGTGTGTGCACATGGGCACACATTGGGGAAGTTATATTTACTGAATATATTATGCTCTCTCCACAATTCCATTCACCCATGTCAAGGATCCCACAACAATTTTCAAAACTTAAGTTAGCATCAGCATCAGAAAATGGGAAACTTGACCAAACAAGATACATGAATGGTGTGTCCTAGCGCAGGTTTGGATGTACCTCTGTGCCCAACTCCGTAGGGTCCAAAACAGAGATAAGAAAAATGCAGAACAAAACAAGAAGTTAAGGATCTGTTACAAACTGATGGGTTGGGTTTTAGTGATGTGGGAAGAGTTTTGTAGCTTGTAAAATCATATTATAAACACTTCTAGCTGAAAAGCATATCTTTGAAGTACACTTTCTGTGCTAGGTGAACTTTCTGGGACACGCTTCCCATGTCTCCCTTTTTTATATGGTACTGCTTTGTCTTCAAACAGTAAATTTGGCCAAGTTTGGTTATTTGGTCTCGAATATTTTTAAGAACAAACCGTAAGCATAGTCAACCAATTGACTACATGTTTTAGTCAATAAATGAGAAGTTCTAAAGGAAAGTATTATTTCTTTTATAATCTGATATCTACTGGAATGGGTCTCTGCAACATGGTTTCCATGCGTTAAGTTTTCTTCTTTGGGTATATTTTTTTTTTACACCCCTGTTTAAGCCCTGAACATATTCTCTTTTTTTTTTTTTTTTGGGAGCTGTAACTTACCCTCTATCCCTTAATTTCAAACCAATAAAACATTGATGTGCTCACACAATATATATACACAAACACATACAGACTTATGGGCAGCGAAAAACCAATAGATGTGCGTATGTGTATGAGAATCCCTATGGGTGGGGACTAATAATGTCTTGTAACTCTTCAGATAAACAGAATCATTTGTTCCTAAAAACCAGATATAATAATTTCTTATTCTGAAGGTAAAGACATTATTTTTTGCTTGTGGGAGATACTTCCTATGAGCCTCAAGAGTATTTCCACTAATGTTTGATGGCTTTGTCTCGTGATCAAGATGCTGTTGTAAGAACTGTTGCTGTATCAATGTATATCAATATCAATACAGCAATGTTGAAGTCTTTCAATTGTCTGTTAACCCAAGTCCTGAATATGTTAAGACATAAATGCCTTGAAAGGACCTGCAGCTTTCATATTGATGGTATTCACTCCAATCCTTCTATCACTGAACAAAAGTACTTTTGGGATAGAAAAGAATACATATTGTTAGATTTTTCCTAGACAAATAGAAATGCAGGGCTGGTGGGTACTTTGAGAGGTCATCAAATCCAGCCCCCTGCACTGAGACAGGACCGAGTAAACCTAGACTATCCGTGATGGGGATTTTATACCATCCTTTGGAAGCCTATTCCAGTGCGTAACTGCCCTTTATAACTATGATGTTTTTTCCCCAGTATCTAACCTAAATCTCCCTTGCCGCAGATTAAGCCCATTACTTCTTGTCTTACCTTCAATGGAGATGGAGAACAATTGATCAGTGTGCTCTTTATAACAGCCCTTAACATATTTGAAGGTTGTTTTCAGGTCCCTTCTACCCCCAGTCTTCTTTTTTTCAAGACTAAACCTACCCAATAATTTTAACCTTTCCTCCCAGGTCAGGTTTTCTAAACCTTTTATCATTTTTTATGCTCTCCACTGGATTCTCTGCAATTTGTCCTCATATTTTTTTTCAAATGTGGCATCCCAAAACTGGATGTAATACTCCAACTGAGACCTCACCAATGATAAGTAGAGTAGAATATTTATTTCCCATCTCTAACATATAACACTCCTGTTAATTATTAAAATATCAGTCTTTTTCACAACTCCATCACATTGTTACTCATATTCAGTTTATGCTCCACTTTAAAACCCATCTCATCTGTGACAATATCAAATGGAATGGGATTATATTTAATCTGAATTTTAGTAGATTTTGGCCAGAGGAATTCATAATCCTTAGAATTATTCCTCCACTATGGGCTATTGGCTTTCAAAAATTCTGCTTTGAACTTCTGCATGACTATTTCATGTGTAGTTTACATGATGATTTTGCAGCAAAATCTTCTGTGCTACAATAGGAATTGCCAGTTACTATGGTTTTTTAACAGATTTTTTTTCCAGCCTGAAAGCAGAAATTCAGTAATCCATTACTGGAAAACTGCTATCTGGAATGATTCCCTAACCACATATATCCCTAACCACAGTCATCAGAGAATCCTTCACCACAAAGCTGTTCTCTGCTGTCCTTGAAAATGTGTCATTTTGATCAACATTCCTGGGCCTTTATAGAAGTCATTTTAAGAGCTGCAGTGTTGAGTAAAGTCATGTTTGCATGTTTAGCAGGGATGACCCAGTAGGCATCTATCTGGTCTGTCCTTTATTTTGCCAGCACACTTCGAAGTACGAGGAAGAAGTAAACAAATACAGAAATTGGGGAACAGTCAATAAGATTGAAAATTATTTCTCAACTTACAAGTGGCTTTCTGCATGGGGACATGTGGAAATTTGAGGGAGTTTTGTGTCTACAAGGGCTGGTAAACATGTCTACCTGTTACCACCATTGACACCATTTGAGAAACACTCTGTGGCCAGCAAGGCTTCCTTCCATAGATCTTTGACTAGGACCAGGCATGAGCCATTGTATTTTTCATCCTATGAATATGTTGGGCTGTTGGATGTATTTCTTGTTCTGACAAAACTTCCCTATTCTTATGCCCAGATTGATCGTGCATTTGAATTGTTTCCCCTATAATTTGGTCTAGAAAGACACTGTGGTACAGTTTCTGGCAATACCTGATACGATTTGGCATTGCAAAAATGTGTCATTGGGGAACTACTAACTGCAAGATACTCCAACTTCTTTAGAAGAAAACTTCTGAAAAAGGCATTTTTTAGTCTGATATTTTGAAGCATCTGTTTCTAAGATTCCTGGCATGAGTACATCTAGAAGAATGGGATTCCGGTAGAAAGCTCCATCATTAGATGCAGCCTAGCACCCTGAGACAGTCTTATATTATCTTCTCAGTTGGGCATTGTCTTTTATGCTTCTTTGCAGGCCCCTGTAACAAAGCTGGCCTGAGAAATGCATGGAGCTGAGATACTAGAGATCCCAGCAGCCTGTCAGAATGAAAGGTGGGGATAACAGAAGGGGTTGACATTATGCCTGTTGTTTAATCCCCATATTTGCAAAAGACAGTATAGAACTAGGAATCTAAATCCCAAGGGGCTTAAACTGGGAGAGAGCATCAAAATAGATTACTTTTTACTGTTTACTTAGAAACAGAAATGCTGTCATCAAATAACATGACTGAGACATGTCTTAAGGGTTTCCTGCCTCTGCTGCAGTCAGTCTCCTCTAAGTAAATAAGCAGTTTTATTCCTAGAGACCTTAGGAGATGAACAAGTGCTGCCATTACTCTGGTAAAGACCCTTGGGGCAATGCACAAGCTAGATACCATTCATCTTCACTGATGGATACGACACTGCTCTCAGAGAATCTAAAGATTTCTTTTGTGATTTGCTTGCATGGGGACATAAAGGAAAGTTTTGCTTAGATCTGCTTTTAATAGAAAGTCACTTAAATAGTCTTAATTCTTTGAGACTATCCTTGCAAAATTGTTTGGATGTCAAATTGATTTAGGTATTTTAGATTTATAGCAGTGTTATGACCTTCAGTTGAACTGTGGACTGCAAACATGGAAGCTTAACCAATAATCATGTATCCTTCCATTCATCATTTCTCTTTAAGATCTGAGAGTGAAAAACTTCCTCTCTGATTTCCTCCTTTACAGCCTTGGAGATATTTATGTCTTTCTGTATTTGTGAAGGGGACATTAACTAATATATACTGCCTACCATATATACATATATTAATAATAAGCATATCTGCACTATATACACTATTAAGCATAAATAGCATTAAGCATAAATATTATAGCAGTTATACAGCCTAAGCTGGCCTATGATTTTTATATAACATTGCTCACTCATGCTCACTCATAATCCTTTGCATTCATTGAAGTAAGTTTTGGCTTGAGCTAATAGGGAAGCTGTCAAGATCAGGACTGATGAGTGCTTTACCATAACATTAGAAAAAGAGTTACTCCCACAGGCCAGTGGGACTGTTCCAAAGGAAGTGGACAAGACAGATGATTGTTCTACCCTAGTACAGACATAGGAAGTGCCCTCACACCCTTTTGTACCAGGAAGGCATGTGTTTAGAACAAAAAGATAAGGGATAGACCATGGTACCAGAAAATCAAAGCAGAAAGCTAATTGGTTAAATCTAGTTTCAGATGATGATATATTTTACTTGTAAAGAGGTAGGGTTTTAAAAGAAAGCGTTAGTAATATACCTTCTGTATAGGGTTAATGTTAGAATGCTGCATGAGTGGCTTCCCAGAAACTGGTATTGTATAGGACTTTTTTATGTACTATATGATTACTGGCTCAGAGCAATAAACCTGACTGACACTGGTCTCTTGAATGTATTTTATAATGAACCAAAGGGGTCTATACAGTTTATCAACAGGAAAGACCCCTTGGATAGGCTTGCAGTGGAAATATGCTGTCAATTCCTCCAAGATCTACTTCATTACAGACAGCAGAAGGGTTAGTCTTTCCTAGTTCTCAGCACTTTAAACCAGACCTTCAGATGATATAAGGCAGCATAGAATTAACTTCACCAATACACTGACTTACGCTAACTGGAGGATCCTCCACTTATTTCAACTTGAATGCTGTTGCCAGGGCCTGATTTGGGAAGGACTAAGAATTTCATATTGCTGTTGACAGAGGATTTATCTAAAATGGGTTTACAGGCTTAGACCTCTTAGATCTGAAGGCAGTAATCAAATAAACACACCTTTCCCAACATTGTGGGGTAGCATGTCCTGCCACTTAGTGAACTAGGGCCCCAATCAGTGATATCTAATTTGATCTAATACTGTGCCTCTAAGAGTTTTTTAAATTCACCCTGATCCATACTTTATTCACTTTTCTGTCATAAGCTTGCTCATCTCTTTGCCTGTGAATATTTATAAAAACGTATTCCAAAAATTAGCTCTGCATTGTGTCTTATTCAACAACATTATACCATAATGATTAGGAAGACCACATTGTCAGGAGCAGTCAGAAGTTGTTTTCATTAACAGATGGTATTGGTGTAACTGTATCACACTATTATTTTTCCATTACACTTCAAGCATCTTTCATTTTCTATTCTAGTGAGAGGGATAGTGTGGCCATAGATATGGTTTTTAAAAAAAAACATACTATTTTGAATGATTGGGTAGTGAAGATCCAAAGCACTGAAAAATTCTGGTCTTCTATTGCCACATTTAAACCTTTTTAAAACCATGAGGTGTCTGTACAACAGAAAGTGATACAAAGGTTCAGAGCTCTGCGGATTTATTTCTGTGTGTTTTGGTCCATAAAAGAAGAATTTTGGACTTGAAACCAGCTAACTTCAAGCCCCCCGCCCCCCACTCACACACACACATATATATATCCAGAGCAATAATTGTTACAATGAATTCATGGCACCTCTATCTGTAAATTAAAATTCTATATTCCTGTATTTGCTTTATTAAATTACTTTAAACTAGTATGCAAGATAATGTAGAAAAACTTTGTTTTCCTATTATGTGCCATATTATCTAAATATTTTTAAATGATACAATGTATGGTACATATTATATACTTGTAATTATCTTAAGGAGTTTCTATTTAAAATGTTTAAAGGGAACACACAATCAGTTTTTGAGTGCAAAATTATTGTTGCAGGAAAGATCTAAGTTTTGACATTCAGTTGTTCAGGAACTTTGCCAAGAAGAGAAAAAAATGAGTAGTTTTCTATTAGCTACTAAATCTGCATATAGATAAGCTTCTGCATTTTTTGAATCATAGATATCAATCATGCATGGTCATCAGTATCTCATACATATTCAACAGGACAAACTGTTATGTGTGATTAAGCCTGTTACAAAGTGACAATATTGTATTTTGTTTTTATCTTCGGCTCTGTGTACTCAGAACTCATAGGTTATTTCCATCTCATAATCTGACAACATTGTCTGTGATCTACAAAGAACCAAAGCTCCCTAGGTGCTTGCATTGATGTACATTGCAGATCCCAACTATCCAACACTTTTTAAGTGGTCCTGGAGGAATCCCTGCATTTTTATTCTGTTTTTGTTTTTTCCCCAGAAAGAGTTCAGTAGTAGTCAGAGACATGTCCCTTGTAAATAGGAATTAATGAAAATTTAGTGGAATTAGTGGAAAATTTGTTTTGAAAATGCACATTTTTTTACTATTTTTGTTTTGTGATTTTGTAGCTATCACATTTTTAAATTATTACTTACAGTTTATATTACAGTAGTGCCTATAAACCCTGATACTGTACCAATATGTAGAAAAAGCCTTCCCCAGAGTTTATGTTCTAGGGCCCAGTCCTGCAATTCACTGTATGCAGGCAATGCAGTACACACTAATGAAGGCCACTGACCTTACTTAAAGTATGTCTTCATGGCAAGGTCTGTAAACAGCTGAGCCTACCTGAGCTAGCGTGAATCCAGCTAGTGCTGCTAACCACAGAAATGAAGACAGCACAGCAGAAACTTCATCACAGGTAGCACATGCCCAGGACAGACCCTGGGTATGTATTCAACTCACTAGCCTGTTCTAAAGCCCATGCTGCATGGTCTTCACTGCTATTGTTGCTCAAATTAGATAGATTCAGAGTAGCTCAGATATGCTATCCTGTGCACTGCTTAAGCTGTATCAACATACTCTTTGACTCTGGAAAAGCGTGACAAATTGCAGGATTGAGGCCAAATTTATTAAAAGAGATATGGACGGTGTGAACCTTAAGAGTCACTTTCATATGCAAAAACATTTTCAAAAATCACCTCTTTTAGCTTCTTCGCAACATCCAGTTAGTAAAATATATTTTGCACAAAAATTTGCCATGAGATTTAATGAGTTATCCAGTTATCTCAGGCATGTTGCAAACTCTAAAACTCATTGGTTTTTGCCAAAAAAAAAGTAACAAAACACAACTTTTCAGTGAATGTATTGCTCAGCTCTAGTATTAACCCGTACTTAAATTTAGATGATAAAAAGATAAAAAGGATGATAATGGTATATAGATCTGAGTTTCCAATATTAACGTAGAATTTACTCAGTTTGTCAGATGGAAAACTGTACATTTTAGTCTTCAGGCTTTCAGCTGGAAGGGAAATGTTCCCAGCTGCATTAATCTAACCCTTACTTGACATTGTCAAATCTGTTTAGGGCAAATATTCATGTTGTAAATGGAGGTGAAAAACAGTATTTTATTATTTCACTAAAGTGAACAGAGAATAGAGGTGAATGAGTTCCAAGCTGAAGAATGACTGACATTCCTTTGAGAGTTAAATGCACTTCCTGTATTATGCATTAATCATTGCTATGAAGTAATGCCCAGTACTCCTCTATGCAGTTTTCTGATCTATCAGTGGTCCAAATGTATGTCAATGGGTTGGTGAAGATAATTACTCTTTTTCCCATATATGACTTATCCCTAGATCAAAGGTTAACATATTATTGTAATATTAGAAATGTAGAGTACTACATATTTCAGAAATTATAATATATGTAAATTGATGTAAAACTGCAATGGAAAAAAGAGATATAGTGATAAATATTTGGTTCAACTTCTTGGCAACACGTGCGATAAGTGGTGTTCATGAACATTGTTAAGAATTGTGGCGATAATATATTATGACACAGTTCCTCCTCTACCTTGGTGGGTTCTGCGCTTATTGGCAGATTTGCTCACCTCAGTGATCTTCCCCACAGTCTGGGTCAGCTCCTCCTGTGTCTGATCAGGAGTTGGGAGGTTTGGGGGGAACCTGGGCCCACCTTCTACTCTGGGTTGCAGCCCAGGGCCCTGTGGATTGCAGCTGTCTATAGTGCCTTCTGTAACAGCTGCATGACAGCTACACCTCCCTGGCCTGCTTCCCCATGGCCTCCTCCAAACACCTTTATCCTCACCACAAGATCTTCCTCCTGGTGTCTGATAATGCGTGTACTCCTTAGTCCTCCAGCAGCACACCCTCTCACTCTCAGCTCCTTGTACCTCTTGCTCCCAGCTCCTCACATACACTTCCTCTCCTCTGGCTCTTACCTCCCTGACTGGAGAGAGCTCCTTTTTAAACCCAGGTGCCTTGATTAGCCTGCCTTGATTGGTTGCAGGTGATCTAATCAGCCTTTCTGCCTTAATTGGTTCTAGCAAATTCCTGATTACTTTAGTGCAGCCCCTGCTCTGGTCACTCAGGGAACAGAAAACTACTCATCCAGTGACCAGTATATTTGCCCTCTACCAGACTCCTGTACCCCGCTGGTTTGGATCTGTCACAATATATTATTTGCTGGTGTTTGTACTTGGGATAATATATGTTTAATTATTGTGAAAACACCCACAGCAACAGCTAGGTAGACTTCACACCTAAACGTTACTATCTAGCTACTCTTCAGTTTCATATTTTTGAACTGAAAAGGGAAAAAATCACCAACAAGATTAACACAATGTTACAAAAGCATCCTTGTACAGATCATTTATCAGTTTAAAATAATAGTAAAGTTGTCATGTTGTCAGTGCTGTGGAATGTCATTGCTGCTGCAGGAATTTTATTGTTCATGAAGGTCTGATTCCAGCTGCACTAGCACACAGTGTAGCATGTTAATTCAGCTGACCTCTTGGCCAGGTTTCATCGACAAAGCAGAGTACTAACGCCCTATCAGAGCTAGAGGTATACTAACACATGTATGTCCATGACAATGGTACAAACTCGGTCCACCCACCAGGTTGCTGTCCCCTTGTTTGGACAAAGATGCCTCTCCTGTGACTTCTCCTTGCATACCCTGATACAAACAAGTTATGTATTATGCTCCAGATATGGTTAGTTACTACCTTTATCCTTAAAAGCAGCAGAGTCCTGTGGCACCTTATAGACTAGCCGATGTATTAGAGCATGAGCTTGTGAGTGAATACCCACTTCGTCAGATATCTTTATCCTTGTAACTGCTAGTTCAGTCAAAACATCCTTTAGCCATTATCCCATTCTTAGCTTACAAGCAATTGGTGTGTTCCTGTACCATCTCTTAAGAATGTGTTAATGTAGTTACTTGAGAACTTTGGGCTGGGGCTGCTCGGGCCGGCCCAGGGCTGGGGTCAGCCAGCTGGCCAGCATGGCTGGGGCTTGGGTCAGTGTTATAAAAGTTTTAGGACCATGAACATGGGAAGAAATATTCCTAGGTTTACCTGTGATGATTAATTTATGTTTTTGTTTGCAGCTTCTGGATTGCAAATATTATGGAGCTCAATGCATCTTTCCAATGAGATGTAAAACTGAGGTTCTAACAGCATGTAGTCATTAAAAATCCCATCACACTTTTCATAAGGATATGGACATTAGCCCTGGCATACTAAATTTCAATTTGATTGATTTTATATTATTCCTGTCCTAAGCTGACCAATAAACTGTCCTACTTTCTTTCTTAAACTGCTGTGCAGTGTTGAATATACAGTATTCACAAAGTTTATGTTTCAACTCAACTGCATTTCATTGATGGATGAAGTGGTTCCTCTCATTGAATTCCGTTAAGTGTAATGAGATCCTTGGGGAGGAACTGCACTACACAAATGTATTATTACTATTTTTGCTTAATTATTTTAGCTCTTTTAATTCTTTGATTTTATTTCTCTAGCTCAAAGCTATAACATCAAGCACATCTGCAGACTTCACATCTAAACGTCTGTGGAATGTTACTATCTAGAGACTCTTTAGTTTCATATTTTTGAACCGAAAAGGGAAAAAATCACCAACAAGGTTAACACAATGTTACAAAAGCATCCTTGAACAGATCATTCAGAATAAAATAAATGTCTGCATTCCTATCATATCCCTGTTGGCTAAAGGCTATTACTTCTTTTGGGTTTATTTTGCCAGTGTTATTTTCAGGGACAAAAATAAAATGTATTTTCAGCTGGCATGACTTGATTGGAAACCAAACACTCATCTATTGCTTTTCACACTAGTTCTTTAAAACTAATCATTATAAACAGAAAACTTGAATTTGAGAGCAAAATTTGGAGCAGTTGTCTAGTATTGTAGTGTAAGAACTTAACTCTCTTTAGACTTCAGGTTGCCTCATACAAATCTCAGTTGTGTTGGGTAAATATTAAAAAGAATGAAAATGAAGTTTGAATAAAGCACTCACAGCTCTTGGTTGCTTATATGAGTATTTCCAAACCTTTTCTGAGGAATTCTTTCCCACACATCCATCTCACTAATCCATGTTAATCTCTCCTTCACCTGATACAGTCAGATTTTTCTCTTCTCCCCATATGTCATCTACCTTTATATCCACTGACCTCTCATTATATCCCAGGATCCAGCTTTGTCAAGTAATGGGCAAACTGGTCTAGGAAAAAAATTATTAAAATTGTTGCTATTTTTTTATTAAAAATAAACCATTTTTACAGGACAAAGTTTTTTCTTGAGTATTAAAACAGAAGAGGACATATCCAAGAGGCAAGTGAATAATACAGAGTGGAGGCAATACATGTTGAATTTCACTAGATATACAATTATTGGTTTGTCCCATTGACCACCTCTTTCTTCAGATAATTCAATTCTGAACTTAATTAGTAACATCATTTTGAATATACTCAATAACTGTGATCTGGGTATCAGGAAAGCCAGAGAAGGGGTCATGATGATTGAGAAGGTAGGTGATAGGAATTTGGGATAACAGTTGTCTGTGGTTCTAGAAAGAGAAGGTTTGATTTTAGATATGTTCTAAGGGTTTGGATACAGTCTGTAAGGCAAGTGAAAGGGAAGAGGTAAAGATTCCCAAAGCTATGGGCCTGAGATATAGGGAGGATGGAGGTGTTGTCAACAGTGATGAAATGGAGTGGGATAGTGGAGAGGGTTTGGACGGAAAGATGAGGAATTTAGTTTTAGCTGTGTTAAAATTCAATTGAAAACTCCCAGAAGAGATGTGAGAGAGAGAGAGAGAGTTCAAGATGCAGGACTGAATCAGGAGGACACCTCAGGGGCTAAAAGGTAGATTTATGAGACATTGGAAAAAGGATGGCAGCTGAAGATGTATAATGATTATTACATATTATTATGATGATTTTACATATGGGGAAACTAAGTCACAAAGAGGGGAAGTGACTTTCCCAAGTCACCCAGCAGGCCAATGGCCAAGCCTAGACTGGAACCCAGGTCTATTGAGTCCCAGTCCAGTGCTCTATATGCCTATGAAATCATCTAGAAAAATGGTGTAAAGGGAGAAAAGGCAGGGAACTAGAATGGAGTCCTCTATGATCCAAGCAGAAATGGGAAGGAAGGAAGACAGTCCCCTGAAAGAAATGTTCAATTAATGACCAGAAAGGTATGCTGAGAACAAGGAAAGGATTGAGGAACAAAAGCCCTGAAAAGACAAGTTGCCAAGAAGGAGTGGAGGCCTGACCGTGTCAAAAACTGAAGAGAGGTCAAGAATTATGAGTACGGAGTAAAGTCCCTGAAGAACAAGATAATTAGACTTGGGTAAGAGAAGTATCAGTAGAGTTGGGAGTGTCAAAGCCAGATTGGAGGGAACTGAGGCTGGAATTGAATAAAAGGAACTTGAAATAGTGTACGTGTGTAGCTGGCATGTTCAATGAGATTGGAGAGGATGAGTCACATGGAATCAGTGGAGCTGGTGGATGGCTTGAAGGAGGAGACTAAGTGACAAATGTTAGTGTCAATGGGAGGAGAGGAGAGATCATGGTGGACTTTGTTGATCATCTCCTTGAAGTCATCAAGATCCTGATAAGAAACGGAAATATGTTAATGTATAATCAACGATTGGGCAACATTGCTCCAGAGATGGTTAGCAGCAGGCAACAGGAGCAAAGGAAATGGATGCTGAATAAATCAGGATTGAGGGTTGGTTGAATGGACTTTATGGTGGTAGAGAGGGACAAAGGAGTTGAGGGTGGAGGAAATATGTATCTGTCAGTGCAAGGGAGGAAGGAGGGGAATGGGAATGGTAGGAAAGTTGCAGATATTGATGGATTGAGAGCCAGGAGAAGGTGATTGGCAGGAAGCAAGTGGGCAATACTGAAAAAAATTGGGTGATGTTCAGATAACTGACAAAGCAAAGAAGGAGCAGTGTTAGGTGAAGACACAATTGAACAAGTGTCCATTTTGGTGAGTAGGAGAGGTCCAATGAGGATATGGTTTGGAAGGAGGAGAGAGTATGTATGGGGACAGTAGAGAGGACAAGAAATGTGGATGGATGGAGAAAAACAGAAGGGGAAAAGAGAGGCGGCATGGTAAGTCAAAGATAGGTATTGGTAGGATGTGGCCATGCCAGTGAATCAGCTGGCAATTAAGGTGCCAAACAGTAGAGGGATTAGGCAGTAATCAGTTAGTAAGGGGTAGATAAATAAAGCAATTAACTGAACAGACAATGGAGTGAGGTATAATCAGTTAGATAAGTGGAGAGTCAATTAGATAGTGAAACTCATTATATAGGCAATGCAATGGAATTAAGCAGATAAAATTTAAAGATTAAAAATTAGCTCAGCAAATGAAATCAATAAACAGACAATCAGCTGAGTAGTGACTCAATTAAACAGGATGAATGCTAAGTTAATAAACAAGTCGTCAATGGATTAATAAATTAATTCAGTAGTCAGTCATGATCAGGAAAGGCATGATGAGCAGTCAAGGAAATGGGGACACTAGGCAGCCAACAGAGAATGAGAATAGTTAGCAGGAGTTCTGGGTGACATCAGTCACTAAACTTAAAAATGGCTTCCAGGATTTCTCCTCCCTGCTGCTCCTAATGAGGTGTACTACTATGCCCTGTTTGGGAGATCATATTTTATGTATAGAAACTTATCCAGTGTTTGGGGATAAGCTTTAAGTAACCCCACCCAAGAGCATCAGGAGCTGTTTTCTCACTGACTAGCCCCTAAGGTAATGGTTCTCAGTAGGAAGTCCACAGCCCTCTGGGGCACTGTGAGCAGGTTTCAGAGGATCTGCTGAAATAACCTGGGCTTCAGCCTCAGGCAGTGGGGCTCAGGCTTTTGCTTCACACCCACATAGGCTGAGCAAATGTCCCAATTTTATAGGGACATTTCCGATATTTGGGGCTTTGTCTTATATAGGCAACTATTACCTCGTACCCCCATCCTTACTTTTCACGCTTGCTAACTGGTCACCATAGCCCTGCGCAGTGGGGCTCTTGGAGGGAGCACCACCTCCCTCTCGTGACTCACCTCAGTGGGCCACCCAGCCTATGGGACAGCACCAGCAACAAGTTTCACACTGAGTAAGTAAAACTAAAATTATATGCAGATTTTTTTTTTATTTTTGTACCTATAGTTTCTTTTTCCTTTTTATAGTATATTATAGTGTGTGTGTGTGTGTTTAACTATGTAACTATCAGTTTAATACATCTTTTAATCTCCTGGATATGTAGACGAACAGTTATTGTGAAGTTTTTATAGCATGTTGGGAAGGCCTCGGAAAGAAAAAAGATTGAAAAGCATTGATCTAGGGTACAGCATGGGTATAGATTATATTTCAGTATGCATACATGATCATGAAATTATGGCATGGGAGTCTTGTTTAACTAATACAAACCATTAATACTTTGTATTGCCTCCAAACTGTGTGCTGATATTAGATCTGGAACCACTGTATTAAAAACCCTGCAACTCTCTCGTTTCCACTATTACAATTGTCCTCAGGGAATATGTTGATAAACAGCTGTTTGTTGATAGATATATGCTATAGGCATCCCCAGTTAAGACCCTAGGCACATTTAGTTGTCCGTCTGTTGTAAATTGGTTTAATCCTTAATGGCTTAAATTGCTGAGATGACCGTGTCACTGGTGACAAATAGGTTGACATCTTTCCAAACTAACATTTTTAAAAAAATCTTGTTTTAATGTTAACACTACCTAAGCTATTGAGGCAAGTTTTTAAGATCTGTGAGTGAATTTTAATGCTTATGATGGACCTAAATAGCACTGGCCTCAGACAGCCTTAATGTGAGTAAATGCTATGTAAGCTTCCTCATGCAGCTCTCCCAAAACACTTCCTGTCTTGACCTTCAATACCCCTGTCATTCCAGTCTGGATCAGAAATTGACAAATGTGCTGATTTGCGTAGAGTGTATTGTGATTTTATAATGTACACAAACAATGATTGGGATGAAACCATCCAACTAATTGTCACCAGTTTTTATACCTGCCTTCCCATATTTAAAAACAAACAACTCAAACCAGCCATTTTATTAAGACAGAATTAAAGCTGAGCTCATATACCAATAAATTAAGTATAAAGAGTAATACAAAACTACTGTAATTATCTCCAGAACAAGCATTACAAATCCAGGAATTGAGAGTTAAGGTCAAACTGAAAAGTAATCCAAACACTTTAAGGTGTGGAAATGTACAATTATAGGTAAGGCACAATATTAACTCTGCACTGAATTGTTGCATGAGAGGGTGAAAAAAGCTTTAAAATCAGTTAAACGCATGGTGATTGGGGGAGGCCCCAAACTATTGGAAAAAGGCAAATATAGTGCCCATCTTTTAAAAAGGGAAGAAGGAGAATCTGTAGTCAGCCTCACCTCAGTCCCTGGAAAAATCATTTAGCAGGTCCTCAAGGAATCCATTTTGAAGCACTTGCAGGAGAGGAAGGTATTTAGGGACAATCAACATGGATTCACCAAGGGCAAGTCATGTCTGACCAAGCTGATTGCCTTCTATAATGAGATATCTAGCTCTGTGGATATGGGGAAAGCAGTGGATGTGATGTACCTTGACTTTAGCAAAGCTTTTGATACTATCTCCCGCAGTATTCTTGCCAGCAAGTTAAAAATGTCTGGATTGGATGAATGGGCTATAAGGTGGATAGAAAGCTGCCAAGATCATCGGGCTTGACGGGTAGTGATCAACAGCTCGATATGTAGTTGGCATCCAGTATCAAGCAGAATGCCCCAGTGGCTGGTCCTGGTGTGGTTTTGTTCAACATCTTCATTAGTGATCTGGACGATGGGATGGATTGCACCCTCAGCAAGTTTGCAAATGACAGTAAGCCGGGGGGAGAGATAGATACACTGGAGGGAAGGGATGGAGTCCTGAGTGTCCTAGACAAATTGGAGGATTGGGCCAAAATAAATCCTTGAGGTTCAACAAGGACAAGCTCAGAGTCCTGCCCTTAGGACAGAAGAATCCCATGTACTGTTACAGGCTAGCAACCAACTGGCTAAATGGCAATTCTACAGAAAAGGACCTAGGGATTATAGTGGACAAGAAGCTGGATATGAGTCAGCAGTGTGCCCTTGTTGCCAAGAAGCCTAACAGTATATTACGCTGCATTAGTAGGAGCTTTGCCAGCTGATCGAGGGAAGTGATTATTTCCCTCTATTCAGCACTGGAAAGGCCACATTTGGGTTATTGCATCCAGTTTTGTCCCCCCCACACATGCTACAGAAAGGATGTGGACAAATTGGAGAGAGTACAGCAGAGGGCAACAAAAATGATTAGGGGGCTGGGGCACAAGACTTACGAAGAGAGACTGAGGGAACTGGGATTATTTAGTCTGCAGAAGAGAAGAATGAGGGGGGATTTGATAGCAACCTTCAACTACCTGAAGGGCGGGTTCTAAAGAGGATGGGGCTCGGCTGTTCTCAGTGGTGGCAGATGACAGAATAAGAAGCAATGGTCTCAAGTTGCAGTGGGGGAGGTCTAGGTTGGATATTAGGAAAAATGATTTCACTAAGAGGGTGGTGAAACACTGGAATGGGTTACTGAGGGAGGTGGTGGAATCTCTATCCTTAAAGGTTTTTAAGGCCAGGCTTGACAAAGCCCTGCCTGGGATGGTTTAGTTGGGGTTGGTCCTGCTTTGAGCAGGGGGTTGGAGTAGGTGACCTCCTGAGGTCCCTTCCAACCCTATTCTTCTATGATTTTATGATTCTATGTTTCTAAATATATTAAACTGCACACACTAAAATGCTTTAATCATCATATGGTTTCTGTATGACCTCACTATAAAACTACCACAACTACTACTTGGTCATCAAAGAACAACCAGAACTCTAATGTGACTAAAGCTGGGTGATGTCTTTTCAGTAAAAAAAACAAAAAACAAAACAAAACAACTATTTGTTGAAAAATGATGTTTCCGTCAACCTGTAACTATTTGTGAATTTGAACTGAGTGTGCCAAATAATTTCAAACAGAAAATTGAAATATTTTCAATGAAATGAATCAATATCTTTCAACATTACCAAAATATTTTAATTTGGGTGGGACTGGAATCACAAATCAGACAGAGGAGGAGGTGGTGATAGTGTTGCCATCCAATAACTTTTAGCTCAGTGGCTAGGGGACTCACCTGTGATGTGGGAGATGTGGGTTCTATTCATCCTTCTACCTGAAGGGATTTGAAATTAGGTCTCCCATATTGCAGGAGAGTCCCCTCGCCATTCTGGTGTGGAGCATTTTCAGTCTTTCCTACTGAAGCTGTTCCACTTTTACAAGTAATTTAAATAGACATTGGAGCAAGGACTTGAACTTGAGACTCCCACATCCCAGGTGAATGCCCAAACCAATGGGCTAAAAGTTATAAGGAGGGCACTTCTGACACCACTTATTCCAGACATTTTGCAAATCTAGTGCTTCTTTGCTTTTGTTACAATGCCTGAAATCAAAACACAGAAACAAAAGAGAGTTGGGTCAAATAAAATGTTTCATTTAATCTGGCTTGAAATATTTCAATTTGTTACTTAGGTTCAATCCTGAACAAAACTTCATATTTTTTTCAGAATTCTCAGTGAACCAAAAATCCATTATTCATTCAGCACTAAACCCCCCAAAATGTGAAGGACTGTAACAAATGCCGGACTTTATCAACTCTTTTAGTTGCTTTTCTCAACCTTGCTAGCACTACCTCAGTTAAATTCAGACATCTAGCTATCATTCATGTACCATTCTCTTCTGGAGACTGGGACATTAAATCTAGTGCACCAGCCATATCAGATGTGATGCAGGATTTATTATCATCAATATATTTTTATGGAGGCTGCTGATTGCATTATAGTTGGGAAGAGGAAGATCTATATGCAGAGGGTTACCTTTGCATCTTGATCCTATTTAGGACTAATCAGATTAATCTCTCTCTCTCTTTTTGCAATGATCCTTGTTCATTCTTACAACTTTATCTGGTGTTTAGAGTAGAATATATAAATGTTTCCTTCCCATATGGAAATTCCACACTTCTAATTAAAAACTCCCAGAAATGTAGCCAATATTTCCTACACATTCTTATTGTTCTTTTTATAACTGTTATCAACCTACCGTATCTCCCACACATGATGCACTTGAATGAAAGTAAACAAATCACTGCTCATCTATCCAAACAAATCCTTAAAGATTTTTTCTCCAAATAACTGGAAGCATGGATTGATTGTGTGAGAGAAAGAGGGAAGGGAAGAGGGGATGAGGAAGGAAGAATGGGTAACAGAAGATGCTTTGTATGGGTATAATAAGTCTGAATTAAATACACTTTTCTTTTCCCTCTTCTCTTCTACCTGTATGGATCACTGCATTGTTTCTGTCAGACATTTAACAGAATCTTCCAATATATTTTAAATCCACTCTTAAAATTTACAGCAGTGCTTTGTTGATTTTGATTTGTTTTGTGGTGTTTGCACATAATCATGAAAGAGTGTTTCTCAGTATGGGAAGCCATTTTAAACAGAATATCAAGATTATGTTGGGAAAGGATGTTTACTGGGTCACCTGTAATAAATATTACTGTCATTGTTAGTACTGTTTGACCTTTCATTTTCATGATCAGACACGTTTTCAGAATGCAGGCTGTAGTCTCTGCAGTATCTTATATGAACATTACAGGCACTCAGCCTTTTATTTGTCTCTTCTGAGGTGCTTTGGTCTGAGACATAACACCAGGGTTTGAAATACAATTATTAAACAGGGGAATGTCTGATACTTTCTGACCTCTCTCTGTATCAATTCAGCTAATTTCTTTAACCATGTTGGTCTGTGTAATTTACCTGTCACCATCATTATTTTTCATTTTATCAGTTTTTGTGTCATTGACAAATTTTACCAGCAGTGATCATTAATACAGATATTGAATAGTATTGGACTGAGAACAAAGTCCTGTGGACCGCACAGAAACACCTCTGTGGATAACTATCCCTATTTACAATTACTTTTTACCATCTATCAGTTTACCCACTTTAATTGACTTTGTGTAGTGCTATTTTTTCAGAATATTATGCAGGATTGAGTCATATGCCTTACAGAAATCTTAGTATATATCAGCATAATTATCTTTATTATTAGGGGGCTGGGGCACATGACTTATGAGGAGAGGCTGAGGGAACTGGGATTATTTAGTCTGCAGAAGAGAAGATTGAGGGAGGGATTTGATAGCTGCTTTCAGCTACCTGAAGGGGAGCTCTAAAGAGGATGGAGCTCGGCTGTTCTCAGTGGTGACAGATGACAGAACAAGGATCAATGATCTCAAGTTGCAGTTGGGGAGGTCTAGGTTAGATATTGGAAAAAAACTATTTCACTAGGAGGGTGGTGAAGCACTGGAATGGGTTACCGAGGGAGGTGGTGGAATCTCCATCCTTAGAGGTTTTTAAGGCCCAGCTTGTCAAAGCCCTGGCTGGGATGATTTATTTGGGGTTGGTCCTGCTTTGAGCAGGGGGTTGGACTAGATGACCTCCTGAGGTCTCTTCCAGCCTTAAGAACATAAAAACATAAGAAAGACCATACCGGGTCAGACCAAAGGTCCATCTAGCCCAGTATCTGTCTACCAACAGTGGCCAATGCCAGGTGCCCCAGAGGGAGTGAAGCTAACAGGCAATGATCAAGTGATCTCTCTCCTGCCATCCATCTCCATCCTTTGATGAACAGACGCTAGGGACACCATTCTTTACCCTTCCTGGCTAATAGCCATTTATGGACTTAGACACCATGACTTTATCCAGTTCCCTTTTAAACATTGTTATAGTCCCAGCCTCCACAACCTCCTCAGGTAAGGAATTCCACAAGTTGACTGTGCGCTGTGTGAAGAAGAATTTCCTTTTATTTGTTTTAAACCTGCTACCTATTAATTTCATTTGGTGACTCCTACTTCTTATATTATGGGAATAAGTAAATAACTTTTCCTTATCCACATTCTCCACATCACTCATGATTTTATATACCTCTATCATATCCCCCCTTAGTCTCCTCTTTTCCAAGCTGAAGAGGCCTAGCCTCTTTAATCTTTCCTCATATGGGACCCTCTCCAAACTCCAAATCATTTTTGTTGCCCTTTTCTGAACCTTTTCTAGTGCTAGAATATCTTTTTTGAGGCGAGGAGACCACATCTGTACACCATATTCGAGATGTGGGCGTACCATGGATTTATATAAGGGTAATAATATATTCTCAGTCTTATTCTCTATCCCCTTTTTAATGATTCCTAACATCTTGTTTGCTTTTTTGACCACCTCTGCGCACTGCGTGGACATCTTCAGAGAACTATCCACAATGACGCCAAGATCTTTTTCCTGACTCGTTGTAGCTAAAATAGCCCCCATCATATTGTATGTATGCTTGGGGTTATTTTTTCCAATGTGTATTACTTTACATTTATCCACATTAAATTTAATTTGCCATTTTGTTGCCCAATCACTTAGTTTTGTGACATCTTTTTGAAGTTCTTCACAATCTGCTTTGGTCTTAACTATCTTGAGTAGTTTAATATCATCTGCAAACTTTGCCACTTCACTGTTTACCCCTTTCTCCAGATCATTTATGAATAAATTGAATAGAATTGGTCCTAGGACTGACCCTTGGGGGACACCACTAGTTACCCCTCTCCATTCTGAGAATATACCATTAATTCCTACCCTTTGTTCCCTGTCTTTTAACCAGTTCTAAATCCATGAAAGAACCTTCCCTTTTATCCCATCACAGCTTAATTTACGTAAGAGCCTTTGGTGAGGGACCTTGTCAAAGGCTTTCTGGAAATCTAAGTACACTATGTCCACTGGATCCCCCTCGTCCACATGTTTGTTGACCCCTTCAAAGAACTCTAATAGATTAGTAAGACATGATTTCCCTTTACAGAAACCATGTTGACTATTGCTCAACAGTTTATGTTTTTCTATGTGTCTGACAATTTTATTCTTAACTATTGTTTCGACTAATTTGTCCGGTACCGACATTAGACTTACCGGTCTGTAATTGCCGGGATCACCTCTAGAGCCCTTTTTAAATATTGGCATTTCATTAGCTATCTTCCAGTCATTGGGTACAGAAGCTGTTTTAAAGGACAGGTTACAAACCATAGTTAATAGTTCTGTAATTTCACATTTGAGTTCTTTCAGAACTCTTGGGTGAATGCCATCTCGTCCCGGTGACTTAATGTTGAGTTTATGAATTAATTCCAAAACCTCCTCTAGTGACACTTCAATCTGTGACAGTTTCTCAGATTTGTCACCTACAAAAGCCGGCTTAGGTTTGGGAATCTCCCTAACATCCTCAGCCTTGAAGACTGAAGCAAAGAATCAATTTAGTTTCTCCGCCATGACTTTATCATCTTTAAGCGCTCCTTTTGTATTTTGATGGTCCAGGGGCCCCACTGGTTTTTTAGCAGGCTTCCTGCTTCTGATGTACTTAAAAAACATTTTGTTATTACCTTTGGAGTTTTTGCCTAGCCGTTCTTCAAACTCCTCTTTGGCTTTTCTTATTACACTCTTGCACTTAAGCTGGCAGTGTTTGTGCTCCTTTCTATTTGCCTCACTAGGATTTGATTTCCACTTTTGAAAGGAAGCCTTTTTATTTCTCACTGCTTCTTTTACATGGTTGTTAAGCCACGGTGGCTCTTTTTTAGTTCTTTTAATGTGTTTCTTAATTTGGAATATACATTGAAGTTGGGCCTCTATTATGGTGTCTTTAAAAAGGGCCCATGCAACTTGCAGGGATTTCATTTTAGTCACTGTACCTTTTACCTTTTGTTTAACTAATCCCCTCATTTTTATATAGTTCCCTCTTTTGAAATTAAATGCCACAGTGTTGGGCTGTTGAGGTGTTCTTTCCCCCACAGGGATGTTGAATGCTATTGTATTATGGTCACTATTTCCAAGCGGTCCTGCTATAGTTACCTCTTGGACCAGATCCTGCGCTCCACTCAGGATTAAATCTAGAGTTGCCTTTCTCCTTGGGGGTTCCCGTACCAGCTGCTCCATGAAGCAGTCATTTAAAGTATCGAGAAATTTTATCTCTGCATTTCGTCCTGAAGTGAAATGTTCCCAGTCGATATGAGGATAATTGAAAACCCCCACTATTATTGGGTTCTTAATTTTGATAGCATCTCTAATTTCCCTTAGCATTTCATCATCACTATTACTGTCCTAGTCAGGTGGTCGATAATAGATCCCTAACGTTTTATTTTTATTAGAGTATGAAATTTCTATCCATAGCGATTCTATGGAACATGAATTCGCTTAAGATTTTTACTTCATTTGAATCTACATTTTCTTTCACATATAGTGCCACTCCTCCCCCTGCACGACCTGTTCTGTCTTTCCGATATATTTTGTACCCCGGAATGATTGTGTCCCATTGATTGCTCTCAGTCCACCAGGTTTCTGTGATGCCTATTATATCAATATCCTCCTTTATCACAAGGCACTCTAGTTCACCAATCTTATTATTTAGACTTCTAGCATTTGTGTACAAGCATTTTAAAAAATTGTCCCCGTTTATTTTTCTGCCCTTTTCTGATGTGCCAGATTCTTTTTTATGTGACTGTTTATCATCTGATCTGGCCCTTGCATTATCCTCTTCCGTCCTCTGTTCCTGACTATAACTTGGAGATTCTCTATCATCATACTTTCCCCTAAGAGAAGTCTGTGTCTGATCCTCATGCTCCTCTGCAGCAGTCGGCTTTCCCCCATCTCCTAGTTTAAAAACTGTTCTACAACCTTTTTAATGTTTAGTGCCAGCAGTCTGGTTCCACTTTGGTTTAGGTGGAGCCCATCTCTCCTGTATAGGCTCCCCCCATCCCAAAAGTTTCCCCAGTTACTAATGAACGTAAACCCCTCCTCTCTACACCATCGTCTCATCCATGCATTGAGACTCTGAAGCTCTGCCTACCTACCTGGCCCTGCGTGTGGAACTGGGAGCATTTCTGAGAATGCCACCATAGAGGTCCTGGATTTCAGTTTCTTCCCTAGCAGCCTAAATTTGGCTTCCAGGACATCTCTCCTACCCTTCCCTATGTCATTGGTACCTACATGTACCACGACCACCGACTCCTCCCCAGCACTACACATAAGTCTGTCTAGATGCCTCGAGAGCTCCACAACCTTCGCACCAGGCAGGCAAGTCACCATACAGTTCTCCCGGTCATCACAAACCCAGCTATCTATGTTTCTAATGATCAAATCTCCCTTAATCTTATGACTCAAGATCTTAATATTTTTATGTTTGTTTGGCATGACCAATTTTCCATAAAACTATGTTGATTGGCTTTAATTATGCAGTGCCCCTAATAGCATCCCAATGCAAGAGAGCAAGGGGCTCACTGGTATCTGGTAGTGGGTTTCAGTTGACTGGGCCAGTTGAATGTACACCAACTGATTAATGTCCTAACCTGTATCTAAAAGGTGGCATGTAAGATATCAATAGAAAGCTAATAACATACTGATCATTAATGTTATTGTGTGATGTACATATGGTGGACAAGTGCAAAATTACCTATATATTGGAAATTATGTTCTTGAAGTGTATCTGCCAGGCAGGGCTGAAGTTACCTCACCCTAAACAAAGAAATTTGATTCCTCCACTTTGATGGTATTTCCAAGACACATTAAGGAACAATGGTAATGCATTTATGTAAAAGCTAACAAGAGGAGGCGATAACCACTCAGCATCATGGTGGGAGGGTAGGAGATTGCATGAATAGATCAATTGCATTTTAGCAAACACCAGTGGGGGGATAAACCAGCCAGGAAATTTCTCCTTCACAAGACTCCATGTCTGCTTTCTCACAGCTTGAATTAACTTTACTTTAGGGTGTAACCTTCAGAATAACCCATTTGAAAGGTTCACTGGACTATAAAAGAGAAGGACAAAGAACTCCAAGTTATCTGACAACTAAAAAGACAAAGGAGCTGAGCACTTTGGACTTTGTGGGAGATCATGGTGACCAGAGGGGTGGTCAGCCATCTTGCGAGAAAGTAATGTGGTAAAAATCTTACCGTGATCCAAGACGGTAGTTTTGTTAAGTCTCAGTTACTAGAAAGCACTTTTCATTTCTATTTATTTGTAGCCATTTCTAACTCTATCCTTGATAACTGAGCCCACTTAAAATTGTATTGTCTTTTGTTAACACTTGCTTCACTTTTAGTCTAAACCAATTGTTCCCAAACTGGGGTTTGTGAACCCCTGAAGGTTTGCAAAATGTTACAGGGGGTTCTTGGGGGGGGGGAATTCCCTAATGGTGAACAGAGCTGTCCCTAGGGACCCTGGGCAGCACAGGGCCAGCAGCCCGGAGCCCCTGGACTTCCAAGAGCTAAGCAGATCAAAGCAAGCAGATCTATCGCACTGAGGAGATTGAAACTTCAAGACTCCTTATAAGAAATGGAAAGGGAGATGGATATTTTTTGTTATTTTTAAAATTAAATAGGCAGCTAGTATTTTTTAAAGAATTATTATGAAGAACAAGTTTAAGCTTTGTTGTAATATGCATTGTTTGCCTGGACTGCTCAAGACCTGAATGCTTGTGTAGGAGGGACTCTTTGAGTTGGCTTCTTAAATATCTTCATGCTGTTTCACATGTGATACTCCTGGATGAAACATAGAAGCCTTGTCTTATAACAGGCTTATTCAAAGTGATACAAGCTACAAAAGTGATATCCTGGAAGAATGTTTCCTTTTTTATAATGTAATAAAAATACTGTAATGATAAATAATATTTTAAGAATAAATACTGTGCAATAAGCATGTCATAACAACAAATTTTATATTTCCAGGATCACTGCTTTTATAATTTATACTCAGGTAAAGGAGAAAATCCCTGGAAATATTCATTTTTATGAGGGGGTTCACAAGACCTGACATTTTAGTTAAAGGGGTTCACAGGTTATTGAAGTTTGAGAACCACTGATCTAAACCAACCCAGTGCTGTGTTTGACTGGAAGTAACTGTTAATGCCAGTTGAAGCGATAAGCTGGGCATTTTGTCTCTTAAAGGGGTTGAACACTGCAGATCACACAATTCTGTGAAAATTCAGGACCAATGGGTCTTGGGGCAGTGCTGCCCAGAGAAGGGGCAAGAGGGGCAATTTGCTGCCAGCCCTGGGCCCCGCAGGGGCCCCCACACTCGCTCTGGGGGCCCTGGAAAACTCTCGTGGGGCCCAGGCCCCCAGAGCTTCTTCCGCTCTGGGTCATCGTTGGCAATTCAGCGGCAGGGGTTCCTTCCGCTCCGGGACCCACCACCAAAGTGCTCTGTGAGACTTAGAACTTTAATTCCCCATATATATTTTGCTCTGGTAGTCTCTCATAATCTTGTCCCAGTGGTGAACTGCACAGGTTATTGAGTTAGGACTTCTTCACTATAAATGAGAGAGAGCCCTTATTTTGGGAGCTCACTACCCCCAATGAGCCCATATTTGTTTCTCTCTTCTCTAGGGCTGGGTGGATGGAAGTGGATGTATTTGTGGGCATCTTTTTGTTTACTCTGATGAGGAGAAGCCCAGCACCTAAAATTGTATTTTAGAACTGTGGGGAAAAAATGAATGCACACAGGAATAAACAGTGACACCTGAAAGCTGCAGGAGCAGCATCTACACATAAGTGCAATGGAGGGAGGCATTATGCTTCCTGGGTATTTGGGGAGCTTTGGTGGCAGAGTGAGGAGTAAGAACCTTTTTTAAAAAGTGTAGATATCACCATGATAACTATGTCCATGTTCCTGTCCCTATGTGTCCAGTCTGAAGCCTGGGTTGCTGCCACCAGAGCTGACTGGCCTTGCCTCCCTTTGCACTCTCCAAATCTTTGTTGCCAGATGATGGCTGGAAGAAACAACCTGGGGCCTATTCCCTCAAGCACACCGATAGAGGGGCGGCCTTTATTTGGCACATAGTTTAGAAGAAACTTGAATGTACAATTCAGTCACATACAATTATGTTGTGATATCAAACTAGACCCACACACACGCACGCACAAAAAAAATGCTGTAGGTTTATTGAAACAGATTCCATTCTAAGCCATGTAATTTCCCCCTGATATTCATGAATGAGGCTCCCCTTCAGAATTCTCAGAGACACTTAGTAGATGTCCACTTAATTTATGACTGAGGAATTATACTGTCTGCCTATTCCAGCTTCCTCTGGCCAAAGATAATTCTCAATTTTTTACTGGGTACTGCATAATGCTATTTAACCAAGTTCATTTTTTCTTCTCTTCTTGAGCATAGTTCTGTAAGGCAGTTGATGTAAAATTATGGGCACATCTTAATTATGAGAAAAAGAGTTTTCACACTCAACTGTGTATTTATTTCACATTGTAAAGTCCAGTGATTTGGACTGTGTCTCAAAAGCCTATCTCTTGTCTGAAATGGGCAACTAGACTGAACAAACTATCAACTCTGGATCATCTGCTAATGCTGTAGTTATTGATTTGCAGGAGGCGCTGGCGGGGAAAATCATTATATTTTATTACACAAACGGGGGTAAATTAAAGTATCAGTGCTGAGAAATGTTCTGTGTAGCAACATCAGAATTAATCGTACCACCCCACATTAGTCTTTGCTCAGAACCACTCTTTCGGTGACTGTTTGCAAAATAAAGAATCCTAAAGAGTAAGTAAATAACAAAACCATAGAGCTACAAATAGAATATTTAGGACCAGACTGTCATATTTAGTGATTGATCCTCATTGAGAATGGTACTGGGCTGCAAAACCCATGAAGATCAAGGTGGGATTGAACCTCATGGATGAACAACATCTCCCTGAGTAGCCTGGAATACTGTAGATTGCAACAGTGGAAGAGAAACCATTTTACCATCTTCTTCCCAACAGCCCTGTTTCTATTGGCAATATTTTTCTAAACGCAGAGATCTATCACTTGTTCACTCAAAAGGGTAACTGCTGAATCAAATAGCTACCAGTTTGTTTGTGTAATTAATCAAAAACACATGCAAATCTGAGTATGCATACATGGTTTTTGTAATCAGACTTTACATTTAAAAAATGTTGGTATTTTTGAACTGTTTGCAAGTTGCCAGGCAGAACTTCAGATTTGGCACCTGAAGTCAATATAGGTGAGAATGTAACAGAAATATAACCAAGAAACAAAAGAGGAGAAAGCCACAACAGACAGTTGAGTAAGTAGGGCCACTATGTACTTTTTTTAAAGCAGTGAGCAAGGCAACTATCATTAAAGTAATGGAAAAGCAGGCAGATGAAAGAAACCACACTGCTTTGAAAACATAGTTGCTTGGGTCTTAATTTTTTAAGTTGTAAAGATTCTGAGACGTTAAGGAAGCTGAAGTCTAAGAGGCTTATATTGCCTCCTCTATCATTGCGGAATTGCCAGGGTCCACAGGGAATTGTCCTGTTAAAGAAAAGCATCTTCGAAACAGCATGATATCAATTCTAAAAATCAGCCTCGAGAAGAGAATTCTATTGCTGAAAAATATCACCACCAACAAAGACCCGTTATACAGTCCTATTCCTCCACCTTGCTCATCTCCTGAAAACTCTAAAAAGTCTGAGAGCAAAAATGATAGAATTTGCAACCATAACCACAACCTGCCCTCATTAAATTTCATCCTAAATAATACATGTCCTGTGGAGAAGGATAAAGAATCATATACAACACTAATTCAAAACCACCTGCAGAGTATAGGGTTCTTGTTGCTTTTCTTATGACCATTTATGAAAAATTACTATTAGTAAGATTGGAAAATGAATGTTATATGCTTAATGCCTTAAAGTAACAGCCTAGATGTGTCCTAACATGACAGCACAAACATTTGATCCTACACAATAGTTTCCCCAGTTGATAGCAATCACTTATTCTAAATAGGCATTCAAGATTCTTGGGGCCAAAACTTTCACTCCTAGATGCAAACCTGCTGTGGGAGGAAGAGAGGAAGAAACATATACAAGAAATTCTCATCAGTATGCCATATAGAGTGGCTGCACACCCTGAGCTCTGACCAGGGAAAAGCATGGCCATGAGGCCTGATGTGGAGGTTGAGAACTTTCAAGAAGACAGAGCATGCCACAGAGTCATTGCTCTTTTCAACCTTCCATCCCTTCTTTCACTCCTTTTCTTCCCTTCATAGGAAAGAATGGAAAAGACAATGGGGTCCTTTTGTGTATGAATGTTTCCTTTTTCCTTGTTATATAATAATTTTGATTAGGGTTACTAGTGGTCACTCACTGCAGTAAAGTGAACACTTTCTTTAAGACCTGCAATGGTTGCGTCAAAGTCCTCTACTACCTTAATCTCCTATTAACAAAAAACAATTTTCAACAAAAGCAATTTACTTAGTTCCTTTCTCGTATTAAGTTACTGAATTGATTCAAAAACAAATGTTATTGTGGAGCTTTAACACATCATTTTCTTCACAGTTTGAGTACCATTATATTTGTGTCATAAACACCTATGAAATGAAAACAAGTAACTTTTACTCCAAGGTGAAGAACACCATTTTGACACATTTAATCTCCCTGTTGTTTGAGAAATTAAAACAAGTTATTTCTTTAAACAATACCCCCACCCACCCCCGCAACACACACACACACACATTCCTTTTATTCCCATAACTTTTAACAAGGAATTTGTCCACTTAGGATATTTTAAACCTTTTAAAACCTTATTTCTCTCCTGAATCACTTAAATCTATTGAAACAGCTTTCCAGCTGGGTAGCTCACATAATTTGCACTGTACCTCCCTCCACAATTATACCATTTAAATTAGACTCATAGCTGCATTCACTGGCAGCAGCCTTACATCCACTTCTAGAGATCTGAGTTTGTTTCTGAGATTCTAATATATCTGGGCAACCAAAACACATTAAGCTTTGACAGAGATCATGCTTAACTCTAAAGGTTATATGTCCAGGCTTTAAAGAAAAGGACAGAAAGGAGAAATACATGTACTGAATGGAAATTTGGTTGCTGCATTTGTTAATTATTGAAAGGGTTTTTGTTTTTTTAAACATAAAGAACACTTCAGTTTTTCCAGCTTTTTATCTTTCCTTACTTGATGTTTCAAGGACATCCTGTCAGGAGTAAGACCTTCAGCTGTACTTCTGATGCCCTCTTGAGCCAGCGAGGCAACCTGATGGACCACCCTGCCTGATTGGCTGAGGAAGCCAGGATGCTAGTTCTTAAACTTAGCAGTAGGAGTAGCTCACTGTCTGTTCAATGCATATGCCACAGACTTTGTGCCTCCCTATGCTTGTTTCTCCAAGCCCTGCTCCTGCTTTTTTCCTCTACGGCTTCAGCCCAGATCCTGCCGTCCACTCAATCTTGTTCCCATCCTGTGCCAGCCTTGCTCCTGCATCAGAACCAGCCCTGCTCCTGCCTTTCCAGACTACTAGTAATCCAATTCTGACCCTTGGCTCTGACTCTAAGGGTACGTCTACACTACTGTCATAAACAGATAGCTAAGGGTTAATGTCTCTTTCACCTGAAGCACCTGACCAGAGGACCAATCAGGAAACTGGATTTTTTCAACTTTGGGTGGAGGGAAGTTTGTGTCTGAGGTCTTTGTTTTCTGTCTGCCTGCTTTCTCTGAGTTTTGGAGAAGTAGTTTCTGCTTTCTAATCTTCTGTTTCTAAGTGTAAGGACAAAGAGATCAGATAGTAAGTTATATGGTTTCTTTTCTTTGGTATTTGCATGAATATAAGTGCTGGAGTGCTTTGATTTGTATTCTTTTTGAATAAGGCTGTTTATTCATATTTCTTTTATTGACCCTGTATTTTGTCACCTTAATACAGAAAGACCATTTGTATGTATTTTTCTTTCTTTTTTATATAAAGCTTTCTTTTAAGACCTGTTGGAGTTTTTCTTTACTTCAGGGAAATTGAGTCTGTACTCACCAGGGAATTGGTGGGAGGAAGAAATCAGGGGAAGATCTGTGTGTGTTGGATTTGCTAGCCTGATTTTGCATTCCCTCTGGGTGAAGAGGAAAGTGCTTTTGTTTCCAGGACTGGGAACGGAGAAGGGGAGTCACTCTGTTTGGATTCACAGAGCTTGTGTCTGTGTATCTCTCCAGGAACACCTGGAGGGGGGGAAGGGAAAAAGGATTATTTCCCTTTGTTGTGAGACTCAAGGGATTTGGGTCTTGGGTCCCCAGGGAAGGTTTTTCAGGGGGACCAGAGTGCCCCAAAACACTCTAATTTTTTGGGTGTTGGCAGCAAGTACCAGGTCCAAGCTGGTAGCTAAGCTTGGAGGTTTTCATGCTAACCCCCATATTTTGGACGCTAAGGTCCAAATCTGGGACTAAAGTTATGACATGGTGGCAGAGGTGGGATAGACAGAATCCAGAAGCCAGTAGAAATATTTTATTTTTCTTTTCTCTGCTAGGGGCTTTTTAGCAGAGAGAAACAGTTTGGTATTAAAAAGGGAACCAGAGAGAATTTTTTTTCTGCTCTCTCTGGCAGTTTGTGGCTTGCATAATAAGCAAGAAACCATTAAGGTGCTATTAAGAGTCTTTTGTCACACAATAGCACTCCCATTGAGAGTCATTACCAGCACTATATACATGCAAATAAAGTGGTTTTTCAGGTTTACTTAACATTGAAGATTAGCTAAAGGCACTGTTGCTAGGCAGACTTCAGGAGGCAACAGAGAACCTGCAGTTCTGAAGATAAACACCGGAGGGCACCCCAACACAAGAAAACAGGAACCATGACTTCTTAGGCAAAAATTGAGGCCAAAGCACAAATCAAAGAAGCTAAACACAGGCAAGAGATGGAAAAACACAAACAGGAACTAGAAATAAAACAAAAAGAGATGGAGCTGAAAGAAAAGGAAGAAAACATCAAACTGGCAGCCTACCAAAGAGAACAGGCAGCCAAAGAGGCAGCACACAAAAGAAAACTAGAAGAAGAAGAGGTGGCCCACCGCCGAGACATGGAAAAACACCAAAAAGAAATGGAAAAACAACAAAAAGAAATGGAAAAACAACAAAAAGAGAATGAAGAGAAGGAAAAACAGAGAAAACATGGACTGGACTTGGCAAAAGCTGGGCTGCATGTGCCAGCCAACCCTAACAACCCGGCGCCAATTATTGCTCCACAGCACAGGAAATTTCCCACCTACAAGGCAGGTGATGACACCGAGGCCTTCTTGGAAAATTTTGAAAGAGCCTGTCTTGGGTACAGCATCCCCGAAGACCAGTACATGGTAGAATTGAGGTCACAGCTCAGTGGACCTTTAGCAGAGGTGGCAGCTGAAATGCCTAAGCAGCAAATGAATGACTATAAACTTTTTCAAACCAAGGCCAGATACAGAATGGGGATAACCCCAGATCATGCCCGTCGGCGCTTCAGAACCCAAAAGTGGAAACCAGATGTGTCATTTCCCAAATACGCCTACTACGTTGCAAAAAACTATGAGGCCTGGATAACAGGACACAACGTTCAAACCTTGGAAGAACTGCACCTTTTCATACAAATGGAGCAGTTCTTGGATGGTGTTCCTGAAGACATCACACGGTACATACAAGATGGAAAACCCAAAGATCTCGCTGAGGCGGGGGAGATTGGAGCCAAATGGTTGGAACTGGCAGAAAGCAAGAAAGCTACTGTCAAGGGGAACGAATACCCTAGGGGGCACACCGACCATAAACCCTACAACCGAGGACAGCCAAAGACCCCACATACCACCCAAGTAAAGCCACAGACGCCCTACTCTTCCACCTCACCAGTCTCCAGTAACTCGCCTCGGCCCACTGACCCATCAGATGGAAGATGCTTTAAGTGTAATGAACTGGGACATATCAAGGCCAACTGTCGAAAGAACACCATGCGAGTGCAATTCATTACACCACCATCACACCAAAGATCCCCAGGCCCAAATGCCTCTCAAATACCCTTGGAGCGAAGGGAAAATTTGAGAGTGGGCGGAAAGAAGGTTACTGCTTGGAGAGACACGGGGGCACAAGTGTCAGCTATCCACCAATCCTTCGTTGACCCCAAATTCATCAACCCAAAGGCCAAAGTTACAATTTACCCCTTCATGTCACAAGCTGTAGACTTGCCTACAGCTGAACTGCCTGTCCAGTACAAAGGCTGGTCAGGAATGTGGACTTTTGCAGTCTATGACAATTATCCTATCCCCATGCTACTGGGGGAAGACTTGGCCAACCAGGTGAGGCGGGCCAAGAGAGTGGGAATGGTTACACATAGCCAAACCAGGCAAGCTTCCAGACCCATTCCTGTTCCTGAGCCGTCCACAGAGGCCCCGTCTGTGTTACCAGAGACCCAGACAGAGGTAGTGGACCCGGATTCCATGCCAACCACTGAAACAGCCACAACACCTCCAGTCCCAGGCCCGGAACTGGAACAGCAACCAGCACCAGCAAGTGCAACCACATCTTCAAACTCAACACCAGAGGGCGCCAGCGAGCCAGAACTGGCAGAAGCAAAAGACAGCCATACCCAAAAGGCTCAGCCAGAGCCTGAAATACCCTCAGATGCACCTGTGGAGAGCGGTACACCAGCAACGGAAACAACCCCATCACCTACATCGCTTCCAAAGGGACCAAGCCCAAGTCCACAGTCTGAGGAAGAACTGGTGACCCCAGCCTCAAGGGAACAGTTCCAGACTGAGCAGGAAGCAGATGACAGCCTTCAGAAAGCTTGGGCGGCAGCACGGAGCACCCCACCGCCTCTCAGCTCTTCTAATCGATCCCGGTTTGTTATAGACCAAGGACTTTTATACAAGGAGATTCTTTCTGGTGGACACCGGGAAGAATGGCAGCCGCAAAAACAGTTGGTGGTTCCAACTAAGTACCGGGGGAAGCTCTTAAGTTTAGCCCATGATCATCCCAGTGGCCATGCTGGGGTGAACAGAACCAAAGACAGGTTGGGGAAGTCCTTCCACTGGGAGGGGATGGACAAGGATGTTGCCAAGTATGTCCAGTCTTGTGAGGTATGCCAAAGAGTGGGAAAGCCTCAAGACCAGGTCAAGGCCCCTCTCCAGCCACTCCCCATAATTGAGGTCCCATTTCAGCGAGTAGCTGTGGATATTCTGGGTCCTTTCCCAAAAAAGACGCCCAGAGGAAAGCAGTATGTACTGACTTTAGTGGACTTTGCTACCCGATGGCTGGAAGCAATAGCTCTAGGCAACACCAGGGCTAACACTGTGTGCCTGGCCCTAACAGACATCTTTGCCAGGGTAGGTTGGCCCTCCGACATCCTTACAGATTCAGGGTCTAATTTCCTGGCAGGGACCATGGAAAAACTGTGGGAAACTCATGGGGTGAATCACTTGGTTGCCACCCCGTACCACCATCAAACCAATGGCCTAGTGGAAAGGTTCAATGGAACTTTGGGGGCCATGATACAAAAATTCATCAACGAATTCTCCAATAATTGGAACCTAGTGTTGCAGCAGTTGCTGTTTGGCTACAGGGCTGTACCACATCTCAGTTTAGGGTTTTCACCATTTGAACTTGTGTATGGTCACGAGGTTAAGGGACCATTACAGTTGGTGAAGCAGCAATGGGAGGGGTTTACGCCTTCTCCAGAAACTAACATTCTGGACTTTGTAAGCAACCTACAAAGCACCCTCCAACACTCTTTAGCCCTTGCTAGAGAGAACCTAAAGGATGCTCAGAAAGAGCAAAAGGCCTGGTATGACAGACATGCCAGAGAACGTTCCTTCAAGGTAGGAGACCAGGTTATGATCTTGAAGGCGCAACAGGCCCATAAGATGGAAGCATCATGGGAAGGGCCATTCACGGTCCAAGAGCGCCTGGGAACTGTAAACTACCTCATAGCATTTCCCAATTCCTCACTAAAACCTAGAGTTTACCATGTTAATTCTCTCAAGCCTTTCTATTCCAGAGACTTACAGGTTTGTCAGTTTACAGTCCAGGGAGATGATATGACAACTACCCACCAGATCGGCGGGTAGCGATTGCTCTATCAGGGATCAGTTTATCTCGTGTAGTGTAGATGCGATAAATTGATCCCCAGTCGTTCTCCCATCGACCTGCTGAACTACAGGTCAGTGAGAGGCGGAAGCAAAGTCGACGGGGGGAGCCACAGCCATCGATCCTGCGCCATGAGGACCCAAAGTAAGTAATTCTAAGTCGATCTAAGATACGTCGACTTCAGCTGCGCTATTCTTGTAGCTGAAGTTGCATATCTTGGATCGATTTCCCCCCCCAACACTGTCCCCAGTGTAGACCAGGCCTAACTCTACCTCAGTCCTTTGATCTGGCTTTTGGACTCTGATTTTGACATTGTCTTGGCCCTTGGTGCTGGTATTTGAACTCTCACCTGGTCCACTGATGATGTCAACATTTGAAAATTATGATGCATGATATAAATCTTCCTCTCTCATTATGAATCCCACATAAGGGGACCTTGTGGGAGGGAATACCTGGAATTTCCTCCACCCAGTGGAGGTTGTAGGATTTTGTCCCTTTGGAAGAAGCAGTGGTTTGGCACCCAAACTCCACAGATTTCAGGTGATCTACTGGGGACATAGATCTGACCCTAAAGAGGAACTCTGCTTCTGTGCCAGATCGAGAGCTCCTTGATGCTCTCTCCTTTTATTTTCTTGGACTGGAGGTGCCTTCTTGGGCTCTACTTGAAGGATGATCCACTGCGCTGAATGACCTCGCTGCACATTAAGTGATGGGGGATGTTGTATGGTTGTTGGAAAAGGTGCCACTTTAAGGGTTAGAAAGCTAGGGAATGACTTTGTGCTGGAGCTGCCAACCAGGTCAGCATAGAGACACTTATCCATTTCCTCCAGCCCTCCTCCCCAGGTGACTGGAGAAGAGGAGGGGACTATATAGGTCCATGCTGGTGCAGGTCCTCTCTGACCTGGAGCAGGTAGAGCAGCACTCACCTTCTTACCCATAGAAGTTTTGAAATATCAGGTTTCTGAGGTCACTGCACTAGTCACCCCTTTCTCAGTTGGCTGGGAAGCATTTTTCCCTCACAGCCAGAGTGAAGGGTTTTTTTCTTCACCATCCTCACAGCAAATTCGGGGGCGGGGGGCGAGAGGGGAGGAGTTTAGCTGAGGCAAACATAAAGAGGGAGTTAGGCTATGATCTTGCAACTCAGGTGCGCCATATGTAAGATCTTGCAGGTGCGCCATATGAAAGGGATACACTGATCAGATAAAATGGATTAGTAAAGGATTTAAAGGAGATATTCTTTAAAGAAGGAGAAATAGCGAGGGTTGGGCTCATGAGTGGCACAGAAGGGAGCCAATCACCCCTCCTGTATAGTGTCCCCCCTCATTTGAGGTGGGGGATGGTGAGGTCTCACCAGCGGGTTGGCTGGGGATCCACATGAGTGGGAGGAGGGCTAATGTAAGCCCCTGGGTATACATTAAAATGATTATGGAATTACTTGCATTGTACATTTTTTATCTGCTGGGTACTACCAGACATTTAAGAATAAAGTTGCAGCCTAATTATACCATGTCCAAAGTCTCTTGTCCTTTCAGCATAGCCAGACAATGGTGGGGGTAGGGTGGGGTCTTAGGAAAGAGAATACATCTATGTAGAGTCAGAGTAATAAGGGGTGGGAAGATGATGCATGCCCCTTACTGCAGAGGAAGTACCATGCCCATAAAGAGTGCTCTGTGGGGCACAAGATAGGGGATGTAGGTTCTACCAAATTGGCTGATCCCTGTTACCTAAACCAGGAGGGCTAAGGCTTACCTGTGAGGATCTAGAGAGAACAATCCTCCATTAATTTCCATGCGAATGGACGGTAGAGCAACAAATGATGATATCACTATACAATGAAGTAGGAGGACAAAAGTTTTTATTTAAATACCATATCTGGAATACTAGCAAAGGAATCTTGAACACGATTGGTTAAGTAAATTGTGATTGCATATCATGCTTAATATCTCATATCTAAAAATTCATTGTTAAATGCATGTTTAAAATACTAGAGTGTTTATTTACCTTTTCTGATGTATTTAAAAACTTGAATTACTTTAGTAATCATTGATTCTACACATGCAAAATGTGCTAAATGGGTACCACTGGTATGGACATGTCTAGGCCAAAGTCTGTGTTTATATGCGTAGTGATGCAAGTTACTTGACTGATTCTTCACTTAGTTGTATTGTTGTAATTCAGGAATAAATGAGTGTGGAAGCAGAAGATATATTGATATGAAAGATGCTGTAACAAAGTTAATATGATGGTAGTCCAATTTTTGTAGAGTTCACAGGTTTGTGGACAGTAGAAGGAAATTAATTCATATTCTAATCTGGGAGGTGGATGAGGCACTCCAAAAATATTTCTTATGGATATTGGGGAGGAGTGGGGTGGAATTGCTCAGTGTTGTGTTTGAAGTCAATAGTAATTTTACTGCTGACATTTATGAGAAACAGGATCAGGCCACTGATATACTCTGATGGGATCATATTGAGTTAGTAAGAGAATCATGAGGAAACTATTTTTTCCAGTTTGAACTGAAATTGTTTTATGGAACGAACAAAAATGTGTGAATCATATTACATAGCTAGCTACCATTGCGAGTTATCCTTATCTACCATGATTGAAATAGTTTTCTATCAAGGGTATAATATGTCAGGAAAATCATGATTAGTGTCACATCTCTACTCCAAAACAAATGACAAGCATGTTGTATCTGCATCCTCCAACATGGTGGTTTTCACAGGCTTAGCCTTGATGCTTCATCAATGAGCGCAGGGGAGGCTGCAATAATGGTTCAGCTTCCACCTGACAGAAGGTATTACCATTCAGAGCACAGCTGAAGTTGTTTATCATTGCATTTGAATCTGTACAGCACCTTCTCTATTTGATTTACTGAATAAAAAGGAACAGTGGCAAGGGAAGAGAGCTTTCTTAGAGCTGTGACATTCTTTTTATTAAAAGTTCTCTTAAATCTGCAGAAGGGAGATGGGGAGAGAGACGGCCACATTCTGCTTTCATTTCCCTGACCTGAAGATATTCACCTGAAGACCAGGCTGTTAGAGGGATTGTGTCATACATTAAGGGGCTATTGAGATTAAAAGATTAAAAATACCTCCTTTATAAAGACTCTTAGACACTAAAATTATGTATTGGATATATTAATTGTGAAGATAACAATATATTCGCTGCCTTTTTTAGCTAGGTTTTAATTTATAGGTTTAATATAACTTGCTGAAAATGAGACAGATATGTTAGAATATCATGTCTATCATGGATTTTTGTGTTACAGTGAAGAAAATGGTTTTGTCAAGTGTCCATTAGTATATAGATAAACAGTTTTCAACGTAGGTTGAATGAGTCTGGGGGGGACACATTGCTGACAGCCGTTGTCAGCAATACATCATTTTCCAGGACTAGATCACTGGTGAATACATATGTCCAGTGGTGCAATCCCATTGACCTCAGTGACTGGATTGGAAACAGAATTAATGTACGCTCATTTTTCTGTTACTCCTGTATCTCAGACCTGTTCTCCCCCCCATTCCCACCCATGTTGAAGAAAGAAATAACCTAAAACTCCTGGTGTAAAGAATATCTATCTCACGTAGGGTGACCAGACATCCCGATTTTATCCGAACTGTCCCGATATTTACTTGTTTGTCCTGCGTCCCGACCGAACATCAGTTGGGATACAAATTGTCCCGATATTTTGCCCTCCAGCGCACAGGCGGAGGGGGCTTGTGCATCCCTGTCCCAACTCCACCTCGGCCCCACCCCAACTCCATTCCTCTCTCCCGCATTGGATCCCTCCCGAAGTCCCTCCCCTGGCCCCACCCCCGCCCCTCATTGCCCTATTGGATCCCTCCCCAAATCCCTGTCCTGGCTCCACCCCCAGCCACGCCCCCTCATTGCTCTATTGGATCCCTCCCCAAGTCCCTGCCCTGGCCCCACCCCCCAGCCCCGCCTCCTCATTGCCTTATTGGATCCCACCCCAAATCCCCATCCTGGCCCCACCTGTTCCCCAAGCATGCCGCATTCCTCCTCCTCACCTCTCCCTCCCAGGATTGCACTAATCAGCTTTATGGTGGGGCAAGCGCTGGAGGAAGAGGGGAGAAGCAGGACGTGGCAGCTAGCTCAGGGGAGGTGGAGGCACAGCGGAGGCAAACTGGTGCAGGGGTGCGGGGCGTGGAGCTGCCGTGAGTGATCAGCCCCCACCAATTTTTCCTCTGCTCTGGTGGCTCTTGGTTATTTCTTCCTCCACCACTGGCTCTAGGGTCTTTGTTTGTTTGTTGCATCGCTGGCACACACACCCTTCCCCCCCACCCTGTGTCCCAATATTTCACGTCTCTCATCTGGTCACTCTAATCTCAAGACTCTAGGAACTAATGAAGAGAAGAAAAAAAGACTGACGTTTGAACCAAGGATGGATTGGTACTTGACTATTGGATTTTCTGTTACAATCTGAATTGAGAAAAAGAGCCTCATTGTGCCCTGAATGTTACTATTTACTATAGTTCTTTTTCTGACTTCTAAATATTTTGACAAATCTCTTCATAGTCTTCATCTTTGTTTCCACATTTAAGCTAAATTGCTAAGTAAAGCTTGTTCCTTCTCCCCCTTTTAATTACTCTATCTCTAGCTCTCTCATGTTTCAGAGGATTAATGACGTGACTGTCTCTGCCTTTGTCCTTTCATCCCACTTATGTCTAATCTGACATTTTTTTGAGTATGATGGACAGCCAGCACTGATTACTAGTGCATGTTTATTAATATTAATACTCTGGCTATTACTTTATTTCATTGCACAGCGAACACTTAAGTTTTAATTAAATTCTAATCTTTGCTATTGTAGTGTTGTTATTTTTTCTCTGTGGCTATCCTTCCATTTGTTAAGACAGAGCGGAAGAAATTGTGGTAGTCATGTCCTGAGATAATGAAGGCCTGGAGCAGAGTTCAGATGTATTGGCAGACAGAGAAGACCAGATCTTAGAGATGATTCTGGAAGAAGGGCCAATGTTTAGTCATATCCTATATGTGTGGGTCCAAAGAGGAGTCAAAGGAGACACCCACATTATGGGTCTGAGTGAATGGTGATGGTGTCTGCAGTGACTGGAAAGGAGAAAGAGGGTTGTTGGTGCATGGGAGCAAAATCAAAGAGGTCTTTTTTTTTTCTTTTTTTAATTTCTTTGACCTTATAATTGCAGTTTGTCTTCTTTCTATTCTGTAGGCTCAGAGACACCGGTCTACAACTCTTGGCTCATCACAAGATTGACAAGTAGACTCACTGATGAGATTGTAAGAGCTGTAGAGGACTCTAGGATTTGCTTTATATCTTCTGTTTTCCCCCATTCTTTCTCCTCCTCGCTCATTGCTGATTTTAGGGGCAAGTCTCACTCTTTTGAGATTGAAAAGTAATTTGCTTTTCGAAAATATTTCAGAGATCAGAAAAAAATAGGAACCAATGGAAACTGAGAGTGTGTTTCTGCACCTCCCAGACTTCTATCCCTCAACATTTCCTCATTTCTTATCCCTCATACATGCCCCAACAGCTTGGGGTCAGTAATGGGTTCGTTAATATATTTAAACATAATAGTGGTCTATCTACATGTGAAAATAGCTCCATACAAGTGTGGCCCAGGCCAAGAAAGAGAAACTGAATTCTTACAAGTTAAAGTGGACACTCCTCAGGGCAGAGCATTTCACTTCCTCGCCCAATGTGCAGGGAGTCAGGGTTTGAGATTTCATCTTTCTGGTCCAAAGAGAAACAAAATACACACACACAGGCTTGAGTCAGCTTTAATCTACAAACCAGTTCTCTCATTATCTCTATAGTTCTTCCGTTTCCCAGTTCTTCCTTGTTTCCTGACGTTAGGCTAATATGGGATCTTTTTCTTCCCCTCAGTTGTCTCCCACAGCTTTCCACTATTTCCTCTTTATATTCCTGCTCTAATGAGTAGAGTTGGGTGAAAATTTCACATGAAATTATTTCAGCAAAAAATGAAGATGTGGCAACATCAAAACATTTCACATATTTGTGCTAATTTTGCCAAATTTATTTTGGTTGTGTGGAGTGGAGGGACTACAAAATTTGAAACTTTTTCATTTTGACATATTGGAAAAAATATTCTGATCCTACCTGTTTGAAAAGACTTCATTTCAAAATTTCCTTTAATTTTATTTTTAAAGCAATCAACACTTTAAAATGGTCAAAATTAAAGCAAAACATTCAATTTTGTACAACAAAATGTTTCATTTGACCTGAAAAGACATTTTTAACGCTGATTTTCCAAAAATTAAAAAAAAAATCTTGGTTTTGGTTTGATGCACAGCAATTTCCAGCACCCCCCACCCCCAAATACTCTGGAATTGCCAGAGAACCAAACAATTCTTTACTCTCCCAGGTCTGCTGATGAGACCCTTATTAACTCCTTCCTTGTGGAGTCTAGAATAGAAAATGTCATAAAAAGTCTATATTCATTTTCTTTGTCATTTCCATTTTCTTTCTTCCATAAGAACAAACAAATACCAAAAGCACCAACTGGCAATTCTCGTCAGTAAAGCTAGTAAACCAAGAAATGAAGGAGACCAATATCATATGGAGATATAATGAGCAGCAACAACAAAATTAGGAACATTTTCAAAAAGTAGCAGAAGGGAAATTGTATACACATCATAACTTTAAAGTTCATCAACTTTTTTTTTCAAACCTCCAAGAAAAGTTCGATCATGAAATATGGCAAGGAAGTTGAAGAGGGATTGGTTTCTTTTTGAGGTAGTCAGGGCAGAATTCAAATCAGGTTTATCATGGGAAGCTAATTTCTTTGTCCTGTTTACAACTTGTGAGCAGCTTCCTTCTTTTTTTTCTAGTCCTACTTTCCTGTCATCAGTGAGACTTTATCATCTTCTGAAGAATAACTTTGTATTTGTAAATGTTGTCTTTCAACATTGCTGCATGAAAGGAATACACGGTTAGGGTTTGAAACAACTTTGGCCTGTCATTCAATTTCATTGCAAACAGAGATTCACTGTTGCAGAGTTAATAGGTCGGTTCAACTCTATTACTCAATATTCATTTTACTATTAACATTTTTTTCTGTTTATTATTTGGTTACAGGCAGTTTTTCTATCAATTGCTTGTTTCAATACCTATATTGATCTTTGGAACCTCCTTTCCCCATATGCTTCTTTTCTATTTAATTTGTTTAGTGTTAAGAAAATAAAAAAAATTGAAATGCTTTTAAATGGTAAATGGGTTTTGTCCACTATATGCTAGCAATCAGAAGGAGATGGAGTCAGAGGAATTACAAATGAGAACAACATGCTTTATCTCTGTGCAAGTGTCAGATGCTGAAAGAACATATGAGTGGTAATGTACAGTGATACTTGAATTAAGCTCAGTTTCTCTAATTTAATTATTATGTGGAAACCATATGCCTCCATATTAGCCAAGATGGGCAGGGATGGTGTCCCTAGCCTCTGTCTGCCAGAAGCTGGGAATGGGCAACAGGGAATGGATCACTTGATAATTACCTGTTCTGTTCATTCCCTCTGAAGCACGTGGCATTGGCCACTTTCAGAAGAGAGGATACTGGGCTAGATGGACCTTTTATCTGACCCAGTATGGCCATTCTTATGTTCTCCAAGTGGTTCATAACAATTGATTCTCAAGAAAGCACTTTTCAGTTTTTTCTATTAATCAATTTTAAATATAATTCTTCAACAAATTCCCAGTCCAGCAAAGTATTTAAGCATGCGCTTAATTTTAAACATGCACATGGGTTTTGTCATGATCAGGGCCCAAGATTACTATAACTGAACAGAGATAAAGGGGAAAAAATCTCTGTTTTTGAAGTTTGTTTGCATTGTGTATCTGTATTTAGTTAGTCTCACTGTAGCTGATGCAGCACAGCTTTCCTCATGCCCTTTAAGAGGGTGTTTTTCAGTACTAGCAGTAGCAAAACTGAAATTGGAAAGGCATCAGGCAAGAGTATGCAGAGACGTAGGCTATGTCTACACAATGAAATTAGGTCAATTTAATAGAAGTCGACTTTTTAGAAATTGATTTAATACAGTCGATTGTGTGTGTCCCCACTAAGTGCATTAAGTCAGTAGTGTGCGTCTACAGTTCTGAGGCTCGCATCAACTTTCGAAGCATTGCACTGTGGTAGCTATCCCACAGTTCCCACAGTCTCCGCCACCCACTGGAATTCTGGGTTGAGCTCCCAATGCCTGATGGGGCAAAAACATTGTCACGGGTGGTTCTGGGTACATGTTATCAGGACCCCCTCCCTCCTTCCCTCCATGAAAGCAACGGCAAAAATCGTTTCTCGCCTTTTTTCCTGGGTTACCCATGCAGACGACATACCACGGCAAGCATGGAGCCTATTCAGTTCTCTGTATGTCACTGTCACTGTATGTCTCCTGGGTGCTGCTGGCAGATGCAGTACTGCAGTGCTATGCAGCAGCATCCCCTTGCCTTTCATTGCGAATGGCAGAAAGTGCAATACGACTGCTAACCATCCTCCTCCTCCTATGGAGATCCTGGCCGACCTCGGTGAGGTCGGTCGGGGATGCCTGGATGAAAATGGGAACGACTCCAGGTCACTCTCTTTAAGTTTCGTCTAATGGAGATTCAGTCCTGCCTGGAATATCATGCCAACTGGAGGCTTCTACCTCAGGCTGCTCTCCCAGTTGGCAGCACCACACAGTCGCACCTATCCCAGCCTACCCCTTGCTTTCATGGCACATGAAGTCTGGACAGTAGTAAGGAGCAGTTCAACTATAGGCTGAGCAAGTGCATAATGGTGGTAGAATATACCTTTGGACATTTAAAAGCTCGCTGGCACTGTTTGCTGACTAGGTTAGACTTCGGCAGAACCAATATTCCCATGGTTATTACTGCTTGCTGTGTGCTCCACAATATCTGTGAAAGTAAGGGGGAGACGTTTATGGTGGGGTGGAATATTGAAGCAAATCTCCTGGCTGCTGATTACTGGTGGCCGCAGACACCAGGGTGGTTAGAAGAGCACAGCAGGACACTCTGTGCACCACTGAAGCTTTGAAAACCAGTTTCATGACTAGCCAGGCTATGGTGTGAAAGTTCTGTTTGTTTCTCCTTGGTGAAAACCCACCCCCTTGGTTCATTCAACTTCCCTGTAAGTCAACTGCCCTCCCCTTCCCCATTTGATCTCCACTTGCAGAGGCAATAAAGTCATTGTTTAAAATTCATGCATTCTTTATTAATTCATCACATAAATAGGGGGATAACTGCCAAGGTACCCCGAAAGGGGCGGGGGAGGAGGGAGGCACAGGGGTGGGGTAGTTGTAGGGGCACCCCCCTAGAATCGCATGCAGCTCATCATAAAAGTGGCATGTCTGGGGCTCTGACCTGGAGTGACCATTTGCCTCTCTGGTTCTTTGGTAGGCTTGCCTGAGCTACTTAAGTTTCACGTGGACTGCTGTGGGTCCCTGTTATAACCTCTGTCCTTCATGCCCTTGGAGATTTTTTCAAATATTCTGGCAATTTGTCTTTTGGAACGGAGCTTGGATAGCATGGATTCATCTCCTAGTACAGCGATCTGATGCAGAACCTCCCATTCAGTCCATGCTAGAGCTCATTCAAAAGTTTGCGGGGCTTTTCCTGTCTACCTGACCAGTGCATCTGAGTTGAGAGTGCTGTCCAGAGCAGTCACAATGAAGCACGCTGTGGGAAAGCTCCCAGAGGCCCATACCATCGAATTGCATCCACACTACCCCAAATTTGATTTCAGGGTCGATTTCAGCACTAATCCCCTCATCAGGGAGTAGTACAGAAACAGATTTTAAGATCCCTTTAAATCAACAAAAATGGCTTCGTCGTGTGGGTGGATGCAGGATTACATTGATATAATGCTGCTAAATTTGACCTAAACTCGTAGTGTAGACCAGGGCATAGAATAGAAGAGAAAATATTTTGTAGACTTGGTCTCGGGCCCATCCAAAGAAAGACCTGCCTAAACATCAACAGAGAACCAGAAAAGCCTCCCCCCGCCCCCCACCGCCCTTCACTCCCTCACATCTTTAAATAAAAATCAGGATATACTATTTAAAGGGAACTTAGTCATAATTTTTGTGGATGTTAAAATAAAATTGACAGTGATCTTTTAATGTTTTCAAACCATTTTGGGATTCTCAGATAAATATTGTTATATATTTTATTAATGAAGGAGATTTTCAAAGGAATCTAGGCACCCAAGGCCAGTTATAAGTCAATGGAAGTTGGGCACCTAGCTTCCATTTGTGCCTTTGAAATTACTTCCTAGTTAGGATAAGTAGCTGTTTCCTACGACCAAGTCTATTGTGTTTGGGCCTTCATAACAGTTAAGGTTAGCCAATACACTTCTTTAAGATCAACTGTCATAGTATTGCAGAGTGACTGCATTACATTAATATCCATTCTTCGAAATCCCAACTCTTTATTAATTATAAAAGTCATTAACATGCTATTTAATTGATCTTTACAACAGCCGTATAAAATATTTAAATATATTATTGTTTTGCAGACAAGGAAGATAAAGGAGACAGGTATACTTAGCTTACCCAAGTCTACAGTGGGTATTTGCATCAAGACTCATAAATTCCTATTCCTGAGCCTAACCCTCCATGTCACAGCTCTTTAACTTTCACCCCATTTCCACTGTCAATGTAGCAGTTTTGATCAATGTAGCAATGTTCTGGTCAATTCTAGTCTATATTTTCTAAATGTTTTAATATACCCATTGAAAGTAAAACACAACTATACCAAAGCTCTCCTGAAAGAAAATCCCCACAAATAAAAATCAAGACTTTAAAGTATGCATAAAATAAAAATATGTGTGCAACATATAGAGTTATATTGCCGTAAGTCCTAGGCTTGAATCTTTATCATTGTAAAATTTCTTTTACCAGGCTAATTCTTTTACTTGTAGCTTATCAGTTTTGACAGTCAGGGACTTCACTAGATGTCAAATAGATTCCCCGTTTAGTGAGTTTACTTTCAACTTTACCACTCTGGGCACTCAGCGTGGTGATGGTTGACACAATGTCTCTTAAGTAGGTGGACTGGTCTCAAAAAATTTATATTACTATGACTGGCAAGTCAAAAGAAACTGTCCATACAGTCAGGTACTGAAGCATTTTTAAATGTTAAAGTACCATATGTTTCAAACAGTAAGAAAATAATAAATAATGCATTCTCCCAGACATACCATCCACTGACTTTGTCAATTGACAATTCTCTTCCTCTAAGTCAGTTCATTCCCCCATGACCTGCATGGTGATCTTCTTCCTTCTGTGCACGAGTAAGGGCTGGCCTTACCATGAGGCAAACTGAGGCAGCTGCTTCAGGTGCCAGACTGTGCCAGGAGGGGGACGCCACTAGGATCCAGAGTGTAGAAAATTGTGTCTGCTGCTGGTTCCTATGTATTCTCTGCTTTAGATGCACAGAGATGGTGAAGTGCTGTGCTGGAGGAAGGAGAGCACAAGAAACCTAACAGGCAGGCAGGAGAAAAAGTGAGAGGGAATAACAAAGCAGCAGAAGCTGCAGGAAGAGAGAGGAGGAGCAGCCTCTTATGTACCTCTCTAGCATCCCCACGAACCTGGACTGATAAACACCAGCTTCTCAGGGAGCTTCCTGTTTCCTGCTGCTTCCCTGAATGCACTTGAGGAGAACAGGTAGTCAACTGAAGTAGTAGGGGCCAGTTAGACCCTTAAGACACTGATATCTTCCCTCACTCAGGCCCTGCTACCAGCCTGCTTATTTGTCCCCTTCACTTGAGTGCTGAGAGTCACCATAGCTGGCACAGAACAGCAGTCATGAGTGAAAGAAGAAAACTCCCTTCTGGGGCAGCATTCAGAAAGAGAAAGAAAGCGAAAGAAGCTTTTCTATCTAAGCAGGAAGGATACATAGACACAAATGTTCACGGTGAGCCTTCCGGCCCCAGTGAAGATGTGAGTGGTGAGGAGATGCCTGATCTTTCAGTTAGTCAGCATGCAGGTGACCTGACAGCTCCTGCAGCATCCATATCTCCATCTCAAATGGATGTAACCATGCACATTCCTGAAGAAAAGTGTAGATCAGAGAAGAGTGTGGTGGAGACGCAAGAAACAGGTGCTGCTGAGTTTAGATTCATAGATTCATAGACTCTAGGACTGGAAGGGACCTTGAGAGGTCATCGAGTCCAGCCCCTGCCCTCATGGCAGGACCAAATACTGTCTAGACCATCCCTGATAGACATTTATCTAACCTACTCGTAAATATCTCCAGAGATGGAGATTCCACAACCTCCCTAGGCAATTCATTCCAGTGTTTAACCACCCTGACAGTTAGGAACTTTTTCCTAATGTCCAACCTAAATCTCTCTTGCTGCAGTTTAAGCCCATGGCTTCTTGTTCTATCATTAGAGGCTAAGGTGAACAAGTTTTCTCCCTCTTCCTGATGACACCCATTTAGATACTTGAAAATTGCTATCATGTCCCCTCTCAGTCTTCTCTTTTCCAAACTAAACAAACCCAATTCTTTCAGCTTTCCTTTGTAGGTCATGTTCTCAAGACCTTTAATCATTCTTGTTGCTCTTCTTTGGACCCTCTCCAATTTCTCCACATCTTTCTTGAAATGCGGTGCCCAGAACTGTACACGATACTCCAATTGAGGCACAACCAGCCCAGAGTAGAGCGGAAGAATGACTTCTCGTGTCTTGCTCACAATACACCTGTTAATGCATCCCAGAATCATGTTTGCTTTTTTTTCAACAGCATCACACTGTTGACTCATATTTAGCTTGTGGTTATACTATAACCACTCTAGATCCTTAAGTCTAGGTGATCCAGACTGTGGACCCACTTGAGCAGTAGCCTGAGGGACTTCCTTGTACTGCATGGGCCACAGCAAGTGAAAAACTTCATGTTCCCCAAAGACCATGAAAATAGAAGTTTCCATCCAACACGTTATTAGCGTGAAATCCCCAATGATGACGAAGTGGAGAGGCCAAGGTTTATGTACTCAAAAACCCAGAATGCTGCATACTATTTTTGTTGCAAACTCTTCCAGTCTAATGTTCCAGTCACATTGGGTTCTACAGGAACAAAGAACTGGAAAAATCTGTCTAGAAATCTGGCATGCCATGAGAAGGCAGCAAATCACCAGAGAGCATTCCATAGATGGAAAGAGCTTGAGATGAGATTAAGGTTAAAGGCCACCATAGAGGATCCGCATCAAGAGAAGATTGCATCAGAGTCTCTTTACTGGCAAAATGTTATGAAAAGGCTCATTGCCATTGTGAGAATGCTTGCTACCAAAAACCTAGCACTGCGTGGCATTCAGATCAGCTATATGCTCCAAACAATGGAAAATTCCTTTAAAATGTGAAGCTGATGGCTGAGTTTAATGCTGTACTCCAGGAGCATCTAAGAAGAGTAATCACCCAAGAAATGTACACATATCACTACCGTGGAAAAACAATTTAAAATGAGATCATACAGTTACTGAGAACAAAAGTCAAACAGAAAATTGTGGCAGATCTGAAGTCAGCAAGATATTACTCTGTTATTCTGGACTGCACACCTGATATCAGAACAAATGACTTTAATGGTGCATTTTGTAACAACAACAGAACCTAGTGAAAATGTCCCTTCAATGGTGACTATCTGAGAGCATTTTCAAGAATTTATTGATATTGATGATACTACAGGGCCTGGTATGACAAAAGTGCTTCTTAAAAAGCTGGAAGATACGGGAATTGCGATAGCTGACATGAGAGGTCAGGGCTACGATAATGGTGCCAACATGAGAGGAAAGAACAGAGAAATGCAGACACAGATCCGAGAGTTAAACCCTTGAGCTCTTTTCGTCCCATGCAGTTCTCATTCATTGAACTTGCCGGTCAGTAATGTAACATCAGCTTCTAGTGAGGCTGCTGAATTTTTTAATGTAATCCAAAGCATCTATGTATTTTTCTCTGCATCAACTCACCAATGGCAAATTTTGAAGCAACATCTGGGAACATCCTCTTGGACACTGAAACCACTGAGTGCCACACAATGGGAAAGTCAAGTGGAGGCGATAAAGCCTATCAAACACCAAATTGGAAAGATAGATGATGCCATAGTTGCCATTATGGAGGATAATGCTATGACAGGAACTGTTCATGGGACAACAGCGGCAGAGGGAAATGGAATAATCAGAAATATATATAACTTCAAATTTCTGTGTGGCTTAGTGTTGTGGCATGACATACTATTTGAAATAAATGTTGTAAGCAAGAGACTCCAATGTGTTGACCTTGATATATCTGAAGCAGTGGAACAACTGGACAAAGCAAAGTCATACCTACAGTCTTACCAGTCAGATGCGGGATTTCAAAACATTCTGAAGAGTGCACAGAAGTTGGCAGAGGAACTTCACACTGAAGCTGTTTTCCCACCCATTCAAGAATACAAGAGTCACTGAAGAAGACATTTTGATTACTAGGAATGGGATAATCTCATAAGAGACCCCAAACAACAATTCAAAGTTGAATTCTTTAACCGGGTGCTAGATTGTGCAGTACAGTCAGTTGAAGAATGTTTCATGCAGCTCAAGGAACACAGCAGTATATCTGGGATGCTGTATGATATTCCAAAAGTCCTCACTATTCCTGAAGAAGACCTATGCCAGCAGGGCACTAGAGACAGTGTTGACACATGATAACATGCACAATATTGATGTGAGTGATTTAGGTGATGAACTGAAAGCCCTTTCAAGATCATTTCAGCAGGATCAACTCTAAAGGCTGTTCTGGATTATGTGCACAAATAAGATGACCACCCTCTTTCCAAATGCTTTTGTTGCTCTGTGCATACTTCTAACACTTTCTGTAATAGTTGCCAGTGGAGAACACAGTGTCTCCAAGCTGAAGTTAATAAAAAAGCATCTACGCTCCACAATGACACAGGAGAGGCTGGTCAGCCTTGCAACCATCTCGATAGAGCATGAGCTGGCCCAGACTGTGGACCTTTAGGAAGCAGTTCAAATCTTTGCAGCTAAGAAGGCATGGAAAGCACCACTTCGATTAGTCAAGCAGATAAAAATGTCAGTGTTTACTTTGCAGACAAAAAAAGTTACATTTGCTGTTCAGGTGTTTGACAGTTAAGTGTTACTTAAAATTTTTGAACAAGGTATTTTAAGTTGTTAGTTCTCCTTTATTGGGATAGGTAGCAGAGCAGTACCAGAAGATGAGTAGAACATGAAGAAGGCAGAATTAAGACCTTTCAGAGTTTTGGCCCAAGTGAGGGGGCTTGGGAGCGTCATGTGAGCTCCTCGCCTCAGGTGCCAAAATGTTGTGGGCCGGCCCTGGCACAAGTGTTGCTGGGGAGAGGGAAGCTGCCTCCACTACTACCCCCACTTCCCAAGACCCCGCAGAGCATTAGGGGCTGTGGTCTGTAACAAGGATGTGGCTGAAATTTGAAGGCAAGAAGGTTGGCAGCAGAGAAATAAATCATGTTTAACTGTAATTATTCCCCCTAGCACAAGTGCAATGCACTTTGCATCTAAATACCAAAGTCCCTCAAACTTGCACTGGTCATGCTACAAGTCATGCTTTTCCTGGGGTTAACCTTGATGGAGCCTGAATCAAATCAGTTTCAGTCATGTTACTGCCCATTAGAACAGAGAAAATAAACAAGGCAATTAATCATCCTAAGAAGGCTGTTCCGCAATGCACCAATCACTGAAAAAGTGGCATATCTGACCTCCTTTTTAACCTCCACTATCCAAGGATCAAACTTACTGAAAGCCACTGCACAAATAGCCCAGTGCGCACGTACACACAGACATCAGGTCCCAATTCATTAAGCACCTTGTAGATCAAGACTAACATGCATGAATGAAAAAAGCCGCCTGATGAATTAAGGAAAGAACTACATTGTTCAGCTCTCTTTTTCTTTTGTACGTTCCAGAAACCAACAAAGGGCGCATGAGGCCCGGTGTGCCTGAAAGCCCATTATCCATTTTTCAAAAATGTTTCCATTTGCTATTGTCTTTTTTGTGGCCTTTTCAGTTTACTTCCTACTATTGTTTCTGTTACTTGTTCATGCAGAGGGGTTTCAAACCATACAAATGGCGTTTATTATAGCAATGCTTCCAGGCACTGTCATTGTTAGAGCTCTGGCAGTGTTTTCATTCCATATCCTATTCTGAAGCATTCACGGGTTAGACATTTTAATTCTCACTCAAATAAAACTTGACATATGAGTGCATAGCCCAGAGGTGGTTTTGGTTTCCTAATAATATTTGATTTACATTAATTAAGCTGGTTTTTGTTCTTTTACTTTTTATCTGTTTTCAACTGTAAACACCAGAAAAACTTAGTATACCAGGACAGGCCCCTCTCCAGGGAACATAGTAAGGAATATAGGAAAGAACTGGAGAGAAATAGGCTGTATAACTGTGCTAATGTGCTATGGAAAAAATAGTAAAGAACTTAAATTTGGTGGTGATGTAAAAAGGCAGTAAATTATACACAAGAAGTTATATAACTTTATCATTCACACCCAAAGTTGTGGGGCTTTTAAACCAGTTTTTACTCAGTCGGCCAAATTTTTCTTTCAGTTATACCCAGGAAAGTCCACAATAACTCTGTGATAAATGAAGGAGTGGGAAGGGAAAGCTCCCTTTTATGGATATGCAGCCAGCTGGTTGCTATAAAATCCCTCTTAATATCTGTTCTCTAATTGTTCTACCTGTAAAGGGGTAAAAAGTTTCACTGTTATGAATAGGTAAAGGGAAGTGAATGGGCACCTGCTCAAAAGAGCCAATGGGAAGGCTAGAACTTTTTAAAATTGAAACAAGACTCCCCTTTTGTCTGTCAATTGTTGTTCTTGGGGAGTGGCAGATAGGAAGCAGTTATGCTGCAAGAAGCTTGGGCCAGGTATGAAAAATCATCAGTGTCATACCTAGAAACTACTCATTTAAAACCCCAGATATGTAAGTAGATCAGAAAATGTCTAGGAAGACACGATTAGGTTTATCCCTTTTATTTTGTTATGGTTTGTGGATTCCTCTGTGCCAACCCCAGGTGCTTTTGTTTTGCTTGTAAACTTTAAGCTGCACCTCAAGGAAGCCATTCTTGATGCTTAATCCTTGTAATTGTTGTTATTTCTTTAAAGCCTAAGTTCACAGATGTATTTTCTTTCTTTTTTATTAATAAAATTTACCTTTTTTAATAACAGAATTGGATTTTTGTATCTTAAGAGGTTTGTGCATATGTTGTTTAATTAGCTGGTGGCAACAGCTGATTTTCTTTTTTTTTTTTTCTTTCTCAGCTCTCCCCTGGAGGTGGGAGGTGAAAGGGCTTGAGAATACCCCACAGGAAGGAATTCCCAAGTGCACCATCCTGGGTTCTCAAAGGGGTTTTCCACTTGGGTGATGTCAGCATCTACCAATTCAAGGTCAGAGAAAAGCTGTAAGCTTGGAAGTTTAATACAAGCCTGGAGTGGCAAATATTAATTTTTAGAGTCCTTGTGGGCCCCCACCTTCTGCCCTCAAAGTGCCAGAGTGGGGATTCAGCCTTGACAAGCTCCAAGGATTGAACTTCTCAGCTACGCTGGTCTGATCAATAGGCGTTGCACCTATGTAATTGAGAGAGACAAATGTATTCCTTTGTCTTAAACTATGCACCTAGATCTGCTATCAATTTCATGGGCACAACTCCTCCTCATTCTGTGCTTTTCATAGCATGCTACTGATTGCACTTACTCATGCAGAATCTGGGATGAATTTGCACCCCAAATGTGTATTTTTTAATTATCCATGGCAGATTAACATCTGTTTTATATTACAGCTGCAGATTGAAAACTCTTAAGATCAATAACATAGCAGGTATAGTAGTTTCTGTGGTAGCCAGGTTACCTACCTCTGTCACTGTGAGATATCATGATAGTTAAGATATGGCTAGGTTCTCAAATTCATGACCCTGGATTTAAAACAGGTTTTTGCAGGATGCTTTCCATGAGGGATCTTCAACTCTGGAATTTGCTTCACCTCCCTGTAATCTTACAGAGCTTTAATCTGTTGACCTTTAGGGAAAATTGTAGGTCCCATCTATTTGTGCAAACTTTGCCTGAGGGACTTGTGTCACTGTTGAAAGGGGTAGAGTATTTATTTGGATGAGGATAGTGGCATGAGAAGGGTTCTTATAAGTCAACATTAATGAAATATCAAATTTATGTGGTATAAACTGTGTGCATGTTCACAGCAAGGGATAGGTGTCGTTTAACAAACTGGTAGAAATAAATATATGTAAGGTCTGATGAAATACAAAATAAAAACCTTGCCCCAAGATATTAAAATTGTAGGCTGTAAACAAATACGTGACTACCTCTATAATCCTAAAATTTCTCAGAAATACCTTTGCTGTTTTCAGTTTTAGTCAGCCCTATAATGTATTTTTATGTACCCTTTCGTATTTGCTGTATCAAGACAGGACAAAAGATTAACACACACAAAGTGAATGGTTTCTATACTTTACAAGTTCCAGCTGTCAAAACTGAACCTAAATATCATGGCTGTTTGTGAACTTTTTTTTTTCCTCCAAAAGGTTTTAAATGAAATCACTGCATGATTTTGTGACATTTTTTCAGCAGTACTGGGAAAACATTGCTTTATAACAAACTTCCTCTTTTCTTGCTCATCACAAAGTCTTTCTGTGTCTGGATTAGAATGTATAATTGGAAAAATACATGGTTTTTAAATAACTCTAAGTTAGGAAGGTTGTTAAAAGAGAACAAAAACTTTTTAAACATATTATTTCAGTTTAATAGTCCCCAAAGGAAGCATTTTGTGAAACCTGTAAAGAATTTGAGATACCGTAAGAATAAGCCAACACATGACAGACAACAGTCTCAGTCTGTCCTAACTAGAACACTCACAGAATACTGCAGCAGCAATCAAAACAATAATAAAAAAGAAAAATCCATTTCAAGCAAGAGATAAAAGAACCTTTCCATATACACAGCACATAAAATCTATCAGACAAAGTGCATTAAATGCCACCAGCACAATGCATTCAAATATTTCATATAGCAGCAGCCTAAAATCTCCTCTAGAACAGCATGGTCACTGCATGCCAAAGTAAAGCAAAAAAGCATACTTCCATGAAAAAGATTATCTTCCAGCCTACTTCAAAATACCCCAGACATCAAACAAATAGAAAAAGTGGCCCAGGAAGCCCTGAGGTAAAAGAGAACAATGACAAAAGCCATGCCTGGGTTTGAGGAAAGGATTACAACACAAAATTCTGTTTTATCACCTTTACTTGCTCTAAGCCCTGGCACCCCTATGTGGCTGTCTCCTTGGCTACCCTTTGTTTTTCTCCTAGCTCCCACCTGCTTTTTACTGAGCTGAGAAGTCATTAGGAGAAACAAGGGTGGGCTCCTTCTTAGCAGTCACAGGAATAGGCCTTACTGGTTGCAGAGCAAAAATGCAGTGCAGGGAGGGGGAGATACTGTACTGTGGCTGTATTGCATCTTAGGCCTGGTCTACACTATGTGTTTAAACCGAATTTAGCAGCGTTAAACCGATTTAACCCTGCACCCGTCCACACAACAAAGCCCTTTATATCGATATAAAGGGCTCTTTAAACCGATTTCTGTACTCCTCCCCAATGAGGGGAGTAGCACTGAAATCAGTATTGCCATATCAGATTAAGGTTAGTGTGGCTGCAAATTTTATTTCCTGTTTGCCCAGTGTAGAACTCTGATCAGCACGGGTGGCGATGCAGTCCAAAATCCAAAAAGAGCTCCAGCATGGACCGTATGGGAGATACTGGATCTGATCGCTGTATGGGGAGACAAATCTGTTCTATCAGAGTTATGTTACAGAAGACGAAATGACAAAGCATTTGAAAAAATCTCCAGGCTATGATACAGAGTCCACAGCACAGTGCTGTGTGACAAGCGTAACAGAAAGCCTAAGAATCAAATGGACACTCATGGAGGGAGGGAGGGAGTACTGACGACTCCAGCTATCCCACAGTCCCCACAGTCTCCGAAAAGGATTTGCATTCTTGGCTAAGCTCCCAATGCCTGAAGGATCAAAAACATTTTCCTGGGTGTTTCAGGGTATATCTCGTCAATTTACATCCTTCCCCCCACCCCAGAAAGAAAAGGGAAAAAAATCGTTTCTCGCCTTTTTTCAATGTCACCCTATGTTTACTGCATGCTGCTGATAGATGGGATGCTGCAGCGCTGAACACCAGCATCCCCTTCCCAGTGGCAGATGGTGAAATATGACTGATATTCGTCTTCATCATCAGCCCGTGAGTGCTCCTGGCTGGCCTCAGGTAAAGTCGGCCGGGGGCGCCTGGATAAAAATGGGAATGACTCCCGGTCATTCCCGGCAGATGGTGCAAAATGGCTGGTAACCGTCCTCATCATAACAACTGGAGAATGAGCTCCATCAGCCCCCCACTTTCATGTCTAAAGAAAAGATTCTGTACTGCCTGGACTATCATAGCAGCTGGAGGCTTCCTCCTCCTCATTTTATCTAACTAAAAAGTCAGTGTTTCTTATTTCTGCATTCTTTATTACTTCATCACACAAATGGGGGAACTCTGCCACCGTAGCCCAGGAGGGTTGGGGGATGAGGGAAGCAACAGGTGGGGTTGTTGCAGGGGCACCCCCTAGAATGGCACGCAACTCATCATTTCTGTGGGATCTCTGGGGCTCTGACACGGAGTGGCTGTGCTCTCTGGTTCTCTAGTACACTTGCCCCATATTCTAGGCAGGACTGACTCTATTTTTAGACAAAACATAAAAAAGGGAATGATCCGGAGAGTCATACCCATTTTTGTACATGCGCCCCAGGCTGACCTCAGCGAGGCCAGCCAGGAACACCCATGACAGCAGCAGACGGTACAAAACGACTGATAACTGTCATCTCATCACCAATTTACAATGGCAGACGGTGCAATAGGGATGGTAAACATCTCTGCTACCTTGCAAATGCAAATGAATGCTGCTGTGTAGCACTGCAGTACTGTGTCTGTCAGCAGCATCCAGTACACATACGGTGACAGTGACAAGGCAAAACAGGCTCCATGGTTGCCATGCTATGGCGTCTGCCAGGGCAATCCAGGGAAAAAGGGAACAAAATGATTGTCTGCCGTTGCTTTCATGGAGGAAGGATTGAATGATGACATTTACCCAGAATCACCTGTGACACTGTTTTTGCACTGTGATCTCCACCCAGAATTCCAATGGGCGGGGGAGACTGTGGGAACTATGGGATAGCTACGGGATAGCTACCCACAGTGCAACGCTCTGGAAATCGACGCTAGCCTCGGTACATGGATGCACACCGTTGAATTAATGTGCTTAGTGTGGCCGCATGCACTCGACTTTATACAATCTGTTTTACAAAACCGGTTTATGTAAATTCGGAATAATCCCATAGTGTAGACATACCCTTAAAGGTAGACACAGCTGGGCTGCCTGTCTCCATCCTACCCACACGTATGGGGCAGTCACATACAGCAAGACACTGTGACTGCCAGCCCAAGGCAGCCAGAGCTAGCAGAGCAGGAGCAGTGCTAGGCTAGGGTATGCCTGGCTTTTACCCCCTCCCCCCCACACACACACACGCCAGGAGGGGAGATGCACTGTTTTTACCTCTCTCCCCTGGCCAGTAGAGGGATATGTTGTTTTTAAACCCCTCCCCTGCCCTCCTACCTCACAAGAGAGGAGGACATACTGTTTACGCACACACACCTGCCAGGAGGAGGACAAGCTTGCAAACTCATGTTGGTGCTGAGTAGGAAGCTCAGCTGCTGCTGGAGCCTGGCCTGGAGTGTCAGTTGCTGGATCTGGAGCCTGAACTACGCTTTGTACAGAGTTATGAACATTTCCAAGTTAGGGACAACCTCCATTCCCGAGGTATCCATTACTCTGAGGTTCTACTGTACCCTTTTTTATTTATTTTTTTTACCCTAAACTTGGGACTCCGTCAAATGGGATTGTGAGGTGTGTGTTCCAGGAAGAAGTGTCTACAACAGTGGTGGGCAATCTGCGGCCTGCAGGCCGCATGCAGCCCATCACGGTAATCTGACTGTGGGCCACAAAACATTTTGCTGATGACCGTCCACAGGCATGTCTCCCTGCGCTCCCAGTGGCCGCGGTTCCCCGTTCCCAGCCAATGGGAGCTGCAGGAAGCGACGGACTTCAGGGATGTGCAGGCCGCCGCTTCCTGCAGCTCCTATTGGCTGGGAATGGTGAACTGCGGTCCCTGGGAGGTGCACGGGACTGTGTCTGTGGATAGTCAAAGTCAGCAAAATGTCTTGCGGCCCACCAGTGGATTACCCCGATGATCCGCATGTGGCCTGCGGGCAGCAAGTTGCCCACCACTGGTCTATAACCAATGCTGTTGTCACAGTAGGGGGTCCTCCCAAGAAATGAGACAAAATAAATATAGTTTGGGAATAAGCTTGACTAAATTTTCTTTAACTAAGTTCCTGGTCTCCTTCTTAAATAACAATGTATTGTAATTGCACGTCTCTCAGTCTTACTGGGTATAGATTTCTTTCTCATTCCTTACCTGTAGGAGAATGGAGTAATGGCCATTATTGTTAATAATCATATTTATTATTCTGACAGTGTGCTAGGTACTTGTGGTGTGTGTGTGTGTATATATATATATATATATATTGAACATGTACAGCTATCATTCTAGTAGTAGCTTGCAGCAACATGTTGTATATTTGCATTTCAAATGTGACACAGTGTACTTAGTAACATATTTTCTGTCTCTCTCTTGCTCTCCCTCTCGTGTGTGTGTGTGTGTGTGTGTGTGTGTGTGTGTGTGTGTGTGTGTGTGTTTTCTTAGGCATCAATCCTGCCAGCCTAATACAGGCAAAACTTTCATTGAATAAGATTCCAGTTTTGCAGTGTTAGAACTGTAGGCCCTGGCCCTTTGGAAAAACAATGCCATTAGGAGGAGGCTTTTTCATTTTTTTATGTTTTATATATTGCATGTATTAAAGTAGCTCTGTAATAGATGCATGCCACAGGCCTATGCAAATTCTCAGCATGTTAAAAGGACTAATTAACTTTATAGGCTGCACCTGGAGGAAAGCCAGGGCCTGGTCAAGTTTAACTCAAGATGAAGCCCACCTGGGCAGGAGCAGGTTGGGCTTGTATAAGGAAGTTGTGAGCAGGAGGAGGCTTTAGTCATGGGAAATCAAATTACAACTGGACATTTACTCCCCATTTGTGCATTTAGAATTGTATGAAAAAAAATGAGGGATGGAAAAATCCCACACATTATGACCAATGAAATTTCTAAATGTATTTCTGAAAAATAGGGCAGCTTTGCCAAGTCTTTATAGATGGATCAAAAGATGAAAGCACAGCTAGAGTGAGAAGAGTTTTCTCTCTTCCTAGTCCTGGAGTCCAGAAATGTAAAAGGCTACTGAATTATGTGACCATTCTGACAGTCAGACTAATGGGGATAGCGTGAGCACCAACCCGGGTATGGGATGTGTGACTGGCTGCAACTGAAATTTTATCTGATTTCTTGTCAGTTATTACGAGAATCAGAACAGGGACTTTCAAAAGCAGAAATGACATAATAAGTGAAATAAGGTTCCTAACTATGAAAATACTGCAAGCAGGTATCTGTGTAACAATAATATGTATTCCTGTACATATCTGAATAACTGGAAATGAGATCATGACAAAGCAGCAAAATGGGCTCTAAAAATGAGGAGGTGGATATTAAGATATCCTTAAGTAAATAAGAATGTAAAAGTGTTGTCATGAAGGAGCTTGCAAAGGAATGGCAAAAACTATTGGTGAACAAAAGGATAGTTGTATGGTGTATGCTCAGAAATCAAAGATAATACTGCAGTCATGGTAGAAAAAGTGAAATCGTCATTTTTAGGGTGTTAATAGGCGAATGTGCCTTAAATTATAAGTAAAAACTATTAAGACATAAATATGGGTGGTGTAATGAGCACAAAACCAAAAACACTGTTGATCATGTTCTATGGCATTGTGGACAATATTCAATGGCAAGAAAGTTTCTTCATGAAAAATTGTATTGGCTTAGAATCAAAGATTTCTCTCCAAAGGGACTAGTGAGAATGTCAGTAGGGCTTCTTTTGCACTATTCCCTTTTTCTTTATATCCTTAAGGATACTAAACTGAATGAAAGGGTATGTATTTATAAAAAAGGTTAAAATAGAATGAAGAAAGTGGTGGCTATAGCCTCGTATCATGAGGTTGCTGTGCCAAAAAAAAAAAAGAGAGACAAAGGAGGAGGCTGCGAGGAGGAGCTCTGAAGTCATTCCCTAAAGCAGTGGTCCCAGAACTTTTGAGGGTCACTCCCCCCACACCTTTGTCCACGCCCCCTTGCACCTCTGGATCTGGGGCTGGGAGCAGGGCCATAGCTCGGGGTGGGGGATGGTCCATGGACAGGGGTAAGGGGGCCGAGGCTGGGGCCACAGCTTGGGGTGGGTCTGGGTCTGGGGCCAGGGTCAGAGCCATGGCCAGGGCTAAGGTTGGGGGCAGAGGTGGGGCCAGGAGCCAAGCCGCAGCCAGGCCATGGTGGGTGCTGGTTGCGGGTCCCCCAGCCAGGTATGGAGCTGTGCTGAGGCTGGGAGTGGAGCCAAACATGGGGCTGGGAGCCTGGACCACAGCTGGGAGTGACGTGGGGCTGGGTGGCACTCTCTCCCCACCCCCTTTGGGGGCTGGCCCAGGCCTGCTGCGACCCCCGTATTGTTCTCTGCCACAGAGCGAAAGGGAGGTGGCTAGGGATGAGGAGAAATGCTAGTGGGAAAGTAAGCCCTGGGATCCTGTCCTGGACTAGAGTTGTGGTTGCTGGGCATAGAGTCCTTGGACTGGAACCCTGAGTAGTGGGCAGGCCCAGATTCCCTTATCAGCCATTGGAAAAGTGACACTGGACTGGACTCGGACCAGAAGACAGCCTGACATGGCATATGGACAGCTTATCCAGTAGGACTTTGATACCCTACAAGCAAAGGACTAATTAGTGACTTGAGTGGAGGACTTAGTCACAAAGAGGGAGCACCCCAAGTCCCAGAAAGGGAGAGACACCATGGTGCAAGCCACACTGAGTGAGAGCTAATCCCCACAGATGAGTTAGAGGGTCAATGATGGTGGTCAGTTTCACTTATATTTGAGGGTTGCATAAAGTTCACATTGTGTGAAAAGAAACAATTATGGACTATTGCAAAATTTCATTTTAAAAGGGAATTTGATTCATAGAACTAACCAGAAAAGCATCTATATTTGTCTACTTTTGCTTAAAAATGGCCAGCCCATCTTAATTTTACTTAAAAATAATGTTTCTCAGGGTGAGATTTTTGAAAAGTCAGTTGTATCAGGTCATTAACATGTTAATGACATTGACAGGAATGATGGTCTTTGGTTAATGTATTGAACTGGGCCGCAGGAGAGTTGGGTTTAGATCTTGGCTCCTCTGTAGGATCCCTGTGTGAAAATATGGGCAAGTCACTTAATCTTCTGTGCTTCAGTTTGTCTTCTATAAAATGGATTGATTGTCAGGAAGTGTTTGTTCCCTCAAAAAATGTTGATTAAATCCAAAATTTTCATTTTTGTTAACATATTATTTTTCAAAAATATTGGATAGTTGATTGAAAATATGAAAACCCTAAAACCAGTCATAAAGTTATTTTGTTTTTTAGATTTTGACTGAGTGTTTGTTTCCAGTTGTGAATTAGATTTTTTTTTCTCCAATTTTGAGGCAATCTTTTCACCAACCCAATTTTTTTTTACTTTTTAATGACCCCCCCCCAACATTTCTACTAAAATTTCCATTTTGAGAAAAAAAAAGCCAAGTTTTGTTTTAAAAAAAACCCACACTCCCATACTTTTTAATGAAATATTTCATCTACCTCTATTTATCATATTTTTAACACATTTGTCTATTTATTTATAGTGTAAACTGCTGAGGTGCAGGGGCTATTATCTCTGTGTTTGTACCCTGCCTCAAACAGCAGGGTCTTAGTCTTGGATGTACTATGGTAATACAAATAATAGCTAAATAATTTTTGTATTGGAGATGACACAACAGCACAACAATTTCAAAGATTCTCTGTATTTCAGATAAGTCAAACGTAACCTAATTTACTTGAACATCTTTGGCCTGGAATTTGGAATGGAAAGCTTTTCTGGTGAGATTTTATTCATTCACAGTACATTATTTTGAAAGTTGTATTTTTCCGTGCACCCCTATTGTATCTCTTAAGTATCTTAAGTATTTGAAAGTCTGGTTATTACAGTCACCTGAGCTTTGGGTTTGAGAAGGATCAGACCCTAGTTTACGGAAATTAGGTGTGTGCTATGATCCTGTTTAGAAAAGCAATGTTATGCACTTCCAAATCTCTTCTCTAAATGGTAAGATAACAGATGAGGCAGTGAACACTCCCCTTACTCTGTCATCATGGACAAAATCTAGCCCGTAATTTTTCAAGTTTAAAAAAAGAAAAGAAAAGAAAAACGGACTGGAAGTTTAAACCTGAAAGAATTCACTATATTAAAAAATCTGTTTTAGGGAGGAAAAAATAGATATAACAATCTCACTTTAAATACATGTTTTCGTCCTCAGTATACTGTGGTGTGTAGGTGGACTAATGTGTTTGATTTGTTTTAGACAACTCACAAGCAGCCAGACTGATGTTAATTAAACTCTGTTTTAAAAGTTTATGTGTGAGAGAGAGGTAAGCATACACATCCAGCCTTAGACCAAGTCTAACAAATGTTATCGTTGTTTGTTTGATTTTAAGTTACGAGAAAGCTGAAATAGGGATATGGAAGAAAAGAGTCATCTCAGCCTTAATTTTAGCATTGCTGCACATTACACTGAAGTTTGCCCCACATTCCCGGTAACAGGCTTCATGGGATAACAGGTGCAAAGGTGGTAATAAACAAACCTTTTTCATTTTTTTGTTTTTTCTCTTAAGTAGTTTCTCCTCTGCCCCCCCCTTAATTATTGTCATTTTGGAGTAGGAGTCAACCTTAAATAGCTTTCTCATTTGTTTTCCTCCATTCTGCATGTGTGCCAGTGCAGTGGTTGCATGGGAGCTAAGGAAAACCCTGGTTCTAGTGTTTTAGCTGTCCACGGACATGAGCCTTCTGTACATTGTTCTTAGTCCAACAAAGTATCAAATGCTTCAGTTTGTGCAGCAGCATTGTGTCCTGCAATCCTTTGTCTAGAATTCTTGAAACTCAAAGAAGCCTGCCTTTTGAATATGCCGAGTAAAAGAGCTAGTGTTAGATTTAATCCCTACTGTGGCAGTGCTTCAGCAACGTATGGTCTTAAATGAGAAAATGATGGCAACATAAGCTCTGTGGACAATAGATAGTTATGTGCACATGCTTCCTAAAACGGTCTGTGGAGCCTGCAATATACCCCTCCTCTCTGCTGTGCCTCACATTCATGTGTCATAGGACACATAGTATTTTTGCTTGCCAGCTCTGGAGCTGGATATTGATAAAGAAAATATTTCCATTCCCAGCACAGGTCACTCCTTTAAAAATGCATTATGGCACAGAAACATATGGCAATTAACTTGTGACTGCAGCAGTCAACAATTACAAGGGAATATTTTATACTTTTATGAAATATTAAATATGAATTGATGGGGATAATAATACAGAGGAGAGTGAATTCCCTTCTTTACTTATTTAATCAAAGCTTAGGCTAAGCAATAGCAGAGCAAGGCTTGAGTTTGGGTTTCTCAGGGGAATCAGATTTCCACAAAAAGAGGGCAGCTGTCCCAGACACTAAATGAATGGCGTACTTAGCAGCAAGTAAATGCACTATAAAACCCCAGTACATTTTTTGAAGATTCCCTGGGTGAGGTACGTTGAAACAATGTATTAATATTTATTTCTTTTCTCCAGTATTTCTGGCTTTCGTTAGCCTTCTTTGTCTCTGCTCCCACATTCATATTTTCACCTATTTGCCTTTTCTTTTCCCAGCTGTTTTCCCCTGCCTGCTCTTAGCCTGTAGTCAGAACATTATGGGGAAAATTGTTTCCTTGCTGGAGTAAACTGGAAGAATCAGTTTGGGTCTATGGCCACCATTTTTCAAGAAGTGTTACTTCCAAAAGCCACAAATGAAAAATATGATAACATAAGAGATGCCTATAGTCTTTCATATTGCACCATTGACGTTAATGGCATATTTGACTTTGGTTGTCACAGGATCAAGATCTCCACTTTGTAGTGTAATCTGTATGTATTTTTTGGAATTTTCTCAGTGTTCAACATCAGACATGGGCCCTCTCACTGAGTTTGTACTAAATCCAAATCTGTAAGATACTGGAAATGTCAGCTTGCTATTGCTAGGAGTGGGGAAGAGACCCTTCTCCTTTCAAAAAGCTCATCTATCTCTAAAGGAGACATTTGCTTTAGTGGGGGCTTCTGAGATCCTTGTAGGTTGCAGTTGTGAATACTGGAGAATCTCTCTTGGGTGAAAGATATGCACTGAGTTTGGTATCATTTAGCAAAGCTCTTTTCTTACAGGATTTTGCTTTATTTGTTGGGGCAGACTGAAGTGGGTCCTGCTTTGAATATTCCTTACTAGAGAAGAAAAGGACAATTTTCAGATTCACTTGGAATAAAGAAATGACCTTTGCACCACTGGGCTCATGGTGTTGGAAACATTTTTCTGTACTTTCTTTTGCACTGGGTACATAGCAAAAGAAATAAATTGTTGTGATGTTTCCAGATTTGCTAGCATGACTTTTTGTGGTAAATGAGATCATTTTCAAGAGGTATTTCCACTTCAAAAAACCACAAAAATGTTGTATTTTGGGGGGGAGGGATAGTAATAAAAAACAGTGTGAAAGGACAGAGAAACCCTACCTAGTAAAACAGGTTTGGATTCCTACCATCCTGACCTTCAGCTTTATGACTTGGATTTGTGACCATCACTTTCTCCAAATTCACTGTATTGAAAATATCATTATTTCCTGGCTGTTTTTAATAATTCCATTTTGTAAGAGGGGAGATATTGTTTTATTCCCTGTGAGGTTTTTTGAAACCCAACTACTGCTGATTCTCACTTATTTAACCAAACTGGAACTGTTTGAGAGCCAGGTGCCAGAGCTTATGTATTGGAAGGAAAGAGAGCAGTGGTCTGGATTCTGGGATGTGTGGAATCTGGCCAAGACTCTGGACTTAATAACCACATTTTTGCCATGTCATGGGATCATTATTCATGAACACGTCAGCTGAATTCTTTCCTTCCACCGCCACTGCTCCCCACCACCAAAGCCTCTGCCATTCAGTTGGAAATTAATTGTTGCAATACAAAGGGAAATGACTCTCATTTTCCAAACACTCAACTTGAATACTTGATCGAAGCAGATTTTCATCTTTGTTCCTTCCTCCCTTTCCTCCTGGTACAAGAGACTTCTAGCATGCAGATCACACTGAACTCAGCACAGCTTTTTAATATTTCTGTTTTCTTTTAATTATAGTCACACATTGCAAGAGTAAAAAGCTACTAAGGATAAGAAGCCTCTGAATATTACATTGTTATATATTTCCAAAGAAACCTTCAATCAGTGCTGACACACTGAGATTTTCCATTATACTAATCTATTATAACTTTCTAAAATATGTTTAACACTTCATGAATCTTACTTAGCCAATTATTCTTTTTTACTTCATCTGGATTTCATTTTCACTTTAAGGGAGATCTTTCCAGCAGACAAAAATGACTGAATAAACTTTAATTAGACCTCTCCAAGCAAGAATGGTCCTATAACCGTAGCTCAAGAAGAGTATCTTCTTTCATCCTACGGATGTTTGGTAAGGGTCTAATGAAGCTTTTGTGAGCTGGGGAGTGGGAGGAGGAAAAGAGTGATTTTAAAATATACAAATATTAAAAGAATTATCTTGAAATTGATCAGCTATCTTGCTCATTTCTGAGGACTGTAGCATGAGTCACACTTACCTTTTCAGAAAGTTTGTTTAGAGTCTACAGACGAATTTAAGACATTCAGGGAATAGATGTGTTACTGCTATGATTTATGTACCCATCCAAAAAGTTTATTTTCAGACTTGGTTCAGGAATTGCGTGTTGCTCTGAGGAAAGCTGGAGAAGGGGAAAGTGGGAAGGATTTCTACTTTACATACTAAATTCCCAAGAGAATCTCCATCTTCTAATTTAAACGTAATTGGTAGGACCCATCTGGCAAGCTTGGAGGATCAGCTGGTTCTTTTGAACTGTGTTCTATATGCTAGCAGGGGTATTGTTTTTCATGACAGTATTTTTTTTAAATTTCCTTGTGTATGTGCTTACATATTAGTCTTTGACTAGGAAGGATCAAAAGGCAAAGCAGTGACAAAAAAAGGTTCCTTTTGTTGTATGATTTATGTTTCAGGAAAGAATGTGAAGTGGAATAGATTACTTACTGAACAGTGCTAATCTCTGACAGCCTGTCCTCTTCAATAATGCTCAGACAACCAGTTTAACACAAAAGATGGTTCACAAAGAGTTTTGCTGTCGTAATCTCCCATCCAAATGCCAGTAGACATCATTAACATGCTCTGAACAAATGCCAGTTGGCAGTATTTTGCAAACTGTTTTTTAAATTTTGATAGTAGATAGCCTAAGGTACCCGAAACTCTTGTTGTTTTTTTTTAAAAATCACAAAATGGATGAATAATTAAAAAAAGAAAAAATAGCCCAGAAGTTGACACCTCTGTGGAGCATTCTAACAGCAGCAACAGGTACTCCATGAAATGAGTTTTTAAAACTTTGTTTCAGAATACTTTTTATCAACCTTCATTTTGGAATTAGTCAGACCAATAAAACATAGCTTGCCCCACCCCCACCCCCCATCCATTCTGCTGTTTTTCTGCCTTTTCTTTCACCCATTCCTTTAAATAAATAGGCCTGGAACAGATTTCCAAAACTGCATATAGTGGAAGCCCCTCAAGATGGAGAGAAATAAAGACTTAAACACACCTTATTTAATGCATTTTTAGAATAGGCACTCAGCTACCACACTGTGATAGATGTGATGTGAGAAACACAGTAGAAGAGGTTAGAACAGCCTCTGCCTATCCTCTTTTGAGTTGTATACAGCATGAGCATTAGCTGTTGAAGGACAATGAGAACAGATATGAAAACAGAACTACCACAAGGAGACAAAATACCTAGAAGTGTACCTGAAAGGAAAAGAATGGCAGGGTGTTGGGGTCCTGATCATACAAGGATCTAATCACACCGGGTGACACTTTCAGAAGAGCTCAGCTTCTCTTTAGGCACCTAAAAGAAATGGACAGATTTTTCAAGAGATTTTAGTTCCCATTGTTCTTGGTAAGAGGTGCTGCATGTTGAACTCTTCTGAAAATCTGGCCACGTACTTATGTCCTGTCTACAAACACTCAGTGAATTACACACATGCTTAAAGTTAATCGTATGGGGAAAAAATTGCAGTGGTCGGGGTCTCAGGTGCTTAATAATAATACCTAGCTCTTATAGTGCTTTTCATCAGTAGATCTTAAAACACTTTACAAAGAGATATCACTACCATTGTCCCCAGTTTACAGATTGGAAAACTGAGTTACAGAGAGGGGAAGTGACTTGCCCATGGTCACTCACCAGGCCAGAGGCAGAACTGGGAATCAAACCCAAGTCTCTTGAGCCCCAGTCCAGTGCTCTATCGAGACCATACTGACTCTCTAAAATGAAAGTTGATCACTTTTGACACTTTGGCCAACGTGTGTAAAGTTATTCATAAGTGTTTGCAAGATCAGGACAGTAGTCTGATGATGTTTGCATTTCTGCTTTCTGTGCTATACCTTTTCTGTGATAAACTCTCTTATTTAGAAGAATTATCTCCAGAGCTATCAAACATTCACTTGCAATAACATAGTTCAAATTATTTTTAAAGCACACAAACACAAGGTGACTTTAATCAGAAGCCTCTCCTGAACACATGTTGTAATTCATTCTTAGAACATCCTTACTGCTCATATAGAATACAGCAATGATACGATTTTGATATGATACAATGATATTTTCTTAAATATGGCAACTCTTTTGCCTCACTCAGATCTAGCTGGAAACTTGGATAAAAAGGTCAAAACTGTGGGAGGAAAGTTGTCATTAAAGCGTGCTTTCCTACAAACAATGAAGGGAAAAAATCAGGCTTCACTGAAATACTTTAATTTGTTTATTTTCTTTGCTCCTGTTAACAAAGGATTGTAATATGGGTTTTCATAGCAAACTGGAATTTACACTTTGACTTTGTCATTATATCCATGTGATGAAAATGCTCATTTACTTTTAATATTTTCTTTCAGTTAAAATAAACACAGGCCACAGTCTTACTTTTGTATACCATCATGCCCAGTGAGTGTCAGTCAATGGCCCCAAAGGTCCATGTTCGGGGATCTATTTGTAGACTGTGGAATATAATCTGAATAATTGCACATACAGTATGTACGTAGGGTATTGGAAGCAGATTGTGCTTTTTGCTCAAGCCATTTCACTTATTGAAAATTCGGTATTGTGTTCAGAGTAAATTATAACTTATTGTTATTTAAAAACCACAGGGGTTGTGCATAGGGTTGCCAGCTCTCCTGGAATAGCTTCAGTCAGATTTTTTTTTCCCAACATGACATAGAATATAAGAGCATAAGAATAGCCATATTGGGTCAGACCAAAGATCCATCTAGCCCAGTATCCTGTCTACCGACAGTGGCCAATGCCAGGTGCCCCAGAGAAAGTGAACCCAACAGGCAATGATCAAGTGATCTCTCTCCTGCCACCCATTTCCACCCTCTGACAAACAGAGGCTAGGGACAACCTTCCTTACCCATCCTGGCTAATATATATTAATGGACTTAACCTCCATGAATTTATCCATTTCTCTTTTAAATGTTGTTATAGTCCTAACCTTCACAGCCTCCTTAGGCAAGGAGTCCCACAAGATGACTGTGCACTCTGTGAAGAAGAACTTCCTTTTATTTGTTTTAAACCTGGTGCCCATTAATTTCATTTGGTGGCCCTTAGTTCTTGTATTATGGGAACAAGTAAATAACTTTTCCTTATTTACTTTCGCTACATCACTCATGATTTTATATACCTCTATCATATCCCTCCAAGTCTCCTCTTTTCCATGCTGAAAAGTCCTAGCCTCTTTAATCTCTCCTCACATGGAACCCATTCCAAACCCCTAATCATTTTAGTTGCCCTTCTCTGAACCTTTTCTAATGCCAGTATATCTTTTTTGAGATGAGGAGACCACATCTGTATGCAGTATTCAAGATGTGGGCGTACCATCGATTTACATAAGGGCAATAAGATACTTTCTGTCTTATTCTCTATCCCCTGTTTAATGATTCCTAACATCCTGTTTGCTTTTTTGACCACCGCTGCACACTGCGTGGACGTCTTCAGAGAATTATCCACGATGACTCCAAGATCTTTTTCCTGATTCATTGTAGCTAAATTAGCCCCATCGTATTGTATGTATAGTTGGGGTTATTTCCTCCAGTGTGCATTACTTTACATTTACCCACATTAAATTACATTTGCCATGTTGTCCAATCACTTAGTTTTGTGAGACCTTTTTGAAGATCTTCACAGTGTGCTTTGGTCTTAACTATCTTGAGCAGTTTAGTATCATCTGCAAACTTTGCCACTTCACTTTATATCTCTTTCTCCAGATCATTTATGGATAAGTTGAATGGGACTGGTCCTAGGACTGACCATTGGGGGACATCACTTGTTACCCCTATCCATTCCCAGAATTTACCATTTATTCCTATCCTTTGTTCCCTGTCTTTTAACCAGTTCTCAATCCATGAAAGGACCTTCCCTCTTATCCCATGACAACTTAATTTTTGTAAGAGCCTTTGGTGAGGGACCTTGTCAAAGGCTTTCTGGAAATCTAAGTACACTATGTCTACTGGATCCACCTTGTCCACATGTTTGTTGACCCCTTCAAAGTACTCTAACAGATTAGTAAGACATGATTTCCCTTCATAGAAATAATATTGACTTTTGCCCAACAATTTATGTTCTTCTATGTGTTTGACAATTTTATTCTTTACTATTGTTTCAACTAATTTGCCCGGTACTGACGTTAGACTTACTGGTCTGTAATTGCTGGGATCACCTCTAAAGCCCTTTTTAAATATTGGCATTACATTAGCTATCTTCCAGTCATTTGGTACAGAAGCTGATTTAAAGGACAGATTACAAACCATAGTTAATAGTTTTGCAACTTCACATTTGAGTTCTTTCAGAACTCTTAGGTGAATGCCATGTGGTCCGGGTGACTTGTTACTGTTAAGATTATCAATTAATTCCAAAATTTGCTCTAGTGACACCTCAATCTGTGACAATTCTTCAGATTTGTCAACTACAAAAGCCAGCTCAGATTTGGGAATCTCCCTAACATCCTCAGCCATGAAGACTGAAGCAAAGAATCCATTTAGTTTCTCCGCAATTACTTTTTTGTCTTTAAGCGCTTCTTTTGTATCTCAATCGTCCAGGGGCCCCACTCGTTGTTTAACAGGCTTCCTACTTCTGATGTACTTAAAAAACATTATGTTATTACCTTTTGAGTTTTTGGCTAGCTGTTCTTCAAACTCCTCTTTTGCTGTTCTTATTATATTTTACACTTAATTTGTCAGTGTTTATGCTCCTTTCTATTTACCTCACTAGGATTTTACTTCCACTTTTTAAAAGATGTCTTTTTATCTCTCGCTGCTTCTTAAATGGTTGTTAAGCCATGGTGGCTCTTTTTTAGTTTTTTTAGTGTGTTTTTTATTCTGGGGTATACATTTAAGTTGGGCCTCTATATGTCTTTGAAAAGCGTCCATGCAGCTTGCAGGGATTTCACTTTAGTCACTGTACCTTTTAATTTCTGTTTAACTAACCCCCTCACTTTGCATAGTTCCCCTTTCTGAAACTAAAAGCCACAGTGTTGGGCAGTTGAGGCCACAGGGATGTTAAATATTATTATATTATGTCACTATTTCCAAGCGGTCCTGTTATATTTACCTCTTGGACCAGCTCCTGCACTCCACTCAGGACTAAATCAAGAATTGCCTCTCCTCTTGTGGGTTCCCTTACCAGCTACTCCAAGAAGCAGTAATTTAAAGTATCAAGAAATTTTCTCTCTGCATTTTGTCCTGAGGTGACATGTCCCCAATCAATATGGGAACAACTGAAATCCCCCACTATTTCTGAGTTCTTAATTTTGATAGCCTCTCTAATTTCCCTTAGCGTTTCATCGTCACTATCACCGTCCTGGTCAGGTGGTCGACAATAGATCCATAATGTTATATTCTTATTAGAGCATGACATTACTATCCATAGAGATTCTATGGAACATGTAGAATCAAAGAAGCAAAAATCTTAAATGAATCCACATTTTCTTTCACATATATTGCCATTCCCCACACCCTACACGACCTGTTCTGTCCTTCCGATATATTTTGTACACATGTCATTTTCTTAAAATAGTCTATTAAAATCTCCTGGATTTTTTTCAATAGTCACCAGGAGAGGGATGCTGATTCTGGGAGACTCCAGACCAATCCTGGAAGGTTGGCAACCCTAGTTGTGCAACTGTCATGTAGCCCTGCAAAGGAGTTGGTGTAGAATTGCACCACCCCTGGAGGAGAATCCAGAGAGAATGTTCCCCAGGAGACATGATTTCTCATGACTAGTTGGAGAATGTGGAGTGTATGCTATGTGTTATCCATTAGAATTGTGCAAATTTTTTCCCATGGGGTGTTGTACTGTCCAGGTCGATATGGTGTGGGGAAGGTAATGCCTGTGCTTTCTCTCTAACCCTTAGAAACCACTCTAGCTATAGGTAAACTAGATATCTGTCTAGTATGGAATATTTCTGGGGATGACTAGGCCAAATCAGAGTGAGTGGTGTTGCAACCTGGTATGCTCAAGGGTGGGGTATGTTTTTGTAGTGGGGATGGGGAACAGCACACTGAAATTTTACCTAGGAAAGTAGATTTCTTGAGTGGCCTCTGCTTATCCTCCCCATCCTCTTTTAAACAGTTTGTTCACCAATGAGTGGAAGTATCAAACAGTCTCTTTTCAAGTAGAGCATGGGTCCCTCCCCATCTCTAATGGCCTATACGTAAAGGTTTATGATTAGGATTCAGAGATCCCATGTTCAATCCCCACAAATGTCTCAGCCAGCAGTGGCTTTGCATCTGCCCTTGTATGGGCTTGCAGTTGTTGATTACACCTAGCCCTAATATTTCTCCTGCCTGCAGAGATGCTAGAAGACAAGATCTTCCAGCAGTGACAGGGATATACTAAAACTGAAGTTGTTCTATGGAAAGAGAAGACTCTATGGGGGTTCTATACCGGCATTTGTTGTGACTGTGTTGCCAGAAATTCTGGTGATTAAAATAAATAAAATTAAATCAATAGTCTTATTTCTGAGACAGGTACCATGCCACCAGACTTAACCAGAAAAGATAAGGGGTGTGTGTGTGTGAGAGAGAAAGATAGAGAATGAGAATTAAAATTTGAGAAAAGAACTATGCTAGTTTTAGAATGCTTGTTAGTCTACATAATAGGTGATGCTATATATTGAATTTAACTGTATTTCTGCAGATACAAAAAAAGGATTGGAAATGAAACAATAATATATAAATAAGTGCCTAGATACCATCTGGTTTGTGATGTGTCATTGCCTAAAATACACGTGGGGAGACACACAAACAATATTTCAATGTGACTGCCCTCAGTTAGGTGCCTAAATTCACATAAAAGGCGCCTAAATAAAAGGCCTAATTTTAAAAAGTGCTGGACAGTCACAGCTTCTATTGAAGTTGATGGGAGCAGTGGGTTAGATTTCACATTCTGTTCCAGGCAGGAGGAAAAAAAAAAGTCTCAGGTCTGTGCATACAACACAGCATCTCTGTAGTCTAAATAGTACTATATTGCCAGTCAAGAAGCATATGTTCAACACAGTACAGATCTTCCATTAATGCAGTACCAATGTCAGCAATTTGGCTGTTTACCAGAATCAACACATGGCATTGTCTAGGATCTGTATATTTAATATAGCATCGCCACATTCTGAATACTCTATGATTTGACATGATTTGAGTCAGGAGGCTGCCATAAATCTTCTTCTCCAGCCTATGAACAATTAGGAAAAGCCAGTTATTGTGCACATCTGGTACAAGAGTGTTTATTCTTTTAAATGGACTACTGTGGAGGAGCATGAAATTTTGAAGATAACTTGCAAGCTCAGATTCCCAAGTCTTTGCTGTCATCTGATGTGCATTTTGGTGCGGTTGTCTGCAGCCACATGTGTGTGTGTGTGTGTGTATGTATATTTCATTTCCCCTCTTCCGCCCCACCTCCTTTGTTTAATTGTCTGGTGCTACAACTGGGGTTTCTAATATATCCAGTATCTATATTTATTTTCCTGACAATATTAACACATTAGCTAAACATAGGAGAGACCGTCTGTCTGTCTGTCTCTCTTGATACGTGCCCCTAATGTTATTTATGTATATAATCCTTTTCTGTATCTTCCTTTATGCATTGCTAAGTAATGCTGTCAATAATGCCATGCACCTGATTGCTTTGCTGTCAAGAGCTTATCTAGGAAATATTCTGATTCTCAACTTCTTCTCCAGGCCAGCAACCCTGGACTTCATAGAGGTGAAGTATATTTTTCTCAGCCTCCTAATGAGGGATTCTGATCCTGGTCGCACTGTTTATGAATATTCACTGAAGTGAACCCTAAACTAAGGCAAAGTATAATTCTTTTGCCCTCACTTTCTGTCAATCATTTTGGTTGATAAAGTATTGCTTTGGACCTCTCATTCTTATGCATTAAACACCCAGCACAAATGAGTTATCTCATAGTAGCAATAACATCTCTTTAAGTTGGATCTAGACCTTGCTGACAAGTTTTTGTTTGAGTAAGATTTAACATTTTATAATTATAGGCTAATGGATGAAGATATTATATGTAGTGGCAACAGTACAAGGCTGTACAGGCAAACATGAAGACAATGTACTTGTTTCAATGTGCTTACTGTCCAAACATTACGGGGAGACAACAGTAACTTCTTTTTTAAGCTTTTCAAACACTTCCCAATATAAAAGATTATTTCAAAAACATTTTTTCTGATAAAAACTCAGATACATCCATTGTTTACAATAAACATTTGTTTTTGCAGCAGGAAAAAAGTCTTTGGGCTAGCAATGTGCCTTTCCTTTGTCCCATGAAATTTTGTTCAGGTTTTGCTGAGATAAACTACCACATCCCTTCTCATGTACCAAAATTTCATGAGAAACACAACTTAAAAAATACCTAAACACAAACATTCTAAGGCCAGGACCACACTGCCACCTGAGCATCATCAGCACTCATTGCAATGGGAATGCTTGGGAAATCCTGAGAGAGAGAATCAGAATGGGCTCGCCTGGACCCAGCTCATGGCAATAGAAGTCTAGCCACATTCTGGGCTCACAGCCTTATTCTGATGCCAGTTAAGGTAGTTAGTCCCATAGCTTATATGGCAAAGGTCTGTGCTGAAAGCTCAAGGTTCAAAACCTACCAATGATTCATGATGGGGGTTCAAAATCTACTGATGATTCAGGATTGTTACCGTTATACATCACAAAATCTACAAAATTACTTTTAAAAACCTACATTAAAAGAACATTATTTAGGTGGCAAAGTCAAACACTCAAAAATTAGAAAATATCAGTTTTAAGGTTGCTTATGAAAACTTAATTCAGCCCCCTTGACACATACGCGTTATGATACAGTCATGATTACATATTGTTGTTCCACAGGATCCCTGACTTTTGACAGCTTACCTTTTCAACCTAAGTTATGTTCTTTTAACCTAGTATATGTATGTGTGTATATATAAATATAAGATAAAATCTTCAATAGATGAAGGCTGGGGGAAGGGATGCAACAAGGCAGAGTAGTGAAATTAAATGTATGTTCTCTTTTTGTTGCACTATTTCTGTCTAATATATTTTGTTATGAGAGATTTTTTACAGCCATGGATTTTGTTGTTGTTCTCATTTCTTTAAAGGGATGTCTAGCAGCGGAAGGTCTGGGGAAGAAGTGAGGTTTAATGAGGGACTTTGAGCAGAAGAGCGTGAAAGAATGGGCTCAGATCCTTAAATAAAACCCAACATGGTAATACCGGAGGGAAAGGGAAGGAAATCATTTATTGTGGTATTTGTAGCTGTCCCAGAATAGCCTGAGTAAGGGAGAAGGGAAATACAAACTAAGGCTATGTCTATACTGCAAACTAGGGTGATGACCCCCAGCTTGCATACGCACACTCATGCAAGCTCGATGAGAGCTGGAATGGTTAGACATAGTAGTGTAGGTATGGCAGCAGGAGGAGCAGCAGCAGCAGTTGTAAGGCTTAGGTGTGCCTAGTGCTTATCCATGGGGTTCATGAGGGTTTGTATTCAGCAGAGCTAAGCCATGCTGCTGCGGTTGCTGCTGCTGCCCCTACTACCATGACAACATTACTATTTATACTTGTGCCAACTCTCATTGAACTAGTGTGAATATGTGTAAGATGGGAATCATGCCCCTAGCTTGTAGTGTAGATGTATGTCATTTCCTGACAAGGCTGGGTGTGGGGATAGGGTCTAGCAGCCTCCCTGTAAAGGAATGTAGAGAGGGAAAGGGGGTGCCTGTCACCTTATGAAAAGGAAAAATGGGGACAGGCCTTTGTGGCATCCCTTTTGGTGGGCCTGCAAAGGAAGGCACTAACCAGACAGGACTACGTGGAGCTCTCCCATCAGATCGTCCCTTGAAAATGCCAAAGTGGGAAGTTAATCTTCCAGGCCAAATGTCCAGCTAGCATATAATTGTGCCTCACCTACAAAAAGACAGTATCAGTTAAAGGGGATGAGGTATCCATTTAAGGACAAAAACTGAGTGATGGTTCCTAGGGACCCCTCTAAAGATTCTGGAAAGCTTGAGAGAAGCATTCCAACTTTCAGATGTTTAACTGCACCAAACCATAACTTGAATGTTTGGAAGTTGACCCAACACTGGTTTCTGTCTGCACAATAATATACTCATATTATAACCGCAAAAAATAAATTAACACTATATTTTTATCTTTTTTTTTTTTAACCTTATTTCCCTTCTCCCTCACTAAGATTATTCTGGAGATAGCTTCAAATACCTAAGAAGTGGCTCAGAACAAGACAACAAATGGCAAAAGATCTGTGTTAATATTTGTAAGTAGAAAATACATCTATATTGTTAATGATCTGGAAAGATAGAATTCTGGTTTTCAAATTCTTCTAGTACATGTACTGAGAGCTGATAAAAGGCCGGAAAGAAACTGTAACTATTTGTTTGCACCAAGAAGAGTCTTTGTTTAGATCTGGACAGCTTTCCTCAGTTTATCAGAGTATAACAGCAATATATAGAAATGTAAGCACTCCTCCAGTAGAGTTGGAATCACCAGGTGGTAAAACTCCCATACAAAACAGAGATGAAGAGAGGACCAGCAAATTTGGGAGACCCTTAACATTATTTTAATTTAGTTTTTGACTTTAAAGGTCCTTTACTTGCACTTTAGAAGTAACATTCAGAGGCCAGAACAGTTCAATCTTAGTGGAAGCCTTTGCAAAGTTCTAACATGCTGTGGTTCTTCCCTTTCCTTTTAGATATAGATTTTAAGAAAATCATGGAAAGCACTGGACCAAACACAAAAGAAAATTAACCCTATTTATTTCTCAAACACCTATAGCTAAGTATAAAACATGGTAACTTTGCCACAGTGCTTCACCAGAGTGCCTCAGTACTGACCTAAAGTGATCACTTGGATAGGTGAAAGAAGTAATTCAGTCTTTATGCCTCTTTATGTTTCAGCCCCTTTGCTGAGGATGTCTACTAGCAGATAAATTTTCTGATGTGGACAATTACACTAAATGTTAGTTTCTCATAAAAAAAATTGAACATTTGGTAATTATTGATCTGGAGTGAATCTAACCGATAATCTGAAAGTCAAAGGATCTCATTACCAATACTTGAGCCAGCCAGATCCCCAAAACTAGAGGAAAAGGGAGAGTGTGTCTAAGGTAGTCAGGAACAAAACCACATTAATTTGCATGCAGAAATGAAATGGAAGGCAGTACAGTCCCTGGAGAAAAGCTGAACTTCCTGGCTCATAAATGATTACCAGCTTTAAGAATTCTGCCATTGAAATTTAGCTAATACGTGATGATGTGAACAGCAGAATAGATTTATCTCACCCTCCATAACTGATTGGCTCTGCAGTACTAACAGGACGAAAAAAGTTGTAAAAACTTGTTTTTGTGATAGCACAGACAACATGAGGAACTATTTAATAACAGATGTCTGGGCAAAAATCACATTGGGAAAGAAGGCTACTAAAGCCTCCCCTGGGATAGTGTTTCGGGTGTGCTACAGACCCCCGGGATCCAATCTAGGTATGGATAGAGACCTCTTTAATGTTTTTAATGAAGTAAACACTAATGAGAATTGTGTGATCATGGGAGACTTTAACTTCCCAGATATAGACTGGAGGACAAGTGCTAATAATAATAATAGGGCTCAGATTTTCCTGGATGTGATAGCTGATGGATTCCTTCACTAAGTGGTTGAAGAACCAACAAGAGGGGATGCCACATTAGATTTGGTTTTGGTGAGTAGCGAGGATCTCATAGAAGAAATGATTGTAGGGGACAACCTTGGTTCGAGTGATCATGAACTAATTCAGTTCAAACTAGATGGAAGGATAAACAAAAATAGATCTGGGACTAGGGTTTTGATTTCAAAAGGGCTAACTTTAAAGAATTAAGGAAATTAGTTAGGGAAGTGGATTGAATTGAAGAACTCGTGGATCTAAAGGCAGAGGAGGCCTGGAATTACTTCAAGTCAAAGTTGCAGAAACTATCAGAAGCCTGCATCCCAAGAAAGGGGAAAAAATTCATAGGCCAGAGTTGTAAACCAAACTGGTTGAGCAAGCATCTCAGAGAGGTGATTAAGAAAAAGCAGAAAGCCTACAAGGAATGGAAGATGGGAGGGATTAGCAAGGAAAGCTACCTTCTTGAGGTCAGAACATGTAGGGATAAAGTGAGAAACACCAAAAGCCATGTAAAGTTGGACCTTGCAAAGGGAATTAAAACCAAAAGTAAAAGGTTCTATAGCCATATAAATAAGAAGAAAACAAAGAAAGAAGTGGGACCGCTAAACACTGAGGATGGAGTGGAGGTTAAGGATAATCTAGCCATGACCCAATATCTAAACAAATACTTTGCCTCAGTCTTTAATGAGGCTAATGAGGAGCTTAGGGATAAGGTAGGATGACAAATGGGAATGAGGATATGGAGGTAGATATTACCACATCCAAGGTAGAAGCCAAACTCGAACAGCTTAATGAACTAAATCAGGAGGCCTAGATAATCTTCATCCATAAAGGAACTGGCACATGAAATTGCAAGTCCATTAGCGAGAATTTTTAATGAATCTGTAAACTCAGGGGTTGTACCATATGACTGGAGAATTACTAAAATAGTTCCTATTTTTAAGAAAGGGAAAAAAAGTCATTCGGGTAACTATAGGCCTGTTAGTTTGACATCTGTAGTATGCAAGGTATTGGAAAAAAATTGGAAGGAGAAAGTAGTTAAAGACATTGAGGTCAATGGTCATTGGGACAAAATATAACGTGGTTTTACAAACGGTAGATCGTGCCAAACCAATAGCTAAGGGTTAATGTCTCTTTCACCTGGAAAGAAGTAATCTGAACCACCTGACCAGAGGACCAATCAGGAAACAGGATTTTTTTCAACTCTGGGTGGAGGGAATTGTGTGTCTGAGTTCTTTGTCTTCTGCCTGTATGCTCTCTCGGATGAGAAGTTTTTCTATTTCCTGCTTTCTAATCTTCTGTTTCCCAGTTGTGAGTACCAGAGATCAGATAAGGATTTATATGTTCTTTTGTATTTACATGTCTATAATTGCTGGAGTGCTTTGAATTGTATTCTTTTTGAATAAGGCTGTTTATTCAATATTCTTTTAAGCAAATGACCCTGTATATGTCACCTTAATACAGAGAGACCATTTGTATGTATTTTTCTTTCTTTTTCTATAAAGCTTTCTTTTAAGACCTGTTGGAGTTTTTCTTTAGTGGGGAACTTCAGGGAATTGGGTCTGCAGCTCACCAGGGAATTGGTGGGAGGAAGAAATCAGGGGGAGGTCTGTGTGTGTTAGATTTACTAGTCTGACTTTGCATTCCCTCTGGGTGAAGAGGAAAGTGCTTTTGTTTCCAGGACGGGAATTACAGAGGGTGGACTCCCTCTGCTTAGATTCACGGAGGTTGCTTCTGTGTATCTCTCCAGGAGCACCTGGAGGGGGGAAGGGAAAAGATTTATTTCCCTTGGTTGTGAGACTCAAGGGTTTTGGTCTTGGGGTCCCCAGGGAAGTGTTTCGGGGGGACCAGAGTGCCCCAAAACACTCTAATTTTTTGGGTGGTGGCAGCAGTACCAGGTCCAACCTGGTAACTAAGCTTGGAGGTTTTTCATGCTAACCCCCATATTTTGGACGCTAAGGTCCAAATCTGGGACTAGGTTATAGAACAGGGACAAAATATAACATGGTTTTGCAAACGGTAGATCGTGCCAAATCAACCTGATCACCTTCTTTGAGAAGGTAACAGATATTTTAGACAAAGGAAATGCAGTGGATCTAATTTACCTCGATTTCAGTAAGGCATTTGATACGGTTCCACATGGGGAATTATTAGCTAAATTGGAAAAGGTGGGGATCAATATGAAAATTGAAAGGTGGATAAGGAACTGGTTAAAGGGAAGACTACAACAGGTCATACTGAAAGGTGAACTGTCAGGCTGGAAGGAGGTTACTAATGGAGTTCCTCAGGGATCGGTTTTGGGACCAATCTTGTTTAATCTTTTTATTACTGACCTTGGCACACGAAGTGGAAATATGTTAATAAAGTTCGCGGATGACATAAAGCTGGGAGGTATTGCAAATATAGAGAAGGATTGGGTTATCATACAGGAAGATCTGAATGACCTTATAAACCGGGGTAATAGTAATAGGCTGAAATTTAATAGTGAAAAATGCAAGGTCATGCATTTAGGGATTAATAATAAGAATTTTGGTTATAAATTGGGGACGCATCAGTTGGAAGTAATAGAGGAGGAGAAGGACCTTGGAATATTGGTTGATCACAGGATGACTATGCACCGCCAATGTGATATGGCTGTTAAAAAGGCTAATGTGGTCTTGGGATGCATCAGGTGAGGTATTTCCAGTAAAGATAAGGAGATGTTAGTACCATTATACAAGGCACTAGTGAGATCTCATCTGGAATATTGTGTGCAGTTCTGGTTTCCCATGTTTAAGAAGGATGAATTCAAACTGGAACAGATACAGGAAAGGGCTACTAGGATGATCAGAAAAATGGAAAACCTTTCTTATGAAAGGAGACTCAAAGAGCTTGGCTTGTTTAGCCTAACCAAAAGAAGGCTGAGGGGAGATATGATTGCTCTTTATAAATATATCAGAGGGATAAATATCAGGGAGGGAGAGGAATTATTTAAGCTCAGTGCCAATGTGGACACAAGAACAAATGGATATAAACTGGATATTAGGAAGTTTAGACTTGAAATTAGACAAAGGTTTCTAACCATTAGAGGAGTGAAGTTCTGGAACAGCCTTCCAAGGGGAGTAGTGGAATAAAAAGACATATCTGGCTTCAAAACTAAGCCTGATAAATTTATGGAGAGGATGGTATGATGGGATAGCCTAATCTTGGCAATTATTTGATCTTTGACTAATAGCAGGTAAATATGCCCAATGGTCTGTGTCCGGGATGTTAGATGGGGTGGGATCTGAGTTACTACAGAGAATTCTTTCCTGGGTGCTGGCTGGTGAGTCTTGTCCACATGCTCAGGGTTTAGCTGATCGCCATATTTGGGATCGGGAAGGAATTTTCCTCCAGAGCAGATTGGCAGAGGCTCTGGGTTTTTTTTGCCTTCCTCTGCAGCGTGGGGCCTGGGTCACTTTCTGGAGGATTCTCTACACCTTGAGGTCTTTAAACCACGATTTGAGGACTTCAATAACTCAGACATAGGTTAAGGGTTTGTTACAGGAGTGGTGGATGAGCTTCTGTGGCCTGTGTAGATGATCATAATGGTCCTTTCTGACCTAAAAGTCTATAAATCTATGTGATTCCTAGATAATCACTTTTCTAGCACTTACAATATTGCTTTTCACAGCAAGAGCACTCTTTAAAGAGTGTATATTGTGCTCCGAAGGAATGCTGCTACTATGGAAAAAGCATAACAAGGTGGTGTTTATTATTGTTGTTATTTATTTTTGTTCGAGTGGGCTATCAATAATGACCTTGGCTCAGGAATATTTCCTAGTGAATTAATAACTAGCTGGAGTAAATGGCACATGGAAAAGCCTTGACCATCAACTGTCCCAGCTGGTCATTAATCCCCAAGAAAATGCCGTGGGCCTTGATCATTATTGCTTAATTAATGTACTAATATGATGTGCAAATGCTGAACTGTATTCACTGTCATGTATTATCAACCTTTGCAGCATGCTTTAGGAATGGAGAAATGTGATGTATGTTTTGCCAGTGAAATGCAGTTTTTTTTTGTTTCATTTAGAGTAAACCAAGCAATATAATAAGCCATGGAAAGCATTTCATGTATGTGCACATTTCAAATATTTGAGAGATGTTGATTGTATATGAAGGGCAGTGCCATGATTAAAGATGAATTATCATAGAAATACTCATTACACATTGGTACAATAGATAAAATACTATTGTAGCTGTGAATATAGTATAGCACTCAGCTGTTAGTGATGTGCGGCATACAAGTAACCTCATCAGACATTGCCAGACTGTGGCTCATGGTATTCCAAGAACACGTGAGCAGTGTTTCTCAAATTGGGGCCGCTGCTTGTGTAGGGAAAGCTCCTGCTGAGCCGGGCCAGTTTGTTTACCTGTCACGTCCGCAGGTCCAGCAGATTGCAGCTCCCACTGGCCGCGTTTCACTTCTGCAGACCAATGGGGGCTGCTGGAAGTGGCGCATGCTGAGGGACATACGGCTGCCACTTCCAGCAGCTTCCATTGGCCTAGAGCAGCGAACCGCGGCCAGTGGGAGCCACGATCGGCCCGTACCTGTGGACAGGGCAGGTAAACAATGGGAGCGGCTGGAAGCGACGGCCAGTACATCCCTCAGCCCGCACTGCTTCCTTCAGCCCTCTTTGGCCTGCAACTAGGATGCTGGATTATATACTGTAAATAAACAAGTTAAAATTTTGCCAGTTTGCAGTGTTTAGCTCCAGTGCCCCATGGAGCCTACAAGTGGTGGTGTTGAGTTTTTTCTTTCTGCCATTAAATGGTGTAGGGTGGAGGGAAGGCAACAATTTTAGTTTCAGCCCAGGAAAACAGAAAGAGTTCGTCCATTATTGTGTCTTGAAGCTTATCTTTCTCTATTCTCTTCTTATTGGTCTTTTGCTCCCAGTCTGGAAGCAGACTTCTGTCACAATGATTTTCTTCTATCCTTCTCATTACATTTTTCCTGTTCAGTTTGCTTCTGAGCTTGCAAAACAAACAAACAAAAACTTAACAAACAGGAAAAAATACCAACAATTTCTGACCTATAAATAAGTTTCTGTATCTTATATACTGGTCAGTATATATATGATTGGCCTATGTGGACTAAGAAAGTGATCTGGGTACCATCTTTAACTGATTGATATCCACATCACAATCCCACTGTATCAATTGATACTATCTGACAACCGACTTGTCTTTCTGAAAGAGGTCAAGGTTTAAGAGGCTTTGGAGACTATCCAGTAATTCAACTGTGCTCATCATAGTATCTGACAATATTACATGTTTTAGCCAGGATTCAGGGACGTTTTTCTGCTAAGTCCTTTCCTATTTTCCTTTGTTTTGTAATAGAGGGTAGCTAAAAGAAATTGGGTTTGCATTTTGATCAGAAGGTGGTGAGATTCTGGAGGTTTGTTATCCTGTGGGAGTTGGTTCTATATTAGCAGGCCTGCTGCTATGAATGCCTTTGTCTCATGAGTCTCACTCTTGAGATTGATAGTTCTGTTGCTCCACTATTCCTCCAAGTATACCTTTTAGAGGAGATTATCTGGGAACTGAGGTTCCATGGAGGATTTTGAGTATAAGGACTGAAACTTTGATGTTATTGTGTAGTCAGTGGAAAATAACTCAGGGCAGGATCACTTGGAGTTGTCCTCTTGAGGAGTCTGTGTTGCTGAGTAAGTGTTCATTTGCATTGTGAATCAATTGAAGTTATGTTTTAAAGACTGAGGTTTTATTCCCAGCTGCCATGCATTGCTGTGATCAAGTCTGGATGTCATAAATGCATGAATCAGACTGGCAGAGTTGAAGGCTGGTAGGATGGGATACAGACCCCTGAGTGACAGGTAGAAGATGCCGCCTTAGACTTAGACTTAAGAAGACTTAGTACGGGCATTGATATAAGCTACGGCAGCCCAGCAGGAGGCTACTGGGTCCAGGCAGCTGTCCAACAGGAGGCAGTGCGGCTGCAGCAAGAGACTAATCACCTGCTGATGGACCAGGCTTCTCAAGAGCGGGCTATGTTGCGGGAACTGGCAAACCAGGTAAATACCCAGTAGTACAAGAGAAGTTCAAAAGGATTCCTAAGTGGTGGAACATCATGATAATCTTCGTGTTGACACAGCACCGAGTGAGGAAATTTACATGAGCAGTGCCAGTGCTGTAGTCCCTATTGTTCTTTTATTGTTGTTTGTATATCACCTGTGACAGATCCAGACCAGTGGGGTACAGGAGTCTGGTAGAGGGCAAATATACTGGTCACTGAGTGAGTAGTTTTCTGTTCCCTGAGTGACCAGAGCAGGGGCTGCACTAGAATAATCAGGAACCTGCTAGAACCAATTAAGGCAGACAGGCTGATTAGATCACCTACAACCAATCAAGGCAGGCTAATCAGGGCACCTGGGTTTAAAAAGGATCTCACTCCAGTCAGGCGAAGAGGAGCCAGAGGAGAGGAAGTGCGTGTGAGGAGCTGGGAGCAAGAGGCACAAGGAGCTGAAGAGTGAGAGGGTGTGCTGCTGGAGGACTAAGGAGTACAAGCGTTATCAGACACCAGGAGGAAGGTTCTGTGGTGAGGATAAAGAAAGTGTTTGGAGGATGCCATGGGGAAGTAGCCCAGGGAGTTGTAGCAGTCATGCAGTCGTTAGAAGAGGCACTATAGACAGCTGCAATCCACAGGGCCCTGGGCTGGATCCCAGAGTAGAGGGTGTGCCCGGGTTCCCCCCAAACCTCCCAATTCCTGATCAGACACAGGAGGTGTTGATCCAAACTGTGGGGAAGATCACTGAGGTGAGCAAATCTGCCAATAAGCGCAGGACCCACCAAGGTAGAGGAGGAACCTTGTCACAACTGGTGTGAGAAGTGGGATTTGGTATGCACAGGGTGGCAGAAGAAGGAGGGTGATTTAAAAAAAAAAAGATAGAGAGTTTTTTGGTTTTTTTTCCCCACCACAATGGATGACTTAGTACGGGCATTGATATAAGCTACGGCAGCCCAGCAGGAGGCTACTGGGTCCAGGCAGCTGCCCAACAGGAGGCAGTGCGGCTGCAGCAAGAGACTAATCACCTGCTGATGGACCAGGCTTCTCAAGACTGAGCTATGTTGCGGGAACTGGTAAACCAGGTAAAGACCCTTACAGAGCTGAACCATGGCCATGATGGCATGCAGATCATACGGGCCAGCCATTGGCTGCAGAAAATGACGTGGGAGGATGATGTAGAGGCATACCTTCTAGCCTATGAGAGGACAGCCCTACGGGAGGCCTGGCCTCGAGATCAGTGGTCTGGCATCCTTGCCCATTCCTGTGTGGGGAGGCCCAGAAGGCTTACTGTGATCTGCCTGAAGAGGCTGCAGCAGACTACCCCCATCTGAAAGCAGAGATCCTGGCTAGATCTGGGGTAACGACCGCAGTGCGGGCCCAACAGTATCACGAGTGGAGGTACCAGGAATACAAAACCCCGCGGTCCCAATTGTATGATGTTATCCATCTCACACGAAAGTGGTTGCTAACAGAGTCCCAGAGTCCGGAAGAGATACTAGAGGTTCTGGTCATCGACTGATACATGAGGGGACTACCGCCAGACCTTTGTGCCTGGGTAAGCCAGAACGAACCCTCCACCTATGATGAGGTTGTTGCACTGGTAGAGAGGCGAAGGACGGCGAGGGAGCTGACCTGACCAGTTAAGGAAGAGACACCCCGAGTTAAACTAGCAGCACCAAGCCCTAGAGCTCGAGTGATTGGGCCACCAGGAGGGCCCAGGTAGAAAAAGAGAGGGGCTGGAGGCCCACCAGAGGCCACAAAGAGTCGGAGCACGGAGGGAGAAGAGGATCATGATGTTAGATTGCCCGAGACCGGGGAATGCCTAGAGCTCCATACAGATGTTATGCCTACGGTAAGTAGGGACATAGAGCTGCACAGTGTCCCAATGCTGAGGAGCCGATGCAGTGTAACTTGGGGAACTGGGCAGACACATGCTCCCTAATCCATCTTATGGGGGTGTCACTAACCCCACATTTGTACACCAGACCAGTGAAACTAAATGGGGTAGAGACCATGGCACTGGTTGATTTGGGGAGTGCTATCACGCTTGTCTCAGGGAAGCTCGTCAAGTGTAGTCAGCTGCTGCAGGCTAAGCATACAGGGATAACATGCGTCCATGGGACAGTTGGTTATTACCCCACCATCCCAGTAAAACTCGAGATTCAGGGGAACATTACTGAGGGAGCAGCAAGTGTAGTCCCTAAACTCCCATACCCGGTGCTCATAGGGAGGGACTTCCCAGGGTTTGGAAACTTACTCCCAGTAGGAGGATTGGAGGAAAAGGGGAACCCTGAAGTTAGTGAGGCTTCCACAGTAGACTGTCGACCCCCAGTCTTCTCTGAAATATCCCCAGATTTATTTTCCATTCCCAGACAGGGTAGAAAGTCAAAAAGGGAAAGGAGGGCAGCTAAGGCCTTGGGAGCCCGAATACTGACTCAAAGCCAGAGGGTCGCTCTCGTAGGTGAGCAGACCCGAGCAGCTGAAAAGGAGGCCACCCAGGAGGGAGAAGCAACCGAGTCTGACCCACAGCCTAATGCTTCTGAACCAGTAGAGGCAACAGAGAGTGGGCCCCTAGATCTTGGGCAGATTAGCCCCGGGAGAGGAAATTTTGGACGGGACCAGGCTGAAGACCCAAGGTACGACAACATTAGGAAGGAGGTGACTGAAATAGATGGGGTCCCCGTGGAAGGGAAAACCCAGGGACAAGGACCCTACTTCATAATGAAGAAGAATCTCTTATACCGGGTTGCACCAGTACAGGGGCAGAAGGTACAGCAGATCCTAGTACCTCAAAAATACCAGAACGCTGTATTAAGTCTTGCTCATAGTCATCGTTTTGGGGGGTATTTGGGGGTGGAGAAGACCCTGGCATGAGTCCTACGACGGTTCTTCTGGCCCGGAGTACACGAAGAAGTGCAGAGGTACTGTGCGTCTGCCCGGAGTGTCAGCTGCACAGTCCCCGTCCCCACCTGAGGGCACCTTTAGTACCCCTTTCCATCACAGAAATCCCTTTTGAGTGAATAGCCATGGACCTAGTGGGACCCCTGGAGAAGACGGCTCGGGGCCACTAATATATACTTGATGTTTTGGACTATGCTATTCGCTACCCAGAAGCAGTCCCCCTGCAGAACACAGCCTCTAAAATGATAGCCAAAGAGCTGGTGGGGATCTTTGCCCGAGTGGGGCTACCAAAAGAGATATTAACACACCAAGGAACCCCATTTATGTCAAAGCTAATGAAGGACCTCTGTACGCTTCTCCATATACATACCCTGAGAACTTCAGTCTACCATCCGCAGACTGATGGGTTGGTAGAAAGGTTTCATCGAACCCTCAAGGGTATGATACGGAAGGTGGTAAGTCGGGACGGGAAGGATTGGGACACCTTACTACCCTATCTTATGTTTGCTATCTGGGAGGTACCTCAGGCCTCAGCTGGGTTTTCCCCCTTCAAGTTATTATAGGAGCATCACTCCCGTGGCATCCTAGATATCGCCGAAGAGATCTGGGAAGAGGAACCCAATGAGGGGAGAAATATAATAGAACATGTAATACAGATGTGAGACCGGATAGCCCGGGTCACCCCTATTGTACGGGAACATTTGGAAAAGGCATAGGAGGCCCAGAGAACCCATTACAATGGCTAGGCAAAAGTCCGACAGTTCCAACCAGGGGATCGGGTGATGGTGTTGGTACCCACAGCAGAAAGCAAGCTTCTGGCCCAATGGCAGGCACCCTATGAGGTGGCTGAACCAGTGGGGGAAGTAACCTACAAGGTGCGGCAGCCAGGATGCAGAAAACAAGAACAGATTTATCACATCAAACTTCTGAAACCCTGGCATGCAAAAGAGGGGTGCATAACTGTCCAAAAAAACCTAACCCAGGAAAACAAGCCTTCCAAACAAGTGAGAGTGTCTCCCGATTTAACACCAGACCAGAAGAATGATGTGTCTGAGATGATCTTACAGAAAGAAGATGTGTTCTCGACAAACCCAGGTCGAACAGCCAAGACATATCACCACATCGTCACAAACCCTGGGGCCAGAATAACAGTGAGGCCCAATCGGATGCCAGCGGCCAAAAGGGAGGAAATAAAAGCAGAAGTAAAAAAAATGCTGGTGTTGGGGATCATCGAAGAATCCTACAGTCAGTGGTCCAGCCCAGTTATGCTGGTGCCCAAACCTGATGGCATCACAAGGTTTTGCAACGACTTCTGGCAACTAAATGAAGTATCCCAGTTTGATGCATACCCCATACCTCGCATAGATGAGCTAGTGGACTGTCTGGGTAATGCCTGGTATTTGACTACTCTAGACTTGACAAAGAGGTACTGGCAGATTCCCCTTGCAGAAGATGCAAAAGAAAAGACTGCGTTCTCTACACCAGAGGGTCTTTTTCAATATACTGTCCTCCCAGCTACTTTTCAGCACCTCATGGACAAGCTATTACGCCCCCATAACAATTATGCTGCTGCCTACTTGGACGATGTGGTCATTCATACTCCAGACTGGGAAACCCACATAGAGAAGGTGGAGGCAGTCCTTGATACCTTCAGGCGAGCTGGCCTTACAGCAAACCCTGCCAAGTGCACTGTAAGGTTTACAGAGGCCAAATATCTTGGGGAAAAGGTCTGGTAAAACCCTAAGTGAACAAGTTGGAGGCCATTCAAAATTGGGCCCGACCACATCGCAAGAAACAAGTCCGGGCATTCCTAGGTGTAGTGGGGTATTACCAATGATTTATCCCCCACTTTGCCAAAGGGCAAGCCCCCTGACAGACCTAGTGAAAGCCCATGGACCTGAACTGGTGAGATGGTCTGATGCAGCAGAGGAAGCATTCACAGACCTACGGACTGCCCTCTGCAGTAACCCTGTACTGATAGCCCCGATTTCACCAAGGAATTTATCCTGCAGACAGATGCATCGGAAGTAGGGTTGGGGGCCGTTCTATCACGGATGGTCGGGGAGGAGGAACACCCAATTCTCTACCTCAGTAGGAAACTCCTTCCGAGGAAACAGAAATATGCAGTGGTGGAGAGAAAGTGCCTTGCTGTAAAATGGGCCATGGAAGCATTGCGCTACTACTTGCTCAGGCGCAGATTTGTCCCCGTGACTGACCATGCCTCTCTTCAATGGATGCAGCGGAATAAGGAGAAGAACACAAGGGTGACCAGGTGGTTCTTATCCCTCCAACCTTTCCAGTTCCGTGTGCAACACAGAGCAGGGAGCTGTCATGGCAATGCCGATGGCTTGTCACGTGTGCACTGTCTGGCTTCCCAAGCTGCCCAACTCCTTGGTGTTGAGCAGTGGGGAGGGATATGTGACAGATCCAGACCAGTGGGGTACAGGAGTCTGGTAGAGGGCAAATATACTGGTCACTGGATGAGTAGTTTTCTGTTCCCTGAGTGACCAGAGCAGGGGCTGCACTAGAGTAATCAGGAACCTGCTAGAACCAATTAAGGCAGACAGGCTGATTAGATCACATACAACCAATCAAGGCAGGCTAATCAGGGCACCTGGGATTAAAAAGGAGCTCACTCCAGTCAGGCGAGGAGGAGCCAGAGGAGAGGAAGTGCGTGTGAGGAGCTGGGAGCAAGAGGCACAAGGAGCTGAGAGTGAGAGGGTGTGCTGCTGGAGGACTAAGGAGTACAAGCGTTATCACACACCAGGAGGAAGGTCTTGTGGTGAGGATAAAGAAGGTGTTTGGAGGAGGCCATGAGGAAGTAGCCCAGGGAGTTGTAGCTGTCATGCAGCTGTTAGAAGAGGCACTCTAGACAGCTGCAATCCACAGGGTCCTGGGCTGGAACCCGGAGTAGAGGGCGGGCCCGGGTTCCCCCCAAACCTCTCAACTCCTGATCAGACACAAGAGGAGTTGATCCAGACTGTGGGGAAGATCACTGAGGTGAGCAAATCTGCCAATAAGCGCAGGATTCACTAAGGTAGAGGAGGAACCTTGTCACACACCGTATGTGTGTCAGGTGTTTTATGAACAAGTGCAAATATAGTCCATGTCTCAGAGTGTACTACTTAAACTCAGCGATAACCTAGCTAGTGGTGGGAGAATGACAAAGAAGAGTTTAAAAAAATCTTGTGGTTGCTTTGCATAGTTAAAAATCTATTATCTTGAAGGTTTCATTCGTTTTGTTCTTCACTTTATATACGTTACTGGCAGCACAGGTTGTAACACCTATAGGTAAGGTTGTCTGACAATTTCCATTATAAAACCCTATTTTCATTTACTTATGATTTCACCAAACTTAAAACATTTGAACTGACATTTTCCATGCTGGGTATCTGCCTCAGGAAGATTTTTTTTTTCATGGAGGAGGAGGAAGAATTTCAACATTAATGATGCACCAGTTTCTTAGAACGAGGTACAGGTAAAATACACTGTTTTCATAGAATCAGAGAAGATTAGGGTTGGAAGAGACCTCAGGAGGTCATCTAGTCCAGTGTTTCTCAAACTGGGGTTGCTGCTTGTGTAGGGAAAGCCCCTGGTGGGCTGGTTTGTTTACATGTCCCATCCACAGGTTCGGCCGATCGCAGCTCCCACTGGCCACAGTTCGCTGCTGCAGACCAATGGGAGTTGCTGGAAGCAGCGGCCAGTATGTTCCTTGGCCCGTGCCACTTTCAGCAGCTCCCATTGGCCTGGAGCAGCAAACAGCAGCCAGTGGGAGCCGCGATCGGCTGGACCTGCAGACGAGGCAGGTAAACAAACCGGCCCAGCCTGCCAAGGGCTTTCCCTACATAAGCGGCGACCCCGGTTTGAGAAACACTGATGTAGTCCAACCCACTGCTCATAGCAGAACCAAGCCCAACTAAATTATCCCAGCCAGGGCTTTGTCAAGCCAGGCCTTAAAAACTCACAAAGATGGAGATTCCATCACCTCCCTAGGTAACCCATTCCAGTGCTTCACCATTCTCGTATCCAACCTAGATCTCCCTCACTGCAACTTGAGACCATTGCTTCTTGTTCTGTCTTCTGCCACCACTGAGAACAGCTAAGCTCCATCCTCTTTGGAACCCCCTTTAGGTAGTTGAAGGGTGCTATCAAATCCCCCCTCACTATTCTGCAGACTAAATAAGCTGAATTCCTTCAACCTCTCCTCATGTCATGTGCCCCAGACCACCAATCATTTTTGTTGCCTCTGCTGGACTCCCTCCAATTTGTCCACACCCTTTCTGTAGTGCAGGGGCCAAAACTGGACACAATACTCCAGATGTGGCCTCACTAGTGCTGAATGGAGAGAAATAATCACTTCCCTAGATCTGCTGGCAATGCTCCTATTAATGCAGTCCAATATGCCGTTAGCCTTCTTGGCAACAAGGGCACACTGCTGACTCATATCCAGCTTCTTTTCCACTGTAATCCCCAGGTTCTTTTCTGCAGAACTGCTGCTTAGCCAGTTGGTCCCCAGCCTGTAGCAGTGCATGGGATTCTTCCATCCTAAGTGCAGAACTCTGCACTTGTCCTTGTTGAACCTCATCAGATTTCTTTTGGCCCAATCCTCCAATTTGTCTAGGTCACTCTGGATCCTATCCCTACCCTCTAGCTTATCTACCTCTCCCTCAGCTTAGTGTCATCTGCAAACTTCCTGAAGGTGCAATCCATCCCATCATCCAGATCATTAATGAAGATGTTGAACAAAACTGGCCCCAGGACAGACCTCTGGGGCACTCCGCTTGATACCGGCTGCCAACTAGACATTGAGATGTTGATCACTACCTGCTAAGCCCAATGATCTAACCCGATTTGTATCCACTTTATAGTCCATTCATCCAATCCATACGTTTTTAACTTGCTGGCAAGAATACTGTGAGAGATTGTATCAAAAGCTTTCCTAAAGTCAAGATTTATTACATCCACCACTTTTTCCATATCCATAGAGCTAGTTATCTCATCATAGAAGGCAATCAGGTTGGTCAGGCATGACTTGTCCTTCGTGAATCCATATTGACTGTTCCTCATCACCTACCTCTCCTGCAAGTACTTCAAAATGGATTCCTTGAGGACCTGCTCCATGATTTTTCCAGGAACTGAGATGAGGCTGATGAGTCTGTAGTTCCCTGGATCCTTTTTTGCTTTTTCAAAGATGGGCACTATATCTGCCTTTTTCTAATCGTCCAGGACCACCTCTGATTGCCACGAGTTTTCAAAGATAATGGCCAATGGCTCTGCAATCACATCAGCCAACTCCTTCAGCACCTTCGGATGCATTCAATCCCGCCCATGGACTTGTGCATGTCCAGCTTTTCTAAATAGCCTTAACCTGTTCTTTCTTCTCTGAGGGCTCCTCATCTCCTCCCCACACTGTGCTGCCCAATGCAGCAGTCTGGAAGCTGACCTTGTCTGTGAAGACCGAGGCAAAAAAAATCATTGAATACTTCAGCTTTTTCCAGATCATCTGTCACTAGGATGCCTCCCCGATTCAGTAAGTGCTGCACACTTTCCCTGACCTTCTTCTTGTTGCTAACATATCTGAAGGAACTCTTTTTGTTATCCTTGACATCCCTTGCTAGCCGCAACTCCAGTTGTGCTTTGGACTTCCTGATTACACCGCATGCACGCTTGACCAATATTCTCATACTTCTCCCTAGTCATCTGTGCAAGTTTCCACTTCTTCTAAGCTTCCTTTTTGTGTTTAAGCTCATAGAAGATTTCTCTGTTAAGTCAAGCTGGTAGCCTCCCAGATTTGCTATTCTTTCTGCACATCAGAATGATTCCTTCCTGTGCTCTCAATAAGGCTTCTTTAAAATACAGCTAGCTCTCCTGGACTCCTTTCCCCCTCATATTAGCCTCCCAGGGTATCCTGCCCATCAGTTCCCTGAGGGAGTCAAAGTCTGCTTTTCTGAAGTACAGGGTCTGTATTCTGCTACTCTCCTTGGTCATTGTTGCCCAGGTTGCCACCCACTTCTACTTCCCCTACCAATTCTTCCCTGTTTGGGAGCAACAGGTCAAGAGGAGCACAGCCTCTAGTTGGTTCCTCCAGCGCTTGCACCAGGAAGTTGTCCCCAACACTCTCCAAAAACTTTGTCTATGGTGTTTAGTTTTCTCCTTCAGTCTTTTCATTGAAAAGCTCTAGTGCCCTCGTGGTTTGCAGCAGGGACTTGAAATTAGGCAGAGGGGTAACTCTGATATCAGGGAAGTACCCTTTACTCTTCCTATGAAAATCTGCCAGATGGGCCCAGTTTTAAGCCTTTGAAAAAAAATCCTGTTTGCAAATGATCAGTAGAGACATGTTAGAGTTTGGCTGCTAAATTTTCCGAGGATTCTGTCTGTACCAGGAATGCTCCAACCCAGGGATGCAGAGGGTGAGCATGACCTTCCCTGAATTTGCACTTGCTAGCAGCCTGGGACAGCTGTGATGCCGGACACTGAGAGTGGTAAGCCTGTCTGTTCTGTGCTGCCAGTGCTCTGCATGCTGGCACACAAGCCAAAAAAGAGGATGAGGAAGCAACCGGACTGGAATGCAGAGGGATGAGGTACGGTGGGAGTAGAGAATGCTCTGCGGGGGGAACAAGAGAGGCTCTTTGGTTGTAGGAGTCTCGGGGGTAGGAGCAGAATCCAGGATATGTGGATGGGACAGGACTGGAGGGAGTGGGAGAGGGGCAGGAATCATGAAGGTAGGAAGGATAAATGCAGGCGGGGCCCAGGTGCAAGATCCCGGGAGGGGGAATGGTCAGGACCTGAGAGGGATTGCAGGAGGGTGAGGGACAAAGGCAAGAGCTTAATAGGAGTTTCAGCAGTGATAGTTCTGTGTGACTGATGTCATGAAGCTGAGAAGTTGTCATGGTTCTTATCACTGATACTTGGTTGCTAGCCATAGCTGAATCTACATCCCATTCTTATGGGGTACAGAAATACTTTACAGGTCTTTTCTGGAGGGGGAGTAGGTAGGAAAGGAGGCTGCCTGGTGGCTGAACTGACTGTGAGGTAATCATTGGTGATGTTGAAATGCCAGCAGTGATTCTGAAAGACCCAGCCTACCCCAGCTCATGCAACTTTACACTGGCCACTGCAACAGTACCAAAGAAAGAGTCAACTAATAGCTGAGCAGGTACAGAATGACAGTTGAATGCATGTTTGGTAGATTGGAGTTGTGCTGGCAGTGTTTCCTCACTAGTTGGGATGTCACTTAAAAAAATCCCAACAGCTGTAGCTGCCTGTTGTATCCTGCATAATATCTGTGAGGCAAAGGAGGAAAAGCTGCTGCCAGAGCAGAGGTGGAATAGCTGTCTGCTGACATTGAATAGCAAGACAGAAGGATTATTAGAAGAGCCCAGTGTGGAGCTATGTGCTTGAAGGAGGCTTTGAAAAAGCATTTTAACAGTCAGCTGCAGCACTGTTCTCTACTGCTTTCATGGACTTGTAATCTACATTATTTATAGGTGAGTCTTTGCATGCTGGTACCCATTCCACTGGGCCTGGAGCTTTGGTTGCTGCTGTGAATTGTGGTGTTCTTGCTGTACATTTCTGAGGATGACTAGGAGTTCTCCTGAAGCCATGATTTTTGTGGTGCCTGGTGTACATTTACAAGTACTGTTTGTTTTCTTGAGTACCACTATATATTGTGCATTATTTGTTGTGAAGTAATAAAGATAACTTGAATCTCCAAAAATAGAACTTTCCTGCGTGTGTGTGTGTGGAGAACCTGCAGAAAATCAATGTGAAAAAGACGAAAAATGTTATGCACAATTTTAACATAATTTAAAGGAGTGAGAATTTAAATTTTAAAAGGAAGCAAATATTTATGCCTATTTGTGTAAACACGTAGTCAGTTGTGGCTACACACACACCATTTATGGTTCTTATGGGTCAATGTAGGTGAAGCAATTATTTTTCTTGATGTCCCCCAGGGTGAAGTGGTGGGAGCAAGGATGCAGGCTGCAGTACCAGGATATGGTATGTTAGGTTGCGTGTGAAACAGGGATTGTGAATTTCTCCGTGGATTGCAAAGGGAGTCCAAGAATGGCAAAGGATGGAGTTACCTGTATATCCATCAGAGAGAGTATGCAGCATTTGGATCTGCTGACTGTAAAAACCCATTTTGCATTTCCTGCTCCTTGTCCTGCTGGGGCCCCCAGGCTTTTTTCCTGTTGTGAATTTCTCCATGGTTCCTGTCATATTGGCCCTCCATATCCTTTGGTCATGGTTTGATGCATTGCAAGATTTCAGGATCTCACAGAATATGTCCTCCCTAACCCTCTTCTTTCTCCTCCTCATCAGGGTCAGGTATTCTGCAGGTGTGGAGGGTATACCTGTTATAACCTTATTCCCAGATTCTGGACCTTAGCGTCCAAAATATGGGGGTTAGCATGAAAACCTCCAAGCTTAGTTACCAGCTTGGACCTGGTACTGCTGCCACCACCCAAAAAATTAGAGTGTTTTGGGGCACTCTGGTCCCACTGAAAAACCTTCCCTGGGGACCCAAGACCCAAATCCCTTGAGTCTCACAACAAAGGGAAATAATCCTTTTTCCCTTCCCCCCTCCAGATGCTCCTGGAGAGATACCCAGACACAAGCTCTGTGAAACTACGCAGAGTGATTCCCCCTCTCCGTTCCCAATCCTGGAACAAAAGCACTTTCCTCTTCACCCAGAGGAAATGCCAAATCAGGCTAGCAATCCAACACACAGCTCTCCCCTTGATTTCTTCCTCCCACCAATTCCCTGGTGAGTACAGACTTAATTTCCCTGAAGTAAAGGAAAACTCCAACAGGTCTTAAAAGAAAACTTTATATAAAAAAGAAAGAAAAAATACAAAATGTTCTCTCTGTATTAAGATGATACAACACAGGGTCAATTGCTTAAAAGAATATTGAATAAACAGCCTTATTCAAAAAGAATACAAATCAAAGCATTCCAGCACTTATATTCATGCAAATACCAAAGAAAAGAAACCATAGAACTTACTATCTGATCTCTTTGTCCTTACACTTAGAAACAGAAGACTAGAAAATAGAACTACTTCTCCAAAGCTCAGAGGAAACAGGCAGACAGACAAAAGACTCAGAGACACACTTCCCTCCACCCAAGGTTGAAAAAATCCGGTTTCCTGATTGGTTCTCTGGTCAGGTGTTTCAGGTGAAAGAGACATTAACCCTTAGCTATCTGTTTATGACACGCCCCCCAAATTGCAGACAGTGGGAAAGCTCACTGGCGGCAATTTCCTTCTAGAACTTGAAAATAAACAGATTAATACAACACATGCACCTTTACATATACTACTAAGTATATAACTAACAGACTTTTACATGTTAAGAACACTTTTTAACTACTGGATTCTGGGAAACTCTCACGGGAGAGTGCATCAGCAACTTTGTTAGAAGCTCCTGTGATGTGTTGAATGTCAAAATCAAAATCCTGGAGAGCTAAACTCCAACGAAGAAGTTTCTTGTTGTTCCCCTTGGCAGTATGAAGCCACTTGAGTGCAGCATGGTCAGTTTGTAGTTGGAACCGCCGTCCCCAAACATATGGGCGTAGCTTTTCCAGGGCGTACACAATGGCATAGCATTCCTTTTCACTGACTGACCAGTGACTTTCCCTCTCAGACAGTTTCTTGCTGAGAAACACGACAGGATGGAAGTTGTGATCTGTTGCTTCCTGCATGAGCACTGCTCCTATACCACGCTCAGATGCATCTGTGGTTACTAGGAATGGTTTGTCAAAATCCGGGGCCCTGAGTACAGGGTCAGACATGAGCGTTGCCTTAAGCTGGGTAAAGGCTTTTTGACACTCATTAGTCCACTTAACGGCATTTGGCTGGGTCTTTTTGGTTAGGTCGGTTAATGGGGGAGCGATTTGGCTGTAGTGTGGTACAAATCGCCTGTAGTATCCGGCCAAGCCTAAGAAGGATTGGACCTGTTTCTTTGACCTTGGGACAGGCCACTTTTGGATAGCATCCACCTTGGCCTGTAGGGGGTTTATGGTTCCTCGACCCACCTGGTGCCCCAGGTAAGTCACTCTGTTTTGGCCTATTTGACACTTTTTGGCCTTAACAGTTAGTCCTGCCTGCCTGATGCGCTCAAAGACCTTTTCCAGGTGTAGTAGGTGTTCGGGCCAGGAGTCTGAAAAAATGGCCACATCATCGAGGTAGGCAACTGCAAATTCTCCCAGTCCAGCTAGTAGACCGTCTACCAGCCTCTGGAAGGTGGCGGGTGCATTTCGAAGGCCGAAAGGAAGGACATTGAATTCATACACCCCCGCATGGGTGACGAATGCTGACCTCTCCTTGGCAGGTTCATCTAGCGGTACTTGCCAGTACCCCTTGGTTAAGTCTATTGTAGAGATGAACTGGGCACGTCCCAACTTTTCCAATAACTCATCGGTACGTGGCATTGGATAGTTGTCCGGACGAGTTACAGCATTTAGCTTACGGTAGTCCACGCAAAAGCGTATTTCCCCATCTGGTTTGGGTACCAGAACCACTGGAGATGCCCATGCACTGGTAGATGGGCGGATTATACCCATCTGTAGCATGTTCTGGATCTCCCGTTCTATAGCAGCTTGGGCATGAGGAGACACCCGGTAGGGTGGGGTTCTGATTGGGTGAGCATTACCTGTATCAATGGAGTGGTATGCCCGTTCAGTCCGTCCTGGGGTGGCTGAGAACAATGGGGCGAAGCTAGTGCACAGCTCCTTGATTTGTTGCCGCTGCAGACGTTCCAGGGTGGTTGAGAGGTTCACCTCTTCCACGCCACCGTCTTTTTTTCCATCGTAGTAGACACCGTCAGGCCACTCCGCATCATCTCCCTGGACTGTAAACTGACAAACCTGTAAGTCTCTGGAATAGAAAGGCTTGAGAGAATTAACATGGTACACTTTAGGCTTTAGTGAGGAATTGGGAAATGCTATGAGGTAGTTTACAGCTCCCAGGCGCTCTTGGACCGTGAATGGCCCTTCCCATGATGCTTCCATCTTATGGGCCTGTTGCGCCTTCAAGACCATAACCTGGTCTCCTACCTTGAAGGAACGTTCTCTGGCATGTCTGTCATACCAGGCCTTTTGCTCTTCTTGAGCATCCTTTAGGTTCTCTCTAGCAAGGGCTAAAGAGTGTCGGAGGGTGCTTTGTAGGTTGCTTACAAAGTCCAGAATGTTAGTTCCTGGAGAAGGCGTAAACCCCTCCCATTGCTGCTTCACCAACTGTAATGGCCCCTTAACCTCGTGACCATACACCAGTTCAAATGGTGAAAACCCTAAACTGGGATGTGGTACAGCCCTGTAGGCAAACAGCAACTGCTGCAACACTAGGTCCCAATTATTGGAGAATTCGTTGATGAATTTTCTTATCATGGCCCCCAAAGTTCCATTGAACCTTTCCACCAGGCCATTGGTTTGATGGTGGTACGGGGTGGCAACCAAGTGATTCACCCCATGAGTTTCCCACAGTTTTTCCATGGTCCCTGCCAGGAAATTAGACCCTGAATCTGTAAGGATGTCAGAGGGCCAACCTACCCTGGCAAAGATGTCTGTTAGGGCCAGGCACACAGTGTTAGCCCTGGTGTTGCCTAGAGCTACTGCTTCTGGCCATCGGGTAGCAAAGTCCACTAAAGTCAGTACGTACTGCTTTCCTCTGGGCGTTTTTTTTTGGGAAAGGGCCCAGAATATCCACAGCTACTCGCTGAAATGGGACCTCAATTATGGGGAGTGGCTGGAGAGGGGCCTTGACCTGGTCTTGAGGCTTACCCACTCTTTGGCATACCTCACAAGACCGGACATACTTGGCAACATCCTTGCCCATCCCCTCCCAGTGGAAGGACTTCCCCAACCGGTCCTTGGTTCTGTTCACCCCAGCATGGCCACTGGGATGATCATGGGCTAAGCTTAAGAGCTTCTCCCGGTACTTAGTTGGAACCACCAACTGTTTTTGCGGCTGCCATTCTTCCCGGTGTCCACCAGAAAGAATTTCCTTGTATAAAAGTCCTTGGTCTATAACAAACCGGGATCGATTAGAAGAGCTGAGAGGCGGTGGGGTGCTCCGTGCCGCCGCCCACGCTTCCTGAAGGCTGTCATCTGCTTCCTGCTCAGCCTGGAACTGTTCCCTTGAGGCTGGGGTCACCAGTTCTTCCTCAGACTGTGGACTTGGGCTTGGTCCCTCTGGAAGCGATGTAGGTGATGGGGTTGTTTCCGTTGCTGGTGAACCACTCTCCGCTGGTGCACCTGAGGGTATTTCAGGCTCTGGCTGAGCCTTTTGGGTATGGCTGTCTGTTGTTTCTGCCAGTTCTGGCTCGCTGGCGCCCACTGGCGTTGAGTTTGAAGATGTGGTTGCACTTGCTGGTGCTGGTTGCTGTTCCAGTTCCGGGCCTGGTACTGGAGATGCTGTGGCTGTTTCAGTGGTAGGCATGGAATCCGGGTCCACTACCTCTGTCTGGGTCTCTGGTAACACAGACGGGGCGTCTGTGGACGGCTCAGGAACAGGAATGGGTCTGGAAGCTTGCCTGGTTTGGCTACGGGTAACCATTCCCACTCTCTTGGCCCGCTTCACTTGGTTGGCCAAGTCTTCCCCCAGTAGCATGGGGATAGGATAATTGTCATAGACTGCAAAAGTCCACATTCCTGACCAGCCTTTGTACTGGACAGGCAGTTCAGCTGTAGGCAAGTCTACAGCTTGTGACATGAAGGGGTAAATGGTAACTTTGGCCTTTGGGTTGATGAATTTGGGGTCAACGAAGGATTGGTGGATAGCTGACACTTGTGCCCCTGTGTCTCTCCACGCAGTAACCTTCTTTCCGCCCACTCTCAAATTTTCCCTTCGCTCCAAGGGTATTTGAGAGGCATCTGGGCCTGGGGATCTTTGGGGTGATGGTGGTGTAATGAATTGCACTCGCATGGTGTTCTTGGGACAGTTGGCCTTGATATGTCCCAGTTCATTACACTTAAAGCATCTTCCATCTGATGGGTCACTGGGCCGAGGTGAGTTACTGGAGACTGGTGAGGTTGAAGAGTAGGGTATCTGTGGCTTTACTTGGGTGGTATGGAGGGTCTTTGGCTGTCCTCGGTTGTAGGGTTTATGGTCTGTGTGCCCCCTGGGGTAATCGTTCCCCTTGACAGTAGCTTTTTTGCTTTCTGCCAGTTCCATCCATTTGGCTCCAATCTCCCCCGCCTCAGCGATAGTTTTGGGATTTTTATCTTGTATGTACCGTGTGATGTCTTCAGGAACACCATCCAAGAACTGCTCCATTTGTATGAGGAGGTTCACTTCTTCCAAGGTTTGAATGTTGTTTCCTGTTAACCAGGCCTCATAGTTTTTTGCAATGTAGTAGGCGTGTTTGGGAAATGACACCTCTGGTTTCCATTTTTGGGTTCTGAAGCGCCGACGGGCATGATCTGGGGTTATCCCCATCCTGTATCTGGCCTTGGTTTGAAAAAGTTTATAGTCATTCATTTGCGGCTTGGGCATTTCAGCTGCCACCTCTGCTAAAGGTCCACTGAGGTGTGGCCTTAATTCTACCATGTACTGGTCTTCGGGGATGCTGTACCCAAGACAGGCTCTTTCAAAATTTTCCAAGAAGGCCTCGGTGTCATCACCTGCCTTGTAGGTGGGAAATTTCCTGTGCTGTGGAGCAAGACTTGGCGCCGGGTTGTTAGGGTTGGCTGGCACATGCAGCCCAGCTTTTGCCATCTCCAGTTCATGTTTTCTCTGTTTTTCCTTCTCTTCATTCTCTTTTTGTTGTTTTTCCATTTCTCGGCGGTGGGCCACCTCTTCTTCTTCTTGCTTCCTTCTGTGGGCCAACTCTTCTTCTTCTAGTTTTCTTTTGTGTGCTGCCTCTTGGGCTGCCTGTTCTCTTTGGAAGGCTGCCAGTTGGAGGCTTTCTTCCTTTTCTTTCATCTCCATCTGTCGCCTGTGTTCAGCGTCTTTGATTTGTTCTTCGGCGTCAATCTTTGCCTTAGAAGTCATGGTTCCTGTTTTCTTGTGTTGGGGTGCCCTCCGGTGTTTATTTTCTGAACTGCAGGCTCTCTGTTGCCTCCTGAAGTCTGCCTAGCAACAGTGCTTTTTTCCTTTTCTCTCTCTAGCTAATGTTCAATTAAGGGAAACCAGAAAAACCACTTTATTTGCATGCATATAAGTGCTGGTACTTGCCTGCTAATGGGAGGGCTATTGCATGACAAAAGACCCTCAACAGTCTTCTCGCTTAACATGCAAACCACAAACTGCTAGAGAGAGCAGAAAAAAAAAAAAATTCTCTCTGGTTCCCTTTTAAAACCAAACTGTTTCTCTCTGCTAAAAAGCCCTTAGCAGAGAAAAGAAAAATATAATATTCCTACTGGCTTCTGGATTCTGTCTATATCCCGCCGCTGCCACTCATGTTATAACCTTATTCCCAGATTCTGGACCTTAGCGTCCAAAATATGGGGGTTAGCATGAAAACCTCCAAGCTTAGTTACCAGCTTGGACCTGGTACTGCTGCCACCACCCAAAAAATTAGAGTGTTTTGGGGCACTCTGGTCCCACTGAAAAACCTTCCCTGGGGACCCAAGACCCAAATCCCTTGAGTCTCACAACAAAGGGAAATAATCCTTTTTCCCTTCCCCCCTCCAGATGCTCCTGGAGAGATACCCAGACACAAGCTCTGTGAAACTACGCAGAGTGATTCCCCCTCTCCGTTCCCAATCCTGGAACAAAAGCACTTTCCTCTTCACCCAGAGGAAATGCCAAATCAGGCTAGCAATCCAACACACAGCTCTCCCCTTGATTTCTTCCTCCCACCAATTCCCTGGTGAGTACAGACTTAATTTCCCTGAAATAAAGGAAAACTCCAACAGGTCTTAAAAGAAAACTTTATATAAAAAAGAAAGAAAAAATACAAAATGTTCTCTCTGTATTAAGATGATACAACACAGGGTCAATTGCTTAAAAGAATATTGAATAAACAGCCTTATTCAAAAAGAATACAAATCAAAGCATTCCAGCACTTATATTCATGCAAATACCAAAGAAAAGAAACCATAGAACTTACTATCTGATCTCTTTGTCCTTACACTTAGAAACAGAAGACTAGAAAATAGAACTACTTCTCCAAAGCTCAGAGGAAACAGGCAGACAGACAAAAGACTCAGAGACACACTTCCCTCCACCCAAGGTTGAAAAAATCCGGTTTCCTGATTGGTTCTCTGGTCAGGTGTTTCAGGTGAAAGAGACATTAACCCTTAGCTATCTGTTTATGACAATACCCTGCAAGGCCACCATGCCAGAAGCTGCTGATAAAAACAGGCAGATGCACCATTAGATTAAGAGTCACAAGGGAAAGAAAAAAGGTAAGTTTCAAAGCTCCGTTCCCTTATTCCCATAAATACTTTTTTTAAGAAATGCTTATTAACATTCAGCTTTGAGGCGCCTTGGAACAACACCTCTTTCAAGCCCTGGTGGACAGACTGGCAGGGCAACCCTTTTTCCCCTTTCTTGTCCTTTAATAGTGTTATATGGAATCCTCTGGGTGAGCATGAATGGGTTATGAAACAAATAAAGGAGGTGTGAAGAGCATGTATATTACAGTAACAGTGCAGTTGGCAGAGTAAAGATGTATGTGTAAACAAACCATATTAGGGCATTAGTGAAATAGGGCAGAGTTAAGATTGCATGGGAACCCTTAACTTTGCATGTCCTGGTATTCAGACGTTTGAATTTTGCTCAACTCAATGTTCTACTTCAACCCACCAGCCTAGTATGTTTACCCCTTGCCTAGATTCCTGGCCTTTCCTTATCTACTCTCAAAAATCCAAACAAAATGCAAATAACAAGACACTTTCCATGGGGCTTTAGATCTAAATACATAGTATTTTAAAACACTGCTTTATCTCTCTGCTACTTTTTTTTTTGCTTGTTAATGCCACTGTTTGTTCTTATGCTTATTTTTGTTTGAGTGCAACTCTTAATTGGTATATTCACTGAGGTGCCTTCTCCCAAGGGTTCACTGTTGTGGAGAACAGTTCAATGAATCTCTAATCAAATGTCTTTTGAAGAAAGAGCTTGGTATCTTTAAAAAGATTGGGAAATTTCTAAACAAGTATGTAATATTAAACAATGTGGGCTGGAGAATCAGACTGAAAGCTATCTGCAAAAAACAAAAGTACCAAAATCCAGTCTGTGGTGTTTTATATTTTCTGATACTAGAATATTCCAGTATTTCATTAACTGTTCATTTCTGCAATTGTTTGTTCCATTGCCTTAAAGTAGCTGCATTTTCATACCAGCGTTGCGTCTGACCTCAGAGCAACAGGGTATGTTTCTGAGGGGGGAAATAAAAGAAAGAAGGGATGTGATCGTTTTTCAGAAATAGAACTTCTAATGGAAGGATATTCAGTACTGGATATTCTCCAAGTTTCTCCGTTACTGTTTGTGGCAGTAACAGTAGCGGAGTAGCTCAAAAATAATAGCAATATTCCCATTGCTTAAACTGATCTGTTGTTTCTTGCTAAGATGGCAAAAAAAACCTTACTAGTGAAGTATCTAAGTACCCACAAAGTTAATGCTTATGCATAAAAGGATGTCATCAAAACCAAATCAGCTCTCATTGGAAGTTGTTCCATGAAACCAACAACATTGTTGCAGCCATTGTTTGGTCTTTAGTGTCAATTTTCCTCTTTCTTTGTTGCTGCTTAGTTCCTGTGGTTTGGGGATTTGGGGGGGGAGTGTAATATACTTTTTGGGGTGTATGTGTGTGCAGCTCCCATTGGCCCAGTGCAGTGATCCGCGGCCAGTGGGAGCCACAATCGGCCAGACCTGCGGATGGGGCAGGTAAACACACGGGCCCGGACTACCAGGAGCTTTCGCTACACAAGCGGCGACCCCTGTTTGAGAAACCCTGAACAAAACAAAGGCTACAGCCAATATAACCACTAGCTTTCCAGTCTAGGACCCCAGAGCTGTATTGCCCTGCCCTGATCAAAACCCTGACCAGTATGAATTAATTATCCAGTTCATCTCCCCCTCAATGTGGAGAGGAAATGCAACAGTCCCTTGAGCTAAGATTCTCAAGCACTTCACTCCCAAACTAACTGGTTTAGATTAAAACATAAAATAGGTTTATTAACTATAAAAGAGAAATAAATTTTAAGTATTATAAGGGATAGCAAACAGATCAAAGCATATTATCTAGCAAATAAACAAAAATGCAAATTAAGCTTAACATACTAGATAGATTGGATATGAATTAGCAGTCTCTCACCCTGACTGAAGACAATACAAGCAGGCTTACAGATTCTTAAGGGACTAACTGCATTTGCTATGCAGTTTGGAATCCAAATCCACATCCCCATTTCAAGTCCTTTTCCTTAGGAGTTTCTCTTAGGTGTTCAGTTGTGGGGGAGTGAGGAACAACAGATAATGTCACTCCCTGCCTTATATAGCTTTAGCAGATGATGGGAACCCTTTGATTTAAACTTGGTTCTCAGAACAGTTTGTAGAAAAATACAGACATCCCAAAATGGAGTCCAGAGTCATGTGGCCTGGTCATACCCTTGCATAACTTGCTGAATCATAGCAGCCATTACTTACAGGCTGTCTGGTGCATTCTTAGGAAGTCTCACTGGGTGAGGGATAAACTTCTCCTAAGGCCTATTGTTTTTCCTAATGGTCTATTACTTGAATAGGCCCTTCCCAGTCAGGTATATAGACTGGAAGCATTTTGCCTAGTGGGTGTTGCCCAGGTGTGACTATATGTGAAATTCAGATACAGAGTCAATATTCATAACTTCAGATACAAAAATGATATATGCATACAAATAAGATAATCATATTCAGCAAACCATAATGTTTCCAGTGACACCGTTCTTGCACCGTCTTGTACAAAATGCATCATAATTATGCCATAATCACATCATAATATTACCACTATGACTAATATGAGTTGCAGTGTCGCAGATACCTTTGGGAAAATTGTTTTTTATTGTTGAAATCTAAAGGAGTAAAATCATGAGTATTTTAAACAGAGAGAACATGTCTGTTGATCAGTGAGATCTATAAGCGTCCATGATGGCATCTGCCTGTCCTACGCATTTCCCACCAACAGAATAAAACATTCCCTTACTGGAATATATATATATAATCCTTCTTAGTCCTTTTATCTTTGAATTCTGTTGCATAGAACATGCATTTGAGTGATTGTAACTTTTCATTTCTATGAATAGAAATATAAAGTTTCCAGGATCCAAGGCTTTTTCACTATTGTATTTATCCTGTGAACATATCTCAAACTTTTAAAAGCCTCAAAAAAGAAAACATGGCCTTTTGTTTCATACATGAATTGTTGACATAACAACCTATCAGCTGCATCATGGACTGTTACAGGTGGCCTTGTCATAGCATAGTGCAGGTGGCAATCAGGATTACTGCCTTAAAGGCATAATTAATACTTGATGCAATTATATTGTATAAAGGATTACAGTATTAATTGCCATGACAAAAAACTGCTTACATAATCTTTATAAATGGCCATTGTATTTTCCCACTTTTCCAAACAAATGAATGCCATAAAAAGCTTCCTGCTTTAATAAAAGATTGGATTTTAGGTCACTGAATTTCTCCCACTAATTCCTTCATCAAGCTCAATATTTTGTAGAAGAAATAGAGCATATCTTTTTAGGAAGACATCCAGTCTTAAGTTAAAAAACACTCCATCTAGTGATGGAGACTCAACCACATTTTTGATACAACACAGTAGTTACTTGCCCTTACTGTTAAAAATTTACATCTTATATCTAGTTTGAATTTTTCTAGCTTCAACTTCCAGCTTTTGATCTTGTTATACTTTTCCTTGCTTCTTTAAAGAGCCTGCTGGTATCAGATATGTTCTCTGTGTAGGTACTTGCAGACTGATCAAGTTGCCCCCTAACTTTCTCTTCCATAATCAATATAGATCAATCCCCTTCAGTCTCTCATTGTAAGGTATGTTTTTCAGACCTCCAGTTCATCAGTTAAAGTTAATAAATACAAATATCACTGTAAGCAAAATAAAACAAACAGATGGGAAGAAGTTTCTGGCAATATTTGAAAAGCAAAGACACACAAGTTGCTAGTAACACTCAGCAGGACAGAGCACAAATAGACAAGATTCCTGAACAGTCATTAAAAGCAATTCACAGTTCTAAACATTCCAAAAAGAACCTTATAAACTATTAGTCTTTTAAAATCAAATGGAAAAGGCAGCCTACTTAATAAAAATGGGATTTTCATAGGTTCCAGTCTGTTTTCTACTGAACGGCTTGGCTGAATCCAAAATCTGATTTTTCCATGATCTGGAATTTTAGTGCTAGGAGACAGGCTGGATTTTGTCAAGTGATTTCAGGCTAAATCAAGTAGGGACTGGTCAATACATTGATTCATTTAGAGCCATATTTTCAAAAGAGCTATCTTTTGTCTGTACACAAACCCACATTGACAGGTAGACATCAGATTGTTAGGGTCTCAGTAATAGAATTTACAGGCACATATATGAGTTAATATTCAAGCTTTGAATCTCACAAAGAGAGAAAGCTCAAAAATGCGACCTTCAGAGTTATGCAGATATTACTGGAGATTACTTTGTGTCTTATAAACCATGTGGTCATGTTCCCCTTTGATTTTCAACACTTCAAAATTTCAGAACTAGTCACTATTTACATTTTGGGAGGGGACAACAGTAAGTTTCTAGTTCTCTTCCTGACAAAGACAGCCTTGAAAACAAAAGAATCATTAGGTGTAAAATGTACCATCAGTTTTCCCTAAAGCCTACTGGTGATGCATGGTCTCCTCCCTCTAGCATGGGGTTGATTTTTGGGATCTGTGAAATACATGATCAAATGTCATTCCATTTCTAGGATGAAGCCAGAGCAATGTGTGACCATGGGGGCAGTGTAGCCTAAGCTCTTGATGTTGACCCTCGGCCACCGAAACTCCTGGCAGCCAGCCAAAATGAACCTACAATACTGAAGAGCAGCCACCATGGCCTCTGGCATCTTAGTATAAGGGTACGTCTACATTACCCACCGGATCGGCGGGTAGTGATTGATCTATCAGGGATTGATTTATCGTGTCTAATATAGACATGATAAATCAAGCCCTGATGGCTCTGCCATTGACTCCTTTACTCCACCGCAGTGAGAGGTGGAAGCGGAGTTGATGGAGGAGCGGCGGCAGTCAATCCCATGCCAGGAGGTTGCGATGTAAGTTGACCTAAGATATGTCGACTTCAGCTACACTCTTCTTGTAGCTGAAGTTCCATATCTTAGGTCAATCCCCCCGCCCATCCACCCAGTGTAGACCAGGCCTTAGGTGACTTCTGGATTCTGATCGTCACTCTGACTTGCTCTGGCCCTAGTTAAATTACTTAATCTTTGTGCCTTCATTTCCTCATGTGAGTTGTGTGGTTATTAACTAATTAATGTTTGTGAGGGTTATGTAAGTGTTAAAATTGGCCAGAACAGACGTTCAACATATTTAGAAAACTCTCTCTTCAATTTTTTTTTAATGTTGGCGAATAAATGCAATGAGTTCCTATGAAAAGGCACTACCTTTCCACAGAACAGTACATCAGGACTATATACATGTAATTACACATTTATGGCAGCATTTTGACATCCATGCTAATGTAGAAAAGCACTTTATTCTGCATGTAATGCCATCAAAACCAGTTGCAAAGTAAGGCACTATTCAGTATGAGTAAAGTTAGAAGAATTTGGCCCTTACTGTTTGTAAAAGCACTTGAGATCTTTAGATAAGACAAGCTAAGTGGTTTATCAATTCAAAGTATTACCTTCTGCAAGCTACAGTTTCCCATCTCAGCCCTAGAAATGTGCAAATTTCAATGGATAATGAGAATAGTAATGCATGCCTCTGCTGCCTACATAGAATTTAAGACCAGAAGGGACCATCAGATCCTCTAGACCAGTGGTGGACAACCTGCGGCCCGCGCAGTTTCCCACAGCTCCCATTGGCCGAGAATGGCGAATGGCAGGCACTGGGAGCTGCGGGCGGCTGTGCAAATGTAAACAAACTGTCTGGCAGCCTGCCAGCAGATTATAAAATTGTAGAGCAAGCATTACTTTACATGTGGATTGTAAATAAAGATTATGTGCAAAAGGACTGATCCTATTTACCTTTTTGGTCTGGTATGGCATTTCCTAAATTCAGTTCAGGGAACCTACATATTCTTAGCATATCACAACTATTACAAAAGTATGCCCTTGCATTCTCCTGAAATTTCAAGTCTTTCCATTGACTTCAATGAGATTTGGATCTGGACCTAAATCCCAGTACACATGGGGGCCACAGGCCTGGTGACATTTCATTACCAAATAATGTGAAGTTCTTAACTGTTAGACAATCAGAGGTCAGGATTAATATTTTAACTTGAGAGAGAAAAACAGACTCAGACAATAGGGAATATTCTCAGAGGGCCTTAGCTAGACAATGGGATCACAGAAAGAGAGCAATTACATCATAATACCGAGTACAAAGATAATTTTGATCTACACTACTTTCTCCAAGACATTACAGGGGTCTTGGACATTGGTACACCTTGGTCCGTCCTATCCTCAGCCTGTGGCACATGATTATCAAGTCTCCTATGGGCTGTAACGCTTTGGTCTAATTTTGCTTGCTATGTTTAGTATATTGGTACTGGGTGGTATTGGTGGCCTGAGATATACAGGAGGTCAGTAGTGGACAACCTGCAGCTCACGGGCCGCATGCAGCCTGACAGGGTAATTTGCTGGAGAGCCACCAGACAGTTTGTTTATATTTGCACAGCCGCTCGCAGCTCCCAGTGCCCACCGTTCCCGGCCAATGGGAGCTGCGGAAACAGCGCGGGTCTAGAGGATCTGATGGTCCCGTCTGGTCTTAAATTCTATGTAGGCAGCAGAGGCATGCATTACTACTCTCATTATCCACTGAAATTTGCACATTTCTAGGGCTGAGATGGGAAACGATAGCTTGCAGAATGTAATTCTTTGAATTGACAAACCACTTAGCTTGTCTTATCTAAAGATCTCAAGTGCTTTTCATAAAAAGTAAAGACCTGGGACTATAGGTGTTGAGATTCTCTCAGGACCAAACTAGCACATATTTAAAAATGTATGTGTAGCCCCACCATGAATTCATAGTCTGTTTTAGAGACTGATACCTGATGTGTTTATCATGATTTTCTCTGTTAGAATCAGTTTCATGACATTCATAGGCTAGGGAGGCACTGATACAAGGAAGAGGAGGTGTGCTTGCTGCATTTCTTTTTTTTCTTCCACCTCATTTTTTTTTTTGCTATGATTAAACCCTCTGCCTGTTACTCTTCACACAGCAGCATGCAAGAATCAGTCAATAAACAGATAAAACAGTAATAATAGGGAAGGTAGGATATTAACCCTTTTCTAAAAATACTTGGTCGAAATATTTTTAGGATTTGTTTTTCTTCTCCATTTAGTGGTGAGTCTGTACAGTGAGAATTTGATACTTCTGCTAGGATAGACTTCAGTGCTCACCCTTTGCTACACTATGAACTTCACGCTATGATATATTAACCTGCTGAAAATGTCCTTCAGTATTGCACAGCAGCATCTTCAAAGATGATAAACTACCTTCACTTATGACATTTGCTGTGTTTGATAACATGTTAAATGAAGTAGATATGAGCAGTTTCTTTCCCCTCATGTGTAGTATATATGACAGTCAAGAAAGATTTTAAATCATACACTGCTTCCACACAGCTAACACTCAGGCCTTTAGTATATGGCCAGTCTGTTCTTTTGATGTAACATTTGTAATTCAGTACCCTTCTGCAAGCTTTGTTGTGTGGAGTCTTTGGGAAATGAAACAAAAAATAGAATTCGTCTTCTCCAGCTTGCTTGTGTTGTTTCAGGTAAGCTCAGTTAAATTAATCTAGTAGTAATAAAATTAGTTGTTTTCTAATTAGTCTTTGGTAATTAGAAAAATATTTAAAACAGCATCATCAGATGTTCTGCTTTGGTAATTAGAAAAATATTTAAAACAGCATCATCAAATGTTCTACATACTCCACAGTAATTACACTTTTCCTTGGCCATTGTGTTGGCACTTTACCCTAAAAAAATACATCTCACATATCAATCTTTTATACTCTGCATATTTTTCCTTTTCAAAAAAGTCTAGCTTTCTCTAGTATTTATCAGCAACCCTGATAACTGATTCACCAAAAAAAACCCCAAAAAAACCCAAACACCTTTCTTGGTTAATAGTGTGATTCTTCTGTTCCTCTTATACAAACACCATATCTCTCTGACTGCTTTGCTTATCTTCTATATTAATGTAGCATACATGAAGTCATCAGTGTCAACACTTTCATCATTTACTAACATATTTTAAGTCCTTTTTTGACACTGGCAAACATTTTGTTGCAGGCTAGCTGATTCTTTATCCCCTCTCTTCACTTCCATCTGTTAGCATTTGGCCTGTTCTCAAGCAAAATCACATCACTAGCATATTCAAGATCTTTCAGATGGCTGATTTTGGTATCAGTGCTGGGCAGTACACCCGAGCACATCTCTAATGATGACCCATTATTTCTTATATTAATACACTAAAATGATGTCACGGGCAATCTTCTGTTTCAGTCAAACCTCATTTTCTCATTTTGTAAAACATGTGTCTTTCCTGCTGGCAGCCATAAAGCAGCTTTTTTTAAGCCTGTATCAAGTCATGAGGAATACTTAAAAATGCCACAGTATGACACACTTCATTGACAGTTTCCCAGCATTCTTCTATAAATAGGTCTCAGATAGGAAGATTGTTAACAATTACTGGTTCTGAAAATGACCTTGACTTTTACTGGCCCCATACCACTAACAGCAACAGAATGACAGAACAATTTTTAAACTCATTTTAACCAAAGAATTTGTTTATTACCAGGACTAGTACCGCTGATTATTTTAATCTGACTCCTCTGAAATTTGAGTCACAACCAGTCTGTTGGATCTGCTCATCCCCATCAGTGTAAACTGAAAATTATTAGTCTAAAAGTAACCTGATGCCAAGACTTTATTGTGATGATGTTTCAGAATAGCTCTCCCTCTTTATTTTTAAATTCTTCCTCTTCAATAGAACTTTTCACCAAGTGGCCATGATTTTATGGAGGTTCCTCACTCAGCATTGCTCATGAGTCCTCAAAGAGTCCGGTTACACTCTCAATAATAATAATCTTTCCATTGATTTCAATGAAAGCTGGACTAAGCCTCAGATGTCTACTTAGATCATTATATCTTACCTAATTTGAGGCTTGACTGTAGCTTACATGAGTGCAGCTGGTGAGAGAGTGCAACAAACCTCCCTTGTACGTCTGGCCAGCCACAGCTGCCACCCTGTAATCAGGGGACAAAAGGGGCTGCTCTCTTCCTCTGGATTCATGGCATCTCAAAAGTGGTGGGAATACTGCACATAAAGTGTAACCACATGAAATGTCATGTGGCTTTAGGCATGTTGCCCCTGTGCATGAGGAGCATGTTGCTTGAGGAATTCAGACTTCACTACTAGGATAATGATTGCCAGTGCAAAATCCTAAGCTACATAGATAGCACATCTTGAGGGTGGTACAAAGCCTCACTGCTCATGGAGGAGCTATGTTTCAATGGAAAAGTTGAGCCCTTGGTGACCATGTTGGGCATTCACAATTTATTTTCAGTGATCATACTTCTGAATGTACCTTATGTTGCACAGTTCAACATCCCGGCCAGCACATCCCTCAGCCCACGCCACTTCCAGCAGGCCCCATTGGCCTGGAGCAGCAAACCGCGGCCAATGGGAGCCACGATCAGCCAAAACTGAGGACGCAGCAGGTAAACAAATTGGCCCGGCCCGCAAGGGGCTTTCTCTGAACAAGCGGCGGACTGGCTTTGAGAACCACTGCAGTAGTGCACTATAGAAATCACACCCCCATAGCGCAAAATACTGTTTCACGTAGACAAGCCCTTACATACAAGTAACAATTTCCAATGTTGAGTGGGTACTTTTCTTTTGTGAAATCTGAAACTTTTTTCAGTGCACATTGGTTAAAACCAAAAATCAGAAGCCCTACAATAGTTTACTTCATTTAACGTTTTCTCCAGAATGCAGGCCAAGTAGCATTATATATTCATATATTCTTCTCAAGATTAGATGGTTATGCAATTAAGTGCTTTGTTTTAAAAAGCATTTCTTAAGAAATATTCAAGCATAAAACTGTATTGACTAAAATATCATGGGGAAAAAAGGAAAAATGAAGAAGGAAATAGGCTGTGCGTGGGACAGGTCATGACTCGTGATCAAGTGACTCATGATCAATTTGATTAAAACACTTTTCCTCTGAGGTACAGCATATAAATACAGTGATTAGTAACATTTCAAAAGATCTCACTCCTTCTCTTTTCTCTCGGTTGAACACTTAAACTCAAAGGAACAGCTTTTTATTATACCAGGCAGTTAGAAACATGGACCCTAATGTCCTAACCAAGAACCCAAACTGCAGACCAAATCAGGGACCTGATTATATTTCCATTATTACCAATGGTCCACAGGAGTTTACTGGGAGCCAGCTGGGCACAGAATAGTATCCATTGGCTTATTTTTATGAGTGACCATGAATAGGTTGAGAGGTAGGCATTTTCCACTTCAGTAAGGCACTCAAAAACAAGACCATAGAGTTAACGCTGACCAGGAGCCATTCCAGTGCATCATAGAAATAGGTCTTCACTGTAGAAAATGTTACGAAGAGGGGTTAGACTAATCCAGTACTTAGTGGTATACAGGTACTTCTCTGGTGCCCCCTTAATTTCTGAAACATGTAAGCTTTTATTTTAATGGTAACAAAACTTCTAGACCTTTATGGTTGTGGGGAAAAAATACTTTTTCTGCGTAACGAGTTAATCACATTTAAAACTAGGATATCAGATTAAAAGTGAACTCATTGGCTATGCTTAGCATTATAGTTAATGCATAATTCATGCCTGCACTATTTATACTACGCTGGCATAAAAGGTAAGATACTATGAAAATGTTAACCCTTTTAAATTAAGAATTAAAACACAAGCACGTACATTACTGCATTCTTTATTTCTAATTAAACAACAAATTATCTTTGTTTCATAAGGCACCAAATTGTAGAGGGCTAAATCACTGATGAGTAACACAGATTAAAAAAAATCAGAAAATAGATTATTTATTAAAGAGTAGTGTATTGTGGAGAACTATATTTTTGTATGCAGATTGTATGTAACATACTAGTTTGTTTACTGTCCTGTATTGAAATGACATGCTCTAATATATCGGTTTGTAATTACATTGCCCTCTATTGACTTGCTGGAAAACATAAGCTCTACTATTGCTAAGTAGGTATTACAAGGGGTAGAAACCTGTGATTTCTGCAGCAGCAGGTAAATTCTGTTTCCTGAATATGCACTTGTTGATAATCCTGGTGTCCCTATATTGGTGCATATTCTCTGATAAACATAAAGAGTAGATTTGTTCTATAGTTTCATTGTAGTCCTCTGCCTGTCTGTATCCAACTGTTATCTCTTGTCTTATACTTAGATTGTAAACTCTTTATGGCAAGGATCACTCTATTGTTCTGTTTGTGTAGCATTTAGCACAATAAAGTCCTGGCGTATGACTCTTATGTGCTATAGCAGTGTTTCCCAAACTTGGAACGCCGCTTGTTTAGGGAAAGCCCCTGGCAGGCCGGACCAGTTTGTTTACCTGTCGCGTCTGCAGGTCTGGCTGATCACTGCTACAGGCCAATTGGAGCTGCTGGAAGTGGCATAGGCCAAGGGACGTACTGGCTGCCACTTCCAGCAGCTCTCATTGGCCTGGAGCAGTGAACCACGGCCAGTGGGAGCCTTGACTGGCCAAACCTGCAGATGCGGCAGATAAACAAACTGTCCCAGCCTACCAGGGGCTTTCCCTAAACAAGCAGCGTCCCAAGTTTGGGAAACACTGTGCTACAGTAATACAAATCATACTACTAACCTGAACTAATGGAACCTGATCTGCCTGAGGTGAAAACAAGATAAAGACAACGGATTAAAGAGGTATGGTATTCCCCATCATCTCTTTGGCTTGTTGAGTCTGAAGTATAAAGTCAGTGCAGTGATCCTCATTGTTAACTATTTCACTGTTCCTTATTTTAGGGCAGGCAAGCAGCTGCTCTGGACTTGTAGGAGGAGTTTGAGTCTGTGAATGTTTGACACTTCCTGGCAGTATCCAGGGCTGTGAGGCACCTCAGTACCACCTGACCATGGGGAAACCTTGTTTGTGCCTACCGTGTGTCAGTTCCCTGACTCCACCGGCCACGCACAACATAAATATTCCCCTCTAGGCCATGCAGGCCCAGCTCTCTCTCTACAGGTTAGCACCAAGCCCTCAGCTTTCTAAGCTTCTCCCTGGAGTGTCCAGCCTGTTCCAGAGGACACTCACAGCATTCACAGATACATTGCTTTCAAAGAAACAGTACACCCCCGCTTGCTGTTTCACCTCAGAACACCAATTTGCTCAACACACGGCACTTAGATATGTTCATAGTGAAAACAAATATAAGTTTATTTAACAGAGTAGAGATTCAAATAATACCAAGTAGAAATACTGGAAACAAATGTTTACATATCAAATAAAGTCATAACACATTTTCTAGAGCCTACACTTGGTACTTTCATGTTTTACAGAGCAACGCTCTCCCAAAGTTCTTCCAGCATTTTGCAGCCAGGCTTGGCTGTGATCTGCTGTTCATGAGACAAGTACACTGTTCAGCTTGACTCCTTGGCGAAAAAGACAATGGGTATCTCTTGCGTCCCAGATGTACTCCAACAGTACATTGTCTTTACTTGTAAACAGGATCCTTTCCTGCTGTTTGTATCTTCCTGTACATTTCCTCTCATGAAGATTTTACAATCTCACCATTTGCATTTGGCTAAGTATGCAAACAGGCATCCAGTATGAGATGTACAATGTCCAATGCACCACATGACGAGACAGAAAGATAAAAGTCTGTTTCCTCCTGCTTGAAAGGAACCTGTCTGAGACATGTCATCTCTTGGTTACCTGCCATAAAAACCTAATTATCAATATAGATCAGTGGCTCTCAACCTTTCCAGACTACTGTATGCCTTTTTAGGAGTCTAATTTGTCTTGCATACCCCCAAGTTATACCTCACTTGAAAATTACTTGCTTACAAAATCAGACATAAAAAAGTGTCACAGTACACTATTATTGAAAGATTGCTTACTTTCTCATTTTTACCATATAATTATAAAAAATAAATACATTGGAATATAAATAGTGTACTTACATTTCAGTGTATAGTATGTACAGCAGTATAAACAAGTCTTTGCATGAAATTTTAGTTTGTACTGACCTCTCCAGTGCTTTTCATGTAGCCTGTTGTAAAACTAGAAAAATATCTAGATGAGTTGATGTATTCCTTGGAAGACCTCTGCGTACCCCGAGGGGTACAAGTACCCCTGGTTGAGAACCACTGATATAGATATATAACTCCTTAAATAAGTTGTCCCCAACCTTTTTCATCTGGTGGGTGCCAGACGATGAGCCACCAAGGACCGTGGCTGGCGGATGAGCATCCACCAAAATGCCGCCGAGAAGCGGCAACGTCAATGGCAGTCGCTGCCGAAATGCTGCCGAGAAGCAGTGTCTTCCAGAAGCATCGCCGCCGAAATGCCGCTGAAAATCAGCATTTCGGTAGCGACGCCTCTGGATGATGCTGCTTCTCGGAGGCATTTCGGCAGATGCTTGCCCACCGGACAGTATGCGGGCACACACAGATGCCCTGGCGGGTGCCATGGTACCCATGGGCACTGTGTTGCAGACCACTGCCTTAAATATTATCCGTACATGCCTCTCAGTGGGCTACTGGCTCTCAGTAGAGATCTTGCATATTACCAGTTAGAGAATTATTATGCATGTATCTGACTCAGTGGGTCCATGTAAAACTTGTACCTCCTGTGCCCTCTGCCAGCTTGGCACCAGGAGGTCCCTAGGTCACAGAGTTAAATCCTAGCTTCACTGCAGACAGTGAGAGTTTTGCCATTGACTTAAGGAGTTATGTATCTATACTGAATATTATGATCTTATGACAGGTAACCAGGAGGCTGAATGTCTCAGACAGGCTCCTTTCAAGCAGGCGTAACAGCTGTTTATCTCTACTAACTTGACTATCTGATTTGCTCCTAAGACCCTCAGTGTCCCTAGTGTCTACTCCCATCCTTCCCTCTCTCCTCCAGACCCGCTGCCCGCCCATTCGCCCTTCATTTTGCCCTTCCCTCCACCCACAATCTGCCCCTCCACGCACTCATCTCCTTATCCTCCGCAGCATCCCTCTCCCTCCTTCCCCACGCCCCTACCTCCCGCAGGGCTGGGGCTCTCGGGGCAAGGCACAGGCAGGAGCTCTGCACGCACCCTTCGCACATGCCCATTCGGGCCGCCGGGGGAGCTGGAGCAGAAGCAAAGCAAGAGCAGCCCGGGCTGGTAGCCGGCTTAGCTCCGCCCGCCTTGGCAATGCTGCCGCCGCCGCCGCTCTGCCTCCTTCTCACTCCTCTCCACAGCTGTCTCTCGACTCCCAGCACCAGCTGCTGGGCTGCACGGCGAGGCGCAGAGGCGGTGGTGCCATCGGCTTGCTAGGCAGAAGAGGAGGCTCCGCTCTGGGGACAGCCACCGGCTCGCCCGCAGCGGCAGCTAGAGCTGCTCCCCCGGGCAAAAGGGCATCCCAGCCTCCCGCATGTGTAGCTAACTCTTCTGGGGAGTCGTGTTGTGTTTTCTCCCTCCCGGATCCTCGCCCTCGGCGATTATTTTGTAGCACTGGCTGCCCCCTCCGCCCCGGCCCGCTCGATCTTTCTGGGCAGCAGTTTGAACACTATTGGAGAGAGAGCGAGAAAGAGATCTGCCTGCACTTGTAATGAGAAGTATTAACAACAAACAGAAGTCAGTCCACGCGTTGATGAAGGGCGCGGGCCCCCCGGCCCTGCTGCGGGGCAGAGCTTTCTGACAAATAGCTGAAGTTCAGTCGATCCTGTCTGAAGTTGAGCTCTCGGTGCAAACCGAAAGGAGAAGAGGCGAGGGGGGCCCGAGAAAACTACACCGCAGCCTGCTCTTTTCTTTTCAACACTTTCCTCAGTTCTTCTGCCACAAGCTCTGCTGCTCTGTCCGCATGGAGTGGGACACTGGCAAGAGAGGCTGCTAAGGTAAGCTGATGGCCTTATATTTTAAAACACGCGTAAGTGCAAAAAATAGGAGAGATGGGGAGGATTTTGTCACAGAAGTAGCGTGAGAGGTCTGATGCAGTTTGCAACCGAAACTTGTTAAGTTGTCCAAAGCCAACATAAGCAAAGGGAAAAATTCCGCTGTGCACGAATTGGTTCATAGCTCCCTCTGATGGCTTCAGTCAAATATACACTGTGTGGCCACACTGGTAAGGAGTATAGTGCACAAGGCGTAATATCAAACTTTTGATATATGTTCCCTTAAGGAGAAGAGCCCTAGGAAAAATAGGCTTCACCCTGAGAAGCAGGGCATCCCGTATGTGTGCTTGTATGATTTAGGTTCTGTAAAAATAAAGGGTTGAGAAACTTGGGAAAACGTTAAATCTTAACTTTTTTAAAATGATTAGGAGAATACACAGACACATACTGGAACTGTTGTTTGGAAAATAAGCCTGATTCTTTATTTCTAACGGAGTATTACAGTTGCATTAGTTCACATGAACTCTGCTAATGTAAAAAGATAAAATAATATATCAGGCCTTGCAGTTTCAGATAACTTGGAAAAAGTAAAAATAAAATAAAATAGAAACTCAGATCATGAGTTAATTCTACTTTGATTCTGAAGCTAATTTAGTGAGCAGACTTTGACAAGGTTGTTCTTTTACTGCTTCTTTCTAGCCTTAATATTTACTGTAGATGAGAACCTGCGGATTCTTTCTGATGCATTTTAAATATTTGTAGAATGTATTTTGAGATCTGTACTACATCAGAGAACTTTTGTGTTTCCACAGAAAGGATCGAATATGCAAAGCCAACGGAAAACTGAAATAGCACTTTTGGTTGAAAAACACTGGCTTTGTACTCCTTTCAAGTGTTTTACTTTTACTTCGTGATGGGAAGAATAGAATAATCAGAACCATTGGGACATAGGTTGGATTTCACTAGTTGAAGATGAAATGAAGATAATAGAAGACGACATGAGAGCATATTGTGTGTTTTATGCGTATGCATCCAAACAAACCTTCCACAAATAGACATGAACAGGAATTAGAAATATTTTTTTTTCCAGAGAGAGAGGCTAATGGAGAAATGTTATTGTTTTCCTCCTCCACTTTCACACTCTCAAGCCTATGAAGAAGAATTTTTTTTTTATACAAACGAGAGAACAGGAAGGCTAGGGGGAGTAAATTTGACATCTGAGTCTATTGTAGAAAGTACTGAGCATTTCTACTTCGGCAAAAACAAAACATTGTCCTGAATAAATGTAATGATTTCATCATCAGTGCAATTTTTTCCTACTCTAGGAATGGCATTTTATCAGAATGTGACGGGAAAGGATTTTTGTGTGAATTCAGTTATTTTAAATTCAATTTTTGGGGTCATTTTCCAGTGCTTTTCAGCAAAAAAAGATACTACGTTTTTTAGTCCCTTGACTTATTTAATCAGATTGTGTTTCACATGGAAAATATAGAGACTTTACCTTCCTTTTAGTTTTATGTGTTATGCTTTACTGTTGTAGCTGTGCAAAGTACAGACAAGGCATCTGTGGTTCAACTTTTCAGAAATCCTTTGTTTTGTTTTCAGTACTGTACTTCAGATAAGCTGAGGAGCGAGTCTATCTTATTCTTTTGTTTTTAAGCAAAAATGCCTTAAGTGTACACTGTTATATTAGCTGAATCAACATTTGACATCTTAACACTGTGTTTTGTAAAGATGTATCCTTGAAGGGAAGGAGCTGCCTAATGGATCATGGCTCTTATGTTTACACTACATATTTTATTTCTAGCGTTAGTGATGTTTGCTCTCTCCACTTTTGAAGAATCTGTAAGCAATTACTCTGACTGGGTGACTTTCACAGAAAATGTGTATCAGAATGAGAAACAAAAACTGCAAGATTTCAGTGCCAACCAGAAGCTGAAAAAAACTATTCTTCATCCAAGCTTATATTTTGATGCCGAAGATATCCAAGCACTGAGGCAAAAGTCTCGTACAAGCCATTTACATCTGTTCAGAGCTATCAGAGGTGCAGTGACAGCTATGCTGTCCAGCCCATCATACTACCTACCTCCACCCAAGCATGCTGATTTTGCTGCAAAGTGGAATGAGATTTATGGTAACAATCTGCCTCCCTTAGCTTTTTATTGTTTGCTATGCCCAGAAGATAAAGCTGCCTTTGAATTTGTTTTAGAATACATGGACAGAATGGCTGGCTACAAAGACTGGCTGGTTGAGAATGCTCCAGGAGATGAAGTGCCACTTGGTCACTCCTTAACAGGTTTTGCCACTGCTTTTGACTTCTTATATGGCTCACTGGATAACATCAGAAGACAAAAATATCTAAAGAAGATCTGGATTGTGAGTGAGGAAATGTACGAATATTCAAAAGTCCGCTCATGGGGAAAGCAACTTCTCCATAACCACCAAGCCACTAATATGCTAGCACTGCTCACAGGTGCCCTGGTTACTGGGGTGGACAAAAAATCTCAGACAAATATTTGGAAACATGCCGTTGTTGATGTGATGGAAAAAACCATGTTTCTGCTCAATCACATTGTAGATGGCTCTTTGGACGAAGGAGTAGCTTACGGCAGTTACACAGCTAAGTCAGTAACCCAATATGTTTTCCTGGCCCAGCGCCATTTTGGTATTAATAACCTAGAAAACAATTGGCTGAAAATGCACTTTTGGTTTTATTATGCCACACTGTTACCAGGCTATCAAAGGACTGTGGGCATAGCAGATTCTAATTATAACTGGTTTTATGGCCCTGAAAGCCAGCTGGTTTTCCTGGATAAGTTTGTAATGAAGAATGGAGCTGGCAATTGGCTGGCACAACAGATTAGAAAGCACAGGCCCAAGGATGGCCCAATGGTGCCATCCACTGCACAAAGGTGGAGCACACTTCACACTGAATACATCTGGTATGCTGCAGAGCTAACTCCTCAACCTCCCCCTGACTATGGCACTGCTAAGATGCATGTGTTTCCTAACTGGGGAGTTGTTACTTATGGGGCTGGGTTGCCAAATACTCAGACCAACACCTTTGTGTCCTTTAAATCCGGAAAGCTTGGTGGCCGTGCAGTCTATGACATAGTTCATTTTCAGCCATATTCCTGGATTGATGGATGGAGGAGTTTCAATCCAGGACATGAACATCCAGATCAGAACTCCTTTACTTTTGCCCCCAATGGACAGGTGTTTGTATCTGAGGCCCTATATGGACCCAAGTTCAGCCACTTGAATAATGTACTGGTGTTTGCTCCATCTCCTACAAGTCAGTGTAATCAGCCTTGGGAGGGACAACTTGGGGAGTGTGCACAGTGGCTTAAGTGGATTGGTGATGAGGCTGGAGACTCAGCTGGGGAGATTATAACAGCTTCTCAGTATGAGGAGATGATGTTTGTGAGTGGTGAGGCAGCATCTGCCTACTCTTCTGCAATGAAACTGAAAAGCGTGTATCGTACTTTGCTACTCCTAAATGCTCAGACATTGCTAGTAGTAGACCATATTGAGAAGGAGACAGACTCTCCCCTCAGCTCTGTCAGTGCCTTCTTTCATAATCTTGACATTGATTTTAAATATATACCCTATAAGTTTATGAACAAATATAGTGGAGCCATGATGGATGTGTGGGATGCTCACTATAAGATGTTTTGGTTTGATCATCATGGGAATAGTCCTGTTGCCAGGATACAAGAGGCAGAGCAAGCAGCAGAGTTCAAAAAGCGGTGGACTCAGTTCATAAATGTTACCTTTCCCATGAAAACCACTGTTACAAGAGTTGCATATGTGTTCTATGGACCGTATGTTAATGTTTCTAACTGCAGATTCATAGATGATTCCAAATATGGATTTCAAATTTTTCTAAATGTCAACAACACTGAAAATATTGTCTCCATTGTGACTGAATATCACAGTCTGAGGACAAGGTTCAATTATTTGGGATTTGGTGGCTTTGCCAAGGTAGCTGATCAAAACAAAGTTATCAAATTTGGTCTAGGCACTGAAGCTGTACAAGAACAGATAACAAATAACAGAACAGTTTTCCCATTTGGATTCAAAGTGAATATAATAGCAGGATTAGTTTTGGGCATTAGTTTGGTAATACTGGCTTTTCAGTGGCGGTTTTACATTTCCTTCAGCAAGTTGTTGCGCTGGATACTAATACTGGTTATCACACTGTGGTTTATTGAGCTGGTGGATGTATGGAGCACTTGCACTCAGCCTATCTGTGCAAAATGGAGCAGTGACATCATAAATGTAGACCCAAATACAGGCAATACAGCCAAACAATTAGAAGGAAACCCTGTTGTTTTGCCAGATGTGGTAATTACCTCACTTCCCAGTTCCGGAGCAGACATTTTAAAGCAACTTTTTTTTAACAGCAGTGATTTCATATACATCAGAATCCCTACAACTTACCTTGATATCCCTGAAACTGAACTTGAAATTGACTCATTTGTAGATGCATGTGAATGGAAGGCTTCTGATATCCAAAGTGGCCGTTTCCGTCTACTCCGAGGCTGGCTCCAATCCCTAGTCCAAGACACAAAACTGCATTTACAAAATATTCATTTACATGAAGCCAGCAGAAATAAATTAGCTCAGCATTCTACCAGAAGTAAGGACAAAAAGAGAAGGTCCAGAAAGAGAGAGTCTTTGTCAGAACAAAGAAGCAGAACAAGAGGAAAATTAGACAAAGATGCTGAATACATTAGGGAACTGAGGAGACACCTTGCCTATTATCCATATGCACGTCCTGTACTTAGTTTAAGTAGTGGGAGCTGGACATCAAAGCTTCCTTTCTTTCAAGAAATCATAGGTCCCTCAATGAGGGCATTGTATGTAGTAAGGGACCCTCGGGCATGGATCTACTCAATGTTGTATAAAAGTAAGCCAAGTCTTTACTCCTTGAAAAATGTTCCAGAGCACTTAGCTATGCTGTTTAAAGTGGAAGGCGGGAAAGAAAAGTGTGGTTTACATTCACGCTATGCCTTTGAATATGAATCACTGAGGGAAGAACTCTTGGATTCTAGGTCAAATGCAGTTTCTGTGCTGTCCCATTTGTGGCTAGCAAACACAGCAGCAGCGCTGCGAGTAAATGGGGATCTGCTGCAGACAAATTATCAGCTGGTCAAGTTTGAAGATATTGTGAGCTCTCCTCAGAAGACAGCTGAAGCAATTTATGCTTTCCTTGGTATTCCTCTGTCTCCTGCTAGCTTAAACCAAATATTGTTTGCCACCTCCACCAATCTTTTCTACCTTCCTTATGAAGGTGAAATATCACCAACTAGTATTCATGCCTGGGAACAAAAAATGCCTATTGAAGAAATTAGACTGATTGAGGACATCTGTTGTACCTTGATGGACCACTTAGGATACCCAAAGTTTACAGTTTAAATGCTGCAGGTCAGCAGTAGTTTGCACTAATGATCCCCAACTCCTCAGTGTGTGAATAAGAATTAGAGAGTTTGTTTATTCTTGTAAAATGTGTGTACAGTCTGTTACATGCAGAAAGATTTATTTAAAAAATAGATATTTGTTCTAGCAGGATTTTTAAAAACAAACACTTATAACTACTTTTGCTGCCTTTCAAATAAAGCTGTGTGAACCTTTACAAATCTACCAGCTGGGGAATGGATAGCTCAAGGGATTGGTAATAAACTATGGAGCCTTGCACTTCCAGGTGAACAGTTTGACTCCAGCACGAGTGGGTAGTTGCCCAAAGTAGTTACCATCTGATGGCTGTTTGGTGGCCTATATGAAATGAGTTGTTGGTCTCAGCCCACTTCGTAATGGGATCAGATTTGCAGGTATATTCTGGCCACTTGCTACCCCAATAGGGCAAAGGAGCCATAAACTGAGTAAAACTGGGATTTAAATCTGTTGTTCATCACTTGAGTTGGTGTTCTAGTAAATCTGGCCCCTTTTTAGGAGTCTCAGCAGACAGGCCAAGGGCTGACACGGCATAGAAACTGAATGGTATGTGATATGGTTCCTCCAGAACTGAAGCTCTTTGGTAGGGTTTTACGAGGATGAGTTCTTCCTGTAACTATTCTGTAGATAAAGAGAAGACTTCAATCTCCAGTTCCATCAATCTGGCACCTTCTCTGAGCACTAAATGAACTTTGGGGATGGGTGGGAGAGGGAAACCATCACAAGAAATCCACAAAACCCATAAAACCCCATAAATCTATCAGTTAAAAATTAGCTGAGAGGTTTCTAAAGGATCCTGTGAAACTCCAACGGTGCTCCACAATATTAAACTGCTCCTGGATTTTCAAAGCTGCTAATGCTCTCGCCACTGATGCTGCTGCTCTGTGCAGCTCCTCTTAGCTAAGAGAATCTGAATGAACTTCCTCTTTTCTCAGTAAGACTCCTCCATCCTTCTTTGTTTGTTGTAACACACTATGAAGTCTCTTCTCTTTTTAGCTGACCATTGTGCATAACTCTCACTAATTCCAGTGGCAAAGGTGTATGAGTTCCTGTCAATGCAAACATTTGATGTCATCATCATCAGTGGTAATATATTAATATCAGGTGGGAATGTAGTGATTAGAAGAGCCCAGATAAATCTCCAGACCCGTGTTTCATCAAGGGATGATTAGCTTTTCTGTATACTAGATCTGCCAGCAACATCTTATGGCTGGTCAAGGTAGCTCTTTGCGTTGAGTCACTTCTATGAGGTTTCTCTCTCCTATTCCAGGCTTGGATGACAATTAATCTCAGTAATTTCTTTCAAGCATCTGATTATTTTAAAATATGATTTTTGTTTCTTTAAATCTGCACTGAAATGTCACATTGATTTGGAAATACATACCCTTTGTGGGGTGAATATTTGCTTTTGGTAATATCTTCGTCATGCGGCAATTGTGTTTTTCCTTGAGTCATATATATATTTTTTTCTTTTCACAATGTTCTTTTTTTTTAAAAAAAGACAATGTTGAAATTGTCCTAATTTATCATACTCAGCAGTCTTTTGAAATGCATACATACTGTAAATATCTTCAGATGTGTAAATCAAACCATAGATGATGTCAGAGACATCTGCTTTCTTTACCGTCTGTGTTATTTTTTCCCCATTACTAATGAAGTTGTCATGAAATGTGCTTAGTTTTGTTTGTAGGAGCTGGAATCAGAGTTTTGTGCTATTATATTGAAATATAACAGTAGAGTAATTACCATATATTTGGGTGACAAGCATTAGGCAATGTCAAGATGTAATGAGTTTCTCTCTACAGATTGCAATTCTCTTGCTGATGTTTAATATTAAACATCTTGCTGATGTTCTCCCCTTTTTTCCTGCTGTTCCCCCCCCCACACACAGATTTTTTGCACCCTCTGCATCCTTTTGTGATCTCTTGTTCTGACCTAGATAAAAGTGACTCTTTCTCAGCCATTCCTTATTATGTCAACATGTGCCTCTGGTGTGATAAAGCTGTTGCTATGTTGCAGTCTCACTAACCATAACTTGCCTGTCACTTTCCTTTGATTATAATAGAGACTCGGAGCTGCTTTTTCTCTTCTTCTTTCCTGGGTCTTACCTCTGGCTAGGTAGAATGTCATGTTAAAAGAAATATTAAAGTTTGTTAATGTACACTAACATGTAAGTGAAATTTTGGATCCCGACTATCATTCTCTCAAATCAGTTTTTTTTCTCTCTATCTCTCTGTTATCAGTCATATGTAAAATTGTTGCCTTGTTGCCAACATCATTGCTTTTATTTGACAGACAGAGCATTTGCTTTTCTTCTCAGGATTTATGATCTTGAATCAGAACAAATAGAAAGGCTTTCCTCTGTCATCTGTTTTAGGATTGCTCAAAGACTCAGGATTGACTGCGTTTTGGGGGGAAGTAGGAAAGAATATAAAAATCCCTTCTTGATAGTGCTGCATGAAAGGCTACAAATAGATTTTAAACCAGCTCTTTTTGATGGGCTGAGGTGAAAAGGGGAACACTCAAGGATCAGTAGGTCGTCCCTGCAGCTTTCAGCATATAGGGTTATCTCATGCCCTTTGGCTGATAATACATGTCACTACTATCATTTATTCTGGCATACTCAAGATTTAGGACCTAATTATCCACAGTCTTGCATCTTCTGAAGTTAAACCAACTATAATGTTCTCCTGTTTGGGTTTGGTAATATTTTATACCCCTTTGTACAGATGTAATTGACTCTACTAGGTACATGACTGGGGAGAATTAGATTCTTTGGGAAGAGAGTTATATCAAAAGCACAAAAATTAAAAGAAAAAAAAGAATGAATCTAAAGAAAGTAATGACTGAAAGCCATAGTCCTAAGGTTTCAAAATTCTAATTGCATGCATTACGGGAGCTTAAAATAACACAATATTGTTATATATTCTAAGGAAACTGAGCACATGGTGCTTTTGCTTCAAAACTGCTAACAGAGAACCCCTATGATAGAGAACATTTCTACTTGCTGGGAAGAAAAGAGCATATGTCAACTAAACAACAGAGCACTATGTATAAAAGTAGCTTATGGGACTGGATTAATCTCACAGAAGGAAAGAATATCAGAGCAAGTGAGGCTCTGCAGTGTTGTGGGGGCCTAATTTCTATAGAACACTTAACAAAACAATCCAGAAATCCCAGGTCAGAAGATTTGAATTTTTATTTTTTTAGGCTGTATACAGTTAAAATATTACTAAAAATGCAGTGTCCCAGAGCTTCATACTGATCATATTCAAACCTGCTTTTTCATGTATCATGCCTCCATTGTCCAGTGGGTTCACCAGTTTTGCAGTCCAGTCATACAAAAAAGTATCCATTGACTTCAAGTTGTGTGGTCTGTGAATGAAAAGAGTGCAGGATCAAAATGTAATCAAATGTGTCTACATTTCTGTGAGGTCACCTGCATAACAGTTTATGGATTTCGGTAGCATTTTAGAAACTACGTAACTATAATTAGAGCTGGTTGGGGAAAAAAGTCTGTCAGTTGTGTTTTAACAGAAAATAGCTTTTCAATGCAGTGGAAATGTTCATGCAAAAATACCTGTTTTCATGAGATAAGTGAGTTTTTAATCAGAAAACCTTAAACTGAAAACAAAATACTGTTTTTGACAAAAACATGAAAAATTGTTTTAAGAAAACTTGATAACTTCCCCTCCCCCCATTTTTGTCTAAATTTGGAAAAAATGGGGAGAAAAAATCTGTCAGCTCTCCCTACCATTCAAATATGCATTCAGTTGGCTCTCATCCTCTGTTCTGTTGCCTCTGTGTAACTCCGCTGAAATATAGCCAAGTTGCATTGGTGTAAGCGAAAGCAGAACTTGGCCCACTGTTTGATCAAGTATTCTAAAATTAGGCTTCCAGGCTTTGACAACTGCCCTATCTTTTAATCATTCTTTTGTGCCCGGGGCAGATGAGAAGATGGAAAAATAATAAGGTACTCAATCTGTTGTTTTAGGTTGAAGAAATCAATACTTTGAAAATTATCTTTTAATTAACAGCTAGTTATAAGTAAAATAAACTGTGGGAGGCCTGAAATCTAATGGTATGGCAACTCTCCAGCTACTTTTAATTTAAAATAGATCAGCTGATAAATTTTAAATGATTTCTGAGTTAGTCACATGACTTCACTACCACAATAAGTACTTGTCAGAGGGTATGTCTGTGCTGTTGCAGGGAGTATGCCTCCCAGCCCAGACAGGAAAAGACACTAGCTTACCTTGAGTTAGTGTGCTGAAAATAGAGGCGTATGAACATTGCACCATGAACTAGCCACCTATGTCCAAGCCTAACTGACCTCCTGGATCTGAGCTCAGTGACTAGCCCAAACTGCCACCCTTAATACTACTTCCATGCTGTTATTTTTAGCATGCTAGCTTGAGCCGAATTAGCATGTATTTGTTTATCTTGGCTGGGAGGCATTCTCCCAGCTGCAGTGTAGACATATCAAGAGGGTCTCCAATCAAGTGAATGTTGAATGCCTTCGTACTGAAATTCTAGGCTAGAACCCTCAATGTATAAAAATCTAAGTTAACAGGCAGGGCAAGCAGTGAGCTGGAAAAATATGTATGCTACTTAGGAGAATGTCCATTGCAAACCCATATCTGAGACCTGTGTGTATGTTTCATTTAGGAGTTAAATAGAAGGATGTATTAGGGGAAGCAGGACTAAATAATCCAGGGGATTGGTAATGGATAGGAACATTTCTTTGGTATATCAATGGTTTGAGTCTAGCTCTAGGTCATTACAGACCTAAGGTCATTACCATATTGACCAAATCCTGTTGACTCACCCATACAAGTAGGACCTCTGACTTCAGTGGAAGTACATGGATGAGGAAGGTGAGTGGGATTTACACAGACTGTATCAGAGTTCAAGGCCAAGACTATAGCAGGGTTCAAAAAAGAACTAGATAAATTCCTGGAGGATAGGTCCATCAATGGCTATTAGCCAGGATGAGCAGGGATGGTGTCCCTAGCCTCTGTTTACCAGAAGCTGGGAATGGGCAACAAGGGAGGGATCACTTCATTACCTGTTCTGTTCAGTCCCTCTGGGCATCTGGCATTGGCCACTGTCAGAAGACAGGATGCTGGGCTAGATGGATCTTTGGTCTGACCCAGTATGGCTGTTCTTATGTAGTTAAATGAGTTGGTGAACTCAGTATTGTTATTGGCAGTACATGATCACATTACGAAAACCACCATCACAACTGCATCCTTCTTAATAGCCTCAATATTTTTCCAGTGGCAGATCATGGATACAGGACTTCAGTACCCTGGTATCATTCTGGCACCTTTCACTAGTACTAACATTCAAATGCTCATTCAAACCAACCTCAGTCCTTAAGATGCTACTTTTCCAGCAAATAATGACTTTTTAAAAATTTAACCTGGGTAAAATTTCAGTATTTCCATGTATAAATGTTTTCAGCTTCCATATAGATAAAGAATTTTCCACAGAAATATGTTTTTACTCATTGTAAACAGTCTTTTACTTTCTCTCATGCACAAACAGCCCAAAAAAATAAAAAGGGAAAGTGAAAGCTTTTGTCAAAATGACATTGATGCAGACATAAGATTTCAGCTATTGTAATGATAACTTATTTGCATGGCTTCATTCATGGATCAGACTGAATTTTCATTTTAAAGAGAAAATTTTAATATTTCACTATTTATTACCTTGAGATGATGTGACAAATGACATCCAGAAGAGAGCTGGACCCTTAGGGTGCTATGGGTTATTTCTAATAATAATATGGTCTTGTTACTGTGATTTTATTAGTTAATATGACCAGGTGTAAACTTTTGAAATTCTGCAATATCTGTACTCAAAACATTTGCCCTAGGCAATTCATGATCAAGGGTTAAAGTACAGTTCATATATATTTGGCAAACAAGTAGAGAGCACTTGTGTGACTTGTTCATTGTTATATTTGGAAATAAACATAAAGTATTTTTGTAATTTGAATTTGTGACATTACTTTTTAAGAAAGAACTCACTGAAATTAGTTTTTAAAAATACACATAAAAATACCTTCACCAAGAAGCATACATAACTAACCAAAACAAGCACATTATCTTATCATCATAGCCCTGGTCTTCCCTTTCTCCTGAGCTTGTTAGGCCCCAGTTCGGAACACCACTTAAACATGTTTAAGTACACCATTAATGAGGATGCTTTCCTGAATCAGAGTCTCTGTAGGCCTAGACACATTCTCATTGAATTCATCCTCATTCCACTTACAGGTGTAAAATTGCAGATATTCATAAGTGGAGGATCAGGGCCTTATATTGTAAAGTGTTTGGAGCAGGGACTGAGAGTTGAAATCTTGGCTTATTAAACTCAATGAGGCCAACATTTCATAAAGTGTTTTCTCCCTGGAAAGGGCCATGCAAAATTATGGCACTAATGATAATACCTAGCTCTTATATAATGTATTTCATCAGTAGATTTCAAAGCGCGACACAAAAAAGGTAAGCTTTCTTATCGTACAGAAGGGGAAAGCTGAGGCTCAGGAAATGGAGTGACCTGCCAAAGTGGACCCAGAAGGCTAGTGGCTGTGCTGGTAATAGATCTCAAGTCTCCTAAGTCCCAGTCCATCACTCTATCCACTAGACAACACTGCCTCCCTTAAGTAACGAATAAATGCTTTGGGGACAATCTGTGACAACACATTCTGGCTTTAAAAGTTATCTAGTTGTATTTTTCTCTTTAATATTTAAAGAAATATTTAGATCACAGGGAAATATTGTATATCTATTTCTTAATATTTCCAAAAGACCTGAAATTACTGAAACCAAAAGCCTATGTATATCATACAAGTTTATTCTTCTTGGTGTATGATACATTGCAGAAAACAAAGAGTAATGTTTTGTAGGGTTTAATTCGTGAATCACTTTTTAGCCTGAATCAAGCTACAGGTTAAGATTATCTGATACATTTATAGACCACAAAAGAAAGAGCATAAGAATGGCCATTCTGGCTGAGACCGAATGGTCCTTCTAGCCCAGTTTTCTGTCTTCTGCCAATCGACAAACCTAGGTGGTTTGGAGAGAATGAACAGATCAGGGCAATTTATCAAGTAATCTATCCCCTGTCATCCAGTCCCAGCTTCTGGCAGTCTGAGATTTAGGGGGACCAGTAACAAAGGTTGTGTTCCCAACCATCTTGGCTAACAGCCATTGATGGGCCTATCCTCCATGAACTTAGCTAATTCTTTTTTTTAACCCAGTTTTGACCTTTTTACCCAGTTTTGACCATTTGACCTTCACAACATCCCCTGGCAACAAGTTCCACAGCTTGATTGTGTGTTGTATGAGGAATTACTTCTTTATGTTTGTTTTAATCTTACCTGTTCATTTCATTGGGTGACCCCTGGTTCTCATGCTATGTTGTGATGAGGTGTACTTGCCCTGCACTGGAGCGGAAGGGATTAAGACAGGACTCTTAGCAGCAGAAGACATGTCTCCTTGACCCTGCTGGGCATATTTCAACTGCTGCTCAAGTATAAAAAGGAACAGCCTAGCTCAGCCTGGGCTGACCGCCGAGGAGAAACAATGCACCTTGCTCGCTTCAGTTGAGGAGCAGCCAGGATCCTGGACCGTGGGAGCAGGAGACACCAAGGCCCAGGCAGGCACCCAAGGACCTGAGCACACCCCAGGGAGATTGCAGTCATCAGCCGAAGAGCCCCAAGACTCCGAAGACACTCCAACATCAGCTGCAGGAGTCACGGTAAGAAGTAGCCTAGGGAGGGACTAGCCAGTGTCCCTGCAGCAGTTGGCATGGTGCAGGAGGATTCCCTGCCAACTTAATGGCAAACTCATTTGCCCCTACCAGGGCCCTGGGCTGGGGCCCGGAGGAGCAAGGAGGGCCCAGGCTTTCCTACCTGGCCAACCCCCTCCCCCTCCCGACTGGCCATTGGGCTGCGCTTCCCTGCAGCTGAGGGGAGTCCTACTGACTCTGGCCATTAGGCCATGCTTCTCAACAGCCAAGGGGAGTCCTACTGACTCTGACCATTAGGCTGAACTTCCCCAAAGATAAGGGGAGCCATTTGACCATGCAGCCCTGAGGCTGAGGGCAGCCATATAGAATTAACCGTGGGGCTACCACACACTCTTAATCTACCCCTAGGGTGATGAGGTGTACAACATATGTGAAGGAGAAAAGTAACACTTCAGAGAGACAAGGGAGGTGAGGTAATATCTTTTACTGGACCAACTTATGTTGGAGAGAGGTAAACTTTCAAGTCACACAGAGCTCTGCATACTTCCCTATTCACTTTCTCCACACCATTCATGATTTTACAGATGTCAGTCATAGCCTCACCTTCATCATCTCTTTTCTTAGCTGAACAGCACACAGTATTCAAGGTGTGAGCATAGAATGGATTTATATAGTGACATGATGATATTGTCTGTCTTATTATCTATCCCTTTCCTAAAGATTCATAATAGTCTGTTAGCTTTTTTGACTGCTGCTGCACATTGTGACAGTGTTTTCAGAGACTCCAAGGTGGCTCCAGTGACTCCAAAATATCTTTCTTCAGAGTTAACAGCTAATTTAGAACCCATCATTTTATATGTATTGTTGAGATTGTTTCCTAATGTGCATTACTTTGCATTTATCAACATTGAATTTAATTTGCCATTTTCTTGCCCAATCACCCAGTTTTTGTGAGATCCCTTTGTAGCTCTTCACAATCTGTTTTGGATTTAACTATTTTGAGTAATTTTGTTTAATCTGCAGATTTTGCCAAGTCAATGTTCCTCTCTTTACCAGATCCTTTATAAATATGTTGAATAGCTTAGGTCCTAATACAGATCATTGGGAGGCACCACTGTTTACCTCTCTCCATTCTGAAAACTGACCATTTAATCCTACCCTTTGTTTCCTGTCTTTTAACCAATTACTGATTCATGAGAGGACCATTCCTCTAATCCCATGACTTCTTACTTTGTTGAGGAGACTTTGGTGAGGGATCTTGTCAAGGGCCCTCTGAAAGTATAGTACATATACACTGGATCATGTCTTCACAGGTCTGCTGACTTCCCTCAAAGAATTCTAATAAATTGGTGGCACATGATTTTCCTTGACAAAAGCCATGTCGATTCTTGCCCCACATATTCATTTATGTGTCTGATAATTCAATTCTTTACTATAGTTTCAACCAATTTGCTTGGACCAGAAGTTAGGCTCATTGGCCTGTAATTGCCAGGATTGCCTCCATCATTTTTAAAAATTGGCCTTGTGTTACTATCCTCCAATCATCTAGTACAGAGGCTGATTTAAGTGATAGGTTACATACCACAGCTAGTAGTTCAGTAATTTCATATTTGAGTTCTTTCAGAACCCTTGCATCAATACCATTTGGTGCTGGTGACTTATTACTATTTAATTTATCAATTTATTTCTAAACCTCCTCTGTTGACTCCTCAATCTGGGACAGTTCCTCGGACTTGTCACCTACAGAGAATGGTTCAGGTGTGAGAATCTCCCTCAAATCCTCTGCAGTGAACACTGATGCAAAGAATTCAACTAGCTTCTGGGAAACAGCTTTGTCTTCCTTGAACGCTCCTTTAGGATCTTGATCATCCAGTGGCCACGCTGATTGTTTGGCAAAGTTCCTGCTTCTGATGTACTTTAAAAAAAATGCTGTTTAGTTTTTGTGTCTTTTGCTGGTTGCTCTTCAAATTCTTTTTTGGCATGTCTAATTATACTTTTACATTTGACTTGCCAGGATTTATGCTCCTTTCTATTTTTCTCAGTAAGATTTGACTTCCAATTTTTAATGATGCCTTTTTGCCTCTTTTGTGGGGGGGATGGGGAAGTGAGGGACAGGCCTGCCCACTACTCTGGGCCCTGACCCAGGGATCCTCTAGCCACAGCCACTTACTGCCCTCCTCCAACTCTCCACTACTGCCTACTTCCCTGGGCCACTTCCTCATAGCCCCTGCACCTTCTCTGCCCCCTTGTGTCAGGGCCCCAGTGTGGAAGTCATCAGCCTGGAGCTCCCCCAGCCTCCGCTGACCCTGCCCAGCCCTACTCTAAAAGCCAGTTATTTTCCCTTTGCCCTCCAGGGAGACACTGCCCTTCTTTCTGCCCAGCATCCTTCTTATAGGGCTCAGGCTGGCCCTGATTGGCTGTTTTCAAGCTTCCACTTGACTGGCTCCCAATAAGCCCTTCCAGGATTGGCTGGAGCTCTGTGCAGCCTCTCTGGCTTGCTTTAACCCCTTCAATGCCAGAGTGGGACAGCTGCCCCACTAGAGGCAGTAAAACTTTGCTGATATGTGATCTATCTATGCATATGCTTTATAATTCATCACACTAATAATGGTGTATCCCCCACTGTCTCAGCAAATGTTTAAAAATGGAACACAGCAGTATTGTTTTACATTATTAAAATATAATCATTTTAAGTGAAACATAATATCAGAATGTTGTTAAAGGCCAACAATGTGCCTGGTGTTATATGAGACATGGAAAACGAGACCGAGTCAGATTCTGATCTCATTTAAACCAATCTAAACCAAGAGTAACTTTGCAATGCAATTAATCTTGAATTACACTGACGTAAATGCTTCCCCCACCCCCGAATTTATCACCCCTTCATCCTGAAGATTTTACAATGTAGGCACCAGTCCTTTAAGGTTCTGTGTTTAAGCGGACTTTTGCAACCTAATGGACCCCCACGTGGAGTAGCTGTAGCATGCATAGTAGTATATTGTGAAGCACTGAGAATGAGGAGTACTTGTCGCAGTACCTTAGAGACTAACAACTTTTTTTGAGCATAAGCTTTCGTGGGCTAAAACCAACTTCATCGGATGCATGCAGTGGAAAATACGGTAGGAAGATATATATAAAAAGAGAACATGAAAAAATGAGCGTTACCATACCAACTCTAACGAGACTAATCAATTAAGGTGGGCTATTATCAGGAGGAGAAAAAAAATGTTTGTAGTGATAATCAGGATGGCCCATTTCCAACAGTTGACAAGACGTGAGTAACAATAGGGGAAAAATTAGCATGGGGAAATAGTTTTTACTTTGTGTAATGACCCATCCACTCCCAGTCTTTATTCAAGCTTAATTTAATGGTGTCTAGTTTACAAATTAATTCTTATTCTGCAGTTTCTCATTGGAGTCTGTTTTTGAAGTTTTTTTGTTGAGTATTGTGACTTTGAGTCTGTAATCGAGTGACCAGAGAGGTTGAAGTGTTCTTCTACTGGTTTTTGAATGTTATAATTCTTTACATCTGATTTGTGTCCATTTATTCTTTTGCATGGAGACTGTCCAGTTTGACCAATGTACATGTCAGAGGGGCATTGCTGGCAGATGATGGCATATATCACATTGGTAGATGTGCAGGTGAATGAGCCTCTGATAGTGTGGCTGATGTGATTAGGTCCTATGATGGTGTCCTGTGAAGAGATATGTGGACAGAGTTGGCAACAGGCTTTGTTGCAAGGATAGGTTCCTGGGTTAGTGTTTTTGTTGTGTGTATGGTTGCCGGTGAGTATTTGCTTCAGGTTGATGGGCTGTCTGTAAGCAGGGACTGGCCTGTCTCCCAAGACCTGTGAAGGTGAGGGATCATCTTTCAGGATAGGTTGTAGATCTTTGATGAGGCGCTGGAGAGGTTTTAGTTGGGAGCTGACGGTGATAGCTAGTGGTGTTCTGTTACTTTCTTTGTTGGGCCTGTCCTGTGGTAGGCAACTTCTGGGTACTCTTCTGGCTCTGTCAATCTGTTTCTTCATTTCAGCAGGTAGGTATTGTAGTTATACGAATGCTTGATAGAGATCTTGTAGGTGTTTGTCTCTGAGGGGTTAGAGCAAATGCGGTTGTATCTTAGAGCTTGGCTGTAGACAATGGATCGTGTACTGTGGTCTGGATGAAAGCTGGAGGCATGTAGGTGAGTATAGCGGTCAGTAGGTTTCCAGTATAGGGTGATGTTTATGTGATCATAGCTTATGAGCACTGTAGTGTCCAGGAAGTGGATCTCTTGTGTGGTCTGCTCCAGGCTGTGGTTGATAGTGGGATGGAAATTGTTGAAATCATGGTGGAATTCCTCCAGGGCTTTTTCCATGGGTCCAGATGTTGAAGATGTCATCAGTGTAGTGCAAGCAGAGTAGGGGAGTTAAGGGACGAGAGCTGAAGAAGCATTGTTCTAAGTCCACCATAAAAATGTTGGCATACTGTGGGGCCATGCGGGTACCCATAGCAATGTCACTGACTTGCGCTTTAAATTAGGCTTGAATAAAGACTGAGAGTGGATGGGTCATTACACAAACTTAAAACTATTTCCCCATGCTAATTTTTCCCCTACTGTTACTTACACCTTCTTGTCAACTGTTGGAAATGGGCCATCCTGATTATCATTACAAACGTTTTTTTCTCCTGCTGATAATAGCCAACCTTAACTGATTACTCTCGCTATAGTTAGTATGGCAACACTCATTTTTTCATGTCCCCTGTGTGTATATATATCTTCCTACTGTATTTTTCACTGCATCTGATGAAGTGGGTTTTAGCCCATGAAAGCTTATGCTCAAATAAATTTGTTAGTCTCTAAGGTGCCACAAGTACTCCTCATTCTTTTTGCTGATACAGACTAACACAGCTACCACTCTGAAACCTATGAAGCATTGGACAATAATTAAAGTTATAGTTATTTAACAATATTTTCCACTGTAGTTATCCTTTCTTAAATTGCTTGATCTCATAGCAATTTAAGAAAGGATCTCATAAAATCTTATGATTTGCAATGAGGCTTCCAATCAATAAAAACTCTTTTTGACTTTATTAAATTTAAAGTTATTGCTACCTTTGTTTGCATATGTAACTAATTGGGGGAAGCCTGGTAAGGGGAATCCTGCCCTTAGATACATATGGTGCATTTTACATCAGCAGTAGCTTCAGGCACATATCTGAGGTCAAAGTTTGTTCCCAAGTTTATATTGCTATTTACTGAAGGATCACAAAATTTCCAGCTTGAGTCTATGAACAGAGAAGATGACCTTTTATTAAATGAAAAAAAGATTTGATGCTTGAGATCTAGTCTACAGAACAAAGACCAGGGTTTTTTTGGGGGAGAGTTATTCAGGCACACACAAATACAGCAGGACAGAAGGTGATATGCAGCAATGGTAGCACTATATTACTTTCAGATAGATCCTAAGACTTTCTAGCCAATGGACACCATCAGTTTATTTGCATGTAGACAATTTAGGCCCTGTCTATACTGGCAAGTTTGTGCGCAGTAAAGCAGCTTTCTCCTTTGTAACTCCCAAGGTGTACACACTGCCAAGCCTCTTGGTGTACAGAAACAGCTTATTTGCAGTGCTGTAAAAGAAGCACTCTGACAAGAGGTGTACAGCTTTCTGCACTGTCGGATCTCAGCAAAGCGCAAACAGGAGAGGATGCCCCTGGTAAGTGGTTTCGATTTGGGGAATCACTGACACGAGTTGTTGTGGGCATGAAAGTTGCAGAAAACAGGCTTGTCTGTATATGATGAATGTACCACCACATGCCTAGTCTGAGTGGTGGAACAGGCTGTTGATCGACTCCCTCACTTCACGGGAATCTGCCTCAGAGATCTCCAGGAAACTCTCATGGAAATACTTGGAAATCTGCTGCCACAGGTTCTTTGGCAGAGCTGTTTTGTTTCTTGCCCCATTAACGGTAACTTTCCTGTCCCACTGTGGGCGTGGGGAACCATTTCTGCACACAGGCGAGCCACATAAGGGCCAGGATGGAAGCCGCAGTCTTGGAGAAGACCCTCCCTTGATTCCTTGCTCATCCTCAGCAATGAGATATTTTTCATAATGATCACAGCCTGTGGAAAATGTGGGGACAGAAATGATTATCAGCCCTCCCTCCTCCCCCCACAATGCTGGCTCTCCCCAAAAGCCATGTGCCCATTGTACAGTAGGGTCCAGGAACACTGATTTACCCTGCCCCAGCGGCTACTCACTATTTTTGGTATCTTGTGTGCTTGCCTGGGAGTCAGCCAGTTAGTGATAGGTATGTGAACAGTGGCTGCATTTTAAATCACTGAGTCAGTGTTCTCTGTGTTGCAAACAATACTGCTTCTGTAAAATGTTACATTTTGGCTTCACAGAGATGACTTTGGGGGCCCAACCTTCCTCTTTGTTATCATCGGCTGAATGGCTGCGCAGTATTAGAACACAGCCATGAAGAACCAGGGAGGACTTTCTGCATGACATTATGATGCACTCCGGGGCCGAAAAACAGGAACTGAAGGATGGTGGGACAGCAAGAAGAGGGACTGAAAGGAGAACATGGCATGCCAGAATGAAGCCATGGAGCAGCTCTTAAATGTTATGGAGTACCAAGTGGACATGCTCGACAGCTCTGCGCCTGCCCTCTCCTGCAGCTGCTGTTGCAAAACTCTTTCCCATGCACCCCCCAGACACTGCCAACACACTTTTATCAACCTCCTGGCTCCAGTCTGTACCCACAGCATTCCACTCCTCCCTACTCACAGTCCAGCACTGCAGACTCCCAGAACCCACTGTACTCAACACTCATCCCTCTGCAGTTTGGCCCTCCTAACATTCAGTACCCACTGCACTGTACTCCATGTACATGCATGATCCCTGGACATGCACAAATCTTTAGCTCTCCTGGAACCCCATCTTCTCCTTGGACCTTTCCTTCCCCCGTCCCCCTCAGTGCTGATGTATTTTTTGTTATTGTTGTTTCACTCTCTTCTCCAGTTGTTGTTTTTTAGTAAAAGAATTGTGTTGCTTTGAAAGCAATCTTTATTCTATTAGTTGAAAGGAAACAGAGCCCTGCAAAGCAACAAACAGTTATCTTGAACCTTCATATTCCATCATCTTCACCAATCATAATCATCTCCTAGCATTACAAGCACTGCACTCCTGAGCATAGCAACAAATATTAGTGGCTTTCAGCTTCAAATTGCTGCGTCAAGTCATCCCTGATTCTTCTGGCCCCGTGCTGTGCCCCTCTAATAACCCTGTTCTCTGGCTTTTCAAATTCAGCCTCCAGGCGCTGAGCCTCAGTGGTCCAGCCTTGAGTGAAGCTTTCACCCTTCCCTTCACAAATATTATGGAGCATACAGCAAGCAACTATAAGCATAGGAATATTGTCATCGGCCAGGTCCAGTTTCCCATATAGGCAATGCCAGTGGGCCTTTAAATGGCCAAAAGCACACTCAACAGTCATTCTGCACTTGCTTAGCCTATTGTTGAACCGCTCCTTCCTGCTGTCAAGTTGCCTTGTGTATGGCTTCATAAGACACGGCATTAAGGGGTAGGCGGGGTCTCCCAGGGTCACAATGGGCATTTCGACTTCCCCTACAGTGATCTTCTAGTCAGAGAAGAAAGTCCCTGATTGCAGCTTCCTGAACAGCCCAGTGTTCCAAAAGATGTGTGTCTCATGCACCTTTCTGGACCAGCCTGCATTAATGTCTGTGAAACGCCCACGTGATCCACAAGCCCCTGGAGAACCATTGAGAAACACCCCTTTGGATTAATGTAAACAGCGGTTAGGTGATCTGGTGCCATAATTGGAATATGCGTGCCATCTATCACCCCTGCACAGTTGGAGAAGCCCATTTGTGCAAAGCCATCCACAATTCCACTCATGGTCTTTCAGAGCAGGATGCAATTAATAGCCCTGCACACTTCCATCAACACAAGTCCAACTGTCAACTTTCCCATTCCGAACTGGTTAGCAACCGATCAGTAGCAGTCTGAAGTAGCCAGCTTCCACAGTGCAATTGCCACATGCTTCTCCAATGGCAGGGCAGCTCTCATTCTCGTGTCCTTGTGCCGCAGGGCTGGGGCGAGCTCATCACACAGTCCCATGAATGTGACTTTCCTCCTCCAAAAGTTCTGCAGCCACTGCTCATCATCCCAGAGATGCATGATGATGTGATCCCACCACTCAGTGCTTGTTTCCCAAGTCCAAAAGCAGCTTTCCACTGTGGTCAGCACCTCCATGAATGCCACAAGCAATCTTGTGTCGTAGCTAGTATGCATGGCGAGATCAATGTTGCACTCCTTTTGCCTTTGTAGTTTAAGGAATAACTGCACTGCCACTCATGACATGTTAGTCAGAGTGAGCAGCATACTGGTCAACAGTTTAGGATTCATTCCTGCAGACCAAGGAGGCAGAGTGTGCAGGACACAAACCGTCGAAAGATGATGCCAAATGTGGATGGAAGCACAGGGATTGCTGGGATGCAAAGCAATGCATCATGGGGCATTGGGACAGGACCTAGGATGCCCCACGACCCCCTCCACCTTCTCACAACTCTTAGTGGCAGAAGAGGAAGAGATGTACTGTGGAATAGCTGCCCAGAGTGCACCGCTGTGAATACCACTGCAAGTGCCGCTAGTGTGAACACACTATTGCACAGGCAGCTGACAGTTTGAACACACAACAGCAGCTTCTCTTCAGCACTCTCTGAGCGGCACTGTAACTCTGCCAGTGTAGACGTACCCTTAGTTACCATTAACCCCATATTTATTGGATTAAAGAAATGGTACAAAGTACATATCTGATATCACCGAAGTCCCGGTAAAAGTAAATTATTTTGATATAAAGATTTTCATAGACTATTACAATAAAGAGAAAGAAAGCTGATACTATTCTGGCATCTTTCTTCTTTAACTAATGTCCAAGAAAGTGTTCAAATATTTTATTGGTCATCTTCAGATTACTATATTTATATATAAATAGCCTTATGCAGTTGATTGCTGGTTGCATAATGATGCAACATATCCAATGTTCAACTAAAAAAACACTGATAATTCTTTACAGACAACTAAGCCTGCATTGTAGCGTCGGCCTATATCTTGGCATAGAACATGCTATGCTATAGCTAATTATGTACAATCCATTTTAGTAAGTGGAAATTCTGCTTCTGTTCCACATATTCAGTTTTTGGCAAAATCTATTTGGTACGTCTCTTCACAGAGACTGAGCTTTTTAACAGGGAATACACATGTAAGAAGTTGTTCTAATTTCCTTTTCAACTTAAACACATTCTATTTGAATCAAAAGATGACATAATACCTTATAGTGGTAGGTTTTTTGTTTTGTTTTTTGTTTTTTTAGGCCTTGGCAAGATTTTCTTCTACAATAGGCTTAATGGTTGTGTGGACTATTGGCCATATTTTCCCCCAGTTCTCTGTTGTTAAGGTTTTAACCAAAAGTAGGATCCTCTGTCATTTGTCAGATGTGTATGCTTACTCTGTTTCATCATCCTACCCTCACACACAATCTTGTCTTGCTTGCTAGAGCTTTAACTCAAACATCTGTCTTTTTTCTGGAGGTGCAAGAAAAATGTCTGCTAGACAGACTACATTTATTCTTCTGGACAGGATACAAAATAATTTCCTTGACTGTTGCACATTCTTGGATAGCCTCTTGCCTTTTTTGTGAAAAGTCTTTAATGTAGATTTCATCTAACACACTTTACACTGGATATTAAGGTTAAAAGGAAACTCGTGCTAAAATCAGTTCAAAAATACAGAGGTCCCAAGGATAATGAAAACTTTTATGTCAGTAACAGGGGTTCTTTTATGGAATAGACATTAATGTCACAACTCTCAACTGCCTTGCTGAAGGAGGAAGCAGTTGCACTTTTTGGCTCTATGTGTATTTCCATCCTATGAACCTGCCTAGAAGTAAAGTTATCCCCTTTTGTTTCAATCTTAGTTTGAAATTTCCATTTTGTTCCATTGTGTCCAAGCTTCACTTGTGTTTCAGACTGGCTTATTGAGAAATGTACATAGTCTCAATCTGGGCAGTAGGGTTGTGGACAGGAATTGTGATTCATACACAGATGACTGCAATAAAAGAAAAAAAAAGATGGGGAACAAGATGTCAATGGTATTGAAGAGAACAAGTTGACTGTACAAAAGGCTGCAGTTGCAACATTAAAATGCTTAAAAAGAGTATGTTAGTACAGTAGAGACACAAGGTGGGTGAAGTAACGCCTTCAATTGGGTCAATTTCTGTCAGTGAAAGAGATAAGTTTGTGAGCTACACAGAGCTCTTCTTCAAATCAGAAGAATATGTATGTTTTAGTGTTTCTCTGCGTTGTGCACTATGACTGCCACAGTAAAGACCTTCATTCACTTTTAGTTTCACTTTTTGTTTTGCCTAAATTACCAAAGGAGTAGAGAGGGGGGAAAAACAGTGGTTTGCATATGCCTTACCCATGACCTTCTTTATACCATGAAACCGTTGAGGTATACGTAATCCCTGACTAGACAGATACCGCTCAGTGCAATTTTATACAATTATTCAGATATGGCTACAGCTTTACCTACTGAACATAATTATTTTGTACATCCCTGGACTCTTGTTGGTCAGGGGTATGAAAAAAACTCACCCCTGACCCACAAAAGTTTTACCAATGAAAAATGCCAGTGTTGATAGTGCTTTGTTGGTGGGAGATGCTTTCCCGTCAACAAAGCTACCACCCCTCATTGGAGGTGGTTTTATTTTGTCATCAGAAAAGCTCTCTCCTGCCAACAGAGAGTGGCTACACTGTGTACCTTACAGTGGTGCTGCTGTAGCTGCTGTTTCACCACCCTATACACTTCCTAAGTACCTCCACATGGGTCAAATTGACCATAGAATTGATTAAGCACCAGGTGATTAACCTATTAACAAGGAGATTCAGCAGGGAGGAAAGGCTAGAGAAGCCTGGGATCTCACAGAGGGAAAATCTCCCATACATCCGGGGGAACGGTAAAAGCTTTATGTGGTGGGGAGCAAATAATTGTATAGCATGTTGTAAATGAAGCATATAGTATTGAATTTGCCATGGGAGTGTGAGGACTGTTTGCAACAAGGAGTGCAAGGGGAGGGAGCACTGCCTTGTGTCAGTTCCAAAAGGGAGAAAGAGGCATTTTGTGGTACATATGGAAGTAAAATATGAGGTGCATCATAATCTGGCTTTCCAGAGGTGGTATGCTACTGCTAGCCTGGCACAGCATAAATTACAGGTAGATTTGTGACATGCTATCTGGTGTCACAGACCCCTTTCCCAGTGGATTCAAATTGACACCTGTGCAGAGAGCCAGCATGAAGCCTAGACGCTAATTAGGTCAATGAGCACAGGGTCTGCCATTGTTTTGAGGTCAGGAAATGCATTTTTAGTGATTCAAGTCGAGTTTTCTGAAAGGAGTTTTAAGGGGAGATTTGAAGACAATATCCAAATGATAACTACCAGTAGAAAGAGATTTGAGGAGGAATTTAAAGGTAGGATGAGAGGATGCATGGAATATAGCAGAAAGGAGGGTCTTCTTCTAGAAAAGCAGTAGAGTTGCCCCCTGTTCCTCTCCCCCCTAAAAAAAAAGTGTGGGGGGGGAAAGGATTCACTCAAGAAACAGGCATATATATGATACATTTCTTGGGAGCCTGACTCTCTGCTGCTGTGAATTAGCATAGTGTCATTGAAGGAAAGGGAGCTAAGCAGATATCAACAGTAAAGATCTGGACCATAGTTTGCAAGAGAAATGTCCGCATGGAACAGCGTTTAGCTTAAAAACGGGCTATCGTAATGTCTGGGAGGTAGGCTAGAATTGGAGCTATAGTAGAACTGTATAATACCTTAATTTCTTTTCTTCCCTTTCTGTAACTAAAGAAAACAGCCTGCAGCCCAGTTCCACAGGGAAAAGTGATCTCTTTGAAGATCTAGCTTCTTCCATTTTCTGTTTGTACACTTTTTAAAAAAACCTTATTGGGTTTATCTAATCTGCACACAATTAGAAGTATAATAAAGAAAATATTGGCTGGCACTTGTGAAGGACACACTATCTTTATTCTCTTACAAGGAGGAGAATAAATCAGCAGGCAGAGGTCTATTGGGTTTCTACCTATAAACTGTGCCAAAGAATGACTTCTGTGTTCCCTATGGACAGACAAGAGTGATAAACAACCTATTGGTAACAGTATATCACAGGGCACAAACTTGAAAGTTAAGCCAGGTTTCTTGAGAAGTTTACTGTGATGTGTAACTATCTCAGAAAACCCAGTCCAAGTTTTGATGATCCTAGGTTATGGAAGGGTGATTTTTGGGTGGAAATCAAGTGATTTGAAAAATTACAATAAAACATTACTCAGTTGGAATTGACTGATTAATTCAAACTGAGAAATTCTGCTACACTGCGTAGGTTTGGACAAAGTTCCGACAGAGCCCTGGCTGCCAGGCAGATTCCTGTCAGAAACCTGTTTGGTTTTCTGCCAGCTCACCAGCCCATTTGGTGGGTGAGAGTCTGGGAGCCCCAGTTCCCAGGCTCTTGGCTCCTCAGCAGCCTGGATTTCCAGGGTTTGTGATTCTGGGGCAGCCTGCCAGGTGCACTGCCCTGAAGCCAGGGCTCCATTTCCTTTGTCACAGTTGACATTCATTCCAAATCAGAACACAACCAAATTTCAAAATCCTCTGCAAAATGGAATTCTTTCTCTGCCCATCTCCAGAAAGGAGCTCAGTTACTGCCCCCTGCACCTTCCCTTCCCTTATCTTAGAAAGGTATGGGGCAGTTACAGGGGATGGCCTCATGGTAAAGGTATTCAGGCTCCCCTGGCTGCTGCTGGGGTCAGAGGATCCCAGGGCCCTTTTTCCTGGGCTGCTCCCTGATGAGGGAAGGATCCTTGGATCCCCCCTCACTTTAAGGCTGCTGATGCTCAAAGAAGGAAAGGAGAACAATTATAGCTCCACTTCCTTAGAGGTGGAATAAGGAGGAAAAGAGAGGTGCCCGAGTGCTGTTTGTTATCACCTCTGTTTGTGGAAGCTGGACATGTGTACATTTCATAAATAAAATAATTACACTAAGAAAACATCTAACTCCCTGTCGCTGATTTTCCTGCAAACCACAAAATCTGATACTACTTCATATCACAAGATTGCAAGTGTTTTACCACAGAATTCAAAGGGAGAAGGAGCGGACCCTAAATTTAGGATGACCAGATGTCACAATTTTGGGGTCTTTTTATTATATAGGCTCCAATTATCTCCCACCCCCATCCCAGTTTTTCACATTTGCTGTCTGGTCACCCTACCTAAATTTGAGTTCTGCTGCCAGATAGCCTTGGGTCTGCAGAACAGGAAGTGCCTTTGCTGCAGGGGCCTGTAGTTTCCTATTCACACTTCCATAGACGCCAAGATTTTTGCTGTTATCGTACACCCTTTCCACCTAGTTATTTATTTTTCTCAGCTAAAGAGATGTCAAATCTTATATATTAAGCACTGAACAGTGATATAAATAAATTATGACCGTTAGGTGGAGTGTTCGCAAGTCTTAGCAAAATGCTGCAGCATTTGGCTGCAAAGTGAGGCCTTTGTTTGCAAACAAGGAAACGTTACTGAGAGTTCATTAACCTGGAACGTGGCTACTGCTCAGAGCAAACACCCAGAAATACTACAGTTAATTTATTTTTTTTTCTTAGAATTGAAATTGCTAGCAGTTTGAACCTTTTGAATTATAAGGAGGAACTATGAACTCTTAGAACAAGCTATTTAACAAAGCTGGAACAAACACCAACAGAGCAATCTTTCTGAATATTGAGAGTTAATTAGTTACCAATGTGCTTCTGAAAACTTTACCCAGTGTGTTAACTGTACAACGAATCACTTGCTTAAGCTTGAAAGTACAACCAGCTCTAGGTTTGCAGGGTCCTCTGCTAAATAAGGTTTAGAGAACTGCAGGAGCTCAGGTAACCTATGGAAGAACTGAGGGCTTTTTAAGTTGACTGTGAGTGGTAGAAAAAGCTCTTCGCTGCAGATATCTGATCTGTCTGCCGCTCTGCGAGATGGGAGATGTTTCTTGATGATTTTTGCAGATGTAACAACATATCTGAGTTTGAAAATACCCTGCATCTGTAAGTATTTCTACCTCTGATCAGTCTGCTCCCTAAGGAGGGAAGGCTGCTTAGAATATTATGCTAGAACTGCCACTACTATCTCCTATATGACCAGAGGCAGTTATATTAATCTGCCTAGAACTAGGAAGTAAAGAGGAAGTTAATAAAATATACAGAAGGCTTCCATGACCTTCATGGTGGTGGCTAATAGAGACCTTCTCTCCTAGGAAAATGAAGCCTATAGAAAGAAGAGGAACAGGAGTACTTGTGGCACCTTAGAGACTAACAAATCTATCTTGGCTACACAAGCTTATGCTCAAATAAATTTGTTAGTCTCTAAGGTGCCACAAGTACTCCTGTTCTTTTTGCGGATACAGACTAACACGGCTGCTACTCTGAAACAGGAAGAAGAGGAAGTCTCTGAACATTGTGCGGTGGCTGGGTGGAATCTGAAGGAAGATTGTAGAGAGAAGTCTTTCAACATTGTGTGGAACAATGCCTAAATACCTCTAAAAATCTGGGCCTAAGCCTGTCTCACTTTCAAAAGTGACTTTGGCCCTTAGTAGTCTCAGTCCAATTCACTTTCCAATCCTTTAAAAATTTGAGCCATAGAGGCTGTTTTCCCATCCTTTCCACCTGAAAACCTATTTTGCACACCCTTCCACAACCATGGACTAGAGAGGTTACTCCAGAATGTGTGTTGTGAGGCTGGAGGGTAGCAGGGACCCTGCAGTAGTGTGATCCCCATCCCTTTGCCCGCTCTTTAGTGTTTAATTGAGAAAGTGTGAAGAGTGTATCCTCATCTATTACTTTATCAAAATGCATAACCTTAAAAAGAGAGGAAGGTTGGCCTTATGGCGAAGGCACTGGTCCAAAACCTGGGACATCTGGCTCAACTTCCAGCTTGGTCACAGACTTACCATGTGACCCTGGGTTAGTTACCTCCTTTCTGTATTTCAGTTCCTTGTCTAAAAGTGGGATACCAATATTTCCCCTCTTTCCAGCTGTTGTCTTGCCTCTGTATATTGTAAGCTCTTCATACTATATGTCTGGAGCACTTAGCACAATAGTGCTGTGATGTCAGGGTATGTCTACACTACGAGATTATTCTGATTTTACATAAACCGGTTTTGTAAAACAGACTGTATAAAGTCGAGTCCACGCGGCCACACTAAGCACATTAATTTGGTGGTGTGCATCCATGGTCCGAGGCTAGGGTTGATTTCTGGAGCGTTGCATTGTGGGTAGCTGTCCCGTAGCTATCCCATAGTTCCCGCAGTCTCCCCCGCCCATTGGAATTCTGGGTTGAGACCTCAATGCATGATGGTGCAAAAACAGTGTTGCAGGTGATTCTGGGTAAATGTTGTCACTCATTCCTTCCTCCATGAAAGCAACGGCAGACAATCATTTTGCGCTCTTTTTCTCTGGATTGCCCTGGCAGACACTATAGCACAGCAACCATGGAGCCCATTCAGCTTTTTTTTTTACTGTCACCGTATATGTACTGGATGTTGCTAACAGATGCGGTACTGCAGTGCTACACAGCAGCATTCATTTGCCTTTGCAAGATAGCTGAGACAGTTATCAATTGTTCTGTACCATCTGCCATGCCATTATAAATTGGCGATGAGATGATGGTTATCAGTCGTTCTGTACCGTCTGCTGCTGTCATGGGTGCCCCTGGCTGAGGTTGGCCGGGGGCGCAAAGACAAAAATGGGAATGATTCCTCGAGTCAATCCCTCCTTCACGGTATCTAAAAGTAGAGTCAGTCCTGCCTAGAATATGGTGCAAGTGTACTAGAAAACCAGTGTACCAGAGAGCACAGCCGCTCTGTGTTAGATCCCGCAGAAATGATGAGCTACATGCCATTCTAGGGGGTGCCCCTGCAACAACCCCACCCATTGCTTCCCTGCTCCCCCAACCCTCCTGGGCTACCATTGCAGTGTCCCCCCATTTGTGTGATGAAGTAATAAAGAATGCAGGAATAAGAAACACTGACTTTTTAGTGAGATAAAATGAGGAGGAGGCAGCCTCCAGCTGCTATGATAGTCCAGGCAGGACATTAAATGGTGCGGGGGAGAGGAGCCCAGCATCCTGCTGCTATGATAGTCCAGGCAGTACAGAATCTTTTCTTTACACATGAAAGGGAGGAGGCTGATGGAGCTCAGCCCCGAGTTGCTATGATGAAGATGGTTACCAGCCGTTCTGTACCATCTACTGGGAATGACCGGGAGTCATTCCTATTTTTACACTGGCTTCCCCAGCCGACCTCACCTGAGGCCAGCCAGGAGCACTCGCGGGCTGATGATGACGACAGATAGCAGCCATATTGTACCATCTGCCACCGGGGAGGGGAGAGGAGAGGATACTGCTGTTCACTGCCGCAGCATCGCGTCTACCAGCAGCATGCAGTAGACATAGGGTGACATTGAAAAAAGTCAAGAAACGATTTTTTTCCCTTTTCTTTCACACAGGGGAAGGGGGGTAAATTAACGAGCTATACCCTGAACCACCCCGGACAATGTGTTTGACCCTACAGGCATTGGGAGCTCAGCCAAGAATGCAAATACTTTTCGGAGACTGCTGGGGACTGTGGGATAGCTGGAGTCCTCAGTACCCCCTCCCTCCCTCCATGAGCATCCATTTGATTCTTTGGCTTTCCGTTATGCTTGTCACGCAGCACTGTGCTGTGGACTCTGTATCATAGCCTGAAGATTTTTTTCAAATGCTTTGGCATTTCGTCTTCTGTAACGGAGCTGTGATAGAACAGATTTGTCTCTCCATTCAGCAGTCAGATCCAGTATCTCCCGTAAGGTCCATGCTGGAGCTTTTTTTGGATTTGGGACTGCATCGCCACCCGTGCTGATCAGAGCTCCACGCTGGGCAAACAGGAAATGAAATTCAAAAGTTCGCGGGGCTTTTCCTGTCTACCTGGCCAGTGCATCCGAGTTCAGATTGCTGTCCAGAGCGGTCACAATGGTGCACTGTGGGATACCACCCGGAGGCCAATACTGTCGATTTGCAGCCACACTAACCCTAATCCGATATGGTAATACTGATTTCAGCGCTACTCCTCTAGTCAAGAAGGAGTACAGAAACTGGTTTAAAGGGCCCTTTATATCGATATAAAGGGCCTTGTTGTATGGACAGGTGCAGTGTTAAATCGGTTTAATGCTGCTAAAATCGGTTTAAACGTGTAGTGTAGACCAGGCCTCAGTTGGCGCCTCTAGGTGTTACTATAATAAATAATAGGTGATTTACTAATCTTGGACTCATTTAAAAGGGTTAAGGGAGTTGAAATGCAATTTTAGAGACAAAAGGGCAAATGTATATTAACTTCCCCCTCTTTCCCAGTACTAGTCCTGTCACTTTCCTTCAGCTTCTCTTCATAGAGTTTTCATTCTGAGGTGTTTTGTCATGTAGGATTTTTGTAACTATCTCCATTTTGCTCATTACAGAAGCCTAAAAATTTAGCTCTGAAAGTTGGTAGCATCCTAAACAGAGTTTTTGAAAAAAGACATGTAAAGTCTCAAGAAGAGCCAATTTACTGTAGTAAATTAAAAAAAAAATACTGATTCAGATTCAAAGTTGGGTGGGGAAAATACCCTTTTTCTCACTCTCCAGTGATCTTTAGTATAGACTTAGTATAGTATTCATGCTGAACAGCACTTCCTATCTTACATAACTTCAGAATGCTGGTCTGAAAAAGAACTAGCACACATCTCCTTTAAAGAGACATTGTCAAGTTAAAATAAATGTTAAATATGCATTTTGTAAAAAGAAACATTAATAAAATCTAAGCCCAATAGAAATGTTTCCAATATCTATTTAAATTTAGTTTTTAAAGAAGGAGTAAACATCCCCTGGTAGCATTTGAACCCAAACACTGCAGCACCTGCAACCTGAAAGTGAAGCTAACAAGTACAAATAAAGCAGGTTTCATGGTCCAAACTCAGAGAATGCATAACTAGTGACAAATAAACTGAATTTTTAAAATGATTTAACTTAATTTATTTAGTTCAGAAAAAAACCTGGATGGTGCGCATTCAACGACATCAGGGACATCCTCCAAGGAAAGAGCAGCAAAACAACTTGTGTGAATCTTTTTAACTTGACAGTTCTTCCAATGATGCTATATGGCAGCGAAACATGGTCGCTGACGAAGACTGAAGAACATCAACTGTCTGTCACACAGAGGGCGATGGAACGAACATTTTTGGGCATTTTGCTCCATGATCACATCCCCAGTGAAATAATTAGGCAGCAGTCTGGAGTGCGAGATGTTGTTGAAAGCAGGCTCAGCAAAATGCGGTGAGCAGGGCATGTGGCCCGACTCAGTGACAACAGATGGACTGCAGCTATATCTGAGTGGTATCCGCGAGAACTGAAATGGCCACACACTCGGCCTCCAAAGAGATGAGATGATTTCCTAACAAGATGATATAGACAAGCATGGCAAAGGATGGCCAGAGCGAGAGAAGATTGGAAGACGTGTTGTGATTGGTTCAGTCTTAACTGATGAAGGACCGACAGTTTATGCAGTTCAATAGGTGTTTGAATCAGGACCTGGATACTCCATCTGACTCAGGATTGAGCCCTTTGAAAGCACACTTGTGCTCACAAAGTCCATACTTGCATGTGCAAATGCACAACGACCCGGTTAGGCCCTTGCAAATATTGACTTTTGCATACTTAGATTGGATATAATCATTTTTGTGAGTGTGCGGTTAAAGATTCCAGCTGAAAAAAGCTGAAGTTGGAAAACTTCGCGCTATGGTTGTTCTTCAGAGTATATTGCATTTCCATATTGTGTCCTGTAATATAGATAAGGAAACAGTCAGAGGTGCCATATGCTTCTCAGTGCAAGTAGATCAATGACAGTCAAATTAGTTTTAGAATTGCATTTCTATACATATGTCTAGATTAGTGGTTCTCATCCACTCCACACTCAGAACACCCACTGATTTAGCTGGATCCCACCTCCTATTTACTAATCTGGGAAGGGCAGTGTTGTCACGATCCTCTGATACCTGTTTGTAACCAAGTAGTTTCAAAGAGAGAAAAACAAGTTGAGGTCTATTCTTTCTGGAAGCACTAATTTTGCTACTGCTATGCTGGGGGAGATGTCTTGTTTATTCTTAACAAAGAAAAGAAGTCTGCTGATCAGCTTTCCTTAACTGAGTTTGGATTATAATTAGTTCAACCTTCATCCCTAGACTGCATTTGTAATGAGCTGTGTTCTCATTGTGTTTAGTCTTTCTGTGCTTTTCTGGCTTTTTCATAGCCTTGCTAAGCAAAAGATTTACTTTTTGTATTTGTTCATCCTATTAGGTTGGTTTATAAGAAACATAAAGCTCCTAAAATTCAGCGGGAAAAGGAGTTGTGTGTAGCTTACTTAAGCAATGAACAGTTGACAGAGAAGGATACGTGTAACATTAAGGACTTGTAAACTGAATATAACAATTTTTACAAGCAGGGAGAAGTAAAATTTCTAAAGGTGATTAAACCATTATTCAATGCTAGATGGAAAAAGAAGAAAGGATTTGTAAAGAAATTGTGAGGGAAGGGCGGGGGGAATCCCAGACAGCTAAAAACTGAAGAGGAAGTTAAAAGTGGTTGATAGTTTAAAAAATAGGTTATAAAGGTGGTAAAATTCAGTATTGGGGAAGTTGTTGAAGCATCATTGACTTTTCTCTAGCAACGTTGTCTAATGAATCTCAATTACTTCTATGGATTTCTGCCCATTCACTACGGGGCTAAATTTGGGCCCAGGGCTCATATTTTAGAGAACAGATATGCACTAGAGTGATGCACATCCAATATAGGCATGATAGCAGGGTTTAGAAGTGGAAAATGGTGATGACTTGATTCTGACTGGTCAACGATTTCACAACAAAAGGACAAGAATAATCAGGGTTTTATGTATAAATGGCTCAGGTTATGACTATTCTGTGGGATGTAACTGGATTTATTCAGAATGCTAGGGAGACGTCCATTACGGAAATATACTGGAAATGAGTGAACCAATTTGCAGAAAAATTCTCACCTCAAATGCAAATCAAACTGAGCCTGAACTTCTAAATAATTTAGAATACTAAATAGGCAATATAACCAGGAATTTAGAAGGAATATAAAGCCTCATGTTTGAGGGCATACACAAGTCTATCTATTAAAAATTAAGAAATACAACTTTGGAGTAACTACTTACATTAGAGTTTCCTGCTGTCATAACTTTCCTACTCAGATCTGAACCTTAGAGTTCAGAACATGAGAAGCTAGCATGAAAACCTCCAAACTTAATTACCAGTTTGGATCTGATATTGCTGCCACCAGCCAGAGAAGTCGAGTGTCTGGCTCACTCTGGTCTCCCCAAAACCTTCCCTGGGGGACCCCAAGACTCAGATGCCCTGAGTCTCACCACAAAGGGAAATAACCCACTTCCCTTCCCCCTCTTTACCTCCTCCCAGATTTCCCCACCTTGGGTACTCTAGGATATCCCCTGCTTCAAGTCCTTGAAACACAAGTACCGAGAGATCAAATCTCTCTCTCTCCTCACCCAGAGGGTATGCAAAGTCAGGCTTAGTAAATCTAACACAAAGAGATTTTCCCCCTCCATTCGTTTCTTAGCATTAACCAGTGAAAAAACTCAAACAGGTCTTAAAAAGAAAGCTTTATATAAAAAGAAAGAAAAGGACATAAAAATGGTCTCTGTATCAAGGTGACAATATACAAGGTCAATTGCTTAAAAGAAAAAATGAATAAACAGCCTTATCCAAAAAGAATACAATTTAAAACATTCCAGCAACTACACACATGTAAATACAAAAAAACAATATAAACCTATTGTCTTACTATCCTTGTATTTACAACTTGGAAACAGAAGATTAGAAAGCCTGGAGATAGAGAGATCACTCTCAGAGCCGAGAAAGAGAACAGACCAAGAACAAAGGACTCACACCAAACTTCCCTCCACCCAGTTTTGAAAGTATTTTGTCTCCTGATTGGTCCTCTGGTCAGGTGTTTCAGGTCACTGTTTGTTAACTCTTTTATAGGTGAAAGAGACATTAACCCTTAGCTATCTGTTTATGACACCTGCACTTTCCTCTGAAATGCCTGTTACTAGCCTCTATGTATGGCAGATGCTGAATTAAATGGATCACTGTTCAGATCCATTAGTTTAGTTACTATGTTCCTAAATATCAGACAGCTGACATAAGTATTCTCCATTTCCCTAAGAAATTTCCTGTCTTTACTGAATTCCATCTTAGAGTTTCAGCAACCTTTACTGGGTCAGCTACTCTCTTAAGACCTTATGTGCAGTGAACCTTTCTTTGGGGTCAGAAGAAAAGAATACTGTTTGTGGCACCATTTGGTCTAGAGAAGACCTGGATCATGTGAAATTCAATTAGATAAACTGGCCAGAGCCAAGGAAAGTGAGTATTCAGGCTTGGGCTCCTAATGCCTTCTTGATATCACAATGCAGAGAATGACATGGGGTAGAGAGACTCTTTGGGATTAGGGTGACTCAAGGGTGAGAGGGTCAGAGAGTGGTAATTGAATGAAAAAGAAATAGAAAGATATGCCAGGAAAGGTAGAAGGATCTAGCTGAGATAGTGGGCAAGAGGGTGTGAAAGAGAAAATGGCATGTGGAGGACAAGGTTTGTGGATGAGAGAACAAGGAAGGCTAATAGGTTTTTTTATTATTATTGAGTATCAAAACCCTTTTAATCTTATCTGAAACAAACCTTTTTAGATGTGCATCTCATTAATATATAGTATATGAGGATAATAGTTACATAAAAGGGGATCTGAGCATTCCAGGCAGTTCAGAAGGAAGGTGCTGAAGCGTGGGGGACAATATTAGAAAAGCAGTGCCTTCAGTCGGGGTGGCTCCAGGCACCAGCACGCCAAGTGCGTGCCTGGGGCAGCAAGCCATGGGGGGCACTCTGCCTTCCACAGGCAAGCCGCTGAAGGCAGCTTGCCTGCCATGCTTGGGGCGGCAAAATATCTAGAGCGGTCCCTGCCTTCAGTTACTTGATTTATTAGTTAAATAAATGAAAACTGTGCATCCTAATAAAAAAAAGAGGGCCAGATTTGTCCTTGGTGTAATACCACAGTCTTTACTGAAGCTGTAACCAGTTATGAAGTTAGTGTATGACTCTTAGTTAGACAAATTAGTCAATTTTCTAGTAATTATAGATGCATTGGTATATAAGATAGCACAAGAATTGCCTATTACAGAAACATAATGAGGTTAAAGCAAAAGAAATCCAGATATATTGGTATGTTTTTAAAGGCTTTGCTTTTATTATTCAATATGCAAATACAATGGGCAATTACAGGAAGTGTGCACCATGGGATTTCAGCAAGAACTCGAATAAAAATGAAAAGCTTTCAAAATCATTGTTAACCACCTCAAAGTGCTTTAATCATTCTTTTTTTATACAGCTATACTGTAACAAATCATTCTGACAAAAGTGCTACTCTTATTTTATTATGTCTGAACATAGCTCTTGGTGCTTGTATCTAATTGAGGCATAAGCCTAGTAAACTAAATTTGGTAGGGTATTGATTGTTTCCTGTATCTCTTTTTAAAAAAAAAATCTTAAATCATCTATCAATCACTTTCACAGATAATTAGTTTGCTGTACTTTTTATTCAAACTTCCCCTGAATTGGCAATCATTTTCAGACCTTGCATCAGTCAATCAAGTTCATATTACTACACAGACCATCCATTTTACAGCTTATCTCATAGTTGTTGCCATATCATTTAAAGTCATTCAAAAATCTTTATACACCTTTTGTCAAGTCAGATCACAAACCTACATCTATTTCTCTTGTGAATATATTCTCTTCCTTTCTCAGTTGTCCTTTTCTGTGTTTTTTTTATCTGTCCCTTTGTTTCTCTTTGATTTGGTAAATGGATTTTGATCATTTTAAAATATATGGAGCCCATTGCTTATCATGAACATAAGACCTCATAATTCTGTTTGAAGAATATGTCATCAGTACTTTGACTTTCTTCTCTTCCCTATAGCTCTGATGTCTCATCTTCAGAATAAATGTAGTCCACAGAATCCCAGGGATAATCTGAGGCTCCAAGGGCTACTGAAGTCAATAGAGCTATGCAGATTTATACCAGCTGAAGATTTAACCTTAGGTCTATTACAAAATCTCAGGTGAAGTCCTGACCCTGTTGAAGTCAATGGGCAAAATCCTCGCTGTCTTCAGCTGTCAGAATATCACCCCAGATTTCTACTTGAAATCAGAATGATCAGCTATTGTATTGCTGCATAGCCACATGTTAGCACTAACTTATTTAACCTGTGATTGCTTTTACAAAAGTTCTTTTTTAAATAAAGGAGTTATCTTTATCTGGCTGCTTGTTGTCATGGATCAGGGTGCTGAAACATTTGGGATATATCTGAACTAGGATGACTTGCTGCCCTAAGAACAATTCACATTAGTTACTGTCTATTTCGATCTCCTTTTATTACTTAATTGTAGAAATTAACACAAATAAACCCATGCAGGTGTGAAGAACATAATCTGCTCTTTCAATAGTTGGCAAATCCAGTAGCTCAACTGTGGGAAATGAAGTCCAATAAAAGATCCATTTTGTTTTTCTAGGCAGAAAATCCTTCTAGGAGACATCTTCATTATTCATTGGCAATAACCTAACTGAAGTTTTCTTCGAGTAGCATTAACATTTGATGATAGAAAATGAAGGCCAATGAGCAGGAGGTGTATGTGGCTGCGTAAAAAGAATGGGCCTTTGGGAAATAGAATAGCTGAAACTTCAGTTGTAACAATTATATTTTTATGGCTCAAGACAGAAATAAAATATTGAAATGTGAAATTAATGCAGAGGTTTAGTTGGAATGCTATGAAAAACATAGAAGCTGGGCATATAAAATCATTTTCTTATATCAGTGTGTCTGTTTATGAATGATCAATTACATAGGAGCCAGGAATTATACATGAGGTTACACTACTTCATTTTCTTTCACAGCAAAATGCTGGGAAACCCTTCACATTAAAAATCTACATTGCATGAGTTCTACTTACAGGAAGTTCACATGCAGATTATAGTAAGTGCTGAACCTTTTATGAATTACAAGTTACTGTCTCTGACTTTTGGTGATGTCGTGGTCATGTGTATGCAAAGGAACATTAATAAGCAACTGTGAGCTTCAAAGTAAATTGCGATATAGTATTACTTGGGACAAAGTGGCATTTCTATGCCTAAAAAATGCACAAGTTGGCAAAGTGGGAAGTGCGGGAAGAGGGAGAGAATCAAATAAAACACTGTCCTTTGGCAACTCTCCCCTTTCATGCTGTAATAACACTTAAAAATAATTTATGTATCCAAATCTCTCTGGTGGCTAGTCAGAACTCAGTACACTTGTTTTGTTTTTGTTTTGTTTTCAATTTGTTATGCTGCTGTGCATCTAGGCTACAAGAGGTATATAATTGCTTGCAGCAGCAGTTAGTAAAAGCTTGGGATGCACTATGGTGGTTAATTTCCTAAACTTTATTTACAAATCCTACATATCCTACTGAACACTGAAGTTAAATGTCATCTTTGATTTAGCTCATTTGATTAGGAATGTTTAGGTTCACATTTCTACATGTGCATAATGGTACTTTGTTCTTTTACTACCTCATGTGAAAATCCACAGGTTACATGCACAATCACAAATACTGATGTCTAAGCAGATTACCTTCCCAGACAGTGAGTCTGGGGAAGGGGTGCTGCAGAAGCCCATCTTCTGGTATATCAAAACCATTGGAACTGCATCCCTGAATAAAGAGAATCTCTTTCAAACACTTTGGGCACAGGGTGATTTACTGAACACCACTACAGGTGCGTGCATGACTAACCATGCATATGTACTGTAGGAGATTTAAGCAGGCATCTGGGTGGGTCTGTGCACAGTTATTAATATTTTTTATATTACAATATTGAATAAATGCCCCAAATGTAATCAGAATGAAACCATTTTGTCTGGATTTGTACATACCCTTATTAAGAAACCATCTTTACTCTAAAGAGCTTCCAATCTAAATAGACAAGTGTAGCGGAGCGGTCCCGGGGCTCAACCCTCCTTGAAGGCAGGGGGGAGCCACACCGGCTTACCGCACTCCGTTGGCCCGGGGCCCGCTCCTTGCTTCGGCGTCGTGTGGTCACCCACTGTCACTTCGGGCTCAGGCCCTTTGTTGCCGGGCTGAGCAAACAAGCAAACAGTTATCAGGTGGCTCAGGCCCTTCGTTGCAGGGCTGAGCAAGCAGGCATAATAAATAGGGGGGCTCAGGCCCTTTGTGGCAGGGCTGAGCAAACAAGCAAATAGTCAACAGGTGGCTCAGGCCCTTGGTTGCAGGGCTGAGCAAACAAGCAAATAGTCAACAGGGGGCTCAGGCCCTCTGTTGCAGGGCTGAGCAAACAGGCAAACAGTTAATAGGGTGCTCAGGCCCTTGGTTGCAGGGCTGAGCAAACAAGCAAAGTCAATAGGTGGCTCAGGCCCTTGGTTGCAGGGCTGAGCAAACAGGCAAATGGTTAACAGGGATGGCCTCCTCAGGCCAGGGAGGAGGGGGAGTCTGCCACCCTTGATGGGGTGGCAGGGGGAGCGCAGGCCCTCCCACTCCACTGCGTTCCAGCCTGGGGCCCTAGTAGCGGTCAACACCGCTGGCAGTCAGTGGGGGAACCTGACCGAAACACACTGACATCGGCTCAGGTGAGTCTGCAGCCTGACTGGAGTCGGCTGCCCCCGGGCCACTTCCAACCTCCCCCTCACTGGGTACCTGCCATCCGCCGGCATCGTCGGGTGGGTCCCAGACCATGGGTTCCTCAGGATACCGAGCATCGGGAGATCCAGTCCACTCCTCCGGGTACTGAGCGTCGGGAGGTCCAGTCCACTCCTCTGGGTACGGGGCGTTGGGAGGTTCCGACAGCTCCTCCGAAGGCCGGCCGTCGGGAAGCTCAGGCAGCTCCTCTGGGTACCGGGCATGGGGTAGGTCTGGCCAGTACTCCTCCGGGTATCGAGCACGGGGCAGGTCAGGCCAACACTCCTCTGGGTACCGGGCACGGGGTAGGCTGGGCCCAGCGGGAGCTCGGGCCCCAGTGTCTGCCTTCTCCGGCAGCCTTCTCTCAACTGAGCGCTGGGGCCAGGCTTTTATACTTCCTGTCCCGCCCCTTGACTTCTGGGGGGCGGGGACAGGCGACGGTGGCCTTGGACTTCCTGTCCCGCCCCTTGACTTCCGGGGGGCAGGGACAGGCGGCGGTGGCTCCGCCCGTTGCCGCACCTATTCTGGCCTGTTCCTCTCAGGTGCGGCGGGGAGTGAGGCCCCCTCACTACAACAAGACAGAGAGGATGGGAGACAATTTTTCCTATCTCCTCTTTACCAATGGGGAACTGAGGTCCACAGAGGTTGTGTGACTGTGCCCAAGGTCACACAGGAAGTCTATGTAAAACCAGGAACTGAACCCATGGATCTTCAGTCAAAGTCCGGTGCCGTAACTAGAATGGATCTAATCACTTAGCTGCTTTGGTATTACAAACCAGACTCTCGGTATATATATGAATATGTCAAAAGAGATGCCCACCTGTAAACTACCCTTTTGAAATACAAGGCAACAAATATAAAGATAGGACAGCTGTGATAACAGTTAAGAGCCAAATTACAAAAGGGTTCCCATATGAATAACTAAATTAAATATTCAGAGTAGCAGCCGTGTTATCTGTATTAGCAAAAAGAACGAGGAGTAATTGTGGCACCTTAGAGACTAACAAATTTATGTAAGCATAAGCTTTTGTGGGCTAAAACCCACTTCATCAGATGCATGCAGTGGAAAATGCAGTAGGAAGATATATATAAGCTCTAAGATACAAGCACATTTGCTCCAACCCCTCAGACAGAGACAAACACCTACAATATCTCTATCAAGCATTCTTATAACTGCTGAAGTGAAGAAACAGATTGACAGAGCCAGAAGAGTACCCAGAAGTCACCTACTACAGGACAGGCCCAACACAGAAAGTAACAGAATGCCACTAGTCATCACCTACAGCCCCCAACTAAAAACTCTCCAGCGCATCACAAGGATCTACAACCTATCCTGAAGGATGATCCCTCACTCTCACTGATCTTGGGAGACAGGCCAGTCCCCGCTTACAGACAGCCCCCCAACCTGAAACAAATACTCACCGGCAACCATACACCACACAACATAAACACTAGCCCAGGAAAAGACGGTTACTCACCTTTGTAACTGTTGTTCTTCGAGATGTGTTGCTCATATCCATTCCAATTAGGTGTGCGCGCGCCACGTGCATATTCGTCGGAGACTTTTTACCCTAGCAACACTCAGTGGCCGGCAGGTCACCCCCTGAAGTGGCGCCAGTATGGCGCCTGATATATACCCCTGCTGGCCCATCCACTCCTCAGTTCCTTCTTGCCAGCTACTCCAACAGTGAGGAAGGAGGGCGGGTGTGGAATGGATATGAGCAACACATCTCGAAGAACAACAGTTACAAAGGTGAGTAACCGTCTTTTCTTCTTCGAGTGCTTGCTCATATCCATTCCAATTAGGTGATTCCCAAGCCTTACCTAGGCGGTGGGGTCAGAGCGAGATGTTGCGGAATGTAAAACTGCTGCGCTGAAGGCGGCATCGTCTCTAGCCTGCTGGACCAGTGCTTAGTGTGATGCAAAGGTGTGTACGGAAGACCAGGTGGCCGCGCGGCAGATTTCCTGTATGGGAACATGGGCCAAAAACACGGCAGATGAGGCCTGAGCCCGAGTAGAATGGGCAATAAGAGGACCCATAGGAACATGGGCCAAGTCGTAACATGCCCGAATGCAGGATGTCACCCAAGATGCAATATGCTGGGAGGAGATTGCCATGCCCTTTATGCGTTCCGCCACTGCCACAAATAATTGAGGTGAACGGCGGAAGGGCTTGGTCCTCTCAATGTAGAAGGCGAGAGCCCTATGGACATCTAAAGAATGGAGCTGTTGCTCTCGTCTCGAGGAATGCGGCTTTGGGCAAAAGACTGGCAGGAAGATGTCCTGGTTAACATGAAAGGCGGAGACGACCTTACGGAGGAATGCCAGGTGTGGTCACAGCTGTACCTTGTCCTTATGGAACACAGTATATGGAGGGTCCACAGTCAGTGCCCGAAGCTCCGAGACTCGTCTAGCGGAGGTGATAGTCACTAGGAAGGCCACTTTCCAGGACAGGTACAGCAGCGAGCATGTGGCTAAAGGTTCGAAAGGGGGCCCCATGAGCCTGGTTAAGACAAGGTTCAGGTCCTAGGTAGGGGTAGGCCGTTTGACCTGTGGGTATGGTCGCTCCAAACCCTTGAGGAATCTTTACACCATAGGATGGGAAAAAACTGACTTGCCAGCCTTACCCGGATAGAAGGTGGATATAGCCGCTAGATGTACTCTTAGAGAGGAGATCGCCAATCCCTGCTGCTTGAGAAACCACACGTAGTCCAGAATAGTGGGGACTAATACGTAATGTAGAGAATAGCCGTGCTGGTTGCACCAGTGGCAGAAGCGCTTCCATTTCGTGAGGTAGGTCGAGCACGTGGAAGGCTTCCTGTGCCCAGCAACACTTGCTGTACTGCGGCGGAACAGCGCAACTCCGACTGGCTTAACCAGCCAGGAGCCATGCAGTCAGATGGAGGGACTGCAGGTCCGGATGGTGCATCCTGCCGAAGTCTTGCATGATCAGATCCGGTCAAAGAGGCAGGGAAATTGGGTCTGCCAGGGACAGGTCGAGCAGCATGGTGTACCAGGGCTGCCTCAGCCAAGCCAGAGCGATCAGGATGAGGCGGGCTCTGTCTCTCTGGAGCTTGATCAGGACTCGGTGGATGAGAGGGAAGGGTGGAAAGGCGTAACAAAGACGTCCCGTCCACGGGATCAGGAACGCCTCCGACAGGGAGCCCGGGGAGCGACCCTGTAGAGAGCAGAACACCTGGCATTTCCTGTTCATTCTGGAAGCAAACAGGTCTATGTGGGGAAATCCCCACCTCTGGAAAATCGAATAGAGGACATCCGGACGGACCATTCGTGGGATAGAAAGGATCTGCTCAGGTGATCCGCGAGGGTATTCCGTACTCCCAGGAGAAAGGAGGCCACTAGATGTATAGAGTGGGCTATACAAAAGTGCCACAGGCGTATTGCTTCCTGACACAGTGGGGAGGACCGGGTCCCGCCCTGCTTGTTGATGTAATACATGGCCGTTGTGTTGTCTGTGAACACCGCAACACAACGGCCGTGTAAATGGTGCTGAAATGCTTGGCATGCCAATCGGACTGCTTGCAGCTCGCGCACATTGATGTGGAGCATCATTTCCCGTGGCGACCAGAGGCCTTGTGTGCGCATGAGCCCCAGGTGGGCACCCCAGCCCAGCGAGGACGCGTCCGTTGTCAGGGACACGGAGGGCTGGGGGGGGTGAAACGGCAGGCCTGCACACACTTGGGATGACGTCGTCCACCAGCCGAAGGAGCCTAGAACATCCGATGGAATTGTTAGGATTGTGTCTATGGCATCCCTGCCTGGCTGATAGACTGACGTGAGCCAAGTCTGCAGCGGGCGCATGCGCAGTCTTGCATGCCTCGTGACGAAGGTGCATGCTGCCATGTGCCCCAGGAGAGCAAGGCAAGTACGAGCAGAAGTGGTCGGAAAGGCTTGCAGACTTTTGACCAGGGAGACTATGGCTTGGAACCGGTGCAGGGGTAAACTGGCTGTCGCAAGGTTGGAGTCCAGCATTGCCCCGATAAACTCTATCCTCTGTGTAGGCACCAGAGTGGACTTGTTGGGGTTGATGGTCAAGCCTAGACTCACAAACAGCTCCCTGATGATGGCGACGTGGCCAAGCACCTGCACCTCCGAAGTGCCTTGGATAAGCCAGTCGTCGAGGTAAGGGAAGACGTGAATATGACGACGGCACAGGGAAGCAGCGACAACAGCCATACATTTGGTGAAGACCCGAGGGGCCAAGGAGAGACCAAAGGGAAGGACAGTAAACTGGTAGTGATCCTGATTTACCACAAAGCGCAGATACCTTCTGTGCGGAGGATAAATTGCAATGTGGAAATATGCGTCCTTCATGTTGAGAACAGCGTACCAATCTCCGGGATCCAGGGAAGGAATGATGGTTCCTAAGGATACCATGCGGAACTTGAACTTTTTGATGAATTTGTTCAGTCCTTGCTGGTCCAGGATGGGTCGGAGGCCCCCTTGACTTGGGGATTAAGAAATACCGGGAATAAAACCCCTTGCCCCATAACTCCTCCTCCTCTATAGCTCAGATGAAGAAGAGCTTGCTAACCTCCTGGATGATAAGTTGCTCGTGAGAGGGGAGGGACGAGGAGGGAGGATGGGAGGAGGGTGGAGAAATAAACTGAAGATGGTATCCAAACTCCACCGTGCATAGGACCCAACGGTCCGAGGTCAGCTGGGGGGTAAGGGCCCTGGGGTTGTGGGCAGAAGGACTATCTCTGAGTCTCGGGTGTGTGCATTCCCAGTGAACGCATGATAACCCAATTGTCCTTCAGACTCTGTAGTCTGGGATCTGTCTTTTGTGAGAAAAGACTCTGCCCGTCAAATGGCAGGTCTTGGATTGTATACTGTAATTCGGGTGGTAGGCCGGAAGCCTGCAGCCACGATATGCGACGCATGGCTATACCAGATGCAAGCGTTCTGGCTGCTGAATCTGCGGCATCTAAGGATGCTTGCAGTGTGGTCCTGGTGACCCTCTTCCCCCCTCTAGGAGAGCTGAAAATTTCTGGCGTGAGTCCTGGGGAACTAATTCAGTGAACTTGCCGACAGCCTCCCAGGTGTTATAGCTGTATCGGCTCAAGAGGGCCTGCTGGTTCTTGTACGGAAGCCTCGTCCTGAGGTACCTCCGTCTCTGGGACATCCTGCTGTGCAAGGGGATGCGCAGGGTCTTCCTCCGCAACCGAGGGGGAGTCCGGCTGACTGTGGCCTCTGGTGCATGGTGCTCCGAATGGCTGGAGCGTGCTGGGCCCATCGGCTCGCCCTGGGCTTGGTGGTAGGCCCAAGGCGTCTAAAAGGACCATTGCGGTGGTCCATGGTCCGAGTGGGCCTGTGCATCCAAACTCCATGTAGGAGGCGCTGGCCGTGTTTGGGGAGGCGGACGGGTGACGTGATGGCTACGGAGGAGCTGATGTTGACTGGGCCAGGCCTCTGCTCCCATAGAGCTCGCCTCTATGCAGTGCCAGTGAGCGGTACTAGGAGCCATGGCGGTATCTCGATCGGGACTGGGACCTGCTAATAGCTCGGTGCCGGGAGGTCGACCAGTGCCGTGTGTCGTTCCGGGATCAGCTGCAGTAAGAGCGTTGGTGCCGCGATCTGGACCAGTGCCGAGTGTAGAACGACGGCGACCGGGATCTCGAGCAGTGCCGCTAGTACGACCGGTGCCGTGGGGAACGGTACCGGGACTGCAAGCGGCCCCGGGATCTTGAGCGATGACGAGGTCGAGAGTGGTCTCTAGATCTGGAGCGGGATCGACGGTGCTCAGTGGTGCCCGGTGAATGTGGTCGCACCATGGTGGGCTTGCCCAGCGACTGAAGAACCCGCACCGGCGGTGCCGGGGGTTGGGACAATTCGGGCTCTGTAAGAGCAATGAGGTCGCGTGCCACGGAGAAGGTCTCCGGTGTGGATGGCGCGATGAGCTCAGCCACAGCGCGTGCTGAGGAGCTGAGAGGCACCGGACTCAACGGCTCCTGAGAAGCTGGAATCGACGGTGCAGAGATACTCGGTGCCGCGGCAGATGAAAGTGCCGGGCAGTCCGGTTTGGAAGTACGCTCCAACTGCGGCGTAGTTGTCGGTGCCGCAGGAGCCTTGTGCTTCTTACTCCTCGGTGAGAGGGAGCGGTGCCAGCTGGAGAGTTGGGCTGGTGAAGGGTGGGGGAGCGAAGCCCTTGTCGGTGCCGGGTGGTCAGGAGCGGAAGAGATGCTTGGTCCCGGGTGCTGGAGTCGGTGCCGAAGATGGAGGAGTCAAAGCTCCCTCCATCAATAGCTGTTTTAAGCGGCTGTCCCGTTCCTTCTTTGTCCGGGGTTTAAACGCCTTGCAGATCCACCTTGCGGACAAGTGCCGAGACTCGCCTAGGAACCTCAGACAGGAGTCGTGCGGATCTCCTGTGGGCATCGGCTGATGACAGGCCGCACAAGGCTTGAAGCCCGGGGAACCGGGCATGGGCCCTGGTACCGGGGGAGGAGAAGGGGCGAACTCCTGATCCTCTTTAACTATATACAGAACTATAAAAAAACTAACTTTAAATACTAACTAGAACTACAATAAAAGAACTATATACACGATACTATACAGGAGAGTGAAGCGCTAGGGAGGTGGAGAACAGCTAGCCGTGCTCCACAGTTCCAACGACCAACACGGGCGGTAAGAAGGAACTGAGGAGCGGATGGGCCAGCAGGGGTATATATCAGGCGCCATACCGGCGCCACTCCAGGGGGTGACCTGCCGGCCCACCGAGTGTTGCTAGGGTAAAAAGTCTCAGACGAACGTGCACGCGGCGCGCGCACACCTAATTGGAATGTATATGAGCAAGCACTCGAAGAAGAACTTATCCTTGCAACAAAGCCCATTGCCAACTGTGTCCACATATCTATTCAGGGGACATCATCATAGGATCTAATCACATCAGCCACACTATCAGAGACTCGTTCACCTGCACATCTACCAATGTGATATATGCCATCATGTGCCAGCAATGCCCCTTTGCCATGAACATTGGCCAAACCGGACAGTCTCTACGTAAAAGAATAAATGGACACAAATCAGATGTCAAGAATTATAACATTCAAAAACCAGTCGTAGAACACTTCAGTCTCCCTGGTCACTCAGTTATAGACCTAAAAGTCTAAAATTTCAGAAACAGACTCCAATGAGAAACTGCAGAATTGGAATTAATTTGCAAACTAGACACCATTATATTAGGCATGAATAAAGACTGGGAGTGGATGGACCATTACACAAAGTAGAACTATTCCCCCTACTGTTACTCACACCTTCTTATCCATTGTTGGAAATGGGCCATCCTGATTATCACTACAAACATTTTTTTTCTCCTGCTCACAATAGACCACCTTAACAGATTACTCTCGTTATACTTGGTATGGCAACACCCATTTTTTCATGTTCTCTGTGTGTGTGTGTGTGTGTGTGTGTGTATTCTGGAAGTTACCAATGGAATTATATTTAATTAAAAAAGAACGAGGAGCGTGTGTGTGTGTGTGTGTGTGTGTGTGTGTGTGTGTGTGTGTGTGTGTATCCTACTGTGTTTTCCAGTGCATGCATCCGATGAAGTGGGTTTTAGGCCATGAAAGCTTATGCTTAAATAAATGTGTTAGTCTCTAAGGTGCCACAAGTACTCCTCGTTCTTTTTTAATTAAATAGAATTCCATTGTTAACTTCCAGAATCCTCTTGGGTTTTTTTTTTGTTTATTTTAAATCTAAACTGGTATTTTAAATTAAAATAAATTTAAGACTACCTGAAAAGGATTTCAGTTTACGCTCCCCTTCACTCTGTCATCACTGGTGGACTCCTGGCGTCAGGTTGCTAGTGAAGTAGGTTAGTATCTTATGGTGGCCAGATGCTGGCTTTAATTTAGTTTAAGATGTATCTTGCACAAGGCAGAATCTTAGAAGGTTTTCTCTGATTCATGTAACACTAGCACAGAGGCTTGGCACCATATAAGAATGTGGAGAGTAGTTGCAGCAGCAATAAAGCTTCCTAGTAGTGCTTTAGTGACTTCGATGCCTTGCTATATCACTACTCCTCTGTAAACGAAGTCCAAATGTGCTCCCTTCTTCTCTTGTTCCTTTCCCTTAACAGAAGGTAGCATCAATTGCTGGATCATTTTCCCCACCAGCAGGAGATGCTGTGGGAAGCTTGAGGAATCTGTATAAATAGTTTATCTTTGACTTCATGAACAGGAAATGTTCTTTATTTGGAAAGAATAGAGAAACATACTGTTAACTCTGCAGTAAACAGGTATCTATTGCTGAAAATTGCCAGTTTAACAGTAGTCAGCCCAGTAATTCAGGAGGAAAATGCTCTGTGGTTTTTAATAGCCAGGCGGTTTTTAGTGTATGAATATTTCTCCATCTAATTTAATTATTTTGCATACAGGTCACAAAAATGAACATAACCTTAAAGACCCAATAGGATTGCAATGGGTCGAGAGAATTTGGACAGAATTTCCAATCAAGACTTGCTGACCAACATGGAGAAATATTAGAATACCCATGACATTAAAGACAAGAAGCTGAATGTGTCAACAGGAAGCTTTTACTATTTTTTTTAAATACCATGTTTTTATAATGCATTTGTTTCTGTTGAACAGTTTTCAGGAAACCACTTTTCTGATTATTTTTTTCGATGACTTATGATGCAGAATCACATCGGTCACTTCATGCTACACAACATAATGCAATGAAATTTCCATAAATCTGAACAACTTAAATGGGAAGCCAAGTGTCATCCAAGCATAGTGGTGGTCAAAGTGCATACTGCAAGTCAAATACCAGCCTACTGAGCTCTTAATGAGACTCAGCACTATCCTCCACTTTAGTAGGGAGCAATGGCGTGTGCAGACATGGCTGTTTGAGGCCACATAGATCAAAATCAGAGTATTGTATGCTGAGACGTGTCATCTGTCTGGGCTTCACCTCCCTATTAAAGATGTAATGACAGCGATCTGCTTCTATTTCATGGGCAAGATTCTGCCACTCCAACTTGCACTGAGTAGTACTTTACTTTGCAACTTGTCCTATTGCCTTCCATTGGGTTGCAGAGGTATGACTGACAGCTGGGTTTTCTCCATTTTTTGAAGACTTAAATGGCATAAATCAATAGTAGACAAATCTGCAGTACTTAGCTTTCTTACTTGAATGGGAGTTTTGCTTGAGTGAAAAGTAGAGTTGTCTGCCAACCTTGTCTCTGAGTAACAACTTCAAGATTTATTTTATTATTTGAAGGCTTTTCTGTGGCACTCATCCCCACTGTGCCAGAGCACTTCACAAACATAAATACATTTAGCCTCATGTCAATCCCTGAAGTGCTATTAAAATTTGGCCCAAAGTGACTAAGTTGTCAGGCAAGTTGACCATTGACAGATATGCTCTTTGTCTCTTTATTTGCTATACAACCAGTCTAATCATCTGAAGGCTTGGCTTAACTAAAATGTGACTCCTTTACTCTGTGTGCAACCAGACTTCTTTTGAACCAAGCAGATGGGCACTTGGCTGACTTTGCTGTTAATGTGTACTCTCTGCTGCTCTTTAGACAGCTGGCAGCAGTCCCAATCTTTTCCATTCTGGATATCCTACAATTCAGGTTCATAGCTGCCTAATCTTCAGATGTTTGTTAAATTATGTAAAATCCAGGGAGAGAGACAAGCAAACGTTAGAAAGCATTAAGAGTTCTTGGGGGAGTCTAATTGTTTAGACTACAATTGAGGAAACAAAGTCTGACAATAAATTGTAGAGTGCATGGATATTTAATTTTTTTGGTCTGTTTTCCAAGCCTCCATCTCTGAGAGAATGGTCCCTTATGGGAAATAAATGTAATTTGCTGTCTAATTGTTTGAAATAACAGCCATGGCCAAGAGTATGGTTGTGAAAAGTAGTGTCAAGTAAATATATATATATATATATATATATATATATATATATATATATATATATATATATATATATATATATATATATATATATATATATATATATATATAACATAAATTTGGATATAACATGGTAAAGCAGTGCTCCGGGGGGCTGCGCACTCTGGCGGATCAAAGCAAGTTCGATACAATGCGGTTTCACCTATAACATGGTAAGATTTTTTGGCTCTCAAGGACAGCGTTATATCGGGATAGAGGTGTATTTATCACTTTTGTAATTGCCAAAAAATCATCTCCTAAAATCACCTATTTTTTCCCCTTGTGGAGTTGCATTCATTTTTCTACAATGCACAGTCAACTTGTGGAACTCTTTGCCAGAGGATGTTGTGAAGACAAGACTATAGCAGGGTTCAAAAAAGAACTAGATAAATTCATGGAGGATAGGTCCACCAATGCCCAGGGTGGACAGGGATGGTGTCCCTAGCTGCTGTTTGCCAGAAGCTTGGAATGGGCAACAGGGGATTACCTGTTCTGTTCATTCCCTCTGGGGCACCTGGCATTGACCACTGTCAGAAGACAGGCTACTTGGCTAATTGGTCTGATCCAATGTGGCCATTCTTATGTTCTTAAGTCATGCTCATTTAAGACTTATTTTTCCCCAGATCAAAATGTCATCATGTATGTAAACTCTACAACAAACATTTTAAGGTATAATTTTCTGTGAAACATCTCACATGCTGATGTCACAGTTTCAGATTTAACTGCACCTTTGTCCCTCTTTTCCTAGTCTTCTTGAGAACACCCACTTAAATGTCTCAGGCTTCTTAGCTGTCATCTGTCTTGGAAAGGAACCCACATCTCTCTCCCACCAAACCAGTAGTTTAGGCTTGCAATCCCCTTCATGGTGATTTTCCCCCAGCTGGTCTGAGCAGGGTCCAGGACCTGTGATTAACCTTTCTCCAGAGGTTACAACAGTGTCTATCAGTTTCCAGCTAGTCTTCACAAAGCAAAATACACTTTTTCTTATAGTAAAGGCATTCCAGAGAAAACAAACAAGTTCCCATACACATGCTAAAAGTTTATCAGAGGTCACCTATCAATTTTATGGGGCCCTAGTAAGACAAAATCTTTCCAACCCTCTGCAAAGGTTGTCATCCTTCTTCCCCCTTGGACAGAAGATCCTGTCAATTTGCTGGCTCAAAAGAAGGTTCTGTCAGTTGAAACTCAGCCTTTTTATACAAAAAAGCCCTTCTTTGTTGTTGGTCTCTGGAAAATCCAGGTTGAGCCAGTATCTGCAAGCTACCCCACGGGTGTTACCTTGCTCTAGGTGTTTACTATTTCAGTAACTAGCACCCACCACTACTTTTAGTTCCCAGAAAAGCTGTGGTAACCTTCTCCCCCTCCCCACTCATCCGGACAACCCTGGGAATTGCATACACTCCGTGGCCCACAATGATTCACAGATGATTCATAAACTTAATACAAATGGTCCCCAAAGATGCACAAGCACTTGCAATATCTGTCATACTGAATGCAACTCAAATGACAGTTTGCAGAAACAGTGTCTCCCAAAGGAGGGGTTGAATGTGAACAAATTTGTGCTCTGTTTTTTTCCTGAGCTACCTGCTGTGACCCTGCTGATACATCTAGTAAGAAAAAAAAATTGGCATCAGCACGCTCCCTAAAAACTTACATATGAAGGGAACATTTTCAATTATTATGTAATTCTTTTTGGCCTATACATAAGCAAAAGTGTACTTTTTTGGGGGAGAGGAGACTGAATGTGCAAACTTTCTTGATTCTTCTGCTCACTCTTGTCATAACCTTAGTCCCAGATTTGGACCTTAGCGTCCAAAATATGGGGGTTAGCATGAAAACCTCCAAGCTTAGTTACCAGCTTGGACCTGGTACTTGCTGCCACCACCCAAAAAATTAGAGTGTTTTGGGGCACTCTGGTCCCCCTGAAAAACCTTCCCTGGGGACCCCAAGACCCAAATCCCTTGAGTCTCACAACAAAGGGAAATAATCCTTTTTCCCTTCCCCCCTCCAGGTGCTCCTGGAGAGATACACAGACACAAGCTCTGTGAATCCAAACAGAGTGACTCCCCCTCTCCGTTTCCAGTCCTGGAAACAAAAGCACTTTCCTAGAGGTGCCACAAGTCACTCTCTTTAGTGGGGAACTCCAGGGAACTGAGTCTGTGCTCACCAGGGAATTGGTGGGAGGAAGAAGTCAGGGGGAAATCTGTGTGTGTTAGATTTACTAGCCTGACTTTGCATTCCCTCTGGGTGAAGGAGGGGGGTGGGGGAGAGATTGGCTCTCTCTCCTTGTGTTTCCAGGACTGGAAGTAGAGAGGGTGGAGTCCCTCTGTTTAGATTCACGGAGCTTGTTTCTTTGTATCTCTCCAGGAACCCAGGGAGGGAACACCTGGAAGGGAGAAGGGGGGGGCGGAAATGGTTTATTCTCCTTTGTGGTAAGACTCAAGGAATTTGGGTCTTGGGGTCCCCAGAGAAGGTTGTTGCGGGGACCAGAGTGCCCCAAAACACTCTAATTTTTTGGGTGGTGGCAGCTTTACCAGGTCCAAGCTGGTAACTAAGCTTGGAGGTTTTCATGCTAACCCCCATATTTTGGACGCTAAGGTCCAAATCTGGGAATAGGTTATGACAGGTTCCTACAGCTCTATTCTCTACTCCGAGAGCTTCTTTATTTCCTCAAACTCTTCCTCAGTTGTTCTTCCCCTGGCCCTCCAAAGAGAGCACCCTCTTGATGAGACAAAGGATTGATCTTCTTTTAACCCAATAATAGGTGGTATTTTCCCTATTATTTCTACTACTATTTAGTAGTAGTATATCTTCCAAATTATTTACCCATACATTTAGTTCAAGCCAGTGTAAGCCCTGAATTTTGCCTATTTATTTTTTTTGAATTGCCAGAGAAAGTCTTATAACACATTGGTTTGTGTGTCAGTGTCCGACTTAAAAGTAATCATCCTATTTACTTTCAGAAAGATAGTCTAGTCATCTTCTGCTGCAACATAATGCAATGCTCCTATGAAGAATTCATCTGAGTTACTGGTACCATTGTCGCCCTGTTTCTCCATGCTATACTGCTGCTGCTTGTGAACACTTGCAATGTAATCCATTGCAATTCCGGTATCTTTTCCTATATGCTGGACGTTGTCTAGGTTTGTGTTGGTTACAACAGCATGTCTGGCTCCATGTGCTGTTTTGCAAGACTGGCTCCATGTGCTGTTTTTTTTTTCCTTGTAGTATTTTTGGATTTTCAGTCGTGTCTACGGAATCAGAGTAGCATAAACTACATAAGCTTTATTTGGGACAGGTAACTTCCACTGCTTGGCAAATTTTAAATGCTTTATCAAGGGTTAATCCTGGGTCTTCCAGTAGTCTCTCTCTGGGGTATTTTTTATTCCAGATTCCAACTGATCTCCTGTCAGGGACTCTGTTAGCTCTCAAAATTGCAAGGTTTGCTTTGCAGCCTGCGATCAGTCACAAACTCTTCTATAGTTTCACCATCTTTTTGTTCTCAGATTTAAAAACAACTTTCATGTTTTGTTTTTTGTTTTTGTTTTACATGGAGTGCAGTGCTCTTCACAGTGTACTACAGTTTCGTAGTTAGCTTTTTCTGCCTGAGTTAACTGAAAACTATTGAAAACATCATGTAAATCGGAACCAGCCACTGTCAAAAATAAGATGACCTTCTGAATGTCTTCCTTTTTTACTGGCACATATTGTTTGAAGCAGTGTTTGAATTTTCTCCAGTTGTCTTCCAAGTATCCAAAGAATTTCAGCTCTGCTGGAGCTTTTAACTGCTTTTTTTCTTCCTTTCAGAATATTTTCTTAGTTGCTCTTTTATGTTAATGGATTTTGGATTAGGACACTGAAGGGGAGCTTCCAATTTCATTATCCAGTGTGGACCACTGGAGTCAGTTTCAAAAGGGTAAGTAGATATTGATCTGCTGTGTGAAACTCTATTACATAGTCTTCTAAACACTTGGACTAAACCCTAAAATTGTTATACAATGTTCTGATGATGCAAGTCACATATTAAACAAGACCAAGTGTAAACCTAACAATCTCCTGAATATTTATATCCTAGAAACTCTATGGTTAACCTACTTACATGGCTACCCGCACAGTAAATATATTGGTATTGCAAATCTTTGGCTGTGGGTTTGTGAAGAAGAGTGTACTACCTATTTAAGGTGCAAGCTGGAGGCTACAACTGCGATGTAATCAAGGATGTCTTCTCTTGCCCTAGAGATAGAATATGTAACCAAGAAGAAGCTGAGTGAGAGAGACAGGTGAGAAGAGAAGCCATCCTTCTTTCAGGCTCTAGGGAGCAAACTTCCCAGCCTGGATGGACAGATTTGCACTAGCAGGGCTCAAGCTTTTATGTTAAAGATAATAGCACATTTCTGAGCCTACGTGGTCAGGTGGGGTTGAGAGTCCAAAGTACGGCACGAACCACAACATTCACACTACTAGTTTGAGCCTGCTAGCCTGAGTCTGTCTATCTTTGCTAGGAGGCCTGCTAACATGAGTCTGTTTACCAGCTGAAGTGTAGACTTACCCTAGCAGACCAGCCTAACCAAAGGCTTTGGTATGTAGGCTTTAAATTTGGAAGCTGAACCAGGGTTCTGAGGTGAAGACCCTACAAACTGTTCATTGTAATTACTCCTTCTCTGAAGCCTTCTTTAAAAAGGATGCACTATTTTGTTATGTGAGTTAGCTTTTCCTTTCCCTGGGGCTTTTAAGTGAATCTATTGTCACCCCAGGCAGGGGAGCACACTTGCAGCACCACATGTGCTCAAGGAGGTCTTCAGAGTTTGTCTACACCTTTACACGGTTCCACCATGTATTTAAGCATAAAGCTGACGCGTGTGAACTCAACTCAAACAAAGTTTATACGTTTTCAAAATTGGCATCACAGCAAACTGCATCCAGTTTGTCTATCTCTATATTAAGATTTAAAAAGGGAGGGGGTTAAGTTTTAAAAATGTATTTGGGATTGTATGACACATTCTATTACTCCAGTGCAAATTTCTATGGGGTTGCATTGATGTTACTGAGAAACATTATTTTAAGAAAGATGAGATCTGTTTCAGAGCCCCTGAATACAATGATAGTCTTCAGTGGGTTTTGCATCAGGGCTATCAGAATAATAACTTTTCCCACATTCAGTAGGGAGCGTAACAAGCATACCCAACATTTGCACGTTCTAGGAAACTCCTGCTGAACTCCTGCAGCAATCCAGGATAGCTGTGGCTGGGGCGACTCTGCCAGTCGTACATAAGAGGTTGGAAAGTTTCATCAGCTGAAGCATGATGGAGCGTTCTCTAGTCCTTTCTTGCACCCCTGCATCTCTCCTCTAAAAACCACTTTGCCATTTTTGAAATTAACAACTCACGCCATTGTGTAGCAATTTATTGGATGGGTTGGCTTTGAGGGCATCCTGACATTTAAAGTACATGTCCTTATGTAAGGAGGCGCCCTGGCTCCCCGCCGCGCCTGAGGGGGACGAGCCAGAGCAGGCGTCTCAGTGGGCGGAGTCAGCATGACCTGTCCCCGCCCCCCAGAAGTCAAGGGGCGGGACAGGAAGTATAAAAGCCCGGCCCCAACACTCAGTTGGGCGCAGGCTGCCGGAGAGGACAGATGCTGGTGCCCGGGCTCGTGCCGGGCCGGACCTGCCCCGCGCTTACTACCCAGAGGAACGCTGGCCGGACCTGCCTCGCGCCCACTACCCGGAGGAGCGCTGTCCGGACCTGCCTCGTGCCCACTACCCGGAGGAGCGCTGGCCGGACGTGCCCCGCGCCCACTACCCGGAGGAGCGCTGGCTGGACTTGCCGCAGACCCGGTACCCGGAGGAACGTCGGCCGGACCTGCTGTGTGCCCGATACCCCGAGGAGTGGCCTGAGCTTCCCCACGACCGGTACCCGGAGGAGCCCATGGTCTGGGACCCCCCAGATGACGCCGGCAAGGACCAGGTACCCAGAGAGGGGGAGGTTGGAAGTGGCCCGGGGATAGCCGACCCTGGTTCGGCTCCTGAAGAGCCCGAACCCATGTCAGTGTGTTGCGGCCAGGATCCCCACTGACCGCAGTGGGTCTTGACCGCTGCTAGGGCCCCGGGCTGGAACACAGTGGAGTGGGTGGGCCTGCGTTCCCCCTGCCACCCGTAACCGGGTGGCAGACTCCCCCTCTTCCCGCCTATTGCCACTGCTCTGCCCTGACCCAAAAGGGCCAGAGCTGGTTAGACTCGTGTTTGGTGCCCAGCCTGAACCAAGGGCTGGGCCCCGTTGACTTTGCCACTGCTCTGCCCTGACCCAAAAGGGCCAGAGCTGATTAGACTTGTGATTGGTGCCCCGCCTGAACCAAGGGCTGGGCCCCGTTGACTTTGCCACTGCTCTGCCCTGACCCAAAGGGCCAGAGCGAACTAGACTTGTGATTGGTGCCCCGCCTGAACCAAGGGCTGGGCCCCGTTGACTTTGCCACTGCTCTGCCCTGACCCAAAAGGGCCAGAGCTGATTAGACTTGTGATTGGTGCCCCGCCTGAACCAAGGGTTGGGCCCCGTTGACTTTGCCACTGCTCTGCCCTGACCCAAAAGGACCAGAGCTAATTAGACTTGTGTTTGGTGCCCCGCCTGAACCAAGGGCTGGGCCCCTTTGACTTTGCCAGTGCGCTGCCCTGACCCAGAGGGCCAGAGCGAACGAGACTTGTTTGGTGCCCCGCCCGAGCCAAGGGCCCGGGCTGATGCTGTGTTTGCTCAGCCCCTGCTAGGGGCCTGAGCCTGAACTATTGCTGCCCGGCCTGTCCAAGGGCCTGGGCTGATACTGGGTTTGCTCAGCCACGATTGAGGTCTGAGCCTGAACTGTTGCTGCCTGCCCTGTCCAAGGGCCGGGGCTTATTGACTTTGAGAGCCCTGACCCCGGCTAGAGGGCCGGGGCTCTACCCTGTTTACAGAACTTATACCCCGCTCAACACCTGCCGAGGGCTAAGCCTACCCGGACTGCAGAGCGTAAGGAGGCGCCCTGGCTCCCCGCCGCGCCTGAGGGGGATGAGCCCCGACACAACTGGCTTACACCTTAATTTAAATCAGAATCATTTTTATTTCTATTCAATAGCTATATATTTGTCATGAAAGTAATGACTGTTTAATATTATAATTCTAGGACAAAACAGTAATTTGTAAGATGGCTAGGATTTTTCTATAAAATAGTTTTCTTAAAAATAAAATCACATAGGCTCATGGCTTTGGCTTTTTTTGTAATCATATTAGTCTATAAAAAGGTTCCACGGCAATAAATTATTACAAATGATTTCATTTCTCCTAATGATGTATATTCCTTGGTTTGTGGAGCACTCATCTCTTCTACAGAGAATTAGGATTGGAAATCATAAAGGGCCCTCCTCCCTAGCCCATAAAGAGTGGAATGTACTAGTGAAACTGAGGCAGGTGTGCCTGGGTGAAAGCTGTTCCTGTTTACTTCAATCAGATGTTTAAGGGAATGTGTACAAAAGTCAGTGATATTAAGCAACTGTCAGGCAGCTAGAGTAAAACTGTTTTTCCTAGTAATTGCATGTGAAAGAATTAGAACCACAAAACCCATGGAGACTGATATTTTTGTGCTCCACAATGCAGTAATTCAGTAAACTAAAAATTGAAACCTGACATTTGTTGACTTTTAAGATCACTAGTAGTCAGCTACAGGGGCAAAAACAACATATAATGTTTTCCTATCTGATTTATGTTCCTAATCCCTGTAAAATATCAAATTGAAAGTGGCAAAGAGCAAATCTCCTGTGCCTGAATGTAACAAGGGGATCTTTGCCATGTGACCTGCAAACCTTTGCAGAACATCATTTTTGCTGACAGAATAGTGATGCTGTTTAGATGTTGGTAAATCTGAACACAGCAAATGAATTTTGGTGACATTTACTACCCAGATCCCTGCTTTTCCTATTGCAGTCACAAGCATATTTGTTCACATACCAATTCCTCATTCTAAATTAAACACATCAATTTATACTTCTTGCAGGTGTGGTGTTGGAGAGTGACATCTGTGCAGCCACCCTGAGACTGAGTCCCTCAAGGATGTCTGCAGTATATTTTGTGATTTGACACTTGCTCATAAAATATTGTATATGGTGTACTTGGCTAGCATAAGAAGGAATAATATAAATCACACACCGCTAGCCTATGAACTTCTTCTTTTTTTCTTTTGTTTTTAATTGGCCAAGGCAAACAAATTCCTTGCTTCAGCTCTGACAAGTTAGTTCATCTCTGAAATATGAAGCTGGATTGACAGCAATGTTAAGTGATATCAGTCAGAGAACTAATTCAGGTTCTAGTTTGTACAACCTCTTAAATGTTACTGCATTATGGGGAGGAGGAAAAAATGAGTTCACCCAACAAAGCTGTCTCTCTTAGTCTTACCTTCTGTGACAAAATGCCAGAAGTCTGGTGCTGACCCAGCATGCTAGTCACCAAGGGTCTTGCTATTTGTACCGCTGGAGTCAGGAGCAGTGCCAGGGTTTTTGGCGCCCTAGGCGGGGGTCCTTCCGTGCTCCCGGTCATTGGTGGCAGTTCTGCGGCTGGGGGGGTCCTTCTGCACTCCCGGTCTTAGGGGCACTTTGGCAGCGGGTCCCGGAGCGAGTGAAGGAGCCGCCGCAGAATTACCGCCGCAGACTCAGAGTGCAGAAGAACCCCCCGCCGCCAAATTGCTGCCAAGGGCAGCAAAATGCCACTCTCTCAAATCCTGATGGCCTAGGCAATCGCCTAGGTTGCCTAAATGGAAGTGCTGGCCCTGCCTGGAGTGGACTTAATTGGGAGATGAGGGTTCAAACACTTAATTAGGTAGGAGGCTGACAAGCTAATGAGACCAATCGACCCATCATCTGGGAACACCTAAAAGAGAGGAAGGAAGTGCAAGGGAAAGAGGCTGGCAAAGGTCAGGAGATGCAGGATGAGGAAATCTTTCCCCATCCCTTCCCAGAGAGTGGGCTAAGGGGGAAGTTGGTGCCATTTGTTGTTTGCTGTACTGGTGAACTGATGGGGAGGAACAAATAAACAACACACTGTCACTTATAAATCTGTGAAGCATCCAGCCTGTTTGTGGTGGTCCACAGAGCACAGTAGGTATCCCTGTCACATCTTTCTGCTTTGCCATTGTCTTTTAATCCTCTGTCTGTCCCTCTTCCCTTTTCCACAAAATATCAAGTTCTCTCTTGAACTTCTCTGCACTGTTAGCATTAGTCTATTTTATTTTATTTTGGATGGGGAATGTCTTTTCAAACAAAAGTGAGTGTGTGATATATTTATTAGAGCTAGTTGGAAAAAGATTAGTTTTCTTGTGGAAAAATGACTTTTTTTTTTTTTGCCAAAAAGTGCTGAGAACAATGATGGTTTCTGGTTTTCTAATGAAAATTCTCTATACTTTTTAAGTAAAGCAGCTAAAAATATAATTAATTTAATCAAAAAACCCATTTATCCTTCAAAAAATTGGATAGAAAAATTTCAATCAGCCACACTACTTGCCTTTTATTTTAAGTCTGCTGTGATGGTTGTTTCAAACATGAAGTCCCCAAATCTGAATATTTTCTGGTCCGGTTCTCAAAGGAGAGAATTCTATCATTTCCCTAAGAGCTACACACATGTTCTTTTGAAACCTCCATTTCTGTACTTGCAGTTGCAGTTATGCATACTTTACAGATCTGCTTTCAGCTAAGAAATGTGCCATATCAATAAAGTTGTCTGGCTAATTCTGTCACATTTCCTGTGAATGGGTGACTCGGTGGGACTATGCCTCTCTGGCGGCTCCCCCTTAGACAAATGTTACCTTTAGTTTGCTACCTTTGCATCCATCATGATGGGTGCAATCTAAATAAAGCAGTTAATGCTTTGTGGTCTGGATACTTATTTTAGTGCCATAGCTGCTTGTGGGTGGGTGGGAAGGTCAATGTGATGGAGTCCCTCCGTCCCTTCCTTAAACAAAATGAATGTAATCTTTTGACTCTTCTTTTTTTGATGGACCAGTTGCTGTACTGCTTTGTTAACACATCTGCTGCCAATAGATATGCTTGCTCTGTATATCTTAAGGATATATCTTAAGTATATCTTTGTGTTGCATTGCCTCTGGAGGTGTCTCTGCTATGATCTATTGAGATTGTTCTTGACAAGTATGGTGCTTGGTGGTGGTGGTTCATTGTTGTGTGCTAACTATAGCAATCATATGTTCCAAACTGTTGACATTACTCCTAGTAGGGATCGGGTTAGAAAGTAATGGCGTTGGTTGGAATGGTAATCTCCATGTGAAAGCTTATGGGCCAGCAAAAATCAGAACATAGGGATGTGGTTGACAGAGAAGAAGTAACAAGCCCTGTGCTCTTAAGAAGGTTCTGGTACTACTTAGAGCAGGGTTACCAAAAAGTCACTCATACAAATATTGGAAAAAGAGAAACAGAAAACGCTTAAGGGGACTGCATCTGTGACTGCATGTAGAGCTTGTAGGGGAGAAACTGTCTAATATAGTGCCTGGGGAGAGGGTGCTACTGCCATTGACAATGAGCTTAATAGCAGTAATGCAAAATCAAGTTTGTAATTCCAGGAATTAGTCTTGTCCTGGAAAAAGCCAAGTGGGAGATGTAGTATTTGCTGTCACTCATGCCAAAGAGAGTACATTTGGGCAGATGTTCTTATAAAATAAAAACTAGTTTTACTACTGTGGTCTTTATGCTAAACACATGAGGTGATCTTTACTTTAAAATTTTCATAGTTGTTGAGCAGCTGTGGCTCCCACTGCAAACACTGAGAGCTGTGTGTGCTCAGCACCTCTGACAATCAATTCTATAGACACCAGCGTTCACCATAACCTTCCAGCCTTCAGAACAAGCATTGCAATAGACTGAGGACAGTATAAATGCATGATGCCTGTAACATAACCTGTTACGCTGATTAGATTGCCTGTTGGAACATGACTAATCCACATGCAATCATAGAAATGTAGGGCAGGAGGGGACTTCAAGAAGTCATGTAATCCATTCCCTGCTGAGGCAGAATCAAGTATAGATGGGTCATCCCTGATAGATGTTTGTCTAACCTGTTCTTAGAAATCTCCAGTGACAGTGATTCTACAAATTCCCTTGGAAGCCTATTCCAGTACTTAACTATCCTTATGATTAAAGTTTTATTTTCTAATATTTAACTTAAATCACCCTTGCTGCAGATTAAGTCCATTACTTCTTAGCCTGTGTTTAGTGGACCTAGAGAGTAACTGATCACTGTCCTTATTATAACAGCATTGAACATATTTGTAGACTATTACCAGGTTCCCCTGCAGCCCTCTTTTTCTTAGGACTAAACAGGGTGACCAGATGTCTCGATTTTATAGGGACAGTTCCAATATTCAGGGCTTTTCCTTATATAGGCGCCTATTACCCCCAGCCGCGGCTCCAGTGCTCCAAGCGCGTGGCTGGGGCGGCAAGCCATGAGGGGCGCCTTGCCGGTCCCTGCAAGGGCAGCAGTCAGGCTCCCTTTGGCAGCATTTCTGCAGGAGGTCCACCGGTCCCATGGATTTGGCGGCCGGTACGCCAAATCCGCGGGACCAGTGGACCTCCCACAGGCAAGCCGCTGAATCCATGGGACCAGGGACCTCCCGCAGGCTCCCCACCAAAGGCAGCCTGACTGCCATGCTTGGGGAGGCAAAAAAGCTAGAGCCACCCCTGATTACCCTCACTGTCTGTCCCAATTTTTTACCCTTCTATCTGCTTACCCTAGGACTAAACATGCCTGGTTTTCTTAGCCTTTCCTCATAGGTCAGGTTTCTAAAATTTTTTATCATTTTTGATGCTCTCCTCTGGACTATCTCCAATTTGTTCACATCTCTAAGTGTGTCACAGAATATTGGACACAGTACTCCACAGACCTCGCCAGTGCTGAGTAGAGTGAAACAATTGCCTCCTGTATCTTATATGTGGCACTTCTGTTGATACACCCCAGAATATTAGCCTTTTTCACAATTGCATCACGTAGGCTCAAATTCAATGTATGATTCACTATAAGCCCCAGATCTTTTTCTGCAGTATTACTGCCTAGCCAGTGTTCTTGAACTTGGGACCAATATGGCTACTAGAAATACAAGGTGGCTGAGGCAATACATTTTATTGACTCAACTTCTGTTGGTGAGAAAAACAAGTTTTTTCCAGTTTACACAGAGCTTCTTCAGGTATAAGCACATATTTTCTTAACTGTGACTAGTCACTGTCATTGTTCTTCCTGCGATAGCTGTCGCCCAAAAGAGCTGATTGCCTCCAACTTCTTTTTACAGAAACCCATGACTAAGATAATGAGTTGAACATGTCACATGTAAAGCCACACCTAGGAGTTCCCCTCAGGAGGCTCTAATGTGCCCCAGGGATTCAGATCAGCACCAGAATCCAGTGTCTCCACATGGCATTTCCCTAAGCAAATTAGGGAAATGGGGTCTAGCTTAAATTACTGTTAGGAGGGTGCAAAACTGGTTGAAGAAACAAACTATTCGTTGAGTCATTAAAAGTTAATTGTGAAAGTAAGAGGACATATGTAATGAGGTCCCATAAGGGTCAGTACCTAGTCGAGAGAGAGAGAAATCATACTGGTCCAAGCTTGATGATTTAACTTTTGAATCTCTAAGTTACCCATCTACAAGTGTATTTTCTGAACTGATGTCCACAGCAGGAAGCATTTTCCTGAGTGATTCTGAATAGCATCAGAATATACACAGCATCTGGCTTTTGAAAGATTTAATTACACACATACTCATGTCCAAGGAATTGTTGATCAGATTCTTGACTTGCATCCCTCTTACACAGAGGTAAAGTGACTGAGTTCAGTGGGGTTGCACTTGATATTTCTACCAATGTAAGTCAGCACAAACAGATCCCCAATCATCTGATTCATTGAACAGGGATAACTAAAATATACATGATGTAAAGGATTAAACCACTTTTCTCCTACCCTCTACCTCTGCCCTTTGTGATACTCAGCCTAAGTCTCCATTCTGGCTCAATAATTTGTACCAGTCTGTGCATCTCTGATTGTGTCCCCTCCCTGGAAAGTCAGGTTGTATGAAAGCCTGCATATGGAATCTTGACAGATTAATTCACACTATCTGCCTTGAGACCTGAAGAAGAGCTCTGGAAAGCTCAAAAGCTTGTTCTTTCCACCAACAGAAGTTGGCCCGATAAAAGATATTATCTCACTTATCTTGCATCTCTTGAGACAATATCATTTTTATTTTTCATATAATTTTCCATCTTGATTTTAGAACAATGATACATAATTTGTTATATGTTAACGACAAGAAACAGGCTCCTGACTTCTAATGAGGGGGGAAAATGGGGAATTACTTTGTTTAAAAAATTGATTTGTGTAAAGCACTTTAGAAATCTTTCCCTAAAAGATACGAGCTGTTAAGAGATTTCACTGTAGTTACAATTCAAATGAGCATCAATAAAATTGTCAGCTAAATTCTGATTTCAGAATCTTTATCCTTAGTGCTGTTGCATGAAACAAAGCACACAGCATGACTTTTCAGAAACCAAGTTGACCCTGAGGTGCCTAAGTTTACAAAAACATTGTCTCGATTTATAAACTGAGCCTATTTTATATGGCACTCACTGTGGGGAGAATAAATATGGAATAATAAGTGTCATTTTACCAGTCTACTTTCAGCACCATCATTGTGTATCCACTGGGATCTCAATGTAGGTTTTTGGCTCAATATGGGTATATACTTTGTTTAAAAAAAATAACGGTTCCTGAAAATACCCTTTTTTAAATTTTCAAATTAATTTATTTTGACTATGTTCCCTTTGTGTTAGTTTTTCACGAATATTCTAGACATTCTTTAATCAGCAGGAATGTCCTCAGAAATTTTAAGTCAATTGTAAGTGTTTACTGGAAAGCATACTTTTTTTTTCACACCAAAAAAAAACAAAAACAAAAACAAGAGGGTTGGTGAACAAGTATGTGATGTTTCTAGGACCTATGTATCCAATTAAAACTAATCACAAAACTGCCCATATGCAATCAAAGAACCAAAAATTATTTCTAGAATTTTTTTTGTAATTATTTACGAAGATGAATAAATAGGGGGAAAACTATTGTCAATGGAGAATTCATGAATAGAAAGTGGAAATCACTGAATAACGTATTGCATATTATTCAACAGCTCTGCCTATGACTCTATACTGTATTTTTTACAGTCAGAAAGTCAGGTCAAGCTGCTCAGAATTATGTATTTTTGTGCATATGCAAAGCGACTCCTAAACCTGATTACCTCAACTATTTTAGGCATATTACATAACAATCTAAACAATCATTCTATGGTGGTGGTTACTAATATGGGCTGTGACTTTATAGATTGTCAAGACATTTTGGATAGTTGTTTTATATACTTTGAAAGAAAACAAAGAATTTTCTTACTATTTCACCTTGCAATTGTTTCCTAGCAATATCAAGAATAATAATGTCCATGCTTCAGGTGCAAATGTTCAGGCTATGAATTTATGGGACTGGAAAACCTTCTCCTTTGTATTTCATCTCCATTTCCCCCCCCACTTAAAAATAATCTCCCCTCAGTTACCTGGAGGTCAGTAGGAGTTACACCCAAGAAATAGAATGTAGAACTGCACCCCCTACTATTTAGTATATGGATCAGTAGTTACTAATAAGCTGTCATGTCTGTAAAATGTGTGAAATCCTGATAATGAATACTGTATAACTGCTGTAGCTGCTCAAAGATCTGCTAAGAATTTGGGGAATCCATGGATTCTGAAGCCCAATCTCCTTTCCACTTGTGTTGATGGGACACCTTCCTGTGATGAAAGAAAAGCAAAAATACTCCGTAAGAGACTAATCTTCATAGAGGGAAATATGGCCCCAAAAGAATATTGGAAAATGTTTTTGAACTCCAATTCATTTTACTGCATTTGCTATTCATTGCTAAGGAGATATTCTCCCCCCTCCCCCAAACTTACTAAGGGCTCATTTATCTTCTCTCTCCTTTGTTTGTCTCTATATCCACCTTTGCTGTAAGAGATTATTCTGACACATTTGATGCTTTTTGTTTTTGAAAAGTTTTAAGCAAAATATTATTTTAGAAAAATACTATATGTGAAACACACTGAATCCATGTTTCTCAAAGTCTTTAAAGCTACTTAGCTTCTGAATTATATTGGAAATTTCCACAGGAGATGATTTTTTTTTTTTTAGCAATTCCTTTTTTCAAAGTAGTAATAAAACAAACCCTTCCCACTCTCCTATTCAACTTTTCTAGTGAAAAGAATAATAACTTTCATAAATGAGCTATTGAACACAGCTGAATAAACTTTCTAGTTCAAAAGCCTCGCTGCATAGTTTTGTGTTCTCAAAATGAAGAATACAAGGCAGCTGGAATAGAGAACACTCAGTGCCACTTAGCTGAATTCAGCATATTTAATTTTGTGATTCAGTGATTTTTAGTGTGGTGAAAACATAAATCCATTAGTTGGTACATTAGTGCCTGGTCTGACTTCTACCACCATTAGCAATACTACATACAGTAAGCAGGACTTTACAACCAGTAATTGCACTATAGATGGGTGGTCCAATACAATCAGTGGACTGGTGATAGATGGTGGGCTTGGCATAGTTAGTGGGAGGGCATAGTTAGCCATTTGTGTATTTGCTGCTGATGATGAAAAAAAATCCAGTATTGCTCAATTATGTATAAGTACGCTAGGGGATTTTTCAGGATTCTGTGTTGTAGAGGCATAATGGACTTCATTCTCTGGGCCTCCAGCTCCTTCCATAAGCACAAAATTCCTATTAAAAAAATCTGAATTTGTTTAATTTTCTTTGTGCTATCAAATGTTTATTTTGTAAAGTGGAAAGGATTAAATCCTCTGTATTGCTTTAGCTAACACCTCCAACTGATGGTATCATGATACTATGGAATAGTGTACTGAAGCTGCAAGTTTCTTGGAACAAAGGTTATTAGTGGTGGTTGTATTACATTAGCACCTGGAGGCTCTAACTGAAATCTGTCTCATTGTGGTCAGTGATTCACATTAACTTACAATTGTTCCTGTATTAGTTTGCAATCTAAATAGATCAGACCTCTAGAGAATGTGAGGGAAGGCACACAGAGGAAAAATTACCTGCTCAAGATCAAACAGCAGACAAATTGCAGAGCTGGGAATAGAACTCAGGTCTTTAGACACCTAGGTCCATGCTCTAGCCACTAGATAATGCTGCCTCCCACCAGAAAGTTCCCTAAAGCTAGAAGTAAGAGTTTGGAGGAAGTGAGGGTGGGGAGACACATTCCTGCATTAGCACCTTCAAAAACAAAGTGTTTTATTTATTTATGGTGGAGAGGTTTGAAGCCAAGGGTCTAGTAAGTGCTAAAAATCAAGCCCTGTGTTGTAGCTGGGAATTGGGTGTGGGGCAGCTGGTCATGCCACTGTAGCCAGCATTTGAAGTGGGATAAACAGCAAACATGGTAGGAACAAAGAGGAGAAGATTAGGATACTAGTTTCTTTCTTGCCACTTCCCTTTCTGAGGTCAGCAACTTTTATAGTCTTCTTCCATAACTCATGATTATATGGCAAGCTGTCATGCAAATTGTTCTCTCACATCCATTGATGTCTGCCCTATATCTTTGGGCTCACTCACACTTGGTCATCTTCCATCCATGATCATTAAAGGCCATCTTATAATATAACTCTTAGGGTCAGCTGGATATGTCCATATCAATGTAGAATAACCTCCATCAACTTGTCTCTAATTGGGGCAACCTGCCTTATGCCCTTCACAACTTTATTTTGTTTCTTATAATGGAGTATCCAACATCTTTATTGCCATCACAGAGCATACACATTTCTTTTTGTGGCCGGCAAAGTCTCTCTTCTGTACATTAGGATGGGTTGAATTACAGTTTTATATACAATTTTATTAGCATATTTTTTCTCACAGGGAACTGGGATCAGTACCTGCCACTTGCACCAAACAGTTCTAATATAATGCTGGGCATCACTCAAGAGGGCAACCATTAATTCTAGGTATTTAAAATCTTTCATTCTTCTAAGCCTGTAATATCCTTTATGGTGGGTCCTCCTTCCTCAGTTATCATAATCAGTCTTACCAATGTTCTGTCATGGGTGGCCAGACCTAGTCAGAGACAGAATCTGCAGTGACGACACAGGAGTCAAGAGTTCATTGGGTGGTGGAATATTGCTAGGCCATTACTCAATTTGAATGACATAGCCACATATTCAGAGTGATCATAGTGGGTCTGAAAGGCGGTCTTCCATCCATCCCCATCTCAAATACAGATGAGATTTTAAGCTCCCTGGAGATTCAGTTTAGTGACTATGTGGGCAACTCCCAGGCAGTCCAACAGCTCAGGAATCGGGGTAATGTTTCAAGATTGTTATCTGATTTAGGCCTCAAAATCAACATGGCGATGTCTATTCTTTTTTTAGAAAAAGGACTGGTGCACTGCTGGTGAAGTTGACTTGTGTATGAGCCCCTAGGTCAGGTTCTCTTGGAGACACTCTTGCAGTGCCACCAATTCAGACTTTGACATTGTGCATAGTCACCCAAATGCTATCTTTGCCTCTGGCTGAAATACTATGGGGCAGTTTTAGTCTCAATGTGCAGGGAGGCTTTCTGCAGTCTTCTCAAAGAAGTCAGTGTAGTTGCATTACTTAGGGGAGAGCTGGAGAGTTCCACAGTTACTACAGTAGGTGTTTCAGTGGGCAACTACACCTACTTGAGTCTTCTTTGGCCTGGGTACAATGTTTTCTGGTCTCTGGCCATGCTGTAAGCAGAATTTTGACAAAGTGAGCCAGGAGATGCCAAGGATCAGAGGAAAATCCAGAGAATGGATCACACCAGTTTGCAGTATTTCACTGTGTTCCTGAATAACTGGCTCCAGAGGGATAGTCTCCTCCACAACTGAACCTAAAGACAGCAATAAGCCATTGATAGTTACAATAATCTTGGGCATAGCATGGGAATTTGTAGATCCCGAGCTGTAGCTGCATCCATTAAATCAGTGGTGGGCAACCTGCAGCCCACAGGCCGCACGCGGCCCATCACAGTAATCCACTGGCGGTCGCCAGTTTGTTTTACGTTTGCATGGCCGCCCACAGCTCCCAGTGGCTGTAGTTCACCATTCCCAGCCAATGGGAAGTGTGGGAAGCGGTGTGGCCCACGGGATGCAGGTTGCCCACCACTGTATTAAATTAATCACTGCTCCCAAATCAACAAGAGCCTGTTGAAGGGGAATCCTGAGGGTTTTCCTCCATGCATCTCCACGCATTGTCAGGAAGCCTATACATTAGGATACTAGCTAAACAAGTAGTAGCTTTTCTGTAATAGTCTTCTATATTACTCTTCACATTTTGTCATCATATAGGAGAAAACTCAATGCGAAGATTCACTTATATACCTAACTTTTATATTGCTCTATTTTACCCTCCCACCTTCTATACCATTGTAACTTCTAAAAAAATTACTATGCAGTGTTAAAAATATATAGCACTGTCCTTCTCTTCTCCTTTTATGAAAATAATATTTCATGAGTTATCGGGAATATTTATAATGGCAGCATAATACTTTTCTCTATTGATTTTTAAAAGAGCATTTTTATGTCACCCTGAAATTGCATGGACATTTTATCTAGTCACCAAGGTGAATTACTGCCCTTTCTAAGAGAACAGCTGCAGATTCAGATATGAAAAGGAATCTGCTGGAAACTCCAGCCTGGTTCATCTGAGCCCTTTAACACAACTGTGATGCCGAGTTATTAGTGTAATTGTGTTCACTCTCTTATTATGGTGCTTGGGAGCCTGTCAACATTTCAGCTATAAACTGTTCTTTTCAGGGGTTTATCAGGTGAGTATTTTAAAAAAAAAGTTTCAGGCTGAAAATTAGTGTTCAAACCAAGGGAAAAAAGGAAGTCTGAAAGATTAGCTTAGCTGTAAATCAGTGGGGCAAAAATATTACTGGCTTCAGAGACCGTTTTGTACTCTTGTGATTTAAAAGTATCTTTGGTTTCCACTGCAAATATTACGCATCTGACTTTCCATAAATTGAACTAGCTGCTTAGAGCATATTATAAAACAAGAAAATCCCTGCAAACTGTTTACAACTCCAGCCATTCTTCAGTACAATTTTCATAAGGATTTGAGGTAGGCAGGTAAGCTCTTTTGGGATACTGTAATGCAGCTGTCAGATGCAAAGCACTGTTTTCTCTCAGTACTTTGGTGCTTGTGTTGCTAGGGATGAGCTAACATACTGGAAGCTGCCATTTTCAAATATCTATCTTTGTATATAAATTGATCCTTAGATAGAAAACTGCATCAGCATTAGAGGTGGGTGAAATACTTCATCTGAAATATTTTTGCTGAAAATGCAGATTCAGGTTGACTGAAACATGTAAGTGGATTTCTGTTGATACCTGTGAATCATTAATTTGAAACAAGAAAAAACCTTCAGAAAAGGTGAAATATATTGATTCATTTTGGGGGATGGTGTGGGGAGAGGAGCTAGACGATTCAGATGTCATTCACAAAACCAAAGAGGTACTTAGTATAGGGCTACTGAAATCAATGGAGTTATTCCAGAGCTGAATTTCATTTGGTCTTATAACTTCCTCAAACATTGACATTAAATCTGCAACCAAAGAGCTAATCATGTTCTCACAGAGGAAGAGGTTTGACACTAGATGACAAGACTCCAGCAAGTAACTAACATGTGATTTCATCAGAGCTAGTAATTGCCTTAGGTATGAAAATGACTATTTACAAGCACTTGAATAGACATTTCCAATATACAAGTAAAAAACAGCATATGGAAATTAGTTGCTTACAATGGGCAGGATCAGTCAGCTGTGACTTTTATATTGATTCACTTAAAGCTTTTTATGGTTAATAAACTAAAAATGACAGCTACAAAGATGATTATATAAGTAATGTTTTATAATTTCAAACGTAATTACAAATATATTAAGATCTCCCAAACACAACTGAGCCAAATGTTGAAGTCTGTACTCAAGAAAAAATTCATTGATTTTAAATGACAGTTGCACCTGTACAGCTGAAATCAGCTGTAAGTCCTAAGTGTGTGTGTGTGTGTGTGTGTGTGTGTGTGTGTTTTAATGCTTGCCTTACTATTTGTCACTGATTTCTGAGTACTGATTATAAAACATTATTGACTGCCTTATATAAGGCCTAATCAAGCCCAGAAAAGGCCTCAAAACCCTAAATAAAGTGCAGCCTCTATTGTTTTGCTGAGAAGGGTATGATCAGGAGACAAGAAGTCCATTGAGAGGATTTACATCTCCTGTGTGCCTGAGAGCAGAGCTTACTGCGAGCTCTCTGCCCCATAGCATAAAATAGAGGTAGATCTGAGGTTTATATTCAGTGAAACCAGATTTTTTTTATCATAATTTACAAAGTAATGATTTTTTAAAAAATCTTATTCACATTGGCCTTTGGAAACACACATGTACACGCACACACATACACACAAACTCACAACAGAGCTGACGTGCCAACAGCAGAAAGTGATCACATTGTCATGTCATAAATTAAGTTTAAAGGTGAGGTTGGTCATGTCTTTCCTTATGTCTGCTTCCAGCAATTAGCACTGAGCAGTCAGATGAATCTGCTCTTGGGACATGATCCAACTCCCATTGAAACCAATAGGAAAAGTTTGTTTGCTTACTTATTTGTAGGTCCTGATCCTGCAATTGACAGTCACTGAGACTGCCTGGGTACAGGATGCAATCAGATGAAACTGACTGCAGGATCAAAGCCTACACTATATTTATTCTGCCATTTTCTTGCCTATACCTTACATAATCTGGGAACTGATGCCAAATTGATCCCCTGGCCCCCGGAAGTGGGTTGCTACATGGCTTTTGAGTCTGCCGTGTGTCTGACCCCTTGTTTTTGAGCTGTCGTTGTTTTAATGTATTTTACTGATTTTTCGTAGTAAACTTTTCAGGTGCTTTTTAAATAGGTGATATATAAATGTACTAAACTAATAAAATGATGCAAGAATTATAATACCATATAATATGTCTACATGTGTGCTAAAATATAAGGATTACTTTTAAATCCTATGGTGGCTGATGCTCAGCTTCTGAGCTACACCAATTTACAGCGGCAAAGCATTTAGCCTTTCTTTCTTATGTAGACTTCATCTCACTTTGGATACACAAACATCAGCGTATGAAGATTTCATTTCAACCACGTTAATTTCTTAGGCAAGAAAGTATAGCCATCCTCCTCTGATGTGTTTCTGACTGTGCAGTTCTGCAAAGGATTTGCAAAGGCAGGTAGCCAATAACGTCACAATTGAATACTTAAGAACAGGATGCACTTCTAAAGCCACTGCATGAGGAAATGTGCTTGGCAGGCTGCTGAAACCAAAAAATGTCATCCCACTAACTTGCACCTAGTGCTATTCAGGGCCAGCTCTGGCTTTTTTGCCGCCCCAAGCCAAAAAAGGGGGGGGGGCAGGGCCACTGGAGCAGCAAAGCAGGGCGGGGAGGGAAGGCTTGTTGGAGCAGCAAAGCAGGCGGGGGAACAACACAAAAACGGCCTGGGTGGCGCAACAAAGGGGGGGGGGGGCAGGAGGAGAAACAACGGCGCAGCCGGCAAAGCAGGGGAAAACAAAACAAAAACCCCTACATGGCGGCCGGAACCAAGGGACTCCCTGTGCTGCAGAGTGCGCGCCCGGTCTAATGGGGCAGAGCAGTGGGGAGAGAGATAAGGGGGGCGGCCAGCACTTCAGCGGAGCACTCGCCATGCTGCCCCGACCGCTCTGCTGCCTGCTGGGAGGGCTCCGCTACGCTCCGGTCGGCGGGGAGGGAAGGACGCGGGCTGCCCTGCCGAGTTTGCTGCAGGGTGCTCCCCTCCTCCGTGCCACTGCCCCCTACAGGGCAGCCGGAGCAATGAACAAAAAAAAAAAGCGGCCATGCCACCCTAGGATTGGGCGGAATGCCCCCATAGAATCTGCCACCCCAAGCACAAACTTGCTAAACTGGTGCCTGGAGCCAGCCCTGGTGCTATTCAATACCACAATATGACAATACCAGTCATAATTTTGTATTTTCGTGTCTTGACTTTAGTAGATTACCAAGAAAAGATTATTATGCTTTTAACGATTAATCTTTACAGTGTTCTACAGTAATACAATATATCTATTCACACAGAAAAAAAAGTTGTCTCTTCAGCCAAAATAGAAAAGAAATGAAGATGGTAAGTCAGCCTTACCTCTGCTATTCAAGTTATTGGGTTCAGTTATTGTACCCAGTAACATCTAGGAAAAACACTGTTTTCCAGCAAGTGTTTCAGGCCCCAATATATCAGTTAAGCAGGAGCTTAACTTTAAGTGTGACTGTTAACATGCTTAAAGTTAAGCACTGTTTTTGTACTCTGCTGGATCGGAGCCTCAGAATATTTTAATATAGATTTCCTTGGCTTTGTACAGGAAATTCAACTTTTCATCTTTTTTCTTTGTGTATGTCTGTATATACATTTCTATTGGTCAAAAAACTTCAAATTCTGAAATTTTTGATTGGAAAATTTGCATACTGAAAAGTTATCCTGTTTTTTGACCAGTTATAATAATTCCCTTGAAACACATAAAAAGAAGAAAAAAACAATACAATATTAATCCTGTCTCCTAAGTGCCAATATTGGGACCATAATTCTCCACTGGTGGAAGCTGTAATATAGATAGGGTGCTAAATCAAAGTGGGAATGGATGAGACTGTGAGAAAAGTACCTGCCTGTGTTCTGTCTACATTACCACTTCCACCATTGCTTCCCCTTGTGGAGCTATACCAATGGTATGTGAAAGTCAATTAACCTCCCTATACTCTAGTGAAGGCCTCAGACCATGTGCTAAAATGAATTAACGCTTACTTAGAGACTTCTTAGTATGTATGGACACAGATTAATTTGGATGGCCACAATGACTCCAAAGCAGCCACTATTGTACTTGGCGGCAGCAATTCTTGATTTGGATTTGGATCGTATAAATACTCTCAGATCCATTTATCTTGTATGGTCAGGGACTTCTTAGAGTCCTTGAGTTTTCAAATCACTGAAACCGTAGGTTACAATAGCCCCAAAAAACCTTAAAGACCTACTGAATCAAGGAAAGTGCTACTGTATTGCAAACACATAAAGAAAATGTATTTTTTTTTAGAAAATTTAGCAGTAACTATTTTTCTGATTAACTGCCCCTCAAATACCCTGTTAGATAGGTATGATCAGCTAGGGGACTTGTTAGGCTTTCTAAGCTTGACACTCCCTGGCCAAAGTCAGGTCACAAGGACTTGGCAGAGTGCATAGCTGCATTTATTTTGTTCGGTGTTTGATTATTTTAATTATTAGCTTTTACCTTGAAAAATGGCAAATTTGGTTTGTGTGTGATTTTTATCGTCACAGGCATGATATAAACTAATACACTGAATCAGTTTGAATAACCTTTTTTTCATAATACCCAGGGGCATTCCACATGAGATATTTGACTATATACTATTGGAAACCATCTTCAAAGGTTAAAATGTGTTCAAGATCAAATTAAATTGGTAACTAGGTTGGGGAGTAGGAAGAGACACAGAAACCCACTAATGACACACACCACACAACTTTAAAGCACCATTGGCCAGGGTGAATTTGCACACTAGCGATTTCAAAGCAGTTGCACACATTTTTGTTGAATGCTTTTAAACAACATCTCTCTGTAAATTGGAGGCTGGGTATAACAGCTTTCACTGTAAAGTGAATTTCTGTTGTGAAGCTATAATCTCCCTTTAAAAGGAGGAAAAAAAAAACATTAACCAGACTGGATTTCTGTGATAGTTTTCTGAAGTCATGAAAATGGTGCAGATAAAAGAAATACTGTCTCCACTCCTGCTTTGGATCCACTTCTTAAACATAGACTTTTTTCCCCATTCACTGAGGAATATAGTATTTAGAGATAATAGAAGGTGAACATTTGAGCTGAACCCATACTTTAAGGTCTATGTCAGTTCAGATAAGCAAACCCTTGATTCTTTGAGTACTTGACAGAATTTCTGAGTCCTCATTCTCTACTCATCTCTATTTCCTAGTCCCATAATAGGTTCTCTAGCTCTAGTTTGCACTCTCTGCAATGCTCACATAGCTGCCACCTTTATACCTCCTATACTAGTCGGGCTTCCTGACCCAGAATGCTTTACATGCCATTGACTGCAGAAGCTCCAGAGCACCCAAGTCTTTAATGAAATAATTTGCCAGGATTATCAGAGAGAGAAAGATTATGGATTTGAGACCTGGAAATAAGAATATTGTATGGACAACAAAGGACCTGTTAGGAATTTCTTAGATTTTGGTGCTCGAGCATATGTTTTACATATGAGATGTCTGAGGTTATATAATTTCACTACTGTTTGTATTCTTGTGGCATCCAAAGGCTCCAAATGGAATTAGGCACCCCTTGTGTTTGGCACTGTGCAAACATATATTGAGAGGATGCTTGCCCTGCACAGCTTCCCAACAGGAGAACATTCCATATTTACTAAGATGAAATTGGTCCTTTTCACTTTTGTAATACTTCATACATGCAACATATATTAAAAATTACAAGTTGGTTATGGAACACATGCCTTTTGAATTCCAGAGCGAAGAAGAATATGGTTGGAAAATGGAGCTAGAACTGGTTTGTCCGGGGGTTGGTGTGGCAGAAGTATATTAGAAAATAGGCTGGAATAAAAAGTTCAATTCAGTAAATTTTGAGTAAGTGAGCAGCTTTGTTGCGTTAGCGAGCATGGCATCAAGAATCTCTGAAGCATTTGTGATTTAAATGACTTGCCCTTGATCATACAAGAACTCTGTGGCAGAACTGAGAATAGAACTGACATCTTCCAGTTCCATGTCATATCCACTAAATCATTCAGCCTCTTCTTTAATTCGGAGACAGCTATCCCTAGAGTTTATGAGGGTAACACAGGCAAAGCTAAAGTACAGGTACTGCACAGCTTCAGCTGAAATCTGAAACAGTTTAGAATATTAGATGTAGAAAACAAATGAACACATCAGCTTGACAACTTCAAATATTCTTAACTTTAAAAATGAACTGATTGTCTTCAGATCTGACTTTAAAGGAGGGGGAAAAACCAGGAGAATTTGCAATTTGATAGGTCCTGTGGGTTCCAATCAGGATTGGGGTTCTGATGTGGTAGAGGCCCCTGCCTTATGGAACCTTCAGTCTCTCTACAAGTAACAGAGGATGAGCAATAGGGATATCATCTAGTATACAGTTTGAGCCGGGCAAAAAGCCTGATTTTGTTCACAGGCAATTTTTTGAGGGGGGAGGGGAGGAATCCGTTTGAGATATCAAAGACTGGGACAATTTTTTTTTTAATCTTTTCACAGCTTCCTGTCTCTCATTTAACCTCCATTTAAAAAGTTCTCGGGTTGCATTACTAAATTTATGTCTTGGATTGAACCTCTTTGAAAGTGTGGTAATAGTCACCTTTCATTACTGACAAATATAAGAAACATTTCAGCTCCCTTATCGAACCAGATGGCTTAAACAATAACAGAGTCCACCCAAAACACAGACATGTGACAAGCACATTTGGGCAGAGGGATTTCACTGAGTATTGCTTGGTGGAAGTCTGTCTCTGTGTCTGAGAGAAGTAAGAAAAACTCAAATCTAAGAGAAAAGCAGCAGAAAGCCAAGGACTCGGCCAGAACAAGCACTGGACACATGGCCCTGAGAAAAGCCTGAAGGGATATTTTTGGTATAAATGGTATCTGGAATGGGCCTTGGAACTGTAAGCAAATAAACTGTTTCCTGTTCTTTGATTCCTGCTATGCTTAGGGAAACAGGACTTTGTGCATTCATTTTGGACCTCTAGGACTTCACAAAAGAAATACCTAACTTCAACCTCAATTTGTTTCGGTTACAAGAAGAATCTGCTAGACCCTTAATTTTGGCTAGTTGCCCAAAAAATGGTTATCAGTACCTTAATTAGATCATGATTTTCTCATATTCAAAACCTAGTAGTTAAAATATGAAAAGATGCTTTCTTCTTCCTACTGCAGAATTACAGTTTTACTTGATTTGAAGCTGAGCTCTGATTTGGCCTTCTAGTCACAGAGGCGGGAAAAATATGGTTGCTGGGAGCAAATGGATCAATTAAATAGTGCTCCGTTTTAATGAAGGCTACATCTGCATGCCAATGATAAAAATAACTGACCCTGTCACTAACGATATAAGCCATCTTTTTAGGCCCATGATGAAAATCTACCAGAATCCAACTACGAGCCTTGGCATTTTGATTGATCTTTGCATGTAGTATTTCAGAAGTCAGTAAAACATGCAGATCAAGTCATTATAAAAGACTCAGTTCTATGAACAAAGGTCTCTGGACATGGAAAATAGGGATTTAATTGCGACTCTACTTGGGTGAAAACAGATGAAGAATGTTTTTCTCTCTCTGCCAAAGTGCCTGGCTGCTTCTAACAGGTAGCTTTATGCCTCAACCAAGGAAAGACGGAGAAAAATTTCTTTGGTCAACTATCTGTTAATGTGAATCTTGAGACACCTGTTTAATAGGTACTGAAGCCACTTATTTACATAAGTTTTGTACACAACTACACATAGTAAGAGCATGATACTGTGGTCTAGTCTGCTCTATTCCATCTCTGACTCTGCCACTGATTCCTGAATTTGGGGAAGTCATTTACTCTGTGCCTCAGTTTACTCCATGTGAAATTCATGGTGGATAAATACATGGTAGTTAAGTCCATAAATGGCTATTAGCCAGGATGGGTAAGGAATGGTGGCCCTAGCCTCCGTTTATCAGAGGGTGGAGATGGATGGCAGGAGAGAGATCACTTGTTCACTGCCTGTTAGGTTTACTCCCTCTGGGGCACCTGGCATTGGCCACTGTCGGTAGACAGGATACTGGGCTAGACAGACCTTTGGTCTGACCCTGTACAGCCGTTCTTATGAAATATAATATAACACATATGCAGTGTTGCTGTAGCCATGTTGGTCCCAGGATACTAGAGACTAGGTGGGTGAGGTATCATCCTTTATTGGACCAACTTCTGTTGGTGAGAAAGATTAGCTTACACAGAAAGCTCATCCACCTTGTCTCTCTAACTTAACAACACTAATACTACTGATATCCCAGGTATATTGTTGCTTAATTAAAGTTTGTACGGCACTTGGAGCTCTTTGGATGAAAGACACTATATAAATATTTATTTTTATTATTGGCAAGTGATGTGTGGTTTGTCTTACCACTGGCAAGGATATACACTAGAACCACAGATACTGTATATCAAGGAGAAACTGGAACAATAATGTGACTACTTTCCAAGCCAAATCCGTAATGTTGCATTGAATTTTGCACACAGTATATAGACACACATCTGCATATGCATACCTTTCAGCAGGCTTGTAAAGAGGCTACCACGGAGAACAAGAGGCAGCTCCAAGAAATCCAAATGGGTTCTAGTGGTACAGCATACTCTAAAACCCCACTACAATAGTCTGGCTCAATGTTCAAATTAAAAGCCAAATTCAGCCATGGTGTAACTCAGTTGAAGTCTGCTGAGGTTACAAATTTGACCTGTTACAAATATGGGAGGGATAACTCCAGGATAATTCCAGGATCTGCATAAAGTGAAGAGTCCCTGGACACAGATTTGCCCTTCCTTTAGAAAAGGAGTGTTCATGAACCATGCGAACGATCAGTTCCAAGCATCCATGTGGGGCGTCACAGCATAAGCACTCACATCAGAATCTGCAAATCTTGCCCAACACCTACCACTACAACTAACCAAAGAATATATCTGTGCCTGCAAACCAACCCAGTCAACAGACTGACTGTCTCTAAATGTTGATGCAGTTGTCAATGTCATTTAAAATGGTCTTCAGCAGGGCCAGCACTGACAATAATCAGCAAATGTTGAATGGTCTCAGGTGCTGGACAACACCTTATAGCACTGACTAAAAATGCGAGGTGTTAGACCTCCAGGAGAGAGACAGAGGAACCAACAATAACTGCTTCTGGATACTTGAGATGAACTTAGCCATCGAAAGACCACACAAGCAATATGGCAGTTCCATTTTCATCAAACCTTATCTTGTCATCAACACAACATCTATGACTGATAATGACTTCGAAATCCCGACTGTAGACATCAGTGGCATTTCCATCACAGCTGTCTGCAAACTGCCTTGTAAACAATTCATGTTTGATAGACCACATAACCTCTAATGTGACAAAACATGTTGACTTTAATAGATAGTGTCAAATGGGACTATAGTATAACTGGGAAAAAAGGGGACCTAGCTGAACCTTGGGCAGAGTTCATATCACTTGAGCTCAGTTCATGAGTCTGAGAAGCTCCCCGGTTTCTTTCAACAGCAGCTGATGGAAGCTGGGCTACGACCCCAATCTGTCATTTGTGTAACAAACTTAGTTTGGCTCCAATTTCACATTTTCTGAATGCCATTCAGAGCAATGCAGTCCTAACATGCAGTACCATTCTGGTGCTGCTTTAATTTTTAGAAACCAGAATGGAAGGACTTTACAAACAACCTCAATGCCATTGTAATAAAGAGCAATTCCATACCAGAAAATTATGACCAATGTGTCAATGCAGTGTGCACTGTCTTGAAGAAATATATTGCATGAGGCTGCACAACAAATTATGTGCCAGGACTAACACCCAGATTATTGGATTGGTATGGAAAATACAAGCTGAAGTTCAAAGCAGGCTCATTCTCTGAGGATGCTGGCAGTCAGCAAAGACCTAATCTCCACATTAAGGAAGGAAACAAGGAAGTCATGGCAGAGTCTTACTGAGAGCCTAGATGTGACCCAGAGCAGTACAAAAGCATGGATCTGAAAACTTAGCAACAACCCAAAAAAGTTAGAGCAACACTACAATATTACTGCTGACTAGGTCACGCTCCAGCTCCTAGAAAATGGCATGGAACTGAACAAACAACCCAAGATTATGTCTTAAAGTGACAAAAGACCAGAAAATTTATAATTTCGGGGGACAGTATACAATGACCAAACTAGCCTATGGAATTAATGCCTTCAAGCATAGCAAAGCCACTGGCCTAGGTGACATTCATGCTGAACAAATCAAACACTTTGGACCAGCAATAATTTGTTACTCAAGGTGTTTAACAAATACTCAGCCACACAAAAAGTACCCAAGATTTGGCAATGACCAGATGTTTTGGCACTCCTGAAATCAGGGAAGCATTCAGCAGAGCTAAAGAACTTCAGGTCTATAACACTACTGTGTCCTCTCTACAAACTGTACAATCTTCTCATTCTAATCAGCCTATCACTGCTCATTGAAAAACATCTAATCCCAGAGCAAGCACTTAATCCCAGGCAAATCATGCACTGGTCAAGTGATGAATATCACTCAATGCACCGAAGATGGGTTTGAAAAGTGTATGGTAGTAGATGCCAAGTTTGTTAATATATCAGCAGCATATGACAAAGTAAATTACTGCACACTCCTCACTAAAATATACAACACGATGAAAGATCACCATCTCATATGACAGATACAATCTCTACTAGAGACTCAATTGTGATGCGGGCAGGCCAGATGCCAACTCTTGCCCAGGCTGCAGGCATTAGCTAATAACTGGCAAACTTTTATAGCTGGAGACCGGACCAATTCACATGTATATTAGTTCTGCTCAAAATAGGTCTTTTAAGAATGTATTTTAGTGTTTAGACTCTGTTAAATGCTGATGAATTGCTGTATGCATTAATCTAACTTTCAAGGTCTGTATTTCATGCTATAGAAAATATGTAAGTATTTGCTCAAAATACTCAATGAGGACATCAAAATGCACATCGATGTTGCCAGATGCCTTCTTGTGAGTCTGGAGAGGATTGGTCAATCTGGATGTTTAAATAGCCTCTGAACAACAGTTGGCAGGTCAAAAGTCAATATGCAGAAGTCAGCCGATTCCAATGACTCAGACACGTGACTGCAGTGAAACACAAATCATGGAACATCAATTGGCCTGCCAGCTCCTGGAGGAACTACTCACCAGGGCTATGGACAAGGCCATATCATGTACTGAACGCTGGGAAAACCTATGATTGTGGTGGACGGACTTGAGGCGAAGCTGCAGCATCCATGTGTAGAAAGGACAGAGTAATATGTTTTGCTCTAGCTGAAAAAAAGACGACAACTCTGAATCTAATAAAAATGCCAATACATAAATATCCATCTGGGCTCGCTGATGTTGAATCTGAGAAGATTTTTATCTTTTGATGATTCACAAATCTACTTAACTTTTTCTAAGCAAGCTGGAAAACAGAAATGAATGATGAAGGAAAATGCCAACAACATACACTCACAGTTAAGTCCCAGATGCTACCCAATTTCTTTTTTGCACTTTGTTCATATAGCTCAATGCTTTATAACAAGCTAAGCTGTGTATTTTACTGACTTCTGAAATATAGAACATCAGTGAAAAAGCCAAAGCTACTGTAATAGTTGGTAAGTCACTGTGGACTTGAGCTCTGAAGTGGAATAAATGCATACAGATAGTTGGCAATACGTATCTGAGTTTGGCAGGATTATCCAGAGCAGCGGGAGGAGCACACAAATTTCCTTCTGCTCAGACTGAATGGAACTAGTATTGTGTAGTATTCTCCTCTTTTTATGGGTAAGTTTTTGGGGGATCTCTTCAAAGGGGCAACTGGGCAGTTAGTTCAGTGGGAATTGGGGACTTAATTTACATTTGTACCTTCTGAAAATCTCCCTGTTGATTGCTTGTGCAGTAACAAAAAAACAACTCAGATTATTCTGGGAAATTAATTATAATATTTGTCTTAATGTTTACTTTTATCCTCCTGCAACTGTTATCATGTGGGTTTATTTAAATGTCCTTGTGTTTAATTATTCAATACTAATTAATTACTCAAAATCTATTGCATTTAATTACTCAGTAGATTCTGCCCGGCCCTTTTATGGATGCATAGGGTTGGGGAGGAGAGCACAAAGATAATTGATCCCATCCCTTCCATATCCATGGCCCATGAAATGGAAAACTACCATCTCTGGGAAGGGAAATGCAGGCTGTGCTCTCTCTTTAGTCTTGGGGAGCACACAGTGTGCCAAGGGATTGAGGCTCAGGAAGTAACGTGCATGAGGGAGCAGAGCCATGGCATCTGTTCCCCAGGCTGGAGATGGAACAATCTGTACTTCCTAATGGAGTGTAGCAGAATGTTTCCCCATATTTGTCCTGATGCTGGGCAGTTCAACACTATCCCTTACTCAGTTCTAGGGGTAACCAACAGTACCTAGTGCATAGATACTGCACAGCTGCTGTAAACTATCAGTATATCTATACATACCTTCAAAAACATTTTAAATGGGGACTTTTAGAAGATGCATTTATTGTAACTCTAGTCTCTTTCCTAATATCTCAGCGGGGTTGTTTGATAAATATTATGCTGATTTACTGACCTCTAACACTGAATAAGAGTAATCTTCAATGCAAGCTCTTCTCTAATATATTTTTACTACCAGTATTTTGCTGTGTTGCCTCATTTTATACAAGCAACCCAGGCCAGAACATACCTTTAGTTGTTTTATAAGAGGTTTTTTTGCAAGGGGTATTCTATGATACATATACATAAAACTGAAATTTCACAATTTTCAGTTCTGGAAACAAATCCAGAACTTGTAGAAGGTAGGTTATGTGCTACAGAGTGGCCAAAGGGCAGCAGGAGAGGGTTAGAAGGGAGCCTTATTCCCTGTAGAGAGAAGAAAGTTTGCTATAGATTAATTAGAGCACCTGAAGCCAATTAGAGCACCTGCAGTCAGTCACCTGATAAAAACCCCTGCTTCAGTTAGACAGGGGAGGAGTTGGAGCAGAAAGAATTGGTGTTGGAGCAGAGAACAGTTTGAAGGGAAGCAGAGGAAAGTTTGGAGAATTGCTGTGGTGAACTAAGAAGTCTAAGACCCTAGGTAAATGGGCACCTGGCTTGTGCAGAGAAAGGGCAGGAAGCCCCCCCACCCTCCAAAGCTGAAGGGCAGGAGAGGGAAGTAGCCCAGGGGAAGGAATCTTCAGTTCAAGTGGTTTACCACTATCCTCAGGGCCCTGGGCTGAGACCTGGAGTAGGGTGTGGGCCCAGGTCCCTCCCTCTTCACTCCCTTCCTCTAGGACATTAGTGGGGCAATTAATATTCCAATTCAGAGGCAAGAAATGGTGCCCTGAAACCCCCCCAAAGAAGAGAAAACGTGAGACCCATCATAATAGTGCCAGCAATTTGCCACAGTAAGTATTACTCAGATCTATCCAATGGGGATACTAAAGTTTTAAGGTAAAGTGACCTTGACAAAGATCTCAGAGGAAGAACTAGTTTGTGTCAAAGCAAGAAGTTCCTGGCTCTGCATAATCCAATACTCCATGTTGTTCCTCATGCTCCTTTAAGGATCTCTTCCCTGTGATCAGGAGCTGCAGTGTCTTTTATTCATTGGGGTGGTGGAGGGGGTGTTCCAATTCTGGGTGTAGAAGGAAACTGGTGCCAACCCTAACATCATTACTAATAATCTGGGCAGTTACTCACCCATGCAACTGGTCTTGCCCACTAATATGGAGGATCCACAACTTGGATTTTACATAGGTTTTCCCTAATTTTGAGGTGTAGGGGGGAATCACTTAGTTGTATACTTTCAAATGAGGGGATAGTCAAAATTCAACCCTGTTTCACTTTCTAGCCTAAAATGTATAGGGCTGGAAACTTGTTTTATGTAAAAACATGAAACTAGCCTTGATACTTAGTGTCCCCAAAATGGGGTAAGAGTATGTCATCCTGAAAACCTGACTCTGATGAAAGCAAAGCAACCCTCTAGCTCTGCACCATAGTCCTACTTGTGTGTCCTTGTCATGATGGTCACCTATTTATATTTCAGACATTGCATCAAAAGCTACTTCAACAACACATCCTTGTTATTTCCATTCAAGCACTACACTTGGCCAAACTCCATATCCCACCTGTCTTGCTTCCCGCACCCTACGTAATGAACAAGGAAAACCTCAGAAGTGAGAGGTGGCCATTTAACTGTGCCTGCTCTGCAGACGCTGCAGATTGTTCTGATTCATTGCTGAAATCCAAGCAAAGAGCTACCAGGATGGCTGCTGCTTTTGATGCTCTGCTCAGTGACATGGTGCCATGAAAGGGAGCCCCCTGATGAATAACAAAGGCCCCAGTCCGGCAAAGCACTTAAGTACATGCATAACTTCAAGCACACAAGTAATCCCTTTAGAAGTAAGAAAATGCTTAGGGCCATGACCTAGCAAATCACTTAATTAGGGATAAGCATTCATCTGGAAAAAGGAAGAACTGGACTGAAATTGTTCCCTACACTAAGTCCAAATTTAAACATTTTGAAGGACCCAGGAAGCTTTCCCGACCAGCACCACAACCACCCTATTTTCCTTTATTTATGCTACTGTCCAATAGGCCTTACCAACTCCATTTCTATTCTACTGTCTGTGAGAAAATGTTTGGCCCCATTGCTTTTGTACATCAGAGAGCAAGCCTAGCAGCTCTAACAGTTTCTTACTTTGTGAATATTGGTACAGACTCATAAGGATCTGATTCTCCTTTCACTAACACACACATATGTGACGCTGCACCCCATATTTTTCATAAAAATGTTATCATATTAATATGGTGTAACTAAAATGTTTTATGCAGGATGGGTCATGTAAGGCATCATTTAAAAGGTTATAATTTGCTAAATGTAATTATCCAATTTGTATGCATGTATCATTTCTACATGTAAAGTTAAAAATATTAACTATGCAACAATTACAACTGTGTGTGTATAATTAACTGTATTTGAGATACAATCTGAGCTGGAGAGGAAGGATACGGCACTTTTAAAAAAAATATTTTAGATCTTTAAGTCAGGAACTTGAAAAAAAACTGATCAGTCTCAGTCATCTCAAGTACATGAAAAAGCAACAAGTTCAACTGGTTGGTTTATTTTTAGCCTTCCTCCACCAAAGGTGCAAAGAGTCTGTAAAAAGTGACAGTTGGAGAGAGCTTTTAACGTCCAATGTCAAACTAAAATAATTTTAAGGTTGAGGCAGAAGATCATATTATTATAAAGAAAATATCTCTTGGGGTAGACAGGCCTTTTCTCATGCTGGATATGTTCTCAGAAGTGAATGCATTTGTGAAGTTTAACAAAATATTAGTTCAGCCATGTGTGAAGTTATTTCAGAGTGAAAGGTGTTTGTGGTTCTTTTTCTTTCTAGTTGGGGAAGTAAACATTTCTGAAAGCAGAATTTTCTAGGACCACCTACTGATGGAAATGCAGAACTGAAAATTATCCTTGCTACATACAGTTCCAAAATGTTATATTAGAATAATAATTGTTCTTTGTTTTAATGATTACCAGGTAAGATTATATATAACTACTGCATTTTAGCTCTCAGGATCATATTGGAGGAGTAGTCATAGTATCCTTCCAACATTTAGGAACATAGAAGATCAGGCCATCTAGTCCAATCTCCATTCTCTGACAGTACTCAGAGGAAGAGGCAGGAAAGTTTTCTATAAGGCAGTTAGAGAAAAGCCTGCACCAGGCAGTGGTGCTGGAACATTTTTAGTAGAGGGGTTCTGAAAGCAAGCCCCCTTACCACTCTCCATGCCCACCACCCCGCCCCCACCTGAGGCTGGGAGCAGGGCTGTGTCTCTGGGAGGGGGGGGCCTAGATAGGGCAAGGGAGCCGAGGCCACAGCTGGAGGTGGGCATGGGGCACCGGGAGTGGAGGCCTGAGAGTGGGGCATAGGTGTGGGAACACCCCCAGGTTTTATGTATGGAGCCAGTGGCTGGGATTCGGGGCATGGGGTAGGCCGCTGGGACCTGAGCTGGGGAGGGGAATGCTGGGTGCGGGGGCCAGCAACTTTGCATAAAGCCTGGGGGAGCTGCAGCAGCCCCTCCACTCCTACTTTCCACACCTATGCTGCCAGAGAAAGTTTAGCTGAGCTGCTGCTGTATTGTGCTACTCAGTAAAGTAGTACTGAAGTAAAGAAGAAATTTGATTTCATTCTCTTCTGTGGAAAGTCTGAAAAGATTGTGCCCTACTGTGATTTACAATATACACAGGCCATCCGCAGGCCTGCTCCTGTAACTTTTACCCACTTCCATAGTTTTACCCAGGTGAGTAGTCTTGCTAATATCAGTGGACCCACTCTTGCAAGGTTCTAAGCACTACTTGAGCATGCTGAATGCCCCTTGTCATGCTGTCTGGAGTAGTTCACAACCTCCCATGTCAACCTTGGGGCAAATTTTAAAAAGAGGGGCAGACAGCTCATACTGGGGGTATTTCTAGAAGTAGATTTCACCAACCCAGTGATAAATGTGAATGCCTGGATCACTGTAACTGTCTTAGCATGGAATTACACACCGTTCCCTTGGGCACGTCAGTCTATGTTGGCGACACAAGCTTAGTAATAGTTGGCTGCTATTCACCAAAGATTCAGGTTTCTTCCAGTCCCATGAGACCAGTAAATTACCCAGGTCAGTTTGTACCTCAGATCTCACATGAAAGACAATGCTTGTGGCCAACCCTAGAGTTAACTAAAGATTTATTAACTAGGAAAAAGAGTTAGAGAGTTAGTTACAAGTTAAAGTAGGCAAATGTGTATACAAATGAGTTACAGAATCTGATTTGAAAGGTGACATAGTTGAGGTAATTGGTCAGCACTGATGTCTTTTAGGGCTAACCAGGTTGACCCTGGGGGAATCTCTGCTTCTGTGAGAGTTCAAACAGCAAAGAGAATTTTCTTCTGTCCCTGTTTTATCCCCTTTTTCTTGCATTCAGCTGATGGGACAGGCTTTCTTGGCTATTACCAACTTCGTATGTAACTGTATTAATTAGGCTTTGTATTGCCCACTTAGTTTTGATAGTCCTTTTTGATGGGCAGTGGACCATTCCTCCTGACTGGGTTCTGTATCACTTCTATATCACCATATAGCTTGAGATACAGACATTGCAAGTGAAATAAATGCATGCAGCAACATCCAAGCATTCCACAAAGTCTAAACACAAGACATGTTCTTATGAGTCTAATACCTATCTTTAACATATAGGTGAGTTGATCTGGCTTCCAGGTATGAATTTATCAGTGCTCAGCTGATGCCTACAGCCTTGGGAAAAGCTGACATGTGGTCTTCCAGCATCACACTGTTATACCAAGAAAATAAAACCCAGCAGGATCTTATTAAAGGATATAAGGCACTATGCCACATTTATTGTAAATCATAGTAATAAGTTATAGCTATAATATTCCATTCAATTTCACATTCATTCACACATTCGTTCATACACACACAGGTTCTGCAAGGTTATTGTCAAAGTTATCAGCCTTAAAGTTGCTCATGCCAAGTCACTGGCCAGGTGGCCTGGACATGAGGATGAAGTGGGGCCTTGTCAGATGCACATCTGACGCTCCTGGAAGTGGGTTGCAGAACCAGACCCAAAGTTCTCAGTCTTCAGGGTCTGTTTTTATAAGGTTTATAAGGGTCTGTTTTTATAGGGTTTGCTTCATCATCCTGTTCTCACATTTGAAGTGATGGTCAATCACTGTTCTCACATTTGAAGTGATGGTCAATCAAGCAGATGGCACAGCAATGACTGCTTGTTGTTATCTTGTTCTTTGCCTCCCCCCGCCCCTTGGGGTGGTTGTGGGTGGATTCTGGTTTGCTCACGAGGTTATGCGGTTATCTCCATCCTGTGCATTCTTCGTCCAAATGGTCCTGGGTAGTTATTTTTCTTATTCCAAGGCTGGCACTTCAACCTTTATCACCCATCAAGCATCCATCCGCAAACATACTCTATTTCATTTAACATGTTCCCTATCACATCTACATTTTATTACCTCTTTATTCTTTAACATAACCATTCTAAAATCATTGGGGCATGACAGACTTCAATAAGCCCATTCATACCACTTGTTAAAATGAGAAGAAAACAAGCAAGATAAGAGTAGGAGTGTGTGTGGGGGAGGGAGGGTAGCGAATCTTTTTCCTGCTCTCCGGAGAACAGAGTTGTAATAGTAGTTGTCCTAATGTTATCTTATCACTTTTAGAACAGACTCTGTCTCTGGATGGTCTCCTGTAATTAACACAGACCTTGTAAACTAGCAGGCCTGCTTGAATTAGCACAAACTCACTAGGCTGCAAGAACAGGCTGAGAGACATTTCTTTCTAATAATACAAGCTAAATAGGGGTCTGTACTGTGCCATACTTTCCCCTCATTTTTCCAGTAACAGCATAAACTATATTAATCATTATTTTAATCCAGCAACACCCTCTACTCCAAGTTACATAACTGGGTGTTGAGGATGTTCAGCACTTTATTGGATTAGGTTTTTACTAAGAGGAAGCACCTTAGAGGAAGGATGGGCTGCTCTGTGGGACCCTCAGGTTCAGTTCCTGTTCTATCACAAACATCCTGTATAATCCTGAACAAGTCACATTCTGTCTCTGTACCTGAGTTTCCCAGCTGTAAAATGAGAATAGCAGTGTCCTCCCTCACAGGCATGTGTGAGGATAAATCCATTAATGATTGTGAGGCACTCAGATAGTTTTGTGATGAGATCGTTATAAGTACCATAGACATGCCCAGTTGGACTACTTTTGTGAGCTATCTGAACTGCATTTGGAATCCAACCTGGGTCATGCCCAGTTGGACTACTTTTGTGAGCTATCTGAACTGCATTTGGAATCCAATCCCCACTCTGAACCTCAGCGTCCAAAAGATGGGGTACTAGCATGAATTCCTCTAAACTCAATTACCATCTTACTACTTGTAGCGCTGCCATCAACCAGGAATTGCAGCGCCTGGTACACTCTGGTCCCCCCAAAGACTTGCCCGGGGACCCCCAAGACCCAGACCCTCTGGATCTTAACACAAGGAAAGTAAACTCTTTCCCTCACCGTTGCCTCTCCCAGGCTTCCCCCCCTGGGTTACCCTGGAAGATCACTGTGATTCAAACTCCTTGAATCTTAAAACAGAGAGGAAAATTCACCTTCCCCCCTCCTTCTCTCTCCCCCTCCCAGTCTCTTCCTGAGAAAGAAAATAATCCTAACACAGAGAGAAATTAACTTTTCTCTCCCCCTTCCTCCTTTTTCCCACCAATTGCCTGGTGGATCCAGACCAGTCCCCTGGGGTCTCACCAGAATAAAAAAAACAATCAGGTTCTTAAACAAGAAAGCTTTTAATTAAAGAAAGAAAAAACAGTAAAAATTATCTTTGTAAATTTAAGATGGAATATGTTACAGGTCTTTCAGCTATAGACACTGGAATACCCTCCCAGCCTAAGTATTCAAGTACAAATTAAAATCCTTTCAGCAAATACAAATTTGAACTCCTCCCAGCCAAATACACATTTGCAAATAAAGAAAACAAACATAAGCCTAACTTGCCTTATCTACCTAGTACTTACTATTCTGAGTACATAAGAGCCTGTATCAGAGAGATTGGAGAGAAACCTGGTTGCACGCCTGGTCACTCTCAGAACCCAGAGAGAACAACCACCAAAAACTAACAGCACACACAAAGACTTCCCTCCCTCAAGATTTGAAAGTATCCTGTCCCCTGATTGGTCCTCTGGTCAGGTGACAGCCAGGCTCACTGAACTTGTTAACCCTTTACAGACAAAAGAGATATGAAGTAGTCCTGTTCTGTTAACCCTTAGCTATCTGTTTATGACAGTCCCTTTGAGTTCAATGAAAGCAGGACTGAGGCCTTGGCTCCTGGCAACCTAATTGAGTACTTGAATCCTCAAGGTGGTCAGCACTTCCCCTGCGGAGGGTCTCCAGCAAAAGGCAATGCAGCCTTGAGGCTGTAGTAGTACTTGTGAAGAAGCTCTGGAGATGTGAGAATAGGATTTCTTAGCCTTGGATGCTCTTCACTAAGTTCAGATATTGGGTGTGATTAGGAATGGGAGGCAGATTCAGATCTAAGAAAATGTATGCACCCTTTTTACATTTCAAATTAGCAATGAATAGGCATGTGTAAAAAGCACAATCCTGTTTCTAGAAGAGATACTTCTCTAACTAAATAGCAGTGTTAGGTGTACCGCAGCGCTCACGGAAAGAAATGAATAGGGCACATGTCCTTTCCCATGTGCCAAACCTGGGTAAAAGGGCTTGATGTAGGGTTATCCTACAGATACCCTCTTTCACAGTTATAACATTGTCACCATATAAAAGAGCAGGGGTTCCTGGTGGATTTGCGTAGTCATGCTCCACCAGCCACCCACCCTACATCCTGCTCCAGTCTGCCATCAAAGCACTCATTTGTGCTGCTGACGACGGCATCCAGTGGAGCACAGCTATGTGCCATCCAAGCTGCAGCCCCTTTGCCTGGGATCTGCAAATCCAAAACCCGCCTTGCCATTCAGATGTACAGACCTGATTCTGCTGTTTACTTGGCCTTAAATGCCTATGGGGAGAAGAGGAAGTGCTATTTGGCCCAATGTGCAGAAGTCCTGCAGGATGTCTCCCTAGTAATGAGACTTGATTCATATGTAATAAAGATCAATTTTTTCATTTATCCTGAGCTTGGTGGGTGAAGTAACCACATTTCCATTTTCCATAATAGCAAATGACATGACAACATTTCCGCAGTCTTCAAGGTCTCTTTCATAACATGTTAGAACAATGGAAATCCTCTGAGAAATTCACTTTTCTATTAGTTGGACAGGTCTGAGGACACAAATGCTCTATTAATCTATTTCCAACATAATAAAGCATTAACAAACCTAGCCCTTTTTGAAACTGAAAACACCTAAAGCTGGAACCTCAGTCTTAACAAATGCCAGTACCACTGAGTAGAGGCACCTACCTCTCTGTTTTCTGTAAGATCAGGCCAAAATCTATTTTTTTAAAATCTTCTTACTCTAGTAAAATGTTACCTTCTGTGTGTGTGTGTGTGTGTAGGAATCCAAATCTGACATTTAGACTTTGAGTGTCTCTTATTTTCTCATGTTCTCAAAATTCAAAGTGTGTGTTGTTTTTGTTGTGTAATAGTAAAACAATTTTGCCAAGATGAAATTTCAGGTTCTGCAAGTGCAAAAAGCCCTTGGAGAATTGATCTGTTTTGCTTTGCCTCAAAGGAATTTTATGACGCACACAAAAAAAAGTTGACATGCTTTCATCAATTTCTGTCTTTTTTTTTCTTCAGAAACAGCTGTTCCAAGAAACATCAGTGGAATCCACATGAAATGTGTTTTTTTTTGGGCTCAGCCAACACAAGAAGGAGTTAGCCCTGCCAATCTACAGAAGTCCTGCTTAGAAGAGTATGTACTTTATAGAAATAGCATCTCTGCCATTAACTTTTAGAAAAATTAAAGTGGTATATTGTGAGATGCAAGGAATTGAGCCTTTTGTTCCAAGAACTCTGCAGGGGGAAATATGTTTTTCTCCAAAGCAAAACTAATGCATCTCCTTGAGCATTTGCTCTTTTAATGTATTTTTCAGTAAACATGAGGGGGAAAACTTCCAATTGCTCAAGTGAAGGGCCAGTTGTTGAGCCCTTGAGGTGCTGGTGTCAATAGAGGTTGAATATACTCAATGTAAATAGCCTCAAAACATCTAGCTTACTATCCCCACTGTAAACCAGAGAAGAAACCTTCCTTCCACTAGAAAAATTAAAATATTACCTCCTAATCCCCGCCTACACACCCCTAAGAAACACAAAACAGAACACCAAGAAAAGTGTAAATCTTTGGGTTGAAATGATTCTCCATGTGAGCTGGATGGGATGGGATGGAATCAGTGGAACTAGCACAGAGTGATGTAGCATATTTCTACCTTCCCTCAGGTGGGAGGAAGCAGCTTTGGATCTGTCCTTGGTTTGTAGAAGCCTAGCTCATTGAGGCTGCTGAAATTATGTGCTCTATCAGTGTATCTTCCAACAGCTGTGGCCATTCCCCTTCCTATCCAGTGCCATGCATTTTGTGGATTGTGCTGTCCCCACTGTGGGCTCCAGGAGTAAAGGTGTTGTGGCCCCACTCTTCCCTGGTGGGCTTATATCAATCACTCTGAATCCTGTCTGATGACTGGACATCCTACTGACACATTGAACACAGCTATTGGGCCTAGTTCTCTCCTTTGACTTGAATGGCATTATAGAAGCAGAGAATGTGACCCATGGAATGCTGAAACAGGAGTATGTGGGAAATCATGGCTAATGGTGGCAACTGCGGTTCAATACTGGCAACATGCAATATTCAAAAGTAAGATTAAATTAGACCTGTAGCCTGCTGTCTTGCTATTTGTGCTGTGGGGCACCCTCCTGTGTAGAGAGATCCTTCTTCCTGCAGGCACAGTAATTCAACACATTGTTCTCTAATTTAAATAATGTCAAAAAGATTAAGTGCTACCAAAACCTATGGAGATAATTAATGCATAGTTATTAGTGTGTCTGACTGTACTTACTTCTCTGTCATTTTTAACCAGTTTTAACAGTGCACAATTTGACTTTCATGTAAGCTTTTCTGTGTTTGAACTATTAATAGTTCTGCTGTTTTGCTGGTGGAATGAGTAAACAAATGTAGGACTATCAAAGAAATACTAAGATGGATTAACCAGTACAATTACAATAAGAATCCCTTAACCTGAAAACACTGATTTGAGGAACAGGCGAAGGATAGTTGGGTTAAGGATCCTTCACATGCTCCATAGACAACAGAGGTTCTTACAGAAATGAAGAGATGTTTCTCACGCCTTCGTCAAGGAGCTCAGAATTCTGAAATCCATTCTGGAAAACCAGTTCTAGGTCACCTTTTATTAACAAAGGAGATAAGCCTTTTATGGAAGAGTTACTGGATCCAGTTACACAAGAATGAGGGAATGGGCCATCCAGTCACTTTTAGATTATTACAGTTCACACTGATGTTTCCAGTGGTAGTCACAAAGGTGCTGTATGAGCCATGATTCCAGGAAGCCTGAGGCACATTGTGAAGAGGGCTACTTCCATATGTTCTGGTTTCGATGGGATTTGCATAGTCTCCAAAGTGTGGGGTCCTTTCCTTCTGTTTGATCCTTGGGGCCTCCAATCCTTCACTTTAGTTGGGAGCAAACTCTGTATTGTGATTTTCCTGAATTTTCTCATATCAGAAGTTCCCATCCTAATTCTCCCTCCTCCCCATAGGAAGGAAGGATTTAGCTGAAAAGTGCTAAATTGTTTCATACTGGAAGTACCATATGTATTTGTCTATAGGTTTTTTTCATCCGCTTAGAAGTAACCTGTTAATGAAACAGCTTCCTGCCTTGATCATCCTCCAAGGTACTACACTATTGCTGCTGTATCTGGCCAATGAAAACTACTTCTGAACTCTGTGTGAGGCAAGAAACCACCATGGCAGTTTGAGACCTCACTTTTTCTTTCTACTAAATCTCCTGAATACAGAAATAGCTGTAGGTAGGTGATTTACACTGAATGTGGATGTTAAAATGAAGATGCTCTCTCATTTTGATTAAAAAAAGTTTTGGTAGCTTCTGCATCTGTTTTCCCCCTCCCCCATTGTTACTAGGGTGACAAGATAGCAAGGGTGAAAAATTGGGATAAGGTGAGAGGATAATAGGCACCTATATAAGACAAAGCCCCAAATATTGGGACTGTCCCTATAAAATCGGGACTTCTGGTCACCCTAATTGTTGCATCTCTTTACTTGACTTTACTTAACAGCTTTCACTTTCTCTGCAACTGTTGTTTATGTCTTTCCCTCCTTTTCAGTACTTTCCTCTGAAATATCTTTTTTTCCTAATGTCCCAACTTCTGGCTCTTGTTTATATTTGTGTAATTCTGACTTCAATGGATGTTCTTCTTCATTTAAGTGAAGCAGAATTAGCCCTGTTGTCCCTGTAGATGGGCTTTTTGATTGGGTTGAATCAGGATTTTAAAGATTGTTTTTTCTGTGTGTGTGCAAATGCTGAACTGAAATCTTACAAGCAAGAGATTTTGACCTGAGAAAATGTTAGCCGATGTCAATCCTGCCACCCTGGTTCTACAGCTCTTGAGAAAAGGCAGGCCAACAGCAATAGAAATACACGTGTTTAATGGTAATTACAAAATGGGCAATCTGGAAGATCTTAGAATAAGTCAATGCAATGGAAGAATTTTTCATTGCATTTTTTCAACTGATTTTTTCTAGTGGCATTACTTTTTAGTTAGAAAGTATGACAAGTTTAACTATACACTTCATGCCAATGATGATGGACGGGCTGCCAGTTTTGTCATAGTGTTCCATTACCAGGCTTTCTTTTGTCCACATTTTTTCTTTGGGGAAACATTTTTTTCCCTAACTTTTTTTCTTTAAGGTTAACTCAGGGTGAAGTGACATTGTCTTAAAAATATGATTGGGGTAAAGAGAGCAAGGATGACTCCATAGCCCACTGGTTAGGGCACTCACCTAGTGGCAGTGGCGGGAGGTGGGGCAGGAAGGGGAGACAACCTGCTCCAATAAAAATTTAATTATTTATACAAAGAGGACCAGCTTCAATGGGAGAGATCCAAACTAAAATACCCTATAGCAAGGTGGTAAGGGTACTCATATGGGTGGGGTGAAACATAAGCGCAAGCCCCTGATCTAGAGTGGGGATTCAAATCTGGGTCTCCCACATCACAGATGAGTTCCCTAACCACTAGGTTAGTGGGTACAAGTGAGGGGAGTCCCATCACTATCCTCCTTTAGCTGTATTTTGTGAATCTAGCCCTTCATTTCCTTTGCTTTCACTAAAAATATCCAAAGCACAATATTTTGTTTCAGGTCGAATTAAGTCTCAAGCAACATGATTTTTTTTTTCCTGGCTACTTTGATAGGCCAAAATGTCTGAAACGTTTCAGTTTGATTGGAAGTGTGATTTGTTTTTGTTTTTTTGTGTTTGTATTAGTTCAGAAAAACAATCGGTGAAGCAAAAATATAGCTATTTGCCCAACTTTAGTAGGGATGTCCCTGCCACACCTCTGCTCTGGGAATCATGAGGAGGAAAATTGAATGGCAGAACAGGCCCTCACATTGTCTCTACAAATTGCTCAGAGACCAGCAGATTTCTCAGATGTAGAAAGAAGAAATTTTGAAGCTCTTTGAAGGTGAAGCCAAATCAAGTTGGCTTAGGGTTTGCATGCCAGAGTGACACAAAGCTGCCATAGCAGGGCCAAAAAGCTATCCCTGTACCTTAAAGTTAACTAATATTTTTGTGTGTGAATTATACTAAGAAAGGTACAGTGGTCTATTAACTCTCATTGACTGTAACAATTAGGTTACCTATTGCCATAGGACAAAATTCTGCTGTCAGATGCACAAATTAATCTCTCTTTAAAGTCAATGGGAGTTGAGTAGGCAGATATGAAAACATTATGGCCCAGATTCATAAAGGTATTTAGGCACCAAACTCCCACTGAAACCATTTGGAGTTAGGTACCTAAATACCTTTGTAAATTTGGGCCTCTATATTGTTGTTGTTTAGGAACAAAAGAACAATATATTGTATCAGATTCTGCCCCTGGTTATGTGTCTATTTATTGACTTCAACTGGAATTACATTCATGTAACTAAGGGCTGAATTTAGCCCATACTGTGTTAAATTAACTCCTGTGACATTTTATGCTAACCCCAATGTTTCTCCCTGTATTCACGCCCTGCTTTGATCGTGACACTTTCCCATAAAGGGAAAAACAAAATAAACCTATAATGCTCAGTCAAGTACTAAATTAAGAATCCCCTTTTTTAAGTTTATGAGCCATGCAGGAAGAGGAAATAAATTGTCCCTAATTGTATCTTATTAAACTTCACGACTTAAACAGAGAACACTTCACAAAAGTGACTGTTTTCTATATCCCTTATCTTTTAAAAAATGTTTTTTTTTCTTTGCTATAGAAATCTGAATTTATTGCATTTATATGGCTGAATTTTGGTTGGTTGGTTATGGTTTTTGTGGTGTTTTTTAAACGTGATTTTTGACCATGTGAAATGGTTTGGATCAAATTCATCCAGTTGGACAACCTTCTAAGACATTCAGATTTTATTTCATAAAGTTTTAAACACCAAATAGTACTGTCACTGTCCCAAAAATAGAAACATAAAAGGGAAGTAAAGTTTCAGTCTTATATTTACAGTTTTGTATATGCTGTAATAAAACCCCTTTGCTTGGGTATTAATAAAGTTTAGGCTTCATTTTCAACAAGCTTCTTTCTATATTGGCATTAGGGGATCAGAAAGCCACGGTAGCTTGTCCTGCTTTGATATTTCATAGAACAGTAATGCCTTTACTTGTACAAATAGGTCCATTGACTTCAATGGGACTGTTCAAATGAATAAAAATTGTTCACATAACAGCATTTGCTGTTTCAGGCCTTATATGTTTTTGGCCTAAGGCAGATCATAGGTGATATGTAGGGGGAGCATGTGGGGTCAAGTGTTCCCCTCTCAGATTTCTACTTGGCCTTTTAGGTGAGGAGGGAGGGGGGATCTGTCCTCCTCCCGCCATGCCTGCCCGCCAGCATGCTCTGCCCCTACCCCTAGCAGCCAAGCCCGGGTGGAGAGCGGAGAGGGTGGGACCAGTCATTTCTCATGCTGGCTGCTCCAGGTCGCTGCTCCATGCAATGTGGCAGCTGCCTGTGAGAGCCTGGCTGGGGAAGAGGCAGCGGTGGTGGGCCACCTCCACCCATGCCCTGCTGCTGAGGACAGGGGCGGAGTGAGCCAGAGTCCCCACTCCCGCTGAGCACATTTCCAATTTGCTTGACCCCTGTCCATGGAAGCCAGGCCCAGGTGGGGAGTGGGTCACTGCCATCATCTCTCCAGCCTGGTTGTCCCTCAGGCAGCTGCTATGCTGCATGGAGCGGTAACCCAGAGCAGCCAGCTTCATCCGGCATGAGAAGTGGCTCCCTCCCGCTTCCCGCTCAGGCCCTCCTGTCAAGGCCAGGGGTCAAACATGCAGGGCTGGGCTGGAAACGCAGCGGGAGAAGGACAGAGCTGCCCACCCTACAGGTAACTCTGGTGGGAGAGGGAGAGCATGGTGATTCCAGGCTGGATGCAGGGCAGGGGGCTCACTGAGGAGAGGAGACACATGGGGTGATCATGTGGCCTCTCCTTTAGATCATACCTCCCTCACACATTATCGGGAGGCACTAGTTGTCTATGGGGCAGGTAGTTCATTTTGTCTTTCTAGTTGTTTGTTAAATTGTTTGTTTGAATTTTAAAGAGAACAGAATAATATGAAAGATAAAATCAGTGGTTCTTCTAATCTGCTGCTACTAAACTTGTTGACATTTTGAAAGAGCAAAGAGCTTCATACATATTTGATTGCTGCAGTTGAACAGTGGGATATCATTCAGGATGTGTGAGATTTTATTTCACTCCATGTTGGCAAATGATCCCTTTGTGCTAAACTGGTGGCTTAGAAAGAGGCCCATTCCCTGAGTATATAAACAGGAAATAGCTTTGTGTAAGGGGATATGCAAAACATCATTTGCTTTTTATTGATGTTTCTCTTTCTTTGGTATCTTTCACGAAAGTTCATTCTTTTTGTTTCTTCGATTGATGGTTAAAATTAGCCTTACTGTTGTGATTAGCAATATAACTCCATTTAAAAGCCCGTGGTACTAACCTTCATTGTAATGAAACATTTATTTCTAAAGAAATAGGCAGCAAGCTGTTAAAAGTAAAGCCTCGATTTCATATTTTAGAATGACTGGAGTTAGGGGGAAAAACAATGTGCTGAATTGCCAATATTCAGCCATATTCACTACGTCTAGGTCTTACATATTTTAAATATTAACTGATTCTTAGAGACAATCTTTGTAAATAGCTTAATTATTCCCTTCATGTTGATTATCTTAAAATATAAAGTTTTCTTACATTTTAAGGTCTTCAGAGCAACGATCTTGTCTTCACATACGTTTATACAGAGTTTAGCACAATAGGGTCCTGATCCTTTTAACACTTTTGTAATACAATCATTAAATAAAAATGAGGTGTGAATCACAGGTGGATGGCAGAGCTCTGCCCAACTTGTAAGAATATCAAACTTATCCACAAAGAGGTCTCCAACAATCCTTGTTGAAGATTCAGACTCAGAAGAATTGAAAGAACATTTTGTGAGGGATAGGTGGACAACAGCATGTGTGCTGCCTTCCCAGAGCCAGGACATGAGATGTTACTGTAACACTGGATGGGCTTCTGAAGTCAATGGGCAAGGATCCATTGTTGATGTTTCATATTGGCACTAATTATGTTGCATCATGGGATATGTCTGGAAGATAATAGATGACTTTGAGGAATTCAGAAGTGTGCTGAAGAAAAATGTGCAGGCAATCTTCTCTGAGATCATTCCTGTCTCACAAGTGAAGGAAGACAGAAGATTCTGAAAATGAGCTGCTGGCTGAGTAAGTGGTGTAGGTTGGGGGATTTTGGTTTTGTGGAACATTGGTCCAGCTTCTCTGGGGAGAGGAGAAGAGTATAGTTTGGATTGGCTCAACCTCTGCAGAAGATGGATCAGTCTCTTCAGGGACAGGCTGGCTGGAGAAGTCAGGAGGGGGCTAAATGGATAGAAAAAGGGGAAGGTTAAAAAAGAGGGAAGATAAGATATTTTCAGCACAAAATATAGATGTTGAGAACAAAATTAATTAAGGAACCAAAGGACATGAAGAAAGTAAATTCTTGAATTATGTATATACCAAACCTAGGAACCCAGGTAACAAACAAACAAAATTGGAATTGTTTGTTTATCAGCATATATTCAATCTAGCTGGTATTACTGAAACCTGGTGGGATGAAACACATGAATCAAATATTAAAATCAGTTATTATAACTAGGGCTGTTAAGCGATTAAATAATTAAGTGCAATTAATTGTATGATTAAATAAATTAAGTGTGATTAATTGAGTGATTAAAAAATTTAAGTGCTCTGTTAAACAATAACAGAATACTGTTTATTTAAATATTTTTGAATATTTTCTACATTTTCAAATACATTGATTTCAATTGCAACACAGAATACAAAGTGCATAGGGTTCTCCAGGGCTGGCCTTACCATGAGATGAACAGAGGAGGCTGCCTCAGGTGCCAGACTGCGGGGGGCGGGGGGGCTCCACTAGAACTCAGAGTGTAGAAAATTGCGTGGGCTGCTGGTGCACATGTATTCTCTCTGCTCTAGATGCACAGAGATGGTGGAGTGCTGCGCTGGAGGAAGGAGAGCACAAGAGACATAACAGGCAGGCAGGAGAAAAGGTGAGAGGGAATAACAGAAAGCAGCAGGAGCTGCAGGGAGAGAGAGGGGGAGGAGCCTTTTATGTACCCTCTAGCACCCCCTGGAGCCTGGACTGATTACACCAGCTTCTCAGGGAGATTCCTGTTTCCTGCTGCTTTCCTGAACCCACTTGAGAAGAACAGGCAGTCAACCGAAGTAGTAGGAGCCAGTTAGGTCCTTAAGATGCTGATATCTTCCCTCACTCAGGCCCTGCTACTGGCCTGCTTATTTGTCCCCCTTCAATTGAGTGTTGAGAGCCACTATAGCTGGCACATGAAAGAAGAAAATGCCCCTCGGGGCAGTATTCAGAAAAAGAAAGAAAACTTCCTTTGTTTTCTATCTAAGCAGGAAGGAGCTCTGCTGATCTACACAGACACAAATGTTCATGGTGAGCCTTCCAACCCCAGTGAGGATGGGAGTGATGAGGAGATGCCTGATTTTCCAATTAGTCAGAGTGCAGGTGGCCTGACAGATACTGCAGCATCCACATCTCCAGTAACCATGCGCATTCCTGAAGAAAAGTGTAGATCAGAGAAGAGTGTGGTGGAGGTGCAAGAAAGAGCTGCTGCTGCTGAGTTTAGTTCCTTAAATCTAGATGATCCAGGACTATGACAGAAACTGTTCATGGGAGAACAGTGGCAGAGGGAAATGGAATCACCAGAAACATACATAACTTCAAATTTCTGTGTGGCTTAGTGTTGTGGCATGACATACTGTTTGAAATAAATGTTGTAAACAAGAGATTCCAAGGTGTTGACCTTGATATATCTGGAGCAATGGAATAGCTGTACAAAGCAAAGTCATACCTACAGTCTTACCGGTCAGATGAGGGATTTCAGAATGTTCTGAAATTCACAGAATTTGGCAGAGGAACTTCACACTGAAGCTAATTTTCCACCCTTTCAAGAATACATGAGTCACCAAAGAAGACATTTTGATTATGAGGCATGGGATAATCCCATAAGAGACCCCAAACAACATTCAAAGTTGAATTCTTAACCCAGTTGCTAGATTGTGCAATAGTCAGTTGAAGAATGTTTCGTGCAGCTCAAGGAACACAGCAGTATATTTGGGATGTTGTATGATATTCCAAAACTCCTCACTATACCTGAAGAAGACCCACACCAGCAATGCAGGGCACTAGAGACAGTGTTGACACATGATGACATGCACAATATTGATGTGAGTGATTTAGGTGATGAACTGAAAGCCCTTTCAAGATACATTTCAGCAAGATCAACTCCAAAGGCTGTTCTGGAATATATCTGCACAAATAAGATGACCACCCTCTTTCTAAATGCTTTTGATGCTCTGCACATATTTCTAACACTTCCTGTAACAGTTGCCAGTGGAGAACACAACTTCTCCAAGATGAAGTTAATAAAAACATATGCTTCACAATGACACAAGAGAGGCTGGTTGGCCTTGCAACAATCTCAGTAGAGCATGAGCTGGCCCAGACTGTGGACCTTCAGGAAGCAGTTCAAATCTTTGCAACCAAGAAGGCACAGAAAGCACCACTTAGATTATTCAAGCAGATAAAAATGCCAGTGTTTACTATGCAGACAAGAAAAGTTAACTTTCATCACCTGATCAGCAAATGTAAGTGTTACTTAAAATTTTTTAACATCGCATTTTAAGTTGTTAGTTGTCCTTTATTGGGGTAGGTAGCAGAGCGGAGCAGTACCATGAGAGGAGTAGAACAGGAAGAAGGCAGAATTGAGACCTTTCAATGTTTTGGCCTAAGCGAGAGGGCGTGGGGCCATCATTTGAGCTCCCCGCCTCAGGTGCCAAAATGTTGTGACCCCGGTCCTGGTGTTCACTTTATTATTTTTTTTCTTTAAAATATTTGCACTGTAAAAAAAAAAGAGAGAAAATATTTTTCAATTTATCTAATACAAATACTATAGTGCAATCTTTATCATGAAAGTTGAAATTACAAATGTAGAATTATGTACAAAAAAAACTGAATTAAAAATAAAACAATGTAAAACTTTAGAACCTACAGCTCCACTCTGTCCTACTTCTTCTTCAGCCAATCGCTCACACAAATAAGTTTGTTTACATTTGCAGGAGATACTGCTGCCCACTTCTTATTTACAGTGTCACCTTCAAGTGAGAACAGGCATTCGCATGGCACTGTTGTAGCCAGCGTTGCAAGATATTTACGTGCCAGATGCGCTAAAGATTCATATGTCCCTTCATGTTTCAACCACCATTCCAGAGGACATGTGTCCATGCTGGTGATGGGTTCTGCTTGATAATGATCCAGAGCAGTGTGGACCAACGCATATTCATTTTTATCATCTGAGTCAGATGCCGTCAGCAGAAGGTTCCTTTTCTCTTTTGGTGATTCAGGTTCTGTAGCTTTCGCATCGGAGTGTTGCTCTTTTAAGACTTCTGAAATCATGCTCCACAACTTGTCCCTCTCACATTTTGGAAGACACTTCAGATTCTTAAATCTTGGGTCAAGTGCTGTAGCTATCTTTAGAAATCTCACATTGGGGCCCTCTTTGCATTTTGTCAAATCTGCACTGAAAAATGTTCTTAAATCGAACAACATGTGGTGGGTCATTATCTGAGACTGCCATAACATGAAATATATGGCAAAATGCAGGTAAAACAGAGCAGGAGACACACAATTCTCCCCTGAGGAGTTCAGTCACAAATTTAATTAAAAAAAAAGTGTTAACAAGTGTCATAACCAGATAGCTAAGGGTTAATGTTCTTTTACCTGGAAAGGAGTAACCTGAAACACCTGACCAGAGGACCAATCAAGAAACAAGACTTTTTCAAATCTAGGTAGAGGGAAGTTTGTGTGTGAGTTCTTTGTCTTCTGCCTATACTCTCTCGGCTATGAGAGGATTTTTCTGCCTTCTGCTTTTCTAATCTTCTGTTTCCAAGTTGTAAGTACAAAGATAGGAAGACCATAGGTTTGGGTTTTTTTGTATTTACATGTGTGTAGTTGCTAGAATGTGTTAAATTGTATTCTTTGTGGATAAGGCTGTTTATTCATATTTCTTTTAAGCAATTGACCCTGTATTTGTCACCTTAATACAGAGAGACCATTTTTATGTATTTTTTCTTTCTTTTTACATAAAGCTTTCTTTTTAAGACCTGTTGGAGTTTTTCTTTAGTGGGGAACTGCAGGGAATTGAGTCTGTAGCTCACCACGGAATTGGTGGGAGGAAGAAGTCAGGGGGATATCTGTGTGTGTTAGATTTACTAGCCTGACTTTGCATTCCCTCTGGGTGAGGGAGGGAGAGGAGAGATTAGCTCTCTCTCAGTACCTATTTCCAGGAGTGGAAATAGGGAAGGTGGAATCCCTCTGTTTAGATTCACGGAGCTTGCTTCTGTATATCTCTCCAGGAACCCAGGGAGGGAACACCTGGAGGAGGGAAGGGAAATGGTTTATTCCCCTTTGTTGTGAGACTCAAGGAATTTGGGTCTTGGGGTCCCCAGGGAAGGTTGTTGGGGGGACCAGAGTGCCCCAAAACACTCTAATTTTTTGGGTGATGGCAGCTTTACCAGGTCCAAGCTGGTAACTAAGCTTGGAGGTTTTCATGCTAACACCCATATTTTGGACGCTAAGGTCCAAATCTGGGAAATATGTTATGACAACAAGTGTCATCAGCATGGAAGCATGTCCTCTGGAATGATGGCCGAAGCATGAAGAGGGATATGAATGTGTAGTGCATCTGGCATGTAAATATATTGTGACACCAGTTGCAACAGTGCCATGCAAACACCTGTTCTCATTCTCAGTTGACATTGTAAATAAGAAGCAGGCAGCATTATCTCCCATAAATGTAAACAAACTTATTTGTCTGAGCGATTGGCTGAACAATAAAAAGAACTCAGTGGACCTGTAGGCGCTAAAGTTTTACATTGTTTTGTTTTGGAGTGCAGTCACATAATAAAAATCTACATTTATAAGTTACACTTTCACGATAGAGATTGCACGACAGTACTTGTATGAAGTGAATTGAAAAATACTATTTCTTTTATCATTTTTACAGTGCAAATATTTGTAATAAAAATAATATAAAGTGATCAATATAGACTTTGTATTCTGTGTTGTAAATTGAAATCAAATATTTGAAAATGTAGAAAAACATCCAAAATATTTAATAGATTTCAATTGGTATTCTGTTGTTTAACAGTGTGATTTAAACTGCAAATAACTGAAATCAATCACAATTAAAAAAATTATTTTAGTTAATCATATGAGTTAACTGCGATTAATCGACAGCCCTAGTTATAACATCTTTAGAAAGGATCCAGTGGACAAAAAGAGAGGGGGGTTAGCATATTATGTCAAAAATGACATTATCTGTTTTCAAGTCACTTATAGCTTGGAAGAAAATGATTTTGAATGCTTATGGATCAATGTTCTACCAGATAAAGCATATAATTGGTTATTGGTTGGTGTTTGCTACAGATCACAAAATCACACTAGGGGATATGTTTCTTATTTATCTATCCTCCTTATGCATCCATCAATCATATGTAGGGGGAAAAAAGCTGTGTGATAATGGGGGGCTTCAGTCACAGTGACATATGCCAGTACTAATATTCTTGGGATTTCTAAACCTTATAGCTGACAATTTCCTAATGCAAAAAGAGTTTCAGCCACTACGGGAGGTATTCTGTATTAGCATCATGACAGAAAAAGAGGAATTGATCGCATAACTGAAAATTGGTAGTTTAGGTACCAGTGATCATGTGTTTATCACATTTATAATGAGAACACAGAATAAAGTCCAGACTAGTTATTTTAGATAGATAGATTGATTAGATACTTTGTGCTTATGCTTTAATAGATCCGGCTTCACAAAGCTGAAAACAATTACAAGGCAAATCATCTAGGAGGAAGAATATAATTAGAAAAACATGAATGATAATTGGGATTCATTTAAGAACACTTTAATAGATGCACTAAAAGCCACAATCCCACAGCTGAGGAAGAAGGTCATACTGGTTGAAACCTGATTCAGAGGGGAAGTGAAGCCAGTTCTAAAAATGATATATGTAAAACAAATGGAAGAAACGGGAAGTTAAAAGCAGTGAATATAAACCAGAAGTTAGAAATAGTGGAAAATGTATAAGGGAAGTATAGGGACACAAGGAAAAAAAATCTATGAACAGCAGAGTTAAGGACAATAGAAAGAAGTTTTTAAATATAACATATTAGGAATAAAAAGAATCCTGACAATAATAATAGTCTAGTACTAGAAAGAAATTATAAAGTAATCAATAATAAAGCAGAAAAGACAGAAATGTTCAATATGTATTTCTGTTCTGTATTTGGGGTGAAAAAACAGATTATATAGTCTCATCATATAGTGATGATAACACTCTTTCCATTCCACTAGTATCTCAGAAGAATGTTAAACAGAACTATTAAATTTAGACATTTAAAAAAAAAATTAGTAGGCCCAGATAACTTGCATCCAAGAGGTCTTAAAAGAACTGGCTGAGGAGCTTACTGGATTGTTACTGTTGACTTTCAGTAAGTTTTCGAGCAGTGGGGAAGTTCCAGAAAACTGAAAAAAGGTAATGCTGTAACAATTTTTTAAAAGGGTTAATGGGATGACCTGATTAATTACAGGCCTATGAGCCTGATGTCGATTCTGGTCAACATAATGGAATGCCTGGTATGGGACTAAATTAATAAAGAATTAAAGTGTGTGTGTGGGTGGGGGATTAATGTGATTAATACAAATTAATGTAGGTTTATGGAAAGAAGTTCCTGTCAAACTAATTTATCTTTTTTTTTTAATGAGATTACAAGTTTGGTTGATAAAGATAATAATGTTGACATAATATACTTAGACTTCTGTAAGTATTTGATTGGCCGCACAACATTTTGATTTAAAAAACTAGAAAGATACAACATGGAGCACATTAAATGGTTTAAAGGATGGCTGATAGGTCACAACATGTAATTATAAATAGGGAATCATCATAAAGTGGGTGTTTTTCTACTGAGTTCTTCAGGGTTCGGCTCTTAGCCATACACTCTTTAACATTTTTATCAATGACCTAGAAGAAAACCTAAATCACTGATAAAGTTTGCTCATGATACCAAAATTAAAGGAGTGATAAATAATGATAAAGAGCAACTTGGAACACTTGGTAAATGGGTACAAGCAAACAATATGTGTTTTATTACAGCTAAATGTAAACGTATACATCTAGGAACAAAGAATGTAGGCCAAGTTATGCAATGTTTTGCAGAAATGAGAGAGACTCTTTATCCTAATACAATGAAGCTTTAAAGAAGTGCACCCAAAAGTGGAAGGAATCCCAAACTTCATCTGTGCTTCCTGGAAGAATGAATGTGTCAAAGGTATGGGACCCAACGCCCATCTTGTCATAGTCCCTGTTAGTTGCTGCCAGGTATACCATGGCTGAGGCAAGCACAAAAGGTGCTCCAGATATTAAGAGCAATAGTTCCTGAACAGCTAAAACACATGTAGACAGGAGCTTGCCTCAGCCATGGTACACATGGAAGTGTAACATGGTGCACACTCACTGTTGCGGCACCTCCTGCTGGTCAGTCCAGGAATTCACTCAGTCCAGCCTCGGAGGGCCTTCTGCTGGTTGGTATCTCCTTACCAGTACCTGCTTCAGGTACTTCCAGCCCGCAGTGCCCCTTCTCCTGGGTACTGCCTCACAGCAGTGCCCCCACACTCTGGGTCTCCCCTCCCTGGGGAACGCCTTCCCCTTATGCCTATCTTGCCTCAGTAGCTACTGCCAGTCATCATCTAGCCCCCTTTCTCTGGGGCAAACTGCAGTCTGTAATGGCCACTCATCATTGGCAAGGGAGTTGGACCTGCTGCCCTTCTAGCCCCAACTATCTCCCTGCAGCCCCAGTACCTTCTTAGGCCTTCCTGCCAGGCCTCAGCCTTGGAGATAGCCAGGCCTGAGCTCCCCAGCTCAGCCTGCCCCTTCCCCAGCACTGCTCTGTCAAGGGTACCCTGTCTCTCCCAGGCAGCTAGGTCCTTCTCATTCCAGGGCTGGAGTGAGACTCTCTCAGCTCCTTACTCACAGCCCTCTTATCAGGGCCAGCTGTGCCTGTGGCCAGCTACTCAGCTGCTCTCACTTCTTTCATTCCAGGAGTGGGGTAACTCCCCCGCTACAGGAAGCCACAAGACACCCGTCACTACAGTGTAGACTTGTCATGCCTGTCTAAGCACTGACAGGAATAGAACCCAGGATTCCTGATCTCCAACGTTCTACCTTTTTCTAGCAAAGCTTTATATATCCATTGGCAAAAGTATGTCGAGTATCTCTCTGTTATAAGTCTACACAGAGATAAAAGCCGTGTGGTATAGGTCCAGCTGGCCTGGGTCAGCTGCCTTGGACTTGCGGGGCTAAAAATTGCTGTCTAGATGTCTGGGCTGTAGGACCCTTCACAGGGTCCCAGAGCTCGGACTCTAGCCTAAGCCTGAACAACTACACAGTAATTTTTCAGCCCCATAACCTGAGCCCCGTGAGCCCGAGTCAGGTGACCCAGGCCAGCTGTGGGCTTTTTATCCCCATGTAGACATGCCTTACTGGCTGTTCCACATAGAGGGTAACAATAACTTCTGTAGTTAGAGTCAAGAAGGTCTGTATGAAGGATTTGAAGGTTCAAAATTCAAACAATGCTGATGACTTATATAGGGAGGACTTACCATTCTACATGATGTTTTTTTTCTTTTAAAAATCTGCTTTGCTTACTTTACAAAATGAGAAAATAACTTTTTAATGAGGGTTTATAGTTAAGAATGATTGCAATCTGTTGATTACAGCACAACATGCCCCCAAACTCTATATTCATTGTCTCGGTCATTTGTGACTGCATGTCTACATCTAAAATTTTGCAGCGCTGGTTGTTACAGCTGTATTAGTACAGCTGTATAGGGCCAGCGCTGCAGAGTGGCCACACTTAGAGCAACCAGCGCTGCAAGTGGTGTTAGATGTGGCCACACTGCAGCGCTGTTGGGCGGCTTCAAGGGGGGTTCGGGGAACGCGAGAGCAAACCGGGAAAGGAGACCAGCTTCGCCGCGGTTTGCTCTCGCGTTCCCCGAACCACCCTGCAAACCGCAGGGAAGGAGACCTGCTTGCTCGGGGGTTCGGGGAACGAGAGAGCAAACCAGGAAAGGAGACCAGCTTTGCCGCGGTTTGCTCTCGCGTTCCCGGAACCACCCAGCAAACCTCAGGGAAGGAGACCTGCTTGCTCGGGGTTCGGGGAACGCGAGAGCAAGCCGGGGAAGGAGACCAGCTTGATTACCAGAGGCTTCCTCAGGTATGCTGGATACCTGCTTATTCCACGGAGGTCAAGAAAAGCGCTGGTAAGTGTCTATACTTGATTACCAGCGCTGGATCACCAGCGCTGGATCCTCTACACCCGAGACAAAACGGGAGTACGGCCAGCGCTGCAAACAGGGAGTTGCAGCGCTGGTGGTGCCCTGCAGATGTGTACACCTCCTAAGTTGCAGTGCTGTAACTCCCTCACCAGCGCTGCAACTTTCTGATGTAGACAAGCCCTCATTTTGATAGCTTCTCTCTCACACTGGCAGGTTTAAAGGTTGAGAGGTGTGGTTGCATCCCAGTCCAGCCCTGCCTCCATGCATGGTTTTTCAGAATAGAAGTGCCTCACAGAAGCATGAGAAAGACTTATTCTCAAATCCATGTATTATACTAGGCATACAATTTTCTATCATACTTTTGTAAACAGCTTAATTTTGTTTCAAAGTGAGTGCAGAATCCTTTAACATCACTATACACCACAAGATACTGTCTAGTTAAAGCTGAATTAACACTGTCACCTTCCATTTTTATAACAATAATCTTTCTGGACCACTTTTAGTTAAGCTGCTCAAATAAGAAAAGTTTTTATCAACTCTATTTCATTCTTTCTGGTACAACAGAGATTAAGTCTCTATTCTTGACTGTAATAGAGGGGTTCTAATAATTCTGTGATTGTTTGTTTGTGTTCAAACTTTAAAGCTGTGTCTTATCAGTATAGAAATGGTAGAAAGTCTATAGCTATTGTAACAGTTGCTATTTGACCAGGTGAATGCTGACCCCTGCCAAGCAACTGGGGTAGGAAACAAAAACTAATCTCCCTTAAAAGCAATCCTGAATATTGCACCTTATTGCAGTCGTAAATAAAGAGACAGCTCTAAATTCCTAACTGTATCTAATCAGGGCCGGTGCGACCATTTAGGCAGCCTAGGCAATTGCCTAGGGAACCAGGATTATTGAGGGGGCAGCATTTTGCCGGGGGGGTGGTAGGCAGCTCCGGTTGACCTGCCGCAGGCATGCCTGCGGAGGGTCCGTTGGTCCGCGGCTCCAGTGGAGATGCCGCCGTCATGCCTGCGGATGGTTGGCTGCTCCCATGGCTCCGGTGGACCTCCTGCAGGCATGCCTGCGGCAGCTCCACCGGAGCCGCAGGATCAGCACGAGGGGCGGCGAAATGGCTATGCGCCTAGGGCGCGAGAAACCCTAGCACCCGTCCTGCATCTAACTACTAAAAATACATACTGAAAGCTATGGAAGGTTGATGGTATCACCTCTGATTGCTGAGCATGTGTGAATTTTCCCAAGCATGGATGATACATAATGACCTTCCATAATGCTCTCCTGGACTTTTCATGGGGGTCAAACAATGTCAGAGATAAAATTCCTATCCACCTGTCAATAGACTCCCAGAGCTCCCAAGTTAAATGTCCAACATTTGCAGAAGCAGATGCAAGTAAATCAAGTTTGAACATGTTCTTGACAAAAAACAACAAATCTGTATAAAAAATACTACTTACATTTTATTGCAGTGGTCATCTGAGGATCTTAAATTACTTTCCAAACTCTAATTTAAGCCTCATGACATTTCTGTGTAGCAGTGAGCTATCAATATGCTGAGTAAACTGTGATTTCATTTAAAAAACAGACCATCACATTATATCATTTTGTATGTGTCTGATATTAAAGTAACACTTAAGAAAAAACATCTTATGTCACTTAATCTATTAGAAATTGACAAGGTATCTACTTAATGTGATTAATGATATATTATCCACATACTCAAGTTACAACTGATGGAAATTCATTAATTTCTCATGTCTACAAATATGCCCACAGTATAGCATGACGATTCTTTGGCCTTCTGCATTATTTCAGGAAAATACTTCTTAAATAGAATTTAGTTCTGAATCCCTTGCAGTTGATGGATAATTATAGAATATTGGGAGGGAGACGCACAATGTGATCTGAAAGGTAAATATTTATTTCAGGCATCCAGAACCATTACTACTTTCCAGATTGCAAAGTTTGGAATTTCATCCATTTCAGATAAGATCACAGTGTCTTTTATATAGCTTTTCTAAGTACCATTCTCCCAAGGGTAGGATTAATTAACCATTATACCTAAGCTCTCTATACCTACACAAACAGAAGAACATAGATACATGTTTATGATAACACAGCACAACTCAGCATTTTCCAACTTGACTTACAATAGACACTTTGGATCCAGTTAGCAAACAGCATATAGCCTCCAAAATGTTGCCTATTGATAACCACAGATTTATTTTACCACCACTCAAAGCCAAAAGGAATTGGAAAGTTCATTTTTTGTTTTGTTTTGTTTCTTTTTCCCCTTATATCTGACATTAGTTATTTCTGGGGTTGATTTCCAGGGTGCTATATTTTGATCTCATAATGAGTTATACATTTTCGTAACATATGTAAAATGTAATAAAGTATATATCTGGGAATGAGATCTTGCTGAAATAATGATAAAAAATGTTATGCTTTTTGGCTGAGGATTCCAAAGTTTTTTCCAGCTATTAAATAAGTCTTTCACTTGGTAATTATCTCTTTAAAATGCTTATTTACAAGACTTAAAAGTCCTCCCCTCAGTGGTGAGTAGAACATTTTCCTGACTCAGAGGGAGGCCTTAAGACATCAGTTTCTTCAAAATTTAAGTTTTTGTTACAAAGTAGTGGCTGACATCCTGTACTCCTGAGAAATAAATGTAAGTTTTGTCAGTGACTTCAGTGGGGCCAGGATTTCTAAGCTTTACAATATAATGTTCCAAATCAAGATGAAAGTTAACCTTATGCTGGATTGCCTTTCTGAGTCTTCAGTCAGAAAGCACTAGCGCTTCTGCTGCTTTTTAAATCGTTGGCAAGTCTCAGTACCAGGCAAACTGCCAAGACTACACTAGGGAGGATGTAAGAGAATCCCCTGCCACCACTAGGCATTTGAAATAGTGGGAGGGCAGAATTCTGGAATGCACCTGTCTTGAACAGCAAAAGGATCTTATGTGGACAATGCAGAGAGAGAAAGCTTTTCTTTTCTTCCAGTAGCCAGGTCCAGGAGCAACACCCAGGTAAGAATTCCAGCGTCTTCCCTCTGCCTTGCAGCTGGTTGGGGTCACCGTCATCTTTCACAGTAGCTTCTTTCTTAAAGGTTTCAAGAAGATATTTCAAGATCTGCTTTCAAGCTAAATTGTACTCTTTGGGCACAGTCTCATAGTAAGTGATTTTGTGGAGGTGCCCCATCTAAAGCAGACATCGAGAAGCAGTCTGCTTCAAGGTACTTGGAGCTTATGAGCAGGAAGAAGCTTTGTGCTCACTACTACTCCCTGTGAGTAGAAGCAACTGCACTAGCCAATCTGTAAGAGGAAATAGGGCTACATATTGGCATCCCTACAACTTAGTTTGGGGTACGTGCTCTCCCTGGAGTGCAGGACATGTAATTCCAACTAGAGATTGCACCTCTGCACAGGCTGTGTAACATTCCTTAAACCAGCCTGCCTCCATGTAAGGGTAAGGCTCCTTAGGTCCCCAGTAATTAAATAAGACATAGTATGTATATATTTTTATGTCCTGCACAAGCATTTGTATTTGGTTAGTCAGGAATCAGTTTAGTAATATTTCTGTAGCTGATACTTCCTTTGCACTAAGTTATGAACTAAACCACCTGTCATTAGCTTAAAGTTTGCAACTCTATTGTTATTTATGAGAGTGACAAGGTAAGTGAGGTAATATCTTTTATGGGACCAACTTCTGTTGAGGGAAGGGACAAGCTTTCGAATTTCACAGAGCTCTTCCTCATGTCCTCGCTTCCACAGGGACAGTAACCTGAAGAAGAGCTCTGTGAAACTTGAAATATTGTCCCTTCTACCAACAGAAGTTCATCCAATAAAAAGATATTACCTCATCTACATGTTCTCTCTCATATCCTGGGACCAACACGGCTACAGCAACATACGCACACACATATATAAAATCTTTAAATTTAACTTGTGCTTATATTTATGGGGTAGTTCTGGTCAGAATTTGATTTTTTCCCCCCCACAGGAACAAATATAATGAAAATAAATTTGCTTTCATTTTCATCAGTTATTGTTCTGAATTTCTTTTGGGGGTTGGGAGGTCATAAAAAATTGAAAACTTGAAAATTATTTTTGTCATTTGGCAACCAACTCCCCCAAATTTTCATTGTCAAACAAAACAGTTTAAAACTGTTTTTCAGTTTTTTGATGAAAACTTGAACATTTTTTTCAGAAAGAGACATCTCTTGGAAAAATGTCCATTTTGTCAAAAAAGCCATTTTTCACTGAAAAAAAATATGCTCAAAAATGTTTTGTCTGCTATATTCCCAGGCTAAATTAGGCCCTTTACACCACTGGATTTGCACTGGTGTGATAGATGTCAGAATTTGGCCCTTATTCCATGTAAAATAAAATAAAATATTAGAATCACTCTCCTCTGCTGGGACACTCCTGTCTGCCCAGGTAGAATAGAATAATGGTTTTAAAGTATACTATACAATTTCATAACAATTAGAGCAGGCAATGAAGATGATTATAAATATAACATTTGTGCATATCTAAAATTGAAAAATACTCAGAACTATTATTTATGAATGGCAGTAGACAACTGTTAAGATAGCAAAGTTTTCCTTTGGTGACTCACTAATCTGACTTTAACATAGCAGGCAAATCACTGAAAACCAACAGTAATTATTGTTTCATCATTCTAGTATCCTTATCATTATTAAAATATTTTATCATGTTAGCCTGTCTTCAGTTTCCCATCAAAGGTTTACCTTTCAGAAGAAGAGGACTAATTAGTTCAAATGCTAATACATTATAGATATGAGGATTTCTGAGCCTGCATTCTTCTAAAGATCTAGACTTGAAAATACATGATGTTTCAGATGCTTTATGTACACTTTTCCCTTCCTTCCTCTTCCCCAGAAAGGCATGAGTATAGCACAGTGAGAATACTGAATATTAATTAAGGTTGGGGGAGGGATGGAGAATTATTAACCCAAACTAGTGAATTTAGAATATGGAAGATCAATATATTAAATTCTTAGAATTCCCTTAACAATTCTAAGGTATTGGCTACATGAACTTAAATAGCAGGGGCATAGACAACTTCTTTTATATGTAGGGCTAGAACAAAACACTAACGGCTGTTGAATATCACTTTAATGAACAGTTTGTATCATGACTAAATTTGTCCATTTTTAATAAAATGAGATAAATGAGCTTCTGTTTCAAACTCAATCTTTTCTTTATTTATAAATGCAATCTCTACTTTGAGGGGTGGGAAGGAGAAAGGGGGCTGAAGTCCTCTACCTCAATTACCCAATATGTTTTCTCATGAATAGTCTGTAACTTCTTCAAATGCATTTAAACTAGAAATAGGCCTAATATGGGATTTTGTTGTTGGTTTTGAGTAACCAATAAATGACAAGACATGAGGAATATATGAGTTTTGGAATCTAACTTAGGTATCCCTAGCTCGACTGAGGATGGATTAGAGATTCAGCATGTGAATATTAACCAAACAAAAACAAAAAGCAGAGCAGACAAAAATGTCATATACAGAGGTTGTATGCAGTGGTGGTGTTGCTGTGTTGGTACTAGAGTGACAAGGTGGATGAGGTAATATATTTATTGGACCAGCTTCTGTTGGTCTTCTCTGTACTTTTCCCCATCATAATAATCTTTTTTTTAGATGGAGTGACCAGAATTGCAGCAAAGTATGGGCATACCATGGATTTCTATAGTGCCATTAAGATGTTCACTGTCTTTTTATCTATCTCTTTCCTAATGGTTCCTAATATTCTATTAGCTTTTTTGACTGCCACTGCCCATTGAGAAGATGTTTTCCGATAATTATCCACAATGACCCCAAGATCTGTTCCTTGAGTGGTAACAATTAATTTAGACAGCATCATTTTGTATGTATAGTTGAGATTATAGTTGAATTGTGGATTTATACACATTGAATTTCCATTTTGTTGCCCAGTTACCCAGTTTTGTGAGATTTCTTTGTAACACTTCACAGTCAGATTTGGACTTTACTATCTTGAGTAATTTTGTATCATCTGCAAAATTTGCCACCTCACTGTTTACCCCTTTTTCCAGATCATTTATGAATATGTCGAGCAGCAATGTACAGTCCCAGTACAGATTGTTGGGAGACCCCCACTATTTATCTCACTCTGTTGTGAAAATTAACAGTTTATTCCTACCCTTTGTTTCCTATCTTTCAATCAGTTACTGGATCCATGGGAGAACCTTCCCTCATGTTGTTTGTTCTGACCTCCTCTCCCCAGCGGAGAAACACATACAATGGAGTGACTTGTTTTAGTAGTCTTGTGGTGGTGGGTTTGTTTATTGGCAGTGGGGGGTGGTATAGTTGTACTTTAGAGGGGAGCTATTTGTCATATATTATACTGTGAGGCAGCTATTTAATATTTTTTTTCAAAGTTCTTCAGTCTCTGTTCCTTGGGGGAATGGTTCTTTATACCACTGCCACTACAACTGTAGATAAGATTGCTAGAAGTCATAATAATCTCAAAAGCAGGTAGACATTTCCTGAAAAGTCCTGCCATTTCTTCTTAATGGATGAAGCATTTTTCTTCTTTCTAATGATACTAAAAAGAAACATGTTCCTAAAGAGTGATGACCACAAAATATCCAAGTTCTATAAGGCACCTTAAAAATATGAAGGATTTAGGACCAGGTCCTCAGCTAGTGTAAATGCGTCAAGCTTCAATCAATTTATCTGAAGATCTTGCCCTAATCTGAATGTTTCACAACTCTCCTTTTAAAATTAAATAATAGCTCTCCCAGTAGCTGATTATTTCACAGCCAACAATATTAGACAGAATCAAAGGCAGTAGCCAGCCCATTTAAATGCTTAACAGCTAAGTGAATTGGACAAGAATCTGTGACTGCAGGCTCAGAAACCTTATGCATTTATAATGAACAGATTTAATCAGAAATGAGGCGGTAAGTTGTGGAAAAGGGAAAAAGTTTTGACAAATATTAATGAGTTAGAACTCTTAGTGATGACTGATGAACTAACATTAAGAAGTTACTGGTCAGGACCCTAGTGTTGATCTGAATTTGGAGATGTCCAGAGTCTCTTCCCCCCACCCCTACCCCACTTTCAGTTAACTACATTACCACTATCCTAACAATTTCAATTGCTGTTGCTATTGGACAGCTAATTTCTCAGTTGTCTACGGAAGATCTTTTGCAAATTTACCCTAGGACCAAGTTACTGGATAAGGTACTGTGGCCCACTTTGTAGTGGGATGAATTTCTCTCTCTCTGAAGTAGCAAAGGACATGTGGCTGCTGGCCATTTCATGAAGCAGTATCCCCAAATACCCAAGGTATTGTTGTAATTGTCCCCTCTTATTGCTCTTATTGTCCATATTTCCACTTCAAAAGCTCCATGTTTTGAACTGTTCCTCACTTATAAAATCTGCTGGGGTTCCCAGCAGAGATGAGCCAAGCAAGAAAGCATGGAAAACACCACTTTGATTATTCAAACAGATAAAAATGCCAGTGTATACTGTGCAGACTAGAAAAGTTACATTTGCTGTTCAAGCATTTGAAAGTTAAGTCTTACTTAAAATTTTTGGACAAGGCATTTTAAGTTGTTAGTTCTCCTTTTGGGGGGTAGGTAGCAGAGAAATACCTGAGATGAGTAGAACAGGAAGAAGGCAGAATTGAGATCTTTCAAAGTTTTGGCCCAAGTGAGGGGGCATGGGGGCGTCATTTTTGCTCCCCACCTCAGGTGCCAAAATGTTGTCGGCTGGCCCTGGAGATGACCCATAACTTTTGATAGTGGGGGTGTGGGGAACAGAATTGTGGCTTCAACAGCTGTTACTGATAATACTGTCCATGTGAGCATGCTCAATGCAAGCCAAGCAGCAGATCGGGGGGGGGGGTGGAAGGATGTGACCCTGCCTGCCCCTCCCTTGTGTCACCTCTGGCTTCCAGAATTGTGACAGGGTTGCTGCTGCTAAGCTATGTATGCTAAGCCTGACATGCCAGCTTGGTCTACCCTGCCAGCAAACTTCTTCAGGTCTCTGCAGTCCAAACCTTGCCTAGCAGGTAACTATCAGCGGTCTGCCACCCCACCATTCCCAAGGTTTCTCAGAGATGTCTCTCTGCAATGTCCCACTTAACACTTCCGATGTTATTAAGTTTGCTGCTACCTTAAAGAGACAATACCCAACAGCTTATATCTTAATGTGGGATTAACAAACACTCTGTTTTAACCAAACCACTGAATTGATTTATAGTAAAAGTAAACAAGTTTATTTACACAAAAAGTCATAGGTTTAAGTGATACCAAGTGCAAGGAATAAAGACAGAAAGGGTTACAAGCAAACAAAAGTAAAAAAATATGCTTCAAAAAACTAAAACTTAATTTCAGCAGTTACAATCTTTGCCTAAGGGTTTCTCATCTATACTCAGTTCCCAGAGATTTCACCCCACTTGGCTTAATGACCCAATATTCTATGATTTCAAGAGCTCTGACCTGTTTAGTCCCTTAAGTAATGGATTTCAACATGGTAGTTTCTCTCTTGTGATATCTTCCCAAAGTTCATTGACCTTGCTTCAAAAGGCAAGAAGCCTTCCTGGCGGCTCAGATTGCTGTGTCCTCCAAGGGAGCTGATGCCATGTTAAGTTTTTCAGTCTCCTTCACTGCCCCACTCCCGCAATGTGATACTTAAGAGTCTATCTCCCTCACTTGCTAGGCTGATGGTTTCATTTACCTTTTATGTTAATGTACCTTCTTTTTCTCTGCCTGATGACCAGAAGCAAGTATGCGTTCCTTTGTCTGGAGAAGAATGAGCTTATGCACTGCTTGCCAATTACATTTTAAGATTATAATTATAGCACAAATGTACAACTCTCTGTTCACACTCCTTACACACAATGATTTCTGGGACCAACATGTAACCAGTTTGTATATCATGCCTTGTGTGACACCTTTTAGATACAGACTCTGACAACAGTGTATAGTGATCATGTCAGGCCTGATGAGAGTTGCTGATGCAGAGTAGTGAACAACCAATGGACCGCTGTGTCACACTCACATCATTCACTTTCTGTTGTAGCATCTTCCTCAAGCAGCTTCTCATGGCTCTTCATGCTGACCCTTTTGGCATTAATTTTGGTGGATTCTCACTTTTAAATCCCCACAGAATGTTTGTTGGATGGGGAGTAGGGTTTAGGTAGGGAGGAACTGACATAGTTGGGCAGAGACATTCAGATGCATATTGTGGAAGTCAGGAACTATGTGCAAATACCATAGCCCTTTTCCCAGTCCTAAAGATGTAAGCATTCGTCCTATCGATCCTGAGACATATGCAGGTTAAGCCTATATACTCTTCATACTTCAGAAAGTGCCTGGTGTGATACTGGCAAATCAGCTAACCTGTATATGCCCCATAACAGCTTAACAAGAGGCAATACAATTGTATCAGGATAGTTCACTTGTATGTGAATGTCACAGAGATGTACTAGACCAGCAATCTCTAACCACTCATTTCTAGTTATAGAAATCAATGGTAGTTGATAAATGTGTTTTTTCTGTGTACCTGTATCCTGTTAGAAGTTTAACAATCTAACCAAATTAGCTTTTAAAGGCTAAATCCTTTTAATGTCTTAAATGTTTACATTATGTATGTGACTATATTCAGTTAACCTTAGGATGAAAATTGTGAGACAATGCAGGAGACTAATAATATTATTTACATCTACCTCTGTTATAATGAGTGATCTTCTGTTGCCTTATAGCAGTGGTTCTCCACCTATTTATCATTGTGGGCCACATATGCGGCCCACAATGTGTTACCTGGGCCACATGTTCAGAACCATAGCAGCCCCTCCAACCCCCCACAACCCCTATGCTCAGTGCCCAGCCCTCTCCCAGAAACCCTTCCACAGAGTGGAGCCATAAGCAGACCCTGCTGCAGGGCTGGACAGTAGGGCACCCGGATGCTGCTGGCGCTGGGCAGCGTGGCCCCAGAGGCCCTGGACCCCACTGTGCAGTGCAGGGAAGGGCAGGGCAGCCCTAGATCCTGCTGTGCAGGGCAGGGAAGCCCAGGCAGCCCCAGATCCTGCTGCATGGGTAGGAAGGGCAGAGTAGTTCCGGGGCCCCGGACCCCACCATGCTGGGCAAGGCAGCCCCAGCAGCCCTGGACCGTACCATGCTCTGTCGGGCAGCAGGAAAGCTGGGATCCCAGACATTGCCAGTTGGCCAGTCTGGCAGCCTGGACCCTGCCATACAGGCCCTGTGGCCTTTAGCACACAGCTTGACTGCAACTGTGCAGTAATTGGGCTGCATGTGGCCTGTGGGCAGAGAAACACTGGCTATAGATCACTTGTGTATGCACAGTAAATTGAATGTTAACTTCAAAGTGTTGGGTCAGTGTGTGCTCAATGAAGAAGAATCCTCAGTCACATGCTGTGCTCAAAACACTTGACAGCCCACTTCAGTTATAATAGTGAAACCTCGGGCCTAATCCTGCATCTTTAGTCTGCTGAACTTCAAACAGAGAAAGTTTAAGCCGTGGGACTGAGATCTTCCAAGTAATTATTTGGAATACCCTGAAAAATGTATGGAAAGACCAACAGACTCTACATCTAAGGTGCTTTTGGATTCTAACCTTTTGGGATTATTCCAGAGAGACTTAGCCAGGAAGTTCATCCATCACTGCTACAAATCTAATATAAGGACCTTGCAAGCATTTGTAATATATATATAATCTTTTAACCATTCAATTACTCTTTCTTTTCTTTTCCTAATAAATCTTTAGATAGTTTACTAAGGATTGTCTGACAGCATAATTTGGGTAAGATCTGAGATACATATTGACCTGGCGGTAAGTGTCAGATCCTTGGGATTAGTAGAACCTCACATATGTGAAATTGCATTTTCAGTAACCTCTCACTATATTAGATCTGTTTGTCTGGATGGGAACCCAAGGGCCTGGAATGCCTAAACAGGACTGTGTTTGGCTTCTTGTTATGTATGTGTACTATAGAAACTCCTTTGAACTGGTCTGTGACTCGAAAAGGTGCATCAGACTACCCGCCACATCGGCGGGTAGCGATCGATTTATCGGGGATCATATATCACATCTCCTCTAGAGCGGGCGGTAGTGGAGTCGACGGGGGAGCCGCAGACGTCGATCCTGCACCGTGAGGACGGGAGGTAAGTCAGAATAAGATACTTCAACTTCAGCTACGGTATTCCCATAGCTGAAGTTGCGTATCTTACATCGACATCCCCCTCTAGTGTAGATCAGGCCTAACATATATAATAAACCATCAGTGTTGATAGATTGCCTGTCCTGCTTCTTGAAGTCTGCCATGAATGTGGTATTCTCAGTGTGGCCCATCCTAGGCACCAGTCACACCTGGTTTTCAGGTGATTTACTTACTCTGACTGAATATTTTTTCCACTGAAATGCTGATTCAACTAAATTGAAACATTTTTAGAAATCATACTGATTTTGTCAACAGCGTCTATGGCAAATTATCAAAACATCTTGTCTTAAGGTAGAAATCTTTAGTTAAGATTTTTATGATGTTTGACATAGTTGAAATAATGTCAAAACAAAATATTTCAGTAAGGTTGAAATTATACATTTTGTAATATTTCATTTCATAAAAAATTCCAAGAGGTCAAGGTTTCATGCTGATTTAAGATGAAATGACATTTTTAAATCTTGGAATTTCGTATGGGACAGAAATTCTGGTTTTCAGCCAGCTCTACTTTGACCGCTTACAGCTCCCTTTGACTTCAATAGGAGCTAAGGGAGCTCAGCACTTCCGAAAATCAGACCCCAAAAGCTCTGCTTCTCCCAGCCCAGCCCATTCCTTCCACTAAGGCCCCCGTGTAACAAAGAACACAAGCACATGCTTAACTTTAGGCTTGTGTGAGAGACGTTCACTGCAAACATGGCTTATACAAATGCTCAAAGACTTAGACTAAGAAGTTTTTTTAAAATGTTGCTTGCTTGGAAAGTCACAATATGGTCCTGATTCAGCAAATATGTCCATAAATCCTACTGAGTTTAGTGAGATTTAAAGTTAAGCATATGTTTAAGTGATTTGCTGAATTGGGACCTGTATAATATTCCAGTAACTCAAACAACAAAATTAAGTATCTAATTCTCCACTTCCTTATGTTCAGTATTACACCGGTGAAATTCCGTTGACATATTGTAAAACACACAGGCATTAAACTTGTTCAAAGGAATTGTGAATGAAACCTCATTCAAAATTGTATTCAGAATGCTATTTGAATGACTACTGGGAATATCACTGTGTTTCAGTGAATATACTTTATGCATTTAAAGGGCAGACCATTAAAATCTCTCATTACTTGAGATTTGAATGGTCTTTCTGGCTGGGGGGAAAATGAATCCAGTTCAGTCAAATGAAACCTAATCTATGTTGCTTAAAAAGAAAAAAATTCCAAACAAGACCAAGAATAGTTGTGCCACTGGTTCCTCATTTCTGTTCATGGATGTGGATAAAACAGTTAACTTATTTTTAGTAGACCAAGATGCATTCCGGGGGAAAGGAAGAAGCACTGATGCACTATGTGCTGGTATGGAGCCAATCACCCTGATGGGGAATAAAAAAAATTACCAGTCCATTCCGTGAATTATACAAACTTGCTGATGGTCACCTTTTCCCATACAGTAGGAGGAGTGGGTCATTGACGAGAATTTTCAAAAATGGAAGCAATGCTATGTTGCACCAGGGAAAGACAATGAGATGGACATTACTGATGCTTGAAAGCACAAGATCAGAGATGCTGACAATTGGCATGACATATTGCCAGAAAAGATAAGAGATGGACAGATTCACTCTGAAAGGAAGTACATAGTAGAGACAGGGACATGAAAAAATAACATTTTGTGGAATGGCAGTTGTGTGTCAAGGGGAAAGCTTCTGTAGTTTTTTTTTAAAAAATGGCATTATGTTAGCTATCTGACAGTCATCTGGTACTGAAGCTGATTTAAGCGATAAGTTATATACCGCCGTGATAGTTCTGCAATTTCATACTTGAGTTCCTTCAGAACTCTTGGATAAATGCCATCTGGTTCTGGTGACTTATTACTGTTTAATTTATTCTTACTGCTTAATTTATCCATTTGTTCCAAAACCTCTTTTTTTGACACCTCAATCTGGGATAGGTCCTCATATTTGTCAACTAAAAAGAATGGCTCAATGTGGGAATCTCCCTTACAACTTCTGCAGCGAAGACTGATGAAAAGAATTCATTTAGCTTCTCTGAAACAGCCTTGTCTTCCTTAAGTGCTTGAATACCTTGAGGTTGAACACCACTATTTTAATCAGATGCACGGGGACCTATTGGGAGGAAAGTATTATGGATACTGTCTTCACAATTCTCACAGTCATGTTTTCAACACATGAGCAAGTGAAACGTGTGTGTGTGTGTGTATGAGAAAGAGAGAGAGCAAGAGAGATGATATAAAGAACTGTTCTCCTTGTGTGTGCTTTCTGAAATATTGTAATTTAGAGAACAAGTTATGTGGTAAACAAAGCAGAAGAAATGAGGGCTTGCATTCAGCCAATGATTTATTAATTTTGTCTAGGTCTGTGCAGTCAGATATTAGACAGAATCACTTGCTCCACATAGTGGATCCTGTGATCATCTTCTATCAGAGCTCCAAATAAAAATAAAAAGGAACTGTAACATTCTCCACTCCCTATCAAATCAAAGTAAAATGATTTTACCTTGAAACTGAGTAATGACAAAAACATTGTTTAATGAGATGGTTGAGTTTTTCTTTGTGTTATGAAAAAAATGCTATTATTGTTTTTGTCACGGTAATGTCTGGAGGTCCTGATCAGGAATAAGATACCCGTTCTGGAAGGAGCTGTACCCACATGTAACAATATAACTGATTTGGGACAGATACTATCTAGTGTGTAATGACAGACAATAGCTGGATATAACATACAAATTGGTAAAGGGACAAGGAAACAGAGACTACTATAATTAGTAGAGGCCACAGCACACCGACAACTCAGCCATTTAGAATTTTTGTTTTGAGTAAAAAACGTAAACAGAATTGGGCCAAAATGCCCAGTTGGATGAAGCCCTATGTGAAAATTTGTTTCCAAAGGCAAGAACTATTTCTCGTTTAACGAACATAAGAATGTTGCATCACAGCAGAGATGACAGAATTGAAGGCCAAAGGGTAAATTCCAGTTGCTCGGAAGCATGGGGTACATCTACAGTTCAAAAAATAAAACCCCAGCACCAAGTCCGAGGTCAATTAACTTGGACTCAGTCTGCAGGGCTAAATATTGCAGCCCCTCCCCCATCATGGGAACTCAGAGCCTGGACTCCAGCCTGACCCTGAACATTGACACTGCAATTTTTAGCCCCAAGGCCCCCAGTCAGAGGCCAGCTGTAACTATTCTATGGATCTTTTATTGGAGCATAGATGTACCCAGGCTGTCTATCTGAATCTTAACCATATTTTGATGAGCATCTTACAATGTTTTTTGACAGATGACTGTTGAGGTTTGAAGAGCAGAGCTTGCAATACTGTGCTAGTGTCCAGTAATACGTCCTAATTTTACTGCAGTAGTAGTGGAGGAAATGTGTGCATTGTTCAAGATATATTGGAATATGAGTTCTACTTCCTCATCACATGAAGGGAATCCTCTACACTCAGGGCTGTCTAAATGAACACCTAGTTTGCAATAAGTTTGGGTGTAAATCTACCCTGAACTAGCCTGCAGCAGTTCTAAGTGCACACTGAGTGTAAGTAGGGACCCTGCTGCTGCCCCGTAGAAGTTTCTAGTGCAGTTTGATCTACTCTGTTTTGAAATGGGAGTGGATCAAAGTGCCTAGCAAACTTTAATGTGTGATAGCAGGTCCCACAGACAGTGCATGACATACTGGTGTGGGGAAAATTCACACCAGTCTTGTTGCAACTAAGTGTTTGCCCTCAGACAAAAACCTTATACTAAGGCTGTCCACAGCATTCCACCACATCTGTTTCCCCAAATTTCTTTTCAAGGTCCAAATGTCCTGTGTTTCTCTATTGCCATATCTTAAATAAAACAGAGATTAGAAAATCAAGCTTAAACTTCCTGGCTATAAGAGCTGAGTGCAATATTTGAACGCCTTGGGGTTCATACAGTATAGTTATGTATGTAGGTTACACTTCAGAAAACAGCCAGGCTTTGTGGGAGTCTTCTGGAATTATACATCACAGACACCTTAAAAATGAAAAGGGTTCATCATGATCAATGACAGTTTGATGAAAATTACTTAATAATCAACCTCACCCTCCCTCTCTCTTTCTCTCTCCGCTGCCTCAGTCCAAATCCCAGGGTCTGATCCAAAGCCCACTGAAGTCAGTATGAGTGTGTTCATTAACTTCACTGGTGCAGAAAAGGGCTTATTCAGGGCAGAGTGACTGGGATAATTAAGAAAAATGGCTGTGTATATCCACAGTGGAGTAAACCTCCCACTGGTTGTGTTTTGTGCATAATATACAATCTGTTTTGTTTGCCAAAATTATTTCAGCTATATTGATAATGGCACATATGTTTGGTTTCCCTTTAATAAGTGCAATTTAGTTATAATAATAATTATAATAATTAATTATTTTAGTTACCTTGACTCCTCTCTTCCGCTCTTGTTCAAGGTTTGTAGACTTAACGAAAGATTTGTTGCTTGTGTTAGAATTCTGAATGGCCACATCTCCCTTGAATTAATGCCTGACTATTACTCCCACTATCACTGTGGCCTTGTAGTTTAATTGCTGACCTGCTTATAGTAAATGTTTGTTTCTGACCCTACTGTAATTCCATAACTTTGTTTAATTAGCACAGGCTGAGAGATCAGTGTTACACAGTGGAAAGATTGCAAAGGCTGAAGAGAATCGTTACTTTGAAACTAGTCCCTTAATGACATAATTGCACTAATTCCTTGCAACTGCGTATGATAAATTAAGCTGATTCTATTGTTTTTGGCAGCTGGAGCAAATTACATTGCTATGTTTTTCCTTATTTGTACAATTTTCCTGATTTCTGTATGATGTTATGCCAGCATAGTAAGTAGAATTTCAACTGTCGAGTTAATTTTATTATGAACCGTGGCAAGACTTAGTTAAGCAGATTTCAAACCTTAAATTGAATGAAGATGATGTTATTAATGGCAAGCAGGGCTGGCGCAACCCATTAGGTGACCTAGACAGTCAACTAGGGCACTAACATTTGGGGGGTGGCGACCGCAGCGGACGGATCTTCAGCTGCCACGGTTGTCGGTGGGTATTTTGGGGACGGACCTTCCGTCTCCTTCTGTTGGGGGCACCATTTCGGAGGCGGGACCTTCTGCCGCCTAGGGCGCCAAAAAAGCCGGTGACACTCCTGATGGCAAGATTACCTTCCAAGTAAATAAATCAGAACTATGAAAAATGACCACCCTAATACAGGCAAATCAGCAAAATCTAAAGTCTCTGAGAAGCATATAACATGTGGAGCTAAATGTTCAAAAAATATGGAAAATTTAACATCTCTTAATGAGTGTAATGACAAAAAAGTACATGCAAATTTATGTTAGGGTAGGAAATTAAATGCAGTTTCCATTTCAAATGGACTTTTCATTATTTGTTGAGTAGGCCTATCTACAGGACAGTCTTCATTTTAATGCTAATACATATATTTAATAAACATATAAAATCCTACACGTAATGTAGAAGAATAGAGCTTCTGCCTATGGTAAATAGGTAGTGCTGATGGAGTGCATTGAAGCGCTGGTATCTAAGTACCATGCTGGAGTGGAGAACACAATTTCATAGGTCAAGGGGCTAGATCCAAAAGGGGGACTCAGACTCAGCACTGCAATACCTAACTTGAATGCACCATTGTCCCCAAGTGGACCTATCATCGCTGAGTTAGGTGCCCAGATTTCCTATACAATGAATGGGGAAAGTTAGAGGCTTAAGAATTGGATTCATGAGAGCCAGCAAACTGAGCAGGGAGACCCCTAAACTAGCTAATGGGAAATGACAGAGAGAGAGGTGTTACCTAATCTCTGCCCCTGGAAGAGAGTTGGGGCCTAATTCTGGCCAGGAATTGCTTCTGGAATTAGGGTCCTAAGCTGATCAATTCTTTCTTGCAAAAAGGGATGGCAGAATCATTAATTAGAGCATGTCTCCAGGCTGTGGAAGCCACATTCAGATCTCTACTCTGCCAGGACTCAGAGCAGAGATCTGAACCAGGTATTCCATCGCCATGCCCTACTTGTATGCAACACACAAATATGCATTGAAACAATGTTTGGAACATGGATCTTTCAGGTGAGCTTGCTAGCCAGAAGGCTAGAGAGTCATATTCTCTCTCTCTCTCTCTGGTCCAATGAATATTTACATATATCATGCAAAGCGTAACAGCTTCAGCAGGACAGACTGAGAGATCTTCACCTTGGATTGCCCAATAGACCAGTGGTTAGACACTCAATTATGAAATAGGAACCTTGAGATTAAATCCTGCTCTGAATTGGTGTTCTAACCACTTAGCAATTGGCTAGAAGGGGGCACTACCTCCTTGTCTGCTGTGCCTCGTGCAGGGGCTGATCCACTTGGTATTCTCTTAGATGTTCTATGAGAATGTCTACCAGATATTCCACCCCTTCCCCCACACAGCAGGAAAGGTGAGACGATGCCTAGTTTGAGGATCCTGCCAGGGCTTATGTACCAAGCAGCTTGGCAGAGTCAGGGCCTGAGGTGGCTATGTGCATGCTCACCAGTGGAAATGTAGGCACATAGGATCTTTTAGGTTGCCTATAGTGTTTGGTAGCAGCAAAGCAGGGATTTCGAGTACCTAAATATTAGACTTAGGATCCTAAAGTGACAAGTAGGCACAAAAATCCCCTTGTGAATCTAGCTCTGTGTTTGATCCCATAAAGCATTCAGTACCTGTTTCCTATGCTGAACACTTCAGCTTCTATTGATTTCATTCTAAGCCCAGTGCCATTTATGAGATATTGATTTCCTAAAGAAGAACTAATAGGTTAAATCACTACAATTCTATGATTCTATACATTCTATATTTTTTCCTAGCCTTATAGAAGATTCTGCTCAGATCTGAGAGAGGATTATCACAGACTACAGTGGAAGATATTTTCAAAAACTAGGGAGGAATGAATCACTTTATTTAAGGCCTGGTCTACACTATGAGGTTAGGTCGAATTTAGGTAGATTTTAAAATGAATGCGTCCACACAATCAACCCGTTCCGTCGACTAAAGGGCTCTTAAAATCGACTTCTGTACTCCTCCCTGGCAAGGGGTGTAGGCTAAAATCGACCTTGCTGGGTCGAATTTGGGGTAGTGCGGGTGCAAGTTGATGGTATAGGCCGCTGGGAGTTATACCAGAGTGCTCCAATAAGACCGCACGGACAGCACTTGAACTCCGATGCCACTAGCCAGGTACACAGGAAAAGCTCTGGGAACTTTTGAATTTCATTTCCTGTTTGGTCAGCATGGCGAACTCAGCAGCACTCAGCAGCACAGGTGACTATGCAGTCCCCCAGAATCGTAGAGCGTAGAATGTTTCTATGCTCCCCCTATCATCTCTGTCCCTGACGTTATTGCAGATTAGAAGGTGAAAAAAAAAGTACTTGTGAATGACCTGTTTTCCGAGCTCTTGTACTCCTCCTGCACTGATAGGGCACAGCTTAATGCATGGAGGCATTCAATGGCAGAGGCCAGGAAAGAATTAAGTGAGCGTGAAGAGCAGAGGCAGCATGTGATGCTGATGCTAATGGGGGCACAAATGGACATGATGAAGTGTCTTTGGACTTGCAGGAAAGCCAGCAAGAGCACAGACCCCCACTGCATCCACTGTATAACCGCCTACCCTCCTCCCCATATTCCATAGCCTTCTCACCCAGACGCCCAAGAATGTGAGGAGGAGGCTCCAGACACCCAGTCACTCCAGAAGATGACCCAAGCAATAGAAGGCTGTCATTCAAACAGTTTGATTTTTAGTATGGCTACAATAAGCAATGTGACTGTGTCCTTCCCTCCTCCCCCACCTCACCTGGGCTACCTTGTCCGTTATCTCATTTTTTTTAATTAATAAAGAAAGGAATGCATGGTTTCAAAATAATTGTTACTTTATTTCAAAGGGGGGAGGGTGGTTGGCTTACAAGGAATTAAAATCAACAAAGGCGAGTTTGCATCAAGGAGAAACACACACAACTGTCACACCGTAGCCTGGCCAGTCATGAAACTGGTTTTCAAAGCCTCTCTGATGCTCAGCACGCCTAACTGTGCTCTTCTAATCGCCCTGGTGTCTGGCTGCTCAAAATTGGATGCCAGGCGATTTGCCTCAACCGCCCACCCTGCCGTAAACATCTCCCCGTTACTCTCACAAATATTATGGAGCACACAGCAAGCAGAAATAACAATGGGAATGTTGGTTGCACTGAGGTCTGACCTAGTTAGCAAACAGCGCAAGTGAGCTTTTAAAGCGCGTGACGGTGAGCTGAGTGGGCTCCATGCTTGCTGTGGTATGGGGTCTGCATGGGTAGCCTAGGAAAAAAGGTGCAAAATGATTGACAGCCATTGCTTTCACAGAGGGAGGGGCGACTAATGGCATGTACCCAAAACTACCCGCGACAATGTTTTTGCTCCATCAGGCATTGGGAGCTTAACCCAGAATTCCAATAGGCGGCAGAGACTGCGGGAACTGTGGGATAGCTACCCACTGTGCATTGCTCCGTAATTCGATGCTAGCCATGGTAGTGAGGAAGCACTCTGCTGACTTAATGCACTTAGTGGGGACATACACAATTGACTATATAAAATTGATTTCTAAAAATCAACTTCTATAAAATCAATTTAATTTTGTAGTGTAGACATACCCTAAAATAAGCATAAAGTCAAACCAAAATTATTTTTAGAGGTTCAAAGTAGTCTATTTTAATAATGTATATCTGATTATCTCATTTTTATGAATGGGCAAATTGAGATACAGAGAAGCTATGCTTGTCCAGCTGGTGGTGTAGTCCAGCCTATCAGGCAATCATCTACAAAATATGAAACCTGGGACACAATTTTCAAAGAATGACACCTAAAGATAGACTTCAAACTTCATAATGAGGCACCTGGGCAGGTAACCTAATTTTCAAAAGCACTGAGCACAGAACAGCTCCTATAATTCAATCTCCTGGGTGATCATTTTCTGCTGGAAATCTGGCCAACTGCTTAGGTGTTTACAGACTTGAGCCTGATTATTTTTTAAACTCTTGGCTCTGGGTACTAATTCTGGTTCTGGCATGAATTTGTGTTTACTTATTCCACCAAGGTGTTATGAGACCTACTAAAATAGTAGTGTAATTCTATAGTATACAACTACAGAGTATTATTAAGGGCAGTTGATGGCAGAGGTGGGTATATACATATATATTATACATATATTTCTATACATATATCTTCTCTAAGGAGAAAAGGAAGTAAATAAAATTTTAAAAATCATATTTTACAAAAGCAAACAAAGAAATACCAATATTATGTTTATTTCTGGAGCTGTTTTAAGATTCTTATTGAGAGAACGACATTGCCAAGGGGCCAGTTCATCTGCAGTTTATGAAACTTAAAGCATCTTAAAATTTCAATTATTTGAAATTAAATGTTTTTGATCTGAACCCCAGGGACAACATTCGGACTAGATATCTTCCCTCAGTTCTATTTTTAAAATTCAGCATAAACCTGGCTGAATAACAATATCTCCCCCCGCCCTATGCTTTCTTTCTATGAAGAACTGCTCATAAAGGAGAAGATTGTGAAAGGAGTTGGGTGGCCTCTGTGAAGAGCAGAGCATCCTCACTTCCCATTAAAAGCAATTTCTGAGTAATAATTCAATTGCTGGCTGGATAACCATACTCAGAGAGTAGTTATTAATGGCTCCCAATCCTGCTGGAAAGGTATAACAAGTGGGGTTCCGCAGGGGTCTGTTTTGGGACTGGCTCTGTTCAATATCTTCATCAACGATTTAGATGTTGGCATAGAAAGTATGCTTATTAAGTTTGCGGACAATACCAAACTGGGAGGGATTGCAACTGCTCTGGAGGACAGGGTCAAAATTCAAATGATCTGAACAAATTGGAGAAATGGTCTGAGGTAAACAGGATGAAGTTCAATAAAGATAAATGCAAAGTGCTCCACGTAGGAAGGAACAATCAGTTTCACACATACAGAATTGGAAGAGACTGTCTAGGAAGGAGTATGGCAGAAAGAGATCTAGGGGTCATAGTGGACCCGCAAGCTTAATATGAGTCAACAGTGTGATACTGCTGCAAAAAAAGCAAACGTGATTCTGGGATGCATTAACAGGTGTGTTGTAAACAAGACACGAGAAGTCATTCTTCCGCTTTACTCTGCGCTGGTTAGGCCTCAACTGGAGTATTGTGTCCAGTTCTGGGCACCGCATTTCAAGAAAGATGTGGAGAAATTGGAGAGGGTCAGAGAAGAGCAACAAGAATGATTAAAGGTCTTGAGAACATGACCTATGAAGGAAAGACTGAAGGAATTGGGTTTGTTTAGTTTGGAAAAGAGAAGACTGAGAGGGGACATGATAGCAGTTTTCAGGTATCTAAAGGGTGTCATCAGGAGGAGGGAGAAAACTTGTTCACCTTAGCCTCCAATGATAGAACAAGAAGCAATGGGCTTAAACTGCAGCAAGGGAGATTTAGGTTGGACATTAGGAAAAGTTCCTAACTGTCAGGGTAGTTAAACACTGGAATGGATTGCCTAGGGAAGTTGTGGAATCTCCATCTTTGGAGATATTTAAGAGTAGGTTAGATAAATGTCTATTAGGGATGGTCTAGACAGTATTTGGTCCTGCCATGAGGGCAGGGGACTGGACTCGATGACCTCTCGAGGTCCCTTCCAGTCCTAGAGTCTATGAGTCTATGAGTCTATGAAACTGGTGGGTGCTCAGCTCCTGACAAGATTAACTTCACAGTTATTATATTCCTGTTAATAAAAGGAATTAAATGTTTTCAGGTTTTGCATTAACTTTCCTGGGGGAAAATGTTTTCTTTATAGTTTAATGTGGACAAAGGACCTGGGTAACAAAATGGCAGATGAAATTCAGTGTGATAATTGCAAAGTAATGCCCATTGGAAAACATAATCCCAACTATACATATAAAATGATGGGGTCTAAATTAGCTGTTACTACTCAAGAAAGAGATCTTGGAGTCATTATGGATAGTTCTCTGAAAACATCCACTCAATGTGCAGTGGCAGTCAAAAAAGAAACAGAATATTAGAATCATTAAGAAAGGAATAGATAATAAGACAGAAAATCGCATTGTCTCCTTATAAATCCATGGTACTTCCACATCTTGAATACTGCTTGCGATGTGGTCGCCCATCTCAAAAAAAAGATAGATTAGATTTGGAAAAAGTTCAGAAAAGGGCACGAAATATGATTAGGGGTATGGAATGGCTGCTGTATGAGGAGATATTAATAGACTTTGGACTTCTCAGCTTGGAAAAGAGACAACTAAGGGGGGGTGGTATGATGGAGGCTATAAAATCATGAGTAGTGTGGAGAAAGTAAATAAGGAAGTGTTATTTACTTCTTCTCAATAACATAAGAACTAGGGACCATCAAATGAAATTAATAGGCAGCAGGTTTAAAACAAACAAAAGGAAGTATTTTTTTCCACACAGCGCGCAGTCAACCTGTGGAACTCCTTGCCAGAAGATATTGTGAAGGCCAAGACTATAACAGTATTCAAAAAGGAACTAGATACATTCATGGAGGATAGGTCCATCAATGGCTATTATCCAGGATGGGCTTGGGCAACAGGGAATGGATCATTTGATGATTACCTGTTCTGTTCATTCCCTCTGGGGCACCTGGCATTGGCCACTGTCAGTAGACAGCTAGATGAAGCTTTGGTCTGACCCCAGAATGGCCATTCTTATGTTATGTTCTTATTAATTGTTGCACTTTTTGTGAACTCTGGCCCCAATCCTGCAAAGACTTGCACATGTGCTTGTCTTTACGTGGTGTGATCCGCTCCATTGAGTTCAACAGCACTACTCACAATGCATAAAGTAAAGCACAAGGATAAATCTTTTGCAAGCATCAGAAGCTCTATTTGCAAGAGGTAGATTAGGGTGGGATGGAGGCCAGAGGGAGGGAAGGTAGTTGAGTGGGCATGGCCAGGGTGGATTTGGACCCTCGCAGTTTTGCATCCATGTAAAGACCCACAGAAGCTATTGCAGCAGGGGTGAAGCTTAAAGCAGTGCTGAGAGCCGTAATAGTCTTTGATGGGAAAGACACCAGCACCCACAATCCTTTGAATATCAGAGTTGAAAATTGTTTTCTCTCTATCTCTTCACTTTCTTCTAAAACAACATTAAATGTTAGAACTGTTTGCAAACAATTTTTTTTTTATAATTCTGCAATAGGGAATTAAAATCTCTATTTTCCTGGTACACATTTTGCCACTAGCAAGACAGCTGTCAGTAGAAAATAACTGATCTGAGTGTGTATTTGTTTTTATAGGGACAGCATCTAGTAGTTTAGATTATTTGTCCCTGTAATTTTGCTTAGTTAAACTGCCCCGATCCTGCAAACACTGTAATTTTAGTTGGTAAAATAATAAAGTACTGATCTCATGGTAGTAAAGGTAAGCATGTGCATAAGAGTAAGCAGGAATGGGACCTAACATTGTAGAAAGCCCAGTGTGAACAGACACTTTGCCATTCCTCTTGTAGAAAGTCTTGTAGAAGTTTAATAGTAACATTTCTATAAAGATTCTAAAGTGACCAGGGGTTGAACTAGGGTGACCAGACAGCAAATGTGAAAAATCAGGACAGGGGTGGGGAGTAATAAGTGCCTATATAAGAAAAAGATCCAAAAATCAGGACTGTCCCTATAAAATCAGGACATCTAGTCACCCTAGGTTGAACAGAGGATGAAGGATGAGGTTAACAGTCATAGGAAAAAGTGATTACATCATTGTTGCTCATATATATCTTGCTTGGAATCAGGTTCTCACATTAGTGTGCTGGAGATGTTATACCCTACTGAGGATTAGCAGGATCACTAATTGCCTATTGTCACATTGAAATGTCAGTTTGGAAGAGAAAAAATAAATTGCTATAGCTTTGGAATTTGTTTGAGAATTGGATATGCTGCATTTGGTAATTTTTGGTTTGTATGTACAGAAGTATAGGTATCAAACTAGAGATGTGAAAACCTTTCAACTTTGGACAGGAAGAGGTTCTTTAAAATCAGAATGAAAAGATGGTAATGTACAGTCCTGTATTCAGATCTGGTTGGAACATACTTGTGCTTGTGTGATTTACATTTGATACAAAATGTGATTACAGCAGGTATGTGAACGCGAATAAAAGTAATAACTGTGACAATGACAGCATATATAAACACAAGAAACAATGAATTTTCACAGGCTTAAGGGAAGTAACCTGGAGCTTTACAGGTTTATCTCTCCTTCAGAAGTAATCTCAACTGATTGCTGTTAGAAATAACAGAATTCCTTCACTCCAGATGAAATTCACTACTCTGTTGGGGGTCAGCACAAGGCCTGTAGCTTCTATGGTAATTACTTTGTGCTGACCCTCTGGACAGGGTGGTAAATTTTACCCTATGCATTTTCCTGCCCCCTATTTATCAAAACACTACTTGTGGGAGGAGCTTCCTGTCTAAATGTATTGTCCTCCGTTTTGGATTCTCTCCTCAAACGGTCCTAGCTGAAGAAAAAAGCCACCACCCACTTAAGACAAAATAAAGAGGAAGAGAAAGAACAGAGAAAAGAGTTGGTAAATACTGTACTGCATCCTCTTCAGGAAGAAAGAAGGGAAGAGCACCTTACTACCTGGAGTCTGGGATACCACATTTCTCCATCTTACCAGAAAACCAGCACAAAGTGAATATTAATGATCAGTAAGTTTTCTCCTTGATGTTCTTGGTTTTAACCATGTACACAAACATCTTCCTTAAAAAGTAGTTACACCAAACAAAATACTGTGGTGTTCACAACTGTTATATGATTGCATTATCAGAAATCATGGAGTTATTCAAAGGAAAGATTACAATAGCTCTTATGTATTTCCCAGTAAATTTGTATTGTGACAAAATAATGTGAACCCTAAAATGCAAAGATCAAGATATATAGTCTGCCTCACAAAACAAGTGCATAAAACAACTAAAAATGTTTATGAAAAAGGAAGAAATAATAGGTAGGCACTTACGCTACCTTAGTACAGAGGTGAAAGTGAACTGAGAGAGGGTTTTTTTGTTTGTTTTTTTGTATAGTAGCACAGACCTTTATCTAAACAGCAGCTCTGGAGCAGGCTATGTGAAAAAGCAAGTTTGTGAACTTTAATGTCTCCTTTGATTACAGTTTCACATTCATCTGGCTTTTTATATGTTGAGAAATGTGCATACCCTTCTTCATCTGCTTGCTAACTGTAAGATATTGTCAAGATCCTGTGGTGGTGTATTCTGTCATTTGGAGATCCTTTTTTTGTCCCTTAAATTGCAGATGCCTTCTGGTACTCTGTATATTTTCTGTTTTGTGTGGTGCGAATTTGGTAGTCATGGAGTGTGAAAGGTAGCAAACCCTTCTTTTCTTGTTTTCCTTCTAAGTCATTTCTCTGTCCTATTTTATGTCCCACTAGAACTAGGAAATAAATTCATATGTAAGTGTACAGAGCTCTGTGTAAGGATATGGTGATTGTCTACTGATGTCTAGAAAAGCCTTATTAGCCCATTCTTGATTAAATCACACGTGCAGCAAGTTGGTAATCCTCCAGAACCTTGAGCACAGGACTCTATAGGAATATAATGAGGAAACATAAGAATGTTTGTAGCCAGGAAAGTTCTGAAGAGTGGACTTAAAAACAGGTTCAGAGCTGTTTAGTAACTACCTACCATTTCTGGGCTAAATACCGTATGGTAATTGTGACATGTTTGTGATTGTTGCTTTGGATTTTTCCACAGAGTTGGGAAGTTAATACATTTTGTTTTATTTCTGTCTTGCTTTGTCTTGAGTATCATTTATTTTCCTTTGTTTAAAGTGATCCTCGACTCTCCAGACCTTGTGACAGAACTACCTCTTCCTCCTCTTCATAATTATTGTTTAGGATTCATATTGCATTAGCACTAACAGGCCAGGTTCGGAGCCACATAGTGCCAGACATTGTGGAAATATACTGAAAATTACAGTCGCTTCCCCCAAACAGCTAGGAATCTGGGTTATCATTCTCTTTTGGTATCAGTTTAGTCCCAAAGTGTTCTGTTGGGGTTTTTTCTGTTTGTTTTTTGTTTTGTTTGTTTGTTTGGTTGGTTTCCATTATGCTGAAGCACATACATCTAAGTTCACATGAGTAGGCAATTCAATTGTAAATGAACTGTGAACAACATAGTCTGATCATGCATATTACAAATGCATAATTTTTAAGATGTCTGCAGACAGTGAATCTGCTTACAAAGCCCTTATTTTAAAAATAGTTACATCATGTATTCTTGGGTATAATGTACTTATTTAAGTTTGTACAGTAAGGACTTAATTATTAGTAGCAAAGTAATTTGCAGCAAGAGAATAGATATTAGATTTGTGTAAATAAATGACACCTTTCTCATGCAAAAACTTCCAATTTGTAGATAATCTGCTTGGTGTAATGCCATTGCAGTAAGTACTGTACTGTACTATTATGTCCAGACAACACCAGCTTCTAATACATGGATTCATCAGCTGTAGTAGAGATGTACGCTCACTGAGCAATAAGCATAGTGAAATATAAGTGGACCAAAAATGTGAACAATTTTAAATGAATTGCCCATCTATATTAGGAATTGAAGTTCTGGCTGTTGCCTTTGTTAAAAACTGATCAGTTAGTTTCAGCTGCGTCAGAATAAGATTAGAACTGTGTTTCCGAGGAATGTGTGTAACACAGAGGTTGCCATTTGTTTCCAGTGTAAAGCCATGCATGTCTCCAATACAGACTTCTGTTGGAATGGCTGTGTTGGTCACAGCTCATAGTGTAGAAGGAGTTATTCTGGCAAAAATGTGCCTTTACTGTTATAGCTTGTTTTGCTCTAGAGTGGGAGACAGGGCTGGAATAAGATATACTGGCAAAACAGCATCTACCCTAGGAACACTTTACTGAGTTAGTATAGTATACCAATATAGATATACTGGCAAAGTGCTCCTAGTGTAGACATGGCCTAACATAGTGTTTGAAATCATAACATCCATGTAGTTTCAGTGTGTCTCCTATTGTGTCACTGGCATTTGCATTGCTATCACATGAATCATGGAAACACATCAAATAATGTCATCACCACTGTCAGCAGCTGATAGTTCAAGCAAGTGTCATTGAGCTTTCATTGTGTTGGAATGAGTGGATGTGGATGATATGTTTCGGAGACAGAGAGTGCAGTAGGTGCCATTAAAAAGTCAACATTTATCATATTGGAATATTTAATATTACTGCTAATTACTTTAATTGAAATATTGCTGTGAGGCTTCATACCGTACTAGCGTAAATAGTAACTTTTAAGGGTGCTTGTTGTAAGCTCCTTACTGTTGCACAATACAGAATGGAGCAAACATATGGAAGAGGGGCCAGTAGGAACAGGCAGAGGCCAGTGGCTGTGAGATGCTTGCAACCCCTGTAAAGCAGCAATTCATATAATCACAAGCATAGCTGGGAAGGCTTTAAAGAGAGGGTAACTCTTAGGAGCAACAGCTGTACCCCATCTGCTCCCAGTGCAATGGGCCCTAATTTATACAGCAAAATACTGTGTAAAATACTCTTAAAATTCTCATTAGGTCTATAGCTGTAGCTTTCCATCTCCTTTCTGGGGAATAGATATGGCAGGGGAGCCAATAGGTGCCAAGAGAGTCATGCTGCCAGGTTTGGAAACTCAGGGAGGAGTAGGCAAGCCTGTTGAATCTCCCAAGAACTGCAGAGCTAAGGCCCATCATCGTTGGTGATACAGATTTATTTTTATATAAAGGTTTATTTTCGTTTAGTGTCATCAATACACACTCACTCTGCCCCATCCCAGGAAGACTGGCAAACCCAATCCCTGCCTTTTCCACCTCATCACTGTGCCAACCCAAAGAGAAAACAAAAAGAGAAACAGCATGGATTCCATTTTCTGATGCACAGCTTTTGGGAGAAAGCTGTCTCTTTCCTTTAAGCAGAAAGAAATGTTTCATCTTCATATGATTATATAGAAACTTAATTTTATACAGTAGAACCTCAAATATGATAACACCAGAGTTATGGACTTTCTGGTCAGTTGGACACCAGGTGGAACTAGAAGTAATCAATCAGGCAGCAGAGGAGAAAAAATACAAAAAATACTGTATTGCCTTAGGGCTTTAGCCCAAGGGCTCAGGTGTTCAGCCATAGGGGCTTGGGACTGCAGCCGCAGGGTGGAAAGGGATCAGGGTTCTGGGGCTGGAGGGGGGCTTGGGGCTTCTGACCCTTGGGAGCACAAGACTCATGCCTTTAGAACTGGAGCTTTAGTCCTGTGGCTCCATTCCCAGCTTCAGCTCCGTGGGGAGCGCTGGAGCTTTAGCTACAAGAGGAATGCCAGTTTCAGCCCCAGTGCTCCTCCTGTAGCTAAAGCCCCAAGCCCTGACACTGCCCCATGGGGCAGAAGCTGGGAATAGAGATGCGGAGTTGAAGCATCAAGCCCTGGCACCCCCTGCAAGACTGAAACTGTGAGCAGAGTCTCAGGGCTGAATCCCTGAGCCTTTGCATTCTGTGCATGTCTAAAGCCCTGAACCCTGGTACCCAAGGGTCAGAACTGACACCCCCCCACTCCCACACCCGGAGCCCTCACTCTGTCGCTGCTTCCCCACCCTCTTGCCCATGGCTGAAATCCGTAAGGTCTTGTTCAGAGATACGGAACATTTCAAGGTTATGAACAACCTACATTCCTGGGGTGTCTGCAGCTCTGAGGTTCTACTGTATCAACATAACAGACTTTTTTTCTTTTTCAGCTACATAGAGGGACTGAAAAAAGATGCTGCCTATTATTTTATTTGCTTTATATTCAAGACCCCATTTATTTTGCAGCCTACTTGTCCTAAATTCTGTGCCCAGAGCCTCTAATTTCTGTGGTATTTCTGGTAGGCATTGGATTCTGTCCCAAAGCGGAATTGAGAAATGGATGAAAAAACATAAAGAGGAAAAAATCCCTGTAATTAAGAAAAAAACAAAGAAGTTATGAACACAATTTATATAGTAGCTGACTTTCTTGATTTTTCTTAAGGGTTTTTTCATTTTTCAGCTCTGTGCCACAACAGAGGTCTTGCAAAGTAATTTATTTCCCATTACTCTGCCTCTCTTTTGTTTCTGGGTTCTGCTGATCCTGCAATCTGATCTGTGAGGATGGACTCCTACATTTGTATTACTGACCTAAATAGGATTCCACAGAGGTATACAGGCCCATCCACACAGATCATATTGAAGCACTGGGTCCTAAGACATTATGTTCTTTTAAGAGTAGATTGCTCTTTTTTGGGTGTGAGGGAGAGGTGAACACAGCCTGAACTCAGGAGAGGATCTGTCCTTTCTAGCTCCTCTCTTGAGAGGGGACAGTTCGAAAGCATTCCACAGTAGTGGAATTGTGGAAATCTCAAGGCCTTGGTTATATTGTATCTGGTGCTACTGGTTCAGTTTATTTTAGGGGGAGAGCTAGTTGGTATGATGTCAGCACAAACACTGTAAATTGTGTTTGTTTTCTGCTGGCCTATTGTAACTTTCCTATCAGAACTTAGAAAATCCATCCAAACGTTAATGGACATTATTAACAAGTCTGGGCAACATCCAGGTTTCAGACGTGTAGATCATACAAATTGATGATCTTAAATGCAATAAAAGTCAAGCATTTGAATTACTTAATGGCTCATTTTGGTTTTTTGGTATTTAAATCTCTCTAGAAGACCTTTTATATAATGATTTATATTCCATTATTGCATAAAAATAACTAAGAGAGGAAATAGATTCTCTTTTCAATGTTTCAATAAAAGATTGCATTAACCTTATTAAAAATAATTTTGCCACAATGTTTGTTTATATTTCACTCACATCTAAAAGAAGTTTCTTCTAACATTTTTAATCATTTGAATGTTGAGTGGAACATCTTTCTGTGGGCACATAAAGACTTTTTGGATTGGCAAGGAGAACATTTTAGACAAGTATAAAAAGGTGCCTTATACCAACTGTCTTTTCTCTTACTAGTCTATGTCTCTTGCGTTCTTGAAGCAATAATTAATATTCAAAATCCATCACTTTTTTCCCCTGAAATTAGTATATTTAGCAATTTCAATATCAAAAATTGTATAGTAAAATCTACTTTGAAACTAATTAGAAATGATTGTATCTAATACAGAAAGTCATCACTCATGCATTGTTTGTTTATAAAGGACATGGTCTCCAACTGCATCCTTGCAGGCACATTGGTCTGCCTATATGGAGCTCACTGCAAGAATGAAGCCTAAGATACTTCATGTTTTCCTTTCTCTGAGAGGAGATTCAGCTTGGCCTATAGAAGCAACAAAATCTGTGGCCTTCTAGTCTATAATCCTTCTCCGTATTTTTTTTTAAAAACAACACCTTTTATTCATGTTGATACCATATTTGCCATTATTATACCAAATGATGTAGCTTAAAAAATTGTGCATTTTGGTCAATCATTTAGCCCTAACCAGCAGTGTACTACACTGATAAAATTAACAGATCACACACATCTGTGGAGTGGTAAATAATGAAGAGGACAGGTCAGGTTATTGATCCAGAATGAGCTGTGCCTTCCCGTCTACATTGCTATTTTTTAGCTGCGTAGTGTACTGCTGGTTCCCAGGTACTGGAGCCTTTCCCCATTGCCAGAAATAATTCTGGCAATGGGAAAGACTCAGAGGGGAGGGGAGGGGAAAGGAAGCAGGGAAATTATTTGCTGCAGTGAAAAGCTCTGACAGTGGCAAGGTGCTGAAGCCTTTCCATGTTACCTCTCCCGGCCTTTCACTGACAGGTGTATCTATGTATTGCAATGTGGACACACATAGCCTATGTGCTGCTGAAAGTGATGCATGTAGTGGAAGAGGAAAATGAAAAGCCCGTTGCCTGCACACTTACCCCTACAAATACAATTTAAAGAGAGGGAGAGAGAGAGAGAGAGAGAGAGAAGAGAGAAAATTCGACAACAAACATGTTGAACAAGGGGAAAGCTGTGGAAAAAATACCCACTTAGGGTAACGCAGGGCTGCATTTTAATTTTTGAGTGCTCAGATACTGTGAGCACAGGTGCCTTGTGAAATAATTAAGATTGATAGTTACATAGTGGTTATGTTCTTTAAATAGTATTTAATAGTTCTTTAAATGGTATTTAAATTAAATAGGTTTTTAGCTGAACACGGGGAGATAGTGAGGTATTTTGTGAGGACACCTTCTTCTATTGATGTTTTGATAGAAAATTTATAAAGAAAAAATATTTGTGAGAGTGTCGCAGGTTGGGCTAGCCCCTTTAAATGAAGCAGATTCAACTCCTCTGTGCCAGAATAAGTGCCTCAGTTTAGCTAATTAGGATGGCATGGCACCACCTTGAATATAAAGCATCAGGGAGAATCAAAAAGGGAGGAGGTCCCTGAAGGAAGCTGAGGAGTTTCTTATAGGAGGGGGAAGGCAGGAGATCAGCAAAGGCGTTGGCTGGCTGCCATCCCTAAGCCAAAGGGCCAGGGCTGGAGAAGACTGAAGGAAGGAGAGCAGCAGAGGGAGTTGCCTGCTGGCTTCGAGACTGGAGCTGAGGGCTTGCAGAGGGCTGAGGTCAGGGAGCAACAAGGAGGCTTCCCCCGCAATGTCTCAGTGCTGGGTTAAGTATCAGGGGAACAGTGGAAGGGTCTACCTGCTGGCCTGTCTGAGAGATTAATAGAACAGGGGGCGTGATGAATGCCTCCGAGGTGAGAATGAACTCCAGCAGAGAGGATGGGGGAGGGGTTCTGCTGGGAAGGTTGGCATTGTACTCCACATAGAATGACCCGGGTAGGCCTCCTGGCAGAATCACAGGAGAGGACCGAAGAAGAGTCTGGATGTGATGGAAGATGCTAGATGTCTTGCAGGAGTCAAATGGCAGAGAGGCCACTACGCTGTAACTCACATCAGGTCTGACACTTTCTGAACACACTGTTGTCATAATCTGTATCAAAAAGGTGTCATGTAAAGTATCCTACACAAACCAGTAATTTGCTGATCATTAATATTATTGGGTGATATGTATCTGTAGCTGTGTATAAAGAATTATTAATATGTGCTAAAAATATGTTTCTAAAAGGATTTTGTGAGCAGTGCATTAGACCAGCCTATCCTACATAACGGAATGTTGTTTCACCTGTCTCCAATGTAAACTGAGCCAAGTAATACCTCACAGGAGAGTAAAATGTTCCTCTACATATCAGGTAAACAGAGCCATCAGTCTAAACAATCAAGGGGAAGATCGCTTAACAGTCATGACATGAGATGTAGCCTGCACTCCCAGGAAGCCTTCCTTGCTTTTGAAACCAAGTCAACAGAATTTTGGAAATATAAGCAGAAAGGGAGAGCCATTTTGGCATCCATCACCAACTGGACAAAGAGGGAGCGTGGCACTTAGAACCCATGAAAAGTGGATCCTCCTTGCCTGAAAACCAAGAGAAGTTAGAACTGGTAAGATAGGTGAGATACCTGCTTAGACAAAGATTGTAACTTGCTGAAGTTATGTTTTAATCGCTAGAAATGTGTTTATTTTGGTTCACATGTAACTACATCTGTCATCTGTTTCTAGTTATTATCACTTCAATATCTGTTCTTTCTTAATAAAGGTATTCTTTTATTACCAAAACATTTTAGTGTTGTGTATTAAACTCAGCTAAATTAACAGAGTGGTGTGTATTCTGTCTCTTTGGAGGCAGCAAATTTGATATGTTTTTGTGAGTTTCCAGTGAGAGGGACTAGACACTGCAGGGGAGATCATTTGGGGGTGACTCAAGACTGCAAGGGCTGTTGGTGTCTCCTTGCAATGAGTAACCATGCTGGTGGAGGCCAGGGTGAGGCCATTTTTGTAGTGAGCAGGCTGTTGGTGTCTGGGCTCTAAGCCAAAGCTGCACAGCACAGAGGCACCTGGTGTTACAGGCAGGGCCGGCTCTACAGTTTTCACCGCCCCAAGCAGCGTGCCGAATTGCCGCCCCGCGGGCGGCGGGGGCAGTCCGTGTGCCCTTAGGGTGGCAGATGTGTTTCCGCTGCGGCAGCGATTCGGCAGCAGCTTCTATGTTTAACTGAAGCCACCGCGGACAGCTAAACATAGAAGCTGCTGCCGAATTGCCGCCACCGCAGAAATGCGCCTGCCACCCTAATGGCGCATGGACTGCCCCCACTGTCTGCGGCGGCAATTCGGTGCGCTGCTTGGGGGCAAAACAACAGGGACTGCCGCCCCTTGCAGATTGCTGCTCCAAGCACCTGCTTGGAATGCTGGTGCCTGGAGCCGGCCCTGGTTACAGGACAAGAGGTGACAGAAACCCTTACTGGCATGGGGGAATCCCAGAGCTTCACACTGGAATGTGGTGTGTGCTACATTGATATTCTGGGATTTTAAGGTCTATGTGCACAGAGGGGCGGAGGGGGAGAGAAATGGAAAGAGTGGAGCTGGGGCTAGGGGTGGATCGGGCCTAGGGGTGGAGCAGGACTGGGGGCTGAACGGGGTTGGGGATGGAGCTGGTCTGAGGCCAGAATGGTACTGGAAGCATGGCTCTCCCTCTCTGTGCCCCCTAGGGGCTGGCCTGAGCCATGCTGCAGTCCCCCTCCTGAACATTCCTTTGCCCCCACCCCTAAGGTGGCACACCCCACAGTTTGGGGACCACTGCCTTAGAAGCACAAAAAGAGGCAAGGAAAGGGGCGTGCAGGAATGGCCCATGCCATTATGGAAAGTCAATGGGACTTAAGCTGCCAAATCACTTAGACACTTGTGTAAATTTTACTCCAAGGCTCCTGAGTTGTAACCTTGACTCCGGGTGTATGGTTTAGCTGGCAGCTGTGCTATCCATTGTTAGTGATTTGTAACACTATGTATGTACTCTACTTTTAAGTAACATTAGCCATAAGAATCAAGGTCAGCAAATCCTTTTAATTTCTTAGAATTTTTATCTAGCAGGAGATTGAAGACTTCTCCTGGTTCACAAACAAGATATTTTTAAGTTGTTTCTAGGTTGTCGTCATCATTTGAATGTTTTCATTTGAATCATGCTCTATTTTTCCCTCAGTAGGTGTACTTAGCTGATATTAACATTAATGGGAGTTACATCCATGTTCAGACGACAGTGGATTACTAGACTTTTGTCAGCAATAAACTCAGTGGGAGCATTTTTTTGTTAAATCATATAACAAAATTTTAAACTAGCTATTTTTAGTGGATAATCTCTTTACTCTTTTAACCCATAGCAGTTGCCTTTGGCTTTATCATTACTTTTTTATTTTTCATTTATTATCCCACTCATTTTTGTAAAGTTTTACCTTTGCCCTTCTGGCAGAAGAGGTAATGGAGTATAGTTTGGGAATGAAATTAAGCCATGCAGTTTATCCACCTATCTGTCCGTCCACTGATCTGTTTAGCATTTGTGTCTTTATTCCCTCCCCCACCACAGCTGCTTTTAGTGCTACATGTTAATTACGTTGAGGAGTTTTATCCTGAACTCCCTTGCTGCCCAGTCTTTTCTTAGCCTCAGTTCATGCTCTCTTGTTTTTCAGCCCATTACCCTGCTGAATAATTTCAAAGCATCTGCCTTCTATGTGTCCTTTAAAATTGTGTATCTTAATCATTGCTACCTGTTAATCACTACTTTCCTAATTAATATAAATTATCCTTAGCCTCGCCTCTGAACCTTTGCCCCATCTTTATCACTCAATTTGATTCTGTATTTCCCCCATAAAATGTGACTCATCAAATTGCTCTCACTAGACCTCTGTACTGTACATTTTAATACTGTGCAGTACAGTTTCTCTGCTTTGTGCTCTCCTATTTAATTATGTGTCCTAGTTGTCTATTTTTCTAATTGCTGCCAGGTTGACATCAAACTGATGCCTTTATGTTTCTGTCTACTATTTCTTTTGGTGAACCCTCTGCTGAATTCAAATCTTCATTCGGTCTAAAGTGGATGAAGAGTGGCAGGAACATCATATTAACTCACAGCAATGCTGTTGGAATGGAATGGAATCAAATAAGTGATATAAAGAGTTGATTAACAAATTTTAGCAGTTCTAGAATGTTACAAAATCATTTCGGTAACTGGTCAAATTATGTTTAAGATGCAAAATAGTTTTCTCATATCATCACAAGTGTGCTTGAGTAGTCAAGTTTGATAGGACAAGGTTACCACGCATTTTGGCTGTTTCTTTTCTGGAGAGCAGTTGGCTGCAAGCCATGTGGCAGTGAAAATAGAATATCCTCATCATGCATATCACCATAGTTTGGGAGAGGGGAATTTATAATTGTACTCTTAGGCCTTCATTTTTAAATATGCTTTGTCCGGATGACATCACCAGCTCTGTGATTTTTTTAAAAAAGAAATTGTCGATTTTTTTCAACCATCTATAAAACTAGTTTTAAAAAATCATAATTTGACATTTCATAGTGGGTAAAATAGGACAGTTTTCTAGAAAACATCCCATTTTTAATCAGGTCTAGCTTTTTAAGTTAAATATTTTAGGGGTTTTCTTTATGTGTAATAAATATTCAGATGTTTTGTTTGGTGTACAATGAGTGAAACTAAGACCCTAATGACAGAGTCATGAGTGTGGTAGCAACAAATAGGGTAACTGAAAATTTTAAATAGTAAAATTCTTCTTATCCTCAGAGTATCATTCCCCCAGTTTTTAATGATTAAGTACAAGGGTATAAGAGAAAAAAGGTGTTTAAAAACTTGGATTTTCTATATTGTATAAACAAATGTCAACCAATTTGTCCTCTCTAATGCCTCTGAGGTCTGATGAAGCCTTCTGATGGTCAGAAACTTGATGTATATTTCATAAACAAAAAGCACGAGGAATCCTTGTGGCACCTTAGAGACTAACAAATTTATTTGGGCATAAGCTTTCATGGACTAAAACCTACTTCATCAGATGCATGGAGTGGAAAATACAGTAAAAAACAGGAATCCTTCTAATCTTCAGGCAAATACCAGTAGCAGACAGAGCCGTGAAGGTCAGAGTGTGAGCCATGTAAAAGTACCTCACTGACTTTTTTTTTTTTAAAGAAATCTCACCATCTAGAGCTGAGTACTTCTGACCTAAGATCCCACCAGCAACAATCACTTTAAAGGGCAGACTCAGACCCTTCACTTTGAAAAGAAGAGGTGAGTGGTTTTCAAGGTGTGAAAGTCTTTTTTTTTTTCCCCATTGAGAGGAATGTGCTGCGGAAGAGGAGCAGGTTGCCTCTGAATAATGTGAGGCTGTTGGATGAAAGAATGGGTTGCAGTGTCACACAAAACCGTGCCATCTGCGCATTGAAAAATCTGTTTGAATGGACCTGGCAAATACAATTGATTGGTTTACCCAGTGCCTTATTAGGATCAGGGCTGAAGTCAGGCTGTCTGGGACTCAATCTCAGGGGTGGTGGTTGGTTTTTTTTTTGGGCTGGGTTATGCTGGTAAACTAAGAGAACCAGGTGGAAGAAATGGAAGTTGCTCATTAGATTTGGTGAGTTTGCCTACCTACTGTGACTCAGGTGTGAAACTTGAGGGTCCTGTTTGATCATTAGCTATTTCTGTAGAACTAGGTAATGGCAGTGGCCAAGAGCTATTCTTATCATTTGTATTTGACTTGAAGTTTGTGTCCTCGTGGACATGTCCTCGCTGCAGTGATCCATGCCTTTCACACCTGGAGCCTGAATTAATACAGTGCACAACACTAATTAATACACATTGGATTAATGAATAGAGCAATAGTTTAATTCCAACCAGAAACGTCAGCAGGGTAGGATGCAGAGGCCTATTAGTTAAAGGATTTTTTCGCAGTACATTATACTTGTGTTGCCGGTTAATATCTCAATGCAGTTTAAGGTATTTTCTTTACTCAGTAAAACCTTATAGGAGTTCGGTCCTGCTAACCTTTGAGATCATCTGCCTCCTTGCATGATACCATGAAATTTGAAGTTATTAGAGGCTGTCAAGTTAACATTTCCATGGTGTAGTCAGGGCATTCAAAATGCAAATTTTATGAATTTCTCTAGTCATCAATTCTATTTTTTTTAAATTATTTGAGTTAGTGCTAGCAAGATTCAGAGTTTCTAGCCATAAGACTCTACTTTTCAGCTCTTTGAATGCTAGGGTTCTGGGTAGAGACCTTATCTTCTGGCTCCCTTTTCTACTTCATCTACACAGTGTTCCTCTTGAGGATACACTTTTTTTTTTGGTCTGACCCATATGCCACTATCTTATTTACCCTCGGGAATCTCCCTTGCTATATTGCATATTTATAGGGATTTAAGACACAAACAGACTGTGCCTCTACCAAGACTCAGATGATAAATATTTAACAAGGGAAACTTCATCTTTATTCCCTTTCTCTGTGCAAGTGCATTCAATTGACCTTTTTAAAAAAAGGATTTTGGCTTCATTTGAACCACTACCCCTTCAATTCAAACCTAGCATGTCTCTCAATGTAATACTAAACAACTCATCTGGTAAGTCTGATATGAGCAAAGAACCTATGCTGACTAAGGATTTGGGGTATTAAACAAATCCTCACTATGTTTTGCTTGTATGAATACTGATTTATTTCTAGGATTTAAAAGGTTTCATAAAAGCTTGTGTTACAAAATATCAAAACATGGCTTTAATTTGTATTCAGTTCATTATATGGACTTTGAATCTGTCATCATTGTATGTAGAAGCTGTAGCAGAGATTAAGAGTCAATTCTTTACTGGTAGCAGACTGTTGATTAGGTCTTTTCATGGATTGCCTTGGAGTAAGGTCTATTATTGGAAGGAAGATCTCTCTGGCCACAATGAACTGAACAAAAAATTATGTCTTGCATTACAAGTAGCAAGATGTGTGTGTGTGTTCTAATATCTAGTCATAGAGAGTTTCATAGCTAAGTGTCCTTCACTAAAAAAATATGCTTAGTCCATCTCTGGAGACTTCTTTCATGACCTTCTTTAACCAGGCCGTCCATGTGGATTGATTAATTTTAGGTATGAAACACAAAGTCTATTAATAACTCTGCAGGCAAGGATTGGTACCTCAGAGCAGATCTCGCATGATGAGGAAGCCAGTGGAAAGTTTGGGCACCAATGTGCTACTTTCTCTCCCATCTGAATCTTTTGCATGGCAGTCACTTTACTTCCTGGTTAGATAATATTACCGTTCTCCAGATTTGAGGTGAGAGGGGCATGGAAGACTGTCATAGATCTATTTCTGTCCACCACTGATATTTGGATGTCTAGAGATGAGTTAAAGAAGTCCCCAAAACTGAGTACCACTTTGATTGCTGAAAGGCAAATACAAGAGGAAAGTTGCTGTCTCAGTCAGTAATTACATTGCTTTCCTGTTCTGACCAGTATCCTCTTGGTCTTACCTAGATTACACTGCAGCTGCTTTTAATCAAAGAGCTTGTTTATTTCAGACAATGTGTCAGATGGCTGACAGTACTGTCTAGTGAAGTGGGTGGGGTAATATCTTTTCTTGGACCAAAATTCTGTTGGTTAGAGAGATAAGTTTTCGAGCTTACACATAGCCCTCCTTCAGATCTGGGAAATGTACTCAGAATGTCACAGCTAAATACAATGTGCAACAGATTGCTTAGCATAAGTAGTTAACACATATTTCAAGGGACCTTTCAAGGTGAAGTGATCTCTTAACACCTCTCCAGTCATACAAGGAAAGGAATAATAATAATAATAAAAAGTTGGAGGTGGGAGGATGAGGGTTATAGCTTGTTGTAATAATCTTCATGGACTATTCGAAGAAAAAATTCTGGACAGATGCACTGCAAAACCAATGATATACCAGAGATACATAGATGATACTTACATCCTCTGGACAGATACCCTAAATTCTCTCATAGTTATTGAAATATGAGTTATTTCTGAGACTCTGTATGAGAAAAGAAGCAGTTTTCAATCATGATCCTCAGGAATCTGTATGCAAAATATGAATGGAGTCAGGTATTCTCCATGTTTACTACATGTAGGTGGTATAGGCAGGCTGGTCTGTCAAAGGTCCCATAGATAAATAGATGGAAAAGTAGATCAATTAGTATCAGCATAAATTATCTTTCCTTTGTCCAAGGATATGAGTTCATTCATTAGCGTTGTATCTCAGTCTGGGGGGCTGACTTCGAGGGGTCCAATCACTGTGTCCAAGTGATGCTGGGGCTGGTTTTCTATGACATCCTCCAAGCAGAAAAGACTCGGCATAGCAGAGTTAAAAGGTGTAAAATGTTTATGGGTGAATCTGAAGCAATATGAAACCAGAATGTTATGAACCAACAGTACAAAGCAGATTAGGTTTCTCCACTCCTCTCCTCCTTTTATTTGCTTGTGATGGAGAGTTGAATCATATTAGAGTTAGCTGCATTATCGGAGTCTCCATTTCTAGTTTAAATCTAATATTCTGCAGATTTACAGTTGGAAACATTTCAAGATGTTTTGGGAAATAAAAATAATAGTTGGCCTGTTCCAAATTATAGTAGAATAACTTGTAATTTGGAAGAAAAATGCTTCTAAGTATATTTTCTCAAAATGGTTAGGCTTCCTTAGTCAGAAGAATGCTACTCTAGTTATGTCTGAACTGCAGTTACAAGATGAACATACTGGAAAAGGCAGTGCAAACCTAACTGCAGGTTTGTACATGAGAAGGGGAATCAAAAAAAAATTATACTTAAGTTCCTGAAAATGGAACGTATGATCTGGCTCTATAAATAGGAGGAAATCTCTGGAAATGAACAGACGGATTTATTATTTGAATCAATTATAGCGACATGTTGATGTAATAAAGATGTTATTGCCTTTAGCCATTTAGGTAGAGCCCACACCCTGTTTTTCTCTAGAATGTATTAATCACTTGGCAGACACACAGATTTTTACTCTCTGAACAATATTAAGCCAAAGTAAAGCTCAGTCCAGCTGTCATGAGCTCCCTTCTGACCTATAACCCTGGCTTGTCTCTATGTGAGATCTATACATGCAAAAAATTAAATTTTACTTTTTCATAGTCTATCCATCTACATCCCTTCAATAATCAGTGACTGAAAGCTAATAGCAAAATGCTGACTATTAAGGGTAAAGTTTCACCCAGGCCATGGCCCAGCCTCCATACATGTGGGCACAAGACATCATGAGCACCTTCTTGTGCCTGCAATTATCAGGCACATACTTAAATGAAACTAACACTTGTGCATGGTCTTTAGTATTATTTATTGTTTGTATTACCATATCACCTAGAAGTCCCAGTCATGGATCAGGACTCTGCTGTGTTAGGCACCATACAAACATAGAACAAAAAAACAAGTCCCCCAAGCAGTTCACAAATTAAGTAGGAGACAACAGATGGCTATAGACAGGCCACCAGGGAGTACAAAGAAACAGTGACACAATATTTTTCAGCATAACTAGAAAGTGGTATTCAATAGCCTGACTATTGTCAACTAGTCTAATAGACTGTAACTATTCTAACAGCTGAGTGCATGTAATTTTAGAATTTGTACACATGAAAACTCATTGGCACAAAAGGGTGTTTTGGGGATACCCTTTAAACAATTGCTTATACACAAGTTTTTGCACTGCAGACTGTGCCTTCAATCTGAAAATCTAGCTCCACAATTTAACTTTATTAGAATTCAGTGCATATAATAAACATTTAAAAGGCTCTGAGCAGTGAAGGTCTTAAAACTTTAGGCTCTGTTTGTTTGTGAAGCAATTTTTTCCCCTCCACAAAAGTAGCCAGCTGTCTACTGTAATCACTTCACTGTACATTGCACTAGCTAGAAGGAATAGTGAAAAGATTTTGGAGGGCACCCCTACCCGTAATCTTCACTGTTGTTGTTTTCCATGCTAACTGGAATTAAGCTAGCTTGGGTAGGCTAGCCCATGCACCATACATGTAGATTACAGATCTTTTCAAGTATAAGCTGTAGAATCACATGTAGATAAGTTGGGTGAATAGTTGGGTGAACCACTTTGGCCAGCAAGCTGAAAAATGTATATATAAAATATTATGTTTGATTCTGAAAATGTTCAGAATTGTCAGCAAATCAGAAAAGTCTTTTCCATGCCAGTAAGCTATGTGTGTCTGTCATGCTCTGTATGACTTTTTGTCTAGTAGTTAGGGCACTTGCCCGAGATGTAGGAGACCCAGGTTTGAATTCCCTCACTGGAGCAGGGACTTGAATTCATGTTTCCCCCCATGAGCAATCTAAAGCTATAGGCTATTCAGGGGTGAGTTACTCTGTCTCTCCTAATGAAGCTGTTCCATTTTGTATAAATACATGACAATCCATTGGGTCAGAGAGCGTGTGTGTGAGAACCCTCTATAATAGCCTAATGATTAAGGCAGTAGGAGATATATGTGGATTCAGTCCCTCCTCTGAATCAGTCAGAGGAATAAACTATTCATCAGAAAAATTTTGTCTAGCTCTAGATAGGAGAGAGAGAGAGAGAGAGAGAGAGAGAGAGGATACTAGAGTAAAAAGAGAAGAAAAGGTCAATTTTGGCAGAGTAACCGCACAAAAGCTCTGAAAGGAAAATAGGCAAGGTCCTGGGATGGGTAGGTGTGAAAGCAGCATCAGCAGAAGTCTTAAATGGAAGAGGATTCAGAAGTATGAGAGGAGACATGGGAAGACAAAGCAGTATGGATTTATGTTGAATGTACAATGGAATATAACTTGCCCTGGAAACCCATATATATACATAAGATATCGTATAATTCCATCATAAAATGACAGCACTTCCACTGTTACTTTCTTGGGGCTTTGAGCAAATATATACATTTAATCTCTAGACTGAAATACTGATCTAAAGGAAATTAATACTTATTGGAAACAGCAAATGCAAATCCTTGGTAGCTATTTGTTAGGTATAAATGTCTTCACTTCATTTTGAAAAAACAATAAACAAGAACAATCGTTCTTTAAAGACAAATGATTTTCAGATTATGATGCATGGAAAGTAAGCCTTTCTCATTTAGTAGTAGGCAGGAAGAAATTCAAACTTTCAAGATTTAGAGGTTTGTTACTTTTAAATCAAATGGTCAATAATATTTAACAAATCTTTTTAAACAGGGAAGGGAAAGATGGACTGATGAAGTGTTTGCCAAAATATAAGCCCATCTGATTTAGACCAGCAGATTTAGCAATTGAAAAAGAAGAGAACATGGAATTAATATAATGAAAAAGTTATGGACTTGAACCATCCTAGTACATTACAGAAGTACAATCCCCTGCTACCCCGGCAGTGAGCACTAAGGAATTTCTGTAAAGGGGGTAACAACTGACACATAAAAATATAAACCTCCACAAGCTAACAAATGTTGAAAGTCACAGTACACTAATATTTTATGTAAACCCTATCAAACTTTCATGTCCTGTCTTTTTCCTTTCCCACTCATTCACTTCCTCTGCCTCATGCCTGATTGAGTCTTTAAAAATTCCAGAATCCAGGGTTTGTAGTATTCTGATATTTTCTGAGAAAAGAATTTGAACTGTGGCAGAGATTAGCTGTGGCCTCACTAAATGATTTGGAGAGGAAGACGAGATTCAGAGGAAAGCAGCCAGTATCAAATAGTTGAAGGGAAAGATTATGATCTGGGTCCAGTGTATTCTGGGATTCCAAGGCCATGGAATTTGCAACCAACCACCTTTCTTGTCACAAAATTGTACTCTGGAAACTCTGCTTTCATTATATCAGAACTCCATAGCTAAGGTTGAGTTTAAAATTGTCTCTAGCCCTCATGTTAGTGAATATAATCTCAGATAATGAGCTGAGCTATTAGACTTCTGATTTTGCAAGGAGTCTGGAAAAAATAGCTCTGAGAGGGGTGAATGGCCCTATTCAAATTAATGAGATTTTTATCTTGCAAAGACTGGGATCTGTGACATGATGAAAACTGAAAACTGGGAATGGGGGCAGCATAAAAGAAATTGAATTTTAATATAAAAATGGGATGAATGTGTTGATTATTATTGAAATCCATTTTAAGATATCCTCTATTTGTAAAATATGTCCAAAGCCTCTATACAACTTCAGGTATCGGGGGTAGCCGTGTTAGTCTTTATCCACAAAAACAACAAGGAATCCAGTGGCACTTTAAAGACTAACATTTATTTGGGCATAAGCTTTCATGGGTAAAAAAAACAATTCTTCAGATGCATGGAGTGAAAATTACAGATGCAGGCATTATATAATGATACATGAAGAGAAAGGAGTTACCTGACAAATGGAGAACCAGTGTTGACAGGGCTAATTCGATCAGGTGGATGTAGTCCATTCCCAATAACAGATGAGGCAGTGTCAATTCCAGGAAAGGCAAAGCTGCTTTTGTAATGAGCTAACCACTCCCAGTCCCTATATAAGCCCAAATTAATAGTGTTAAATTTGCAAATGAATTTTAGTTCTGTTGTTTCTCTTTGAAGTCCTGACAGGCCCAACAGGGAAGATAACAGAACACCACTGTCCATCACGTACAGCCCCCAAGTAAAACCTCTCCAGCACATTATCAGTGATCTACAACCTATCCTGGAAAACAATCCCTCACCCTCACAGACCTTGGGAGACAGGCCTGTCCTCACTTATAGACAGCCCCCCAACTGAAGCAAATACCAGCAACTACGCACTAAACCACAGAAACACCAACCCAGGAACCAATCCCTATAGCAAACCTTATTGCCTACTCTGTCCCCATATCTACTCTAGTGACATCATCAGAGGATCCAACCACATCAGCCACACCATCAGAGCACGTCTACTAACATTATATATGCCATCATGTGCCAGCAATGCCCCTCTGCCATGTACATTGGCCAAACCGGACAGTCCCTATGTAAAAGAATAAATGGACACAAATCGGACATCAGGAATGGTAACATACAAAAGCCAGTAGGAGAACACTTCAATCTTCCTGGACATTCTATAACAGATTTAAGAGTACCTATACTTGAATAAAAAAACTTCAGAAACAGACTTCCAAGAGAAACAACAGAACTAAAATGCATTTGCAAATTTAACACTATTAATTTGGGCTTGAATAAGGACTGGGAGTGGCTGGCTCATTATAAAAGCAGCTTTGCCTCTCCTGGAATTGACACCTCCTCATCTGTTATTGGGAGTGGACTACATCCACCCTGGTTGAATTGACCCTGTCAACACGGGTTCTCCATTTGTGAGGTAACTTCCTTCTCTCCATGTGTCATTATATAATGCCTGCATCTGTAATTTTAACTCCGTGCATCTGAAGAAGTGGGTTTTTTACCCACAAAAGCTTATGCCCAAATAAATCTGTTAGTCTTTAAGGAGTCATAGGACTCCTTGTTGTTTTTGTACAACTTCGAGAATTTCCATTGGAATTTCAATCCCGCTCTCACAGAGTGCATTCAGACTTGATTGTGACATATCAAGTATCTGCCCTGGTGCTATATAAAATTGATAAATTAATATGACACTATATATGAGAAACTGCAGGCACAATAATATGGTTCTTATGAACATTTTAAAAAATTAAGCAGTTCCACATTTGATCTTTTTATCCATGTGTGCCCAGCACATTCTTGAAGACCTGGTTACTAATGCCCTTGAAGTCTGCATTCTCCTGCACTGTGCACATCAACAGGGTCACTCCAGATTCCTCCCACAGGGGATCAATGATCCCTAAGCCCTCTCTTCCCCAAAGTGGAAGGAAAGGGGCTCAGCAGCAAGGTAGGGGGTAAAGGGTTGCTGGCTTAGGCTTTAGAAACTACTTCACACTGGGGGAAGAATAAAATGGGTCCTAGCTGGCACCCTCCCTGCTCCCAGCAGCCCCTTGGATCCAGAGCTCTTCAAAGGGGATCCCACACACACACATTCAGGGGACAGTATAACTCAGTTGACAATGTCCCTTCTTCCCCTTCTGCTGCCACATGATCTTGGGGAAAACTGCAGAGAGGAGCTAGTCAGAGACTCCTGCCAGTAGGGCAGAAGCAGCCAAAGCAGGGACCTCTGGACAGTCAGGTGTTGGTGGCAGCACATAGGGTCTCTACATGCCCAAGCAGTGCTTCACAATTTACACTGCTATTTATACCTGTGCTGGAGTGGGGGGGGGGGGAGCATGCCATGCCTGTATTCTACACACTGCTGTAAGTGTAGACATCGCCTCATAGAACTATCTACAGTTTTGACTGGATGTTCTTTGCTCTGTGCTTATTGGCTGTTTGACTGAACCCTCTGCCTCAGTCTCTTCACCCACACCTGCCTCTCTTACCCTCTTCTCCCCTGCCCTGCTCCCTGCAGATCCCTTCCCTTTTCTCTCCATTCAGCTGATTCCCTCCTAAGTAAGTACCTCTGCCCCTCTCTCCCCGCAATATTTATCCAGTTTTTCAGGTTGAAACGCTTTTGCCAAATCACCATTTGCCAACTAAAAACATTTGACTCGTAAATTCCCGACCAGTTCTGTAAGTGTGTGGTTAACTCTAAAGTCCATGAGGTTTAACGCAGATGTGTAAGTGTTTGCAGGACTCTGATTTGTAACTCCTGTTCTGTTGTATTTCAAAGTTGCCCAGAGTCCTGGATGGACACCCTTTAGTACGGCAATTTGAGATGGCAATAATAATAAAGATGATAAAAAAGGAATGACTTTGTGGTACTAGAGTAATACATATACAATTACATCTGTACCTAACTACTGCAACTTGATAATTGCCAGAGTATAAATTTGAGACTGGAAAAAGATTGACTTTTTTTTTTTGCCTTTGTCATATGCTTTTGCAGTCAAAAGACTCAAATATTTCTTGCTATTTTTCCAGACAGCATTGTACTGTACATTTAACATTTATGATAGACATACTGTTTGAAAAAAGCATATCTATTTATATCTCTGTCTAGTGCATTGGAAAATTTGTGGAAGAACAATTCATCCTTGTGAATATATTGCCAAGTAAGCTGGAAAAGTAAATGTCAGCTTTGGTATTTGCTGTATAAATACCATTTGTAAAACACAGGTCTTTCCAGGGGCTATAATCTAAATTGCCTACCTGACTTTTCAGGAAATTGAAAATATGTATAATGTGGTAATTTATCTTGAAAAATAAATTCTGTTATTTTTTTTATATTGAAAAGTATAGCAGGAGAAGGACAGGTATTATTTCAGTTCATTATTTTTGAGATTTTTGTAAATTCAAAAGCATATAGTAATCATTGGGCAGTAAACCTGGATGAAAACAGAAAAAAAACCTTTTAAAAATGATGTCCATATTTGTTACAAAATTATCAAGTACCCTAGAGCCAAGACCTGCACACATTTACATTCTCAGAGTCATCAGGGTTGTCATAAACACTGCATCTTGTCAGTTTTTGCAAAATCATGCTCAGTATGTTCACATGTTTATGTACTTTATATAGCTGTGAAAGGCAAATATACAGTATGTTATTGGTAGTGTTTAAATCTTTTCCAAGCCAGTGGTCTTAATGAGCTATCCCCTGCCATTTATTGATAAACTGGGGGAAGAGACTTTAGGAGCAGACCATAGAATTTAAGGTCAGAAATTATGGTCGTCTAGTCTGACCTGCGCAATGCAGGTCACAGAATCTCACCCACCCACTCCTGTATCAAACCCTTAACCTGTGTTGTCTGAGCTATTGTAGTCCTGAAATCATGATTTAAAGACTTCAAGGTGCAGAGAATCCTCCAGCAAGTGACCCGTGCCCCACACTGCAGAGGAAGGCGAAAAACCCCAAGGGCCTCTGCCAATCTGCCCTGGAGGAAAATTCCTTCCCGACCCCAAATATGACGATCAGCTAAACCCTGAGCATGTGGGCAAGACTCACCAGCCAGACACCCAGGAAAGAATTCTTTGTAGTAACTCAGATCCCTCCTCATCTAACATCCCATCACAGGCCATTGGGCATATTTACTGCTAAAGGTCATATTTGCATAGACATACCTAGTCTGTTTTGCCTAAGTGATTAGCAGACAGATGCTCTGTGAAAGTGATCAATTTTGGCTGTTGTGGGTTAAAATTCATGTAAGTCTTGGATGCACAAGTAATGAAATGTTGTTATTGTTATTGCATGACTATAGGGCAGCACAACTATACTTAATATGCCCTAATTAATGGGTTGGGAGGGTACAGGGGTGGCATCACTCAGTCCCATCCTCTGGATGCAGGAGATTAATCTACCTGAATGCTCCCTGGACTCTGGGACTTCCCTGGACAACAAATTGTGAGTGGGGTGAAGTGGAGGGAAAAGGCAAGCGGCATGTTAAAGGTACATCTGACTCCTGAACTTTCACACTGCAAGATGAGAAACTTAGGAGAAAACTGGTAAACTGGGATACACTATACTTTTGGTGCAGCAGATCCGGAATTTCTGTGAGTAAACAGGGTCAGGGCTGGATATCACAGGGAAATAATTCAAATTTGGGGTGCACTTATTGTTAGCCTGCAAGGCAAAGTTAAGGCTGGCATAGGCAGGAGGGAGTGCTTGAGTGGCTGAAGGGCTGGTGGTATGGGGGAGCTGACACACAGTTACACAAAAAAGACTCCCTCTTTCTGGAGGCAGGGGATACCAAGGTGACTTTCAGTCCTGGGTTCCCCAAGAACCATTACAGTGGGATGAGAGGGACTTTTTCACCCTCACCCACATGCATAGGGCAGCAGGTTATTTGCATTCTTGAGTGGTTTTGACATGTATGAATTATCCTGCACTGACTGCTGCCACAAGGAGAATGCTGAGCTACATGGGCCAGTAATCTCATTTGGTGTGGCAAATACTGTGTATCAGTATCATTGCGAATACATTGCCGTCCTAAGTCACCAAAGACCTTTTTGTGCACCATTAAAATCAATGGCATCCAGATTAATTCCCCAAAACAACATCTCTTTCTTAAAGCCCTGATACTTTTTTGAGGCCTGCAAGAAAAGAGTTTATAACTAAAAACAAAACAAAAAACAAGCACTTGGGAGCAGGGACCACATATTTGTAAGTACAGATGCTCCCCGACTTACACAAGCGTTCTGTTCTGGAATGCCTTGCATAACTCAAATTTTGCATAAGTCGGAAATGTGTCTCCAACCATTACACAACCCCTCCCCAACCCACTCCCAAACCCTCCTATTTCTAGCTTACGGAACTCGGGGACCGTCTGTATTTGTAAAAAGTTTAACACAATGGTGCTTTGATCCTGACTGGGGACATGGGGTGCTATTCTAATGTACATATTCGTAGTATCTAGGAATTCATATCTTCCAGATATCTATCTTTTTGTCTGTACTTTACTTTGGGCACTGACTGTCTTTAGTGTTTTCTGTCACATAGTTTCAAGCACGTTACTGTTGCTAAATAAATAGTAATGCTTCCAAAGGACAGAATGATTTATGTATCATTGGGAACTGGGATTGTGTGTAACTTCTCTAGGGAAAGACGTGACAGTTGTGAGACTTGGGGGTTCAAAGAATTATATTGAACAATGGTCCAGACAAGAATGGACTCTTGGAACAGAACACGTTAAGTGGTTTTCCTGGGAAATACCTAGTGGGAATTAATTAATGAAATTTCCCTATCTCTAGTTATGCAAAATCCCATTCTTTTGAAGCTATGCCCTGAAGAGAAGGCTAAGATCAAAGGCCCACACTGCATAAAACAAAGACTGAACTGTTCCTGTTAGTTCTGTTTCTCTGTCTAAGACAGCCATGAACTTCTAACCATGGGGAAAATCCAGTTGTGGGTTTTGAAGGACTGACACTTATCAGAACAAGAGGTTGGAGGGTTTTTTTTATAAAGACTGGGAGTGGTTGGGTCATTACAAAACCTAAGTTTAATTTCCTCAATACTAATTTCTCCGTACTGTTAGTCATACCTTCTTGTCAATTGTCTGTAATGGGCCACTCTTACCACTTCAAAAGTTATTTCTCCTTCGTTGGTATCCTGCTGTTAATTGATTTATCTTGTTAGACTGACCTAACACTTGGTAAAGCAACCCACATCCTTTCATGTATTTATACCTGCTCCTGTATCTTTTACTTCATACGTCTGATGAAATGGGTTCTAGCCCACGAAAGCTTATGCCCAAATAAATTTGTTAGTTTCTAAGGTGCCACAAGGACTCCTTGGTTCTTTTTTGCTGATACAGGCTACCACTGAAACCTGTTCTTGTATTGTTTTTAATGTTTTCTCTGTAATGCTTTCACCTTAAGAATGAATGGGATTGCTTATAAAAAGCTAGGTGATAACTTATAGCTATGAGCAACATACTGGGCATAGCCTTTGGAGAGAGAGAAAAGATGGCCTGTTAGGCAGTCTAACTTGCTGGGAATGTAGGCAGGGAACTGTGCAGCTTGGAAAAATCCCATTCAGGAGGGAGAGACACTGGCTTCTATCCAAGAGAGGTGATGGCTGAGGAGTTGGAAGCTACAGTGGCTGACTTGGCCGAGGAGAGTTTGTGATTTAGGGAAGCAATATTAAAAATGTCTAGGCATTTAGATATTAGAGTAACAGTAGCCATGTAAGATAGATAAGATTTGGCCTTTTAAATCCCTTTACAGTTTATCAAACTCTGTTTTAAAGGCAAAACAGTGACCTATTAGTTTTCTTGAGCTAAACCCATTTCAATTACACTTGTCGAGAACTGTAGCAAACTCTAGCTGATGGGTATTGCTTGATTGGTCTGATAGAGACTGACAGTGAATAATTGTACCATCAGCAGAAGATGGGACTGACTGATGGCACAAATGGTGAGCAGATTACTAATGCATAGCTAAAACAGAAATGCTGAAAGTACTGAATCTTTTAAGGTGTTATTAAGAGGAGATATTTTAAAGTACATTTATTCTTAAATTACAGAACACAATTATTCCTTTATATATCGTTTACACCCTATTAATATCTCCCTAGTCGAACCCACTATTTGCTCAATAAAAGAGAGTGGGTCAGTAGATTAAAACCAGGTTCTCCTGAATAAATTCAGTCGAAAACCAAACAAAAATCATTTTTATATTTTAAAAGTGCAATAGAAAAAAAAACCAGACACATAAGATGAAGCTCAGACTGATGTTTTAAAAATAGTTCTGTGTATATATTGTCTTGAATCAGTTTCTCCAAACAGTAATAAAAACAGCTCAAACTAAATGGATCAGTAACTGCTCATCTGTCACAGGCTATTGCATTTTCAGATAATGGTTATTAAAATATGCTCTCAATCATCTTCTGATTCTCCAGATACCCATTATAGTTTTAAAACTTTTATAATTGAATCCACAGTTATGCTTAATGCCAGTTTAAGGGGTTTACCAGACCATGTTTCTTTTTTTCATTTTGTAAGATTTGTGAATAATGTTTAAATTTTAATTGGAGGTTTCAAGTGCGAGTTGTTCTTTGTAGCTGCCAAGGTCTTGACATCAACTGGCTTAAAAACATGAATCAGTCTTGATAAAGGAGGAACTATATCATATTGCTATGGATAAACTTCAAAATTTCAGTGTGTGAATTCAGGTAATTATCCACAAACTCAAGTGCTCACCCAAACTAGTCAACCACAGAACTTCTCATGAGCTGAATAACTGTTCCTTTCCATACCACCACCATTTCCTCTCAGCTCACTGCTGAAACTGCTCTTATTATTGAGCAGGGAGGGCCTGTGTCCTTCAATCCTATCCATGGCCTTCCTGTGGCAATCAGTAAACGTATCTCCTACTCCTTATTCCCTGTGTTGGCAACTAACAGTAGTGTAGAAGAGACTTCTCATTGCATTTGACCTTTCTATTTCCAGCCAGATGCAGGAAATATAAAATGGGGCTATATTTAAAGGATTATGAGTATAATATAAAATGGGGCTATATTTAAAGGATTATGAGTTGAGGCATGAGAGCAGGGATGAAATATTTAGTAGTGGACTGATAACTGAAAGATTAGACATGAAAGAGTGTGAGCCCTGAGCGGTAGTTCCAGCCATAGGAAGCATCAAGGAAACATCATAGAGCTGCAAATAAAATGGAGTATTTGGTGATTCAGAAGGGATTGGCAGAGTACAGGAGAAGATGAAAGCCGATATACGTAGAACAACTATGCAGAGTCTTGGAATTTTGGACAAAGATGTTAAATAGTATACAAAGCTTGAGAGGGATTTTAATAGGGCAGTGAGAGCAAAGAAGATGGCTTTTGCTGAAGTCTGTTGAAAAGGCTTGTGTGGAATTTTGTTGTATAGATGAAAGAGAAAGAGGTTGAGAGCAGGAAGTTACAGTTTTCTAAACAAGAGATGAGGTAGAGAGTTTAGAGCTGACCCAACCAGCTTAGCAATAGCTGCTCTAGCAAGTTTTAAGCAGTTTTCAGCTGCTTTAACCCTGTGTGGGAAGGATAGGTGCAGTAGCCAATGCTGAAGTTATCCCCCTAAATCCCTACCACAAACAAAAAAGGCAAGATAACCACCCATCCTTTCCCACTCCCTAAGGGGACAAGAGCCAAGGGACCACTGTATCCTGAGAAGGAACAGGCCACTGCGTCTTCCCCCCCAAACCGCAAAATATAAGGGGTTCCCTGTGTGTCTGGAGGGACAGTAGTGTTGAAGCACATCTGTAGTTTGGAACCAAGAATCAGTGGGGCCTTGCACACTACCAGAGTGTAGGGATCTGCAGTGAAGATTAGGACGCAGTTAGGTAGGGCAGGCCATGGAGCCAGGAATGCCAAGTTTTTAGTTGTGTTTAGTTGTGGGAAGCCTTTGGTTTGTTGAGGAAACTCTTTGACTGGGTTAAATGCAGGCCCATGGTAGAATTAATCCACAACTATTTGCCAAAAAAGGTTCATAGTCTTATGTTCAGGGATAGAACAGGAGAAACAAACCTTTCGGTGCATTCTGGTCTCAGTGATAATTTTATAAAGCCTTTGTTTTAACTTCTTTATGATTTTCTTTCATAGAGAAGATTTTGTTTCGTTTAAGACTCATGGCACTGAAAATGATGTATTAGAGGTTTTTTTTCCTAATGACATGCTGGCTGCTAGTAAATTTATCCCTGAGAACAGCATATTTCTTTCCTCCTGCTTTAAATCTCTTCCACTGAATCACTAATCTTCAATGATGGGACGAGTGTAATGTCTTGAGCCAGATCAGGTCTTTCTTTTCTTTCCCTTGCATTCACCTAGTGTTGTTTTTGACAAAATCCGATAACCACGTTTGCTCCGCCTTCTCTGAAATGCTTATAATAAATGCAGAATTGTGACAATAAGCATAAGCATAATGGATCCTTTCAGGTTTTTTCCCAAGACTCGTTACCAGTATTATACATTATTTCACTACTTCCTTTGCTTGCATCAGTGAAATAGAAGATCAGAGAAACATACAAAAATAAATTATCTGGAAAAAATATTTGGTGTGAATTTTAATTAAACTTCAAGTTAACTTTAAGTTTCTTCTTTTACCTTGTCACAAACACTGGATTGCAAAATAATTAGGGGACAAATCGTGTTCTGAGCTACACACTGCATACGCATATACAAACATTAAAAGCTCATTGATATCCTTGGTTATTTGGCATGGCAGTGGTAGGAATGGCAAGGTATTACAATTATGATTTAAGGCTGAAACACAATCTTTCACTTTCAATTACCGACATAGCCTTCCATAAATTTGTGTGACAGACTTAATATAATTTAAGTATAATTTTTCTTTTATAGCTTATGTAAATATTGTTTCTCTGGAAGGAAGGAAGGATCTATTTATGCATCTGAGTCAGTAATGTCAGAACTAATTTCTCACTTGGACACATCTGCAATGCCAAATCTGCACAAAACCAACTTTTAGTTTTATGTCACAGTCATTGCGAGGTCATGAAGTTTAATCATATTGTTAGACAGAAAATAAAAACGTGTAGATCCTTGAGCTATACATTAACTTCAGTAAAGCTTAGAGATAATTTTTAATATTTCACTGTCTCTTGGCATTCAAACAAAACTCCACCTTGTAGACAAAAGAAAAATCTTACAGCTTTGAACACACAATAGAAATGTTTGGTTGCAGCTGACTGGATGCTGTTTGGTCCCAAACTAAAAGTAGCAAATGGAAAATGCATTAGGGTCAAGTTTTATTTTGCCCTTGCAGAGTTGATGAGGGATAGCAGGAGCAAATGGAAGGAGTCTTCTACATGAGAGCCAAACATAATCACAGACTCTCTTGCCCCTTGAATGACTCCTGGGGGAATTCTGTGCCAATAAATTGAAAAGTCTGCAACAAAAAATAAATATTTTGCGCACAATATTTTAAAATTCTGCATATTATATTTGTCAAAATAACACAATATACACACCAGTTTCAATTATTTTGGGTCATTTATTTCAAAATACCTGTCAGCAAGTATGCCTGTAACAAATACAGACAACAAAAAAGACTCAGGAAATGTTTTTTTGACAAATAGAATCCTTACTAGGCATGTTAATACAGAACTCTGAGTAATAATTCATTTAAACTACAATAAAGAAACTTATTTCCCGGACCCCTCGGAAGCAGTGCAAAGGCTAGGAGGAGTCAGGGGTAATGGAGGAGCTGAGGGAGAGAGAAGTAAATTGCCAGGAAGGAGCCTGGGTGTGAACTTGGATGGTTGTTGGGTATGGGTGGGCAAAGTATGGAAAGGTTTTTTTGAGCCGAGGATGGATTGTTAGGGAGCTTCTCCCATGCAGACTCAGGATAACCCCTAGCCTCTCCCATTCAGTCAGGCACATATGCTCTTATGTTCCTGCACCCCCATGTGTCCTTGCACTCCCTGTCCACATGTGTCCCTCCGCCCCCACTGAGACACTCTGCTCCCCTGTCCCCATGAGTCTCTGTGCCCCCACTCGGACATCCACTCCCCACCCATCCCCATGTGGCCCTGAACCCCCTCCCCATGTGGCCCTGTGCCTCTACTCCTATTCAGTCTGTCCTCCTTCACTAGCCCTTATGAGCCCCTACCTGACCCCCTCCAGGACCCATGCTTTCTGTCTCCCCATAACCCCTGTCTCTTGACTTGGCGCACTGAGATAAAGGCAGGCTTCTTTCTCTTTCCTCCCTGGCAGGGAGCTGCTGCTTTGTTCTATCATCACAGTGTCCTCTAGTGGGCAAAAGGTAGAACTGCAGAAGTTATTTTCTGCGGGGAGCTGCTGCTGTTCTTGTTCCACAGCACCCTCTGAGGGCAAAAGGCAACATTTCGGCAGAAACTTTTATGTGCAAAAAATTAAAACAATGTGAGGCTCATTAATTTATGCATGCATGCAGTATCGCAGAATTCCCCCAGGACTACTGAATGCATGAATTTCTCCCTACTAGTGCACACCCCAAAATTAATGGTCAGAAGCAGGGAGGAAGCAGGAGTCCTTATACACCAGCCAGTGGAAGGAAGCACATGGTGCATTCTCTGAAGTGATGATGACCTAGCAGTAGCACTCTCTGGGAGTCATCCTGTCTACTTAAGATACAGGCACGGACTTTCCATTGTGTTGGGGGGGTGGTCGACAAGTGTTCAAAGATTTGGACTAAAAAGTTAGTTTAAAATCTTTCTCACTTGGAGGGCTTCAATGTGACCTAAATTTAGCAAAGTACTGAAGCATGCATTTAAATCCCAGTAAAGTTTAAAGCTAAGCATCAGTTTAAGTGCTTTACTAAACTGGAGTCTATGTTTTTGAAAAAGTTCCACTGGGACAGCTGTCATGTAATTTTATCTGAGCATATTTCAGCATGATAGAAGCTGATCTATTAGCATATAAGTTCTCTGAGGCTAGGAAAGTCAACTAGTATGTGTTGTCACAGTGTCTAGTACAAAGGGACTGCACTTGAGTGAAGCCACCCAGTGAGTACAATACAAACAAATAACAATGATAATACTCAACACTTATATAGCTCAGAGCACTTTCAATCTGTAGATCACAAAGCACTCTTCAAAGAGGAACAGATTTATCATAAGGATGCTCATAGCAGGGAGTGTGCTGTAAACTGGTAATTATACCTAATCATAAATCAGAGCACTCTAAAGTAGCAGAGGCCATGGAACAGTAATTTAAATTTCTTCCGTGCAATAAGAAGGCTCTTTCAGAAGAAGAATTTAGATGTTTTTTTTTTAATTCAAACAATGTAGATTCCTCTTTCAAGAAACTACTACATTAATTCTACCCTTGAGGGGTTGCAATCCCCAAAACTGTCTGTCCTACATACTGTAGTGTGTTTTAGCTTGAGAACTTATACCTGGGTAGAGTTGTTAGAGACTAGGGGGTTTCATAGGGTTTTGAATAAGGAGGGTGTGTGTATATTTTGGTTTCATACTTTTTCTGGTGTGTGGGGGTTATACATACCCCAAAAACCTATGAAAACCTGGTTAAAATTAAAAACAAGCTCTAAAATTCTATTTTTTCCCTTTTTCTTCAGTTCAGTGGTTAATAAACTTTATAGCATTGCTTTAATTAAGGGGAGGGAGTGATGTGATGGATGAAGATTCTCATCTACAGTTTTCCCATTTCATATCTCTCTGGGAATAAAAGGATTCCTTAATTGTCAATCATTATCTTTTTTTGAGAACAAACAACAACAAAACCAAAAAACCAGCTATATCTCCCTTTATCTGAGTGACAGCAAAGAAATTCTCTAGTCCTATCTTTGAGCTAAGGGAAGGAGGGGGGGGTGGGATGTTCAATCCATTTATTTTATTTTGGTACTGTAGAAGCCACAGTGGCACAGAATAGATTCAGGTGATTTGTTTGTAAGGTCAATCTGCAGTGATCTCTTTTCCACAGAGTGTCCAACCCTAGAGGCTCATTGCAGGTTTTTCTCCAGGCTTGACACAGGTACTTTCTTGTGGAAATTCAGGTGTTTTTACTTTTAACACGTTCATGATAAGAAAACATAACAAATGCATATACCCAAGGAAGTAAGCTGTTCTCCAGAAATCATGTTTTTTTTAATCATTTTAGCTGACGTTTGTCTTTGCAATACTGTATGCCAATTCCTAGGGTGTCTGACTCAGCCCTAGAGAGCCTTTAATTCCCACTTGTTATTTTTCTTTTGTTGACATCTTTTCTTAAAAGCAAAAGTAATGCTAATCTAGTTAGAGTACGAGGGGAAAAAAGAACAATTTCTGAAGATTTCAAGAGAGTGCAATACAACTTTGGGGTCCGGCCCTGAAAACATTTGACTAGTGTAAGTACTCTACTACTATCAGAACTTTCTACTGTGAGTAAACTATCACAAGCTCAGGCTTCTAGTTAGCAGTGCACTGGTCCTTATAAAGGAAGGGTGTAATGAATTCCAGTACATGTTGAATTTACACACTCATCCTGCTAAGAGAAGGCATTCATGATTCACTCATTGTTTTGAAAACAAGATGGATACTGGGATAAACATCTAATGACATTTTAGGAATTATCATCTTGATTCAGAGCACATGGCCCAGACTCCACTGTAAATATTTAGGGGTAGCTCTTCAGTACCACAATGTAGCCGTGTGCCATTGAATGCATAGAGGTCAGATTCAGTGAGAGCATTGTTGCGCCATCAATTTTCACTTTAAAATGGGCTGAAAATGTTTTAAAATTAGGATTGTATTTGTTAGAAGTTGTTGCTGAAAACCCAGGAGATGGATGGAAAAAGTGCATGCACCAAGAACTGTACAACTGCTTGCACCTGCAGCACATATTTGCATTCATCCAGATTTGCAGATAGCCCATCTACAACAGGAGAAGTCAGAAAATAGCGGAGAACAGGAAACCCAGGCTAGAATCAGCAATGACTTCTCATGGAAGATTAAACTATCTGGCTGCAGAAGAACTAAGGAGCCAGGTGATACATGGCCTAGGAACATTTTCTCCTGTGTATGGCCAGAAGGAGGAATGTGCACTGACAAAGGTGAGAGAATCACTAGCGTAATTAATAATATAATTTAGGTCTCATTGCATTAAATTAGCAGATTTTTACGGGTAAATTGACATAGACGGTTCTTGATCTGCCTGTCTAGATAAGGAGGCTGACTTAATGATCTGTTGGGAAGAAGACCCAAAAGGATGTGCATGGGGTACAGCACTTAATAAATGTATGCATTAGTTTGCCTTTAAAAAAAAAAGAAGAAGACAGGAAAGACCAAAACATATTTTCCCACTATTTCCCTGCTGCCTCCTCCTTTCACTGTGGTCCATTACTTCCTCTCCCCTTTCTCTTGGCTGCTCAGAAATTTTTGCCAAAATAAAAAAAAAATGGAAAAAGACAGTTTTAACATTTTTCAGGATTTTTTCCCTTTATTGTTCAGCAAAAACATTTTACAGTAAGCTATACTGGAAAATAGCACCTAAAATTACCTTAAAAGCTAGTTGGGGAGATTTCATGCATCATGCAATGATGGTCACTGAAAATAACAGACCATCTTTGGGTTCTCACCTATTTGACAATTGACCATAACTCTTCAGTTCACATTTTGTTGAAACTGAAGAGTTGAAGGAAAATGCATCATGAAATAACACAATTGTGAGGCTATAGGGCCCCCTTTTCAGAAAAGTCCTTAAGTGCACACTTCAACACATCCCTGTTCAGCAAAGGGCTCAGTGGAACGTAACCACATGCTTAGCTTCAAGTTTGTGTTTAAAGTGTCTTGCTCTTTCAGGGCGTTAACAAGTCTGGAACAGAAATTTCTTACCTTGAAGAATGGATATACAGCTTATCTCTTACAGATTAAACTACTTCAGTGAGACTGGGATGAAAATTATTATTGTATTAAATTTTACCTTTTATTAAGCAGAAAGTGTATGGTAATTTTCAGTTCTGTCTGTGGGGAATTAGGTGCTTAGCTTCTATAGATTTGCATGCGTGTGCTTAGCTGAGAATGTACCCTCAAAAAGTCCAATATATTATATGCAAGCACATATGCATATTGATGTATTTTTGAGTCTTTTCAATTGTTTGCTAATCAGCATATTAACGCTACATACTAAAGCTGAAAAACAAATCTAGGGAGATTTAGCAAATAAAGTTACCAGATTCAATTAGAAAATAAAAGCTTGGTTTTGTTTAAAGAATCATTATGCAAATCTGTCCACATAAATATGCTAGAAACATCAAGCATCATGAGATACAGTTAAATGGCTTCTGTGTTTCATCTATTAAGTTAGCACTGAGATTACACATCATTGATTCCACACATCATAAACAGTAATTACAATATTAATCAAACTGATCCTATGATTGTATCACTTTTATAAAAAGGAGGGTGATGGTTGTATTTACAATATTATTTCTAAAGAGGGAAATTGACTTTATTACATTCCCAGTGGGAATTGTATCTGGCTAGTCTTAAAATTAAGCAGATCTATGCAATTATTTCCATAAAAACTCTTAGCCTTGATAAGTTTATTCAAATTTTGGTCATAACCAAAATACATCAAGTGTTTTCCAATTCAAATGTAGTGAGGTTTCATTTACCCCAAAAAAGAAAAAAAAGTCACCTTTATTCTGAGGTTCACATCACAGGAGCACACTCTGTAGCTTTCAAGATCTGTACTAATAAGTTTCCGTTAAATTGATTTAAACAGCGTTAAATCGATTTAACGCTGTAACCGTCCACACTACAAGCACTTAAAATCGATTTTAAGGGGTCTTAAAATCGATTTCTGTACTCAGCTAAACAAAAGGAGTAACCCTAAAATCGATTTTACTAAATCGATTTAGGGTTAGTGTGGACGGATATCGAAGTTATGGTCCTATTCTTTTACTGAGCTACCCAGAGTGCACCGCTCCGGAAATCGATGGTACCCTGGGACCATGGACGCACACCACCGAAGTAATGTGCCCTAGTGTGGACGCATAAAATCGATTTTATAAAACCTGTTTTATAAAATCGATTTTACTAATATCGATTTAAAGCTGTAGTGTGGACGTAGGCTTAGGGAAGTGCATCAGCCTCCAAAAAGCCTCGGATGTGGACATAGCAGTGAAATGAGGACAGATGTGGGTGGACTTTAAGCATTAGGTAGCAATTTTTATTACTTTAACGCCAAGGGAGGGATGACACCTGCCCATCACCCATACTCTCCTATAGCAGCTATATAACTGGTTCCAGTGGAAGAGGTACAGGGCTCCTTCATATAACCCAGGGCAAGATCTCCTCAGCCTACTCCCAGGATTCAGCCTTGGTCTTAGTCCTCCACCTTACCTGCCTTGAGGGGGAGAGAAGATGCAGAAAGGTGGGGAAGTCAGCCCCAATATGGCCATGAGGTCAGACCTTGGCCTGCGAAGACACAAAGGTCTACCAGGCCCCCACTATCCATGAGACACAAGGATCATCACATAAATCCCAGGTCTTTAACCTGTGGAGGAACTGCACTGGACATACTGGCCATAATCTGTTTAGAGATGAGAATACCTTGCGTACTCCCCTGACTGCCTCCCCAAACCCGCCCAAACCAGGCTGCCTGATATCACAACCCAGGCTTTATCCATGCCCTCACATTCTGGTAGCCATATGTCAGCGCCTCCTTCTGTTTGTGTATGCCATCATCCTGAAATTTCAGGCAGATTGTAACTAGAGTTTCCTGTGGTGTAACCTTTGAACTCTGACTCCTGAATATCCTTGGTGACCTTCCTTACTTCACTTTCCTTCTGAGCCTTATTCCCACAGCTAGGGGTTAGGTGGCTCCCTGGCCAACTCCCCCTGTGAGCATTTCCAGCTTATTACTAAGCTATCCTCTGGCCATGGTGCCAAACAACGCCCACATCTCCCTGGATTCTGTCCATAAGATTATTCCTATGGAGCCCCTAAGATCATTCTCCCCAAGGCCCGTCAAAATATTAACCAGCCCTGTTTGAGATGCCATAGCTGGAAGAGAATGATTTCCATAGTGTAATCAATGGAAAGAGCATGAGCACTTTGCTGGTTTATCACCGGATTCATTCTAGGACTAATACCATCTTATATTATACCATGCCACCAGCAGTGTGGATGCCTAAATTTCCCTAGCCCCACCAGTGCAGAGTCCTCACTGATGGAAGCATCAACTGCTGTCTGGGTCAGGAAGTATCTGCTTCCCGGAAATCTTATCATATCAGAGAGCTGGAAAGAATCTTGGCAATAGATTTTTATCTTTGCTATTATTTCAAGGATATTGATAGAGGGTGATGGGCAAGTAGGCTATATTACTCCTCCTGCTGTGTATGACTCCTGAAGAAACAGTGTCTATTTTGTGGCCCAACCAGTAACAAAAAAATGGGGTTTAAGAAGTTAATATTTATTACAGCCAAAACTTAGGGTGAAAATTTCAAAAGTGCCTAAGTGATTTATGAGCAAAAGTCCCATTTTTTTCAAAAGTGATTAAGGCACTTAGGAGACTAAGTCCCATTGACTTTCAAGGAAACTAGGCTCCTAAGCCACTTAGTTTCTTTTGAAAATTTGATTTGTCACAATCTGCTGTACAAAAAAGGTTTATGCCAATTCATAATAAAAAAAGAAATTATATTTGTCTTTCTATTTATTTTAGATACTTTTGAACTGTCTACATTGGTGACCCTGAAATATTTGCCACAGTTAAATAAATACCAATGCGTTAGTATAGATCAGGGCATAACTCCACTGAAATCAATGTTGCTGCCTTGGCATAAATCTAGTGTAAGTGACAGTAGAATCAGATCATAAAGGTAAGCTTTCCATTGCATTTGCTGATAAAGTTACAGCATCGTGCATGTTCTCATGTGGCTGTGTAGCCAGGCACTGTATAGGCAGTTACCTGTCCGATCCATGAGGATCACAACAGATGTTGCACAGAACGTGCAGCTCCCTGAACACTGACATGGCACCTTGGCCCTTTTTTTTTAATCGGTTCTTTGGTCTGTCTTCCTCAACGCATTTACAACCCTTACTTGATAGTTGCTTCCGTTCAGGTATGGTCTTTGGCTATGTCTTCAAATTTATCAATATTTTTACTGCCTGAGGTAGACTTTGTTTAAGGGTATAGCTGAAATATTTAGTCATAAGTATCTGCAATTAGAAACATCATAATTTGGATTTATGCAAGGTATTTCCTATATTTAGTGTGAGAGAAGCAAAAAGAAATACTTCAGGTATTCAAGTAACATAAGTATAGTAATCTCTTTGTTAAAACTAGCAAATTTTAGGGTCTTTTACTTTGTCACCATATCTATTATCAACTATAACATGATCTCTTAAAACTTCAATTGATTAGAATGATATTGATAAAGAGAGGGATCAGAAGAATAAAGTAATATATCTAATTTAATAGCTCATTTATCAACAAATCCAGAAGTGGGTTCTTATGGAGGCAGTGTTATGCTCCTCAACGGCATCCAGGGTTGTGAACCACTATACCACTACCTGAAGATGTCTTATCTGAGATTGCTGTGGTTCAGCTCCTTGAAACCGCACTGCCTTCCAGGCCTTCCTCCCCCTCTGAAGGTTAGAGAATAGAACTCACCAGCCCTTGAATCCCATACTGTCCAACCCAGTGCTTAATTTGTGCCAGGGCTGAACTCTGGGACCTCTAGGCTTGGCAGTTCACAGCTCTGGCACCTCTGACCATGTTGCATCAGTTATGAATGGAAAAAAAATTGCTTGAGCCCCAGCACCTCTTTCATTACAAATGAAATACTGGTCCAGCCCCTTATCCACTGAACACTCACAGAAACACCAGGCCAAGGATCAGTATACACACAGCTAGTCAGATTCAGTTCAGGACCAACACTTTGCTTAACACTGCAGCACTCAAAATGTATTTATAGTGAAAACAAGAGTACATTTATTATCAAAGACTAAAGATCCAGGAAATGGTGAGAACGGACGTTGGAAACAAATGCTTACAGAGTAATAACTCAAATGTGGGAAATAAAGAGTCTTTGAAGACTACAGCCAAATTTCCAAACACGGGTGTCCTCGGCTAGGAATCAAATTGTTCATTTTTGTGTTGTGGGTTGACATAGTGTAATGTATTGACATAATTCTATATTGAAGCTTTCTTCCTCTAATTCACCTTAACTTACCCCCAGTATGTGACCAAACAAAAAAAAAAACGCCACCAAAAATTTGTATATAAAGGAAAGATAGATGGAAAATGGTTTTGAAATGAGTTTGTAAAGTCCAGAGAGAACTATGCAGCAGCTGTAGCTTTGTTTGAAAAACCAGCCAAGATTACAGGTTTCAGTGTGAAAATGTGGGAGATCTGAGGAGAGAGCAGGTGCATTGTGTAAGAGTGGCAAACCTAAAGGGCAATTTAATTGCTGACGGGATTAATTAGACTAGAAAAAGCAATGTTGGAGTATGGAAGGAGAAATATGTAACAAGGTTACCTTACTGTGTAGTCAAGTTGCTACAGCTGATTAATTTGAATGTGTGAATACAGAGTGCTTGTAGTCTTTAAAATGTGCTGGCTTAAACAGACATAGATTCCTTCATGTAAGAAAACGCTCACAGGAAATCAACAGATTGTGTTAAAAAAATCAAACAACCAATTGACCAGAAAGCTGTTAAAGAAGATACTCTTTGTGAAGTCTTTTTTATTTTTTTGGCCCACTTAGCTAATATATTTGAAAACATAAAGAGAATATATTGTCCAAATACTGCTGAAAAAAATCCCATATCTATTTTTTTTTAAAACTCCCCAGTTGAAGTAACCCACTGCATTTCAGATACACATGCAAAGATATATATCTATATATATGCTGTTTGGATAAGCCCAGTAAGGTACAGAACTTTTATGTTCTGTGAGGAAAATATATTGTCTCATCTTTCAGAGGCTGACTGTTTCTCTGAAGTGTGAATGGTCCCTTTTGACCTTAGAATTTCAACAAAACCAGAAGTCCCACTGTGGCATTAATATATCTCTACTTTACTTTTTAATCATTCTGTTGGTGCAGTTCTTTCAGGTAGTGAAATCTTTTGTCTGGCTTCCCACAAAAGATAATATGCATCTGCTGAATATACATGGAATCATTCCATTTATATCTACCCTGGATATATTCATGTATCAAGGACATATTAATTCCAAGTGGGAGCTATGAAAATCGATGTTAATGAGCCTCCTGGTGACCATAAGTTCTCCTAGGAGTACATAAACTGAGCTCAGTTAAACTTGAACTTTTGTATCCTCAGCTGCGTAAATTTGATTTAGTACAATATATTTAGGGAGAGCTAACATTTCACCTATCACCAGTATGCTCATAAACAAATCTCTACTGGTTTTGTTATCTCTCTTTTCATTACTCTTCCTGCGGTCCTAAGCATCCTGTTCTGCTTCCATGGCAACTGCTATTGTTACTATCTCTGCATGTATTCAGAAGGCACCTTGGTTCATGCATACCCTGTAGAGTAGTCAGCGGAAAAGACACTCAGTGTTTTAAATTCCATTGGAGGAATGAAACAAGGCTCCTGGGAATGTAAACAAAGGGACCAAGGCTAGGTAGAGGGGGTTATTTCCTTCAGTCTAGTTAGAAATCTGACAATAACACACTGAAACTAAAGCCAAAGAAACCTGGACTCACTCTAACAAGTTATTTTAATTTGATATGAATGAGAGAGGCTGGGTCCTGAATTTGAGATAATACCTGGATTTCAAGAAAGTCCTCTCTCCTTTCTGCTTAGCCTCTCCCTCATTAAATGCATTGCCACACATTCTGGTGCCAGCTTGCATTCTTATTCGAGAGGACTTTAAAGTAGAGAGTCAGTTACAGTTAACAGGTTAGGTGATGAGTTCTGGTCTCTAAAACAGCTGGGTTGCTTCATTTTGAAAGCATTTTGGTGAAAAAAATAAACAAGAAATTGTACCTACTAATTTTTTCAGTTTCTTAAAATCACTTTACATATGAGGAATTTTCAGTGCGAGAGTTTTGCTTTCAGATTTCTTTCATTATTATTTATTTAATTATTTATTATTATTTAACACAGACTTTAAAATAAGGGCTCGTCTACACTGGCAATTTACAGTGCTGCAACTTTCTCACTCTGGGGTGTGAAAAAATACTCCCCCCAAGTGAGGGGCGGCTCTCGGTATTTTGCCACCCCAAGCATGGCAGGCAGGCTGCCTTCAGTGGCATGCCTGCGGGAGGTCCCCAGTCCTGCAGATTCGGCAGCACACCTGCAGGAGGTCCGCCAAAGCTGCAGGACCAGCAGACCCTCCGCGGGCAGGCCGCCAAAGGCAATCTGCTTGCCACCCTTGCGGCCACTGGCAGAGCGCCCCCCGTGGCTTGCTGCCCCAAGCATGTGCTTGGTGTGCTGGTGCCTGGAGCCGCCCCTGCCCCAAGCACAAGTTTCAGCGCTGTAAAACGCCAGTGTAGACAGTGCACCAGGTCTGGGAGCCGCGCGCCTAATGGAGGTGGGTTTTTTTAGAGCACACTACACAAAGCACATTAAGAGCTACTGCAGCAGCGCTTTAGCATTGCCAGCCCTAAATTGGAAATAAATTAACTGAAAGGACAGGAAATAGTATTCACAAGGAAAGGAAATACTGAAATGTGGAGTAATGTAGAGTAGGTGCTTTGTATAAAGATTCCAATGTGTACAGACAATCAGTAATGCAGCAGAAAAAGAAGAACAAGTGTCCTGTAAGATGACCCAAAGAATCCTGTGGAAGAAACCCAGTGCTCTTTTGCTTTTAGTTTACCCTTTCTCTGCTCTGTGGTCTTTCAACATAAAATTATCAAAGCAGCCTTTTTGGGACAAATTTTCAATTACGATTTTCAAAAGTTATGCATATCTTCATTTGGACACGTTAGGGTTGCCAACTTTCTAATTGAAGAAAACCGAACACCCTTGCCCCACCTCCTGCCCTGAGCCCCTGCCCCTGCTCCGCCCCTTCTCTGAGGCCGCTTTCTTCCACCCTCACTCGCTCATTTTCACTAGAGTGGGGCAGGGGGTTGGGGTGCTGGAGAATGAGAGGGCTCTGAGAGGTGCAGCAGAGGGCTCCAGACTGGGGCTCAGGGCTTCAGAGGGCAGGAAGGGACTCAGGGGTGGGGCAGAGGGTTGGTGTGCAAGGGGGTGAGGGCTCCGGGCTGGAGGTGCAGGCTCTGGGGTGGGGTCAGGGATGAGGGGTTTGGAATGAAGGAAGTGGCTCCAGGCTGAGGCCAAAGGGTATGGAGTGCGGGAGGGGATAATGGGTGCTGCGGAGCTGGCGCTTGGGGCAGCGTCTGCGGGTGGGGTCAGCGCACTGAGCCCCCGGCCCCCCTCTGCCTAGAAGCTAGAGAGACAAGCCCGCTGCTTCCTAGGAGCCGTGTGGAGCTGGGCATGGAGCTTGCCTACCCCGCTGTGGCCAAATGGAATTTTGTGGCCCAGTCAGCTGTTCCAGCCAGAGCTGCTGGGGTCTCTTTTCGACCGGGCATTCTAGTAGAAAACCAGAAGTCTGGCAACACATGCATATGTCCATCTATCTATATATGGGCACAACTGTGCTGTTTGTGCATACAAATTCATATATAATTAATTCCCTTTTATAAATGGGGGGAAAGGAACAGGGTGCTGGTGGGAGGGAATTAAAGAATGGCTACAGCACTGTGAATTTTGCAGTTCTATTGGCAATATGAAAGCCATTTATGTAAGGGTCAAATCTAGGGGCTTTATTTCCTAAAACACACACCTATAGAAGCACACATTGTACTGAAAGCTCACATCTTAAGAAAAAGGCTTGGTCACAGAGAAAAGTTTCAATAATATCATCATTAACCAATATTCCGTGTAGGCCTGATACTTTAAAGACAAGTGCAATTCAATTATAACACCTCCTGCCTCTCAGCTGAGCTGTATAGGGAGGGGCTTGGAAGACTCACTCTGCAGTGTGTGTGCTCTGGAAAGCCAAATTCTCAGTTGAATGGAACCATGAGTCCCTGCTGGTTGGAGACGGGCAGAAACTGTTAATTGTGGGCTGTGTGTGAACTGTGAAGTGAATGTCCCAGTTGACACTGACTCTGGGGAAATGGGATTTTACTATATGGTTTGTTTTTTCCTTCTCCCTCCACCTCGCCCCATGTGATTTCCTGGTTCTGCTATTGTTGATGCCATAGATGTCTCAGGTCTCTCATGACTTGAGATGCTTGGTGAAACCTGTGTTGCTATGGATAGTCATGGGGACTGAGGAAGAACAGTTCTTCTTCGAGTGGTTGTTCATGTTCATTCAAAGTAGGTGTGCGTGCGCTGCGTGCACGCCAGCTGGAAGATTTTCCCCTAGCAGCGTCTGTAGGGTCGGCCTGGGCGCCCCCTGAAGTGGCCATAAAGGGGCCCGCCGACCCTCCACCCCCTCAGTTCCTTCTTACTGCCAGTGACAGCTAGCTGGAACTTCTCTTGTGTTTTGGCAGTATCCTATCCTTACCGTTTAGTCCGTGTATTCAGTTATTTTATAGTTAGTTAGATCTTTATATATAGTTTTTGTAGTTGGGGGGTTCCCCCCCCCCAGAGTCTTCATCGCTCGTTGGGGCATGCCCGGGTCCCCCGGGTTCAAACTCTGCAAGAACTGCGGGAAATTCATGCCCAAGAGTGACCCGCACTCTGCATGTTAGAGGTGCCTTGGAGAGAGCCACGACAAGGACTGGTGCTCTATCTGTAGAGGCTTCCGCCCACGAACTCTTAAGGACAGGGCTCAAAGACTTAGAGTCCTCCTGATGGAGGCGGCCCTACGACCACCCTCGGACCCAGAACCAGCCGAGGCGGGGCCCAGCACGTCGTCCTCAGTGCGGAGTGCCCCGGCACCAGCATCAGGACTTAGGGCCCAGCCCAAGTTGTTGAAAACCTGGCACCGGACGGAGTCGGGTCATAGGAAGTTGGCCTCAGTGCGGTACTGTTCAACTTCGCTGGTGCCCACTAAGAGAAGGAAGCCGGTGAGGGATCAGTCACCCCACCAGTATCCGAGGCCAACGCCGTCCGCAGATGTAAGTGGACAGGCTGGGCTGCAGTCCTCGGCAGTTCCGTCGACTCCCACACCGCAGAGAGGGAAGTCGAGTCTGGACCAGCCTAATTCCCCAGACCTCAGCGGAGACATATGCCCCCCGTTGAAGCCAGAGGCATTCGAAGCGACCGCAGGCCTAATGGGTTTCCTGGCACCGGCCTCCCCGCACCGGAGAGAGTTGCCTACTGTGGCCCGTCCACCAGTGCAATCTAGAGGCAAGCCGGCCATGCTGTCGCCTCCCTCCCCGCACCGTGCTGTGCAGGTGGCACAGCAGATGAAGGGCTCCCCGCCACCTCGACACCGCTCTCCTTCGGCACTGGGTGCTGCTTCCCCCAGGTCCTTGTACTCAGAGACCTCAGACTCAGAGGTAGACTCCTATCGCTCCAGTCAGTCACGGAGCAGGAGATTGGTGTCAGGGGTGAGCCACCAGCGTTACCCGCAGTGGCAGCAACAATGGCAGCCGCCCTCGCAGTGGCTGTTTTGGACTCCCTGGGCTTACCATCAGTCGGTAGGCCAGGTGTTTGGCCCTCGGTCATGGTCGGCTTCGGTGTCCTCGATATCGGTGGCCCCGGCACAGCTGCCTCCCCACTGGCACCGTCGCCAGGCAGGGGTGTGCCATCGTCAAGTTCAGCACCCACTAACCGGGCAGCAGCACCCACAATGGCTTTCGTTTGGGCTCCGCTGGCACCGCATGATACGCCAAGTCGTTCACTGGCGACCCCGGTACCGGCCACGGTGCTGCATTTAGACTTGGAACCGGCACCGCAACCTCAATACTGGGTGCCGCAGGACCCCGAGGGGCCGCATGCACCGGAGGAAGGGCCTCTTCATGTAATCTCCTCGTCCTCCTCCCCGGATGAGGAGGTCTCGGGCACAGCTGCGGCACCGGCCCTAGAGGACACTCGAATCCTCCAATAATTGCTTCGGCGAGCAGCTCAAAGCCTCGCAATCCAAGCGGAGGAGATCGAGGTGGACACGGACTCTGTAGTGGACATTCTGGCCCCCTCAGGGCCATCCAGGGTGGCCCTCCTGCTGATAAAGACTATAGCTGATACGTCCCTCACCCTATGGCAAACACCAGCCTCATTGGCCCCTGCCGCCAAGAGGATGGAGTGGCGCTACTTCGTCCCCTCTAAAGGGCATGAACACCTGTATGCCCACCCTTCCCTGGACTCTCTGGTAGTAGATGCAGCTAACCAGCGGGAGCGTCAAGGGTTATAGGGGGTCAACACCGAAGAGCAGGGACGCAAAAAGACTTGAGCTCTTTGGTAGAAAGGTTTACTCCACAGGGGGACTACAACGCCGCATTGCCAACCAACAGGCAATAGTAAGCCGATATGGCCATAACATGTGTTTGACCATGTCGAAGTTTGCAGAGCTCCTTCCCCAGGACTCGAGATCAGAGTTTTCGGCTCTAGTGGAGGAGGGCAAACTGATCTCTCGAGCCTCCCTCTAGGCCGCCTTAGATGCGATGGACTCAGCCTCGCGCACCCTGGCCACAGGCCTGGTCATGCGGCAGGGAGCCTGGCTCCAGGTCTTGGGCCTGCCCTATGAGGTCCAGCAGACGATTCAAGACCTCCCCTTTGAAGGGCAGATGCTGTTTTCAGAGAAAACGGACAAATGTCTCCATAGCTTAAAGGACTCAAGGGCCACGCTTCGCTCGCTGGGCTTGCATACCCCTGCGACCCAGCGCAGACAATTTAGACCGCAGGTGGCCCCTCGCCCATACCAGCTGGGGTGCAGGCGGGGCAGAAATGGCAGGAGGCGTCACCAGCGCTACCCCTCAGGCCAGGCGTCTGGCCAATCGAGACCACCATCTGGCCCTAAGCCCCCTATTTGATCGTATGGTTGATGGCGACCTACCAATTGAGACTCTGGATCCTTCCACCCCTACCTTTGGGTCACGTCTGTCCCACTTCTACCGTGCCTGGTCCCGAATTACGTCGGACAAATGGGTGCTCTGCATGGTAGAGAGGGGATATTCTATCCAGTTCTCCTCCTTTCCGCCCTACCAACCTCCCTCCCCGTCCCTCTTCAGGGACCCATCTCATGAGCAACTTCTAATTCAAGAAGTGAAGTCCCTCATTGAGGCAGGGGCAGTGGAGGAAGTCCCATGGGAGCTCAGGGGCAAAGGCTTTTACTCCCGGTATTTTCTCATACCGAAGGCAAATAGGGGCCTGAGACCCATCCTGGACTTGCAGCGGCTGAACAAGTTTGTGAGAAACTCAAGTTCTGCATGGTCTCCCTGTCCTCGATCATCCCCTCCCTGGATCCAGGAGATCGGTATGCCGCCCTCGACTTAAAGGACGCCTATTTCCACATTGCCATAATTCCATGGCACAATCAGTACCTCAGGTTCGTCGTGGCCGACGTCCATCTGCAGTTCACGGTGCTCCCGTTCGACCTGTCAGCAGCTCCCAGGGTCTTCACGAAGTGCATGGCGGTCGTGGCGGCCTTCTTGCGCAGGCGGGGCATCCAGGTATTCCCCTACCTATATGACTGGCTCATAAAGGGCCGATCCAAGGAGCAGGTAGAGACCCAGGTGTGCTTCATCAGGCGGACCTTTCTCAATCTTGGCCTCCTCTTGAATGAAGCCAAATCTACCCTATCTCTGACACAACGAATAGAATTCATAGGAGCAGTTCTGGACTCCATGCACGCCAAAGCGTATCTGCCGGAGTCCAGGTTCGTGCAATTTCTGAGCTCATCCTCAGACTGAACTGCACCCCGGTCACCATGGCACTAGCTTGCCTCCGGCTGCTGGGCCACATGGCGGCATGCACCTATGTGGTGGTCCATGCCAGACTCCGACTTCATCCGCTGCAGTCCTGGTTGGTGACAGTTTATCGCCAGGGCAGGGACCCCCTGGACTCAGTGGTGTCCATTCTCCACTTAGTGCTGAGCTCACTACGGTGATGGCTCGACCCATGGGAAGTCTGCATGGGTGTCCCCTTTGCTGCTCCGCATCCCTCCCTCTCCCTGGCGACAGACGCCTCGGATCGAAGTTGGGGAGCGCCCCTGGGATGCCTCAGGATGCAGGGCTTGTGGTCGCGGAGGACCTCGAGTTGCATATCAATGTCAGGGAGCTGAGAGCGGTCCACCTGGTGTGTTTGACCTTCTGGTCTCACCTGGCCGGCAGGTGTGTTTCAGTCCTTTCGGACAACACAGCGGCCATCTTTTATATCAACAAACAGGGGGGTGCATGCTCCTCTCCCCTCTGCAGGGAAGCCCTCGCGCTGTGGGATTTCTGCGTTCACAATGCCACTCACCTGATGGCGTTCTATCTTCTGGGGGAGCAGAACGGTTTGGTGGACACCCTCAGCCACTCGTTCCAGGGTCATGAGTGGTCCCTCCGATGGGATGTGGTGCGCTCAATTTTCCAGCTCTGGGGCTTTCCTCGGTTAGACCTGTTTTGCTTCAAGGGAAAACAGGAAGTGCCGACGGTTTTGCTCCCTCCTGGGCCGCAGTCGGGGGTCTCTGTCGGACACCTTCCTTCAGCCATGGGAGGACGGTCTGCTCTATGCCTTCCCTCCGATCCCCCTGATACACAGGGTGCTTTTAAAGGTTCGCAGGGATCATGCCAGGGTAATCCTGATAGCTCCGGCGTGGCCGCGCCAGCATTGGTACATGTCACTCCTGTACATGTCCGTTCAGGCGCCCCTGACGCTGCCCCTCCTCCCAGACCTGATCACGCAGGACCAGGGCTCCCTCCACCATCTGAACCTCGAGTCCCTTCAACTCACAGCCTGGATGCTCCATGGCTGAACCCGGTGGAGTTGCAGTGCTCCCAGCAGGTCTGGCAGGTGCTGCTGGGTAGCAAGAAGCCATCAACGAGGGCCACCTACCTAGCTAAATGGAAGCGCTTCTCCATATGGTCGGGTCAGCGGGGTCTCGACCCACTGGGGGTACCAATTCCAGCTGTCCTTGTCTATTTGCTTCACTTAAGACAACTGGGCCTCTCCCTTTCCTCCATTCGCTTTCACTTGGTGGCCATATCTGCTTTTCATCTGTGAGAGGGGGGTGCCTCGGTGTTTGCGAACCCGCTGGTTGGGCGTTTCCTCAAGGGTATGGACAGGCTCTTCCTGCATGTGCATCAGCAGACCCCTGCTTAGGACCTAAGTCTGGTCCTCTCCATCCTCTCAGGGCCTCCCTTCAAGCCTCTGGCTTTGTGCTCTCTGCTGTACCTGTTGTACAAGACCTCCTTCCTGGTGGCAATAACCTCGGCCCGACAGGTGTTGGAGCTTCAAGCGTTAACATCTGAGCTCCCGTACACAGTCTTCTACAAGGACAAGGTCCAACTTAGACCTCATCGGGCTTTCCTACCCAAGGTCATTTTACAGTTCCACATGGGCCAAGATATCTTTTTCCTGGTATTTTATCTGAAACCACACACCTCCAGAGAAGAGCGGAGGCTACACTCCCTGGATGTCCGCAGGGCCTTGACCTTTTACATAGATGCTCAACCCAGCTCTTTATCACAGTCACAGACAGGATGAAGGGGCTCCCGGTCCCCTCTCAGTGAATCTCTTCGTGGATCGCGACTTGCATCTGGGAATGCTACTGTATAGCCAAGACCCCTGTCCCTCCGGTCATGGCTCACTCCACTAGGGCGCAGGCCTCCTCTGCGGCATTCCTGGCTCAGGTTCCGACTCAGGAGATTTGTAGAGCGGCCATGTGGTCCTCCATCCACACGTTCTCGTCTCACTATGCCATCGTGCATCAGGCTAGGGATGATGCAGCCTTTGGTCACGCAGTACTCCAGTCAGCAGTGATCTCCAACCCCACCTCCTAAGGTTAGGCTTGTGAGTCACCTACTTTGAATGGACATGAACAACCACTTGAAGAAGAAAAAACGGTTACCCATCTTTTAGTAACTGTTGTTCTTTGAGATGTGTTGTTCTTGTCCATTCCAACACCCACCCTCCTGCCCCTCTGTCGGAGTGCCAGTAAGAAGGAACTGAGGGGGTGGAGGGTCGGTGGATCCCTTTATAGGGCGCCATGGTGGCGCCACTCCAGGGGGCGCCTGGGCCGACCCTACGGACACTGCTAGAGGAAAATCTTCTGGCTGGCGTGCACGCAGCATGCACACACCTGCTTTGAATGGACATGAACAACACATCTCAAAGAACAACAGTTACTAAAAGGTGAGTAACTTTTTTTTTTGTTTGATTATGCATATGTTTTATTCTTTTGGGACAATATGTCTTTTTTGTTCTCCCACAATGGACTCTAAAGGTTGAAATGTGATCATTTGAAAGCACTTTTTTCTTTTGTTGGAAACCTGTATCCTTTCTCTTTGAATACAAAGATGTTATCTTTTTTGTATTAAAGAGTTAATTTATCCTGTGGGCTCATTATCCTTATTAATTGCAGGTGCAGAAAGGATTTGCTCCATAGCTGAGGCAAATGGCTCGTTTATATATTTAATGGACAAACCTTGTTGTGGATAACAACTTGCACCTTCACTTTAACTGCACTGATGAGGTTCCACTAATTCATAGATCACAAAAGCTGTCAGGACTCAAGATCTCTGGTAGCTGGGAATCTCATAGTCTAGGACCTTCTGCTGAGAATGCCCTTCCTTCAGCCCCTAAATGGTTTCAAATTCTCCAATGAGCGAGCATAGTCATGTGTTTACACCAGTCAACACATGCTCAAAACCATGAGGTCACATCGTGAAACTGAAGCTATAATTAGGGCTGCAGAATCTTTATTATTAGTGATGAGGCACAGGAAGGAAAGAACCCAGCTTGATTTTCAAATTCCGGTTGAGCTTGTCATTAGGGTTGCACTTAGTTTCTTTGATTTTTACTTTGCAAACTGAGCATATTTAATCTGCTAATCACTGAAGGACAATATATGTGGAAGCCTCTAAATTCCATTTTTGCACTCACTTTCCAGAACAGAACCACACTTTATGTTGCCACCCTTGTTTATTTATATTTTGGTATTTTTTTTAAAGTATCCCTTGTAGTACAGATCCAGAAATGAGGTCTATTTATCTGAGTTTGCTAAAGCGCCTGTCCATTGTTACGGCTGCTGATTCATAAGCACTCCACAACCATTACCAGAAGCACTGTGCTTTTAACAGATAGTGTTGTCCTTATCACTTAAAAGCCTGCTGATCCAGCAGGAAGAAATTTCAATTAAAAAAAAAAAAGACAGGCAGGCTTTAAGCCCTGTCTACACAAAGAAATTGTGCTAAATGAATTCTAAATCAAACTGAAGTGATCTAATCTATATTAGTCACTCTTTTGCCCATTGAAGAGTGTCCACACAAGGGATTGCACCAATTTAACAAAATCAGTTTAGGTGATTTGACTAAATTGGTGCAATTTCTCTGTCTTTGTAGAGGGTAAGTGATATAGATCTCTGTTTTGGGCAGATTCCTGCACTTCTGGAAGGTACCACTGAAGTCAATTGATGTTGATGCAGGGTTCTGCCCACAGTGGCCTCCTTGCAGGATAAGGGTCATCTGATAGGCTGTATTTTTGGGCTATCATAGCACAGTAATGAGGCAGTGGACATTGAGGCAGGCACAGAGGTACAGTTGTATGCATTGCTTTGCATCTATACAGATCTAGACTCATGGAATCTATCATTTCATTTCCAGGTATGATATTATGTAGTGGCTACTGGCTAGTAGGTAGGAAATAAATTTAGTGTATGTAAAAGATAGACAGTTTGGGCATTAGATTCCTCTTTTTTTATAGCCAGATACAACATGGATAGCAGACATGCAAACTTTTCACACATGCTGCTGAGGTGCCCCTAACCTCACTTGTGTGGATTACCATATATGGCAAGGGTAATTCAGTCTCAATAGCCTATTTTGTCTTTTTTCCTTCTGATGAGGATGCCAGGAAGGGTGCCAATTTATTTACCTTTGATGGTGGCTTTTTGGGATTGTAGACAGCTATTGACTCAGAACTGGCCTGAGAACACCTGTTAATCAGTGATTAGATGGCAATGATTTTTAACTGGTACTAGCATGGGATAGATTTGAATTCATATTTGAGTTGCTCAGCCTTGGCAGATTCTCATGGACATCAGTGGCACTCTAGGTGAGTGCATGAGTCCAGTTGCATAAAGCACTTTGTAGGTTCAGAGTCTTGGAGTGTGGAGTGGCTGTATATCCCATCACCAATCCCCTAACCTATCCATTCACCCTAGTCTTTTTCTTTAGTAAAATTAGCAGAAAAAGGTATCCCTATAATATGATTTCTAATATTCTTTTGTCTTATGTTTTCAAATTAATTTTTAAATTAACATAACTTTTAGGGAACTAATTTGTCGTAAAATTCATAGGCATTTTAACAGTTGGTCATTAAAATGAAGACAGAAGTCTGAAATATAACTGTTCATTGTAGGGCATTAGTGAAAATTAATTTTAAAATAATCTGGGTAAAAGTAGATGGAATACAAAATACATCTCTTTTGAGTATACCTTAAAAATTTTAAATCATAATCTAAGGGTTACACAAAAGAATTACAATTAAATCCCTTCTTATTGGGATTAAGAAAGAAATGAAAAAAGCAACAAGCTGCGTCAAGCATTTTAACTTTAAACTAAATAACTGATTTTATTGTCATCTTTCAAAGGAGACTTTTTTTTAAAAGAATGTATTAATGAAATCCCATCACAAATTATGCTAACATAGAATGGGTGTGTTCTTACAAAACAAAGATTATAAATTAAATTCTGCTGATGAAAGTGTTATGGAATTTCTAGATGGCTATCAAATCAGCTAGATGAAGCGAACTATCGCTTATTGTCTTGCAGAGGCTAATGTGGAAATTAACATGCTGGGATTGGGCCAAAAAAGCACAATAGTAATGAGTGGAGCTAGCAGAGCTATTGATTGTCAGTTATTTGATTATTTTCATCCTTTTATAAGTTTTCAGACTTTGCTTTTTAGGAATGAAAATTGCATATTTGTTTAGCCGCTTTATGCAAACATATTTTAGCCCGTGGAATATTCCTGAACTATGTTTCCTCCATGAGGTCACCATCCATTATAGTTGGAGATGCTCAAAAAATGGAATATCCATCCCGCAGGAAATTACAATATTTTTGTAATGCTCTGGAGATTCATTAAATAACAAACCAGTGAATAAGAAGGGAATCAAATTCAAAACAAAACCAAACAAAACCTGGAGTGTCTCTGGTGAACTGCTTTACACAGTCTTGTGATGTTGCCAACCTCTGCCTCCAGGGCACATCTCCATATTCCCACACTCACAACACAGGCCCTTATGAGGGAGCATCTCCAAATCACAATCTTTTCTAAATATATTGCTACAATTTTGACTAGTGTTTTCTTCCTAGTTCAGAATGAAAAGTCAAACTATCAAAATCTTTTGCTGAATGAAAAGTTCCAACTAATTTTAATTGGAAAATGTCGTCAAAACATTTTGGTTTGATTTTTCCCAATGGAAAATGCTGCCAAAAGTGGAAAACCAGTGGAAAACTCTGATTTTAATGAAAATATATTTTCTCATGGGGAGGAGGTGTTTCTTTGTTTTTTTAGGGTTTTTTTTTTACAGCCCTTATTATAACCAATTTGTGATAGGTTACTTTAGTCATTTGGTGTTGTTTCTGTTTTGTGGCTGGATGAGTGTGGCTGCATGAGTGTAACAAATAAATGAAGCTGGAGAATGAGATCAAGTCACTGACCATTTAAATCTCTTAGGCAGAGGATGCAACAGTTTCTGGAGTTAGAAACAGCTAAGCTGGCAGGGTTAGTGAATTTTTAGGACAGTTTAAAACTTTTATTTGCCAGACCATTTGGGTTAGACTTTGGTTGAGATACTGCTGTGAGAAGAAAATTAACTAATTTAATATAATATGGAGACAGTTTTAAAATTATTTTTTCGTCACATTCCCACAAAGTAATTTTGCACATGCAAAACCAGCTACAAAGGCTGTAAGCAGATTATTGTATGATTTATTTAATTGTTTTGTAACCAGGACTGGGTTCTGGGCAGTCCTAGCCACTAAGGATGCACTAAGGAGGAAAATGTGAGTGCATTCTATGAGCACTCCTGAAATAGGAGGAGCAGATTTTTATTTGGTATATATCAGCATAGCTGCCTTGACATCAATGGAGTTATACCTGTATATACCAGTTGAGGAACTGTCCCGTTCACTCTGTAATGCACTCTATTCAGAATTATCTTGTTTGACCTACACTGAGGCTTGGTCTACACTACAAATTTCTGTCAGTATGACTGCTTCACTCAGGGGTGTGGACAGCGCTATGTTGATGGGTGGGCTTCTCCGATTGACATAGCTACCGCCTCTCAGGGAGGTGGAGTACCTACCTCGATGGGAGGAGCTCTGCCTCTGCTGTAGGTAGCGCCTTCACTAAAGTGCTACAGCAGGAAGCGGTGTCGTTTTAGTGCTGTAAGTGTAGACAAGCCCTGAGCAAACTTGCTCCATGAAATCGGTGGAAGTGTCAGACAGAATTTTGTAGATCTGCACTGTGCATTCCCATATATTTTAATAATATAATAGTTCCTAACTCTTTTATAGCACTTCTCATTTGTAGATTACAAAGACATTTATGGAATGCAAGTATCATAAGCCCCATTTTACAAAGATCATTTTAGCTAAGGGACAGGGAGGTGAAATGGTTTGTTCAAGGTCACGGAACAGGCCAGTGGCATAGCTGGGGATAGATACCAGCTCTTTGAACCACAGTCAGGATTTAAAGATGCAGCTATTAAAATGAGCAAGTAAAACTTGTGAAATGTGACATGTACTATGTCCAAAGAATTACATTGTTGATGATTTACTAGATTGATGTCAAATCTCCTATAGCATAAAAGGAAGGTTTTTTTGTGGGAGAGATAGGGGTTAAGCCATTGATGGTTTTGTTTCAGCTCTTCAGTTCAATGCTACATAGCTTGCCTATATCAGAGAATTCAATCTGTTTATAGCACTGAATAGTTTAAATGAGTGCTTCTCAAAGCCAGTCTTCCGCTTGTTCAAGGAAAGCCCCTGCAGGCCGGGCTGGTTTATTTACCTGCCGTGTCCGCAGGTTTGGCCGATCACAGCTCCCACTGGCTATGGTTCGCCACTCCAGGCCAATGGGGGCTGTGGGAAGCGATGCAGGCTGAGAGATGTGCTGGCCGCTCTTCCCGCAGCCCCCATTGGCCTGAAGCAGCGAACCGTGGCCAGTGGGAGCCGCGATCGGCCGAACCTGTGGACGCAGCAGGTAAGCAAACTGGCCCGGCTCGCCAGAGGCTTTCCCTGAACAAGCGGTGGCCCAACTTTGAGAAGCATTGGTTTAAATCACAGTTGAGGTGAAGATCCAGACCTATAAATATGGTTATTCATATCAAACATTTGACAAACTGGAATTATGACTGTAGGATGATGACTATATACTGTCTCAATTATATAATCAAAAGTAAGTTAAATAAGAGCTCATTAAACAAAAGAGAGAGGACTATATTTCAATCCCTAAAGTACTCACAAATAATTTTTATGGTCTGCTTGCAGCAAATACACAAACTAGTATAAAAACAAAACAAAAATATCCCCCTAGGAAATGTGTACTAGATGATTGCTTTGTATGTTGATGATAAATCTCATCCAATCTGTATATTGAATGTTATTCTTTCATTACTTCAATGTTGCTTTGTCTTACAACATGATTAGATATAAAACTATGTTACACATAACAATTCAGTGTAATTGAACATGTCAGGTAATAAACAATTATCCTATTCTTTTCTCCCATTTATTTTGATTAAACATTACCATAATATCACAACTACAGCTGATTTAAAAAAAACAGATTCACATTTTTTTAAATTGCAGACCCATTGATACAAAGCACCCAAATTTCCTCTCACTTATACCAGTGGATATCAGGAGCAACTCCATGGAATTAATCTCATGAGAGGTAATTCAGGTTCTGTAATTTGGTTCTCTGGTAATGTTAAGGCTGGAACAGTGTGCATTGGAGGAATGAGCACAAATTTAGGAGTCAGTTCTAACCCTGGCTCTCCCATTGACTCAATGTGGTTTTGGGTAAGTCATTTCACTTTTCAGCTTGTTGCTTCACCTGTAAATGGGAATAATGACTCTTACTAGAGAGAGCTGGATTTTTTTTTCCTTGAGGAAAATGAAAAGAAAAAAAGGGGACTCCCCTATCTGTGAAAAGCTGAGATTAAAAGAAAATAAAGAAAGAAAACATACATGCATTGGATATAATTCATTCTGCTGCGTGCAGTGGGGGGAAAGAAAGGAGTGTGGAAAAGCAGAAAACAAAAACTTCCAAAATTTTATTTTTTTCAGTTGTGATGAATGTAAGATAGAAAGGGTATAAAACAAACCTTAGTTAAGCAACTGCTTAAATGATTACCCATGCCACTTTTCTAAGAGCCTGTGATGTGTTATACCAGACCTCCAAGCTGCGTAGAGTCTCCCACACAGCCAATCATAAAGGGGCTGCAGGGAGCAGCCAATCAGGGCCAAGCAGGCCAGTATAAGAAGAGCTGCAGGGCTAGAGTGAGATCAGTTACTTGCTGGAGGTGGAGGGTGTGTGGCTGGCTGAGGGAGCTACAGGACCTTGGGCAGAGCAATGGTGGCAGAAGCCAGGTGGCATGAGAAAGAGCTTTGTGCTGGTTGCTGGGATTCCATCAGGACAAGGCCCTGAGGTAAGAGTGAAGAAGGTGTGGACTCATGGGGAAGTGGCTCAGAGACACAGCAGATGGCTGCTGTCTGCATGGTCCCTGGGCTGGGACCTGAAATAGTGGGTGGGTCTGGTGGGCCACCCTCCTTAGCTACTGGGGAAAGTGCCCTGGACTTTGAGGCACCCCAGAAGGGGAACTGAACTCTTTTATTAGCCTAGCAGGAGATCTGGGGCCTGAAACATCCAGAGAGGGTGAGGACATTGCCTCCAGGGGATGCCCTGGAGTATAGCTCAATACCAGGGCTGTGGCCACTGTTAGACTACAGAACTAATTAAGGACTGAAGCCCAAGGAGGGCTGCACACACTTGATGATAGGCTGCTTGTGTGAGGTCATTGAGCGCCACTATAGGACCCTTTTAATTTTGATCCTTTAACTAAAGAAAAGGATACAAAAGTTTAATTTAGTTTTGTAGAGTTTAATAAGAGCAACTGATAGTGTAAGATCTAAAAAGATAAAAATAGTGTTGATCTATGATTTGGCAAACACAAACTAGAAAATTGGTCGATATAACCATTTAAGTTTTTCAGAACAATTCACAGAGCCACAATAGAAAATAACATTCATACTCAATCACCGTGTGGGTAGGTGTCTTTGTTTAGATTTTTGACTGATTAGTAACTCCAGTGTTGCTGACACAGGGGAAAAACAATCCAAAGATAAATTGCAAGACAACTTGGTCAATTACTTGCATGCCAGTTCACCAAGGTCTCCTTGCTAATGGATCTAAAGTAGACAACATTTTTAATCTGCCTCCCAACAAATTATATTGGCCCAAGGATCTGAGTAATGCTCCTAATTATCTAACATAAACTCCTACATTTATGACAGATTATATAGATTGAGTGCAGTTCAAGAAGCTTGTGTATTTGGTCTCATTTTATTTCTGTATGCACCTAGAACTTAAAAGGCAGTATAAAACCATTAATTATAGGAAACGTGTACTGTGGCTCTACAATCTTCAACAACAACTTGTTCAGTTTCCAAGCTACTTTACAATAATCTTGATTGGAACCTCTTACAAACAAGGACACTCTGTGGCTCTGTGACAGTCTTTAAAGCAGATACACAAACACATACACTTCCTTACCAAGGTACCCAGTTTGAGGAAGCAGTTGATTGACTCATCAGCCAAGAGAGAGTCTGTGTTACTTATTATTAGTTCTTTGGCTCAGCCATCAGTTTTTAACCCAATTGTTCACAGCAAGAGTTGACATTGTAAATAGAGGTGAAACGAAGGACAGACATGACTATAGTCTTTTCCCAGTTTACTAGTGGGAAACCCAAACTGCTGAATAATGGAAAAAGACAGATAAAGCTGCCTATCTGAGAGAGGTACCTGATATTACCAGGAGGACTCTCAGGTGGCCAGCCCAGGATCTCAATCTTCTCCCTTCCAGCTGATTTATAGAAAGGAGCATAAACACTGCCAAATTAAGTGTAAAAATGTAATAAAAGCCAAAAAAGAGTTTGAAGAACAGCTAGCCAAAATCTCAAAAGATAATAACAAAATGTTTAAGTACATCAGAAGCAGGAAGCCTGATAAACAACCAGTGGGGCCCCTGGACAATTGAGATACAAAAGGAGCACTTAAAGACAATAAAGTCATTGCGGAGAAATTAAATGAATTCTTTGCTTCAGTCTTCATGGCTGAGGATGTTAGGGAGATTTCCAAAGCTGAGTCGTCCTTTGTAGGTGGGAAATCTGAGGAATTGTCACAGATTGAAGTGTTAGTAGAGGAGGTTTTGGAATTAATTGATAAACTTAACAGTAACAAGTCACCAGGACCAGATGGCATTCACCCAAGAGTTCTGAAAGAACTCAAATATGAAATTGCGGAACTATTAACTATTGTTTGTAACCTGTCCTTTAAATCAGCTTCTGTACCCAATGACTGGAAGATAGCTAATGTAAAGCCAATATTTAAAAAGGGCTGTAGAGGTGGTCCCAGTAATTACAGACCAGTAAGTCTAACATCAGTACTGGGCAAATTGTCAGAAACATAGAAGAACATAAATTGTTGGACAAAAGTCAACATGGTTTCTGTAAAGGGAAATCACGTCTTACTAATCTATTAGAGTTCTTTGAAGGGGTCAACAAACATGTGGACAAGGTGGATCCATTGGACGTAGTGTACTTAGTTTTCCAGAAAGCCTTTGACAAGGTCCCTCACCGAAGGCTCTTACGTAAATTAAGGAATAGTGTCCCTAGCCTCTGTTTGTCAGAGGGTGGAGATTGATGGCAAGAGAGAGATCACTTGATCATTAACTGTTAGGTTCACTCCCTCTTGGACATATGGCATTGGTCTCTGTCAGTAAACAGGATACTGGGCTGGATGGACTTTTGGTCTGACGAAGTCAGGGCTGGTGCAAGGATGTTTCATGCCCTGGGCGAAACTTCCACCTTGCGTCCTCCATCCCCCATGTCCCCGCCCTGAGGCACCCTCCCCCGCATCAGCTCCCCATCCCCCAACTTCTGCCCTGAGGCAACCCCCCCTCCCCCAGCTCACCCTGCTCCGTCTCCACCCCGAGCACGCCGTTGCTGCTTCACTTCTCTCACCTTGCGGAGCCAATCAGTTTAGGCACTGCAACCTGGGAGGTGGGAGAAGTGAAGCGGCCATGGTGTGCTCGGGGAGGAGGCGGGGCAGGGAGTTCCCCTGCGTGCCTCTGCCCTTACTTGCTGCAGGCTGCCCTCCCCGCGCTCCCCTGCCCCAGCTCCCTCCTCCTAAATGCCAGCAGCGACCGAGGCAGCTGAAGACCCTGCTGCCACGGTTGCTGCTGAAGAAAATGGCGCCCCTCAAATCCTAGTGCCCTAGGTGACCGCCTAGGTTGCCTAAATGGTTGCACCAGCCCTGGACCCAGTATGGCCATTCTTATGTTCTTTGCTGTGCATCTCTTGGCCAGCTTGCAGTTATGCTTGCTCGGGTTGCAGTTTCTCCATCAACATGCTGCTAGTTGCTAAAATGTAAAGTTTAAAGTTCATGTAATTTATACGAAGTCCCTTCGTATTCTTGGATCCTCTTTAAACTTATTTTTACATTTCCTTATACAATGAAGAATCATGGCCAGAGCAGCTTCATATATTTTTTCCATTTCTGTTCTCCTTATTGTAACAAGAATGGCATGAAATGATTATGTGCCTTATTAATCAGTTACGTTTCTGATTATTCCACTCTGTGGTCAAGTGTCCTTATAATCACACTGTTTGGCTTCAGATCCTTGTATTTACTATCTTTCAGCACAAGTGTATTTGACATAAACATACTCCATTGCAAACATTACCTTTACTCCTTCACTTATTACTTAAACTAAAATAAATCAGTATGAACACAATTATTTTCTTTCCTAATGAGCTTGTCCATAAGGTAAAACCTGTCATTAAAGTTTACAGTATTTGCCCAAATTGTATCACTGATAGCTAACTTCCCTTTTATACACATTTAATCATTATAATAGATTCCATCAGATTCCGTATTTTACTTGCTGTCCTCTGTCACTTCTTATAATGTCTGTGTTTGATCATAAGTTAATTTTTTAATTAGTTTCATTCTTTCATAGACAGGGGGGAAAAATAACTTTCTTTAGATGAACTAGAAGTACATTCTTATGAAAGGCTGCAGCAACTCTGAGTGTCCTCAAACTATTTAAGAGGTTTAGTCATTAGACCTTAGGTTTTTATTCTTAGTCCTTTGTTCTATCTTATCTTGGTATCTGGGCAATTCTTAAATAGTAACAACTAATAACTTTGGGTCCTTAGTTACTGCGTGAATAACTAGAAAAATTTAAAAAAAGATTTTTTACAGAAGTTTTAGGTTTTGAAAGAGGGTCATTTTAAATAATGCAGAAAATTAAATGATGTTGGATAAATGTGTTTTATTATTTTTGGTGGGTAAATATGCAATAACTATGGCATAAAGTCTCAATACAAGTCATATCTAATTAAGAAAAGGAGCTGGGAGTCCTTGTAGAGAACATTTTTTATATGCAGCTGTGATCAAAAAAGTTAACAAAATATTAGGATGAATAAGGAATGGGATGGTGACTAATACAGAGCATATCATATAGACTTCATATAGATCAATGGTGTGGCCATCAGAGGTGATGCATGGGGAGGGCACATGGGATCAGGTGTGTCGTTCCCCTCCCAGAGTGGCCGCTTGGCTTGTACCAAGCATGATCACATGGGCTGAGCATGCTTAGTAAGATCTACTGAAGCTGCTGCTGCCGCCTCTCCCCTACTATCGGCAGCAGGGGCGGCTCTAAACATTTTGCCGCCACAAGCATGGCAGCATGCTGCAGGGGGCACTCTGCCAGTCACCAATCCCATGGCTCTGGTGGACCTCCTGCAGGCGTGCCTGCAGAGGGTCCGCTGGTCCTGCGGCTCCACTGAAGCCAGGAGGTCCACTGGAGCCACGGGATCAGCGGACTCTCCGTAGGCATGCCGCCGGGGTAGGCAGCCGGCCGCCCTCCCGGCGACACGGCAGAGCGCGCCTGGTCGGGCATGCCCACCCCGAGCACGCGCTTGGCATGCTGGGGCCTGGAGCCACCCCTGATCAGCAGATCTGGTCATCTTTGCCTGCAGTACTGTGTACAGTACGAGTCACCACAAACTCAACAGGATATGGAAGAACTAGAGGGAATCCATAGAAGAGGAATGAGAATTATCAAGGGTTGAAAAACCTCTCTTATAAAGAGAGGAGATTGGGATTGGTTACCTTAGGACGAGAGGAAGAGGGGAAATGAAGAAATCTAGAAAATCAATGGATGGAGAAAATAATTGGGAATTTTCAGTTCACCATGTCTCATTACACAAGAAGAATGCAACATTCAATTAAGAGGTGGCAAATTCAGCTCAATAAAACAAAGTATTTTTTCACACATGTATTTAGACTGTAGAATTTATTGCCATGGGAAGTTGTAGGGTCCAGAAGCCAGGATTAAAAAAAACAGTATTATTTAATTAAAAATAAGGAAAAATATCATGATTAATGATGGCAAAAGATGGGAAGGGATATTAACCTCCTACTTCAGGGTTTATGCCTATCTCTGAATCTTAGAGTTTCCAAATCAGACCTAATGTAGGGGGCAGACTATTCCATGTTCTGCAGGTTCTTATACCTTTCTTGATTGTATCTGTTGCTGGCCACATTGAAGACAAGACACTGGACTCATGAGCCTCAGTTTGATTCAGTGTGGAAATACCTATATTCTCCTACATTCCAAGAATGGATGAAGTATGTGTGTATAGTAAAAAAAAATAAACAATTGGACCCCTTCTCCCAATTATGTCACAGGACAAAATTCTGCAGATAATACTGATTTTAGACATTATTGAGCTTGTAAAGCAGGAAGTACAATAATGTATACTATATCAATGTATTCATATACTGAAATGTTATACTTATTTCTAGACCTTCTAAGGCTGGAAATAAATATTCTTAAAAAAGCTCAGCATCTGGAGAAAACACTCAAGTGTTTCCAACAACACAATTAGGATTTGGGTCTGTAAGAAAAAAAATGTTTCCAGCAGCTATTAGAGAAAATATAACCAGTATCTGTGTCAAAGCAATTTATTATGTCTTTAACTGTAACTTCAGGCCCCCTAAATTAATAGTATTGTCATGTAAGAGCCTCTAGTAAAGCTGTTGTGTTGTACTTGTAAAGTGATGTTTGTTACATATTTTAAGAGTGTGCAAAAGTAAAGCCTAGCCATGGTTGTATGCAAAAATAAATGTTTCCTGTATTAGCTACAGTGTCTGAACAGTAAACTGCTGACAACGCATGGCAGTTCTATGTATGAAATAAAACAATGTATATGAGAGACATCCCTTGGGCTATTTGTGTAGAAAAACCTATCTTGGTATTGCTACGTCTGAAATCCTACATTCTTTATGACCTTTTCACCTGCTTGAGATTGTGTACTACAGTATACATTACATATACAAATGCTGAGACGTTATTCTGTTGGGGTGCCCTTTTATCACAGGATGTCAATTGTTAAAATGCTCAGTCTTCTGAATCAATTAATTTGAAGAATGAATTTGGAGTATCAGGGCATTTCTTTTTATTTTAAGCTAATTTACTCTGTTATCACCAGTCGGTTGTTCTCGTCTGTTTCTAAACACTTCACTTATACTAAAATACAAATTAGAAGGGGATGGGGGGAACATTTGAGATCTAAAGATGTGGTGTCATACCTACACTTGCTGGCATAGAGAGATTCAAATTACATCTCCCTATATGGAGTGATGTGCTTCAAGCCCTGGTGGGATTCACCAGAGGGAAGTATAGGGGACAGTATTGCTATTTACCATTCCTTTTTTATTTCAACTGGAATCGAGCAGCTTTACATCCCTGCTGGGTTCTCCATAGGAGGGTTTTCAGTAGAAGTTGAGTAGATATGCTGAATCTGATCAAACCATGGGGTAACCATAGGCATGCTTCCACTCCAGCCAGCGTCACCTCGTATTGAGGAGAATATGAGGCTGCAGTCCCCCCGGCTGGCTACTCCAGAACCACTCCTTGTGGATTTTTCAAATAACTAGGCTAGAATGGACAAAACAGCTTGTTCCTACATCCTAGAGTTTATAAACGCATGGATAGTATCTCTGAATTGTAGAGGGATATACTAACTTTGTCCAAACTCTATTTTGTTTGACGTAACCATTTAAAACTCCACTAACATGAGTAGGAATTTTGGATGTGTAAGGAATGAGGGATCCAGTCTTATAGATCCCCTCAACACCTCAAACAATATAGATGTTTTTCCACATAACCGTAGCCTGATTCTGACCTGATCTTACTTAACACTGGAACTTACTGTGATATCTCCATTGACTTAATTGAATATGTGCTAAATTGCCTTGACATTAATAGTGGCTGAAACTATATGTGTTCATACTCGGTCTGAAATGGCATTTAAAAAAATTCCAAAGACTCAAAACCTAATTGTGCCGTTGTAAGTGCTTCATCATTCTCTACCCCAGTTGCTGAGTTTTTTTTTCCATCTGCTAATTCGAATGACTTGAATTTACACTGATGTAACTAATCTCAGAATCAGATCTCACATTTTTATGACTTGACTTGTTTTTTGTATTGTCATAGATCCCAGTTGAGCTCCCAATCTCAGCCACTCATCAGATGGCTGGGAAGGAACCCAGATGCTAGTTTCCCAGTCCAGGGGACTCTGCATTTTAATTTAATTTTAAATGAAGCTTCTTAAACATTTAAAAACCTTATTACTTTACGTACAACAATAATTTAATTATATATTATAGACTTGTAGAAAGAGACCTTCTTAAAATGTATTACTGGCATGTGAAATCTTAAATCAGAGTGAATAAATGAAGACTCGGCACCCCACTTCTGAAAGGTTGCCAGCCCATGCAATAAAGCCTATCTGCACTTCCGTGTCTCAGTTTCTACATCACTCCAGAGTGTTCTTTGGGCTGAGGTGTGAATTTTGTGGACCATCCAGACCCTTCTGCTGCAGAGCATGGTTGGTTTTCTGAAAGACAGAGCCTTCCTTCACAACTTGTCTCCTCTGACCTTAGTCTATGGCCTTCCTTCCTCCTTCCCAAACTTTGTCTCTCTCCCTGTTCCCCTGTTTATAGACCACCACTATGATCTCAGACTTCTAACACCTGATATTCATTGTTCTGGTAACTGGTGTGGTTGTGTGTGTGTGGTTTTTGTTTTGTTTTCTTTTGTTGTTGAGGAGTGGAGAAGAGAGAGAAACAACACCATCACCCTCCATTCAGACTGGAGAAGAAAATGTCTCCAAGGAAACTCCCTTATTATATTTATTGATAAATTATTAACCAAATCCAGCATTTTTTTAAATCTACATCAGTTAATGAGATTTTTATGAAGTGGACAGAAATAATGATAGAATTAAAATCAGCCATTGAATGAAGTTCACATAGTTGCATGAAGTAGCGGGAATAGGATATAATGGGAACATTTGTACTAACAAGAAGAAAATAAAATTGCATGTGTAGTTAAATTGTTCAGGTAAATGCATGTCCAAAATTAGCACACTTAAGTTACGTTACACTACCATGGCCAAGCTACAGCACTGCAGCAGGGACACCGTAGTGCTGTTGTGTAGATGCCTCCAACATTGGTGGAAGGGTTTTTGTCAATGTAGTTAATCTACCTCATTGAGAGGTGGTGGATAGTTCAGTGGAATAATTCTTCCATGAACTTGCTGCGTCCATAGTGAGAGTTAGGTCGACCTAACTGCGTTGCACAGGGTGCAAAATTTTTCACAGCTGTAAGCAATATAACTGGGATGATCTATATTTTAGATGTAGACCAGTCCCAAGTTAGAAGCTTCCATACCAAAATTAATTTTGTGAATATTTTACGAAAAAAAGTTAGTACCACACTTCTAAAATTACTTTGCTTCTTCAACAAAGAGCTGTTTGAAATTATTATAATCATAAATAAAATTCAGATGCTGAGAGATTTTTCATTTAAGCACTGTATCCTCTTTTACAGACAGCTTCCAGCACCCCTGAGGTATCTAAATGATGTTAAACCTGTTCTACAGGTGGAAAAACAGAAGCTGAGAGAGGCTAAAGCCTTTATTTATTTTATTTTATTTTTAAGGCTCTTCTAATTCTGAATACCTCTGTTTTTGGGCACCATCCTTCAGAAATGGATGGCTTGATTTTTAGAGGTGTTGAGGATCCACAGATCCCATTCTCTTCAGCTGAAACTGAGGCAATCAAAAGTAGTGACCATGTTTGAAAATTTCATTCTTAGGTGCCTCCATCCCATTTCAAAAGTGAATTAGGCACTTTGAAGCCTAAGTCTCATTGAAAGTCAATTGGAAATTAGGAGCCTAAGAGCAAGATTTTTAGAGATATTTATGTGCCTAAAGAAATAGATAGGTATTTACTGGGGTTTCCAAAGGTGCCTAGGCCCCTAATCATTGGGAATAAAGAATCTAGTTGTTTTTGCAATTATCTGCATTTTTAGGCTTCTTATACCTTTAAAAATCTGCCCCTTAGTCACATTTGAGAGTATGTGACTTAGTAAACCTTAGTGACCAACCCAACTCTCACAAGAGATTGGTGTCAGAGCTAGGAGATTAAGCTGCTTACTCTGGCTCCTAGCTCCTATCTTTAACCATAGAACAAGACTCCCTCTCATTCTTTTCTGTTCCTTTGATACATAAGCCCTCTTGGCAATATAAATGGTTCCAGACATCACAAAAGCTATCTGTTCGACTCCATTGTAGCTTCTTTCATATTACTGTAACTTGTGAATTTTGTCTCTGGAGTTTTACCACACTGTGGCTTCTGATTTACAATGGTAAATTTCATTCTGTTTTACTTTTCTCAGTGCTTGCAAGAATTAAGTCAAACAAAAGCTATGCTCGGTTATCTAAAGTGCTTTTTTTCCAGTCACAACAGTATACCTTCCCATCAAACACAGATATGAATCCTTAGTTCCATAGTCTTTCCCCTAACTAACCCTTTTGCTGAGAGAGCCTGCGTAGCCTTTGCCAAAATATCTCATCTGTTACTCATCCTTTTATCAAACACATTTTGAATACATTGACTTTGGCTTTGTAACTGTGCCTAAATATAGGCTTTTAAAAATTCCCAGATAAGGATTTTAAAAATATATTTGAACAGAAAAACCTCATTTGTGCAGCTCCACTGGTGCCTGATATAATATGAATCGGGGTATGTCTTTTCAGTTTGAGTCATTTGATTTCATGTTTTGTTGTAATTATTCTGAAGTTGCAGTGTTTGAGTCTTATTCTTCATTCAGTTAAACCAGTTTTATGCCATTGAAATCTCATGCCAACATGAAAATTGGGTAACAGAGTGGATGATCAAGGCCATTGCTATAAAAAAGTATTACTGGTGGCAAAATATAGAGTTTTCAATGGTCATCAGTGTTCTGCTCTTAAAAATGATTGATTTAAGTACCACAGTATTGGCTATTGGATATGTAAAGTGGTATCAATCCATCTTCAGCTTCATTTAGATTCTCACATTCTCTAAAATCTCTTGATAGATCTAATGGTTGTCTTTACCTCACTATCCGAAGGGAAATGTAGTTTGACTTGCACTATGGGTACCAGGAAGTAATTGTGTTTCCTTGTCTGATCAACATTCTCACTTGTGAACTATACACTCATAAAAGCCAAATCCTATTCACACATGGGCTCTACATCATATAAATGTAATATAACACATTAACATCTTGTAAATTATAAATTAAGCAAAGATACTACCCACACTTAACACTGGTTTAATTTCAGACTAAATCAATGGATTTCAGTTAACTGTTCTGGATTGATGCCAATATAACTGACAGCCGAATTTGGTCCACTAGGTCTTCCTGTAATTCCAGATTCAGTATTCTGAAATCTTTCATAGCAACGACCCCACTTACACTTCAGAGAAACAATGTTTTTCCTCTCTCAAAACCAATCAAACTGTACAGATCCAATTGTAAATTATTAGTTTTATTTATGAGATGTGATATCTCTCAAAAACAGTCCAGAGGCCAGACCCTCAGCTGGGGTAGCTCCACTGACTCTGTTTCAAAAGTGACATGGAAGTCTAAACACTTACTGTCTCTTTCCTAAATGACATTTTACAGTATTCCTCAGGCTTCTGCATAATAGATGGTAAATCTCCCACCAGCAAACTTAACACAATGTTTTCTCAGATGGGCATCAGAGTTTGTAGTGCGTTGCTTCTCAAAGTTGTGCCATCTGTCACGTCCCTGCAAGAAGTCATTCCATAGCCAGGGTTGCTGGAGAACAATAGTGCTCGTTACACTTTTCCTTTTGCAAAGCTTCTGTGCTGAATGTGGGAGTTAGTACAGCCAGCTCTGCATTATCCAAGTATTCACATGCACCAGGGCAATCTGTCCCTAGGTATCTACATCTGAGGTTTTCTGGGTGCTTTGCACTGCTAAAGTGAGAGTGTATGTGTCTGGGGGGGGTAAGTGTGTAGGGGGTGGTGGGGAATCAAGTTCTGGAAATTAATCCTTGGTGTAATTAAATTGATCTCATTAAGTCTGATTCTAGTCTTCCTTATGTGGATTTTATACTTTAATTCCTGTTTGCATTGCTGTCAATGAAATCAACCTTAGTAGAATTGGACAATAGATAAATTGAACCCACTGTTTTTTTCCCCATCATACCTATTTTTGGACCTATCATGGAAAGTGCAGAATGCACTCTGCTGCTGAGGGATAAGAATTTAATACTCTTTGAACTATGAAGAATGTGTCTGGATGCAATGTGGGTCATTTAAAATTGTTCTGTGGATTTTTATTAATACATTTGTACTCTGTTGTAACTACAGTTGTGAAAAAATGTTTTGTTTTAACCACAAAAGAACTTGAACTCATCTGGGGTTTGACTTTGGCCTGTGCTTGTTAACAAGAGATTGGTTGTTAGAACTCTTCTTGAAACTGTGGAACTGCCAAATAATTTATTTTAGATTAAGGAAAGAACAAAAGTATGCTTTCCATGAGAGAGCACATGGTATGTCTGTAAGTGTCTCCTCTGCAGCAAGTCTGAGAAGAAAACAACTACCCCGTGCACACAGTTTGTAGAAATTTCAAGGTGCACAGAAAATAAATGCTTCACAGTTTCATAGCTGCACGCCCACCCCACTAACAATACTGAACATCAAGGAATGTTGATTTGAATTCTGCATGAAGACTTGGGTATTACAAATTCTTATTTTTTGTCAACCATTTCCCTATTTCTTGTTTAGTTTTATACAGTGGAAAAGTAAATTTGCATTATACATTTCCACTCTGGACACACACATGCCTAAATCTATATTTATACACCTAAAGCAAAGTGGACTCTTTTTTTTTTTTTTTTTTTTTTTTTTTTTTTTTTTAGACATGCTGAGCACTCATAGCTTCCACAAAACTGAATGACTACAGTGTGTGCTCATCACACTGGTAAATTAGGTTATTCTGATTTATGTGTCTAAACATGGATTTATGTATCAACATATAGGTGCCTGGGCTGAAAACATAGGCCTCTATATCCATTGTCAATTTAACTAATTAGCCAGTTTTCCCTTAACATTTATTTTGGAGAAACAAACATTGTGTAAAATCAAGAATAGTCACTGGCTTATTATGTGAAACTTCAGAATACAAAGTGCTTGGTAACATTACTATCAGTATTCACTAACACAACTTCAGAGACGAACATGAAAAAGTAAAAGTAGATAAAATTCAGAAATTGAAATTATCTTTATAATTCAAACTATTTCCAGTACGCTTACACTCAAATGGCTATTTAGTTGCTTCACAGCCACATGCTGTACTTTAGAGAACTGGCTTTTCCTGGAACAGGATGACTTGGTATCTTTTTTCAGAGTGATTTATCAGGTAGATTCACAGAGGAATAATGGATACAATAATAAAATTAATCGATATGCCTACAAAATGTATGTTGTCAGCAGTACCAGAATGCAGATTTGAGAACTGTATTTGAACTGACAGTGTTAATAATTTTTAAAAAATGTTTTGCATATTTGTGCATTCCATTGTTTGAAATGCCCTCTCAGAAGCTAGAAAATAGCACTTACCACTTGACTGGTTTTGTTCCTCACAGGTTGGTAATATTGATTTCTGTCACAAGCACCCTTGGTATCAATGTCAGAAGGTCCCCAAAAAGCAGAGGTCTAGGCAGAAAGGGAGAATGCCATCTCTACTATATCTTCATTCTCTGCACTCCCTCCCTCTCTTGAACTCTGTAGATCTCTCTCAGACTCTTTATGTAGCTTTCTGAGGCATTGCTGGAGTTGGGATTGAGTAGAGCTAGAGTCTGTACATTTCATGGGCCCCATCCACTGATCATTTCCCCCATTTTCTGAACACTCAGCTGAGGGGAAGGAAGGTGAGATGAGCTTCAGAGGGAGTTCTGTTGGAGGAGCAGGTTTTTGTAGTTTGTGGATTGTATTGTGTAGTGTGTGTGGAGGCTGCTAGGGGCAGTGTGCGGGGAGAGCAGTGGATCCCTGATTAGGGGGCGGGGCTTACCTGATTAGGGGTCCTATAAAAGTAGCCAGCCAGTCAGGCAGCAGCACAGACAGCCAGCAAACAGAGCTGTAAACAGGGGAGTTTCAGAGGGAGTTTACAGGGGGAGGTTGCAGGGGAGACTAGGACAGAGGAACTGACAGGCTATTTAAGGGACTGAGTGGTGGTCTGGTGCCTGATGGGGGTTTGTGTTGTGTTCCGTGGACTACCAGGCTTTAGGTGAGAAGGCTATGACTGATACAGAGGTAGCAGTGAAAGATACAATGAAGATGACTGGATGTGGAAGCCGCGGCATGTACATGATCCTGGAGGGGGTACCTGAAAAGAGTTTTGTCTGCATGAAGTGCCGCCTGATAGAGCTGATGGAAGAAAAGATCCGAGGACTGGAGATGAAGGTGGAAACTCTGGTTGAGTTTAGAAGGGGGTTAGAGCAGATGATGGAGCACAGACACGAGGGGGCTGAAGGGATAAGCTCAGACGTGCAGATGGAAGCAGGACCAAAGAATTCAGAGGAGAGACTGTTGGGTGAGGAAAGTGGACGGTGGAAGCATGTTACTAAGAGAACCAGGCAGAGGAAAAGACAGGCCAGTGAAGGAGAAATAGAACTCAGGAACAGGTTTGCAGAGTTGGAAAATGAAGAAGGGGCACAGTAGGTTGTCGCTGAAGGAGAGAGGGCAAGGAAAGAAGAGCTGATAGTCCTACAAGAGGAGGGGAGGAGTCAATGGAGGCAACACCAGATATAAGCCCCAGGAGGATTGCAAGGGGAATAGGAATCGAGAGGACTTGCAGCCAGTGGGCGCAGGGGATAGACCGAAGAATCACACTGTCACCAGGAAAAGGCAGGTCTATGTGATTGGACACTCCTTACTGAGAAGAATAGACAGGCCTGTAACTAGAGCTGATCAGGAGAACAGAAGGGTGTGCTGTCTGCCGGGTGCTGAGATACAGGATGTGGACCTGAGGCTGAAAAGGATCCTGGCGGGAGCAGGAAAGAATCTGTTGATTGTCCTTCATGTGGGAATGAATGATACGGTTAGATACTCTCTGGAATGTATCAAGGGAGACTATGCCAGACTGGGGAAGACGCTTAAGGAAATTGAGGCTCAGGTGATCTTCAGTGGGATTCTGCCGGTTCCTAGAGAAGGCAACAAAGGTGTAACAAGATTATGGCGATCAACAGATGGCTCAGGCAGTGGTGCTATAAGGAGGGCTTTGGGATGTACGGCCATTGGGAAGCATTTACGGACAGAAGACTGTTCTCTCGGGATGGACTTCACCTGAGTAAGGAGGGAAATAGACTTCTAGGATGGAGGCTCACCGAACTGATTAAGAGAGCTTTAAACTAGGAATTTGGGGGGAGATGGTTGGGAGATGTCCAGGAGATCTCCATGCCAGAATTTAACCTTGAGAGGGAAGTAAACAAAGTAAGAGGGGATACAGTCGTGGACAGAAGAATTGGCATAAGGAGGAAGGGTAGTGTAGATAGCAGACTAACAGGTGATGCTGGTGGTAGAACGTCTGTGCCTAACAGGGTAAAGAATGTCAGTGAAGCCAAATGGCAAAAATTAAGATGTCTGTACACTAATGCAAGGAGCCTAGAGAACAAAATGGAGGATCTAGAGCTACTGGTGCAGGAAGTGAAACTGGATATTATAGGGATAACAGAAATATGGTGGAATAGTAGTTATGACTGGAGTACAGGTATTGAAGGCTATGTGCTGTTTAGGAAAGACAGAAATAAAGGCAAAGGTGGAATAGCAGTGTACATCAATGAGGAGGTTAACTGTAAAGAAATAAGAAGTGATAGAATGGACAAGACAGTCTGTCTGGGCAAAAATCACACTGGGAAAGAAAGCTACTACAGCCTCCCCTGAGATAGTGCTTGGGGTGTGCTACAGACTGCCGGGATCTGATCTGGATATGGATAGAGACCTCTTTAATATTTTTAATGAAGTAAACACTAATGGGAAATGTCTTCCAGTCTATATCTCCCATGATCATACAAGTGCTAGCAAGAATAATAGGGCTCAGATTTTTCTGGATGTGACAGCAGATGGATTTCTTCACCAAGTAGTTGAAGAACCAACAACAGGGGATGCCATTTTAGATTTGGTTTTGGTGAGTAGTGAGGACCTCATAGAAGAAATGCTTGTAGGGGACAACCTTGGTTCAAGTGATCATGAGCTAATTCAGTTCAAACTAGATGGAAGGATAAACAAAAATAGATCTGGGACTAGGGTTTTTTATTTCAAAAGGGCTAACTTTAAAGAATTAAGGAAATTAGTTAGGGAAGTGGATTGGACTGAAGAACTTGTGGATCTAAATGCGGAGGAGGCCTGGAATTACTTTAAGTCGCAGCTGCAGAAACTATCGGAAGCCTGCAGAAACTATCGGAAGGAGTTGTAGACCAAGCTGGATGAGCAAGCATCTCAGAGAGGTGATTAAGAAAAAGCAGAAAGCCTACAAGGAGTGGAAGAAGGGTGGGATTAGCAAGGAAAACTACCTTAGTGAGGTCAGAACATGTAGGGATAAAATGAGAAGGTAAAAGCCAAGTACAGTTGGACCTTGCAAAGGGAATTAAAACCAATTGTAAAAGGTTCTATAGCCATATAAATAAGAAGAAAACGAAGAAAGAAGTGGGACTGCTAAACACTGAGGATGGAAAAGAGGTTAAGGATAACCTAGGCATGGCCCAATATCTAAATAAGTACTTGCCTCAGTCTTTAATAAAGCTAATAAGGAGCTTAGGGATAATGGAAGGATGACAAACAGGAATGAGGATATGGAGGTGGATATTACCACATCTGAGGTAGAAGCCAAACTTGAACAGCTTAATGGGACAAAATCAGAGGGCCCAGACCATCTTCATCCAAGATATAAAAGGAACTGGCGCATGAAATTGCAAGCCCATTAGCGAGAATTTTTAATGAATAGGTAAACTCAGAGGTTGTACCATACGACTGGAGAATTGCTAACACAGTTCCTATCTTTAAGAAAGGGAAAAAAAGTGATCCGAGTAACTATAGGCCTGTTAGTTTGACATCTGTAGTATGTAAGGTCTTGGAAAAAATTTTGAAGGAGAAAGTAGTTAAGGACACTGAGGTCAGTGGTAATTGGGACAAATTACAACATGGCTTTACTAAAGGTAGATCGTGCCAAACCAACCTGATCTCCTTCTTTGAGAAGGTGACAGATTATTTAGACAAAGGAAATGCAGTAGATCTAATTTACCTCAATTTCAGTAAGGCATTTGACATGGTTCCACATGGGGAATTATTAGTCAAATTGGAAAAGATGGGGATCACTATGAAAATTGAAAGGTGGATAAGGAACTGGTTAAAGGGGAGACTACAACGGGTCATACTGAAGGGTTAACTGTCAGGCTGGAAGGAGGTTACTAGTGGAGTTCTTCAAGGATCGGTTTTGGGACTAATCTTATTTAACCTTTTTATTACTGACCTTGGCACAAAAAGCGGGAGTGTGCTAATAAAGTTTGCGGATGACACAAAGCTGGGGGGTATTGCTAACACGGAGAAGGACCGGGATATCATACAAGAAGATCTGGATGACCTTGTAAACTGGAGTAAACAGTAATAGGATGAAATTTAATAGTGAAAAGTGCAAGGTCATGCACTTAGGGATTAATAATAAGAATTTTAGATATACATTGGGGACACATCAGTTGGAAGCAACAGAGGAGGAGAAGGACCTTGGAGTATTGGTTGATCACAGGATGACTATGAGCCGCCAATGTGATATGGCCGTTAAAAAAGCTAATGCAGTTTTAGGATGCATCAGGTGAGGTATTTCCAGCAAAGATAAGGAGGTGTTAGTACCGTTATATAAGGCGCTGGTGAGACCTCACATGGAATACTGTGTGCAGTTCTGGTCTCCCATGTTTAAGAAGGATGAATTCAAACTGGAACAGATTCAGAGACGGGCTACTAGGATGATCCGAGGAATGGAAAACTTCTCATATGAAAGGAGACTCAAAGAGCTTGGCTTGTTTATTCTAGCCAAAAAAATGCTGAGGGGGGATATGCTTGTTCTTTATAAATATATCAAAGGGATTAATATTAGGGAGGGAGAGGAATTATTTAAGCTTAATACCAATATAGACACAAGAATGAATGGGTATAAACTGGACACTAGGAAGTTTAGACTTGAAATTAGATGAAGGTTTCTAACCATTAGAGGAGTGAAGTTCTGGAACAGCTTTCCAAGGCGAGTAGTGGGGACAAAAAACTTATCTGGCTTTAAGACTAAGCTTGATAAGTTTATGGAAGGGATGGTATGATGGGAAAGCTAAATTTTGGCAATTGATCTTTGATTACCAGCAGATAAGTATGCCCAGTGGTCGGTGATGGGATGGGATCTGAGTTACTGCAGAGAATTCTTTCCTGAGTGCTGGCTGGTGAGTCTTGCCCACATCCTCAGGGTTTAGCTGATCGCCATATTTGGGGTCGGGAAGGAATTTTCCTCCGGGGCAGATTGGCAGAGGCCCTGGAGGTTTTTTGCCTTCCTCTGCAGTGTGGGGCCTGGGTCACTTGCTGGTGGATTCTCTGCAGCTTGAGGTCTTCATACCACAATTTGAAGACTTCAAAATCTCGGACATAAGTTAGGGGTTTGTTACAGAAGTGGATGGGTAGGGTTCTGTGGCTTGCTTTGTGCAGGAGGTCAGACTAGATAATCACATTGCTCCCTTCTGACCCTAAAGTCTATGAATCTATAATACAGCAATGGGTTGAAAGAGAGGCTGGATCTTACCTGTACCAAATTCACAGGATAGAATACATTTGGCTTTACTATAGAGAACAATGTGTCACATTTTCTATTGGCAACAACTGATTAAAAAAAAAAAAAGGAACTCTGTGTGTGTGTGTGTGTGTGTGTGTGTGTGTACCTCATCCCTTTCTTTCCCCCAATGAAAATGAAATATGGATGCATTTTTTCCTCAGAATTTTGAAGTTTTTCAATCAGCTTTACAAGTTGAATCATGGGACTATATTTTCATGGAAAATATTGATAATTTTTCATCCAAATTCAAAATCTAAAAAAAAAATGATTTTTTTTAAAACCCCAACCCTTGATAATTACCAAAGTTGACTGAGGCTCTTGAGTGGCACAGCAGCAGCCTACCTGTCGCTGGAGAATAGAAGATGCATGCAGAGGGGGAGTCGAGTCCCGAAGCATCCCACTACCTCAAACTTTTCCCCCTTATTTGTACATTAAGTAATAAAATGGCGTCACTTAAATAATCCTTGTTAAGCAAGCAGTTTCAACTGTCAATCAAGAGGTTTTCTTCTGATTATTGTTTAACCAAATGTGGGTTTTTTCCAGTGTTTGCAAGCTTGAGGCCCCTAAAATTCATGTATCAGCAACTTCAACACAATTCTTATCAGGAAAGACGCAGGATCAAGCTGCCCTTTCTGTGGCACCCAAAACCCCCTCCCCTTCCTGCCATGGTCAAGCTGAGGCTGTTGCATAGCCACTTTACAGCCTGCTGACTTGCCTGCTTTTAGCAATAAGCAGTAGTGGTTTCAGTCACTTTACTGGTTTGCCAAAATCTCCCCATACAGTTCTCCTCCTTAAAGGTCACCTTTCACAAAAAGGGGGCCTTTACATGATTGCTGTCACACCTTTTCTGGATGCAACTGAGTTGAGATCCAACGAAAGCTCTAGGCTCTCTGCCGAGAATGAGCAAATGATCTTCTTGGCATCCCATGTTTAGCACACCAGCATAGCAATTGACAAGCGATCATTTTAGCCGCCTTTCCCATTTAAGGGAGGAACAACAAGTTAAATATGTTCCTTTCCCGGGGGTACAAGTGCCAGTGGTATTTATTAGTATCTAAGATTTACAGCTTGCTAATGTTCAAAATGGTGGATTTGCAAAACCACTAGTAATTTAAAATGACATTGCAAATAGTACTATTGACATTACAAAATATGTGACAGTGAGTATCAATTGACCCATTACATTTAGGCTGACCTTTGCAAATTTGAAAGTGTTGTGTGAAGAGAAAATATTGGAGTAAACCACACTTTCCCCCTCATTTTAAATTACATTGTTACTTTATTTCACCAATGTATTTTAAGGATGTGCTGTGTTTTGACTGTCTAATAAAGCCTGTTAGAAAAGTATAAAGATAAATGTTGCTTTTTAATCAGTAGTTTTCATTTTTAAGAGCCATCCCTAAAAAAACAAAAAACAAAAAAACCCAAACCAAAACCAAAACCTTTAGTCCAGGACTGCACTACTCTGTTAGAAAGGTGAAATGTGTATGTTAACATGAGTGAAATTTAACACTGAAAGGGGGGAAAAAAAGTCCCCCCTGAACAGTACCAGTAGGTAGCACAAAGTGCTTTATAGTCTATAAAACAAGTGTGTAGCTTAGTAAATGCCTGGAGTAGTAAACTTTAAGGTAACAACTATTATCAACAGTATGTTTTGAAGACAGAGTTTAAAATAACATGTCATTTGTTTCATCCCTTTCCCATGCAGCACAGCAGAGACCAGGGTTTTCAGTTCTTGGGCTGTGGAGAGCATAGGCCACAAACACTTTTTTTGGTATGGTTTCTTCAAAGCTAACAGTTCATGCTGTTTGCAAAGGTAATTGTGGGTTAAAGAGCTGCTGAGAATCACGAAGTGTGATTGCTGTTTCAGTACCTGGCCATGTTCAGAAAATGGACAAAGAGTCAGTGAAAAGACTGAGTCTTCCTGCCCTAAAAGAATGGGTTAAAAAACAGATGTTTGTTTGTGATGTGGGGTTATTAAGGTTACCCTCAGAGCAGGTAAGTGCTTTCATTTACTTTAGCTATGTAAGGTCATCAGCATCAATGTTCTCTAGTTCAGGTAGAAATAAGAGAAATGTTGTAACAATTTTGATGGTATCTTGAATGGCCTCCATTAAGAGACAGAGAGGATTTTAAACTGCTGCAATCAGCACTCTTACAACAGTCTGATAACTCACTTGAGGATACTGACTTTTTTTTAATAACAGCAAATGCTGTATGTCAGCCATAACACTACTTAAAATCACTGTCATACTCTCAAAGTCTATAACTGCAGTGTGATTTTTCAGAGGCAACGGAAATGGCTGCTGTCAGCTTCAGAATAGATGAGGAACGAAATCTGTCACGAACTTTGAGAACTTAATATATCACTAAAGACAGTTAATTTAGCAGTCATGACCCATGTAAGCAGCAAAATTAATAGCAAATCTACTGTGCCATTGGAAAAGCACGTCAATACTCTGATTCCAACATTGTTCCCACTGCAGCCTACACAGACTCTGGTTCCCCTGTGACATGTATGTCTGAACAGCTAAATACTGTACTTCTAAAATTACTCTGTTTTTAATGTGACAGACACGTGCTGCAAGGTGTAGCATGTTGCCCTGAGGAGTTCTGAGGTTATAAAATAAAAGTAAGCATAGATGCATTACATGAAGTATTTTATCTTAGGACCCAATATTCCATACTCAGGCAAAATTTCTCCTAATGTCTCCTAAACCCCCCTTTGCCTGAACAAGGAGTGAATAGCGAGTGGTGACTCAGACCTTTCATGTTCTACTTTCAGTTACATAGCAATTGCAAAATGGTAGCATTTCTTTTGTAGTGCTTCTGATTCTATTTTCCATGCGACACTTTCAATGTTTCCTTTTCTGCCATGGGATCTCTTAGCAATTCCGCTGCAATGAACGTACCAAATATACAGAGTGGGATCAAACATCCAGAAAAACAAATAAGCTGCAGGCTTCTATAAAAACTTGCTCATATAACAATTTTCTTAAGACGGTGAGAAATTCTGTTATCCTGCATGGAGCTGTATTTGGCATAATTGATGCTTCCCCCTTTCTGTTTATTTAAAATGTTAGGAAATGGTGATATGGGGCAAAAAGAGTCGTAACATGTTTGTCCATTTCAAACTCTTTCCATTTGACTTTGCAAAACATTGTGAAGCATGTAGCCACAGCCAATCAGTAATGTAAACAAAGTTTGCACTCTGTGTGTGTGTGTGTCTCTCTCTCTCTCTCTCTCTCTCTCTCTCTCAAAACAAAATTTTATCATCTTTATTGGACTGATATAGGAAAGCAATCAGCTCTGGAGTGAGTGTGTCAAATGAAACTTCACCAGGAATTTCTGACTGTTATAGAGAAAAAATTGTGTTCATAAAACACAAAAGGTACAGAGAAGGACAACAAAAATGATTAGGGGTGTGGAACTGCTTCCATATGAGGAGAGATGAAAGACTGGTACATTTTCAGCCTGGAAAAGGGATGAATAAGAGGGATATGATAGAAGTCTATTAAAATCTTGACTGGTGTGGAGAAAGTAAATAAGGAAGTGTAATTTACTCCTTCACATAACACAAGAACCAGGGTCCCCCAGTGAAATTAATAGCAGGTTTTAAACAAGCAAAAAAAAGTACTACTTCATGCAATGCACAGTCATCTGTGGAACTTGTGGCCAGGGGATGTTGTGAAGGCCAAAATTATAACAGGGTTAAAAAAAAACTAGATAAGTTCATGAAGGATAGGTCCATTGGTGGCTATTGGCCAAGATGGTCAGGGATGTAACCCTATGCTCTTATTGACCCTAGCTGGAATTGGACAACATGGGGCGGATCACTCGACAAACTGTCTTGCAAACTGCCAGTGGATTACTATGATGGGCCATGTGCAGCTGCAGGTTGCCCACCACTGGGGTAGATGATCATTGGTCTGACCCATTATGGCCATTCTGCTGGTCTAAACATATAGGGCCAAATTCTTATTCCTCCTTAAAGGCTTCCCTACCCACAGTCTGAAACTGAGATAATTAAGTCAGTTTTATTTACATTTTTAGTTATTTTGGTGCAAGTCTGTTTTTTTTGGAAGTCCTTATTATAGAACAAATATTACCTATTATGATTTAAGTAAGGTTGATTTTGGTGTATTTTACCTATCAAGTAAAATTGGAACAGGACATACTTATCTGGAAACCTAGCAACTCTTGAAAGGGGCCTCATTTCAGAAAGTACACAGAGTCCACCCTTTGAAAAGGCAAGCCTCTTTAAGGTTTCTTAAATTGAGCACCCAAAAATTGAGGCCAAATCATACTCAAAATCAATAGTGACTTTTGAAAATCTTGTCCTTAATCCCTGTCAGAATATATACCTGGTTAAACACTAACTAAACCTTCAATGTCCAAATGTTTCTTTGGAAAGAAAACCATGCACCATGGTGAACAGCTTTCTCCTGCTGCACTGAATATGTGTTGGTTGGAAATACTCCACACAGGGGTCAGGAAACATACTTATGTGGGCGGGATAGCTCAGTGGTTTGAGCACTGGCCTGCTAAACCCAGGGTTATGAGTTCAATCCTTCAGGGGGCAAAATCAGTATTTAGTACTGCTAGTGAAGGCCAGGGGCTGGACTCAATGATCTTTCAAGGTCCCTTCCTGTTCTAGGAGATAGTTATATCTCCATTTATTATTATTATATTTATTGTATATGTTAAATCCTGTTGGACTTCTAATCTTTTGGGAGAAGACCAGCATGACCTTATACAATAGCATTCTATAAAAGCAGCAGAGAGTCCTGTGGCACTAACAGACGTTTTGGAGCATGAGCTTTCGTGGGTGAATACCCACTTCGTCAGATGCATGTATTCACCACGAAAGCTCATGCTCCAAAACATCTGTTAGTCTATAAGGTGCCACAGGATTCTTTGCTGCTTTTACAGATCCAGACTAACACGGCAACCCCTCTGATAATAGCATTCTAGTTGCACTGTCCTGTATGTCATTATTATTAATTATTATTATTAACATATATATTGAGGTAGTGACTAAAGGCCTATTCTAATATCTACTAAGTGAGACAACCTCAAGTGTGCACAGATTTGCAAATGTTGCTTTAGGGGACTCTTGTACAATACATCACTAGCATTTTTATAGTTCATATAAAATATCCTTAATTATGCAACCCACAATTTCATTTGTTTATTCCCTTGATGTTAGGTACTTAACTGAAAGTTTTAATATGTTATCTCTGGGAACTGAGTAGATTTCATTGAGTTCCCCCCTTCCCCCAATCCTTTTTACCTTCTCTTCTTTCCATTCCTATTATAGATTCTATTCATTTTTTCTCCATTTTTCTATTTCTACATATTGGATTTTATGTTTTGGGGCTTTGGGTTTTTTGTTTTGCTTTTACCTGCTTCATCTTCCTCCTCTTTTCCTTCTCCATCTCCTGCGGATTTCTCCTTGTGTCCCATGTCTCCTCTCTTGTACCACTGTGGTGCTACAGCCTTATTCTCTGAACAGTCACTTTAAAAGTGAGAAAGTAGCCTCTTGTCACATCATGTGATCACTAAAATTGAAGTGCCAATACAGTGAGGTGGATGAGAGAGAAAGAGGAGGTGGGAAGAGCAAGAGTATGAAAAGTAAATATTTAGGGAAGGTGGAAAATGGCACAAGGAATATCAGGAACATGACATTTAATTTTGCACCTTCGCCATTCTTATTAGAGACTTAAGCAACCTCCCAAACCATAATGTTTCCTGGCATTTTATCTTTCTATGCAAAACATTGATCTGCCTTATGGCTGAGAACTAGACAGAATTTTTGAGTTTGTCACCATTATGCATTAATCAGCCAAAGACTACATGGTTCCACTCATACAGACATAGACAAACTGAACTTTAGGTGCTACTGTACATGATGAGGTAATTCAGTCTGTGGGGTATGAGAGCTAAGCACAGTAATGTATTGCACATTAATTGGTCTATGCGCCAGCAGGGTCTAACATAGTGAGCTTTAACATAGTACTGTCTACATGGACCAATTTTATGTGCAATATGTTAGTGTGCTTTGGAAATCACACCCTTGTAGGGCTCATTATCCCACCATGTAGAAAAGCCCTAGCACAGTCAGCACTTGCTGACCCCAGGAGACTTAGTCATTGCTGACATAGCTCACGGACAGCATTCTTTGTAGATGCAACACAGAATTGATACTACACACTGTAGACTTCACAGGATTTGACAGTTCTTGAATGCCACTCTGTTCATGTATAGTTTGATTTTTCAAGAGTACTGAGAGCCTGCAGCTCCAATTGACTTCAGTGGAAGCTACAGTTGCTCAGTACCTCTGAAAGTATAATGATAGGATGCAACTGATAGACAATCAGATGCAATAGTTGTTAATCCTCAAAGGTCAATGACTTAAATTTATGCCCCTTCTAATCCAAATCAATCAAAATATGCATTATCAATTATAAATAAGTATTGCGTAATGCTTCATCTTGAATCTGGACAGTAGGTCTTTGCTTGTAGTCTCTCAAATATTTATTTCTTTACTAGTCTGAAATCAGTACCAAGAACAGGATTTTAAAGGAAAATGGAGTTGTGTAGAACCTCAGTGTTTGGGTCACGACATCACAAGCAGACCAAAGAGGAATTATTTTTAAAAAGACACTTTTTGAGAAGTTTTTCTTAAGTGGTCTTCAAAAGCACCTGTGTTCCCATAGTGGCCACTTATTGCCCTCTAGTTGCAGGTCTGCCTTATAACCATAATGACAGCCATTAAACTGTCATCATTAAGAAATCCAGGTAACAGTTTTCAAAAGCTCCTAAGTGACTTAGGAGCCTTAAAATCTTTTTCAAAAGTGCCTAAGTCACTTAGGACCTTTTGAACATTTTCACCCACAGTTTTTACCAAAAGTTATCATGTGCAGGCATCTGACGTATTGGTTATTAGTGTGAAAATATAACTCTAGGACCTTCAGAGGGAATCAACCCATCCTGTGGAAAAATCTATGGGAAGGGATTAAGGGAAAAAATCTCTCAAGTTTCTCATCAGTGTGCTTTCTGAATTGTTCCCCTAGGAATTTTAACAGAGACTAAATAGGCCTTTAGAAGGGTATGATTGGGCCTTCACATACCAAGATGCAGTAACTGTGGGGAAATCTTGACTTTTTACTGTTCATCAGTTTAATGATTTATAGAAACAGTTGGTTAAGAGCAAAACTCCTATTAATTGATTAATGCATTAAGTCTAGCAGCAACTCTGTAAGGTAGGGAAGTATTATTATCATCCCCTTTTTACAGATGAAGAAATAGAGGAACAGCAAGCTGAAGTGATTTGCCCATGGTCAAACAGCAAGTCAATGGCAGAGCCATAAGCAAACTCAGCTTTCCTGTTTCCTAACCCTGATTTAATCACTTGAGAACACTTCCCTCTGAAATGGCCTCAGTCAGCTTTAATTATCTTTTACTTAGCTGGATTTTTTGTTTTAAGTATTTTTTATATTTTTCAAAAAAAAATTTATATATTCCAAAGAAAAGGGAAATCATGTTAGTGAAAGAAACAAGGGGCAGTCCTTGGGTGAATGTAGAACATATAAAGTAGAAGAATGATCTTAATTTCTCTCACATTCATAGGGGAGAGAAGCTTTCAATGTTTCAAAGTAAGCCATTGATCACAGCTGTCTTATAGTTGAAGTATTCTCTTCTCCACCCCCCAGCAATTTTATTATACATGAAATGTTTTGAGTCAGGTTGGAGCTACTCAAACTGCAAAAATTTTCATCTGGTTCAATAAAACATTAAAAAAAGGTTTAATTTTCCTCTTTGTTACTGTGCCTAATGGCCTAAATTCAATGGGTTGAATATTTACTTTTTACTAATGATCCAGTACTTTCAACTCATGTAGAACTGTTTGTTTGTTTTAATTGTTTTTGAATGAGGTCAGGTAATATATGATTTTTAATTACTTATTCTGCAGATCAGGCAATATGACAATCTAATTTTGCCTCCTTTATGTTATACAGTGTGTGGGGTGTGTGTGTGTGAGAGAAAACAATTAGGGCCATAGAGTAGGAAAGTACTCACAGCATTAATTTATACATTTGTCCTCATCCTCATTTAGCATTTAGCTCTCTGCTGAACAGAACAGATCCCTGCACCAGAAAACTTAGTCTAAAAGTAAAATTGAATAGAAATAGGATGAAAGAATCCCAGATTTGGGCTGGAGCCTGGATATTAAAGCTTGAACACATAGTTGGGTTTTTAACAGTTTATTGAAGGGAAGGATAAAGGTAGCTCGATGTATATTGATGAAGTTATTTAGAGCTGTGTAGAGAAAAGTAATTCTCTTTTGGGGAGGATTTAGATATTTCAAAATTTGGTTTTGTTTGAATGAAACCAAATGTTCAAATTCTCTGGGAAAAGGAATGGCCCCTCATCTGGGGGCCATTTGCATGGCTGGCTGCCCCAGAAGCCCTGGACCCCGGAAAGCCCTGGGATCCCCTGCTCTGGGGAAGGCCATATGGCTGGCTGTTCCAAAGCTAGGGACTTTTGAAGCCCTGGGGTCCCTGGCCTATGCACAATTTACATGGCTGAAGCTCCCAAAGCTGTGAACCCAGGAATCCCGGAGTCCCTAGCAGTTTGCTAGGCTGGCTGCTGAGGATCCAGACACGTGAGCTGGCAGGAAACCAGGAAGTTGGCAATGGAAATCTGCCTGAGTTCTATCAGAATTTGGCCAAAATTGGACCATCTCCACAAACTGTTCAGATTTCACTGAATCAGGAAATTCCAATAAAACATTGTTTCAACAGAATTGTTTCAACCAGCTCCAGTTATTCCAGCCATTTGGAGCAGTGTAATGTATGGTAAAGAATTGGAAGTAGTAGGAAACACAGTGGGCAGTAATAAGGGTAGCTTGAGAAGAGAATGAGGTGAAGGAGTGGCATGAAGAAGGCAGAGATATAGGTAGGTCAGGATTAGTGTGTTCTGAAATGAGAAGTAGTTTTAAAATGATATGTAAAAAGAGCAGGTGGTAGGCGGAGGACAGAAAAGAAATAGTCATAATTTTCCTTCCCTGATATTATCTTAAGTGCAATTTGAATTGAGTGGAGTGATAAGAAAATGGGTCACATCAGTAAGGAGAAGGCTGCAGTAACTGAGATGAGATTGAGAGGTAGGACTAATCTCAGACACTGGAGATGTAGAGAAAGTAGTAGCAGGATTTGGCAAGGTCCTGGACAGGAGGGAGAAAGGAATTAAAGACAAGACCATGACTGTGAGTTTAGGTGACAGGAAAGATAGTGTTGATATTAATGGTGATGGAGGGGAAAGGAAGGATGTCGCAGGAAAAGATCAAGAATTTACTCTTTACTTGTTGATCTTTATGTGACAATGTAATTAAGGTATTGTTTTTGTTACTTGATTCTAGATGTTGCCATTAATAAAATGTATGTGTTTATTTTTTTTAATTGTCTAATTTCTGCAGTCTGTTTCTGTTGCTGGCTCTGTGTCTAGGTTACCTTGGAAACTATTATACTGGAGCAGTTTACAGCAGTAACTCTATATATGATGCATGCAAAAATGATGGTTTCAAAAGTTAGGTATGTTTTTATTTGTAAAAATGAGGAAATAAGAACAAATACTGTTGTAAAGTTAGGAACATTCTTTTGTACATCAGGGTTGCTGCCTTTGTAAATTGGATAAAATCTTCTTTTAGATGAAAGTATTGTAGAAGCCATGTGGAGCTGAATATTGCTGGTTTGTTATCTGAAATCCTTTGTAGATGGAGCTGAGGTAACCAGCAGGGCAAAGGAGGTGAATGTTGGTAATTTCATCTACTGAGGGTGATGTGTTAGCAGTTGGGCTGAAAAGATATCCAAGATTTTTTTTATTCCTTTTGCTGTTCATTTATTTTTCAACAACTTCTTAGGCTTCACATACTGCACTTCTATTGTTTAGTGCACCTGTTTCATAATCTTTCTCCTCATTTGCTGAAATCATGAAAGACCCGAGAAATGGCATTTCATAACAAGCTGTATTTTAATAAATACATGGCTTTCCTAATCATGATTTATCATCTTTTGAATTTTAATGAAAAGTTCTAGAGATAATGTTTGCATTTAAATTTTAATGAAGACAATTGTGATAATTTCATTCAAAATCTAATATTCCCTTTTTAGCACTGGTGAGCAAGTTAACTTAGCTCCAAAGCTATTAAACCTAAAATTGGCTCGAAAGAACAAATCACCCACTGAATTTCTGAGCAGTTCTTATTTCAGGAATTGATTCAAGGTCCACTCAAGCCTATGATTTGAATCAGGCCCCTGTATCCATTCAGTGACTTTCCAATGAGCTTTAGTTCAGGCCCCAGGGGAGCAGATGACTGAGTTGGTCACCTTGGGAGTAGGCTGATGACTGGGGAATGTGAAGGAAAGCACAAAAGGTTGAGTTCAGATCACACAGGGTTGTCACAGAACAGGGTGAAATCAGAGAGTTGTAAAACAGAGGCCGCATGAGGAGGGACTGCACTGGTGAAGGCAGGTTATGGAGCCAACACATGGGGAACACCAGGCTCAAGGAAGGATTGACAGAGTGGAGGAACCAGTAGGATGGGGAGTAAGGAATGAGATGAGAATTAGAAATGAAGGTAGAAAGTTGAAGGGAAATGAACAAAATTAAAAAAAGGGATTCCATGTCTGGAAAGAAAGGAGAGAATAATATAAAGAAGAAATCAGATGCACAGTATTGATAGCATTTCAGGATCAGATAGAAGGTGTTCCCACACTCTGACTTTACTGCTGTAAAGCTGATCTTATACCTAGTGAATTAGAGTGACCAGATGTCCCGATTTTATCGGAACACCCCGATATTTGCTTGTTTGTCCCGCCTCCCGACCAACGTTAGGTCGGGACACTGGACAAAGAAGCAAGGGCTCCGGAGCCCGGAAGGGCTCGTCCCCTCCTTCCCCCACTGGCTCCCTCCTCAAATCCCCGCCTCTTGCGAAGCACGCCATGCCCAGGAGACTCAGGGGAGCGAGGGTGAGTGTCAGTCTGGCCTGGCCTGACCTGACCTGGCCGGTACCTGGAGGGAGAGTAGGGAGCAGCCCGTGGGACCAGGCAGCGGCTGTTCTCCCCACATGGGCAGCGGGACTCGGGAGCAGCAGCAGCTGCTGCAGCTCCAACTGCCGCGGGGGGAGGAAGTGGCCAAGCACGTGGTGCTCGGCGGCTGCGGCTCTGGCACCCGGGCCCGAACCCCACGAGCCCGGACCTGCTGCGGGGACCCAGCAGCGCGCACGCTGTGCCCAGCCCCTGGCCAGTCGCATCTGGCCTGGCTGCCCAGCTGGTGCAATCCCTCGGCGGAGGCATCGGCAGCCCAGCCCCGTTCATTCCCCTGCGGCACCCGAGCGGGGTGGGGCCTACTGCCCCCACTCCGGGGCCGCCCCCGGGATTGCACCAGCTGGGCAGCCAGCCCAGACGCGACTGGCCAGGGGCTAGGCGCGCGCAGCGTCCCCGCACCAGGCCCGGGCTCGGCGGTTCGTGGGCGCCAGAGCCGCAGCCGCCGAGCTTGGCCAAGGGCCGCTTCCTCCCCCCGCGGCAGTGGGAGCTGCAGCAGCAGCTGCTCCAGAGTCCCACTGCCCAGGTGGGGGGAACAGCCTCCGCCTGGCCCCGCAGGCCGCCCCCTACTCCCTCCAGGTACCACGCCCGAGTCCTGCCTGCTCGGGGCCTGGCCGGACTCTCACTCACCCCGCCCCGCCCCGCGCTCCCCTGAGTCTCCTGAGCCTCCCTCCAGCGCTTGCGGAGGGAGGAGGAATTGTGGAGGATTTTTTTTTTTGATCTGCTGCCATTTTTTTCTCCTCTGTCCCCGCCCCGCTTCCCTCCCCGAATCCCGATATTTGTCTTGGGTGATCTGGTCACCCTAAGTGAAGTTGATGGCAAAATTCCATTAATTTTAATGGGAATAGAATCAAACAGGAAAAAGGGTCAAAACAGAATACCAGATTACTAAAAATGAGGAATTATCACCAAAATTTATTACTATTTGAAACTAGATAAATTACTATTACAACTGACATTTTGTTCAACCAAATTTGCCAGCAGTCAGTTATTATCCAGATTGGCTGTTTTGTTTTCCAAGGCAAGGCAGACATATGTCTTCTTAGCAGTTGCTAATGATTTTGACTTTATTTAATTAGCATCTATAGAAATACCACCTGGCTAGGGTCTGGACTATCTTTTTACATTATACTATTGCTACTATTGTATGAGTTCACTCAAATAGTCTTTTTATAGCAATTGGAAAATTCTCCTGTTTTCCTTGATTCCAAAGTAAAGTTGGTAGGAGAGAAGGTATTTTTTCTATGGAAAAAAAAGTCAAATTTCTATCACAAAGTTCAACTTTTTGGTGAAAAATTGTAGACTGAAACATTCTGTTTGAGGGAAAACTGCTGTGATGCCTGATGGGAGTTATAATTCAGATGTCTCATGCTTTCACTTTACTCCATAGCCTGGGCTCCATGGTCAGACTACATCTTCCATAATGCACCATGTTCTTCACTCATGGTAAGGGAAGCAGTTGTATGATAGCAGATGTAGTTTAATTTGGGAGAACGGGGACATGAGTAAACTAAAAATTCCATGCAGCACCATGGCAGGATAACAGGTCCAAATATTTTGTGTTCTGATCAAAATATTTATTTGTTCGTTTTTACCCCTCCCACTATCCCCACCGCCCCCCAAAAAGTAAAAACAAACATTTTTTTTTCCATTAAATGAAAAAAAAAATGGAAATTTTTCAGCCAACCTTATTCTAAAGTATAGTAGGATTATTCAATTTCCTAATGTTAAGCTAAGATTATCAAAGATAGACTTTCTTGCTACTTTTGGTACTGGTGGTGAGTGTCTTTTGTCTGGAAATGTTTGTCTCAAATAGTTGTAGCAGATATTTGATTTTCCTTTACATAGTTATTAATGCTCTTAAAAAAGAGGCCCAGAATTTGTGACACTCACAATTTTAACAGCTATTTTTCCTTGATACCATAATTTTATGTATTATATAGTTCAGGTACTGTGCTCACTACACTGTGTGCCAGTTTTAATAACTTAAAGAAATCTTCTAAACATTCTATGACATGTTGAGTGTAACTTTAGAATCTCATGACATTCAAAATCAGTCTTATCAATCATTTTCACTATCTTTAATTTAAAACGGCTTGGTTTTAAGTACAAAGAAGGCATTTGTTAAGCTAAAAAAATAACAGCATCATATTAGGAAGGTATATATTTTGGAGTTGATCCATGTGAAGAATTGATGTTTTACATGTTTTAAGACCATTATCTACTAATATGCATTCTTTCCCTGTCTATGCTAGAGAGACGGAGATATTCCTATATAGATCACCTTTCAAGAGCTAAGTATAAACATTTCATCCTATGTAAAAATAGGAAGAAACTGATATAGTATTTGGCACAAGAAAGCTTTAAGTTAAAAGACGGAGGTTAAATTTCCTGCATTTTTTAATAAACAACAACACTTTTTAAGACAAAGCTACAATAAAACATTAAAATACAACATAGTATATTACTTACTCAGGGTGAGGTTAATGTTCAAAGAATCTGGCTAAAAATTCTGGCTTTCTGTCTGAAAGACCTTTTCTTGCATTAATATAAATGGATTTAAAAATCCAGGATTCCTTCATCATGCCTCAACCTTTATCCTATGTACAAATAACTTTTATTTTTGTTCTTACCACTACCATGAGAATTAAAAATGCCATGCTGCAATTACAGTGCACATCAGAAAGTTAATATCAAAGGGTAGTCTTGAGATTTTTCCATTTATAGAATGAACTCAAGAACTATCATATGTATTATTATTGTCCAGAATAATTTTACTGTGTCCTGTTTCTGAATACATAGTTTTGCTCCAATTTCTAATTCACAGTGTATGTTCAAACTTTTTTGGTTTTATAGAAAAAACACTTATCCAAAGTTCTCAGCACATGTACAGTTTATCTTTACAAATATATACAAGTTCAAATTCACTCATTTTTTAACAGTCTATACAAGTAAATGCTCACCACCTACCTCAACCTGTTCAACCTTCTAGAACAATGGAAAATATCATCTTTACAACATACCCTTTAGATCAACAGATTTGAGCTATGTCAGACTAAGCAGAGAGCAAGCTCCAGATTCTAGAGCCCTCCAGTGAGACTGTATGTCTAGGGAGCACTTTCCTGAGCATCCTAATTGTTCTTGACTGCAGGGTAAGAAGATAACGGGTTGGTTCATAGATCAAAACTAATATTTTGAATTGCACCTCAGAACTAGTCAGAAGGCATTGCGGATTCTGGATAGCAGGTGTATATATGTAAGAAATGCTTTTAAGGAAATGAGCAGCTCTCATTCTGCACCGGCTGGAGTTTCTGACAGAAACTCCTCAAGTGGAGTGTGTTTATAATAAAAGCGTAGATAGCTTAAGTAAAGTCCACATTCAGATGAAAAGGTTATAGTCCTCTTTGACAAACACCGATCTGGAAAGCAGAGTTTTCTGACTTTATTATTCTGCAGACTGCTTTGTGATAGAGGGCACCTTTTCTGGACCCCTTGTCTCCCCGGGCTTTTAATCACCATAATTTTTATATCATTCTATGTTTGTTTTGGTGTGGACCACCAGAAACGGGTCCATGGTCATTAGTTTGAGAACCAATTTAGTTTAGGGATAGAGTTTATCAGAAAATGGAAAATATTTTTTACAAAGAAGTTCTTTTTTTTTTTTTCAATTTTAATTGAAATGTTGCTTTGGTGTAATACTCCAGCCATTTCTATTTATTAGTTATTACCTAGTATTAGTACAAATCAAATGATATCCTTTTTTGGTGTGTGTGGGTTGTTTGGTTTGGTTTGGTTTTTTAGTCAGCATGGAAGCACTTGCAGATGTCTTAGGGGTAAATTTTCACAAATATATTCTTGCTTTTATATGCACAAATCTGAATAGTTACTCCCCTGAGTACTCAATTTCAGGAATAAAACAAGTAGTCTGAGGAACAACCACCTAGATTTCCCTCTGCAGTTCATTTTGCATGCATAAAGCTGTGAGCACAAATTAAATCTTAGGCTTTTGTTTTTCTTCCTCCACTATGAATGTAAGATCAGAGGCATGCAAGCCAGTTTAAGTTCTGTGATTGTTTCTTGGCAGTGACTGTATAGTTAAAGCTGTTTAACATTTAATAGAACCCTCACAAAATGACTTTTGGGGATTTTTATGAAGAAACCTTCCCCCTCCCCCTTCAAGCCAACCATTTTTTCCTCAAAAGGATACTGGAATACACATTTTTAAAAAAAAGTAGCAGAAAATGTTTACTGAAATGAAGTAGTATATTATACTTATTTTATATTGGATAAAAGCAGAAGCATACCGAAAATTGCTGTTTTTAACATAATAAATTTTTGAAACAGCTTGCAAGCCCTCGCACACACTTTGCTTTACTAATTCAAATGCAATAATAACTTTTATTGTGTATTATTTATCTTTAGCTTGAAACATATGACAGTTTTTTCTCCATTGACATTTACTATAATTTATACCTTTTGGAGATGTTTTATTAAGGCTGTAGATTTACAGCCCTATGTACATGAAAGAAGAATGTCACAGTATTTTTTTTTCCCTTTTCTTTCGGACAACATGAATCAATTCTTTCCCTTGAATTACACAGCTTCACTCTTCAGGATGAGTTAGCAGTAGTGAGAAAAAATGTGCTTAGGAGATACATAATCTAGGAGATGACTGTGATTAATTGAAAATGTTCAGTAAAAGAAGAATTTGAAAAATATAGTTTAAAAAAACAATTTTTTTTTCAGTAATGGAGAAAAAATGTTGCTAGTTATTAGGAGTTTGTTCCGTTGCAGAATTTCAGAAAGCAGCTTTAGATTGTGTTTGATAATAAATATGTCAAAATTACGCCTGAAGAACTTGTGGCCTGATGCAGTTAAATGTATCTGGTTGAGGTTACACACTCCCCATGAGGCTATGGATACTGGCTTGTACTGTGGGACAGCCAGTTCAAGGGAAAACTACCCATTCATGGAAAACTAAATCTTTTCCTCCCCAAGACAGAGATGGTTAGAGTACCACCATTTTGAAACAGAGGAGACATTTTCACTTGCACTAGCCAACAAGGACAGGGAACAGTGGGAGAGTATTTCTTATGAAAGACCGGGAGAGAAGGGGAAATTAATCTTTACTTTTAAAACCCCTGATAAATACAATTCATTCAGCTGATTTTCCTAATTCATTTCCTGATTCTTAAGATGCTCACTTCCAAGGTGGGATGGGCAGCCCGTTGGGGCAGGTTCAACTTTATAATTTTTGTGAGAACCAATGAGGTAATTCTTTTCTCCCTCATCAAAACTGAAAGACTAGTTGTCCACTCCCACCCCCATTATGTAAATCTAGACTGGGCCTCCCTGTCTCACAAAAGTTATAAAGCTGAACTTGTTACAGTAGAGGTGTGTGTGTGTGTGTGTGAGAGAGAGAGAGAGAGAGAGAGAGAGAGAGAGAGAGAGAGAGTGTGTGTTTGTGTGGATAGATCTAGATTATCTACAGATATACAAACACCTGACAGGGATGATGTAGATTTACGTGGTCCTGCCTCTCGAGGCCCTTCCAGTCCTACATTTCTATAATTCTATACGCTAGGAAATACTAAAATTATTCCTTAGGGTTTTCAAAATTGTAGTTATGAAACTGTTAGTTCACCACAAAAAGACTGTTTTTTAAACTATGACTATCCCAACATTTCTGTGCCAAAATTGTGAATTTGCACCTGTTGCAAATTCTCATGGCATTTCATAATGGATGTGCTAATTTTTTGTCTTAGATAACACATATGGGGAAAAAATGACTAAGAACAGCATTTCTGGCAAATGGTTGTTTAGAAAAGAAAACTAGTGGCTTCTCATTCTTCTACAACAAATATCACAGATGTCCCTACAAGCAGGATTTTAGAATTCCCGAAGTTTGCAGATAAGTCATTCCTTGCACATTTCTATTGTCATATCACTGAATTTTTGGTATAGCTGGCAAGCAAATCACTTAATATTGTACAATGAAGTGAAGTTTGTCTACCATTATAACTAGATCTGTACATTCATATGTGAAGGGGGAGGATTTGTTAGGGTTTATGCAGCCTTAGGTCTTCAAATGACAGAGATAATGCCTCACCCTCTCTTTCACACACAGATGTAGTAGATCTTTTCATGTTCTTATGTGTCTTTTTGTGAAATATTACATCATTTTAGGGAGAGAATTCTTTCTCAATCAAGCTCTCATGGGGAGAGTGTTATATCTTTTAAACAGGTTTTGTTTCATTCGGAGTTGACATTAAGCTGATGCAGACAGTATTTTATAGAATAGTATCCACATCCCTGGAGGGGGAATCTGGAATACAAAACAAGCCACAACAACTCCTCAAAAACCAGTCTGTAGAAATACTTCCCTGCAGTCCTGCCTAGGTTTATCTTACAGTACAATTGCAGAATCAGCAATGTATGTTCAATACAGTATGAACGCATGAGATGTGCAATTCCCATTAACAGCTCTCTCTTGCTGGAAATGTAATCCTTCTGCCTTTTTGCAAGGACGAGGTATTTTAAACATCACAAGGCAAAGCAACAAATGAGGCTTCCACTGTGCAAAATTACAGCGCAAAAAACAGACCAGTTGGCTCCAAAAGAGAGGTGCAGTCTGGAAAGTAACTTGGATTGTGAACACATTAGTATTTTTGTGATCATGAGTAAATAAACACAAAGATTGTGGTAGGCGGAAGATCCTAAGTAAAGCCAAAAATCTGTGGTGGTGTTTGGGGCACAGCGAGCATAGAAACAACTGCCCGAGGATCTCGGAGGTGCAGAAAGTCCCCGCTACCTCACAAGAGCAGGGAGTGCTGCTGCCTATTGCTCATCTTCTCCCTTCATGAACCCTCCAGCTTTTTCCTCACTGTTCTCTGCCACTGTTGGTGAGTGCCTGCTTCCTCTCCTGTGCACTGCTTCCATTCCCAGCCTCACTGTCCTTCCCAACCTGCACACTACTTCTGGTCCAGTCCTATAAAATCACTTCCCACGTTGCCACTTCTTCCTTCTTAATGTTGGGGTCCTGATGCCTCCCAAGTAGGCCGTACATCTCAGTACACAAGCATTTATAGCCTGAGGGCTTTAGGTGTAGAATAAGGATCAGGATTAAATGAAAGATTGTCTAGTGAGTAGGGACTAGCTTGGGACTACAGACTTCCTGTGTGACCTTAGGCAAATCAGTTGGGGCCAGCTTTTTAAAAGATACTGAGACATCTAACTCTCAGTGAAATCAATGGGAGTTAGACTTTTAAAGGTATTTAGGTGCCTGGATCTGGTCTGTTCCTCAGCTGCAAAATGGGGATAGGAATACTTTTCTTTGTCAGTGGCTCTCAACCTTTCCAGACTATTGTACCCCTTTTTCAGGAGTCTGATTTGTCCTCCATACTCCCAAGTTACACCTCACTTAAAAATTACTTGCTTACAAAATCAGGCATAAAAATATAAAAGTATCACAGCACTCTATTACTGAAATATCGCTCACTTCCTTGTTTTTACCAAGTTATAAAATAAATCAATTGGAATATAAATATTGTACTTACATTTCAGTGTATAACATATAGAGCAGTTTAAACAAGTCAATGTATGAAATTTTAGTTTTTACTGACTTCGCTAGTGCTTTTTATATAGCCTGTTGTAAAACTAAGCAAATATCTGAGTAGTTGCTCTTCCCCCAGAAGATCTCTACATACCCCCAGAGGTACATTTACCCTTGGTCGAGAACCACTGCTCTACATCACGGGGTGTTCTGGAGATAAAAACAAAGATTTTGAGGTGTTCAACTATTACAGCGAAGGGGTCATATAAATACCTAATACTGAAAAAGACACATGCCGACATACGCGGTTAGCCTGGTGTGTGGAGTGCGGGGGGAGTCAACTGTTATTACTCAAAGGAATGCGCCAGCATAGCGAGATTGCTGGCTTCTACTATCCCATCGAATAGCTTGACAAAAAGGGGAAAGAAGTAGTTTCAACAGAGAATAAAACGAATGTCTTAAAAGCTCCAGCCGTCTACAAAAAGGCTATGTATTAGCAATAAATTCCACTAACAGCTTGATGAAAATGTGAAAGTAAGAAGTAGCATCCTTTCTCAAACAATCTTGTAGTGCAGAAAATTGCCCACTGAAAAAGCTTCCAACTGTACAGGTTAAATTTTTAATGTAACATTGTCTTCTGCATAATGGCGCTGATATGAATTCAGCTGAACTCTGGTAGTCTTGCATATTCAGATAGATTATATGAAGGAAAATAGAGCTTCCAGAATAAGTAGTGGTGTCATGAATAGGGCTGGTCACTAAATGTTTTGATTTTTTTTTTCTGTTAAATGCCAATTTTATGAAACAATTGTTTTGTGTGTGGGAAACGGCCAGTGTGATAAATATAGCAACCCTGTGTAATGTTTTTGTGGACAATGTAAGAAATGTTAAAATCAAGTTTACATTGACAGTGTGACACAGGCTTTCAGTAGTGAGGGATCATGGTACCTGTGGGCACAAACGGCCAAGTAGATATTTCCTTTTTTTACAGTTGGTTATTTGGACTCTAAGTCTCCAGTCCTGCAAACACTTACATATGAGTTACTTTATGAACATCAATAGTCTGAGTTGCTGGATTCTGGGTCTGCTATTTATTGTTCTTTAATTACTACTATTAAATATTTATATTGCACTAGTACCTATTTGCAACCAGGTTTGGACGCACTGTTCTAAGCACTTTACAAATATATTTTTATGGCAGAAGTCACAGGGTTTTACAAGTTCTTTTTAGTAAGTGAGTAGCACACAGTCTTTGTGAAAGTTTGCTCTCTGCCTTAATCTCTCTAACCTCAGGTAATTTTTAGTGCTGTTATTTCATGGGAACCAACCATTGTTGTTTTGGGCTGAGATTTCTGAAAAAGGGATTTGCCTATGTGCCTCTTGACAGCCAGTGTTCAATGGTTGGTGTACAAAACATAACAACTGCACTAAGAAAATACCCAGATTCCATGTCACTGATTTCTCTTCCAAAAGAAATTGATCTGCATGGCCAGAATTTCTGCTACTACTTGGCACAGTGGCAACAATATATTAAATTTCAGTCCTTTCCCAAGAGCTTTTAATTTAACAAAGTCATCATGGCTACAAACAAGTGAGAAGGAATGGGGTGAAGGAGTCAGAGGATAGTAGGATGTGTATGATTTTTCGCCAGGCAATATTAGCTTTCTACCTGATTAGCTGTTATCTGGTTGCAGTTTTCTGTATGAATTATAGACGAGTGAGTTTTTAAGTGACGTTTGATAAGAAGGTAACTTTTCTGGTTTTAACTGGAAGCTTTTTCCATCTATAAAGATTTGCATGGAAGAAAACATAGCAATCACTTATTCTTTTAGTGCATCAGTTTACCAAGCTTGTAAAATCAGTAAAACAATATCTATCTCACAGTGTTATAATTGGGTTTAATTAATTTCTTTATCATTAAATGACAGTTGCATGTAAAATTCCAGATATTAAGTTGGTAGTCTCGACTGAAAGCTTAATAGAAAGGAAAGGAACTGGGATTCAGGGAATTACACAATCCCCTGGTAGGGGAAGGCAGTTTACTTCCCTCCTTGGTGCAAGCCCAGCTCCACTGGTTGCTGAGAGGAGAGATGATTCCACCTATCTTCACCCTTCTCCGCTCTCTACCAGCCCACTTGCTTGAGGGGAAAAGTATTGAGCATCCAGCTTCTGCTCTGTCCTGCCATTCCATTGCATCAGAACCCAACATGTAAGAAGTTCCTACAGGGCTGCACAGGAGGATGAGGGAGTGGAGATGTCCCATTTTTAACAGGATAGTCCCGTATTTAAGCCCTGTTCCAGGTGTCCTGACTTTTTGTTAAATACAGGCAAACTGTCCTGTATTTTCTGCCTCCCTCCTGATTTCAGTACTAGTGGGTCCTGCTGCTGGCTGGGTCCCTGCTCATCACCCGCCTTCCCACCAATGGTGAGTCGGGGAGGAAGGAGGGGTCAACAATGGGTGTGGTGTGAAAGACTGATGGTAGAAGCTGCAGCAGGTTGGGCCAGGGGGCTCCCCCGATGGTTTGTCAGCAAAGTCCCTGCTGTGTGCCAGTTTTCGACCTGCAGGGCCCTGCCCTCCATCCTATCAGGGCCGACTCCAGGCAACAGCGGAGGAAGCACCTGCCTAGGGCGGCACGTGGTAAGGGGCAGCATTCCGTCCATTCTTGGGGCGGCACAGTCCGAACGGTTTTTTTCCTTCGGCAGTTTGGGCGGTTTTTTGTTTTTGTTGTTTTTTTGCTTGGGGTGGCAAAAATGGTAGAGCCAGCCCTGCATCCTATTTCCCACCAGTGCTTGCTGCACGCTTCAGCAGCTGGTGAGTGGGCACAGACAGCAGTCTCTGGCTGGAAAGACACAACGCCAGGTACTGGGAGAGGCAGGCCTAGAAGGGTGGAGAGCACTGGGTAGGGAGAGTGTGATCAGTCGGTCACCCCCGGCCTCTGTGTGTGAGAGAGGTGGAATGTGACAGGGTTGTCAGGTGTCCATATAAAAACATTAGAAGATAAACTCTAGCACTTGCTATTGGTAATTTTTTCCAAGCCATATTCTGCCTGTAGGTATTACAACTCCTAGCAAAAAACCCACCACTTCAAAGGTCTGATCCTGTCATCCTTTCACATCCTAGCTTCCACATATTTGATCTCTAATATTAGCTGGCAAGAGATACAAATCTCAATCTCTTCCTATTGTAACAGATTTAGACTACATTTTGCTGAAGGAATGAGTTTTGAATTGTGTATCAGAGAGTAGGTTGTGTGGAATGTTAAAGATTTTACCATCTGGAGCACAAGAGAACACTAAGTAGCAGTGGCCAGCTGCCAATGAATAACTCAAACTTGCCAACAGCAAACCAGATGTTTGCCCTTAAAACAACCTCTTTTCTCTACTTGAAAAGAACTAAACATTGATATACCTTGTTCTAAATGCAGGCACAACACTTCTTTGGACTACGATTTTTTTTTAAAGTGTGGAAACACTTAAAAAAACAAAGGTGCCCTACTTCCAACAAATTATCACGTTTTTTATGCTAAAGTACCAGTCCCTTTTATAACTTAACCTGGTGCATAACCATTCTCTGGAAAAAACAAAACAAAAATCTTTTTATTTGCCAATATGCGGAAGTAAACTGGCATGATTAGAACTAGTTTTTGTTCATATGTTTCTTTGGAGATAGTACTTAAAGCCCCACAGCATGCAGGTCCATTTCCAAAACCAAAGAAAACACCAAACTAATGCCATTCAAAGAGCTATGTGAATTCTTTCAAAAGGAATTGAAGAGTGGTGTGTGTCTTTGTTCTTGGAAAGAGTATTCTATAGTGTGCAATTGCTGTTTAATTCCAGGGTTCCTGCAGAGATCTACAGATTGATATAATTGCTAGAACTGATAGGAAAAAATTTTTGACTAAAAATGTTTTAATCTAGAAACAATTTTTGCCAGTTTTGTTTTGACATTTTCTAACCAGTGCTTATGTTAACCCATTAAAGGCCAAAATCATATTGCTTTATTCATGTGAGTTAGCTTATTGAAGTCAATGGGACTATATACATGCATGAGGCTAGTAGACATTGCCTTACACCTTCTGTCTTCCCTCCCTTATTTTTTTAAAGAAAATCCTACATTACCTTAATTAATGGCTGAGCAAATAAAGAGGCCTGGCAAGGATGGTCTTGTGTTAAGGCACTTGAGCAGAACTTGAGCAATTTGAGCTTTATTCTCATTTCTGCAACATATATATTGTGTGAACTCTGTTAAATGAGGAATAAAATGTTCCTATCTCACAGGAGACTTATGAGGATAAATTCATGAACTTAAGTGAGATACTCTGCCATTACAGTGATAGGTACCATATAAGAACCAAGTGTGACAAAGTTCCTCCTCTACCTTGGTGGGTCCTGCACTTATTGGCAGATTTGCTCATCTCAGTGATCTTCCCCACAATCTGGATCAACTCCTCCTGTGTCAGAGCAGGAGTTGGGAGGTTTGGGGGGAACCCAGGCCCACCCTCTACTCCAGGTTCCAGCCCAGGGCCCTGTGGATTGCAGCTGTCTATAGTGCCTCTTCTAACAGCTGCATGACAGCTACAACTCCCTGGGCTACTTCCCCATGGCCTCCTCCAAACACCTTCTTTATCCTCACCACAGGACCTTCCTCCTGGTGTCTGATAATGCTTGTACTCCTTAGTCCTCCAGCAGCACACCCTCAGCTCCTTGTGCCTCTTGCTCCCAGCTCCTCACACACACACACTTCCTCTCCTCTGGCTCCTCCTCATCTGACTGGAGGGAGCTCCTTTTTAAACCCAGGTGCCCTGATTAGCCTGCCTTGATTGGCTGCAGGTGATCTAATCAGCCTGTCTGTCTTAATTGGTTCTAGCAGGTTCCTGATTACTCTAGGGCAGCCCCTGCTCTGGTCCCTCAGGGAGCAGATGCTTGCTTCTCCTGGGGCTAGTAGCTGATATCTCTTCAACTGCTCTGCTGTAGAGGAAGGAGGGAGAGGGCTGATGCTGTTGCTGCTGTTCCTGCTGGGGACTGGGCCCTCGCTGCTGCTGTTTCTGCTGCTGTTCCTGCTCCTGCTGCTTCCCTGGCTGGGCTAGACACCACCACCTACCCCTCTCTCTGCTGTCTGTTTGCTGGCTGGCTGGTGGTTCCCCCGCCACCTCAGTTACTGCTGTTATTCCACCTACAGCCCCTTTGGGGGGGGCTGCTGGCCTGCTTCCCAGAGAAGAGGGGAGTAAGGGACCCCAGCTCTTGTTGCTGAGACCACCACCCTCTGAGCGGGGTCCCTCCTGCCTGGACGCCAGACCACCACCACCTGGAGCTGCTGGGCCTACTGTGGCTGTTGCTGGGGAGCTGTTGGTGCCCGGAGGAGGAGAGGGAGGAGAAGAGGACCACCCGCTGCTGGAGACAGTATGAAGACCACTGTGGAGGGGGCTTTTCTGGACTGAGTCTTTTTCAAACTGTGCTCTTGTGGTGGGGGTTTGGACTGTGTCCACTGGGGCACTAGGGGTGTGGTGTGGAGTCTGTCCCCAGTCCATCCGTGTCCCCCTTTGCCCCCACTACCATCGTTGCCCCCTCCACCATCCCCGCTGGCTGTTTTCCTTCTGCTTTGGACTCCTACCTCTGGGACTGAGCTGCTCGCCTGGCTCACCACGCCCACTTCCACCATTTGGGCCTGCAGCAGCAGCAGCCAACCATTGACTTTTTGGCACAAGTGCCTGTGGGTGCACCACCTCCCCCCTCATACTGGACTGACCCCCTCCCCTCTGCCACATTTGTCCACCCCACCTATTTCCCTCTGCTGCCTGATAGTTCTGCCCCGGCCCTGTAGCTGTCCCCGTAGTCCCTCTACCCCAATCTCAGCTCGCCCTTTCCCCCCACCCTGTGCTCCCCCAGCCCTGATCGGTTCCCCCCATGCGCCCACGCCCCCTCTCAGGTGCTTGTGCCCTTCCCCATTTGGTTTCCCCTTGTTCACTGCACTCCACCCTCTGCCGTTGCCCCCCCGCTCCCCTAGTGCAACTGGAGGAGCCGGAACCCCCCTCCGCGTTGGTGCCCTGCAACAATCCCACCCTTAGTCCTTGGTGGCTCCCTACGCCCCTTTAGCCTTCCCCTTCTGGTGCCCTCCTCCCCTGCCTGCAGCCTAGCGGGGAAGGGCGGCCGCCTCCTCTCCTTCCCCTCCCCTCGCTGTTTGTCCCCCTCCCTGCTCTCGTTATGGCGGGGGATGTGGCGGGGGAGACCCCTCGCGATGCTCCCACTACCCCTCCTCCACCTGCCCCCGTGTCCACTGCCCAAGCCTCTACCTCGACCGCCGCTGCCGATCCACCTACCACCGCCCCTGCTGGGGCACCGGCGGCGGCGAGTACTGGGGAGACCTCCGTTGCTGCCACTTCTCTCGCCCCTTCTGATTCGGGGGGAGCCCCCCCAGCCGGTGGGAAGGGTCGGGGTGGGAAGAAGGGTAAGGGCCCCGCTAGAAAGGCCAGGCCCTCCATGGCGGAGACTGCCCCCGCTGCCGCAGCCCCGCTACCGGCTGCGGCATCCCTCCCTGCTATTCCCTCCACCAGCTCTGCAGATGTCCCTCCCTCGGCCCCCAGGGCGTACGCCCAGGTGGCGGCGGCCCCCCCGCCTGCTGCTGCTCCTCTGACCGCTGCTTCCGCCAACATCTACAGCGGCCAGGCCCCTTTCCCACTTTAACCAGGAAGCACGGCGTCCGTTGCCTCCTGGTGCCCGCCTCGCCCCACGTGGAGACCTATGTGCGGGCGTTGGCGAGGGTGGTGGGGCCCACGGCCATCGTGGCGGCCTCCAAAATGTACGGGAAGGTGGTCTTCTTCCTGGCATCAGAGGCCGCCCAGGAAGCGGTAGAGACAGGCCTGGCGGTGGGGGGCGTGTTCGTCCCCCTGGAGCCGTTGGAAGACCTGGGGGTCCGCTTAATCTTGACCTCCGTCCCTCCCTTCCTGCCCAATGCCAC